>NC_141689.1:112579429-113873601 GCF_964263255.1 Lissotriton vulgaris
AATTTGATTATGTCAGTTCCTTGGTTTTGGCCTCAGATTATATCGTTCCTTTCCAGGCACAGTGTGCTCTTCAAACAATGTTTCAGGTTCTGTAGTGTCCAACTGCATCGACGGAGGCACAGATCCTTGCAAGATACAATCACTCTCTTTGTCGGTACCAGTTCCTTTTAATCGTGCATCGCTGAAGGGTATAAAACGAGGTGTAGACTCAGTTTCGGAGTCAGCGACTCCTTGCCGGACCCATCGGTCATATGGAAGGGGCAGCGGGACCCTTTTGCAGTGGGCGCCGTGCACCCAGTGTTTCTTCCCGAGGACACGTACTGCAGAGCGGGTGGACAGTAAAACCTGGAAAGGTCCGGTCCAGCGAGGCTCCTCGTTCTTGGTACGTCTGAAGTTCCGAATCAGGATCCAGGAGCCGGGTTCGATGGCGTGGCCTGGATCGTCAGACGCCGGTGGAGAGGAGCTGTGGACCTGTTGATGTAAAGCATGCAGTTTAGTTGTCAGTTCGTGCAAATAGTCAAACAGTGCAGGGTATTCTATGTCACTGAGCCTCCTGGGTCTCGGTACTCCCCATATATTTGCGGGGCGTCCGAACACGATCTCGTGTGGGCTAAGTCCTAATCTGGAATGGACAATCATCCTGGTAGACAGGAGTGCTAAAGGCAGGGCATCTGGCCACTTGAGACCTGTGCTAGCTTGGATCTTGGCCAGTTTCAATTTTAACGTGCCATTATAGCACTCTACTAATCCTGCCGATTGGGGATGATTTGCAGCATGGAATTTTTGGTGGATGCCTAGACACTCACACACTCTCTTCATCACTCGTCCCACAAATTCTCTTCCGTTATCACTCCAGACAATTCTAGGCATGACGAATCTAGGGAAGAATTCCTTGACAAGGGCTTTGGCAGTTGACAATGCAGTGTTGTTCTTAAGGGGGTACGCTTCTACCCACCTGGAGAAGGTGCAAACGACAACAAGGACATATTTCAGGTTATTGCACCTCTCCATGTGAATGAAATCGAGTTGCAAGACCTCGAACGGGTACGTTGAGGGGCAAAATGACCAGCTGGGGTTGGGGTTCCCCTGCCGGGATTGTGCTTCAAACACACCATACAATTTCTGACCAGATTCTCTGCACATTTTGGGATACCACTATTCTGCCATACTGGGGCCAACAGCTTACATATTCCTTTCACACTGATGTGTGCCATTCCATGGGCCATCGTTACCACTGCGATCGCATAGGCGTTAGGTAACAACCATCGCTGATGTTCTGACAGTTCGACCCAACAACCATTCGCGTCTAACCTACCCTTGCTTTCTCTCCATTCATTCACTTCTTTCTCAGTAGCGTCAGCTTGTATAGATTTCACGCTTTCGATGGTGTCCTCACACATACCCACATCAGGGGTCCATCTAGCAGGACCTACAACATACATCCGACTCATTGTGTTCCTTGCAGTCTCTTTCGCGACCTCATCAGCAAATGCATTCCCTCGGCCAACATCGTCTCGGATTGTCCTATGCGCACTACACTTCACGATCGCAACCTGTAGGGGCAAGGTCAGTGACTCGAGAAGGTCGTGTACTAGCTGGCCATGTTGTATTCTTGCACCATGTGACGTCAGGAACCCACGTTCACGCCACAATCTTCCAAAACTGTGGGCTACGCCAAAGGCGTACTGACTATCAGTGTACACATTCACTCGTTTTCCTTTCGCAAACACGCATGCTCTTGTGAGTGCGACTAATTCTGCTGCTTGTGCAGAATTCTGGGGGATGCGAGCTGTCTCTACAATCGTGTGTAATGTTGTCCCGGCATATGCTGCAGTCGTATCACCATTTGGCAACTTGAACATGAACCATTAACCCATAAATTATCATTACATTCAGGAAAGGGAGTGTCCTGCAAGTCTACTCTCCCTTTTGTCTCTTCCTCTGTCCTAAAGCAGCAATCATGTTTGTCGACCTCATCTGTCTCTGCTGGTGGAATGGGTAGTAACGTAGCAGGGTTGAGTGTATCACACCTCTTTATGTGAATGTGGCTTGCTAATAGGGTCAATTCATAGCTGGACAGTCGAGCACTAGTTAGATGCTGTGTTTTCGTCCTGTTTATTAGGATATCTACTGCATGTGGGACCATAACGGTCAGAGTATTTTTTTTTTTTTTTAAATTTTTGTAAACCTTTATTGTGCATTAGTAGGAGGACAAATACGGGCCTACAACCGTCAGGCCGGCCACAATACTTTTTAAGCACAAGTGCTATCAATACAGGTTCTCAGTGGCACCAGAATAAACCTAGACAATCAATTGGCGTTACACTGAATAGAGCCAGGCCACCGAGAAGCAGGATCATTGAAGGTTAATTTTTAAAGAGTTTTTTCCAATCTAAATACAAAATAATGAAGAATCCAAGGAGAACTGAGTCCGTACTATAACTAAGCAACATGAGTAGGCAACATCAGTACGTGAAACAAACAATGGGAGCTAACACCCTTCAAATAGCATGACGGTTCAGGTAGAAACAACAGGATTGTCTGCAAGCATTTACGCATCATGAACATCGCCACCCACTCCCCACTAACCCCTACCGCGGACCCAGAACAGAAATAGGGTAAGAAAAGCGCAGATAAGGAGAAAAAATTAAGGCCCATAGAAACGAAATAAAATAAACTAAGTTGCACCCCCCACCCTACACTCATGCAGAGGCTATGGCCTACCCCCCCAGCATTGTGCCTGTCGCCCACTAAAGAACCCGAAATATAGAAACAAGGAAAGGAAGAAAGGAAAAAGAAAGTTTTTTAATACACGAGGAGGGCCAAATCCTAAGTCTCCCGGACTTCCCCGACCATAGCATTCTCTTCCCCCTAGACATAATGAACAAGGCAAGGATCATCAAGCACAAAATGAATAGGGAAGGACATCGTATAACACAACATCACGCGTCGAGGAGGCGTCCCATTCCGAGTCTCAAACCGTCCATAAGACACAGTTCGTATGAGTAAGGGCACTTCTAGCCCTGGCCAGACCGCAAACGTACTCCCAAACATAGCTCCGGTGAAAGCCCCGCCTCAGGTAGAACAAAGGGACAAGATGGCCGCACTCGGCAAAGAGATGATCCCCCAGGACAAAATGTCCACTTCCAGGCACACTCAGTTTTGGCAATCGAGAAGGGCGACATTCCAAAGTCCATCTGAAGTTGCAGTTCACAGGGAAATGAATTAACAGCGTGCAGGGTGTAGGCATTCAAGAAAGACAGTAGCAGCGTCTGCGGATCCACGTAGAAGGATAGCGATTCCGTGGCCGGAATGTGAATCTTAGGCAGGATAGGAAACATTGTAACATCGCCGGGATAGGCAGACGGCAGTGCATCAGAATTATCAGTGTCAGAAGTGTGTCCCGGTTCACAGGCGCGCTGCAACAATGTAGCCCGCACTTCGCCGTGAGGGGGCCGATCGGCGGGAAGATGAGAGCAGCCAGGCGATACATCCCTTAGCCCAAGCGCGGCTTCATCCAGTTTCATGCCCAGCGCTCGGGAGCACTCATACCAATCCGCCTTCAATTCGGCAACCGCGCTCATAATAGAGGCACAGGTGTATTCAGGCGGATAAACCGCCGTGTCCGCAGTCCGGAGTGCAGCACCGCGTCCCCCACACCGCTCGAGTCCACACAGTGTGGTACCGTCAGTAGCCGAGGTAGAGCCCATAATGAACACAGAGGGGACGGCCGCCATGTTTATACCAGCAAGGGGTTTCGCCGATAGCGGAGGCAAAGCCGACAATGGACAGACGGGATGTAGTCCCCGGATAACTGGGTCCGTCTCCAGTGGGCAACAATTAGCAAGAATGAAATGAAATTTGAAATGAAATTTGGGTTTTCTATAGCGCATGGCTGCCCGTGAGCGTCCCAGCGCTGAAGATTGCAGAACCTCTGGGGGAGAAGGCCGGTGGTAGGGAAGGAAGTTATAGCGGAAAAAGATGCGTTTTAAGAAGCTTCCTGAATTTCATATGATTAGTTTCGGAACGTAGATAAGATGGCAAAGCATTCCAGATGGTAGCCGCTGTGACCGAGAAGCGACGTCCTCCCGTTCGGGCTTTTTTGATTCTATGGACCGTGGCCAGATGATGTTGGGCTGAGCGTAGGGGCCTGTTGGGTGTATATGGGAAGATCATTGCTTTCAGCATTGAAGGCCCTTGATTTTGCATAGCTTTGTGAGTGGTACACAGGGCCTTAAATTTGACCCTTTCGCGGATCGGCAGCCAATGTAGTGCCTTGAGGGCAGGTTTGGCTGAGGCTCTACGGGAGGTCCCCGTGAGGATCCTAGCCGCAGCATTCTGTGTTCTTTGAAGGATGTTAATCGTGGATTCTGGGGCCGCCAAAAAGAGGGCATTGCAATAGTCCAGTCTTGATAAGACTAGACCTTGTATTAGCAGTTTCTGTGAAGGACCCGGAAGTAGTGGGAGGATCTTTCTGGTGGAACGCAGTAACCCCACACATGTACCAGCTGTTTTTTTCGCTTGCGTTTTCAGAGATAGGTCTTGTTCAAGCCAGAAACCCAGACTTTTTAATTCAGTCTTGGGTTGTGGGATAGGGCCTAAGCAGGCTGGCCACATGGCAGAGGGAAGGGATGATATTTTGTTTCCCAACAGCATGAGCTCAGTTTTCGAGCCATTGAGTTTGAGCCTTGAGATGGACATCCAAGCGTGAATTCCTTCTAGACAGTCATGTAGATTTTTGAGCTTATCTTCTTCAAGTGAGAATGATACGATCATTTGGGTGTCGTCAGCATATGTGACGGCTTTTATCCCAAAAGGGGAGACCACATCTTCCAGGGGGGCCATGTATGTATTAAAAAGTGTAGGGCTCAGTGAAGAGCCCTGGGGTACCCCGCACTGTGGCAAGGCTAATCATGTCAGCCGGTCCCACACCAGGAAAGAAAGGAGCAGCGCGGCTCACCTCAGCGACACGCAGGAACGGAGAAGCAGAGTGGACTCACAGTCGGTCGATGTGCACTTCCCACCGAGGGCCGATGTAGGCGCCCTCACAGCAAACAGTCCGTCTGGGAACGCCCGCCACACCACTGCTCCAGCAGCCCTCAGAGCTACAGCCTTCTCCGGTGGTGCGCAGGGACACGGGTCCTGGTTCCAGGGCACGGTTATGGTCGACAGATCAGCATGCCCTAGCGTCGGATAGCAGGCGGGTAGAGACACCGGAGGAACACCCCCGGTAACAGCGCAATGTCTTCTTCCTCCCGCAGCGACGCTGTACCAGGATAGCGCTGCAGGTAACAAAGGCTCGGGGAGCCGGGCGACTACACGTCCGTCTCCGCCGCCATCTTGGCTCCTCCCCCCCAACGGTCAGAGTATTATTCCTGACTAACCCAGCCGACTGTCGAATACAGACAGCCGCTGCGGCAGTGGCCCTCAAACAACTTGGTAATGCCTTAGCTACAGGATCTAGAGTCGCGGAGAAATATGCACATGGGCGTTGTTTGTCCCCAAAGTGCTGTGTCAAGACTGATAATGCGCACCCTTCCTTCTCATGGACGTATAATGTAAACGGCTTGCTGTAGTCGGGATTGCCTAACACAGGAGCCGAACATAATGCCTCACACAACTCATGGAAACTCGCCTGACTATCTTCAGACCAAGGCAAAGGATTGGGTGTGTCTTTACACAGTGAGAAATTCGGTATCCATTGTCTACAGTATGATGTAATGCCCAAGAAGGCACGCACTTCTCTTTGTGTCCTTGGGACACTCAACTCTGCAATTGCCTGTATTCTTTCTGGGGTCAGTCTCCTTCCCTCCTTCGATAAGATGTGACCTAAGTAGGTTACTTCTTGTCGGCAAAATTGTAATTTGGAAAGCGAGACCTTGTGCTTCATGTCACATAAATGACGCAACAAGGACAACGTGGCTTGCTTGCAAATCTCTTCAGTATCTGCAGCGATCAGTAAATCGTCTACATACTGAATCAGAGTCGCGCCACCAGGTAGAACAATCGTATCTAGTTGTGTTTTCAGAGCCTGACTGAATATTGATGGACTCTCGCAGTAGCCATGAGGAGTACGTCTGAAGCGGAAGCTTCGTCCTCCTAAATTGAAGCCAAAAATATCTCTGCTCTCCTCAGCAATCGGGATGCTGAAGAAGGCATTCTTCAGGTCGATCACTGAAAACCAATTGGCTGAGGCTGGAACCATTGTCAATAAGGCCGTAATGTCGGGGACGACTGGAAACTGCGGTACAACGATCTTATTCACTTCCCTTAGATCGATCACAAATCGGTACACAGGGGGCTGTGAAGGATCGGTACGCTTTAAGACAGGCAAAACAGGACTGTTACAAATGTTGCCTGTAGTCTCTTCGATGATATCTTTCGCAATTAGATCGTGGACTATTTCTAGCAAAGCCTTTTCACATTCTTTTGACATTCTGTATTGGGGAACACGTGGCAACCTGACATTAGCTTTCAATGTTATGACATACGGTGCTATCTCTAAACGACCTACATCATTAGAACCATTCGCCCAAAGTACATCTGGAAGAGATGACAACTCAGTCGGAATTCTTTCCTTTGACAAATACATCGGGGAAATCACTTTCTTACCAAGGGTGAGTTTTACTCCCGAAGGAGAACAGTATAAAGTCGCATGTAATCTCTTCAATAAATCCAAACCTAACAAATTTTCGCCACAACCTGTTGTAAGAATGAGGGGTGCTTCTAATTCGCATGGGCCAACAGAAAGGGGCATGGGACTGGAGATCGGGTTTCTAACAGGGGCGCCAGAAAAACCTACTGAAACATTCATTTCGCCGGACAAAGGTGCGCCAGGAAGTTTTGAGTGCATAATAGAACTTTTTGTAGCACCAGTATCCAGCAGAAATGGCTCCGACAGTCCGGATGTGATTACCTCGACATAAGGTCCATTCTGATCTACTGGAACTGAAACAACTCCCTCTCTTTGTCCATGGCTGTCCTAGCAATTATTACCCTCATTCTCAGTTTCTGCGTAATAGTCATCTGCATAGTACTGAGCTGACCTAGAAGATGTATTATTCTGTTGGTCAAAGCTATTCATAGAATTCTGAGGCGGAAAAGAATTGGTGTTCTGGGGGAAATTTCCACGGCCCCTACCTCTAGGAGCCTGTTGAACACCTCTACCTCTTGCGCCGGAGACACCGTTTAAACGTCGTGCAAGAGCTTGGCAATTACTTTTGAAATTACCCTCTTCTTTGCAATATGCACATTGATTCGGGCCATATGGAGAACGCTGGTGGGAAAACTCGTTTCCTTGCGCGTTTCTCGAATACTGCTGTGGTTGCTGATAATTGGGCTGGCTAGGAGTGCGAGGCGGATAGGCTTGCTGGAGAAGAACTTTAGTTTTTAATTATTTACTCTTCTTGTATGAATTATCTAGCTCATCTTTGCGTCTATTTTCATAGTACTGGGCTGTGGCTAAAATCTGTGCTGACGTGGAAACAGCCCAAGCACTCTCCGAATCTTTCAATTTATTGCATAATTCAGGAAGCAGATTATGTACAAATTTGTCTACAAACAATCTTTGGCCACCCTCGGTAGCCATGTCCTGACCACTATGATCAGTGAAAGTTTCCTCAAACCTCGTGAAAAAGTCAGACACATTTTCATCTTTCTTTTGCTTGTACGCAGATAGCTTGTCCCAATTTACACGTAATTCAGGCATCAACGTTTTCATCTACGCGATAATCCTACCAGGAAGATCTGCTATTAAAGGCTCGGGTTTAGAACCACCTACTTGTCTAGCATCAGTAGCAGTGATATTAGCCCATGAGTCACCTAGTTCTTGATCATGATCTACATGGCGAATTTTACTCCATAAAGGATGCGGAACAACATTCCCAAACAACATGTCTATATCTGCTAAATTCATTATACATGAGCTGGCAGTCTGTGATAATTCCTTGTAATATCCTGCTGGGTTTTTACGGGGATCAGGTAGTGTCTGTTTGAGTGCTAAAACTTCGGATCTTTTCCAGGGGACATGTACCCATACACGCTGGAAATGCGGTGGAACAGGTGGTTGTGCATTCGCATCACCTTCCCTCCATACCGGTGTCATATGGTTACTACGTTTCTATATATTGTGTTAAGTTAGCATGTGCTTATTAAATGTTTAAACGCCATATTTTCTTTCTGCTTCGGTTTGCACACGACACCTAATTGTTATTGTAGCTTTTAACCTAGACGAAAGATGTGATTTATTTGAGAATAATATGTTATTGCACTGGTATCAGTCGTGCTTGGTACACTTGGTACAACTGTCTGCACACTGAGAACTGCACACTCTAAGAATAACATAACACAAGGTTGCTGAAGGCCTGATCCTCGCACCACGTTAGTCATAACACAAATAATGTGGCTGCCAATATTGGGCTCTACGCGGGTTTAAGATACAGTTACAGGGAATGAATCAACACACTTGATGCTTCGCATGCTGAGAGCTGGTAGCGGTTGATGTGATCTCCTCCTACTGAGAATTAGAGGTATGGGTCCGCCCTGCTAAGAACCCAGATGAGACCTTCTTAGATATAATATAATATGCTAATTAGGGTGCGCGAAATATAGGTGATACAGAATTCTATAGATCTTTGCATCATAACATGCTATCACCTTTTGCTTATTATGGATTAGTGACTATGCTGCTAACTCTGATTTTTATAATATGTATGTTGATATTATATAAGATACTGCCTTTGAGAATGTTGCATTGAAAAATAAACATTTCAAACTTGCACGTGTGTTCTTTGCCTCCCAGTTTCGGTTTGTAATGATTATATAACGAAAGAGTGTTCATGTGTTCCACGATACCTGAGGTATTCTAAGTTCATGTTCTGGATTGTCTAAGTCATTGGTAAGTTATTACTACCGATGAGACACTGTAGCTAGCTTGGTAAGGGGATTTCTGAAACAAAGGTGAGTTTTGGGTCACCCTAACTCACCCAGGTTCTAGATCTCTGTGCACAGTTCTGTGGGAGAACGGAAACCCTGCTACATGGCGCCCATACGTTGGTTGGCCTTATATCATGCCACTCGAGTAGTATAACATTCAAACCTTAACGCCTTCATTCCTGTTTCCGGAAAACGGCAGTGTCGGAAAAACCTACCTATTTTTGAAATAGGTCTTTTTCAAGCTTGAATCAATCTATAAACGGTTTCTTTGAATTACTACCCAGTTGTGTTACAAAGTACTCTTTGTATTTTCACATTCCTGTGCTGACATGGCACAAGCCGTGGACATCCCGCAGCATAGTCGCATTGCGGTGCGTGACCATTTGCGGATGTATGATGTTCCTGTGGAGGGCTTGGCTGTCGTTCTGGTAGTGAGTGCGGAACATGCTTACCCGTACGAACTGTTTTATTCGTGGGTGACATTTCCGGCGGTGGACGCTAATTCTGGAGTGTTCCATTCATACACTGCTACAGCTGTACCGGCTGCGTATGCTCCGTACAGAGCACTGGAGGTTCCTATTGATGCTTGGCAGCATGGAGTTTGGTTTGGTGGCGCCCTACCACACTCTTTATCCGCTTCGAGGTTAGGTCCTTTGTCCATTCCGGGCACACCTTGGCCCGCTTTGGCTGGATTCACTCCTCACCCTCAACGCGCCACTTGTAACGTGACTGATCTGCGGCGGCTTCATGAAGTCGCGGTGGAAGTGATTAGAGCGCTTGTTCATTACACTAGCCGTAATGTTCAGGACGCGGCCCCTAGGGGCGCACAACTTCGTGCAGAACATGCTGGTCTGAAAATCAATCCGGTCATGGTGAATTCCGTGATGGGTAAAAAGCCCCAGGAAAAGGATGATTTTCCGTTCTGGCTCGCTGAGAAATTCGGACAGCTGGAAGCTGTGTTTCCCAACACGAGTCCGGGGGATAAACACCGGATTCTTGCACTAAGTTTACCGAAAGATTTGGCTCCTGACCTTGTTGACTGTGAGACCTGGGGCAAAACTTTTGCAGCGGTCTTTTCGAGGTGCTATGGCTCCCCGTCTGTGACCAATCTAGGTGGGGTCCTTAAACGTGTTCAAGACGAACACGGACCAGAGTCGGCTGTTGAATTGGGTATGCGCCTGTGTGGCTCCTTTGATGTGGTTTGCGATCTGATCCTTGCGAATGTCAAGGGGGATGCAGTGAACTTTCAGGTGGCTAATGCATTGGCGTTGGTTCCAGAGGCCGAACGACCCCGACGGTTAGCAAGGATAATTGTAGCCGCTTACAAAATGGTTGGCCGCAATGCGAAAGGGGTTAAAGCTTTTCCTGATAAGGAGAAGAAACAGCCCCAGGGTCAAACATTGGAAACTAGTGGTCAACAAAAGTCCAAGAAGCAACATTGGCCTAAAAAGCAGAATCAGGGTAAGCAACAACAACAAACACAGGTTTCTGCTCCTGCGTCTCCGTTGCCTGCGCAGTCGGATCGGGTTTATGATTTGCGCGACCGCACGATGATTAAATCGCCTGAGAGATTTCAGGCTTCTGACCAACGCTCTCCTCGTTCCTTTCAGGACTCATCGGCTCCGTCAACCGGTGGTGGAGGGGGCGGCAGGGGCCGGGGTGGCCAGCAAGGACGTGGTCAGCCCCGCCCGCGAAACGGTGGAGAGCAGCAGGAGGGTTCTACGCCCAAGAGACCACAGTTTGCCACAAAGAAAGTCGCCGCCCTGACAGCGCATCGTTATGCCCCAGATAGTGAGAACGCGGCTTCGGAATCTGACGTGGGCTCTGACCTTGCTGGACAGCGCAGCAGAGATTACCATAGTGAGAGAGGCCCTCCGTCCACTCTTGAAGGTGACAGCGACTGATACTTATGTTGTGATTGAAACTGCTGATACGCATGTTGCTCCCCTGAACGTCTTTTTGAAATTGTCCTGTTAATTGAAGGTGACATGCAGCGAACTGTAAAAGGGGTATTTTGGGAAAATCTCTCGTCTACATATGACATTTTGCTTTCGGAGGCTGACTGGCCCCCACCTTTTGTTCTCGCAGCTCCGCGAGGGGAGGAGGTAATCCTGCCCAGTTTCGCGCACACTGTGTCGAGAGTGGAAGCGCTGCATTTTGCAGAAGAGTGGGCTCTGGCGCTTGCGCCGGCTGTGTATCGCAATCAGTGTGGCTGGGATAAATTGTCACCGAGCCACGAGATTCCTTTACGGTCACAGCCACAGCCTCAACCTCAATATCCCATACGGCGTGAAGCCAAAGCTTCAGTCGCGGCTATCCTTGAACAATTGGAATATCAAGGTGTAATTGAAACGTGTGTGTCACCGATGAATAACCCCCTTTTTACTGTAAACAAGCCGGACGGCTCATATCGTTTGGTTTTGGATTATAGGCATTTAAACTCGCATTGCCGTAACTGCGCAGTACAGAATACTCATGGCTCTGCGTTAGTGAATAGTCTTGAGCGTAAACGGTTCAAAACCACGCTTGACATTTCCAATGGTTTTTATGCCCATAGATTAGACGGTCTCAGTTCCCAATGGACCAGTTTTACATGCGGCGGTGTGCAAAAAATGTTTCGGCGTCTTCCAATGGGCTATAAGAACAGTCCTGGAGTGTTCTCCGCCCGCATTGTCTCTCTTTTGGAGAGCTTCGACCCAGTTGCTTGTTCGTATGTGGATGACATTTATCTCACAGACGACGATCTTTGGGAGCATCTGTGTCGAGTAAATAGCATAGTTTGTAACTTTGCTGACATGGGTTACAAGTTTAACTTTGCAAAGTCGCACATTGCAGAGTACACAGTGTTGTTTCTAGGTTACGAGCTTAACAATGAGGGGAAGGGTTTAGCACCCCATTTCCTGGAGAAGTGTGCACAGTTGCGCTCTCCGACAACACTGAAAAAATTACAATCTCTACTGGGTTTTTTGAATTTCGGGAGAACTTACATTCCGGAATATGCCCAGCGTATCAAGCCTTTGTATGCTTTGATACAACCATCTTTTTCCAAATCATGCTGGCTGCCTGAGCATTCGGCCATTCTGCAGTCTTTGCAGGCTGATTTGCTCGCTTCTGAATACTTACAGACTCGTGATAACCAAACCAACCTGGTGATAAGAATTATCCCTGGGGCGGTGGGTTTCACGTACCTGACATTTAATGAGGGAGATACTGTACCTATTGCTTACAAGTCACACTTGTACACTTCGGCTGAACTGCGATTTTCCACTGTAGAAAAAGTTTTAACGGCTGTGCAGATGGCTATTCTTAAAGAGCGTGCCCTGTCACAAGGAAAACGCATGTTGGTTGTTACCCCGTGTCCTGCCTTAGAGGCAGTTACGAAAGCCAGTGTACCAAATTTCAAGGCTTTGCACCCTCGGTGGATTCAATGGGCTGCATCCTTGACGTCACAAGATGTCACGTTTATTTTTGACGCCACTTTACGGTCGCAGGAGTATTTACAGTATGAATTTGTTCATCCTGCTGCTTTAGCAATGCGGCCGTTGGAGCATTTCCATTGCATCATTTACACTGATGGTTCGGCGCAGGTTGCGCATGGCTCTAAACATGCCTACGTTTCCGCTTGCGCCATTGTGGTCGGTGCCATGGTGAACGAGGAGTTCAAGTCCAGTGTCGTGCACACGCAGACGCTTGGGGACTGCACCGCACAATTAGCAGAGCTTCGTGCTCTAATGCTTGCATTGGAGTACGCAGATCCTAGTGTGATGACTTTGATCGTAAGTGACTCTTACTACTGTGTCCAGTCTTACAATGAAAACTTGTTCTTTTGGATTCAGAATGAATTTCGTGATTCCAAAGGTAGCACAATAAAACATAAAATGATCTGGGTCCGAGTGGCGAAACTTAAAGAGAAGCTGCCACTCGTGTTTGTGATTCATACTCTCGGTCATCAGCGCGTGGGGGTCCACGCTGTTGGCAATTCGCTTGCTGATGAAGCAGCATAGTCAGCGGTATCAAAATACTTAGTTGCAGCAGTCACAAGGTCCAAAAGCAAAATAGATGATGACATCTTGGCAGCAGTTGCTGCAACGGAGAAGGGAAGTAAATATCCTGCGGGGTTCCCTTCTAAATACACATACCACTTAAGTCCCGATAAGGTTCCTTATGTGAAAATCCCTGAAGTTGGCGAACGTCTAGTTCCCAACTCGGATCGCAGGGCTGTTTTGATTGCAGCGGCTCATGAAGGTGTGGCGTCTGCGCATGCGGGCGTCTCAGCCACTGTAACTCAGCTACAACAGAGGTTCTGGTGGCGGGGACTGTATAAACAGACGCGCGATTATGTCCTTCAATGTGACATTTGCCAGCAGATTAAGCCTTCAACTGCGGCGCGTCCGCCTCAGACACAGTTGTACATCTCGAATAAACCACTTGGATGCGTTTATTTGGATCACTGCGGTCCATTTTCTTCTGATACTGCATACAAGTACATCTTAGTAGAAGTAGATTCATGCACACGCTTTGTGTGGGTATGGCCACATCGGAGCGCTGATTCACGTACTGTCATTAAGGATTTGCAAGTCTTTGTGGGAATTTTTGCCTGTGGTACCTTCCATTCGGATCAGGGTCCGGCTTTTGCCTCTAAGGCATATAAGGATGCTATGGTTTCGATGGGGGTCCAAGTCAAGTTTTCGAGTCCCTACAGACCCGAGGGTAACAGTGTAGTTGAACGAATGAACCGCGACTTAAAGCAATCTTTGACAGCTCGAGTTATAGGCACTGGCAGAAACTGGTTAGCCCACCTCATAGGCGTGCAGCGTGCGCTTAATAATCTCCCTAGAAGGTCTCTGGGTGGGCGGACCCCATACGAAATGCTCTTTGGTATCAAGATGTATGTACCTGACCTCGATGGGCTGGACTACAAGGCCCAGGCCACGGCCTTTGACGTAGATGAACATTGCAATGTTTTACAGAATGTACAAAAGACCAGAGACAGTCTTGCAAAGGAACATTTGCCCTCCACATCGGATGATGCGCTGCAGATCCCGGTAGTTGGCTGGCTGCCCCAAGTTGGAGAACTGGTTCGAGAGAAGATCGATAACAAAAAAGAGTTTGGTCCCTCATATCGAGCACCGGTTCGAGTTCTTGGAGTGAAGGGCACAAGAACAGTCATTTTACCACCACTTCCTGGTCGTAAGGAAAACAGATTTATTTCTATTGACAATGTCAAGACACACAGGGTGGCCGATTCTTCATAGCATGACACCGGCTGTATCCTGTCCTTCCATGGTGAGGCACTCTGTACTAGCAATAACATCTGGCGCAGAACAGGAGGTGTCCCTCGAGATGCCTGCCATATCCAGTCCTTTATTAAATACTATTCCTGTTACTAACATTGATGAGCTGAACTACACTTATCCTGCTGATTTATCGATGCCTGATTTGCAGACCCGTTTGGCCAACCAGTCCAGATTCTCTTTTGACTCTGATTCGGAACCTTCAAAGAAACCCTCAAACATTGCAAGATATGCCAGGTTGTTTAAAAAACATTTTTTAATTCCCCCTTGGACATACATTTGGTTGATCCTATTTTCATTTTATCTTTTTATGTCAATTGGTTTTGTGCTTTATTTTTTCCGTCTGATTGATGGTCACTACGTTAAAGAAAGAACAGGAATTCGGTACCTTAATGGAACATTGGCCCCTCTTTCCTCTTCACATTCAGCGCACAGACTGAAACGAAACTTAAATACAGTTAACATTACTGCTTGGCCCGTCCTTGATGGGATTGTGTGGGATGCGGTTAGGTTTCAGATACATGGGCCCACTGAAGTGATTAATGTTCCAAATGTGCTTAGAGTAAACATGGGAGATGTAATTAAACAAAATATACGTTCTGATGATTGGGATATTCAGGCCGTAGAAGCATTATTCTCTGATTTAAAGTATTATGCTGCCTTGGATGCTGAGGATCTGTATACAGACTCTATTAATTATGGCGATTTGTTTTGTTTTCAACACTATGGTAATCATTTTTTTCCATAAAACAAATTCCAGGAGGGTTGCTGTAAATTATACACAATGGGAACACTGCCCTGCTCCATTCGGTGGCAGCTCCAATACGTTTCTGAAAAAATACTCCTATTTTACAGACTTTAATCAATCAAATCCAGAGTCATTCTATTTTAAAATGACACAAAAGCCCATGTCCAAAGTTAGACTTACCGATACAAAATTGCTGTATTCGAAGTCCTTTCTAGACAGGTTGGCTGTAGATGGCTACGAGTTTTGGAAAGGAACAATTGACCTTAAATCGGTTTGGGGTACCAAAGATTGGCAGGTACAAGGCACTGAGGCTTTGCACCGTGCATGTTTCATCCCGAATCACATGTTGTTTTTAAATTCGACCATTTTCCAGACAACATGCTTTGGATTGGCTACTTCTAAAAAATTAAATACACCGACCATCCCAGATTTAGATGAATATACAGGTTGGGGTAATTTTACTGATTTGTCCATTCATGAGTTGCAAACTCTTTTACACAATTCGTCCTTTAACATTTCCAGTTTGGATTCCAAGGGTTGGCTGGTATGGCAGAAGATTGCTGATTCTTGCCAACGCCTTTTTCTGGGTTTGGCTAAAGGGTTCACAGAAGTCAGGCCCGATCCGCGTTTTGAAGAAGACTATACTGTCACATCTTATTCTGTGGGGAAGCTGTGTCAAAATTGGTTACAACATTCCACATTAGCTGCAGTTAAACTACATTTGTCTCAATTAAATGATAATGTGGATTTGAACGATTTTATAAAAGGCCCGGCTAAAGGTAGATCTAAACGATGGCTGTATGCGATTTACAATGAAATTTGGAAAGTTACCCAGGTTGAGGCTGCTAAACGCCTGAGAGCTATTGATCAAGCAAATTTAGAAAAGGTGCTTGCAGTTGTTGATAACAGTATTAACACGCTTTCTTCCCGAATTTACACGTTAAACAATATTGTGTCTTCTGTTGTTGACATTGTACATGATGAAGTGTCCGTGTTATATCATGGTCAGAATCAATTACGTTCTGTGATGCAGTTTGCTTGGACACTACAGACTCTTAAGTCTGGTCGAGTGCCTTGGAATTTTATGAACGTCTCATCACTATTTGCCCCATTTAATCTGACTGAAAAACAGCGCATGCTATCAATGAGAGATGCGACATTTTCTATGTTACACATTGAAAAATTAGAATCCTTGCCTTTTTCTGTGGCTGAGGTGACTGCTGATACATGGCTTATCCATGGTGTTATTACCTTACCTTTTGCTTTGTATAAATTTACAAATTGTATGAAATATATAGCCATTGGGCGATATGAACCATTAGGCAGTGCTTTTCTCCATGAGACATGGTCTTTACCATACACTTATAGATGCCTAAAAGAGGGAAATGAAGTGAATTTGAATGGTGAAGAATGTACACAGTCACCTGACCGCTCACTAATATGCAGACACATCCAGTTGCATGGTTCTTGTAATCAGGACAAACCTAATTTGGCCTGTGTTTTGAAAGGGACACCAGTTCCTGCAATAGTTCCCACGTTCACTTTGTTGTCCAACGGTAGTTATTTACTTTTGAATAACGAATTTTGTTGTGGGTAAGAGGCCGGTATCGCATATGTGGTTACCGTGTCAGAAAGGGTGGTTTGCTGCAAGAATGTGTTATATCCACCCACGCATGGAAATTCAGATGTTTTAATTTGGCCAAGAATACCAACCTTGAAAGCTGAGTTCAATGGTTTAGGCCGTATAAGAGCCCTATTGTCTCAAAAGCAGGTGGCCCTGAGCTCTGCCCGCGAAACTTATGTCCTTCACATAGCAAACACACGCACAGAAGTACAGGCACTTTTAAGTACTGATTTGCCGTTTCATTTCTGCGAGCTGGTTCATCAAATCTTCAATGCCTCCTCCACAACGAGCCTGGCTCATTTTTTTAAAATGGTTAGTAGTGGTCTCGTGACTACATTTGAAAAAGTATTTGGTATTATCCCTGCGTTCTTTCATTCTATATTCGCTAGCCTGTTTGGCGGATTTCCTGTTTTGCTGGCTTTGGCTGCAGGCGTGGATGCCCATCCTGCGCAAGGAAACGCTCAGCCCCTACTGATGCAGTTTCGCAACCGGATGCTTGATTACTATGGCTCCCTGCCGCTTGCGACTTTAAGCACGGCTTTTGGATTATCCTTCAGATTTTCCTATTTCACATGTGTCCAGCCCGTGTTTCATTGCCTGAGCTGTGATTTCGACTGGGCCATTGATTTGTGTCTCTGTTTACCGACTTCTCCTGACGTCAACTTTGATCAGCTGATGAACCCCGTAGTGGCTCACGAGCTGGTCTGTTCTGGCGAAAGGGTTATGGCTGTGGCAGCGATGCATGGACTAATGGGTCAGTGGGACATATTCGCAGCGGCGCATGACTTTCTGGCACAGAGCGTTCTCGAGAACCCACTGAGTTGTCCTCTGATGTTGCTAGAGGAATCGGTGTTGGAGGAGCACGTATGTTCTTTCCCATTGCTTAATTGGATGGCTGAACTGTTTTCGGATGATGACAGTAATTTCATGTTGGAAGCTGTAGCTACATATTTTGCATATTCATTCAACCATGAGTGACTTTGAAGACTTCCATCATTATGGCACGTGACTTTTTAGTAATTCTGAATGGTGCCTTTTTTCAATACGAACATTCGATTTTTTCATTTGTTCTAGGCCTATTAACTGAGAGTAGGCCTTAAGTTCGACTTTTTATATTTTGTGTGGCCACTATAGGCATTCATACATAAATTTTGTTTTTGAATTTTACATACATTTGCATACATTTAGCTTGGCTCAATATCATTGAACTCTGCTTTCATGTCTTGCCTCTCATAGAGTATTGGCTTATATTTTTTCGTTTTTAACTGTCCTCGGATCATTGGGGGGGTGTCATATGGTTACTACGTTTCTATATATTGTGTTAAGTTAGCATGTGCTTATTAAATGTTTAAACGCCATATTTTCTTTCTGCTTCGGTTTGCACACGACACCTAATTGTTATTGTAGCTTTTAACCTAGACGAAAGATGTGATTTATTTGAGAATAATATGTTATTGCACTGGTATCAGTCGTGCTTGGTACACTTGGTACAACTGTCTGCACACTGAGAACTGCACACTCTAAGAATAACATAACACAAGGTTGCTGAAGGCCTGATCCTCGCACCACGTTAGTCATAACACAAATAATGTGGCTGCCAATATTGGGCTCTACGCGGGTTTAAGATACAGTTACAGGGAATGAATCAACACACTTGATGCTTCGCATACTGAGAGCTGGTAGCGGTTGATGTGATCTCCTCCTACTGAGAATTAGAGGTATGGGTCCGCCCTGCTAAGAACCCAGATGAGACCTTCTTAGATATAATATAATATGCTAATTAGGGTGCGCGAAATATAGGTGATACAGAATTCTATAGATCTTTGCATCATAACATGCTATCACCTTTTGCTTATTATGGATTAGTGACTATGCTGCTAACTCTGATTTTTATAATATGTATGTTGATATTATATAAGATACTGCGTTTGAGAATGTTGCATTGAAAAATAAACATTTCAAACTTGCACGTGTGTTCTCTGCCTCCCAGTTTCGGTTTGTAATGATTATATAACGAAAGAGTGTTCATGTGTTCCACGATACCTGAGGTATTCTAAGTTCATGTTCTGGATTGTCTAAGTCATTGGTAAGTTATTACTACCGATGAGACACTGTAGCTAGCTTGGTAAGGGGATTTCTGAAACAAAGGTGAGTTTTGGGTCACCCTAACTCACCCAGGTTCTAGATCTCTGTGCACAGTTCTGTGGGAGAACGGAAACCCTGCTACACCAGAGGAACCTCTCTCTCATGGGGTACTGTCGAGCCTTTTTCCTACCAGACATATCATCCTCGTTAAACGATCTAGAACTGTTTCCCTTACTCCTATAAGATAACAACAGATCCATTGCTTTTTCAACATCTGCGCCTATAATCATGCCTTCGTAAAATTTGAATCGCATGCGGGCTAGTTCCTGCATTCTGCGTTTTGGGTCATTGTCTTGTAAATCTTCCCAGAGGTACATGCACATTTCCTCAAACACATATCTTTGAGTGGATGGATCCCACTGACGGAAGACTTCCATAACAGACTGAAGATCATATCTTACAGTATCAGTAACCCATTTGGGTGCTAATTCATTCAGTACTTCTCTTTCCTCGTAGTCGGGTAGTTGACTACGCAACTGTCTACGTTCTGGTTTAGGGGTCGTCTTAGGCGACCCAAAGAAGGGCGAGAATAGACCAGTGACAGTACTTGCCACTCTCTGTCTGACAGAAGGAGAAGCTTGCGGTGAGGCAGATGCGCCAGAAAAGACAGGCTGATGTAAAGAGGAAGTCGAGGCAACAGCAGAGGAAGTTGAGGCAGTAGCAGACGTAGTATCATAGTGAATAGTTGGAGCAGTAGGCAAAGTTGTAGAAGTAGAAGGAGCATGTAGCAAAGGCGGCGGCCCTTGAGAAGGCTGCACCGGAGAAGTAGGAACTAGCTGAAGAGGAGCTGGTGCTTGTGCAAGAGCTGCTTTTCGTGCGCCAGGGCGCGGTATAATAATACATCTCGGGGGTCCAACAATACTCGATGTATATGGGGGTGGTGAGTTCAATAAGTGGGACATTAATGGATCTTTCCCGGGTGTTCCCTTTGAGTCTTGTCCCCCATGTGGTAACATCGGGTAGCATTTATCTATTGCTAGTTTCTTGCTTCTGAGCATTTGTTCACTTTCCTGCTCTTCCTCATTATCCCTGTATGCGATGGCAGCTTGTACCATCAATATGCCTCTTTTATTCTTCTTCGCTAATTTTATTTCTTTCTGTTTGGCTTATTTGCGCTATAAGCGAAAAGAGTCAAACATCGCCGGCCGGGCTTTCTTCTTGAACAATTTGACCTCGAGGTTATCTAATATTTCCGGGTCAAAACTACCATATTGGGGCCATTTTAAAACACCATCCTTGCGGGTGTATTTTGTCCATACCTCATTATACGTGATAGGACCTACTCCATGCTTTATATATAACTCATATGTTGGAGTTCCAATCGGAGGAACCGGACACGAATCCTCTAATCGGGAGTCCTTACTACAACCAAGACAAAACAAGTTTCCAAGTCTGCTGAGACCAGGCATCTTCGCTCACTAGTCTAGCTTCAAACTTCAAGGGATTATCTAATTATGATATTGTCGTGAATACACAAACCCCTCGGTTTTTGTGCTTGCAAGAACCAATACAAACCGTATCTCTGGGATACCAAAACTAAGAACCAAACTAGGAACTGGGAGACGCTCCACTTATACTTAACTGAATATTGAAGATCGGTGACGTCACTAGAAGACTCGTCTATCGTTTCGCTCTACCAAGGATCACTGGGTCCAAAACAGGGCGATAGTCAGGGCAGCAGTCCTTCGTAGCCGTCGGGACGCGGGGAACCTCGCAGCAAAGACCTTCGGAACCACGTCGACATGCAGGGGTCGCTGAAGTGGCTGGCCGTCCTCCGGAATTTTCACACGAAGCTCCTCACGAACATCTGGCTTGGACCGTCACCACTTGATATCGCCTCGAGTTGGGCGCCAACTGAGGTGCCGGGTTTTTAGAGACCCGGTGGTGCCAGGGGACCACACCCGAAGACCTCTGAGTTCTCCCTGTTCTGGACTTTACAGAAACACAGAGTCTTCTAGTTGAAGTCAATGATCGAGTTTATTGGCTGCAACCAAGTAACATGCGTCCTAGAAGTACGACAACACGGGCCGTAAGTTCTCAGGAGATTGTTCGTTTTTACAGAACCAGCCTTCTCCTTATATACAGAAATAACAGCTGTAGGCAAGAATTCTTGAGTTTATGATATGGCTATACAAATATTTTGCAATAATACAAAGAGCGAAGTCATGGTCAGCACATATTTTAGATGTCCAGTTGGTGATGGATTACCCCGCCAGATCCAGAACTCCCATCAGATATCGATGTAACACCAATAAGGTCGGGCACCCTCCCATCATAAAACCGGTCATAAACAAGAATCATGGACAGGTGTATGTGTATGGAAAAACAGGGTCTGTATGTAGTGGATGGTTTATGACATGTTGTGCCTTGATGATATCTTGCTTCGGCCACTGGGCGAGGAGCTGCCCAAACAGGCTTGGCTAGAGGCAGTGGAGGCAGCTTCGGCCAGGTCATGGGGAAGTCAGCTACAAAGGACGTGTCCTTTTAGATCAAGCTCGGCTTTAATCAATTGACTTATATGAGGGCAAGCCATAAGATGGATGCCGTTTACAAAATGGAGTCCGAGGGTTCGGGACGGAAACTACAATTTAAGGGTGTTAGCATCACTCAATCGTGACGCAAATGCATGGGGATAATGCCCCAATCATTACCGGTCTGTAGATACCAAATTCGTCATGGTACAACGATATTTTATGACACGAGTGTTGGACCTCGATATCTGTAAAACAGCGTGGTCCGGATTTGCAGTACCACACTTTCCCCTCATCCATCATCCAGCTACCCTTCCACCCATACATCCAGCTATTTACATTTTCTCTCCATCCTTCCCCTCTCATCAATCCATCCATCCTCTCTCATTATCCATTTATTCAATCTTACATTCATCCATTCACCCTTTCACTAATTCATCCAGCCATTCACCCATCCCTTCACTTACTTACTCGCCGACCTTTCCATATTAATTTTGAGCTGAGCCCTTTTGAGAAGAGGCCTATCAAGAGCTTCACCCTCGCTGCAGTGGCCGTTCCAGGACTGGGACAGAAGCCACCCAGGGCGGAGACAGGATCCACCACAGGGGGGGACAAGAGCCATCACAGGTGTAGGTGGACTGGAGCCACCACATGGGGGGACAGGAGCCATCACTGAGGGGAGGGCAGGAGCCATCACAGGAGAGGGAACAGGATCCACCAGGGTGGGCACAGGGATGGGCATGCAGTATTCTAGTATCATCTTGGGCTCCTCGCCCCCTCCTGCACAAGACAACGAGAAGACAGGCTCTCTGTCCAAAATGCCATCCCCCACTGTGATGTACAGTACTTACAGGAGATACTCTAAGAGAACTGATTGAACTGAATGTCCTCCATACTCTGTTAATCAGTGTGGGTGCGATTGTACCATTTCTGTATTTTCTTCCTCGGTGTAATCAGGGGTGTAATCTGGCCGAGTCTCGGATTTTTGGGGCCCTGGGTAGAAATGGAATTAACAGGTCATCAAGGGCTGGAGGTGTGAGGTTTGCCATCCCGCTGTGACGCTTCAATGCTGCTGAGTATCTGAGGAGCTTTGGTGCAGCATCGGAGACAGAGGCACAGGCGATAGCCACATAAAGCAGATTCCCCAGGATATAGCGAAAAATGCTGCGATTTCTACAAAAATGCGATTTCGCGGGCATTTTTGTAAAAATCGCGGCATTTTTTAAAAAGTGTCGATTTTGCGGCAAATCGTGGAATCGCGATATCCTGGAGGGTCTGATTATCAGGCAAAGCTCTTAGCCATGTTATCCACCTTCCATTGGATACCATGGCTAAGAACTGCTCTGGGCAGGCGTTAGCTTTTGGAGATAATCGAGCTTAGCGCGATTATTTCCAAAAGTAGGTAATAGGAGATAGCGATGTTAGCAACTGTTTCCAGTTGCTAACATCTTGGCACACCCACTTTGCATATCATTAGCGATAATTATCGATGACATGCAAAGTGGGCCCCAAGATGAACGCTATCTCCTACTAGCTGTCGCTAACTAGTGTTAGCGACAGCTAGGTAATAGGGCGATAAAATTATCGCCGCTTTAGCGGGGAAAATTCCCGCTAAAGCGGCGATAAGGCCCTTGGTAATATGTCCCATAGTTCCTTCACTGGCTTAGCTTTTTCAATACCGTATTATATTCAACAAAGTCATGGTTGCTGCTTTTTTATTTTGAGCAACTAACAACCATTGACAAAGTCCAGCTTGTTGTTGTAATGATACTTGCTGTATTATATATCTGGATACAATGACAGAAACAACATAATACTAGTCGGGTGGGCAGAACACTATGCTAAGCACAGATTTTTATCCTAGGTGATTTAAGCCATGCCCCCCGTAATTACATCGAACACCCCCTATGAAGAGACCTCCTAGTTTTCTTACCCCACTTAAAGCCCTGAAAACAACACCATGTCACAGTCACCTTGCGCCCTGGCACTGTGCATCATGCATGACTCATGACTACTAAGTTTTCAGATTGCCTATGTGCAGGGGCATAGTGAACCTTCAGCCACCCCACCCCTCGCTTTAGGAACTACTGTGAGGTGAAGTTATTGATGGGCCTCTTCTGTCTGCAACTCTACTAACAAAGGCTTAGCTTATAATGTGAAAAGGTGGGTAAGTAAATAAGGGAAGGAATGTGTGAATGGTTGGATGGATTTGTGAAAGGATGAATGAAAGGCTGAATGGATACATAATGAAAAAAGGATGGATGAGTGAGTGGAAGGATGGATGAGAGAAAAGGTTAAATAAATGGATGTATGGGTGGAAGGGTAGATGGATGGGTAAAAGGGTGGATGGGTAAGTGAAAGCGCAAATGGATGAGTGAAAGGTTAGATGATGGGCGTGTGAATGGCTGGGTGGATGAGTGAAAGGATGGGTGGATTGTTGAAGTGATAAGTGAAAGGGTGAATACATGAATGGATGAGTGAAAGGGTGGATGTAAGGATTGATGAGTGAGTGAAAGGGGGTAGCTGGACAAAAGGATGGCTAGATGAGTGAAGAAGTGAAAGGGTGGATGGATGAGAGAACGGATGGATGGATGAGTGAAAGGATGGATAAGTAATAGGGTCAATGGATGGATTCATGAATGGATGAGTAGATGAGTGGGTGGGTGGGAGGATGGATAAGTGAAAAGGGATGGAGAGAGAAAGGGAGGATGAATGACTGAAAGGGTGCATGGGTGGAAGGCTAAGTGGCTGGGTGGATGGATGAGTAAGTGAAACGATGGCTGGATTGGTGAAAGGGGAAATGGCTGGATGGATGAGTGACTAGATGGATGGGAAGAAGAGTGGATGGATGAGTGTATGGATGGATGGGTTAAAAGGGTGGACGGATAAATAATGGATGGATGAGTGAAAGGGTGGATGGGGATGGAGAGTGAAATTATGAATGGAAGGATACATGGTGGATAGGTTTGCAAATGGTTGAATATGTTTGGATATAAATGGACACACATATGGAAGGACAGAATGAACAATGAAAGGCTGAATGAAAGATGAAAGAATGATTACACCTTGTAGCACCCATTATATTAAGTAACATTTATTATACATTGACTTTCACGTTTATTTAAGTCATTGTCTCTATATAATGTGTGTGTGATGTACGCACTCCGACACCCTGTCCTACATACTTGGGATGAGTCACACTGTAAAAGAAATTAAGTACACATTAGAGCCCGTCTATGTGAAGCTGAGGGGCACCATGGGAGGCTGGAAAGGGGGGGGGCGGTTTTGTTACTGGGGGCTGGCACTGCAAAGTTCCTTGTATATCCAGTAGTTTTCAATCAACAATAAAAGCGGCCTCATTGAGGGGCATATTAACAAGGGCTGGCGATAAATATCGCAAAGCAAGCTTGGCGCTTGGATATTTATCGCAGGCTATCTCTGGAATGTATCTCCCGGTTAGCGCGTTATCAACAGCGTGCATCGCCGAGGCGATAAAAATTCCAGAGATAGTGTGGATATCGCCGTTTTCCATAGTGGAAAACAGGATATCCTAGATGATAGGGCCTGTGGTCTTAGCCACAGAATCCACCCCCCATGTTAAGTATGTCAGGAATTTAACAGACGTTAAATTCCTGCGTTAAGGCATACTTAACGCGACTTAAATCATCGCTACCCTTCCTTGTTATTATCATGAAGCGGCCTTCATGATATTTTCCCTGGTTGATTTCACTGCCATGCCTACTTTGCATCTCATTAGCGATGCATAGGTAGGCGTGCTGGAAACGAGCGCTTAGTCAGCAAAACACACAATAGCGTGTGTTTGCTGATAAGGCAATAAAATAAGCCAAAAACTGCCTCAAAAGCGGCGATAATTTTATAGAGTTGCCTTGCTAATATGCCCCTTTGTGAACATAAAATACTTGCTGCAAGTACATCCTGTGTGTG
The DNA here is from genome assembly GCF_964263255.1 of Lissotriton vulgaris. Lineage (NCBI taxonomy): Eukaryota > Metazoa > Chordata > Amphibia > Caudata > Salamandridae > Lissotriton > Lissotriton vulgaris. The sequence goes on from NC_141689.1 coordinate 112,604,591, forward strand.
TGCATTATTAAAAGAGCAATCCTTTCGATGGCCGGCCGAGCTTTCTTGCTTAGTTTTGTTAAAATAAATGCAGTGCCTCATGATATCATTAGGTCGGAGGAGTTCTAATTAATCATGACTAATGCATTTTAATGTGGTGATGTGGTCATCTGCATCAAAATGCATTAGTTTAATCCCTGATGCGTGGTACTTGGCAGGGATCAACGTGCCAATTTACTCCCACCTAGTGTGACAAGATTGGCCCCCTTCACATGGTCACCTGATGAGGAGTCAAAATCAGCCACCCTCAGCAAGCTTTTGGGGCATTTTTAAAAGCCCCTATCACCACAGGAATGTCACTGGACAACCTCGCCAACCTCGGACTCAAGCAACTGGTGGACACGCCCACCCACCTCGCCGGTCACACACTCGACCCCATCTTCTCTGCCAGCACCCATGTCTCCTTCAGCCACTCCTCCGGACTACACTGGACCGATCACAGCTGCGTCCACTTCACCTTCAAAAAGACCACCTGACACCACCAGACACCGCAGATCCCCGCAGATGCTGGAGCAAAGTCACCACACACCAACTGACCACATCACTTAGCCAGAACCCACCTGCCGACAACCCCTACACCAACGACGCAGTGCACAACCTCGCACGGTGGATCACCAACTGCGCCGGCAACCTCGCCCCTCTGAAGAAACCCCCAGGCAATACTAGCAACAGAAAAACCGCATGTTCACAAACGCCCTCAAAATCTCAAAGAAATCTTGCCGAACCCTCGAGAAAGCCTGGCGCCACAAGCAGACACAAGAAAACATGACTACTCTCAAGAACGCCACCCGCGAATACCACCAGATGATTCGCACCACCAAAAGGACATCGTTCAAAGAGCGGCTGGACAACAACGCCCACAACAGCAAGGAACTCTTCAGCATCGTCAAAGAGCTCTTAAATCCCAGCGCCGGCAACAACGACATCTCACCGTCACAAGACCTCTGCAACTCCCTCGCCACTTTCTTCCACCGCAAGATCACAGCTTCAGACCCCAGACCCCACCTCCAACCACCATACCAACGACCCCCACCTCCTGCCTCAACGCATGGACCCCCATCAGCACTGAAGACACCACCCGCGTCATGAACAGCATCCACTCCGGCTCCCCCTTTTCCTCGAAGAAAACAACTCGCTCAACCCATCCCAGTCCAGATCCCGAGCCAACCACAGCACCGAGACCGCCCTCATCGCAGCCACCGATGACATCAGAACCCTGATGGACAACGGAGAGACAGCCGCCCTCATCCTCCTTGACCTCTCGGCCGCCTTTGACACCGTGTGCCACCGCACCCTAATAACCCGACTCTACAACACTTTGTTCCAAGGAAAGGCCCTGGACTGGATCACATCGTTCCTCTCCGACAGAACCCAGAGAGGCCGCCTCCCACCCTTCCGCTACGAGGCCACCAAGATTATCTGCGGCGTACCCCAGGGCTCCTCACTCAGCCCTACCCTCTTCAACATCTACATGAGCCGCCATCGCACGCAAGCACAACATCAACATCATCTCTTACGCCGACGACACCCAACTGATACTCTCCCTCACCAAAGACTCCCTCGCCGCCAAAGCCAACTTCCAGGACGGAATGAAAGATGTCGTAGATTGGATGAAGCTCAGCCGTCTGAAGCTCAACTCAGACAAAACGGAGGTCCTCATCCTCGGACAATCCCCTCCCGACTGGGACGACTCTTGGTGGCCCACGACGCTGGGCACCACAACGATACCCACGGACCACGCACCCAACCTGGGATTCATCCTGGACTCCTCCCTCACGATGACCAAGCAAGTCACCGCAGTCCCGTCCTCATGCTTCAACAACCTGCGCATGCTCCGAAAGATCTTCCTGTGGATCCCCACCGAAACCAGGAAGACAGTCACCCAGGCCCTCGTCACCAGCCGACTGGACTACGGAAACGCCCTGTACGCAGGAACCACAGCCAAACTCCAGAAACGACTGCAAGGCATACAGAACGCCTCCGCTAGACTCATCCTCAACATCCCCCACCACAGCCACATATCTATCCACCTGAGAAACCTGCACTGGCTCCCCGTCAGCAAGAGGATCACGTTCAGGCTGCTCACACACGCACACAAAGCGCTCCACACCACGGGCTCCGAATACCTCAACAACCGCTTCTCATTCTACAATCCCACCCGCCAGCTCCGCTCCACCAGCCTCGCCCTCGCCACCGTCCCTCGGATTCGCAGAACTACCACAGGAGGAAGATCGTTCTCCTACCTGTCGGGCAAGATATGGAACTCACTCACCGCACACCTTCGACTGACCCAGGAACATCTCACCTTCAGGAAACATCTCAAGGCCTGGCTGTTCGAGCAGTAGCGGCACCCCCCACGGCCACCCCTTCAGCGCCATAAGACCCTTACAGGTGAGTAGCGCGCTTTACAAATTGATTGATTGATTGACTTTTTGCGACTTTCCTTTTGCGATAGGGGATTGACCCTATTTACAAGGACGAGTTAAGCCACTTAACGCTGCCTTGTAAATAAGGCAGCCATTCACGCAACACTTAGCGTGAATAGAGCAGGCAATGGGTGTTGTGTTGGGCTCCTGACACAACACCCATTGATTTTGACGATGCCCCCTATTTACAAGAGTGGTGTAAATATGGGGCTGCACCAAAATGAAGACCAGGAACACCTTCCTGCACATAAACGATCGTTCCCTGCAATGCAGGCACCCTTGCGCAATGGTGCAAGAGTGCCTGCGTTGGAAATAGGCAGCTGCAATTAGCGGCAGCAGAAGGAGAAACACAAAGCTGCACCGTATTCTTGTAAATACGGTGCAGCACTGCATTTCTGAAGTAGTGGAGTGCAGTGTAAAGCCAACAAGGGTAACGCCATGCTCCATCACTTCATTGTGAACATGCCCCTAAGTATAGTGTGAAAGGGTGCCTAATTTACAAGGTGGCGTTATGCCACGTTAAGTTGCTTAATGCCACCTTGTAAATAAGGTGAAGCCCCTATTACCACAGGAACATCATTAAAAGTGACATTCTTGTGGCGGTAGGGGCTTGTAAATATGCCCCTAAGGGCCATCTGTACAAGAGATGTGGCAGAGACGAAGTGAGGTCGTGTAGGTGTTTGGGCGCTTTTACCCACGAGGAATTGTCTTGAGGGACCCACAGCCGATTCTCATGGGGAATTCTTCCCGCTTGTCTTGGAATACTTCTTCCACACTCTCCTAAGTGACACCAGATGAATAATTATAGGCCCCACACCTTCTTTGCTTATCACAAAACAGCTTTCTGGTCCTGAAGAAGTGCATGGGATCTCCTCCTGAGACCGTGATATAGCGCGAAACAGGCCGACCTACAAATCATATCCACTAGGGGTATGGTACTTATTTAGCTACAGAGGGCCATTATATCCCTCACAGCAGCACCACCTTCTTGGTTTTTACTAATGACAGAGGGACCCCGGGGCATATTAGCAAGGCAGGCAATTTGAAATTATCACCGTTTTTGCTGTCGTTTTCGGCCGAAAAGCAGCGATAATTTCTTCGCCCTATCAGCAAAGACACGCTATTGCGTGTTTTGCTGATTTTGCGCCCTTGTCAATAACGCCCAGCTTTGCATCTCTAATGAGATGTAAAGTGGGCGTTCCAGGGCAAAATAATAGGAGAAATGTCGCTATCGCTGGGATTTTTATCTCCATGGCGTTAAGTGTTGTTAATACAACACTACCATGGAGATTATCGCCCACGATAGTGGGCGATAGATTTCCTTACGATAGCAGCGGTCAGCGATAATTATCGCTGCCGCTTGCTAATATGCCCCCCCTTTTTTCAATCAAATTCCTCAAGCACCCCTCCAGTCATTTTTTACCTTCACTCTAGGACGCCACTGCCACTTACGCCATGCTCCAATACAGCTTTATCGAAAAGATCTCTGAAAAAGTGACTCTTCGGGGAACCCGTAGGGCTTGCAGCGCCGGCCCGACGAGGAGCATTGCCCAATGATGAAGCATGACATCCTTCGGGTGTGTGAGGGCATCATGAACCGGACACAGTGTCCCCACCAAACGCAGTAGTAGAACGACAAGCGCTCTTTGCTCTTTTACCACTGATAGGAACAATGACTCTCGTTGGTTATAAGGAGCGCGTCGTTAGCCTTCCTGGCTTAATGACACGCTCTGCCTTTTCTGATACGTACACCTGCAATATATTTACAAGAATATGGTGCAGCCCTGAGTTTCCCCCTGTGTTGGCGCTAGGTTTAGCAGCTTAGCGCCAAAGCAGGCACGCCGGGTGTCTGCATGCAGGGTAAGATTGTTTATGTACAGGAAGGTCCCCCTTCTTGCACATAAACAATCATGAAATGTCGTTTTGTAACTTTCATTTGTACTGCTTAATACAGCACACACAGAAGTTGCAAAACAGCATTTTTTTTAAATGATTGCTTATGTGCAGGAAGGGGGACCTTCCTGTACTTAAACAATCATTGGCTTTTTTCTGTTTTCATGTGTGCTGCACAACATAGCTTACATGAAAACAGCAAAAACAAGGAGATTGAAACATTTCTCCTTGCTTCACCAGGTTAAGCCCAGGTTTTCCCTGGTCTTAATTCTGGTGCTGCCTCCTCTTTACGCCTCCCTTGTAAATAGGAGGCAGCGTCAGAATCAATGGGTGTTGCTGTGCAACACCCATCGCAACACCCATTGCCCTCCCCTTTCACGCTAAGCCTAGCGTGAAAGGGGAAAATGCAAATGCTGCCAAGCGGATGACGCAGATTTTATCCACCTTACCTAGCTCTGCAAACCTATAGCAACGTACTGGTCACAGATAACAGGCATACTGACCGAGATGATCGGGGTGGAGATTGCATGTACACCGGAACTATGTCTATTAGGCCTTCTGAAAACGATACCCGGGGCGCACCGTAAGTTAGCAGCGCGGTGGCCCTATTACTGGCTAAACGCCGAATATCAATTTGTTGGGGTGGGACAAATTTACCGCATAAAAAAGGCTGGCTTCGTGATATGGCATACTGTAAAACACAGCTGGAAACCTTTGCAGAAGAGCTACCTGAAGCCTCACGATGGCGAGATATCTGGGCCCCATATGTTGTTTATATGATGAATGCAAACTTAGACCTAACAGACCAATATATGCAAATGTGGGGATATTATAATATGCTGTGATCGATAACACGTGCATTTACCTTTGTTTATTGTTAAGTACAAGTCGGCGATGGCATCCCATGATAGAGGAATGGGCGATGTACAGATCAAGGAATCACATAAGATGGAGATTGTCCTTACTGTTAGTTTTTATGGTTATGCAGAATATTTGTCACTGCATTGCACAACGGCACTATATGCTATGTAATCGTACATGTGTAACATGGCAATGTGGAATTGTAACAAATGTCCTCTGTGTTATGAAAATCAATAAAAAGAAAAATATTAAATAAAAAAATAAAAGCGTAGCGTGAAAGGGGGCCTTATTTACAAGGCAGCTTTAAGCCACATTAAGTGGCTTGAAGCTGCCTTGTAAATAAGGCGAATCCCCTATCACCTCAGGAACGTCTACAAAACTGACACTTCCGTGGCGATAGGGGCTTGTACATATGCCTCTCAGTGTCAATACATATGTCAGTCTCAATGATTTGCTGACTGCAAACTTCCTATTGGCGAGTGCCTTTCAGACAGGTAGTGAGAGAGAGAAATTATAACCCATCATATCATGTTGGGGAATTCAGAGAGCATCCTGTGTAATTATTCCGAGAAGAGCAGCCCACATGCAGTTTTATGAAAAAAAATACATGTAGAAGTAGAAGTACTGGGAGATAGCTGAGGATGTTTACAAGAAAATGTCCAAGTGCGGTGTTATGCCAAAATTGGTAATGTTGCACTCCAACCAGTCCAACCCTTCCAATTACCGACCCATCTCCCTTCTACCCTGGCTCAGTAAAATTCTGGAGAAGCATGTTAATTCTGTTCTGACAAACTTTCTAGAATCTAACAACATTCTGGACCCCACCCAGACTGGTTTTAGGCCTCGTCATGGAACTGAAACTGCCCTAATTGCAGTGACGGAGGAGGCAAGAAGGATCCTGGACGGTGGCGGCTCCAAGGCCATCGTCCTACTTGACCTGAGTGCCGCCTTCGACACTGTAAATCACAGAATTTTACTCCATCGCCTTGGTATGATCGGAATGTCAGGAACAGCACTTACTTGGATGGAATCATTCCTTACAGACAGATCCTTCCAGGTATTCGAAAAGGATTTTACCTCCTCTACCAAATGTCTTAACTGTGGAGTGCCTCAGGGCTCCTCCCTGAGCCCGACCCTTTTTAATGTTTACCTTAGTCCCCTAGCTGATGTCATCCGTCCCTTTGGGGTGAAAATTGTCACCTACGCGGATGACACTCGGCTGGTGGTAGTGCTGGACCCTCCTCTTAATTCTCACCACAGCCTACATAAATGCCTGGAAGCTGTCGCGTCCTGGATGTCGGACTCCTATCTAAAACTTAACGGGGACAAATGCTCCTTGGAAATAACATCTCGAAATCCATTGATAACATCTGGCCCCTCTGTTTAGGCAGCCCCCCCCAACCCAAGGACCAAATTAAGTGCCTAGGGATCTGGCTCGATAAAAATCTCACTTTCAATCACCAAGCCACCAAACTTGCTGCTACTTGCTTTGGGTTGATGAGATTGCTCCGCAAGATTCTCCCCCTCCTCCCGTTTCACTCAAGGCGGATCATGGTCCAAGGACTCATCTTGTCGCGTCTTGACTGCGGCAACGCCCTATATCTTCGCGCCCCACAGTCCACACTCTCCGAACTACAAGTTATTTAAAACTGAGCAGCAAGAATCCTGTTGAACCTCCCCCGCCAATCCTCAGTCAAAGCCAGATTGAAGGACCTTCACTGGCTCCTTGTGAGAGCTAGAATAGAATTCAAGAGCATGTGCATTGCGCACCGCTCTTACTGGGGAACAGGCTCCGCCATAAATCATTTTCTGGTGGAAGCCTATCGTCCCCCTCGCGCACTCAGATCTGCGACCTCCTACTTCACCTCTGTACCACGCATAAGAAGAGCCAGATGCGGAGGCCGCTCGCTTTCCTACAACCTGGCCAAGATCTGGAACTCTCTCCCCCTCTTAATTAGATCAGAGCCTAACCTGCTTACTTTTCGAAAACTTTTTAAAACTTGGCTTTTTAATAAATCCCACACTTAATCCTTCCTCTGCTCCCCACACTCCCACCCCTTCAGCCCAACCCATCAGTGTTTCTACAGCGCTGGGACGTCCTTGGGTAGCCATCGCGCTTTACAAATTGTCATTCCATTCCATTCCATTCCTTTCCAACATTTTGAAAAGACAGGGATGCTCGTATTTTAAAAATACGGTGCACCCTTGCGTTTCCAATGGTGCTAAAAAAGCTGCCTAGCGCCAGAGCAGGCAACCTTGGGCCATGTTGCGAGGGTGCCTGCGCTGCAGGGGCGATTGTTTATGTGCAGGATGGGGATACTTCCTGCACATAAGCTATATTGAAAGGCGATTTGCTGTATCTAAGTGTGCTGCAGAATGCACATCTAGAAAGAGCAAAATACAAGAAGAAATGTATATGTTTTTGGCTCTGCCTCAGCATTGTAAATTTGGGGCTGCATCAAAAGCAATGAGTGATGCAGTGAAACACCCACAGCAACACCCATTGTCAGTCCCTTTGCCGCAGCAGACTCCTGCGGTAAGGGGCTTATCTACAAGGTTGCATTAATGAGATCATGGGCATTAACAACCCTGCTAAATGTATCTTTGGTATACTTGAAGATCTTAAACAGACGGGGTTACCCGCATCGCACCGCATGACATCAGATGAGCAATGTGAGGCTCTTGCCACCTTCTTTGTAGAAAAGGTGGAAAACATCTATAATTCCTTCTTGCCAGCTGCCTCATCTTTGAGCTCAGCATTCAGTCCCTGTACCACCTACACTCCTACGTCCCTTCCATCATTCTCTAAGGACAAGCTGCGTATGCTATGCAGCAAGGTGAAACCATGCCTTCGACACTGTCTGCCACCGTACCCTAGTACAACGCCTCAGCAATGTCGGAGTCCAGGAGAAGGCACTGGAGTGGATCATCTCCTTCCTCGCCGGAAGGACACAGAGAGTCCGTCTCCCTCCGTTCAGATCTGAAGCCACCGAAGTTATCGGCGGCGACCCTCAAGGCTCCTCGCTCAGTCCAACCCTCTTCAACGTCTACATGAGCCCCCTCGCAGACATAGCACGCCAGCACAACCTCAACATCATCTCCTACGCCGACGACACCCAGCTGATCCTCTCCCTCACCAATGACGCCGCCACCGCCAGAGCCAACCTTCACGAAGGGATGAAAGAGGTAGCCGAATGGATGAAGAACAGCCGCCTGAAACTTAACTCGGACAAAACGGAAGTCCTCATCCTGGGATCCTCACCCGCCGCTTGGGATGACTCCTGGTGGCCGCCCGCCCTAGGCAGCGCACCCAAACCAACAGACCACGCACGCAACCTGGGCTTCATCCTGGACTCCTCCCTCTCCACGACCAGACAAGTCAACGCCGTCTCCTCGTCGTGCTTCAACATCCTGCGCATGCTACGGAAGATCTTCCGGTGGATCCCCACCGAGACCAGGAAGATGGTCACCCAGGCCCTCGTCACCAGCCGTCTGGACTACAGCAACTCCCTCTACGCCGGAACCACCGCCAAACTCCAGAAGAGACTCCAGCAGATCCAAAACGCCTCAGCACGACTCATCCTGGACATCCCCCGTCGCAGCCACATCTCCGGACACCTGAGAGACCTGCACTGGCTCCCGGTCAACAAGAGAATCACCTTCCGTCTCCTCACCCACGCACACAAAGCCCTACACAACCAAGGCCCAGGATACCTCAACAGCCGCCTCAACTTCTACGCTCCCAAACGCCAGCTTCGATCGACCAGCCACGCCCTCGCCGCCGTCCCCCGCATCCAAAGAGCCACCACAGGGGGACGGTCCTTCTCCTACCTCGCCGCCAAGACATGGAACTCCCTCCCCACCCACCTCCGCCTGACCCAGGACCACCTCGCCTTCAGGAAGCAACTCAAGACCTGGCTGTTCAAGCAGTAGCGGACCCCCCTCCCCCAGCGCCTTGAGACCCTCTGGGTGAGTAGCGCGCTATGTAAATGCGATGATTGATTGATTGATTGAGGCTGTCCTGCTGACCCCCTTAAAGCGGAGCAATCTATGAACTCCCTACCTGTGCTCCTGTCTCCTTTGTGTCAGGTGATTAAATATTTCCCTGTCCAGGGCAGTTGTCCCTAGGACATGGAAGCAAGCAAGGGGGACTCCCCTGTTAAAAGGCCTTCCTTGGACACAGCCAAACTGGAGAGGTTCCATCCCATATCTCTCCTGCCATGGATATCTAAGATTGCTGAGTCCCATGTCAATTCCATTCTGACAGGCTACCTGGAAGACAATAACATCTTGGTCATTTCTCAGAACAGCTTTTGCCCTGGGCAAGCACAGAATCAGCCCTCCTAGCGGTGACTGAACATCTGAGGGCCGCACTGGAAGAGGGCTGTACGCCTGCACTGATTTTACTAGACCTCAGTGCCGCATTTGATATGGTCTCCCACCAGAACCTGCTGCAACGGCTGGAGGAGTCGGGAACTTCGGGTTCTGCCCTCGACTGGTTTGCCTCCTTCCTCCTTGAAAGGACCTTTCAGGTGTCGGCCCCCCTTTTTGCTCTCAGATTCATACTATTCAACAAGGCGTGCCACAGGGCACAGCATTGAGCCCTACTCTGTTTAATCTGTATGTTCAACCTCTAGCAGCAGTGGCTAGGAGCAGAGTCCTGACATTGGTATTGTGTGCCGACTATACACAGTTGGTATTGACGCTTTCTGGCAACTCAGCGCAGGATGCCTCCATGTTCCGGAGCAATCTCATGGCCATTTCTGAGTAGATGTCTGCCAACTGTATGCAGCTTAATGCAAGCAAGACTGAAATCCTGTTGGATTGGCGGGATGGTGAGCTGCGGAGCGAGCATTGGTGGCCTACAGCCTTGGGTTGTGCCCCACCCCCAAACAGATGGTAAACTATCTGGGTTTCTGGGTGGACTCTACTCTCAGCTTCCAGGTCCAAACTAAAAAAGTGTCAGGGACCTGTAAGGGTATTCTGCGTGGGCTTTAACCATTGTTAGGTTACTTTGATCTGTCCACTCGGCAGGTTATAGTCCAGGCCCCCATTTTGTCGAGACTACTTGAGGACTAACAAGTCAGAGATCTTAAGATTACGGAGGCTTCAGAATGCGGCGGCCAGAACTCTTCTTGGCCTCCCGAGGGCTTGCTTTATCTCAGCTGCCATTCGCCAACTACATTGGTTACCGGTGACCAGACGCGTGGAATTTAAGTACCTTTGCATCGCATTCAAGATCTTGAACTCCTCTTCCCCGGTCATTCTGGCCACCCTGCTCTCGCCCTACATTCCCTCTTGCCGACTTTGTTCTATGGGCCAACACTCGGTGGTTATTCCTAGGGTTAAGGAGAGCACGTCCTGGGGGGCGTGGCTTCTGTACACTGGCAGCCAAACGTTGGAACTCTCTCCTACTGTCCATCCGCAGCCTAAATAATTACTTGCCATTCCGTATGGCAACTAAGACTGATCGTTTCCCTTCCCTGTAGGTCCCTGTGCCTTTTCTGGTTGTCTTCTCCATTCAACTGTTATTAGCGCCGGGACGCACCTTTGCAGGGGCAGCCGTGCGCTCTATAAGCTACATAACATAACATAACATAAAGCCACGTTAGGTGGTTTGACGCCACCTGGTAAATATGGGGTAGAGATCAACTCCACCGGAGCTTTGGAAAATGGGACGCTCCAGTATCGTTAGGCACTTGTAAATATGCCCCAGCATGTGTCTGACATAAAAAACAACAGGGGCGGCATCCGCTAAACATCCAGGGGCTCATTTAAAATCCCAGTGCGCCACCATTGCGTCACTTTTAATAAGGTAAACGTGATGTACCAGCGGCGCAAGTGGCTTGTAAATAAGGCCCTTAGTGATTCTGGGCAAGTCACTTAACTACATGAATGTGATCTTGTTTAAAGTCACAAAAAACTAATGTGAACTTGTGTAATGGGAGGGGCTAAAAAAAAAACTTTTAGGGGTTTGAAAAAAACCGCAATAGGTTGGCAAGTAACAGCGCATGTGTGCTTCCTGCAGGCTAGAACTAAAAGGCATACATCTTCTCACGCCTTTTTAAAATAGGTTGTTGAAGTGCCCGCTTTGAAGCCTGCAGCTTGACCCAGAAGCACTTTTATAAACTGCAAAATAACACCAAATATTACAGAAATCTTAACTGAAATACAACATACAAATTACACTTGTACACAAATGAAGAGATGTGTTTCGCATCTACAGAAAACATTTGGACAACCGTACAGACTGCGGTAGTGAGAGAAAGCAGGCACTGGCTCAGGGGAAACAAATAATTGTCATGACTCCAGTACCGGCCTTAGAGATTGCTACAATGGCAACCATCCCAAGCTAATTATCTCACTGCATCAGATGTAGAATACAAATACGACCCAAGTCTAAAAACACAAGCAATCCTGCAATATGAACAAGAATATGCTGTACCAAATGTAATAATGTCTCTAGAGCAGTATGAATACATCCTTTACACTGATGGATCTGCGCTGCCGGCGATAAAAAGTAAACAGCAATACAGTGCAGCGTGTGCAATCGTAAAAGGTCGCATGCAGGACGGCATGTTCCATGCAAGCTGTACAAAAACACAGGGGCATATTACCAACAACTAGCGATAATTATCGCTATGTTGGCTTAGCGGCAATATTTTTATCGCCGAGCTGCGGCGATTTTTATCGCTTAGGAACCTTGCTATTATCAAGGTTTATCTCCTAAGCGATAAAAATTGTCCGAAATGCATGAATATCGCTGAAAAGTCAGTGATATTCATGCATTACCGAGCTAATGCTCTTAGCCACGTTATCCACCTACCATTGGATAACATGGCTAAGAACTGCTCAGGGGCAGGTGTTAGCTTTTGGAGATATTTGCGCTTAGCGCGAATATCTCCAAAAGTTGGTAATAGGAGATAGCGATGTTAGCGACTGTTTCCAGTCGCTAACATCTTGGCACGCCCACTTTGCATGTCATTAGTGATAAATATCACTGACATGCAAACCGGGGCCCAAGATGGTCACTATCTCCTACTAGCTGTCGCTAACTGGTGTTAGCGACAGCTAGGTAATAGGGAGATAATTTTATCTCCGCTTTCTTGGCTTTTAAAGCCAAAAAAGTGGAGTTAACCCCCTTGATAATATGCCCCACAGTCCCTAGGGGACTGCACAGCTCAGCTGGCAGAATTAAAAGCTTTTATAATTGAATTATTAAATATGGATCAGCAATTCCCCACACTAATTGTGGGTGATTCCTTTTACTGTGTCCAGTCATACAATGAATATCTTCACTATTGGGGACTGAATGGGTTTAAAGATTCAAAAGGTGGCACAATTAATTATAAAATGCTATGGGAACAGGTAGCTAAGTTGAAAAATGAACTACCAAGAACTCCTGTGATACATACTTTGAGTCATCAACGTGATGGCGTTCACGTTGAAGAGAATTCATTGACTGATGACGGCACAAAGGGGGCAGTACAAACTGCTTCCGTAGCTGAAATCACTCGTTCAAAAACGAGAATAGACCGACAGATAATGATAGCTGTCACTGCTTCATGCAAAAACAGCCCAGCAATACCAAATTCCACTCGAGTGCTTCTACAAGTTAGATGTAAACAACTTTCCTTATGCTCAGATTCATGGGGCCTCATTTATGAAGGCCTTGCGCCACTGGTACGTCACTTTTTCCCATTTTAAAAGTGACGCACCGGCGGCGCAAGGCCTTCATAAATGAGGCCCCTGGAGTGGGGGATAGAGTAATAACAAACATAGATCGCAGGTTAGAATTAACCCATTAAGCGCTGCCGTCGGCCAATGGCCGACGGTAGTGCTACCTCCCCAGTGCTGCCGTCGGCGATTGGCCGACGGCATTCCACCCGCGCATGAAAACGGCCGCACCGCGGCGGAATTACCGCCGCGGTTAACGGTTAATATGAGCTGCAAACAAGGGTCTAAAGGGCATATTAGCAAGGAACCTCATTAAAATTATCACCGTTTTAGCGACAGGAAACTGCTGCTAAAATGGCGATAATGGGCTTGCTAATATGCGTTATAGAATTCCTATAGATGCCCAGGTTAGATGTGCAGGACCTTTTATCCATGTGCCTCTCCAGGGACCCTCTGCACATTCTGCTGAACTCCAGTGAATATGTGACACACCCAGCATCTGACCCAGAATGCAGCGTGCGCTACCCTGGTCCTGGAGGGCAGCTCTCGCGACTCTTCTCAGAGGGCCCCAGACCTTCAAGCCTTTCAATCATCGTTTCCAAGTTCAGTGGATTCAGTGTCAGCCAGTCAGTCAAAACTCTTTATTTCGATTAATTAAAATCATAAAAGAAGCAGCAATACATACATACAAAATAGATAAAAATATATGTACAATTAAAATAAACAAGCATATATTTACAGACATTTATGTATATACACTATTTATATTACATAATTCATGGGAAAACTGTTAATACAAAATGTCTCCAAATGGCCTAAAAACTAGTATTGAGATACAGTTAAAATGTATGGTGTCATCAGTTCCATGATTGTGGGGGCAGGGGTTCAATTCATGTATGTTCAGTGAATATGAGACACACCCAGCCTCTGACCCACAAACCAGCGTGTGCTACCCTGGTCCTGGAGTGCAGATCTCTCTACTCTTCTCAGAGGGCCTCAGACCTTTAAGATGGATGATGCTCCCTTGCGTTCTGAGGCATAGGCCTATTTTGGTCAAGAACATTATTCGTTGTGCCTTTTATCCACATACTACTTTTTTATTGCAGAACTTATGAGATTGCTATTAAACTTCTCCATGCAAGCAGATGCTTGTCTATTCAGTAACCACTTCATCCCCTACCGCTCCCAGCTGATACTTTTCTTTTTTATTGCTATAGTATCATGTAACATGATCGGTTGTTGTGGATAAGTTTCACCAGTGCCATATTAGGACCTTCCTCACACACATGTGGACGTTTATGCTTGGATCTCCCACCTACACATATCTGTTTTCCCTCATACACACCTGGACTCACTCTCAAATACTAACACACATGGACCTACCCTCATGCACACGTGCATCTGTCCTCACGCACAATCCTGGACCTACCCTCATGCACACGTGCATCTATCCTCACGCACAATCCTGGACCTACCCTCATGCACACGTGCATCTATCCTCACACACAATCCTGGACCTACCCTCATGCACACGTTCATCTATCCTCACACACAATCCCAGGCCAGCCCTCATGCACACGTGCATCTATCCTCACGCACAATCCTGGACCTACTCTCATGCACACGTGCATCTATCCTCACACACAATCCTGGACCTACCCTCATGCACACGTGCATCTATCCTCACGCACAATCCTGGACCTACCCTCATGCACACGTGCATCTATCCTCACACACAATCCTGGACCTACCCTCATGCACACGTGCATCTATCCTCACACACAATCCTGGACCTACCCTCATACACACGTGCATCTATCCTCACACACAATCCTGGACCTGCCCTCATGCACACGTGCATCTATCCTCACGCACAATCCTGGACCTACCCTCATGCACACGTGCATCTATCCTCACACACAATCCTGGACCTACCCTCATGCACACGTGCATCTATCCTCACACACAATCCTGGACCTGCCCTCATACTCACGTGCATCTATCCTCACACACAACTCTGGACATACCCTCATGCATACGTGCATCTATCCTCACACACAATCCTGGACCTACCCTCATGCACACGTGCATCTATCCTCACACACAATCCTGGACCTACCCTCATGCACACGTTCATCTATCCTCACACACAATCCCAGGCCAGCCCTCATGCACACGTGCATCTATCCTCACACACAATCCTGGACCTACTCTCATGCACACGTGCATCTATCCTCAAACACAATCCTGGGCCTACCCTCATACACACACAGGCCTTTTCATATCTAGCTGGTTTAAGCTTAGGCCAACAACCAGATATTGCAGTACCTCCAGGAATGATGCACTTTTCGACCCGTGGAAAGAAATGCTATTAAAAACAAGCATTTGCAATGCAATAGGTCTCGCTTTATTAAAGTTTGAGCTATTGGCATTGCAAATAACAATGCCTTTTATATTTGTTTTCGTTTTAAAAACATATATATAAAAGACATTGTCATTTACAATGCCAATAACTCTAACTTGTGTAACTGTGAGACCTATTGCATTGCAAATGCTTGTTTTTATACGTTGTGAGCTGAGGATGCATGTCTGTGGCACTTTGCGGGGGCCCCCCTCAGGATTTGTTACGCCACGGATGCATGCGCCTGCGTGTTTGTTTTTGTGAGGGCCTCTGACCACCTGTCGTGTGATGTTGGACATTGCTTATCTGTCCTTGTTTGTGCACCAATGCTCTGTTTTTGGTGCTCATATCTTTGTACTGTATGCATGTAGATAGTGTATGTATGTGTGCGCGTCTATGGGGTGTAGGCTGATGAATATCTAGTCTGTGTACCTCAGTTTTGTGCGTACTGCTTTTCTTTGTGGACTCACTATGTGTTTGTCTTACGTGTAGTGTGCATTTGCACCTCTGTTGTGTGTGCACCTGTATAGTGCCCGTGCCCGTATGCCTTCGAGTCTCTGTTCTGTGTTCATCTCTCTTGTGTTCACAATGTGTCACTGTGCTGCCCTTGGGTGTAGTGTGAATGTTATACATAATAAATACATGTTAATGTGTCTGCAGTGTGAGCCCCTGTGTAACGTGCTGCAGGGGCAACTGTACTCTTTGTAGTTGGTGTGTCTGTGGTGGTGGGTGCGTGTCTCTGTTGTCAGATGTGCAGACGGCTGTGTTGTATGTGATGTGTGCTGCTACGTGGCAGTGTTGCGTGTGTGTGTCTGCCTGTGAACGCCGTAGGGGGGCGAGGGTTCGGCCTCCATTGCAGAGGTGACACTGGGCACATCCACACAGGCGGTCCTGCACAGACCACCCAGACCAGATGGGCAGAACTTAAGTCTTTTTAAGTTCAGAAAGTTTTGGTAATGAAATGAAAAGTGTCATAGCATAGTTCACAAAGTTAAATGCAGGTCATACAGGAGGAAACACTACAATGAAGTTATACAGTAAAACAAATTGGATTCAGTAATAAGACTAGTCATAGTAAATAGCACGAGTAAGGCATACAAAATATTAGAATATCAAATATTTGAGGAACGTTTAGGGAGTTCAATGGGGTTTTAAGACTTCCTGTTGGGTAAGTTGCAGCTGAAAAGAACGACTGGCACTTGCGTCCAAATATATTGTAACAGGTGACCAAAGATCCAATCGTTTTGTTGCCATATGTAAAGGGTATACAAAGGAAGTGTCCACCCTGTGATTATGGTATACAGCATACCACCATGCTCTGTAAGAAATTTTAGAAAAGTCTTTCCAATTTACTGTGATTTGCTGGAATGCGACTGCCAATAACAAATCGATTATTTTAGTATTCAGCGTAACAGTCTCCCAACAGTCTTAGTCTGAGAGTCTAAGAAGACATGAGTATAGGAGAATGGAAATTTTGTATCAAAAATCAAGTTGATTTGAGACCAGACCTGTTTCAAAAAATGTAGAACAGTAGGGCATGCAAATAACATATGAAACAAATCACCTTTTGGGGAAGAACATGTCCAGCAAACATCAGGTACAGTTATAAATTGTTTACTTAAAACACTCAGTGTTATTAAAAGTCTGTTATAAACAAAAAACAATGTTTGTGTTATGTTAGCAGCTCTGGATGACTTACGAATCTTAGACCATACCTTGTTCCATTGGTGGTCCGGCCAAGATAATAAAAAATTTCGTTTCCACGCCTCTTCAATTTTGGATTTCTGCCTAACAGCAATAGTACTATGTAAAAGACTGTATATAGTAGAAGCTTTGGGTTCAGTTTTCAACAGGATGTGGAGTTGAGAAGGGGAATCTTGAGTGGTGGAAACATCATATGCAGTAGACAATTGGGTATGTGTATCCATTACAGCTTTTTCAAGTAGAAGGTATTTATGAATGAATGAGGCAGGTAACTTGAATGATTGACTGAGGGAGGAGAAAGATATGAAATCCGATTGCGAAAATAGTTGGTGAATCCAAATGAATCCCTTCTGATGCTATGCCTTCCAATAAAATGGTTTGTTTCCAATAAGCACGTTGTTATTGTGCCAAATTGTAGAATTTAGGAAAGAGTCTACAGTATTCAGAGGAGAGGGGGATAATGATAGCAAAAGTTTAGATGTGAATTTAATAATGGAAGTAGATAAGGCCTGCGGTTTGCGTGAGAAGGAGAGGTATTCATCAAAGGAAAATGGAGATTAAAAAAGACGTTCAATAGTAGTCCATAAGGGACAATCTTCCGTGGAATCGCGTAACCAACGAGAAGCTTGGCGTAAAAGGAAAGCTTTTTGATACACCAGGAAGTCGGGAAAATTTACTCCACCTTCTGTTTTGGGGCGAATTAGTTTTGAAAGAGACATTCAGGATTTCTTGTGATTCCAAAGGAAGGAAGAAAGGATGGAATTAATCTTTTAGAAATTTGTTGTGGGAATAGGAACTGGGATATTAGAGATAGTATATAAAATTATTGGTGAAATCATCATTTTGATAGTGTCTAAGCGACCCCACCATGACAGATAAAAAAGAAGCAATTTAGTGGTTAGGTCTGAGATCTTTTGTATATATTTATTCATGCAAAGAGCTACAGTATCCAAAATAGAAGAAGTAACATGTAGCCCTAAATACCTAATGTGATGCGAATTCCATATAAAATTGGAAGTGGCAAAATCTGACTTAAAGGTGTATTTTGTTATGGGTAGAATCTCACATTTATCATTGTTTAATTTGCAACAAGAGATGCTAAAATAAGCTTTTACCTCTGCCAAAAAGGCAGGGATTGATTCATTTGGTGTGGACATAAAAAGCAAGATGTCATCTACATACGCTGCCAATTTGATGTGGGAATTTAATGTTTGAAAGCCATGTAAATTTGAGTTCTGGCGTAACTTAGAAAGAAAGGGTTCTAAAGCCAAATTAAAAAGGAATGGGGAAAGACGCACACCTCTTCCTAAATAAAAAAATGGAGATATCAAACTGTGAGGGTTGGAGTAAAGGAGAGATATTAAAGATATGAATTTAGGGCCTAAACCAAACCATTTGAGAGTGTAAAACAGATAGGCCCATTCAACTCTATGAAATGCTTTTTCAGCGTCTAAGGCTATTGCTGCTATGGGTTTTGTGAGTTGTGTGAAATGTGAGGATTTGGACAGAACATTGAAAAGGAGTTGTGTGTTGTCGGTTATAAAACTTCCTTTAACAAATCCAATTTGTTCTTTTCCCAAAAGATCTGGTAAGTAGGAGTCTAATCTTGAAGGCTAATGCTTTGGAGAAGATTTTATGGTCGATATTAACCAATGATATGGGTCTGTAATTTTTGCAGTATTTGGGGTCCTTACCTTCTTTGGGAATGAGGCAAATATGTGCTTCTGAGAAAGCATCTGAAGAACCACCTGATGCGCCAAAGGAAGTTATTAGAAAATGCAATTTGGGAAGCAAAAGTTTAGAAAAATGTAAATAAAATTCGACAGTGAAACCATCAGGTCCCGGCGCTTTATCTTTTTTAAGATGATGAAGGGCTTGCAATAATTCTTTCTGTGTCATGTCTAATTCCAGTGAGGATAAATCTGGGAGAGAGTTTTGGGGTTTTTGAATATTGGAGAAAAAGTGTAACAAGGAGTGATCAGTGGGTTGTGTTTCAGAAGCGTATAATGAATTATAAAAGATAGAGAATTCATTCAAAATGTCAGCGTCCTTAAACTTTAAATTCGAGTTCGCTTCGTATACAAATTCAATGTTCAGCTTATTATGTCTAACTTTCAGGTAGTTGGCAAAAAAAAAGTCCAGCTTTATTTTGTCCCCGATAAAACTTAGCACTGGATTTCAACAAATATACAGCCTTATTCATGAAGGCTAAATCGGCTCGCAAAGGGCCGGATTCTGAAAATCCGGCCCTTTGCGAGTGCGATTTTTGCATTTGGGATTCAGCATCCCAAAAGCAAAAATCGGTAATTGCTAAATCGCTAAATTGCGAGGAATTACATTTAAGGAATCTCTATTTGAGATTCCTTAAATGCAATTCATGAAGCATTTGAAAATTGCGAAAATGCAATTTTGGGCCGCTATTTACCGAGAGGTCAGACCTCTCGGTAAATAGCAAAAACTTAGAAAAATGCTTTTAAAAGCATTTTTCTAAGTTGCATGTTGCACACACACATGTCCTTTGGACATGTGTGTGCGCAACACCTGTTTCAATTTGCATTTAAGGGGTGCTACAGGGTGTCCTTTGGACACCCCTGGCACCCTTTAAATCGCTATCTTATTTGCGAGTAGCAAATTGCTAATCGCAAATAAGGAATACTCCCCATGCATTCCTATGGGCCTTTTGGCCCATAGGAATGCATGGGGAGTTATTCTTTATTTTCGATTAGCAATTAGCTAATCGCAAATAAGGAATCAGTGGGAATCGCAATTAATATTGCGATTCCTACATGATTACCGTTTTGCGAGTCTCAAATAGCGATTCCTTATGATTCGCTATTTGAGCCTCGCAAAACGGCCCGATCATGAATCAGGCTGTAAGTGAGGCAGCTTCTGTGGACTTCTTATTAACTTGCATCTTGGCATTAATAAGGGATGTCAGACAATCTTTTGAGTGTGAGATGTAATAAGAGTGCGCCAGTCTCTTGATATCTTGAAGGAGAGTCTTAGTGAATTTAGGGGAAATATTTCGTTTCTTAGCAACAAAACCAATTATGAAGTCTCTTGCAGAGGCTTTAAAAGCGTCCCAAACAGTGGAAAAGGGCATGGATGCGGTTTGATTTATCATAAAAAATTCATCAAAGAAAGCAGTAAAGGAGGCTGTGAATTTTGGATCTGAGAGAAGGGCATTATTAAAACGCCATCTTCTGGGACCTGTGAATTTGGGTAAAATGTCAAGGCCAATTGAAACAGGGGCATGATCTGACAGTAAGATGGGGCCAACTTCTGCATGTGTGAGAGTTTGCGAGATATTGTGGGATACAAATATATAATCAATCCTTGTCTGAGATCGATGAGATGGGGAATAAAAGGTAAATTCTCTGGTGGTCGGATTACATAAACACCAAGCGTCAAGGAGTTTATGCTGATTAATAGCATGGACAAACGATTTATGGGGTTTATTAGGTATAAAGGAGACTTTAGAATTTCTGTCCATAAATGGATCCAAAGTCTGATTACAATCACCAGCTAGGATGAAGTTGTCATCTATACAGTGAGTGATTTGCTTAGCCAATTAAGGCCAAATGGCAGGTTCTCCGCATGTAGGAGTGTAAATATTGAGGAGAGAGACTGGAATACCCCTAAGAGACAACTTGACATACAACCATCTACCAGAGACATCTGATTCTTGAGATAAGATGGATAACGGAAGGGATTTACGGCAAAGTATCACAATTCCATTACGTTTGCCATCCCCAGGAAAAGAGAACACTTCTCCTACCCAACCTTTTTTTAATTTTAAGGATTCAGCATCGTAAAGATGGGTCTCTTGAGAAAAACAATATCAGCGCCTAACTTAGCTAAGTGGGTCAAAACTCTTTGTCGTTTAATTGGCGAATTCAAACCCCTAACATTTCAGGTAAGTAATTTTAATGACATAGATTAATAGAAATAACTTGAAGTAAGAATGCGAAATGAGAGTCCAATTCATTGTAATAACAATATAAGATATAAAAACAGGACAGAGAAAAAGTAATAAGAGGTGTAAAGTCAAAGTAAGGAGAAATATGAGGGCCAGGCCGTAAAGTCCAATGAAGGATTCGGGTCCCAATACGTGGGCTCATTATAAAAGCAAAGTAGAAAGTAGGGAGAATATGAATCTATACTACTATTATAAAGAGAGAACTTGCACCTTTTGGCCAGGTAAACTCGGGAACCACAGCACCAATCACAACACCCAATACAGCGTTGGAAAGGGCAGTTGCAGCAGAAGGAAATAGGCTATGCAGACACCCACCATATAATTTAAAATGTAAAAGAACCGTGCCAGCAAAGTAGTCCCTTGTGGGCGTGTCTGCATTGTGCTGTGGGTGTGTGCTGGGGGCGTGACAATCGCTGGGGGCATTCCGTCACAAGTGTTGTTTTTTCTTCCCAGGTTCTATACATTCCTGCTCCCTTTAAATAGTAATTCAGTGGTGGTCCCATTCTCTTAGAACCACCTCAAGCACAGTTATGGGCAAAAATACAACTAAAATGCCCTGCAAAGCATTATGGGATAAGCTTAGCATAATTTTTAGCATTCATGAAAGGGTTTCAATGTTTTTGAATTTTACTCATCAGGGACATCTTGGGACGACGAGGTGAACTACAGCTTGATGTATAATATTTTAAATGCGATTGCATTTGCCTCATCAGGGACATCTAGGGACGGCGAGGTGAACTGCAGCTTGATATATAATATTTTAAATGCTATTGCATTTGCATCATCAGGGACATCTAGGGACATGAGGTGAACTGCAGCTTGAAGTGTAATATTTTAAATGCTATTGCATTTGCCTCATCAGGGACATCTAGGGACCATGAGTTGAACTGCAGCTTGATGTATAATATTTTAAATGTTATTGCATTTGCCTCTTGGGGACAACTGGGGAGAACGAGGTGAACTGCAGCTCTTTGTAGAATTATTTGGATACTATAATATTCACTTCCCACTGCTAATCTCGTCCCATAATGGTTTGCAGGGGCTTGATCTCAAAATCATATCCTCTCTCACTGCTTGCTGTAAGCTAATTTCACTTTTGTGAAATGACTATATGCATTTTAGCATGTAGAAATACTTGCTATTTTACCTTGAATATATAAGGTTTCTGTTTTAATAATTGGAAATCTGACCGAACAAAATATTGCGGATTTATTGTACCATGTTCGCGCCAATTCCGCCCACCCCTACTTTAAATACCCCTGCACCCCATAATCATAACCCACCCTTACTCTACAAAATACCCCAACACCCTTAATGTATGAAGCTTAAATGTAAATGTAAATGTATGAAGCTTATATAGCGCATGACTTACCCTGGGGCATCTCCGCGCTTGCTTAGGGAACCCGTCCTGGTATTCCCCTGTGAGATAACCCTGGCAGGGTATCCACAAGGTGAAAGCCAGGCATCCCACCACGAGGGGCCGATGTGGAGATTAAGCAAGCTATTGCCCAGAGTCGCAGAGTGTGAACCCGTGAGTCGAGAAGGCACCGGAGCGAGAATTATCGAGTCCGTGGGATTATTGAGCCCAAGACCCGCCGAGGCGGGGAATTGAACCCTGGTCCAGGGCTGAACTCAAGCTCCAGGTCTGCCGCCTCTAACCCCTGAGCCACACTTCTCCACAACAGCCACACTTCTCTAACCCCTGAGCCACACTTCTCCACAACTCCTTAAACACTAACCAATCTTAACCCTATAAATAAACCCTGTACCCCAAAACCCAAACCTATCCCTAAACCCTAAAAATACCCCTGTACCCCAAAACCAAAACCTAGCCCTGAACCCTATAAATACCTCTGTACCTCATAACCCAAACATACCCCTGAACTCTAAAAATATCCCTGTACCCCAAAACCCAAACCTACCCCTGAACCCTAAAATACCCCTGTACCCCAAAACCCAAACCTAGCCCATAACCCTTAAAATACCCCTGTACCCCAAAACCCAAACCTACCCCTGAACCCTAAAAATACCCCTGTACCCCAAAACCCAAACCTAGCTCAGAACCTTAAAATACCCCTGTATCCCAAAACCCAAACCAAGGCCTGAACCCTAAAAATACCCCTGTACCCCAAAACCCAAACCTAGCCCTGAACCCTTAAAATACCCCTGTACCCCAAAACCCAAACCTACCCCTGAACCCTAAAAATACCCCTATACCCCAAAACCCAAACCTAGCCCTGAACCCTAAAAATACCCCTGTACCCCATAACCCAAAACTATATCTGAACCATTAAAAAACCCAAACACCCCAAAACATATACCTCAGTACCCCAAAACATATACCCCTATACCCATACTTGCCTTATCCAAACATTTTTAAAAAACATGCTTATACCAATCATGCATTTACAACGAATTTCGTTGTAAATGTATGCGTGGTAAAAGCATATAAAATGTAATGCCATGCGTTATAATGGCATTGCGGAGTCATGGTACTTTCGTAATGAAAGTATGCAGAGTGATGGTATGCG
This sequence comes from Lissotriton vulgaris, assembly GCF_964263255.1. Lineage (NCBI taxonomy): Eukaryota > Metazoa > Chordata > Amphibia > Caudata > Salamandridae > Lissotriton > Lissotriton vulgaris. The sequence continues at coordinate 112,628,102 of NC_141689.1, forward strand.
GAAAGAAATTTGCGGAATAATGGGTGTTTACCCTCCCCCGTAAGTACATTGGTGGCACGGCGGCTCACATCTCCAGCAACATACTCATATTTTTTCACCACCAATTGGAAAAATGCACAGGTCTCTCTCATTGATGCCCAGCACCGACATACACTTTTAGACACACCTTCCACCACAAGTTCTAGAATTGCGAACTTTAGAGATGGGGAGCTGCATTAGAATCTCGGCATCAGCTCAACATCCTGTGATTCCAGGCAAATCGATTTGTCTCCCCGTGCCTACCACAAATCAATGTGTTCTTCTGTAATGTAAATTGTGCTCATGCCATGTTGTCGAGTTCGTTCTATATAATATTGCAAGGAAAATAAAGTAGGGAAACTCGAGTGCACACACTACTGAACGCGCACTCTTAAGTGCATCAGCAGTGCACTGTGTATCGGAGCGTTTCACAGGCCTGACACAGATAAGAAATGCTATCAAAATGAAATCCTACGAAACAATATACTACTGGCCGGCAGTAATTCATACCCGGACAACGTCGGGACGGGCTGCTAGTGAAAAGATAAAAAGAAAAAATGAAAAGAAATGGGCATGCGATATTAGGCGTGAAAAAAAATTGAATCAGAAAGTATCACAGAAGAGAATCGAAGACACTAAATGAATAGGTAAGTTTTGGGTACAGAGCAAACAAAAGGAACAAACACATTGTGACACAAAGAACAAAAGACGAAACAAAAAACATACCTACAAAAGGGAAATATGAAGAGGGGGAGGTGAAACCACATGGAGAGGCTGAACATCCGGGCGGGACCACACGGAGGACCAAGGGAAGCCACACCATAAAAGAAAAGGATTTGTGAAAGTGAAGAGCAACAATTAGTTAAGACATATTACGCACTGAAAAATAATTAAACATATCAATCGGTAAGGCGTAAACTGGAATCAATGTAGATCAAAAGGTCATCTAAGACCAGTAAGTATTATCCCAAAACAAATAAATACTACCAAGAAAAGAATAAACTATGAAAAATCTTTGAAATATAAACACAACATCAACCATTAAATGAAGCTGAAAAATTGGAGGAGTCCATGCTGACTGTTTTACAGGAGTTAATAAAGCTCTGTAGTCGTAACGGGTCTTCATATGTAGTTGTTCTGTTGTTGTACGTAACCTTAAAAAGATAGGGATGGAAAAGACAATAATGGGCTCCCATCGAGTCAGGTCTCATATTGAGGAAAGCTTTGCGTCTATAGCAGTAGCTTTAGCGTAATCCTGTGTGAAGAATAAGGTGGAGCCTGACCATGTGATTCTTTGAGTAGATTTGACAGCTGACAAAACTTTTATCAGGTCTGTGTACTCCAAGAAATATAAAATGACACCTCTTGGTCGTTGTGAAGAGGAGGCATTGGAGGGAGTGCGTCCCAACCTATGTGCTCATTGAATGTTAAGCGTAGTGCCATCAGGCATGTGAAGTAGTTTGGGAAGGAAAGATTTAAAAAAGGTGAGAGCATCTGACCCCTCATGTCCCTCCGCCAAGCCATAAATGAGAAGGTTGTTATGCCTATTTCGATTTTCAAGGTACTCAACTTGTCGTTGGAGCACAGAGACTTGGGAGTGAAGTTGAGAGACGGTAGCACATATATCTTTGAAAGATGACACACTTTTTTCAACTGCAGAAACTTGCGTATCTAATTTGGACCAATTATCTGTAAGTATTTGCAGTTTGGCGCCAGTCTCTTCCATGAAAGGTCGGAGAGCTCTGTTTTCTTCAAGCAGTAGCTCCTTGGAGACCGGCGAGACTGACTTGGGCGGAGAAGGAGAATCCTTTTTTAAGCGCTTAGTGACTGATTTTCCTGACGTGGCCGAAGAAAGCTCCATGTTAACTTCTTGAGTGTGAGGTACAGACAACAGAGAGTCCTCTAATTTGGAGAACTCTGTGAATATTTTTTAATTTTTAATAAAAATCTGCTTTGTTTTAGAGAATGTAGAAGAGTGTGTCTTTGGTCTTCCCATTAGCCTAGTAATTTCTGCGCTACCATTCGGAGGGCGTTGTGTTATGTACTTTCCTTCTAGTCTCTCTTTGCCAAAGCGCCGGGACACTCCATGGAGTAGCCGTGCGCTATAGAAGAGCCCTTTATAACATAACATAACATAACATTAAGCATACTATCAAATAGAATAAAATAAATCATGCATATATTAGGGGAAGATGGCATTGAAATTCTGACTAAGAAAGAGAAAAAAAAAATTCAAAAAAGATGCCTAGTCAACAAGTCTGATTGTGTCCCTTTAAGAATTGAGATTAATATTACCAGATCATAAACATGCGGAGTACAACACTCAGAAAATGTGGCAGGTAGGTAAACTCCAGTTAATAAAGAAGTGCAGCAAAGCCAGTGACGCTGTATTGTAAAGGAAGCCACAACATGGCCAACATGATATTCACTTTAATATTGCAGAAGCATATCTGAGGAGAAATGGCATGAGGTGTTGAGGAGAAGCACTGGGATACAAAAAAACGAAGAAAATTACCCAGTTATCAGCAGTCTGGTACGAGGAAGCGGCATTCACGGGTAAACATGCCTCATTGCTTCTGGAAATCAGACGCATGCCTCAAAAAAAAATGGCAGCCGCTGTGAAGCGTCGGTGCGGGAGGAACTTCCCCGATAAAGTAAAAGCCATTCAGGATGCGGGCATGAGCGGCAAAGCTCCCATCACCTTCAGCGTACCTTTTGAGGCATTTACCGCTAGGAGACTTCGCAGGAGACAGTCGTTGTATGCAGCTTCGCCGAGGTATGCTGGAGACCGCTACTCGGACGCCGCTATACTCCTTGGGTGTCAAGCCACGCCCCAGAACTTAAGTCTTAAAGCCTTTAGTCCTACGTTTATGACTGGTTTGTCACGGTTTTTGCACCTCAAAATCTGGTCACCCTAAATGAGGTACAATCTCTGTGCACTAGCATGCCTAATGGTATGTTAAAATAGGCCACAATCAGCAGCTGGCAGAAATTTTGAGGAAGGAAAAGGGGCAAATTGCAATTTATTTGGGTGCAGGTCTTGGCTGTGCTACTTTCACAGAATCACTCAATCAGTCGATTTCTAGAGCGCTGCTTGTCATCCGTGATGGCGAACTCTGGTGAGAGCAGGAGGGACAGATAGCACTGGACAGATTAACCAGCGCTTTGATTAAGCAACTTTTTTATGTAAGAAGAAACGTTCTATTTTGGTACATTTTGGATCCAATTTAAAATAATTTTGGAATCGCTTACAATGCTATTAGTGTCTGTGACAGCAGGTGAGGGAACCATTCTGAAATGAGTGTGACAGTGTATTCATTCAGTTTGCCTTTCCAGTCCGCTACATTTTTGCTGTTCGCTTGCCTCTTTGGAAGTATTTTGTGGTTTTTGCATCACAGGCCCTTTGTGGCAGTGCCCTCCCGCCCCCTCCCTTTTCACATTTCAGTCTGACGGGCCTCGTCACGGTCATTAGCGATTCATTCACTGACGTTTTGTCACCTAATTAAAATGCTCTTGTCCCCCGAAGGTCCCCGCACTCCCGTTCAAACTGCATCTAATGCCCGAGTGTTTTCGGCAGCCCCTTTAAAGGGCCAGCACCTTTGTGTCACGTGATACCTACAAACGTGTAAGTAAGGTTGTGAAACACAGCGTTCGAAGAGACATATGTTATGTTATTTGCACTTGTAGAGCTCTCGATTACCCTTGGGTGTCCTGGCGCTAAGTACTGGTTACCTGGGGAAGCTGAAAGAGTACTACTGAGGGAAGAGCCATGTCTTCAGGCCCCTCCGAAATGAAAGAAGCTCCGGGGCAATCTTAAGAAAAAAGGGAAGCTCATTCCATGCTCTCGGGGCACAGAGAGTGAAACTCCTGCCCCTCAATTTTTTTTGACATAGGGACTTGCACTTGTTTAGCACTGGTAGATCGTAGTGTTCTATCAGGAACGTTCCAGTGAAACTTTCGCCTAAGAAACTCAGGACCAATTCCATTGATGGCCTTAAAAACAATACAGAGTGCCTTAAAGCGAGCTCTTTGTTTTATCTGAAGCCAGTGTAGCATCTTAAGCTCTCCTTTCACAGAGACAAATTTGGATATTCCGGACAGCAGCCTGGCCCCTGCGTTTTGGAATAATTGAAGCCTATACATATGTTGTTTTTGGTGGTTCAGATTTAGGCTATTACAACAGTCCTAACGCGGCCTTATAAGGGCCATGACTACTGTCTTGAGATTGCTCTCGGTCAAGAAGAACTTAATTTTCCTTATGATTCTAAGAATCATAAAGGAAGCTGAGCTCACAATGCTTACTTGATCACCCATGGTGAGTTTGTTGTCCACTCTCGCAACTGGCCCCTTCCGTGCACCTAGAAAGATAATGTTCCTTTACATAGTGCATGTCGACTAGGTTTTTCGGTTTCAGGGTGCCAGAAACATCGGGCGTTACTATATAGTAATACAGAGCATCCCAAGGAGGTAGCTAAGCAGCAGGCTGCAGAGACATATGCAGCAGGGGCATTGGTCCAGACTAGGCTTAGAGGGTAGAGGCACGAGAAACCCTGACTCGAGCCATGTGTTGTGCTGACTGAGGTGAAAGGTCACTTTCTCAGGTGAAAACGCTTAGGGGAAAAAATATGGACTGCAAAACAATCTCCCCAAAACCTTGTGCAGGGTAAATGTCAGTGTAATGGCTGGTGCGAGATTGAGCTTTAGGATAAAGTACAGGGTTGAGGCCCTTAACCATAGGACTTTATCCTAACGTTAAATCTTAACCTTAACTTAAGCGAAGGAAGGGAGAAAATTGGGTATGAGGTAAGTTTCTGGGTGAGTGCTGGTGTTAGGATCTCTTTTAGTGTTAAGGTCAGGTTGGTATAACCCAAGGTTATGGGTCTGACTTCGGTTTAGAGTTGGGGTGAGGACGTGGTTGGGGGACCGGCAACAGCTAGGGGGAGTCTTAGTTTAAGTTGGAAGTCGGTTACTTGGGTTTAGGGAAGCAACAGTGGGCCCCCTCTTTTTAATGAAAAGAAATAGAAAACAGAAAAGTAGGTCTGAGGTTCGCGAAATAATACGAAAAATAAAATGATCCTCATATTTTTGTCCCGAAGTTAACCTCATAGGGTCATGTGGAGTTAGGGTAACCAACTCACTCCTGCTCAGTACGATACCAGTACGAAACCTCTGTGTGATAGCCGAATACATTCTGGGAGTTGTAGTCTGCTTGTGCACTTACTGTACTAATCAGACTAACAAATGCAATGAATGGCTTGTGGGTCAGGAGTGGGAAGAGTCCTTGATGACCTGGAGTGTGGAAGGGGGAAGGGGGGGTCACCCTATATAGTTAATGGTTTCCACTCCTGCAGATAGGGTAGCCATTAGGCGGTCCATTACTTTCAAGAGAACATGCCGCCTCTTGAGTTGCGTCACACCCGCTACAGAGGGCTGAATCCGAGTACAATGTAAAGTGAGATCTGTGGAAATTAATACTTTCACTTTCACCCCTGAAAGCATGTAAAGTACTGTTGACTAAAAAGGCAGGACAGGTCTGCAGAAGGCATGGAGCCATATGGTAACAAGTTGTGCTATAGGTGTTATAATTAATTTGTAACCATTAAAGCACACAGAAACTGCAACTCCCAGAATGCATTGACGTTTTTAAAGAAACAATGGTAGGAAACGATGATAAATGACAATGTAAATATTAGCATGAAACTTCCGTCTCCCTCCCTCTGGTAAGCACTCGCTCCCCCGTTCCCTGACTCAAGCAATTTGCTACATGTTTCAACTCCAAAATAATTGGATTACACCTTGGTGGAAAGGCCAAAGAATAGCAAGGTGGCACAGTCGAGTAATATAAAACGTTCATACAATGAAAGACTTGGCAGATATTAAGGGCAGGGGTTTTCGAACAAGTTTAGAGAATCGGAAAATATTTATCCCTAAAATCAAGAATTAGGGAAAAAACTAAGGGCATATTATCAAGACAGGCGATAATGGGCTTGATAACATGCTCTATGGAATTTCAATTGAAGCTCATGTTAGATGTCCTTCACATCTAACATGGGCTTCAATTGGAATTCCATAGAGCATATTATCAACCCCTTATCGCCACTTTAGCGGCGGTTTTCTGCCACTAAAGCGGCGATAATTTTATCGCCTGTCTTGATAATATGCCCCGAAGTCGAATCCGGAGGGGAAGGGGGGTTCAATAGGCTCCAAGTTGGACCGGGCCTAAATCGGATTGTCCTGGACAGTGCCCCGGCCTGAAAGAACATTTTGGTGGGGGTGACGGCCTGAGATGTGAGGATGATGGTGGCAGGGGTGATACGGTGCTTACAATTACGCAGAGGTACATTACATTAAGGGCTGATTACCAAGTCTTTAACAAGCCATATTGAGACCAAGTTGGAGCTGCTGTTTTCATAACAAGTCAGGCAATTCCCTGCTGCACCCCTCGGTATGTTGGCGCCAAAAACAATGGGCCATTTTTTATGCACCTATCCTGTAAATGTCAGTACTGGAGGCATGGAGCCCGCATGGACTGAAATGTATAGGATATTTGTGTGAAAAAAGGCCCATTGTTTTTGGGTCTGACTGAATCACGATTCAAAGCACTTGGCATAACGAGGCACGAGCTTTGTACCCCCAGCAGCTTGAACGCCAACCCCGCCCTGCCCCGCACCGCCCACACATGTACAGCAGCAGCACGCTCATATCTGCTGTGGGACCTTACCAGTGGCATTACAATGCACCTCCCTGCTGCGGTGTCAAGGTACAAATTCTCTTCTGCAGCCGCTCACCTTGGCAACTGCAAAACAGTCCCGGAAGACGACACATGACCTACGATCACCATCGACTCAGCTCCTGAGGGTGTCCCGTGCCGACCCCCAAGGCAGCCCTCAATCCACTCCCACCCGACTCTGCTGTATGCCGACGCGTCTACCCTGCCCGCAGCTCCTCCGGCGCTCCCGCGCCCACGCTCCCCACCTCCGGGTCTCCATACTCCACCGATCGAGCCAAGCCTCCACTCCAGAGAAAGTGAAAGCCAAGAGCCTAGTGTACAGCTGCTAGCTCCACCCCTACTGCTCAGGAAAGAGGCACAGGGGGCGGCGTGTAGACTCGCGCTCCACAGGATAGAGGCACATCCAGGGTGGGTGGGGGCAAAACCGTGCATGACAACACCTCAAAACACGAAACATGGAGACAGTGAAAAAATGGGTGATCCACCTTCCCCCTGACCCACATTGAAACAGAGACAACCCTGCCACATCTGCCCATGATGCTCCCGCAGGTCAAAACCCACCACTCTCCAAGTGCCTGCCTCTCTGTAAGTCCTCCACTATTTTATCATTGCATCCAGGTATATTGCACAAAAAGCCACAAATAAAGCGATCGCGAAATTGAAAGCGATCGCTTTTGGAACCATAGAAGCCGCAAGTGGTGCGCACGCCATATGCTTTCAATTATCGCGCCCGTGTCTGGGCACGATTATTGAAACCATTTGGCAACAAATGCGTGTAATAGACACCAATAGGCCAGGGGCAGAGCTATGGCCTATTGAGTGCTATTTTACAAAAGAACACGCAGGGAAAGGCCAATTGCAGGCTGCAAAGGTCAGATCACACGCACACGAGTGCGCAATTCCAGGGTACATTTCTGAACCCTGAACAAAAGGACTCTCGCCTGCGCGATCACTGCTACGCAGTGCAATGCAGGGTGCAAGCCCTAAAAAGACGAATAAACTAAAGTAGTGTTCTTCTGGCAAACTATGTAAAGTGGTGCTAATGTGTTTGGGTGTGAAGAAAATCAATCTGGACACGTTTTTTTCTTCATTTTTTGAACTTTTTATTTCTCTCTGTCCAGAGGCTGCAGTTTTACATAGAAAAATGTCAGAAAAAGACATTTCCAGCAAAAGTGTTTTTGTTTGGAGGATCCATTTCACAGGGGAACAAATAAAGGAATGGAGAGGAAGAAGAGGGTAAGCACCGTGTCTTGAAGTCCCGGTTTTCAGCAAGTGAGGAGGAGCGAGACAGAAAGAAGGGGAATAACAGAAAGAAGGAGAGAAAAGGGAAGAGGGGGGCAGCATACAGAGGCAGAGCAGGAGAAGGGGACACTGTCTTGGTTTCCTCTGGACCTGTCCCCGAACGGCCACGGACAGCCAAGCCTTATCTATAGACCTTAGCCATTTCTGCCATTCTGAACGCAGTTGTAAAATAAACAAGTAGGGAAAAGGTTCAATTCAATTGAAGAACGAGGGGCCCTGCCCTGGTGATCCCTCTCACTTTGACCACTGGGCGAGCCAGAAGCTCACTAGGGAATAGAAAGCATGCACCACTTAAGAAAACATGGGGGCATATCATCAAGCCCATTATCGCCGCGTCACAGGCACTTTTCTGCCGCTAATGCAGCAATATCATTATCACAGTATTACCAAGCTGCAGCCAGCGGGACTTAGTGAGAGTTTTTTGGCGATAGCGGCCCGTTTTTTTATTGCAAAGCATGTCAGCAATATTTATCGCTAATGCCATGCAAAGTAGGCGTTCCTGTGCACAAATGCATGAAAACACCACTACTCCATATTATCAAGGGGTTGCCTCAAATTCTGAAGAGCCAAAAAACGGACTCAAACTGCTGTTAGAGCCAGTTACTTTAGATCAGAAAATAGCAAGGGGCATATTATCAAGCATGGCGGAAAACTTCCTCTAAAGCGGCGATAATGGGCTTGATAATATGCCATAGAGAATTCCCATAGAAGCCCATGTTCACATCAGAACATGGGCTTCTAAGGGAATTCACAATGGCATATTATCAAGCCCATTATTGCCGCTTTAGCAGCAGTTTTCTGGTGCTAAAACTGCAATAATTATAACGCCTGCAAAAAAAGAATATCTCAGCACACCCTTCTCATTATTTCTACAAGCGTTAGTATCAGTATTATTTCACACAGTCTTGATAATTTCAGTGCCCTATGTAGTTCAGTCCAAAGAAGGATTAGAGTCTCAGGAGGTGATGATATATTAGTCCAAACAGGTCTCCTTGCATCGAAATGTGTTTATTCTCATATACCACAGGAAGAAAACAGCCGACGCGCGTTTCGCCCACAGGGCTTTTCCAAGGCTGTGAACAAAATATTGGTATATGTCCATCAGGAAAACGTACATTTCCATTGATTTATATTCATAGTGTACTTCTCATAATCAAGCAACATCACAAGTGGTTCATGTCCATTAACTGAACCAACAAGTGATGTGTGCTAAAATCCACACCATTATATATGTGCCATTCACCCTAGTGCACCTGGACTCCCAGCTCACATCAATCTGTGATGGTGGAAATACAATTATTTGAGTAAGTGAAAAAATGAGGGAACCGATTAGAAAGCCAAAGAGAAAGTCGTAGAAAATTAATAATGTGTTTAAGAGGTGGTAATACATTAAAATCTCAATTGAACAGTATCATGACCAGTGTCTGTAGGGGTTGAGAAAAAGGGTGGGAGAGAAAAAAAACCTCCACCCTATGCAACATATGCAGCCACGATGTGTCTCACCTTGTAGTGATTTTTCCTCTAGTGATTATAGTCCAAAAGGATATTCCCAATATAGATTTTGTTGGGTCCAGTCAGTCACATATTATGAGATAGGTCTGCTTTTGTCATTAACTCTGAAAATGTAACAAGGCCATCAATTATTGTCTATAGTTTTAGAGAGAATGGGGTCAAGTCACCCTTAAGTTAAATTCCAGCCAAAGAAAGTCTTCACACTCATTATAAAACGTAAATGTATTACCTCACCAATTATATTGACTAAAATTTCCGTTGGTATTAACTTGGTACCAATGTTATTAAAAACCAAAGATAAAAGAAAGCTAGAATATAACAGATAAACGCCTTACCTATATTGGAATGAGAATACGTCCAATTTGAGGAAATATGTTAATTTCCTTTCCAAATAGATAATCGTAAACCCAAAATAGACACCATCCAACCCAAGGTGTGGGTTTTATTCCATGAATCGTGATAAATCCAAGGATCAATCTGTATCAATGTTAAATATTTCAGTGTTAGCCAAAAACCCAGGAACCAAGCATAGTTCTATAATGCTAAGGTGGCATTGCAAGACAGCATGTGGAAATGCCACGCAAGATTCAAGCTTAACAGACTCTAGTTATAAATTGTAAGGCCATAACAGTAAAGCTGATCAAAAGACAATATTGATATCTCATAAAACCCACTGTTCTAAAAATATTAGAATAAGGTGCTTAAATACGTTATGTATACAAATTAATAATGTGCGCGTTCACCGTATCCAAGGGAGAGGTGACTTTTTACATAAAAAGCCGATTACTCGGCACGGACATATTAAGATATCCACACTCGTGCCCTGATGCGCGTTGTATTTTTACGCATGTTATTCAGTGGCTTTTTACCGAAGTATCCCGGACCCCACGTAAAGTGGAGATACATTTAGCAAGCCGAGAAATCCCACCGGACATAGCCCGAAAATGTGCAGCGTCCCAACGGCGACACGAGCATTCACCTTGGCATGTACCCATGTCTAAAATGAGCCTCCCGTCTCCTCTTACCTATTTCATGGCGGCGAGGGCAGTGTATCAAGCCCAAGTAAATCCAATGCGAACACGCAATGCCGGTTCCTGGCCCCAGTATAAATACGTCATAATGGTGCGCCCTGGCTATCATCGACACAAAGGAAAGACTAATTCGTATGTGTTGAGCGAGCGGACCCATGAGAAATGGGCGCCATTATTGACCATGTATTTCGGACGATAGAATAAGTAAAATAAGCCCAATGTTTTAAATAAATAACAATTTAAAACGATCGTGAGTAGAATAAATGGATGTTACTAGTTAGCGGCTCCATTACATCTATTATAAAAAGGAAACACAGTGACTCTACTTTGGTCACGTGCAACGTGGGATGTCAGTTTTAAAGATGAATTCTCCTATTGGAGTGTAATACATTGTGGGAAGTACGTTGTTAGTATTGTTCTCACCGTAGTATATCGATCCTTAGGGGATATCTTAATTTTTTCCACCAGCACAGAAGACGACCACCGGGATTCCATGGTCACCATTACAATCTATGTCTGTGTAACAAACATTCTTTTTTGACAAAGTAAGACACTCGAAAGAGAAAAAACAGAAATATAAGGCATATCTTATTAGCATATCTTCCCGACTTTTTAAACATTAAGTCAAGTTCCACACTATAAGCAATAAGTAGATCCCTTCTTTTGTATGCATACATATCACATCTACTCACCTGTGACCTATGATTGTTGTTAAACACCTGGAATATGACAATTTCTATTATACTATGTCTCTTGTTTGGCACTGGTACATACTCTTTAATGCCAGAAATTGTTTTACCTTGAGTTTGAATCTATAGAGCCCTCATGATTAATATTACTTACAAGAATTCATGTAAATCCTTCACAATATTAACCCCACATTCCACTGCTCGTAGCTTGATGATCCATAAGCTCTCTTTTTTTCGTAGGCATGCCAATTTGTCCCCACCTCTTGGACCCAAATTCATGCTCTCAATTCCATTTGAATTGACTTTTCCTATGTAATCCAAAACAGCAGATTACATAGGAAAAGTCAATTCAAATACAACACAGCGAAAACGTACACCATTAACAGCTTCATAAACTGTAATACAAAGTATGTGGTTTATTGTTTAATATGTATACGTGGCAAAATATACATAGGGAGTACCATCAGACCCCTTAAGGAACGAATTCAAGAACACATTCGTGCTATCAGAAATAATAATACTGTATATCCGTTTGCAGTACATTTCAACAAAACACACGGCTCAAATGATTTACATAAGGTGGCCTTTCATGGAATTGAGAGCATGAATTTGGGTCTTAAGACTTAATTACCTCTCTGCAAAAGTGTCTCTGTCCGACAGTGCAGGCCGATTTCAACCTACGGAATAATCACCCATGGACAGAAAAATACAATTCTACTAATCAATATGAACGAGGACCGGGTGCGATGAAATAATTACCGGAGCGGAGCTTAAATAGAGAGTTTTCTTATCTGAGAGAGGAGAGGTGCTGGCAGTGCTGGGTCGTGTGTTTAATGTAACTATGGCAAGGTGGGTCTGCGGACTGGGCCAGCGGGTCAGGTGTAGGGGCGGGCAAGCATTAGTCAGGCTGTGAGTGTCGTGGAGGGGCGGGAGTATCCTTGCGCACCAGTTCTCTAAACTGAATGAGCAAGGCCCATGTCCCAGGCCGCTGCTATATGTCATTTAAGGAGATGACGGGCTTCCTCATAATGTAAGGCACCACTCTCGACTTTCCCCCAAAGGATGAGCACCTTGTGCTTTTGTGATACAGCTTGAGCTTTTGGTGGCTCTTCAATGTAATGTAAGGGTCCATTTGTTTAGCAGTACGGTCAGGTTTGCCAATTCTTGTACATTCCTATGTATTAGGGCACAGGGACAGAAGTTAAAAAAGTGGAACTGTCCAGGGAAATCTTGCACATCTGGTCAATCTGTCCCGCCCCCATATTCCACCTTATCCTGCTTCCATTTCCTCCATATTCTCCACAAGAACATCCTTGGTCATTCTCAACCTACTACCTTTCTTTATTAATACATGTCCCTCTGCCTACTCTGAATCTTTGTTCAAAATCTAAGTTTCTTCTTCCTGTACCTCACCCTCTCTGTGCACATCCTCTGACCTCCTCGTTCTCTCTTCTTGCTGCTAGGATTTGAAGCTCTCTTTCCTTTTTGTTCCAGCTGCCCTCTCACAGTACTAGTTTTACTACTGTGTATTTTTAGCACAGATTCTTTACTGATTCGTAATTAGCAGCTTGTTTCGTGTTAAATGATTGCCAAGCTCACATCAGAGACCGTGAACAGGGGGTCTGTGTTGGAGGGGGGGTGAAAGGGCCTCCTTGAAATATAAGTTATTAGAAGAGAATGTAAGTTGCAGAGGGATGCATGAGAGGTGAGGGTGAGGGGAGGGTCACGTGGGAGGATGCACATGCGTGGTGCCCCGACCCTACACACTTCAAAGCCAGGTATACAATTACTGCTCTTTTCCTCCCATGATTAGCTTCCCTCACTCATCTGACAGGTCCCCGAGCTCTCCTAGAGTCACTATGATGACTAGCCTTTTCTTTTTCTATGTAATCTGGCACAGCTGTGCTTTAAACCGCAGGTGTGATTTATTCTTTCCAGGTTGTTACTTTCTAGACCACAGAACTTCAGTTTGTTGAAGTTGACTAATTCTTGAGCTTAGATTTTTAGGTAGCTGTGCCAGGGCATCTTATCATTTGCGCAATTTCAGACCTTGGGTGCATGGGAGGTGAGACAGTGGCTTGGGCGGAAAGACTGCAACAATCTCTCATTGGGAGTATTCCATTTTCCTACAAGCCGCACACCACACGAGCCCCACTACCCGTACACTTGAATCGACTTAATTTGTGACCAGATTTGACCTATGCCCATCTTCTCTAAGCCTTAGTGGGTTTCTCAAGGTGGCATGGCATACTTTTGGCTCAATTCATCTCACGGTGGCTAGAGCTCCATGGCATATTGCTTTATTTATAAGGGGGTGAAGGTCTGTAGTTAAAACTGATAACAAAAGGGACTTCTGCTACCCGTAGGAGCAAACTTTGCACCGCCTCCTGCAAGTAGGTTGTCAAACTGAGTCATGTTTGTTGAGTCTAACAGTAGTAGCGAATTTCTGACCTAAGGTTATACTTGTATTATGAGAGAGGGGTATGGAGTTGGGGATGAAGCAAGATGTTAAGTATCCATCTTGTGCGTTTCAATCCCCACTAAATGGTCCTCAGTTCAGGATTTTCAGATTCGGACATGTAACTGCTTCGTGTGCTGATTTGAACGCGTGGTGTGGTTGGTTGTGTGTGATGCTTACTTACTCTGGATGTCACTACTATTGCACTCTGAAAGCGATGATCTTCACTATTGCCTCACCTACCACCATAAACACAGTTGTTGTTGAATTGTACCTTTTGCCATTCGTTATATTAGTCCTTTTTTTTTTTTTTTTTACTGCTGTCATACACAAGTCGTCAGCGTTTGGATGATCGTTTTAAATAAATAAGCGATGAGCTCTCTCTGGTTGGATGTTGCTTCTGGGTCATGGGCCAAGTGTGGAACATCTGCCTCCTTTTGCGGCAACAAAAGACATTTATTTAGCTTCTTGGCCTTTGTTATGAATTCTTTGTCTCCTCAGTCTTTGCCAGACCCTCTGTTATTGGTATTCAACTGAGCTCACTGTGTGGTATCGTAACTGGGGTGTTTGTCATGAAGGTTGTTCGGATCTTCAGAAAAGGACGTTTGTAGTCTGTGCTGGCACCCTGTACTGGAAAAATAGCTACAGCATTCATGTGTTCACCAGGCCCGGTTTGTGACCACCCACAGCCTCCCGGTGCCAGTCGTCCCTGGAGGGGCTGCGGGAGGAGCAGCAGGAGCCGCGGGCAGAAGTTGGGGAAAGTTTCCAAGATGCCGAAGAAAGACGGTGAGTGCCCTCGGCCTCTGTGATGCTTGACATAAGGCCAAGCATCCTTGTCCTGTTTTGACAGTGTGTGATGAACGCTCATTAGGGTAACTCCTCTGTGTGTTTGAGAAACCTACCCTGCAGATTCTTGTATTGTACCTGCTCTTTATGTTAGGGAAGTTTGGACTGTGGCTCTTCTTTGTAATGCACCTGCTTTTGAGGGGATCTGGTTCTATGAATACCTGCACCTGTGTGTGAGTGACGCTTTCTCAGCAGACGGCTGAATTGTATCTGCTGTGAGCGTTATGGCACCTTTTACTGTTATTTTCAGTATTATAAACAGTCTGATAACTGGAATCATGCCAGGCATCCGGGCCCGGTTCTGTGTGTGGGAAGCTTGCAGTGCAGATCTGTATTGAGGAAACAAATATTTAGTGTGTGTGTGTGTGTGTGCGTGCGCGTGTGCGTGTGTGCGTACGTGTGTGTGAGGAAAGCTTACGAATGCACCTGCTTTTTGTGTTAGGGCAGCTTGCGCTACTGGGGCCCGATGTAGGTAAAATGCATTTACCGATTTTAAAATACCGATTTATACCGAATCGGTATTTTGAAATCGGAAAATGGTATGTAGATTAAAAAAAACTGTAAAATACCGATTCAGTAGCAATCGTTATCGTGATTCGATACGTACCGAATCGGCAATTACCGAATCGGTAGTTACCGATTCGGCAAATACCGATTCAGCAAATACCGATTCGGTAATAGCAATACACCCCCATGGGCCAAAAGGCCCATAGGAACGCATCGTAAATACAGATTCGGTATTTACCGAATCGGTAGTAGCCGAATCGGTATTAGCCGAATCGGTAAATACCAAATCGGTAAATGCCGATTCGGCGAGCAAGTAAAACTGAAACTAATGACATCAGCCAATGAGGTGGAACCACCCTCCCCCACCCTAGCAGGGAGTGGCTACCCAGGCAGGTGCAACTCATTAGGACTTTCTGGAGAGGCAGCCTGAGCTGAGCATTCAGAGTGAGCAGCAGTGGTAGCACTATTCAGATCTCTTTGAAAATGGCAAGCAGCTCTGAGAGCCAGAAGGTTGAGCGCAAGCGGAAGGCCAAGTTCAGCAGCATGGAGCTGCAAGTTTTGGTGGAGGAGGTGGTTAGGGTACACAGGCAGCTGTTTGGGAGGCTGTCCCTCACTGTCCCAGAGAGCACCAAGAGGAAGCTGTGGAGTGCAATCGGGGAGAGAGTGAACTCAGTTGGTGTCACCCCCTGGAGCCTGGACGACCTCAAGAAGAGGTTTTACGACATTTGCAGCCTCACCAAGAGGAAACTGGCCGAGCTGCACAAGCAGGCAGGACTAACTGGTGGAGGCAGGAACCCGGCGCCACCCCTCACTGACCTGGAGGAACTTGTGGCCACGACCATTGAGAGCGAGAGTTTGGTGGGAGTCGGGGACCTGGACAGCTCATCCAGAGCTACAGCTACAGGTAAGAAGCATGCGCATCTTGACACACCCTACCAGACACCTCCCCTTTAGCCCCAATGCACAGCCAAACCCCAGCCCAGTACTGCTAGCAACAGACATGAGCAATCCATCATGGTAAATGTAGTCAGCAAAAGTAGTAAAAAATGCCAGTGCAGAAGCATAATAAAATGAACTGTAAAACAGAATCAAAGTATTGGAAATGAGATGTGCAATGCTTTTATTGTAGTGACTGTAATACATTAGCACTCAGTTCACAAATGCTTCTTTATACCTAGGGGCACCATCAGGCGGGGGAGCAGCAGCTACACAAGCTCCAGCTCCAGCACCATCAGCCAGTGCGGTGGCAGGGCCAAGCACCAGTGTACCATCACAGGAGGAGGAGGAGAACAGCAGTGCCCTGGGCAATGAGGAAGACACTGGACATAACCTCACATTTCCCCACTCCCCCCGACTGTCTCTAATGCCCCCATTTCAGTTCTCCCTGGAAAACTCACCCCCACAGACCCACCCTGCACCTGCCACATCTCCTGCCAGGAGGATAATTGTTGCTCCATTAAACATCATGGAGGGAGCAGCGGGTCAGGCTCCAGCAACCAACCCTGTAACACCTGTGGCACCCCAGCCCACACAGCAGGGCAGCAGCAATCCACGCAGGCCCCGCACATCCAGCAGTGCTCTTCCAGCACGGGAGGGCAGCGTGTTCCAAGGGCTGGAGGGGAGTATGATCAGGATCCAAAGGATGCAGGCAAAATCAATCCTGGCTTGCCAGCGCCAATTGCGGGTGCACAACCTGCAGATGGGGGAGATGACACAGGGATTCAAGACATTTGTTGATAGCAACAAGGACATAGCAACTGGTCTTGGGCGAATGACCACTGCCATCACCCAGCTGTGCAATAAAATGGAGGAGCACGAGCACTGTAGGCACAGGGATGCCCGCGTGCAGAATAGGGCTATCAACCGCCTTGCTACTGCAACCGCCCAGCTATGCTGCCGTGGGGCCAACATGGAGGACTGCCTCACCCAGAACACGGCAGAGGTGACTAGGGGCATGGCCCGCATCACCACTGCCATGGAGGCATTGATTATATCTAACACAGTGGTGAGTCCTGCCCTGGACGTGGGCGAGGCTGGGGACAGCAGCAGCCGCAGCAGCCCGGCCAGCGCAGTGTCTGAGCCGCGCCGGAGCACCAGGCGCTCCGCTGAGGCTGCCGGACACACAGAAGGGGGTGAGCCACATCCTAGTGGGTCTGCTAAGCGCAGCAAGAAGTAAGACTGCCAGGGCGGGTGAGGCAACCCGGACAATTTACATTGCCCACATATTGTTTACCTATTTCATTTGTTGCACATCAGTGCAGTAACGATGTTGCAACATTATTAAAACTTTTTTTTTTAAACATCCATTGACCTGTCTGTGCATGTGTACTCACTCAGAAATAGTTTTCTGTAATCTCCTCACGTCTGTATCTGCCATCACTTGGAGTAGACACCCCAGCAGGTTGTGTTTGTGGCACAGCAACGTCGTCGTCATGGTCCTCGTAGTCTGACAACTCCACCTCAGTGCCCTTCTTCACCGCAAAGTTGTGCAACATTGCACAGACAGCTATGATCTTGCAGCAGGTGATGGGGGTATACTGCCTTGCACTTCCACTCTTGTGCAAGCATCTGAATCTGCTTTTCCAGATGCCAAAGGTCCGTTCTACTACATTCCTTGTGCTTTTGTGGGCCCGGTTATACCTCCTTTGGCTGGGTGTAGAGGGGTTGAGGTAGGGGGTGAGTATGAATGAGCGGAGGGCATATGCACTGTCGCCTAGAAGGAAAAGGGGTAACATTACTCACATGCATACATGTATTTTAAATTGCTACTTTGTATTATGGGGGTCTGATGATGTGTCTCACCTAGGAGGTATCCTTCACCAAATTCCCCAGCCGTCAGCCGTGCATAGATGCTGCTGTGTTGAAAAATGTAGGAGTCGTGGGTACTCCCTGGGAATTTTGCTACCAGGTCTGTGATGGTGCACTTCGAATTGCAGATCACCTGCAAATTGATGGTGTGCGTAGACTTCCTATTGAGGTATATGTATTCTGTGTCAGCAGGGGGGCAAATCGGAATGCGCATGCCATCTATGCAGCCGATGATTTGGGGGAAGTGTGCCATCTGGTAAAAGTCTGCTTTTGTTTGTACCAGTTCCGCATGGGTTGCAGGGAAAGATATGTATTGGTCCATCCTCTGTATCATGGCGTCAAGGATTTTGTGGAAAAACCTTGCCAGGCTGCTCTGGGTCACCCCTCCTACCGCAGCGACTCCATTTTGATAGCTGCCAGACGCTAGCAGGTGTAGGCTGCGTAGCACCTGCACATGCGCTGGAATGGCGTGTGCCCTTGGGGTGGGGTGGTCCAACAGTGGTTTGAGGTCCCTGATGAGCTCCAGAATGGTGTCTGAGTCCAGCCTGTACCTCTGTAGGATCTCTGCCTCTTTGAGCATGAACAGGGTGATCCTCTGTCTGTAGACCTGTTCCTCTCTTTGCCATTCCCTCTCTCCTTCCTGCTGTAGCCGTAGCCGCCTTGCAATGACATAAAATGCCGCCATCCTGCAAGTTGCAATGCATTTTGGGTCTATTTTTATAGGTTGCAGTTGGTTACCACCTGATTGTAATCCATGGTAAATTCCGAATTTGAAAGACCGATTTTGAGGCAAAATCGGTATTTCTGTGCTTCCCTACATCTCAATCAGAGTTTTGCCCTGTCCGAATCGGTAATTTACCTTTTCGGTAACTGTACCGAATCGGTAGATAATCAGATTCGGAATATTTACCGATTCGGTGTCTCTACCGATTCGGTACATGGACCGATTCGGTATTTTTACCGATTTGGTTTCACTACCGAATCGGTACATGGACCGAATCGGTATTTTTATCGATTCGGTATGTTACCGATTTGTTTTTTTAACGAATTGGTGTATTTCCGATTCGGATAATTACCGATTCGGTAACTATACCGATTCGGTATATATACCGATTCGGACGGTTTTCATCGCCCTACATCTCGATGGCTGGATACCGATCGGTAAGAGCCGAAAATCGGTATTTTCGGCCGTTACCGATCGGTAAAGGGCTACCTACATCGGGCCCCTGGTCCCTTAGCTGTTCCTGCTCTGTGTGTGTGTGAGTGTGTGTGAGAAGCTCGAAGTGCCAGCTTCTCGCCTTCTGTGTGTGCTACAGGTAGCTTGCACTGTGGATGAGTGTATATGACCTACTCTTGCTATGAGGAAAGTGGCAATGGTATACAAAGTGTATACAGTGGTATACATAATATGATATCTTGAAGCAGGTCTTTTTTGTGGCTGATTCACCTAAGGACAAGAATCTGTGTCCTGTATCTGTGTTGAGAGAAACATGTTTGCGTGGTGTGGCCGTATCCCCCTGATCATCCATCATGATTAGGGCTCCTGGTTTTATGGTATTTATTTTATTAACATTTCCGTATGTATTTATCCTTATTTATTTTTTGCCTATATAACTGGTATATATTTCAATGTTTATTTTGTAATTTGAGAATAAATGGAGCCGTAAAATTGTATATTTCTGTGTTTATTTAACTCTTGAACATGCATACGTGGATGCCTGTCACAATTTAGCAAATTAAGCAGCCATGTATAACTAAACACTACACTCATAAGTACATATTAGTGTTAAACTACAAAAATATGTTAATATATGCCTTTTTAAGGAAATCTCATCCTGTTTTTTAATTCCCCATGATTTATGTATGTTTAGTGCTAGGAGGTCCAAGTCTGTGCCAGAAAACAATGTGAATATGTACGTAAATATTTGAAAGTTCCATCACTGACAGTTTAAGATAGGTTGCATTGTCAGAAAGTTTGAAGTGATGCCATCAATTACAGCCAAAACAGGCGTAAACACAATTTGACCAGTTGAGCACATTTACATTTGTTTTAGGCAACCAGACTTGTTTAGCTGTCTGCCCCTACCTCGGGCTAGTTGCAAGACTAAAACATACCCAAATTGCCACGCATAGTGATTGTGTCTGCCCAGTCCCTGTGAATTGTACACCTTCTTAGGTATTTTGTGAAAGTGTTTTATTTTTTTTAAAGCGGATGCTACCCATATTGAGTCTTTTTGAAGCAGCCTACATATTTCAATACAACTCGAACATGGCGGTAGTAGATAGCGAGACCTTTTCTTTTGGCATAAGCTGTGGAATCAGCACCCATCAACAAAGTACTTCTTTATAATTGCAAATAATGTCCTTTAGAGCAATGGTAAACATCCGTATCAAATGAACAGGTCCGAGCTTGGCAATCGTATATTTTCAATCCTTTATTTTGTTTTCACAGTAGAAAAATGATCCAATTCACAAGGGGTTTTCTTTTTTTTCTAGCCAACGCGTTTAGTCTCATTTACTGAGACTTCTTCAGGGCTAAAAAACATATGAGAAAATATTTTGTAAAAAGCACTCATATATACATTTACATATTATTTACAGCAAAAATTGACAAACATCTATATACAAAAAGATTTTCATTAAAACAAGAAGAAACTGTCCAAGTTATTTACAAATGTGAGGTGGGCTATGCTACTTGTTTTTTTGTGAGAAAGGGGAAAGCTTCACATGTATCTTTGAGACTGATATGTTAGAACTTTAAGACATGGAAAATTTTCTGCACAAAATTACCATGTCATTTCAAATATTCACCCAAAATTATTGGTTCCTCTTTTAACAAACTTTATATTTGTGCGAATCATTTGATCTTGTATATTCATCACATTAAAGTTTTTCTACACACAGCTTATCCTTTAGATTTTTTAAAAAATGAGCATCAGAGAAGATATTGCACTTAGTTGTCAACAACACATCATATCTAGTTTTAAATAAACCACTTGCTAAAATCATACTTCAAACACCTGTCTTTATGGTAAGTAGTATGGGCTGGCGAGTTCTTAATATGCACGAGAAACTTGTAAGAGATCTAAAAAGTACATGTATGTTATATTGAAACAATCTGCTCGTAAGATGTTTTGAAATTACAAAGATCAACAATGACAGTCCATCAACTGGCCCATAGCATGAAAAAACAGTATTCTGTTAAACTGCATGTCTATATCAACAATTCTATGATTGCCAATTTTTCTATGCTTATCAAAAATCTGCGCGTAAGATGTTTTGAAATTACAAAGATCAACAATGACAGTCCATCAACTGGCCCATAGCATAAAAAACAGTATTCTGTTAAACTGCAAGGCTATATCAACAATTCTATGATTGCCAATTATTCCATGGTTATCAAAAACTGCAAGTAACTTCCATCACGATAAATCATCCCTAATATCCTGGGAAAAAAACATTTAAAATATTACTAGAAAAAGCTCAACAAGAAGTAAATTCGGACTTATGTTATTGCAAAACAAAACAAACATGGATATTGACAATGTAATCCAACAAACAGTAATGCTGGTGAATTGTTTTTTAGAATTACTAGCACAGTCATTAAGAGATGTATATTGTGATAAAAAGAGTACCTGTCATGTCCTATGAGTATTCAGGAATGACTGTTAAAAAGAGAGAAAGTAAAAGATCTATCACAAACCAATGTATTCAGAAAATACAAAAACTTATATCTTGCAAACTTGTTATGTGAAACAATTTGATTCAACAAACATATTTGCTGAAGCTAATATTATACAAGAGAATTGGGAACGCGATGGTTCAAAAACAGCAAGATTTATATAAAGTATCACATAATAGGTTGGAAACCCAGAAATTGGAGAACGGTTTGGCACCATTTATGCACTACAACGCACGGTTTGTTGTGAACCAACAATAACATAAGGCATTTGAACCAAGGAATGTATTGTTTATAACGTTGGTTTTTGACATTTAACCTTTTGGTAAACTTGTATATTAGGTTGGATATAATCTCAGTCATTCAATATATGAATAAAAATAATATGTATCGAAGGGATTTATAAATGAATAAGACTGAATAAGTTGCATGATGCACTAAACCTCACCCGACGCAGTCTTAGTTACATGTCCCATAAGGACGCCAACCGAAATAAGCCGATCCCAAACAATCGAAGGTTGTCGGACATCTTGAAATGTCTCTTTACTTATCATAACGTTCCGTAAAGGTGAAAAGAAGATAAGGAAAACGTATCTAAAGTGCCATTACTGTAAGAAATAGCTAGTGTAAAAAAATAAAAATAAAGAAAACGGTCGACTGCATAACGCTGCGCATCCAGTGGCGAAACTTACCTTGGAATCGGCATGGTGACCTGCTAAAGCGAACGGCATGGATTCGAAAGTAGCGAAAAAAGAGTTTGAAAGACAACTGGTTTATATAGGGGGATAATTGAATAATTAATAACACGTGTGAAATGAAAATTCACAATAACTCGAAAAAACGGCAGTGATTATTAAAGTGAATAAGGAAGCGAAAATGGCGGCCATCTTATAATGTTGGCAATATATAACCTGAATACACATCTTCCTCGATCATTATAAGCGCAAAGAATATATAGACGGAAAAAATGGCAAACCTGTTAATGTGTAATATAAGTACCAGATTGAATGATTCTAATTAGGGATTTTAATTATCAGAAAAGTCTCGAGAAAAGACCTGTATTCATCACGTAATTTAAAAAAAGATGAAATATTAAGTAAAAAAGGGGGAAATACGCGATTTGAAGAAATTTATATTGAAAAAAAGGTTATAAAGAAAAAAGGTCGATCGAGTGGAGAGCATATGATAGGCCCTCGGTGTTCAGGATAAGAACTACCAGATTAATGGTCTTGGATGGACTAATATGGCGACCATCTTAGAACGTATAGTAACGAGAGGCATGTCATCTAATTTATTATATGAACAGCCCATAATGAAGAAATGTGAAATCGGAGACCCAAATTATTCAAACGAGTAATACTAATCAAACATTATGGGTGTCATGGCCAGTAAAATATATAGGGAAATATCTTCACAAGAAGAAATGTATAAATCCCTTCAAAATATTTCTGATTAGACCATAATAGGCCAGAGTTATAAATAATAAGAAATGTAGATGAAATGGCAATGAAAAGGAAAGAAGGATCCTGAAGCGAATGGTGCCTCTAAATTATATATTTAAATAGCAAAGAAGTAGTGAGTTAATTGCTGAAGATACTTATTATTATAAAAATTAATACACAATAAATATAAAATTTCTCTCTAAAAAACAGTCACCCCTGATACCGTGCAAATTGTGTCAAAACATCACATTATACATAACCAATATATACATCAGAAAACCAAAATTGTTCACTAACCAAATAATTGTAGCAGAAAGAACAACTTTGTAAATCATTACATTTTTACAGCAACATCAGAATATCATAAAAAATGATGGAATTCATTATTCTGATTTATCCCATATTGAACACATCTCAGACGGCAAATCCATGTAGATTCTAATTGTCTCAAATCATGTTCTCTATTGCCGCCTCTTGGATTGGTCTGTAGATGGTCAATTGCATGGAATTTGACTATCCTCTCATTAAGATGTACAGTGCAGATGTGGTTAGCCATTGGATTTTTTAAATCACCATTTTTAATTGCTCTTAAATGTTCCTGTATACGTATTTTCAGACAACGAATACTGCTTCCAACATAGGTCTTATTGCATGAACATTTTATTAAATATATGGTGAAAGTGGTGTTACAATTGATGAATTCTTTGATCTCAAATTTTTTTGAGCCATTGTATGAGAACTCAGTGATTTTGTTTACACCAAATTTGCAAATGCAACACCCCCCACAGACGAAAAAACCTTTAGGCTTTTCAGGGAACCAAAGTTTTTTGTGAGGGGTCGATCTGACATAACTTGGACATAGTTTGTCTTTTAGGGTTTGTCCTCTTTTGTATACCAGCCTTGGTCTGTCAGAAACTACATCTTTGGGGATGCTCTCTGATTTTAGAAGGTGCCAATTCTTGTGTAGTATATTGAATACATGGCTGCTGTAAGAATTGTGTTTAGTGATGAAAGGTACATAAGCTAGTTGTTTTTGCTTCGTTTTTTTTTATTTGGAAGAGCTCAGAATGTTGGTTCTATCCAGAGTGCGAGCCCGCAACTCTGCTTTATTTAGACAGTTAGTGTCATAGCCCCTTCTCTTGAAGTTTTGTTTAATCTGTGATATGTTCCGGAAAAAATCACAATCTCTGCTGCAATTACATCTTGCACGTACCATTTCCCCATAGGGAATTGCCTTGATGATAGATTGGGGATGTGCACTGGTGGCATGCAATACACTATTGCATGCTGTGGGTTTCTTGAACACATCGCTATGGATTCTCCCTTCATGAACATATAGTTTTAGATCAAGAAAATCAATTTCAGTGGCCGAATATTTAATTGCCAGTTTGACATTGAAAGTATTGTCATTCAGATAATCAAAATAGGTCATTAGATCATCCACTGGGCCATTCCATATTAGAATGATATCGTCTATGTATCGAGCATAGAATATCATCTGGTCACACCAATTTTTTGCTTGTGGGCTCCAGACATGCTCTACCTCAAAAAGCCCCATAAAGAGGTTGGCATACGATGGAGCAAATCTTGAACCCATCGCAGTGCCCCTCTTCTGAATGTACCATTCATCATTACTTAGAAAGGCATTGTTCATAAGGATCAGTTCTGCCATTTCCAACAGCATAAAGGTATGTTCCATTCTATTGCAGTCACGTTTGAATAGAAAGTATTTCAGTGCACGTATTCCTTGTTTTAGCTCAATACACGTGTACAAACTTTCCACGTCCATGGTGACAAAAAGTAGCTGAGAATCCTGCCAAGCAAAGTCTTCTAATTTACAAAGAAGATCGCCACTGTCTCGCAAGTATGATGGAAGATTTTGTACAAATGGTTTTATGAAGGTATCAACAAATTCCGAAAGGTGCTCTGTTGGTCCACCATTACCGGAAATGATAGGTCTTCCGGGAGGAAAGATTCCCCCTTCATGAATTTTCGGTAAGATGTATAGACAAGGGAATCTGGATTGGTGAGCTTGTAAGCATCGGTATTCATGGTCAGATAGCAAGCAAGATTCATGCCATTCATAAAGTTTGGCATTAATCAGAGTTTCTATTTTGGATGTAGGATTTTGACCAAGTTTGCCATAACAATTCAGGTCAGACAGTTGTTTATTTATCTCGTCTAGATAGTCACTTTTGTTCATTAGAACAACACTACCTTCCTTATCAGCCTCTCTTATTACTAGATTCTCATCGTTCTTGAGAGCCATAAGCAAAGTCCAATCACTTCTACATATATTTGTGTGATGTTTACATTTATGTGTTCTAAGATGGTCGTCCTCCAGTTTATACAAGTCCAAACTGACTCTGTTGAAAAGCTCATCAATAACAGAGTCCCTCGTTTGTGGAGGTATGAATTTGGATGCAGGGCGTAAACCACTGTCAGTACTACAATCCTCATAGAAGCCTAATAGATTGGAAAATTCAAAACCATTTCCGATTTCTTCCTCATCATAGAGGGTCGCTAGCATATGAGAATGGTGAATATCATTAATACTAGGTACATCTATGGTAGAAGATTTGGACACAGGAGGCAAAGGAGGATGTTCAGCAAAATGTTTTTTTATTTTTAGCTTTCTTGTGAATTTGAAGAGATCTACATGAATATCATCAAAGTTACATTTCTCCGTTGGACAAAAATTCAATCCCTTGCACAAAACATTACGTTCATTGTCAGTTAACACTCTAGTTGATAGGTTAACAACACTAATGTCATTTACAACAGAATTGTCATTAGATTCAGTTTCAGACAAAATACCCAATCCATCTATTTCTTTTGGGTTATGTTCTGTTCCCTTGCTGTTGTACCTGCCCTTGTATTTTGTGCCACCCCGCCTTGTTCTTGGTTTGGATTTTTCTTCCGATTGCCTAGGCGGAATCTTTGTACCTCTCGTAAAAAATCAGACGAGGTACTGTCTGTGGCCATAGAGCTGGTACCTTCACCAGGATCACTTTCTAGGGAAGATAGAGAGGTGTTACTGGAGGAGACACTAGTGTTGCTTTTATCAGTTTTCTCTGGTGCTTTACTGATCACATCGTCATATTTACGAGAAAACGTAAAGATGCGGCCTTTTTTGTAATCACCATCATCTCTGCGTATCTTTCTTTGTTTTTTTTCTTTTAAATATAGTTGATAACTATTCAGCTCTTTCTTAAGGATTTCATTGTTTTTCTGTATTACATCCTTAAGGCTAGATTCATTAATTTCTTTCTCCAACTTCAAGATCTCTTCTCTGATTTTAGCTACTTTTCTTTCAGCGTTAGTAATCAAAATACCCATCATTTTATAAGAGGCGGTGTGCAGACCCTCCTCCCAATCAGTTAATAAGTCCCTATCCAAGTCCTCAAAGCTTGGAAATATCATAATCCTAAGTCCACGGGGGATACGTTTGTTCGCAATATATTTTTTCAGGGTTGCCCCATCCTACCATTTTCCTAACTCGGACTTCTTGAGTTTCTCCAAGCGCATAAATTTGGATTTGAGGCCCTCATTGGGACCTGGCGTATTTTCCTGTGCTGACGGCCTGTTCTTGGTGGTACTACTAAATAAGTCATCAAACATCTGTTCTCTATTATCATTGAAGTCCGTGATCAAACAATTATAGTCTTGTTCTATATAATAAAGTCTTGACAAAACAGTGCAGGATGCCCAAAAATGAAAACAATCTAGCAAAGGAAGGGTTGGAGCAAAATACCTGCACCTGTCGTAGTCAGTGACTCTTGAGTAGTGTGATGGTGCTTGGGAAACCTAGGAACACAACCCTATAAGTTCCTTTCAAGGACAGAGTCCTAAACAAACAACATAAGCTGTGGAATCAGCACCCATCAACAAAGTACTTCTTTATAATTGCAAATAATGTCCTTTAGAGCAATGGTAAACATCTGTATCAAATGAACAGGTCCAAGCTTGGCAATTGTATATTTTCAATCCTTTATTTTGTTTTCACAGTAGAAAAATGATCCAATTCACAATGGATTTTCTTTTTTTTCTAGCCAACGCGTTTCGTCTCATTTACTGAGACTTCTTCAGGGCTAAAAAACATATGAAAAAATATTTTGTAAATATTATTTACATATTATTTACAGCAAAAATTGACAAACATCTATATACAAAAAGATTTTCATTAAAACAAGAAGAAACTGTCCAAGTTATTTACAAATGTGAGGTGGGCTATGCTACTTGTTTTTTTGTGAGAAAGGGGAAAGCATCACATGTATCTTTGAGACTGATATGTTAGAACTTTAAGACATGGAAAATTTTCTGCACAAAATTACCATGTCATTTCAATTATTCACCCAAAATTATTGGTTCCTCTTTAAACAAACTTTATATTTGTGCCAATCATTTGATCTTGTATATTCATCACATTAAAGTTTTTCTACACACAGCTTATCCTTTAGATTTTTTTTAAAAATGAGCATCAGAGAAGATATTGCACTTAGTTGTAAACAACACATCATATCTAGTTTTAAATAAACCACTTGCTAAAATCATACCTCAAACACCTGTCTTTATGGTAAGTAGTATGGGCTGGCGAGTTCTTAATATGCACGAGAAACTTGTAAGAGATCTAAGAAGTACATGTAAGTTATATTGAAACAATCTGCTCGTAAGATGTTTTGAAAATACAAAGATCAACAATGACAGTCCATCAACTGGCCCATAGCATGAAAAAACAGTATTCTGTGAAACTGCATGTCTATATCAACAATTCTATGATTGCCAATTATTCTATGCTTATCAAAAATCTGCGCGTAAGATGTTTTGAAATTACAAAGATCAACAATGACAGTCCATCAACTGGCCCATAGCATAAAAAACAGTATTCTGTTAAACTGCAAGGCTATATCAACAATTCTATGATTGCCAATTATTCCATGGTTATCAAAAACTGCAAGTAACTTCCATCACGATAAATCATCCCTAATATCCTGGGAAAAAAACATTTAAAATATTACTAGAAAAAGCTCAACAAGAAGTAAATTCGGACTTATGTTATTGCAAAACAAAACAAACATGGATATTGACAATGTAATCCAACAAACAGTAATGCTGGTGAATTGTTTTTTAGAATTACTAGCACAGTCATTAAGAGATGTATATTGTGATAAAAAGAGTACCTGTCATGTCCTATGAGTATTCAGGAATGACTGTTAAAAAGAGAGAAAGTAAAAGATCTATCACAAACCAATGTATTCAGAAAATACAAAAACTTATATCTTGCAAACTTGTTATGTGAAACAATTTGATTCAACAAACATATTTGCTGAAGCTAATATTATACAAGAGAATTGGGAACGCGATGGTTCAAAAACAGCAAGATTTATATAAAGTATCACATAATAGGTTGGAAACCCAGAAATTGGAGAACGGTTTGGCACCATTTATGCACTACAACGCACGGTTTGTTGTGAACCAACAATAACATAAGGCATTTGAACCAAGGAATGTATTGTTTATAACGTTGGTTTTTGACATTTAACCTTTTGGTAAACTTGTATATTAGGTTGGATATAATCTCAGTCATTCAATATATGAATAAAAATAATATGTATTGAAGGGATTTATAAATGAATAAGACTGAATCAGTTGCATGATGCACTAAAAGGTACCCAACGCAGTCTTAGTTACATGTCCCATAAGGACGCCAACCGAAATAAGCCGATCCCAAACAATCGAAGGTTGTTGGACATCTTGAAATGTCTCTTTACTTATCATAACGTTCCATAAAGGTGAAAAGAAGATAAGGAAAACGTATCTAAAGTGCCATTACCGTAAGAAATAGCTAGTGCAAAAAAATAAAAATAAAGAAAACTGTCGACTGCATAACGCGGCGCATCCAGTGGCGAAACTTACCTTGGAAACGGCATGGTGACCTGCTAAAGCGAACGGCATGGATTCGAAAGTAGCGAATAAAGAGTTTGAAAGACAACTGGTTTATATAGGGGGATAATTGAATAATTAATAACCCGTGTGAAATGAAAATTCACAAAAACTCGAAAAAGCGGCAGTGATCATTAAAGTGAATAAGGAAGTGAAAATGGCGGCCATCTTATAATGTCGGCAATATATAACCTGAATACACATCTTCCTCGATCATTATAAGCGCAAAGAATATATAGACGGAAAAAATGAGCAAAAGGAGGCAAACCTGTTAATGTGTAATATAAGTACCAGAATGAATGATTCTAAATAGGGATTTTAATTATTAAAAGGGTCTCGAGAAAAGACCTGTATTCATCACGTAATTTAAAAAAAGATGAAATATTAAGTAAAAAAGGGGGAAATACGCGATTTGAAGAAATTTATATTGAAAAAAAGGTTATAAAGAAAAAAGGTCGAGCGAGTGAAGAGCATATGATAGGCCCTCGGTGTTCAGGATAAGAACTACCAGATTAATGGGCTTGATGGACTAATACGGCGGCCATCTTAGAACGTATAGTAATGAGAGGCATGTCATCTAATTTATTATATGAACAGCCCATAATGAAGAAATGTGAAATCGGAGACCCAAATTATTCAAACGAGTAATACTAATCAAACATTATGGGTGTCATGGCCAGTAAAATATATAGGGAAAAATCTTCACAAGAAGAAATGTATAAATCCCTTCAAAATATTTTTGGCCATGACACCCATAATGTTTGGGCTTTAGCAGGTCACCATGCCGTTTCCAAGGTAAGACCAGAAGTCTTCACAAGGTCCCCAAAAAGCTTCTAATGGTGGGGGTTCCCAACAATCTAAGAAAAAGGAAGGCCCAAAGAAACCCTGGTGCAAGAATTGTAAGGTTAATACTCACTGGTCCAGTGATTGAACCAAAAAGGACACAGCTCCAACCACTATTGCCCCTAAGGAACCTGCACCCCCTAGTACAGTGGGAAACAACCTTCACAATGCAACTTTTACAACGCACTATCATTACAACAAAACTTTTGCAACGCAACATCCATTACAACGCATGCTATTACAACGCAACTATTACAACGCATGACACTACAACACATACCACTACAACGCTTGTCATTACAACATAGTCATTACAATGCATACCATTGCAACGCATACCATCACAATGCATAGTACCCTTACACTATCCAACACTTACCCTACTGTTGCACACCCTAGAGTTAGAATAGTAATTTTTACCCCTACACTATCCAACACTTACCCTACTGTTGCACCCCCTGGAGTTAGAATAGTAATTTTTACCCCAACTCTATCCAACACTTACCCTACTGTTGTACCCCCTGGAGTTATAATAGTAATTTTTACCCCTACACTATCCAATACTTACCATACATGCAATGTAATGGTATGCGTTGTAATGGTATGCGTTGTAAAGGTAGTATGCATTGTAATGGAAGCGTTGTAAAGGTAGTTTTTAAAAATTTGTTGTAATGGAATGCATTGTAAAGGATGTTGCATTGTAAAAAAATGCGTTGTGAAGGTATGCGTTGTAAAAGTATGCGTTGTAACGTCATACATTCAGTACAGTTAATAGTGGTGGTTCTCAACCTAAGGCTATAGTGGGGTTAACCCTGGGTACTGAGATGGATTCTGGCCTAGTCAGAATACCAACTCAAGCTGCTCTTGTCTGTGATGTGGACATAGCTATGTCCTCTACTGTGAGCCCCAATAACTTGGTCAAGTACAGACAGACACCTTTAATCAATAACAAAGTGGCTCAGGCCTACAGGGACACATGTGTCAGTGCCACCATGGTGACACCTAACTTTGTGGACCCTGGACAGATAATTCTAGGTGACAATTACCTAGTGACCAATGGAAGCAATGTCACTACCACCCATAGTATGGCAATTGTTAATTTCTCCTGGGGAGGGGTAACTGGCCTCAAAAGAGTTGTTGTTAGTTCAGACCTTCCTGTAGAATGCCTGCTTGGCAATGACCTGGAATCTTCAGTCTGGTCTGAAGTGGAGTATAGGACTCATGCAGAGATGTTAGGTATATAAGCACATGTCCTCGCTGTGACCAGGTCACAGGCCAAAAAGTGCAAAACTGAACAGGCCCTGGATCCTGAAACTATGGACCAGTTGCCTACCAAGAGAAAGAGCAGTAGGGTTAAGGCAGTGCCTTGCCCCGTGCCTCAGAATGAGGATCAGCCTTCTGAGGAAGCTGATTGTGAGACCTAAGAAGGAGCTGTCCTAGAAGAGCTTGAGCCTGATGAGGTGAGTTTCTTGGGATGGGGGACCTTCAAGGGCAGATCTGAGGCAGGCATATTTGGACTGTCCCTCTCTTGAACCCCTCAGACAGCAAGCTGCTGCTGAGGCTGCTGGGAATGCTACAGTTACCCATAGAGTGTATTGGGATGAAGGACTCCTTTATTCAGAGGTTTGAGACCCTATGCCTGGTGCTTCCAGGAGGTTGGTCATACCTTTGGCATTCAGGGGCTTCCTTCTTACCTTAGCCCATGATATTCCCCTAGCAGGACATCTTGGCCAGAACAAGGCTTGGGACAGGCTTGTCCCTCAATTTCACTGGCCACACATGTCAGAAGATACCAAGGAGTTTTGTTGCTCCTGTGTCACCTGCCAAACCAGTGGCAAATCAGGTGGCACCACAAAAGCCCCCTGTGGTGGGGGTTCCCTATGAAAGAGTTGGGATAGACATTGTTGGACCAATGGATCCCCAAACAGCATCTGGGCATAGGTTTATTCTGGTGGTAGTTGATCATGCCACCAGAACCCAGAAGCTATTCCCTTAAGGACCACAATAAAATTTGTTGTGGCAAGAGCCCTCCTGGGAGTTTTCTCAAGAGTGGGTTTTCCGAAAGAGGTTGTCTCAGACAGAGGTGCAAACTTTATGTCTGGATATTTGACTGCTATGTGGAAGGAGTGTGGAATTAATTATAAGTTCACCACACCCTATCACCCACAGTGCAATGATCTGGTGGAGAGATTCAACAAGACCTTAAAGGGCATGATCAAGGGTTTACTTGAAAAGCTTAGGCGAAGATGGAACATCCTTCTGCCCTGCCTTTTGTTTGCTAATAGAGAGGTCCCACAGAGGTGGGGTTGGCTACAGCCTTTTTGAACTTCAGTTTGGGCATCCTGAAAGAGGACCCCTTTGTCCGGTGAAGGAAGGATGGGAGTAACCTCTCAAAAAGCCTAAACAAGACATTGTGGACTATGTACTTGGTCTCCGCTCCAGGATGGCCGAGTACATGAAAAAGGCATCCAAAAACCTTGAGGCTAGCCAGGAACTTCAAAACTCCTGTCATGACCAAAAGGCTGTGCTGACTGTTTACCAGCCAGGTCAGAAAGTGTGGGTGTTGGAGCCAGTGGCCCCAGCAGCACTCCAAGACAAATGGTCTGGGCCCCACACTATTGTTGAGCAAAAGGGAGAGGTAACCTACTTGGTTGACCTTGGAACTCCCAGGAGCCCCCACAGGGTGCTTCATGTCAACAGATTAAAGGCATATGTTGTCAGGGCAGGCATGGGCTTGCTCATGGCCACAGATGAGGGACAGGAGGAGGAGAGTGACCCAGGCCTGCTTTTTCAGAACCCTGATGATAGTTCAGTTGATGGAGTGGCCTTGGCAGGCAGCCTCACTGACCAACAGAAGCAGGACTGCAGACAAGTTCTACAGTCCTACAGACATATGTTTTGACTGACTCCAAGTCAGACAAGCTGGTGCACCCATGAGGTGGACAATGGTGACAGTCTGCCTGTGAAGAGTAAAATCTACAAGCAACCTGACCATGTCAGGGACTGTATCAGGACAGAGGTCCAAAAGATGTTGGAGTTGGGAGTTATTGAGCCCTCAGAGAGCCCTTGGGCCAGTCCTGTAGTCCTAGTGCCTAAACCTCACACCCAAGATGGTAAGAGAGAGTTGAGGTTTTATGTGGACTACAGAGGTCTCAATGCTGTCACTAGGACAGATGCCAACCCAATACCAAGGGCAGATGAGCACATTGACAGATTGGCTTCTGCCAAGTTTTTGAACACATTTGACTTGACAGCCGGCTACTGGCAAATCAGACTAGCTGAGGATGCAAAAGCCAAAATAGCATTTTTTCACCCCAGGAGGACATTATACATTTGTGGTAATGCCCTTTGGTCTGAAGAATGCACCTGCCACTTTCCAAAGGTTGGTGAACCAAGTCCTCCCAGGTCTGGATGACTACTGTGCAGCTTATCTTGATGACATTGCTGTCTGTAGCTCCACTTGGGAAGATCACCTGATCCACCTGAAGAATGTTTTGGAGGCCCTGCAGAAGGCAGGCCGAACTATCAAGACTACTAAGTGCCAGATAGGGCAGAGTAAGGTTGTATACCTGGGCCACCTTGTAGGTGGGGGTCAGGTTCAACCACTGGAGAGCAAGATCCAGACCATAAAGGACTGGACTTCTCCAACCACCCAGACACAGGACAGAGCTTTCTTGGGCCTGTCTGGTTACTACAGGAAGTTTGTTAAGAACTATGGGTCCATTGTGACACCTCTTAAGAACCTCACCTCAAAGAAAATGCCAAAGAAAGTTCAGTGGACAGACTTTAGTGCCGCTGTGGGCCTGCTAATCAGACCCACAGCCCAGCTGTTCTCTCTCTAAATTGATACCAGGGGGCAGATTTATGTTAACTGGCGCATCCCCAGGGATGCGCCAGTTAATGTGCGCCACAGTGCGCCACAGCTCCGCCACCCATGGTGCGCCGCATTTACAATGCGGCGCACCATGGGGCAAAAACGGCACAGATGCGTGATGCATCTGTGCCGTAAAGGTGGCGCATTGCTGGAGTTGAATCAATCAAACACTCATACCCAGTCAAAAGATCTGGGATTAATCCATCACCGTTCTTTAGCCCACTCTGCCACCCCAGTTCAGACATGGCTATATGCAAATCAGTCTGACCCTGTGCCTCATGGAAACAGTCCAGCCCGAACTGCTAAGCCATGTCTTCCCTGGACCGGAAACAAGCTTCCGAGGACCAGTTTCTGGCATTCCAGCCGTCTTCAGCCCGGCTTGCTTGAATCCAGTGGCAAAGTGAGCAAGGGACTCACGTCTGAGCATACCCTGCCACACATATGGCGGCCAAAAGCGGTACAAAAGGGGGTGGTGATGGACGGAGCATCTGAATCAATCAAACACTCATACCCAGTCAAAAGATCTGGGTTTAATCCATCACCGTTCTTTAGCCCACTCTGCCACCCCAGTTCAGACATGGCTATATGCAAATCAGTCTGACCCTGTGGCTCATGGGAACAGTCCAACCCGAACTGCCAAGCCATGTCTTCCCAGGACTGGAAACAAGCTTCCGAGGACCGGTTTCTGGCAGGGGAGGCCTGGACAATAGGTTTCCTAGCTTGGGAGGTGCTACCACCTCCCCAGACAGGCTTTCAGTGTATTGGGGCAGAGAGGGCTGCAAAATGAGACACTGCCTGGGGCACACAAGGTGCTCCATGCATAGCCCGGTTCAAGCCAGTTGCTGGTATATAGACTCTATAGTAGGAAACCCAGATATCGTAGTGCTGCAGGAAACATGGGAATTTAACCCATTTATGCTACATGGTTATGCAGGTTACTATGAAAACGCAAAAAAAGAGCAAAGGTTCAGGCGAGCCAGTGGGGGGCAGGCAATATTCATTTCTAATGCGTTGCACATTGACCATGAGCAAGTGGAAATAGATGATTCGAACATTCTGATGGTCAAACTTACCTACAAAATAAATAATCAAAAACCTAGAACAATATATTTGATTACTGTTTATATATTGCCCACTAACAAAATTAGGGAGAAAACATGTGAAACGCTGAATAATGTACTAATTAATAGAATGCTCGAGGACCCGATAGCAGATTTTTGATTACTGGGGACTTTAACCTCAATTTAATGTCACCACACTTAAGAGATGAAGCCACGCAACTGCAAAACCATCAATGGCTAATACCTGAGCAGGATCTAGGGATTGATAATAACTCCAATAAAAATAAAGTAGGTCAGAAATTTGTAAAGGATATGGAAGCTATGGGTCTTCGAACACTTAACGGCAGTGTAAAAACGGATGTTCCACCAAGAAACAGTTATTTTGGGCACAAGACAAAATCCAGGATTGACTACACCATGACAACCCAATATATGTTCCAAAGCATCACCTCATACCAACTAACGAAAGTAAATGAGAGTGATCATGCCCAGCAGACAATACTAATGGATATTGGAATAACTATGAAAAAGACCTATCAGACGGTCCAAGGGCATTGCGGTACTATTAACTATAAAAAACTGATCTGGAATTTAGGTAATAAAGATGATAGTGGAAAAATGCTTGAAAGATACTGCAACAAAAACAGCAATTGAACAATGGGAAAATCTGACTGGGATGTTGACTACAACACAAGGGCAAACAGGAAAAAAAAGGTCTAAATATGGGAATGACCAGAAGAAGGAAAACGAAGCAAAGTTGAACCTCCCATATACAATAAGATCACTGAAGAAAGAACGAAATAGGATTATCAGACTAAGCAAAAAACCGTATCTAAAAATGGAAAATCTTGGAAATCTAAAGTTATTAAACCAGAATTTGAAGAAATGAATATGGAGCGAGAAAAACAAAGCGAAACAAGCTATTTGGGAAAAAATATTCCACGCCAGTAAACCGAAGAACTCAAGAGACTTTTGGTACATTATCAATGGCCTTGCTAGACCCAACAAGCAAGTAGTCTCATCTCCCTTAACTGAGCAGGAATGGGTCAAGTTCCTGAGGAACACAGAAAGAGAGAGTTCTCCCAGTTAATTTTAGGTCCAGAGGGGGGAGACACAGACAAGCAAAAAATACAAAATACCTCTATAGGGACCTATATTACTTTAACATTGAATAAATCCATGCTATTTTTATAACAGGATGCCAAAGAGGAAAGTGGAAACTTCAAAGTATTATCAAAACATATACATTTTATTTTTATTTTTTCCTTTTTTCAGATAAATATATTTTGAGACATTTGTGCAGCTGTACATATCATTTCATCATATATCATGCTCAACAAATTCATGACTGTTACACAAGTATTTTCAAAAAAAATCTATAAAGTGCAAATGCAAAACAGTAAAGCATAAGAACAAATGTGCCCTCTAATAACATGTAATCCTAACATTCATACATACATGCTCGCATACCAATCATACCTTTTTCTTTTCTTAAAAAACATACCTAACAACATAAACACATAGACTAGATCTCATAAGACATAGAAAAATGACAACCCGAAGGTGTACTTGATGGAATACAGTAAGAACTAAGATGGAACAGTTCTGTCAATTAACTTTTTGGTCTAGATGGGGTTGATCAGTTCATATCCAAACAGTAGATGTTGGGTAACAGTCATGAATTTGTTGAGCATGATATATGATGAAATGATATGTACAGCTGCACAAATGTCTCAAAATATATTTATCTGAAAAAAGGAAAAAAGAAAAATAAAATGTATATGTTTTGATAATGCTTTGAAGTTACCACTTTCCTCTTTGGCATCCTGTTATAAAAATAGCTTGGATTTATTCAATGTTAAAGTAATATAGGTCCCTATAGAGGTATTTTGTATTTTTTGCTTGTCAAGTTCCTGAGGAGACATTTGAATCAAGAACTTATACACACTTCCTCAATGGAAATGCAACAGGGGCGTAAAACTGACAATGAGAATGACTTTACCTACCGAGATAGTGATACGGATATGCAATTTCCCATAGAAAAAGAAGAGCTAATTAAACTTATAAAACGACAGAAGAACGGCGTTCCAGGACCAAATGGAATTCCATTTGCGCTCTTGAAAGAAAATCCAGATCTATGGGCAACAATCCTACAGAAGTTGTACTTAGAAGTCGTGTTGATTGGAAGAGTACCTAAGTCATGGCGTGGATCCTTAATAACCCCGATCTTTAAAAAAGGAAATTGGGCACTACCGGAAAATTACAGGATGATAACATTGCAAGACTCGGATGCCAAGCTATTTGCCAGATTAATACTAACTAAACTAACTGACTGGGTGACGGAAGAAAAAAGAATGCCTTTAAACCAAACAGGCTTTATTCAAGGACTAGGAACTACTACTAACATAATGATTCTCGCCTTACTTATGAACAAATCGCTTAGATTAAAACAACCTTTATATCTTTGCTTTATAGATTTTAAATCGGCATTTGACTGCGTAAACCGAAAATTACTCTGAGAAAAACTAGAAAAAATGAAAATTCCGGTTCCACTGCTCAACTTCTATACTCAGAGACATGGGTGAGGGTGAGGATGGGTGACGGGCACACACTATCTACTGAGATCCCAGCAAATGAAGGATTGAAGCAGGGTTGTGTTTTAGCCCCCCTTCTTTTTAATTTGTTTCTTGCTGACCTACCAGGATTATTGGACAAAGAAAACGCACATCCGCCGAAAATAGCGGATAGATGGCTCACAAGTTTGATGTATGCGGACGATGTCATACTTATGAGCCACACAAACGTGGGCCTTCGACGTTTAATGAAAAGGACCTATACCTACTCAAAAGAGAATGGAATGGTTATAAACGACACTAAAACTAAGATTGCAAAAAACGCAAAGATAAAACAAAAAAGTAAATGGTTCATGGATAAAATCGAGCTCGAACAAGTTGAGGTCTACAAATACCTAGGGGTATTATTCGATGCAAAGGGCAATTACCATCTTCAAAAAGCTGACGCTAAAAGGAAAGCAAACACATTAATTGCTGCATTTAGAACTGTGCAAAAGTCTCTCCCTAGCCTGACCTATGGTCCTCTCCTGAGCATTATTGGTGCAAAACTCTTACCCACTATTACATATGGGAGTGAAGCACTAATGTGTAAAGATAGTGATACTTTGAATAAAATTATAACCAGAGTATACCGATCTCCCAGTGAACGCTTCCCCAGCGCAAGTAAGGATGGAGTTTGGCCTAACAAATCAACACGTTGCAAGGCAAGGCCACTTTATTAAAGTTTGGAACCAAATAAAAAGTGACCATCAAAATGAGATATCATTGCTCCTATGGAGAGAAATAAAGAAGGACACTAACTCTAGTGAAGCTCTTTACCTTAGAGATGCGATTAATGAATTTGGGGTTATGTCGATATGGCAAATGAACATAACAAGTCTTCATTTTTAAGAAAATCATTAATAAAGCTGCAGACCACCTATCCATTCTAAAGGACAAGGCTACCCTTACCAACAGAAAACATGCCTGGACGGTGCTAAATGGCTATAAAAAGAAGGAGATACAACAATATCTGAAAACCCCGTGGACGGAAAAAAATAAGCAGGTGCTCATTAAAGCGAGATTTGGATCCCTGCCAGGCCTATGTCATCTGCCGCCATGGGAATTTCAAGAAACCCAAACGAAATGTAGACTATGTAACAGGGGCGAAGAAGACATTCAACATCTAAAATCACGCGGCATACAGACATGCAGGCAGGCAGGCAGTGATTAAGTGTAGGGACTCAAACGATATTGCTCTAAACGCATCCTTCGTAAAGTTCCTACTGCTGGTTAAAAGGAAACTCGGAGACGTAAATACTGCAAAACTTAATTGTCTGTAAAGGTCTGGCAATGATAATTTTATGCTGTAACATATATTTAAAAAGTTTCTTTTATATGTGCTATGTTGTAAGATTTTAAATAATCATCACAATAAAATACTTTGTACAGTGGCTGGGGCACTCCAGCCCCGCTCTGGCGCGAAACTGGACAAAGAGAAAAGGGTGGAACCACCCCGTCCTCAGGGTCCACCCATAGGAGGGACCTAGAAGGTAATCCAGCCCCTTAGATTAGTATAAAGATAGGAGCTGTGTCTAGAGACATTAGATTATCCTGGATTGAAATTGTGAAATGAAACTCTTGGACCTTCAACGTGCTATACCAACTAAAAGACTGAAGACATCTCCCTTGTGGTCAAGGAGTGACCACCCTGTTCAAACAGGCACCATCAATAACTTGCCCGTTTGCTTTGTCGACGCTCCCGATAGAATCTGAAGACTCAGCTACTCAGGACTGAACTTCCAGACTTCTTGGACTCGGATGTATGACGGTACGACGAGTACCGTCACAACCCGTTCCTTTACAACGCGTCCCTTACAACGCAAGCCGTTACAACGACTTGCGTTGGGGGGTGCGGATTTAGAATAGTATAATTTACTATTCTAACACCAGTCCGAGTGGACACTAGGGAAGGTGTTGGAATAGTAAATATACTATTCTTAATCCTGTAGCGCCCTCCAGCGCAAGTCGTGGTTACGACGTGCATTGTAACGGATGTGTTCTAAAAGTCACGCAGAGTAAAATTCGCGTGGTAAAGGATGTTTCCCCATGGACTCTGACCCACATCCACAGCAAAGCTGAGATACATGGCGGACACGAAAGACATGGGACCACACTCCCTGGAAATCCTGCAAATTGCTAACCGCATCGACTCCTGAGGTAACTCGCAGTTGTGCATTAGGGTACGAGAAGCCCCAGACCCGACCCCCATTTGCAGCTCAGCCCTCCACACTCCACGAGTGCCGCGTGGGGCCTGCTCCTGCATTTCAGCTTGACATGTCTTCCTGGTTGCTAGCCCGTTGGCTAGTGAGCCCTCTGAAGGTGAAACTTTGAAACCATCTTGCTTTCCTGGTTGCTCCAGGCTTGCTCCAGCTCTCCTGCAAAGGAGAAGCCCCTCAGACCTTGCTGGTCTGACCTGAAGCCAATCTTCATTTCCTGTGTGGGTTGCAGTTGCCAAGGCTTGCTGGGTCCAATCCTGATACCGAGACCGCAGTCAACTAGATCCTTTGTGGGACAGCTCTAATCCAGCTCCTGGTCATCGTCAAGGCCTCCTGGTCCTCGTGGCTGCAGAGACAAGTTTCACCTCTTCACCTGTTTGCATCGCAACATCACCTGGTTCCATCCTGGTTCCTTCCTGGTCACTGGCTAGTGACCCAGACTCTGTCCCCTCTGTTTTCAGGTTCTTCAGCTCCTCGATCCACCCTTGGATCCACCTGGGCACTCTTCCTTCGGCTGCCTGCAGCACTTCTTTTGCAGGTCGCCATTGAAAGCATCGACGAAACCCGACACGAAAAGACACCTATGCACCCGGCTTCCCTGGGTGAGGTAACTCGAGTACTCCGGTGCTCCCGTGGGTATTGACTATCCAAGTGTCCTAGTTTAATTGTAAGTCAATGGTAACTTGCGTCTGTGTTCCCACACTGCACGCGTCTCCCGTGGGTCTCCTACTTCCAAATCTTTGGTTCTGTAGTGTAGTCCCAGCGATTCCCTAGGCCCCAGGCCTATTCACTATTCCTGATGTGATCCTTTTACCACTTACTTGGTATATGGTTCGTGAGGCCCCTAGGGCAGAATTGTATTTGTGCAACTTATAGTATGCTTAATGAGTAACTTGTAACGTATCTCAAACTCAGCCTCATAAAGAGTACAGAGGGGTTGTGTTAGTAATAAATACATATATATTTGATATATACCTTGTGTGGTATCCTTTCATTTGGTATTCAAGGGATTATATATGGTAAAACAGCTTGATTTCACATGCTCTCTGAAGTTTTAGCCTATGACTACTGGTCCATGCCACCACTAGGATAGCTGATCTATAAGGTTGACTTTACAACCACCATCATAAGGATCATTTAGACTGGTGCAAGGTGCCCACTAGAATAGTGGGCAACATATGCCAGGCTAACTTCTCACAACGGGTGCCCTCTGCTGGTCTCTGACTGTCCTCGCATTCTCTCCGCATCAGCCACTTGCTGTTGCCTCGAGCCTTCGACTGCCCTCCGTCTCATTTTGGCCTCTGTCACTGGCTGTCTTCCCTGCCCTGCCAGATGTCTCTGCCTGGTGTCTTTCGATGTAACTCACGCTCATTCAGCCTCTGTCACGTTCTGGGTCTGGAGGTCCCTAACTCCTTTCATTTAATTACCTAGCCCCTGTCCCTCTCAGAAGCGGTCGCTCCCCTCGCTGCTCCCTGCTCATCCTCATGTGGTATCGTAGCGCTCTGATTGCCACGCATTGCTCGCACTGCTATAATATTGCTTTGTCATAGTAGCGCTTATTGCCAGACTTGCTCGCACTGCTGAATATTGAATCATAGTAGCGCTTATTGCCAGACTTGCTCGCACTGCTGAATATTGAATCATCGTAGCGCTTTAGTATCAGACCGTGATTTGTGATTTACTGTGCCATTATTATTTGCTGTGCCACTCGCTTTGCCTGCTCTAATAATTGTTGCCTGACTGTGCTGCCCCAATCTCGTCCTGTTTTGCTGTTGGCGTGCTGCCATTTTGTTGTTTGTTGTGGTGCCTCCCAGCCCGGCTCTCCACTCCGCTCCCGCCTCCCAGCTGCTCCTCCCTCCCACAGAGAGTGTAGGCTCTACCTTTCCAGCTATAACGCTGTGACCGTCCTGAGCCTCTCAGAAGCGGTCGCTCCCCTCGCTGCTCCCTGCTCATCCTCACGTGGTATCGTAGCGCTCTGATTGCCACGCATTGCTCGCACTGCTATAATATTGTTTTGTCATAGTAGCGCTTATTGCCAGACTTGCTCGCACTGCTGAATATTGAATCATAGTAGCGCTTATTGCCAGACTTGCTCGCACTGCTGAATATTGAATCATCGTAGCGCTTTAGTATCAGACCGTGATTTGTGATTTACTGTGCCATTATTATTTGCTGTGCCACTCGCTTTGCCTGCTCTAATAATTGTTGCCTGACTGCTGCCCCAATCTCGTCCTGTTTCGCTGTTGGCGTGCTGCCATTTTGTTGTTTGTTGTGGTGCCTCCCAGTCCGGCTCTCCACCCCGCTCCCGCCTCCCAGCTGCTCCTCCCTCGCCCCACCCCCTCCACTATCCACTTATGACAGATGCATACGCGCGCAGCGTTCACGCGCAGCGGGCGCGCCCCATGCACGCCGAAGGTGTGCCAAAGGTAAGGCCGTCTACGCCCGTCCGCGCCTGGACCGCGCCCAGCGCCAGACCCCCTTGCCCCCGCAAACCCCTCTCCACCCGCATTACGTACGACTCCGCCACCCTCTCAGCACTCAACTCCGGCCGTCTCCCCGACTGCTACCAAGCCACTCCAGGACTCACCCATGGACCTTTCACCTGCCACTCCTGCAAGTTTGACTGCATCAGGACCCACACCAAATCCACTCACTCAAAACAGAGCTCCGACAATAACCACCTGAAGTGCATCTTACTCAACACCCGCTCGGTCCACAGACACGCCATTGAACTTTGGAACCTACTCGACACCACATCGCCGGACGTCGCCTTTCTTACAGAAACCTGGATGAACACCTCTTCAGCGCCTGACATCGCCATAGCCATCCCGGAAAACTACAAGATCATCCAAAAGGACCGCATCAACCAAACAGGAGGAGGCATCGCCATCATCCATAAGAACACCATCCGCATCACAACCAGTTCTGATGACAACCTCACAACCGCCAAACACCTTCACTTCCAGATTCACATCGACCCCAAGACCACACTCAGAGGCACCCTTATCTATAGACCACCCGGACCCCGCACACAATTCAGCGAAGACATCACTGACTTCATCAGCCCTCACGCCCTCCCCTCCTAGGACTACATCCTATTGGGAGACCTTAACTTCCACCTGGAAAAGAACAACAACAGCAACACCACCACCCTGTTGGACAACCTCGCCAATCTTGGACTCAAACAACTTGTTGACACCCCTACCCACCTTGCCGGGCACACGCTCGACCCAATCTTCACCTCCAGCAAGCACATCTCCTTCAATCACACCACTGCTCTCCATTGGACGGACCACAGCTGCGTTCACTTCAACTACAAAAAGACTACGACCCACACCCACCCACAACCAATTCTCCGGAGAAACTGGAATAAAATTACCACCGACCAGCTATTCATATCACTTCACCAAAACCCTCCTGCCAAATCAACGGACCCAAACCAAGCAGCCACCAACCTCACACAATGGATAACCACAGTGCCAAAGAATTAGCACCCCTGAGAAACCACCAAGTCAAGCATGGCAACATAAAAGCATCCTGGGTTAACGATGACCTTAAGAAATCCAAGAAAATCTGCGGCACCCTCGAGAAAGCCTGGCAAAAAAACCCAACCAATGACAACCTGGCCACCCGCAAACACCACCAACTGATCCGATCCACTAAGAAATCAGCATTCAAGGATCGACTCGACAACAACGCCCACAACAGCAAGGAACTTTTCAACATCGTCAGAGAGTTTACCAACCCCACCGCCAGCACCAACGACATCACTCCATCCCAAGACCTCTGCGACTCTCTAGCCTCATTCTTCCACAACAAAATCGCTGACATACACAACAGCTTTGGAGACCAGCCCACCCCACCTACCTCCGAACTAAAAACACCCTCCGACAACCTCCACGCCTGGAACCCAATCACCACTGAAGACACTATCCACCTGATGAACTCCATTCACTCGGGATCGCCAACCGACCCTTGTCCCCACCACATTTTCAACAAAGCAGACTCCATTATCGCACCCCATCTCCAAGACGTCATCAACTGCTCCCTCAACTCCGCCACATTCCCGGAAAGCTGTAAACAAGCTAAACTCAGCGCCCTTCTGAAGAAACCCACAGCAGACCCCACTGAACTTAAGAACTACCGCCCCATCTCGCTCCTCCCATTCCCTGCCAAAGTCATTGAGAAAGCGGTCAACAGTCAGCTCGCCGCCTTCCTCAAATCCAACAAATCCCTCGACCCTTCACAGCCCGGCTTCCGAGCCAAACACAGCATCGAAACCGCCCTCATCGCAGCAACAGACGACATTCGATCACTGCTGGACAACGGAGAAACAGTTGCCCTCATCCTACTTGACCTCTCAGCAGCCTTCGACACAGTCTGTCATAGCACCTTCATACACGCCTCAGCAACGTTGGAATACAAGGAAAAGCATTGGACTGGATAATCTCGTTCCTCGCCGGTAGAACCCAGAGAGTCCGCCTCCCCCTTTTAGATCAGAGGCCACCAAAGTCATCTGCGGCGTACCACAAGGATCATCACTCAGTCCCACCCTCTTCAACGTATACATGAGTCCCCTCGCATCCATTGCGCGCCAACACAACCTCAACATTATCTCCTACGCAGATGACACCCAGCTGATCCTCTCCCTCACCAAAGACCCAAACACCGCCAAAACCAACTTACACAAAGGAATGAAAGAAGTAGCCAAGTGGATGAAGAACAGCTGTTTAAAACTGAACTCAGACAAAACGGAAGTCCTCATCTTAGGATCATCCTCCTCCGCCTGGGACGACTCATGGTGGCCACCGGCCCTGGGAACCGCACCGAAACCAACGGACCATGCACGTAACCT
This sequence comes from Lissotriton vulgaris, assembly GCF_964263255.1. NCBI lineage: Eukaryota > Metazoa > Chordata > Amphibia > Caudata > Salamandridae > Lissotriton > Lissotriton vulgaris. Next base: position 112,672,531 of record NC_141689.1, read on the forward strand.
GGGCTTCAACCTGGACTCCTCCCTCTCGATGACCAGACAAGTCAACGCCGTCTCATCATCTTGCTTCAACATCCTACGTATGCTCACAAAATCTTCCGCTGGATCCCCACCGAAACAAGAAAGACGGTCACCCAAGCACTGGTCACTAGCCGACTAGACTACGGAAACACCCTTTATGCCGGAACCACAGCCAAACAGCCAAACTACAGAAAAAACTCCATCGCATCCAAAACGCCTCAGCCAGACTCATCCTAGACATCCCCCGCCAAGCTCACATCTCCGGGCACCTGAAAGACCTCCACTGGCTCCCCGTCGACAAAAGAATCACGTTCCGTCTCCTCACCCACGCTCACAAAGCCCTCTACAACCTAGGACCCGAATACCTCAACACAGTGACCTCTACACCCCCACCCGCCAACTTCGTTCGTCCAATCAGGCCCTCGCCACAATTCCACGCATCCAGAGATCCACCATGGGAGGAAGATCCTTCTCCTACTTCGCAGCCAAGACCTGGAATTCCCTCCCCACCCACCTCCGCCTCACACAGAACCACCTCTCCTTCAGAAAACAACTTAAAACTTGGATATTTGATAAGTAAGCCCCCCCCTCCCTCAAGCGTCTTGAGACCCTCTGGGTGAGTAGTGCGCTATACAAATTTAAACTTGACTTGACTTGACCCCCATGTCACAGTCATTGTCACGCGCTGGGTTTGCTGGTGACATCCTGTCACCAGCGGTCTCTGTCTGGCCACCTACTCACAGACCCTGTCACAGGCTGTTTCTCTCGGACCTCGTGCTCACAGTCCCGGTCTCTGTCTTTTTCTCTCGGACCTCCTGCTCACAGTCCCGGTCTCTGGTTCTTTCTCTCAGACCTTCTGCTAACAGTCCCTGTCACTGGCTGTTTCTCTCGGACCTCCTGCTAACAGTCCCTGTCGCTGGCTGTTTCTCTCGGACCTCCTGCTCACAGTCGCTGTCACTGGCTGTTTCTCTCGGACCTCCTGTTCACAGTCCCTGTCGCTGGCTGTTTCTCTCGGACCTCCTGCTCACAGTCCCTGTCGCTCCCTCTATCTCTTCTTCCACCTACTCAGAATCCCTGTCTCTAGCTGTTTCTCTCAGGGATCCTGCTCACAGTTCCTGTCGCTGGCTCTTTCTCTCTTTCCCGACACTCACAGTCCCTGTCACTGGCAGTTTCTCTTGGACCTCCTGCTCACAGTCAATGTCACTGGCTGTTTCTCTCGGACCCCCTGCTCACAGAGAAGTGTGTCGTTGTATTGCCGAAGAAGCGAGCAACCACTGCCGCTGTCATCATCCCATCGCCGAAGAAGCGAAGCGGAGAAGTATGGCACCACCGCAGAGGTCACCATTGCATCAACAGAGAAGCACGTCGCAGTGCCTGTCACAGCTCTAAAGATCTTCTAATCGCCGCACGGCCGTCAGGCATGCACGCATCACATCAACGTTGTCGCACCGTGAGGAAGACGCCATTTTGTCGCATCGCACCGGAGAAGAGTATCGCATCGAGGTGCCATCTTGTTGCATCGCACCGGAGAGCAACCTTGGCCGATGCCCGGTGGAGCTGTCCTATGCAGATATAGAGGAGTCTGGCCCCTTGGCCGTCACCTACCCAGCCGGTCATCTGACATTGCTTTTCCTTGTCTCCACGGTTGTGTCTCTTTCCCTCCCCCTTTGATGGAACTATGACGACGCCCCCTGGGCAGACTCCATAACTGTTTTTTCCTACTGTAGAGCCCGAGCAACCTTGGCCGATGCCCGGTGGAGCTGTCCTATACAGCTATAGAGGAGTCTGGCCCCTTGGCCGTCACCTACCCAGCCGATCATCTGACATTGTTTTTCCTCGCCTCCCCTTCCATGTCTCCTTCCCTCCCCCTCCTCCTCCCCCTGTGATTCTTTGATTCAAATTGATGTAACTATGTAACCTGTAACTCGCTGATTCAACTGATATAACTATATAACCTGTAACTTGCTGATCCACATCTAAAGCGCTCTGATACCTCGGGGTCTAGCCAGCGCTATATAAAACTTTGCAAATAAAAATAAATAAATAAATACATTTAAAAATAATGACGCATCACCTCCCCACACAGTAAGGAAGAGAGCATCAACTCCCCTGCGCAGCAGTAAGGAACCGACGCATCCACTCACCTGAGTGTAAGGAACCAATGCATCAACTTCCCTGCGACCCTTTTGTTTTCCTTGCGTTACGCATAAAAGGTATATTGAGAGTAAAGTGTCGCATTTACAACTTGAGAGAACTGAGCTATTTAAAGTCTATTTGTGAGTACAGTATTGTATTGTGGATTTTTGTCGTTTGCTCTTGTGTTAAGTCTATATAAAAATACTTATTTTTATAATACAACCTGTGTGGTGTCCTTCTGTTGTGTTGTCACTGTATTACTGTATGTGTTCACAAATGCTTTACACACTGCCTCTGAGACAAGCCTACATGCTCGTGCCAAGCTACCAGGGGGTGAACAGGGTTAGTTCAGGAGTGTAGCCCCTTACACTGACTAGACGCAAGGGTCCCTATCAGGCCAAAGGTACCTACTTCTGTCAACTAGAGACCCCCAAATCTAACACTTCCCCATAGAGGTGTGTGCCAGCAATGTACTCAACATAGGGCAGACCATCACCAGGAGCTGCAGCACGTGTAACTCTAGCCGCAGAAGACTTACATATCAAGGAGACGAAAAGGACAACAAGGCCCAGGGGCAGTGACTGACAAGACCCCCGGAGAGGACACTCTAAGTCCCACAGGCAGCACAACAGCACATGTCAAGCTCGCAAACTGGGTCAAAAACACTCCAGGCACTAATTTCAACCATGATTAAGTAGTAAAACATAACATGGCGTGAGATAATGGAGGAGGCAGAATACCTCGGCCTCGCGCCTTTAACCACCCGGAAATGCTGTTGTAATCACAGGCGCAAATAGAGCCATATTTCAGAGGGTGGGTCTACTAAAATGTCAGGGTGGGCTGTTATTCCTGCAATATGCAGAGTGAAGATGCAGGGGCCGTAAGCGGGGTGAAAACACAACAAATCCTTGTTAGCAAGTAAATGGGTGCACATTACCAACACACATATCGCCGCTTTTTCAGCACATAGCGCCAAAAAAGCTGCAATTTGTATCGCACAATCATCAAGGCAGCGCTAACATGCATTAGCGCATGTTAGCTGGTGTTTTTGTAACGCTTCACATCTTAGCGATATACATTGCTAATTAGATGCAAAGTAAGCGTTCCTTCTTCAAACTACATGAATAAGGTTGCAAACAAGTCATTGCGGTAATAACAACGTGGCCAAGGAACCGTGAAGCGATATTAAAAGCCGCTGTAACTGCTGTTATTGCCTGTTTCTTACGTCTGCTTAAAATCTGATTTAGGCATACTTTGTATGGGAGGTGGATCGTCAGGTTGGGTCCACACGCCCCAATTATCAAGCATTTCATGAGCGCTGTGAAATCCTCGTTGATTATCAAAAGCTAATCCTGTTATTTGCACTTGAGCCGACAATCCACAGCAGGCCGGGGATAAAGCTTGCTGTGAGTGTGTGATTGGACTCCTCACTCGGTGACCGTGTGAAGGGAGTCGATCTTGTGTCACACAGAGAGCAGAGGGATGAAATGAGGAGACGGATTACAAGAAGGGTGAAATGAGGAGAAGGTGCGCTGGGCTTTGTAGAGCAGAGGGATGAAATGAGGAGAAGATGCGCTGGGCTTTGTAGAGCAGAAGGATGGAATGAGGAGACGGATTACAAGAAGGGTGAAATGAGGAGAAGGTGCGCTGGGCTTTGTAGAGCAGAGGGATGAAATGAGGAGACGGATTACAAGAAGGGTGAAATGAGGAGAAGGTGCGCTGGGCTTTGTAGAGCAGAAGGATGAAATGAGGAGACAGATAACTTTCTTCACAACAGGGGCGGGGGATTCTAGAAGGAACAAAGCAGCCTCCACTTGTCCCCTCTGCTTTACATAGAGCAAAGTCCCCCTACACCTCCCCTCACCCTCGCCTCTCTCTTTAAGAAATGAAGCCAACAGTGCCAACGTCTCCTCATTTCACCCTCATGCTCTCTACCAGGGGCGTGTTTGTGATCTAGGAGGTGTGAGGAGAGCAGAGACAAAGGGTCTGTCTGTCTGTGTCTGCGTGAAACCTATTTATAGCCAATTACGAGAGTAGAAAATACATAGCTGCCAAGGTTTCAAACTGCTTATGTGTGACATAATCATAATTCCCTGTAACTATGAGTGACATTCAACAACTATGAGTGACATCTTCTAAGAATTTTAGCAGCGTGAAACTCTAATAAGAGCTTAAAACTGTTGGAAACACCAGAAATGGAAGGGCACTAACCTAGTAAAAATGAGTAACTCACAGCTAATCCTCACCAAATACAGGGGCATATTAGCAACAAATAGCGATAACTGTTTTATCGCTGCCTATCGCCGGATATTATCGCTAAGATAACATACTATTAACAACGTTTATCTCTAATGCGATAAAATATCCGGCGACAGCGGCTCAATGCGTGAAAATTGCTGGAAATCCAGCGATATTCACGCATTAACGCTAATGGGAACTTAACCTGAATATCCACCTCCCATTGGATATTTAGGTTAAGTCTCGGTATGAGCAGGCGTTAGGTTCTGGCGATAATCGCGCTTAGCTCAACTTTTTAAATCACACAGCCATCCTTGCTAATAGGCGATAGCTGTGTTAGCGCCTGCTTTCAGTCGCTAACAGGTTGAGTACGCCCTCTTTACATGTCATTAGCGATAAATATCGCTGACATGCAAAGTGGGCCCCAAATCGCTCGCTATCGCCTAAAAGCTGTCGCTAACTGCTGTTAGCAACAGCTTGCTAATAGGGCGATATAATTATTGCTGCTTTAGCGGGAAAAGGCCCATCTAAAGCGGCGATATCGCCCTTGCTAATATGCCCCACAGTTTTGTGAATATGGGGTTCAGGTTTTTTCTCTCCTTCTCCGCTTTGTCCTCTTTCTTGCTTTTTCCCTTCTTCCCACTGTCTCATTTCCCATTTCCCTCCTGTGAACTATTTTTCTTCCTCCTTCCTCACCCCTCACACCTACCCCGCTCTCTGCAATCAGGACCTTAAAGCGCTATGAAGCATTCAGCACAGTCTGCTTGCTAGTGCTTTTTGCAAATCATTCAGACATCCAACCGTCCTCCTCCGTTAGCCGTCCCCCCATTGGTTGCTAAATTTAAAAGCTGTCTCAGAGGGGAGAGCGTTTGCCTTTGCGAATACTTGTTCTATCTACTCTTCCTCTGCATACTCTGAGCACACACCCCTGCCCAACAACTGCTCAGACACAACAGGCAGTTCCGTCCACACATTATTACAATGATGATTATCAGATTGAGAATAGAGTCAACGATTTTCAGATTGAATAGGACAGCCATGGACAAAGTAAGGGAGTTGTGTCGATTCCAGTAGATCAAAATAGGCCATATGTCACTGTCAATACTATGGGCGTTTTAGAACCGTTTCTTTTGGATACTGGTGCGATGAGAAGTTCTATTATGCATTCTAAACTCCCTGGGGCACCTTTGTCTGGCTTAATGAATACCTCTGTGGGATATTCTGACGCCCCAGTCCGTAATCCGGTCTCTTGCCCTTTGCCTGTCTCAATAGGTCCTTATGATTTGACATAACTGGTTGTGGTGAGAATTTGCTAGGTCTGGATTTGTTAAAAAGACTGCATGCGACATTGTATTGTTCTCCTTCTGGTGTACATCTTACATTGGGAAAGAAATTGATATCTTCTATGTGTTTGTCCCGAGACCAGTTTCCACCTGAATTGTTTTCTCTTCCGTAAAGCCTTTGGGCCACGGGCCCAAATGACGTGGGTCGTCTTGCGATTCCACCGTACGTTGTCACAATTAAAGATAATGTTAGGAAGCCACATATTCCCCAATATCGTATTTCTACTGATGGAGAGAGAGCATTATTGGCTATTGTTGACGATTTTATTCAGAAAGGTGTGGTCGAAGAAACGAAAGGCAATGTTTGTAACAGTCCTGTTGTTCCGATCCTTAAGAGAACGGATCCTTCACAGACTCCTGTCTATCGATTTGTTATTGACCTGAAGGAGGTCAATAAAATAGTGGTGCCTCAGTTCCCTGTTGTTCCGGACATTACAGCTTTGTTAACAATGATCCCTGCTTCGGCAGTCTGGTTTTCTGTGATTGATCTAAAGAATGCTTTCTTTAGCATTCCTATTGCCGAAGAAAGTAGGGACATCTTTGGTTTCTCTTTAGGTGGCCGACATTTCCGCTTTAAGAGAGCTCCTCAAGGCTATTGTGAAAGTCCTTCTATTTACAGTAAAGCTCTTAAGTCCCAGCTTGATGCTTTTTCTTTGCCTCCAGGTGCTACGCTTATTCAGTATGTGGATGATTTACTGGTGGCTGCTGATACGGAAGATGTGTGTAAGAGTGTGACTGTTGCATTGTTGCGTCATTTGTCTGCTTTAAATCATAAGGTGTCACCCTCTAAGCTGCAATATGCCCGCCAAGAAGTGACCTATTTAGGTCATCTCTTGTCGAAGGAGGGAAGGCGATTGACCCCAGAACGCATTCATGCTATTTCACAGATGTCTGTACCTACCACACAGGGAGAAGTGCGTGCCTTTTTGGGTATCACTTCCTACTGTAGACAATGGATTCCCAATTGTTCACTTTTGGCAAAACCATTGGTGGCACTAACGTTGAAAGACACGCCCCATCCCCTCCCTTGGACGGATGAATGTCAAAAAAGTTTTGTTGACTTACGTACTGCCCTATGTTCTGCTCCGGTGTTGGGTACCCCAGACTATAGCAAGTCCTTTACACTGTACGTTCACGAGAGAGAAGGTTGCACATTGTCAGTTCTGACACAGCAATTCGGAGATAAGCAAAGGCCATGTGCCTATTTCTCCGCTACATTAAACCCAGTAGCTAAAGCTTTGCCTAGTTGTCTCAGAGCCACAGCAGATGCCGCAATCTCGATTAGACAGTCTGCTGGATTAGCATTGGATAACACACTCATTGTTATGGTTCCACATGCAGTGGATACCTTGCTGAACAGAACTAAGATGCAGCATCTCATGAGTGCTCGTTTGTCTGTTTGTTTGTCTGACACTCTTAGCGAGTCATGTACATATCAAAAGATGTAACACGTTAAATCCAGTTACAATGTTGCCACTCCCAGATGAGAAAGATGATCAGGAGAAACATGATTGTTTTCTCTGAACAGAAGAAGAAACAAAGGGTAGGATTGATCTAAAGGATACTCCGCTCAAGGACCCAGATGGGATCCTTTGGGTGGACGGTTCTTGTTTTAAGCTTCCGAATGGAGAAACCACTTCTGCCTATGCTGTCACCACCTTATGTACAATTATTTAGACGGCATGTATTGGACATAATTCAGCCCAAGCAGCTGAATTAATAGCATTGACTAGAGTGTGTGTGTTGTCAAAGGGAAAGAGAGTGAATGTGTACACGGATAGTCAGTACACCTTCGGCGTTGCACATAGGTTTGGTAAGTTGTGGAGGGAAAGAGGATTCTTTACCTCCCATGGGACGAAGATTCATCATGGCCAGTTAGTGACTGATCTTCTCGAGTCACTTACCTTACCTACACAAATAGCAATTATAAAGTGCAGTGCACATAAGAAAGTCACAGATGATGTGGGTCGTGGAAATGCGTTTGCAGACGAGGTAGCGAAAGCAACAGCCAGGAACACCACTAGCCGAATGTATGAGGCATGCCCTGCAAATTGGGTTAGGGAAATTGGAATGTGTGAAGACACGGTTGAGAGTGTGAAAACGATTCAGGGAGAGGCTACTGAGAAGGAATTGAGTACGTGGAAGGAAAGTACGGGAATGTTAGATTTGATGAGTTGTTGGACAGAATCGTCGGAACATCAGCGATGGTTGTTACCGGACGCCTATGTGTTACCGGTCGTGACTATGGCTCATGGTCCAGCTCATATTAGTGCAAAGGGCAAATGTAAGCTCTTGGCCCCGGTATGGCAGAATGAAGGAATTCCGAAATGTGCCGAAAATGTGGTTAAGCCTTGTATTGTTTGTCTAACGCATAACCCAGGAAAGGGTATCCCAACTCCGCCAGGTCATTTTGCTCCTCCATCATATCCTTTTGAAGTGTTGCAGACTGATTACATTCATATGGATCGCTGCAACAACCTCAAGTTTGTTCTGGTGGTGGTATGTGCCTTTTCCCGCTGGATAGAGGCATACCCCTTGAAAGATTACACTGCTCTGTCGACTGCTAATGTACTAATTAAGGAGTTCTTCCCTAGATTCGGTTTGCCGCGCATTGTCTGGAGTGACACTGGAAGTGAATTTGTGGGCCAGATTATGCAGAAAGTATGTTCTGGTCTTGGTATTAGACAAAAATTCTATGCGGCAAACCATCCACAGTCAGCAGGCTTGGTTGAGTGTTGCAATGGTACACTCAAGCTTAAGCTAGCCAAGATTCAAGCCAGCACGTGTCTTGCTTGGCCTGATGCTTTGCCCCTAGCTCTTTTGTCCATCAGAACTAATGAGCACTCTCGTATTGGACTTAACCCCTATGAAGTGTTATTTGGACGCCCAGCTAATGTTTGGGGCGTCCCTCGTCCTAAAAGATATTCTGACATACCATATCCTTTGTTAATTGATTATTTGCACAATTTGACTATTAAGTTAAGTATTATCCGCCAACAGGTGCAAAGTATTTTGCCGGAGGCCTCCACAGACCCAGGTCATTCCATCCTAACTGGAGACTGGGTTTGTGTGAAGAATTTTCAACGGACCAAGAATCTGGAGCCCCGCTGGTCTGCGCCTACGCAAGTTTTGCTCGTCACTCGCACGGCTGTGAAGGTGGTGGGCAAGCGCAACTGGATCCACGGCGTGCACTGTAAAAAGGTGCCACTGCCGTTGCCCTTTGACCAGTGGATTCGTAGTTGGGTAAGAGAATCGGACACTGCAGCGATTCCTTGCTTTGTTCCTTTCAGTGATACTCAAATTTATGGGACTCCGTCTGAAAAAGCAGATGATGATATTCTTCAAGCCGCTGTGCCTTTGCATCGCCGGATAGACACTACAAATCCAGAAGCTCTGTTCCAGGATCAAACCGTGCCGAGCAAAACACGTTACAATTTAACACCAAGAACTAATAAAGAGAACTGAATTTTTTTGAACACTTTTTACTTAAAGACATTTCCTTTTGAGACCTTTTTTCTTCCTTTTGATGTAATATTAGTATTAAATGTGCCATCCGTCTCCGTCGCAGGGTCACGGTAGGAGGCTCAGACTGTAACCTGATTTTTGTTCTTTTAGTAAGCGTCTAGTGCCTCAGGATATACAGAAGTGAATAGCTGATTGATTAAGAAAGATTGCGGTGAGCGACATTTTTTTTTAGATAAAGATGGATGGCGCAATATTTATAGGTAGGGAAAATAGGAATCAGGAAATGAGATCAAAGTATCGTAAATTACTGCGTAGTCGATTTGGCATAACTTTGTGTGTTTTGATGTTTTTGTGTATTTTATTAGCTTGCACAGGGTGAGTCGTACATGTTTTGCAATTAAGAAATCTTGCTAATTCTACGACTTCTTTGCCTTCTCGTCTTTCTGTCTTTTCACATACAATGCATACTCTACCCCCTCATGAGCAGATAAGGAGAGCTGAGTATATGAATAATACGCTCATTCAATTGTTGCACCAACATCAGTTGGCTATTAATATGACTGACTGTTGGGTGTGCGGATTTATGCCACATAATGCGCAAAAGGGAATGCCATATTTGGTTCTTCCTTTCTCATACGAAGGTTCAGCTTGGGCTTATCTAACGATGTTTTCAGCTGCATACCATAACAGACTTCGAAGCCCTGTAAGAACTTCTGGGGAATGGACTAGATTTCAGTCATAGCTCTCTGATTAAAGGTATAGTGGTAATGGCTTAGATCGTAGAGAAGAAAAAGATTCCATTAGATGAGAAGAGAGCTTACGACGGATGGAATGTTACCCACTATGTCTCTATTCTTGGTGACAAAACTAAGAAGGGTGAGTCTTCCCCAGTATGGGCTGTGCCCCATCAAAGTAATTTTTGTCTCCAAGTCAATAGCAAGAAAGCTGACATGCAGCGGAAATGTTCATACACCTACATCTTTTCGTCCCTTGATTTTCCTCTGTTGGTTCCGTCTCAAGGAACATATTTTGTCTGCAATGACAGAGCTCATACTTGGCTCCCTTCCAACTTTTCTGGAACCTGCTACATAGCTTTCCTCCTTCCCCCTACATATACAACTCCGTCAGACCATCACAGAGTTAGGCATAGCAGAGGTGTAATTGATGCCAAAGACACGGCAGAACAAGATGGAGGAGATTTCCTTGAAGGATTCCTTCCCTTTTGGGGCCCGATGATTAACAGCAGACACATCAGGCAACTGGTTCGAGTGGTTGAGACCACTATTAATGTTACTGCAGGTGCGATAGGTAACATTACAGCAGAGCTTCAGGCTGACCGTCTCATGACGTTGCAAAATCGAATTGCGTTAGATGTGATCTTAGCGAACTGAGGAGGTGTCTGTAAATTGATCGGATCTAGTTGCTGCATTTATATTCTAGACGACGCACCAGCAGTATACCAAGCCATTTCCAAATTGAACAAGGTCTCCGAGTCAATTCATCAAGACGAAGGAGATTGGTCTTTTATGGGATGGTTATGGGGAATATTGCCAGCTTGGGGATGGAAGATCTTAACGTTCCTTGGAGAAATCTTGGCCATCATATTCTCTTGTTGTTTATGCGTGCAATGTGGTCCTGCAGTTTGTGGCCTGTTGGCTACTTTATGTGTTCCAAAGTCTGCTACTCAGAAGACAGAGCATATTAGAATGATGGTGCAGCAACAGCTTGAAGATCTTATGAACATCAGTGTTGATTCTGACTCAGATTAGCATGAGTTGGTTTGTTTTTGCCTGAGTAATGGCAAAAGGAGGGTCTGAGGTTCTGAAAATTATGAATTTGTTCGTACTCAGCCTCCATTTTGTGATAGCCACCATTTTATGTTGCCCTCACTCAGGCAGCTCGGCGAACGCGATGTTTTTTGTCGTTTCTGCCTTTGCGTGTCAGGTGGCTTCTCTGCTTATGTTTACTAACAAGTGTTAGGGTCTGGCCGAATACACTAATTCCTGTCTGAGCGGATTAATTACCGCCCGGACTACATGTTGGTTCACACCATTGTTTCCTTTAAGTTATCTTATCTGCTGTCCTTCGCTACATGTCTCATGCATTCCCCTGTTTCACGACTGTCCTTCTACGACACACAGCTGTGTTTTCTCTGCTTGTAAATTGAATAATGTGGATTCATTTTGTAATTTGCTTATGGGGTCGAGTGACAAACGGAACCGGGAATTTGAGTTGCCTTAGTCTTAAAACATGGTCTATAAAGTTTGCCTATAGCTCATTCTCTTGTGTAATTGCCTTTTTGCATTGTATTGTATCGTATATAAACCTGTGCGCCACGGAGTTAAGTGGCAGTCTCTTTTGAACCTCGTTGCACTGATGACTTCTAAGACCACTGTACTAGCTGCAGCTAATAAATACCATCTTCTACGCCAGACGAAGAGTCCGTGTCCCTGTATTTGATGAGGCAGGTGAATCCCGGGGATTTAGGCGTACCCTGCGCCGCCGGGCCTTAAGGCTGCAGTTCTCCACCAGTACCTCGTCTAAAGTGCACGTGCACCTCCACCTGCTTCTTGCAACTGCTGCCTGACATGAAATCTTCCAGGCAGACCTTTGGGCTCTGCTGCGCTCGTTGGTTTCAGCATTGTGGCGCCTTGGCCTCACGCTCTGCAAATGGGCACCAGTGCCTCCCCTCTCATCTTGATCCCTGTGATTGGACTGGCTGCCAGAGACCCGTCTCGGCTGAGAGACACTGACACTCTCAGGCCTCATCATCCTTCTTGAGCTGCAGCACGGACCTGCATGATCCCAGGCCGGCGAGGCCACACTGATTTCCTTGCCTGCTTGTTTTATGATAAAGGGGCACCATTGAAATTCATGACGAATGCAGGATGGCCATGAGACTTGAATAGAGTTATAAAAGGATATAAACCATCTGGAGGTGAAATCTGCAGCGAGAGGAAGAGCTACGCAGTCACTACCCTCACTGAGCATGTGCCTGCATTTCAACCCTAAGGTACGCTTTTCCTGCTTATAGGCACCTGAAAGTATATGTTTTGATTTTGTACTATCTGTGTGCATATTTTAAAAAGGTAACCACTTTTTTAGCACTGTAAAATGTTTTACAATAAAATGCAAAATATCAACAGCTGGAGGCTCATTGTGTGCACCTAGAAGTGGCCAATATAATGTTCAAGCTATCAGTGGTCACATGAATTTAACCTCCACACCACATTTTATTTTCCTCTCCACGCCTTGGAGAGGCTGCAACAGAGCTCAGAGGTTATGATTCATTCCTCTCGGGCATCTTTTTGCTCCTTTCTATTGGCATTGCTTAAAATCAGGTGCTCCTAGTCATGTACAATCGAACGCCTCTCTCCCCACTCAGCATGGCCCCTTCAAATACCTACTTCTCAGTCTGTGCAGCTAGGCTGCTGGCTCCACGTCTAGCGGTCACATGCAAACAGTAAGTCCATGAAGGTAAATGGGAGTAAAGAATGAGGCAAGGAGTGTGGACTTGAGGCAGAGGGGGAGAGACTAACAAACAGGAACGAAAGGAGTGAGTGGCATGGAGGGGAGGCCTCAAGGAAGGCTCCCAGGGTTAACTTGAGAATCCTCTATGGTTCACAGGATCAAGTCTGATAAACCACTACTCACATCATCTGCTTCATGGTTTCAGGCTGCGACGGTTCTTTCAAGGCCGCTTTAAAACATAAGTAACCTGTAACTAAAGGGTGTAATTCATTGCAGAAAGGTGTCACTCATAAGCCTTGAAATGTCACACATAAACACACTGCATACAGGGGAATGTCACACATAAGCTATCCAAAACCTTGGCAGCTATGAAACAGGTAAGCCCCAGCGCAGTTCTTGTCTGATGTTTGGTCATTTAATGTCAACTGTAGACGATGGGTCCTCAAACAGTGTCATGTATGTGCATGTTTGCATTGTGATGAGGGGATTACCAGGTAATCGTTCACGCAGCTCTCTGATGGATGTCACATGCGGTTTTTCTGAGTCCCCAGATAGACCATGCAGTCTGTGTGTTCTCCTTTGTACTGCCGGTCACCGGTGTATTCAACTGTGTAGCATTGGACCGTGTCATGTATGTGCATGTAACTTGTATGATTGAGGTAAATATTACCGGTGATACTATGTGTCTCTCAGACCTCTTTCAAGTGCTCACCGTACTTTTTCCCCAGCACCACTAACCCACCCCCACACCCCAAGGGGCGGCAATCGGAGGGATAGCCCCAGGCGCCACAAGCTCTAGCTACGCCACTGCTTACTAGTTAGAAGTGGGCGGAGCATCTAAGCAGGAGGGAACAGTGCCCAACACAAAAATGCAGCACAGAAGTGGGCAGAACAGGGCAGCACAGAACAATGCAAGATAGAGCAGGGCAGCACAGAACAGTGCACAATATAACAGGGCAGCACATAACTGAACAGAACATTGCAAAATAGAACAAGGAAGAACAGAACAGTGCCCAGCAGAACAGGGCAGAAGAGAACAGGGCAGAATGGAACAGGGAAGAGCAGAACAGGGAAGCACAGTCAAGACCAGCTGAGAGCAGAGTGGAATAGAACAACCAACAAACGGCAAAGCTAGCATTGGGAACATAAAGGCGGAGACGTGGTGCGTGAAGAAAGAAATGAAAAAGCGAAAAGTGAAAAGTGAAAAGTGAAGGACAGAGACGGGATAACAAAGAAGGGAGAGGAAGTGAAGGGGCATGGGGGAAGGCATTGTATGCCGTAGAAAGGCAGAAGAGACTGGGTGGTGAAAGGGAAGGGCGTGTTCTAAAGAGAGGGGCACAAAGGGGGCTCTGGAAGGGAATGGAATAGGAGGGAAGTGAGCGTGGCTCTGTGGCCTTAGAGAGCCCTGGTCTGATAAGGCCATGTACGTTTTTGTGGCCCATTGTGTACATGCCCCCAGGTGGCTCCTGATCTCTGGAGGCAATGGCAGTCAACGGTGGCCTCCGGTTGTGTGGCCTCCATGTGTTTTTCCTCATAAGAATAGGACAGTCTCTGTAGCCCATTGCTACGTGCGGGAGGGGGCCACAGGCCTCACGATGCCACAGCAGACTCGGTGGTTGCAGACAGAGTGCACACCCAATGCCATCATCGCTTGGCATACCCTGCCAACTTAGGGCGAACAAAGCAATACCAAACAGGATGATGGAGGGAGTGTTTGTTCAAATCAAACACTCACCCCCAAATTCAACTTTTGTCTTCTTATTCCGCGGCTGAATGAGGGAGAATGTGAGGCTGGCATTGTTAGGGCCACGTGACACGTAATTGGCAATGCACTCTTAGTGACAAGCACCCCCTGTTTCGCTGTACTGCCTGCCCCCAGGAAGGCGTCACTCACTGTGTCCCATCTCACACAATCTGAATCCACAATTAAGCAAATGCTTCCTTCCAGATTATACACTTTGCAGAAAGCTGACACAGGAAACATGGGTCACCTGATCAGGGCTGACTTTAGGGCAGTGCGACTGGTGTGGCAGCACTGGGCGCTGACCTGTGGAGGGGCACCGATCTCATGGGGGGTGCACTTGTTCAGTAATAACTTATGATTGCAGAGATGAGGGACAGTTATGCCTGGTGGTAGTGAGAGAATGGAGGAGGCGGTCATATAGTGTGGGGGTGCCAAAAATGAATCTCGCAGTGGGCGCCATCAAGGCTAAAGCGTCCCTGAACCTTATTAAACTCTTCAGAGCTCTCCCTAACATGAATTTCACAGAAGCAAGGGATATATCTGCAATCGCCTTCAACGCCGCAGAATTGGGAGAAAAGAATTTGTTTGCGGAAGTGACTCTTACATCTGAAGAGATCGGAAGACAGATAAAGGGGCAACAGGGAGCAACCACGGAGTTGGGACAGAGTAACCACTCTCTAAAAGGAAAGATAGCGCGCATGTAGGGAGCCAACTCCCGCCAAAATAAGCGACCCCTACAACCTGCCTTAACGGAGCAAAGTAATGTGACAAAAGTAAGTAGGTCTCTTTTAAGTGATGTGCAGGGCGCGGAAAGTCAGTTTAATGAAACCGACCTCCAGTTAACAGGAGAAAGTAACACTGATAACAAAGGCTTGATTGCAAAAGAAAAGGCGAAGCAGGTGAGGACAGGTCATGGCATTCTATCGCCTTAAATCAGCACTCCTGAAGGGTCCCTAGTAACAACAATGTTAGGGGTATATCAACAACGATTAGAGATAAACATCGCTGAGAGCGTTTAGCGATGTTTATCCTATCGCTGGATTTCATCGCGGTGATAACCTTGCTGATACGGTACTGTGGCCTTATCAGCATAATCCACCCCCTATGTTAGGCATAGGTAAGTCGAGATTTTAGTAGACGTTCGTTTTTGGTGAAAACCCCCGTTTTCGCCGAAATCTAACGTGTGCTAAAATCCTGTGGGCTGCCTTGTAAATATTGCGATGTACACTTCAGCGATATTTTACCAGGTAGTACATCAGGGGTACACCCAGTGACGCCCACTTTGCATCTCTTTAGAGATGCAAAGGGAGGAGTCTGGAAAAAGGGTGCTAACATGGGATTATGCATGTTAGCACCCTCTTGAAAATAGGGCAATAGTTTTATCTCCGTTGTTTTGGCTTCTAAAGCCAAAAAAAGGAGATAAAGCCTGTGTTAATATGCCCCTTACTACTTAACACCCTGCTCCTGGAACATAGAAGGCTTTTAGACATTCACCGGGAACCCGAAAACACATGGAAACATATGAAAGAACCTGCCACCTGATCGGTATGACTGCCATTTTAAAGGCTAAGCCAGTATAACAAATAAAAAAATACATGCAAGAGGGTTTTTCGTTCACTCATCAATATATACTTCAATTAGCAATGTAAGAAAATAGCACTTTAAAGCATTAGCCTGTCTGCTACTGCAGCAGTCCGGTGCCCCCCAATCCAGCCTGCCCAAAGTATTTGGAAGGCACTCTCAAGACACGTGCTTTGCCTGCACACACACTCCCAGGCACATCTGGACTGTTAATGTAGTCAGGTGAGTCACACATACACTCTCTCTCTCTGCACTGAAGTTTGCGTGTCTGATCTCTGAAGCATGTGCATTAACCTACTAAGCTGCCCTTCTAATTAGTTGCACTGATAACCAAGAGGAATGTTATTTTCTTTATATTTCAGATGCACAATTCCACACAGGAAATAAATGTGTGGTACACACAGCGAAGTTACCAGGCTTGCAATAAAAAGCTTCTGTTTTCTTATATGTACAACAAATAATGTTAGAAATGCATTATGAAAACAGAAAGATAATCAAAGGACCACTTCTCGCCCCCCTGAATTAACGTCCTTAGAGATCATCTTTAACGTTTGGAAAGAGTGTGTCCTTCTACTCGTGAAATGAAAAAATGTCACTCTTAAGTGTCACACATGTGGTCACTTAATGCCACTCATAAGCGCCCTAAAAACATGGAAATGTCACAGAGAAGCAACCTTAAAACTTTTGCAGCTATGAGTGCTCTTCCATTTCTGGTGCTTTGCCAGCTTAGACGATTTGATGTTTTTTCCTGACACCGAGATTAACTTTTGAAATTAGCACACAGCTCTGAATTTGACCTTCATTTTTCAACAACAAAGCTTTTAACTTTGGTACTCTATTGTTCTACTATTTTGATTTGACTTTTTTTCAGAAAAATTGAAACTTTTTGGGGGGGGCCGCGAATTAATCTGCTTAAAGTAGAACTATTCTTAGAGAACAAGAAATTCTTTTGAACACTTCCTAGAGATAATATTTGGCCTTGTCCTTAAAAACAATAACAATTTATATATTCTGATATGGAATGGTTTCGACCTTTCTGTAAAACTTAGCGCCATTTCATGAATGAATTTAATGATAAATTCAGATAGCATTAAATGTCGTTATATATGCTGTGAATGTCAACTATTGTCTTTAAAAATGCGTGCAGTACCAATACTCATTTTTTGTGTACAACCATTGTCAGATACATTTATGTATTTTTGAGTGGGATTGTATACACATGCTTTAGTTATGTTTTAGATGCTTATACTTTAGTAATGTCGAACATGATAAGTGGAGTGGGTGTTGTATAGCATTTTAGGACCCCAGTGTAATTTTCCCGATTCATGCCCTTATATAGGTATCATTCACCATATCCTTATATAGGCCTAGAAATCATAACCATATTTAGACATAGCTCATGCAGTCCAAATACAGCATGCCTACTTCCACTAGTTCCGAAAATCCACAACGATTTCTTGGAGAACTCGCCTTCAGCAGTCAGGGACTTCCCCTTGCTTGAATATTGATTTATCAAAGAATTTATGGAGTTTTCAAAGAACTAAGGGGCATATTATCAAGGGGGTTTATCTCCGCTTTTTTGGCTTTAAAAGCCAAGAAAGCGGAGATAAAATTATCTCCCTATTACCTAGCTGTCGCTAACACCAGTTAGCGACAGCTAGTAGGAGATAGCGACCATCTTGGGCCCCGCTTTGCATGTCAGTGAAATTTATCACTAATGACATGCAAAGTGGACGTGCCAAGATGTTACCGACTGGAAACAGTCGCTAACATCGCTATCTCCTATTACCAACTTTTGGAGATATTCGCGCTAAGTGTGAATATCACCAAAAGCTAACACCTGCCCCTGAGCAGTTCTTAGCCATGTTATCCAATGGTAGGTGGATAACATGGCTAAGAGCATTAGCTCGGTAATGCACGAATATCGCTGACTTTTCAGTGATATTCATGCATTTTGGCCGATTTTTATCGCTTAGGAGATAAACCTTGATAATAGCAAGGTTCCTAAGCGATATAAATTGCTGCAGCTCGGCGATAAAAATATTGCCGTTAAGCCAACATAGCGATAATTATCGCTAGTTGTCGGTAATATGCCCCTAAGACCCTTTGATGACGTTATTATGTCCAACCTTATGTCAAACCCGGCACCTTCAAGGTATAAATATGCCCACACTTGCCCAAGCAAACACACGGTGGTTTGGGTGCAGTTCGACTATCTACTTGCCCGACGCTGCTCGCTACAGCAAGTGCCGAAGGAAGCCGACCCTCCAGCAGATGCACTGAGAGAGACACTGTCTTTTCTACTGCCGAGAAATCCAGCTCCATTGTTTCCAAGCTCCCCTAGCGGGGTGTTGGGAAATCGAGTCCTGAGAGAGAGATACCAGACCTCCTTCATTCTAAACCAAGGTACGGAGCTGATTAGACCCTAAGAGAAATCTTGGATAAATTCTTGGCAAAAGTATACTAAAACTAAGCTACACTTCTTCCCTCGTACTAGACCGAGGTTAGGTACATCGGGGTTGGCGTATTTTAGAAGCACCAGTTGAGTACTTTTTAGTATTTATGTATGTTACTTTATATGGCTTAGAAAGCATACCATGCTTTTACAGTATTATTTTATAATACTATTCTTACAGTACACATTGTACTTTGCAACCAGTATTATGATTGTAGCAGTTCATTTCTTCTGCATGAGAAAGAAGACTGTTCAATTAATACTATTATTGAAAACGCCCGTCTCTCTATTTCTCTGCACCTCTGGTGAAACAAAGCATGCACGATTGACTGAGTGAAATAACTATCTATTGTTTCCGCGACTCTAGAGATATGTTTCTTATTCTTGGGAAACAAAGTTGTCATGTTTATGCGGTTGTCAGAAACCAATCCCTTTTTGTTTATTCAAGAAAGTTTCTAGTGACCTCTGAGCTAGCTGGCACTCACAATTAAGTCTAATATGTTTGATAGAGACCTAGTGGACCTCAGTCTTAAATCTAATCTATAGAATATATTATTCAAATGCGCAATGCCAATTGGGAATATAGGAACTACACTGCAGTTTGGGCTGTGACGCTGCTCACTTGTTGCCTGCAATTGCACATAAAGGGGAAGATTTGCAAGTTCTGGGGCATTTCTGCAAATCAGCAGGGATGCGCGAGAAAAGATGTGACACGCAATCATTTACAATACGGCGCATCGTGGCACAAGGATAGGGCGATGCGTATCGCACCCTGTGGCGTAAGGGTGACGTATTGCTGGAGTTGTGTTGTAAACGCATAACCTCTGTTGAGAGGTTCTCGTTTCGCATCGGGTTCAAAGTAATGCACTTCGCAGCGATTCCAATTGACCGAGCACCAACAGGATCGAGATACATCCCCTGAAGAAGGGCCAAAAGGGCCCAAAATGCATTGGGCAGAAACCATTTACACAACACAAGTGTGGGAGCCATCGCATCGCAAGTGCGTGAACATTTACATGGAAACAAAGCTATGATGGAATCTAAAATATTTTTTGATTCAGGGGCGCGGGAGATGTTGTCTGGCTACTAACATGCCCAGAATAGTTCCTATACTGTGCCCTTGTTTCTGGACCTCTACATAAACCAGAGGTCTGTAGTTGTGCCTTGACTGGCCCCAGTATTTCCGTAAGGCAGGGTACAGCTGATGCTTCAGGCCACAACCAGACGTGGCTCCAAATCAAATGAAAAGGATAGGGATTGGCATTGTAAAATTAGTGTTGGGGGAGCGCTCCTAGGGCAAAATGTTATTTTACCTGAAGAGTTAATAATCCTGCCATCGTTGCTGGCTCTTTTGTGCTTCTGCAATGGATGGCAACTTCAGGTTGGTTGCAACCATCAAGTATTACTTGATGTTGTCGAGTCTGCTGGATTGTAGCTAGTATTATATTAGTCTTAAAAGAGAAACCACAACGTGATACTTGTGAATGTGGGAGGATGACCCTTCCTGTCATTAAAGTGAGCCAGAGGACAATTATTCAACTTCTCTTGTTGGTTTCAACCTACTTTGTTATATCTGTAACTACTGTAATATTTTATCATCATTTTAAAATACCATTTTATTCACCTGGTTTTTTTCCCGCGCCTCAAGTCTGAACCTCCATTGTAACTTTACGGCAGGAACCATATGCAATGCAGTTGATGCTGCCTCCACTTATACTATGACAAAAGTAGTGTATGAATATTGTTTGGGTGCAGTTGTGAACCTGGGGTCCTTCACATGGGGGTCCACCCTTTTCACACTCATATTTTGTTCCCTCCCCCCAATTAAAGGTGAGTAAGCTACTATACATTTCAAAGTATTTTACATTCTGCCTGAGTCAGTCAGCCTTCAGCTGCGGGCCGGCTGCAGTATCGAGCGCCCGCAGCTAAGGAGGGTCCTGTGCATAACATACGTGCCTCAGGAGGTGGAGCTTAACAATATTGACACCGTAGTACTCTTTGTCAGTAGCCAGCACACTGGGCCCAAGTGCACGTGTCGCAGACGCCAACTGGATGATAGTGAGGCAGCTGAGTGACGCCGATGTAAACTACACTGATCTCAAGGCCACTGTTGAAGCCCACCACAGAGCAGAATAAAAAGGTTCCCTACCACTGAAGTGCTACCATGCACAATCAAGCCGATGAGGGGGACACTGTGTGACGTAGATTAACCAGGACACTCCGGGAGTACTGCACTAAAAAAGGAGCTGTAGATGCTTCTTATGCTGGCCCACAGGGCCCTGTTCTTCAAATATGGCCTACTGGGGATCCAGGACCAGCTGTCAGTATCTCTCCTGATGTCACATGTCTCACTCGCTGTAGTGCTGGCAAAGTCTCCAGCAAGGTGTCCGACTCCCCGCAGCCGCGGGTGGGCATTTACTCACTGCACTGGTTAGATGTGGGGCAGGGCCTATCGGGACCACCATGAGCTTCAAAGGACAGCGGAGATGGCCACACAAGCCGCCAGGCTGCACACCAAGCCGCCTGCCCGCAGTCCCGCCGGCGATTCACTGGAGCTGCAGACACCACACGCCGGGGTGTACAGGCACACGACGGTGATGTTGGGACAGGGGCCGCAAGCAAAGGAGGCCGCTTAGCTAAGATTCCACCGCCCAGCGGGAGTGTGAGCTGGGCCCCGCGACACGGTGGACACCTCGCTGCACACTCCTCTTGCCAGCAGGGTCACAGGGCCTCCTCCGGGACCTGATAGTTCCGTGCAGGGGTTCCTTACGGGCTCTCCACTTGTCAAGAACAGCACCAGGGCCACCGCCACTCCGGAGGGTTTGTGCTCGTGCTGGGGGTAGTGTGTGTTATTTCGGGAAAGAAATGCTATG
Organism: Lissotriton vulgaris; assembly: GCF_964263255.1. Classification (NCBI taxonomy): domain Eukaryota; kingdom Metazoa; phylum Chordata; class Amphibia; order Caudata; family Salamandridae; genus Lissotriton; species Lissotriton vulgaris. The sequence goes on from NC_141689.1 coordinate 112,693,855, forward strand.
TCAAAGCATGCGGGGTTTTTGTAAAACATTCACAAAGACACCCCACTGTTAGAAATGGGATCCCTGGCTGGCTAGGGCTTGCGCCAAAGTCAGTCAGAGACCCCACTTCCATGTCAGAGCAAGGGAGTTGCACGCCAAGATAACCCCTGCTCACCCCCTTGGTAACGTAGCACGAGCAGTAAGGCTAAACTCGGAGGCAATGTGAGTTAAGTGTATGCGCACGCACCCCCAGCAACAACACCCAAGGCCCAGCACAAAGAAAACTCCACATATGGTTATGTATAAAAATAGCCTTTGTATTACACCAAAACACATTAGATAAAAATACACACTTTACAATGTGCCAACAGGCACAGGCAGAATTTACAGGGGATATGTACAAGACAGGGCCACCTGGACCACTGTCAGGAATCAGGACTTTTAGAACTAGAAATACTGTTAGAAATAGCACGTTGTAGATCATAGAATAATAATCACTTTAGCACACAACCAGTAACTACTGGTACCAGGTAAGTACCACCTACGCAACCCTAACCACCTTAGGAAAGGTCACGCAGGGAACCAGGACCTCACTAGCAACACCTGTACTAGGAGAAAAACAACAACCTAAGTATCACAATACCTGTAGAGGTATAAGCACATTACAAATGATGCATCACAACACATTCAGAGGTGTGAGGAAGGAAAACACATGATGCAGAACCAAGGTCCAGGTTGCACCACTGCTCCAAACCCTAAACATAGCAGCTGCCCACTACTTGCTGGGCAGCTGTAGATCAGTAGAACTGCGCCAGGGCTCTCATTAGACCTCTGGGATAACCACAGCACCAAACTGAGCCATATGGCTCTGGGGACGCGGGGCATCGGGGAAGCCTCGCAGGCTCTAAACACAACCTGCCCCCTAGGAGCCTCTCGTGGGCTCTGCAACAAAATGTGGGCCCAGGACGTTGGAGTCCCCCCTCTGGGGACTCGGAAATACACAAATGCCCTGTGAGCCTCTCGTGGGCTCTGAAGAAATATGCCAACAATGGGGGCAGCGGCCCGCTGCCAGCTGGGGCCGCTCCACCACCCTCAATGCCCCCGGGGTTGTCGGAGCCTCACAGGCTCGAAATAGGAATGCCGCTATAAGCCTCTCTGGCTCCAATAAAGAATATGCCCTGCATTGAAGTCCCCCTCTCTGGGACTCGAAGTGAGCAAACTGCCCCCTGGGTCGTTGGAGTCCTGCTCGGGGACTCAAGAACAACTGGGGCACTGGGGAGCCCCTCAGGCTTGTAACTCAGGTAGGCGGAGTCCCTCTCGAGGGACTTGGCATCAAGTGAGGCCCCACTGGCCTCTCAGCACTAAGGCACTCATTCTGGAGGGGTGGGGCGGGCACCGGCAATGTGCCCCAATGCCCCACCTCTCCTTCAATCCACTCACCGGGTCTCACACCGACGGACATGAGAGCTCCGGCTCCTCAGGGCTCTCGGGTGTCACGGCCTCCTCTCGCTCTCCGGGGCTCTCCCTCGCTCTTGGGAGCCCCGGGGGGGGGGAGGGGGGGGGGGGACGGTGACTTCTTTTGGGGCAATGCAGGAGCGCGGAGTAGGCTTCCGCCGCTTCCTGCTTCGTCTCGCTCCTTGGGCGGGACTTGGGAATCTCCTCGGGCCAGCAGCCAATCACGGCGCGGCCAGGGGAATGACATCACAGAGGAATCCCGGGCCGGCAGCCAATCCCAGCACGGCCCGGGGAGGACGTCACGAGGGGTCCCTGACCAGCGGCGGTGAACTCGGGGAGACAACTTATGGAGTTTTCAAAGAACTAAGGGGCATATTATCAAGGGGGTTTATCTCCGCTTTTTTGGCTTTAAAAGCCAAGAAAGCGGAGATAAAATGTTCTCCCTATTACCTAGCTGCCGCTAACACCAGTTAGCGACAGCTAGTAGGAGATAGCGACCATCTTGGGCCCTGCTTTGCATGTCAGTGAAATTTATCACTAATGACATGCAAAGTGGGCGTGCCAAGATGTTACCGACTGGAAACAGTCGCTAACATCGCTATCTCTTATTAACAACTTTTGGAGATATTCGCGCTCAGAGCGAATATCTCCAAAAGCTAACACCTGCCCCTGAGCAGTTCTTAGCCATGTTATCCAATGGTAGGTGGATAACATGGCAAAGAGCATTAGCTCTGTAATGCATGAATATCGCTGACTTTTTAGTGATATTCATGCATTTCAGCCGATTTTTATCGCATAGGAGATAGACCTTGATAATGGCAAGCTTCCTAAGCAATAAAAATTGCTTCAGCTCGGCGATAAAAACATTGCCGTTAAGCCAACATAGCGATAATTATCGCTAGTTGTTGGTAATATGCCCCTAAGACCCTTGGATGACGTTATTATTTCCAACCTTACGTCAAACTTGGCACCTTCAAGGTATAAATATGCCCACACTTGTCCAAGCAAACACACGGTGGTTTGGAGCAGTTCGACTATCTACTTGCCCGACGCTGCTCGCTACAGCAAGTGCCGAAGGAAGCCGACCCTCCAGCAGATGCACTGAGAGAGATGCTGTCTTTTCTCCTGCCGAGAAATCCTGCTCCAGTGTTTCCAAGCTCCCCTTGCGGTGTGTTGAGAAATCGAGTCCTGAGAGAGAGATACCAGACCTCCTTCATTCTAAACCAAGGCACGGAGCTGATTAGAACCTAAGAGAAATCTTGGATACATTCTTGGCAAAAGAATACTAAAACTAAGCTACACTTCTTCCCTCGTACTAGACCAAGGTTAGGTACATAGGTGTTGGCGTATTTTAGAAGCACCAGTTGAGTACTTTTATGTATTTATGTATGTTACTTTATATGGCTTAGAAAGCATACCATGCTTTTACAGTATTATTTTATAATACTATTCTTACTGTACGCATTGTACTTTGCAACCAGTATTATGATTGTAGCAGTTCATTTCTTCTGCATGAGAAAGAAGACTGTTCAATTAATACTATTATTGAAAACGCCTGTCTCTCTATTTCTCTGCACCTCTGGTGAAACGAAGCATGCACGATTGACTGAGTGAAATAACTATCTATTGTTTCCGCAACTCTAGAGATATGTTTCTTATTCTTGGGAAACAAAATTGTCATGTTTATGCGGTTGTCAGAAACCAATCCCTTTTTGTTTATTCAAGAAAGTTTCTAGTGACCTCTGAGCTAGCTGGCACTCACAATTAAGTCTAATATGTTCGATAGAGACCTAGTCGACCTCAGTCCTAAGTCTTATCTATAGGATATATTATTCCAATGCGCAGTGCCTATTTGGAATATAGGAACCACACTACAGTTTGGGCTGTGACGCTGCTCACTTCTTGCCTGCAATTGCACATGAAGGGGAAGATTTGGAAGTTCTGGGGAAGTTCTGCAAATCAGCAGGGATGCGCGAGAAAAGATGTGACACGCAATCATTTACAATGCGGCGCATCGTGGCACAAGGATAGGGCGATGCGTGTGGCATCCTGTGGCGTAAGGGTGACGCATTGCTGGAGTTGTGTTGTAAACGCGTAACCTCTGTTGAGAGGTTCTCGTTTTGCATCGGGTTCAAAGTAATGCACTTCACAGCAATTCCAATTGACCGAGCACCAACAGGATCGAGATACATCCCATGAAGAAGGGCCAGAAGGGCCCAAAATGCATTGGGCAGAAACCCTTTACACAACACAAGTGTGGGAGCCATCGCATCGCAAGTGCGTGAACATTTACATGGAAACAAAGCTATGATGGAATCTAAAATATTTTTTGATTCAGGGGCGCGGGAGATGTTGTCTGGCTACTAACATGCCCAGAATAGTTCCTATACTGTGCCCTTGTTTCTGGACCTCTACATAAACCAGAGGTCTGTAGTTGTGCCTTGACTGGCCCCAGTATTTCCATAAGGCAGAATACAGCTGATGCTTCAGGCCACAACCAGACGTGGCTCCAAATCAAATGAAAAGGATAGGGATTGGCATTGTAAAATTAGTGTTGGGGGAGCGCTCCAAGGGCAAAATGTTATTTTACCTGAAGAGTTAATAATCCTGCCATCGTTGCTGGCTCTTTTGTGCTTCTGCAATGGATGGCAACTTCAGGCTGGTTGCAACCATTGATGGCCATCCGGACGGCCAAAGCATCCTACTTTTCCTCTAAAATTTTGGAATCCACAAATAAGTCTAAAGACATCTTTTCCATCCTTAACGAACTTACAAACCTTGATACAGTCCGACCCAAGATCATCCCTACCCAGTCGTTATGTGATTCACTTAACGTATACTTCATCGACAAAATACTGGACATCAAAGCCAGCATTCCTCGACCAGTGTCCCCCCTCACTTCTGGCATGTCAATCAAGCCGAACCACTACACCTTGAGCAGGTTCCCACCCATTACCCAGGACCATTTTTGGGAACTACTATCTAGAGTAAAATCTGGAGCTCCCTCAGATAGCTGCCCGCCCCACATCCTAAAAGAGTGTTTCCTGACCCACCCTGCCCCTGCCCTTACTATTTTGAACAAATCCTTGACACTTGGCCTAGTCCCCACAGCTTTTAAAGAAGCCATAGTCATCCCGCTCCTAAAAAAACCGGGGGCAGACCCTGCCTGCAAGGCCAACTTTCGGCCGATCTCACTGCTGCCCTATTTGGCAAAAGTACTTGAGGCACATGTGGCCAAATGTTTATCTAATTTCCTTGAGGGATCCTCCTGCCTCGACCCTCATCAGGCAGGTTTTCGGCCTGCTCATTCTACCGAAGCAGTAGTCACGACAGTTCTGGACACCCTGCGAGACTGTGCTGACAGACACTCTCCGCAAGCCCTGGTGCTCTTGGACCTCTCGGCCGCCTTTGACACGGTCGACCACAACATCTTGGTCGACCGTGTCAAACAAGCCGGCATCAGGGAACTAGCAGCCGACTGGCTGAGATCCTTCCTGACTGACCGTAATCAAACTCTGCGTCTAGGTGACTTAATGGGCACCAAACAGGCCATCACCTGCGGAGTGCCACAGGGCTCCTCCCTGTCTCCTCACCTATTTAATCTGTACATTCTCCCTCTGATCCAGACCTTAAGAGATAATCAGGTGAGAGTCTTCAACTACGCAGACGATTTACAGCTGCTATTCACCATCGATAACACCGAAGACTCCATACGGCACTTCCAGTCCACCATGAGGTTCATCAAAACTTGGATGGACCAGAATCAGCTCAAATTAAATCCGGGCAAAACGGAACTAGTCCTGACTGGCGATAGCAGCAAGCACTGGGGCCCGCACTATTGGCCTTCTGAACTAGGCCAAGCCCCAACACCCTCCCTGTCAGCTAAAACACTAGGAGTTACTGTGGATCGGGACTTATCTCTAAAAACTCAAGTTGGTCAAGTGGTCTCCAAGTGTTTCTTCCAACTGAAGAAAATTCGGAAGGTACGTCGCCTGCTCACACCCGAGGCACTCACCCAGGTGGTGATGGCTACTGTATTATCCCATCTGGATTACGCTAACTCCATCTATCTAGGTCTTCCCAACTACCTAGTTAAGTGACTCCAGATGGCACAGAACCATGCCGCAAGGTTAATTCTGAACCAACCCAGGCGCCAGGCAGCCACCCCCCTCCTCAGGAAACTACACTGGCTCCCGGTGGCCCAACGATGTGCCTTCAAAACTGGCTGCATAATTTTCAAGTCCTTATATTGTAAAAGCCCTCTATTCATCAACAATCTGATTTCCAAATACACCCCGTCCCGCAACCTACGCTCACGCCATCAGAACCTCCTGCAGTCGCCTACCTTCAACTTAAAGCGTGCAGGAGGTCGTAGGTTTGCCACCCTCGCTCCCTGCTTGTGGAACTCTCTCCCGATGGAGTCCCGGAATTGTCAAGACCTCCTCTCTTTCCGGAAAGCCTTGAAGACCTGGCTTTTCAGACAAGCATTTTCATAACTCTCTCCCTCTATGTTCATGTTATCACTGATCAAAGCGCCAAGCAACCAATCGGTGATAGTGCGCTCTAAAAGTACTTTAATAACATAACATAACTTTAATAACATAACCATCAAGTATAACTTGATGTTGTCGAGTCTGCTGGATTGTAGCTAGTATTATATTAGTCTTAAAAGAGAAACCACAACGTGATACTTGTGAATGTGGGAGGATGACCCTTCCTGTCATTAAAGTGAGCCAGAGGACAATTATTCAACTTCTCTTGTTGGTTTCAATCTACTTTGTTATGTCTGTAACTACTGTAATATTTTATCATCATTTTAAAATACCATTTTACTCACCTGCTTCTTTTCTCGCGGCTCAAGTCTGAACCTCCATTGTAACTTTACGGCAGGAACCATAGGCAATGCAGTTGATGCTGCTTCCACTTATACTATGACAAAAGTAGTCTATGAATATTGTTTGGGTGCAGTTGTGAACCTGGGGTCCTTCACAGGGGGGGTCCACGATTTCACACTCATATTTTGTTTTGTTAAATGTGAGTTGGCTACTATACATTTCAAAGTATTTTACATTCTGCCTGAGTCAGTCAGCCTTCAGCTGCGGGCCGGCTGCAGTATCGAGCGCCCGCAGCCAAGGAGGGTCCTGTGCATAACATACGTGCCTCAGGAGGTGGAGCTTAACAATATTGACCCCGTAGTACTCGTTGTCAGTAGCCAGCACACTGGGCCCAAGTGCACGTGTCTCAGACGCCAACTGGATGATAGTGAGGCAGCTGAGTGAAGCCGATGTAAACTGCACTGATCTCAAGGTCACTGTTGAAGCCCACCACAGAGCAGAATAAAAAGGTTCCCTACCACTGAAGTGCTACCATGCGCAATCAAGCCGATGAGGGGGACACTGTGTGACGTAGATTAACCAGGACATTCCAGGTGTACTGCACTAAAAAACGAGCTGTAGATGCTTCTAATGCTGGCCCACAGCGACCTGTTCTTCAAATATGGCCTACTGGGGATCCAGGACCAGCTGTCAGTATCTCTCCTGATGTCACATGTCTCACTCGCTGTAGTGCTGGCAAAGTCTCCAGCAAGGTGTCCGACTCCCCGCAGCCGCGGGTGGGCATTTACTCACTGCGCTGGTTAGATGTTGGGCAGGGCCTATCGGGACCACCATGAGCTTCAAAGGACAGCGGAGATGGCCACACAAGCCGCCAGGCTGCGCACCAAGCCGCCTGCCCACAGTCCCGCCTGCGATTCACTGGAGCTGCAGACACCACACTCTGGGGTGTACAGGCACACGATGGTGATGTTGGGACAGGGGCCGCAAGCAAAGGAGGCTGCTTAGATAAGATTCCATCGCCCAGCGGGTGTGATCCGGGCCCCCGCCACAGTGGACACCTCGCTGCACACTCTTCTTGCCAGCAGGGTCACAGGGCCTCCTCCGGGACCTGGTAGTTCCGTGCAGGGGTTCCTTACGGGCTCTCCACTGGTCGAGAACAGCACCAGGGCCAACGCCACTCCGGAGGGTTTGTTCTCGTGCTGGGGGTAGTGTGCGTTATTTCGGGAAAAAAATGCGGCAGCCGTAACACCATTACCAGTTGAGCTCTGCCTTTTTTCGTGCGCATGCGTGTCATTTCACGCATGCGCACTAAGGGGCAGATTTATGAGGCCCTTGCGCCACATTTACGCCGCTGTTGCGTCACGCAAGGCGGCGTAAACGTGGCGCATCCCTACGAACGATATGCAACGTGACGCATCTAGGCAGATGCGTCACATTGTATAGCCCTGCGCCGCTTGCGGGCGTTCCGGCGCAGGGTGGGTGTTCCGGGGCAGGTGCGCCTCGCAAAAGTGGCTGAGTGAAATCTATGAGATTTCACTCAGTCACTTTTAAGCCAATACTGCATCAAAAGCCTGCGCCTGCTTGAAGCAGGCGTAGGTCTTGACACAGCATTGTTAAAATGGGGCACCCCCGAACCTTGCTGGAGCTGCATCGCGCTTGCGACGCAACTCCAGCAATGTTTTTGCACCATGGTGCACCGTATTATAAATGCGGCGCACCATGGCTGGCGGAGCTGTGGCGCACTGTGGCGCATGTTAACTGGCGCATCCCTGGGGATGCGCCAGTTAACATAAATCTGCCCCTAAGTACTTTTAAAGTTGCTCCCACCGCTGGGCCTCAAAATAAACCGTCGCGTACGTGATGACATTGTGCGCAGCGGCGTGGTTTAATTTCAGCCTCAGGGGGTGGCATAGGGTGCGGCAAGGCTGGGCTAGTATTGTCTGTAGGATCCCGAGCACAATCCCTCGCCTCGAGGTTGCAGCCCCTGCTGATGGCTCTGCATGCACTCCCCAGGTGCCAAAGTGTGCCGTAGTCGCGTCACGCTGAGCAGGCGACAAGAGAATTAGGACGCCCGAAAGTCACAGCGGTAATTGGATGGTGGTGGCCTTTCAGATCAAAGCTAAGGTTAAAGATCAATTACAGAGAAACACCATCCCGGTAACTCTACAGCAGGCTGCTGCTGTAGAGAGGTGATTTCGATGGGACAGACATGCCATGGACAGAAGGAGGGGGTGGCTCAATTAGACCCAAGAAGCTTTCACCTGTGCCTGCTGCCACCCCTTCTGAAAACCCCCTTTTCCCAAACAATAACTCAGTAATTCAGCTGCCAGCCCTATCCACGCAACACGTTTCAGCCATGCACTTCACTTCAAGGACAGATTAACTTCTCCCAAAGGGAGGGATCCAGTCTCCAACTGGGCCACCCCAAACACATTTGCCAGAATAAAAGTTGAATTGCGATGCATTCCTGTGGCCTCCTTTTTTCCAACAGCCAGCCCTTTGCCCTCTATACTTGTTCTGTCTTAGAACTTGGTGTTGCAGGTTCTGTCCCCGGCTTGGCAGATGGAAACTATACGCAAATGGAAACTTCCAGGTGCCAAGACTATTGGTAGGGGTATTCCATTTTTTGTATTTATAATTGCAGTTTATACAGCATGAACGTGACCCAAGGCAGTAGCGCTATATACGAGAACCAGGCATTCTATACGAATGCCTTAAGTTAGAATGTATTTTTTAAAGGTAAGGGGAGATGAGGGTGAAGTGATATGCCAAGGGTTATAATATTGTTGAGCCAATGCTCGGACTAGAATCTGGTTCCCCGTTTCCAAATTCTGCAGCTCTATCCAGTTAGCGCTTAGTTCACTTTCCCAATGTTTGTCTCAAAGCCCTACATTGAAGGAGTTCCGTACTGGGCATGCCTGAATTTTATGGTTAAAAAGACCAACCTATTTGGAAAAATGCATTCTGGTATTAGGTTAGTGATTTGAGCCCTGCAGCGTTAATTATCACCTGCATGCACACAAATGCGCACTTGGGGAGTCTAAAGAGGGGCATCCGGTACCAGGAAGAAAGAGAATTAGATCTGCCTTTCTGATCTGCTTTGCAGTAAAAATGGCCACTTTTCAACATGGTTTTGCCTCTCACCCGCTCTTTCCTGTTTGACCAAGTGGTGTGATCCTGGACAAATACTTCATTTCACTGGGCCTACTTCTATTCATTGTGACATATGAGGGCACATTCAGACTTCTGAGTTATGGATTGTGCGCTGTGCATACATTTCTAACAAACTGTACTACAGTGAAATGCATTTGGCAGAGCAGATGTGTGTTGCAGTTTAAGACCACTGCTGGCCGCTGTTACATTTCCCTAGTTGCTAAATTAGAGGCCAGTTCAAGAGCTTAGCAAGCTTGTGAAGGAGAGTTGTGTTGGCAGGATGCTGTTTTCCCTGCAATCTTCCTGTGTATCGAGGCCTGCCAGCCCTCACCTCCTCAGGTGCTTGACTAGTTGTTTACATCGAGGGACCCTGGCCGACGGTCCTAGAGGAGAGAGGCATGCAGCCACATACAACCTGCTACTTACCTCTCAGCACTGTGTGAAGCTCACTTGCCCACCCTGACCATCAACCTGGCCGAAGAAAAGACGCTGGCTGGGCCTCTGGTGGCACAATCGGTGACAGTCCAGCAGCGCACAGAGGGTGAGTGCTGTATAATCATGGGGAATAATCATGTCTTTCAGAGTGTGTTTGTGGGTGTAAAAGACATCACATGGCTTTTGAGAACAAAATGTTCTAAAACTATTCTGGTTGTTGTTCTTCAGGTACACATATATACAACCATGATATACTTTAATTTAAAGATGCTCGAGATCCTGCAAGTTAAATTGATGGGAAAATGAATTATTTTTTCTTTTACATTTACCTTATGAAACTTCAACTGATTAACGCAGTCACATGTAGGTTGTGTGTAACTAGAGAGAGACAGATTTGTGCCCTGTTTTGTGCTTTGGGAATTACTGATTTCTTTATTCATAGTGCCATGAGGTCCTAACCAGCAAATAAAGCACTGTGTGAAAATGCAATAGTCGCCCTAAAAAACAGCTGTACTTTAGTGATCTTCCATTTCAAGCATTTTGCAGTAGTTTAAAGTTGTTTTTAGAGCTTTTCATTGCTCAAAAGTGTAACTTTTGATATTAATGTCTTTCTGTGGACTACATTGTTTGGTTTTACGCATGCAAAAGGAGTTTCTCATTACTCAAATGGGTGTCATTTCTGATATTTATGTTTCCCTCGACTTCCTTGCCTGATTTTGCTCGAGAGAAAGTGTCACTCGTAGTTTTTGAATGTAACTCATTATTACACTGAAATTATGAAAATGTCACGCATAAGCAACCTGAAACCTTCGTAGCTATGAGGGTGGGGGGGGTGGGGCGTGCAGAAAAGAGGGGGCGTGAGGAACAGTCATGAAGAACGGTGTCACGAGGAGCAGAATTAATAACAGTTTATACATCAATTTAAAAACTGTTTCAGTCAAATTGGAAGCTAGAAACACTCTAGGTGTTTGCACCAAAGAGAGAGAAAAAGACCATCTCAATGACTAGAAACCCTGTTTGGTTTGAGGATCACAACCCTCAGACACCTTTCGGTAAAGTTCGTGCTATACAAAACTGCATTACATAACATTTTAAAAACCTCTCATCATCAATTATTTATTATGGTGTGGCTAGTCCCCCTGCATGGGAGGAACTCTTGAGAGTGATCACCCTATGGGTGCAGTCAGAGGCGCAACTAGAGCCAAATTTTGGGAGGGGCTAATAAAATATCTGGGGGGTGGAAGAGGCTAATACTTCCAGCAATAGGCAGAGTGAAGATGCAGGGGCTCTAAGAAGGGGTGAAAGCACAACAAAGCCTTGTTAACAAGTAAATGTCTTTGAAAGACCTGTGAAGTACTCGGGTGCGCCTGTGTGTGTGCCCGGGAAGCTGTCTCAACCCATGCTGACACACACAATGCGGGGAGGGGGAAGCTTAATCCCTTTGAGCCCAATGGGCGTTGCGTGCCTGGGTGCAGTAGAGGTAGGCCACCCAACAAATTAACAGGAAGGACCGAGCCAAGGGTCTGGCTTGCAAGGCCAATGTTAGGCATGGGCAGTTGCTCAGGGCGTAGTGCTCAGCACATAAGCATGGGGTCTCACCCCTATGCTGCAGCTCTGCCAGACCCGCTGGGGGGAGGGGCGTCTCTCTCCTGGGCCTTGCAGGCACATTTAGTGCTGGGAGGAATAGAGAAAGGTGCCTTGCAGCCCCAAACGATAGCTTTGAGCCCAGTTTACATTTAGCAATTTGGCCTGTGATTGGCAATCCTATCCGACTGCCCACTCAAAGGCACACAGCACAGCATGATGCCAATTCTCCTGCATTTTGACACCCCGGCATTTTCAAAGGACAATCAACTCTCATTCAGCCTATTATGAACTGTGACCTATTCTTAGGACACCCCCGCGCCGCACGGCCACCAGCTGTAGCGTGTGCTCCCTGCCGCTGCCCTCAGCCTTGCTGAGCCTTCCTGACCACGCCCCCCGCCGTCGCTCGGTGTTGTCTCCAGCATTTACTGTGTTTGTTTTCTGTATTTAATTCGGTCTCCTTGTTATTTTGCCCCTTTGACTGTGTTTTTTTGTGCCCCCCTGTGCAGTTTTCCCCTGCAGTGCCCCTTGCGCCCACCCGCCCTGCTTCCCGCCGCCGTTAGTGCGGACACGTCCCCTTTCCTTCTGTGCCCTCCCGCTCCCTCCTCCCAGCTGCTCCTCCCTCCCTTGCACTTCGCCATAAATGGCGACCGTGCGCCCGCACAGCGGGCGCGCCGATTGTGCGCCGAAGGCGTGCCCGTCCGCGCCTGGACCGCTCCCAGCGCCAGGACCCCTGGTCCCCACCGCGATGCAAGACTTCACGACAGACCTACGACGCCGCCACTCTCAACGCACTCAATGCCGGCCGGAACCCTGCCTGCTACCTAGCCACCCCGAGACGCACCAACGGACCTTTCACCTGTAAAGCTTGCCGCTTCACCTGCTACCGTACCTGCACCGCCCCGCCGACTCCAACACTAATAGCAACCACCTGAAGTGCATCCTGCTGAACACACGCTCCGTCCACAGGCACGCCGTGGAACTCTGGGACCTGCTCGATGCAACTGCACCGGACGTCTCCTTCCTCACCGAAACCTGGATGAACGCCTCCTCAGCGCCCAACATCGCCACAGCCATCCCAGACGGATAAAAGATCACCCGGAAGGACCGCGTCAACCAGACGGGAGGAGGCATCGCCATCGTACACAAGAACACCAACCGCATCTCGACTAACTCCGACAAAACCACCTCCGCCGCCGAGCACCTGCACTTCCAGATACACACCGACCCCAAGACCACCCTCCGAGGCACCCTCATCTACAGACCACCGGGACCACGCACGCAGTTCAGCAAAGACATCGCAGACTTCATCAGCCCGCACGCCCTTCCCTCCGCCGACTACATCCTCCTAGGGGACCTCAACTTCCACCTGGAGAACAACAACAGAAACACCACCGCCCTGCTGGACAACCTCGCCAACCTCGGACTCAAGCAACTGGTGGACACCCCCACCCATTACGCCGGACACACGCTTGACCCCGTCTTCTCATCCAGCAAGCACGTCTCCTTCAGCCACGCCACCGGACTCCACTGGACAGATCACAGCTGCGTCCACTTCAGCTTCAGTAGAACTATGACCCACCACCAACCGCAACGGGTCCCCCGCCGCAGCTGGAGCAAGATCACCGCCGAACAACTCACCGCCTCCCTCAGCCAGAACACTCCCACCAGCACAACGGACCCCAACGTAGCAGCCAGCAACCTCACCAAGTGGCTGACCGCCTGCGCCGATGACCTCGCACTACTAAGGAACCCTCCCAGCAGACCCGGCAGCAAGAAAACCCCCTGGTTCACCAACGAACTCAAGGAATCCAAGAAGAACTGCCGCACCACAGACAACTGGACCTCCCTCAAGCACGCCACCCGCAAGCACCATCAACTGATCCGCGTCACCAAGAAGATGGCACTCAAAGAACGACTGGACAACAACGCCCACGACAGCAAGGAACTCTTTCAGCATCGTCAAAGAGTTCTCCAACCCCAGCGCCGGAACCAACGACATCACTCCCACGCAAGACCTCTGCGACTCCCTCGCCTCGTTCTTCCACCGCAAGATCGCCGACATACACAACAGCTTCGACTCACAGACCACGCACCCTACCACCGAACCAACGCCCACCACCACCACCCTCTGCAACTGGACCATGATCAGCACCGAAGACACCACCCGCACGATGAACTCCATCCATTCAGGATCACCAACCGACCCATGCCCACACCACGTCTTCAACAAAGCCGCCGCCATCATCGCACCCCACCTCCGAGACACCATCAACTCCTCCTTCCACACCGCCACCTTCCCGGAGAGCTGGAAGCATGCCGAGCTGACCGCCCTCCTGAAGAAAGCAACGGCGGACCCGACTGACCTCAAGAACTACCGTCCCATCTCGCTCCTTCCTTTTCTGGCCAAAGTCATCGAGAAGACCGTCAACAAACAGCTTGCCGCCTTTCTCGAGACGAACGGATCCCTCGACCACTCGCAGTCCGGATTTTGGGCCAACCACAGCACCGAGACCGCCCTGATCGCAGCCACCGACGACATCAGAACCCTGATCGACAACGGAGAAACAGCGGCCCTCATCCTCCTGGACCTCTCCGCAGCGTTCGACACGGTCTGCCACCGAACCCTAGTGAAGCGCCTCAGCAACATCGGAATCCGAGAGAAAGCGCTGGAATGGATCATCTCGTTCCTCACCGGAAGGACCCAGAGAGTCCGCCTCCCTCCGTTCAGATCCGACACCACCAAAGTCATCTGCGGCGTACCACAAGGATCTTCACTCAGCCCGACCCTCTACAACGTCTACATGAACCCCCTCGCAGCCATCGCACGCCAACACCACCTCAACATCATCTCCTACGCCGACGACACCCAGCTGATCCTCTCCTTCACCAACGATCCCGCCAGAGCCAACCTACACGAAGGGATGAAAGACGTCGCCGACTGTATTAGGAACAGCCGCCTTAAACTGAACTCAGACAAGACGGTAGTCCTCATCCTAGGATCATCACCCTCCGCCTGGGACGACTCCTGGTGGCCCCCGGCCCGGGGCACCACCCCCAAACCAACGGACCACGCACGCAACCTGGGCTTCATCCTGGACTCCTCCCTCTCGAAGACGAGACAAGTCAACGCCGTCTCCTCATAGTGCTTCAACACCCTGCGCATGCTCCGCAAGATCTTCAGATGGATCCCCACTGAAACCAGGAAGACCGTCACCCAAGCACTCGTCACCAGCCGACTGGACTACGGGAACGCCCTCTACGCCGGAACCACAGCCAAACTCCAGAGAAGACTGCAACGCATCCAGAACGCCTCCGCACGACTCGACCTGGACATCCCCGTCACAGCCATCTCATCGGACACCTGAGAGAACTGCACTGGCTCCCCGTCAGCAAGAGAATCACGTTCAGACTCCTCACCCACGCACACAAGGCTCTACACGGCCTGGGCCCCAAGTACCTCAACGACCGCATGACCTTCTACACGCCCACGCGCCAGCTACGATCAACCAGCCACGCACTCGCCACCGTACCACGCATCCGCAGAGCCACCGCCGGAGGAAGATCCTTCTCCTACCTGGCAGCCAAGACTTGGAACTCCCTCCCCATTCATCTTCGACGTACCCAAGACCATCTCTCCTTCAGGAAGCAACTCAAGACCTGGATGTTCGAGCAGTGACACACCCCTCTCCCCCAGCGCCTTGAGACTCTCCCCGGTGAGTAGTGCGCTATATAAATGCCGTGATTGATTGATTGATTGAAAGAGTTAGCTTGTCACTGGCAGGCAGGGAGGCGTTGCCGCACAGGTGGGGTCCTGCCCCTTGCAGATTCAGAAGCACCTTCAGCATTTGCGATGCAAACTGGGTTGAATGAGTGATTGAAACCAATTATTTTTGCAGTTTTATACAGCACGAACTTGGCCTGAAATTATTGGAGTACTTTACGAGAGCAATAGCTACATTAAACAAGGACACATTCCTGGGAGATTAAGTGATTTGCTGAGAATCATTATTGATGTTGAGCTGATTGCTGTGACTCACACCTGGTTCCCCCTCCAGCAGTTCTCGACTAATTCCACATTCGGTCTCCTCCTCTATCCCAGTGGCATAACGCAGACCTGCAGGGGCCCCCAAACTGTGGGGCGCCGCCTCAGAACCGTTATCTGCCCGAGAGCTCCTGATTCGGGGGCCCCTCGAATGTACCTTGCAGGGGAGCCCCCTCAAGTTGCGTTACGCCACTGCGTGGTTGCCGCTGTGGGAAAGCAGGAGGCGGTAAGCTGAGGGGAAGGCATGTGAGGTCTAACTGCGAGAGGGGCTCGTCAGGGCCTGCATGTCGCCATAGTTTTGCAAGGATCATGTGGGTGATCGCAGTACCCAGGTGCTACGCTCACCCGCAGGGTCTTTTTATTCACAAACCTTAGGTAGCTCTGGCCATAGCGCGGCCTGGTGCAAACAGGTCAAACTGCTGTCCTCCATAGTGCTCCATAGTACAGTCAGCCATCACGCCCGCGACACACAGGGCTAATCCTAAACTTCCCTTGGCCTTCAGATGGACATATCACTCTTTCACCCCCTCCTTTTTATTTTTACAATGCGCCCTAGAAAGTCAGTAATAACTAAGGCCTGTAGATGAGGCTCAGCCCTCCCTGGCCGTTCGAGGACGGGTGGGCAGAGGAGGACAAGGACTCACTGTCTGTCTTTTCCTTCTTACCGAAATCAGACCAGCACATTCTCCGCTTATGCGCTGACGCTAACAGCTGATCACTCCCCCTTATTCCCTCTTTTTTTGTCGATCCTCACTTAGTGAAAACACAGACTCTTACCCTCTATTTTCTCTCCATGCCTTCATTCTTCCCCCTGTGAAATCGATAAACAAAGCAACATTTTTGCTGGAAATGTCTTTCTAACATTTTTGAATTCCAGAGTTCATCTTCGAGATGAAGAGGAAAAAAGTTTCGAAATATAATCAAATGAAACAAGCCAGAGTGATCGCAAAGTTGCCAGATTGGTTTTATTCACACCCAAACACATTAGCGCCACTTTACAGAGTTTGCTAGTTAAGCGCTACTGTTGTTTTCTGCTCTTTTTGTTTGAAAAGTATTGTTTTCCCCGGGTGGGGAAGGGCACTATTCATGTAGGTACTCCAATACTTAGTTGATATGTGGAGTGGTAAACTTTTAATACGATATATGTCTACTTTTTTGCTTACTTTAGTTTAGAAAATGTATACCGCTGCTCTGTTTTCAAGAATGTGTTCTTTATAAACCATACTGCTGTCATGTACTTTACTTATCAAGCAAAAATACTTATTGATTTCTGAATAATGTTATAGTGTTAAGTTTACTATGTTGTTCCTGCTTATATTTGACATGCTTTACGTACTCTTGCAGTCACTACGAGTGTTTGCTTTTTCGAGGATGTTGTTACTTTTTTTTTCAGGCTGCATATTGCTTACTCTTGTCTAGTGCATAATTTGAATTGAGCCGCATCCGGGTAGAATTGGGTTGTAGCTGAAAGCACTGCAAGTTTCTCTCAGTGGGGCATTATGGTGTTCAGTAGGAGAAAGGATGTGAGCTGTTGAATTTGGAACTGAGGAATCATAGTTAAGCCTTCATGATCAGACCATTCTCTGTAGGGAGCACATTTCCATGCTAGAATTTAAATGGCTTCACTGGTATTTAGAAGCCCTGCTCTCCTAGCACTAGCAGGTGGACCCTAGCAGTGGAAGTGTGGGTTAACCTTGAAGGCCTGTCCACTACAATCCATACCGAAGTTCATCTCCAATCTTCTGGGTAATCCCACGAAGCAGCACTCCCAAGAGCAACAGCGACTGTCACTGAGGTCACAGGACCATTGAGGCCAGTCCGCCTCACACATTGGTACCGGTATTGTCATTGTTTCAGCAGTAGCAGGGCAACTCACCAGGGATTGGCAATGCAGGATTTGCACACACACAACTAATTCTTTAAGCTTCACGATGTATACCAGAGCACTCTTAACTAATTGGTCAAGCGGAGAAGCTTGGAAGAAATTCTAAGTTTTCTGATTTTACATTGCTCATTCAGCCACTGGATGAGCAGCTGGTGCCCTGTCATAGTTTACATCAAAGGTTAATGTTAATAATGTGTTTAATTTGTGGTGCATTAGTTTACAGTGTGAGCTACAACCAGGAGTCACATGAAAGCTTGGCTTATTTTTTCTCAAGGGGCCCTCGTGCGGCACCAGAGCCAGGCATCTGGCTCAAGCCTCTAGTGTCCCGCACACTTTTTAGTTTAATCTCGCATCACTTGCACTCGGTCGGAATGTGGATACTGCCAGAGAGGTAGTTGGCTTTGCTGCTTGTGATTAAATTGGGAAATGTAGTTCCGGAAACCAGATTTTTATAGGGAACAGTGTGGTGTTTACTGGCTGCAGTAAAACTGCAGATACTGGTCCTGCCACTGTGGGACTGATCACATAGACCCCCCTGTAGTTCTGTGGTGTTCTGATATGATTAATTGCTTCACTAAATTCTTCGTACTTGCAATGTTTGTAGATTGTCCGGCATTTTAAGCCACCTTTTTTATTGCTTTAAAATCTCCATTTTCCTTTTGATAGTTTAGGACTCCCAGCCATTGCCACCCCTGTTTATTTACTATTTATTCTGTGCCTGACAAATGGGCTATTTGAATGTTGTTGCCATGTTTAGTGCTTCTGTACCCAGGTTGTTGGGACACAGTCCGGGACCAAGGCCATCTGGTAAACGGATGGTGCATGCATTGTTTTAAATGGAAAACTCTGGAGAAGGGTGCCTGGTGAATAGAGGCCTGGGGGAGGAGAGATATGACTTCTCCGCCATTGGAATGTTTTTCATTGTTTTTTTCCATAGGCTGTACAATACTCAATTATTTCAGTTGCACACAGAATTTTTGAGCTGTTGACTTGCATCAATTGAATTGTCTTTCTGTCTGTGTGTTATAAAGCCTTAGAATGTGTCCATTATTGTTTGGATCTGTATCGAGGATCCACACTCTTGGGCTCCAAGTACTGAACCAGGCAACACATTGGTCCCAACAACAGACATATATAGTTTAGTTATTGTTGAGGGATGCTTGGCTGCCAAGAGGATGTCAATCACCTCTGGAGTAAGATCAAACGTGTTCAGATGTCGCCGCTCATTCTCCATGCATGGACATGGATTTTGCGAATGCCTGGGCTGAGAACCCAGCCCTGCTACTGCAATAGCAGGTCCTCCGTGGACATAGCCTCATCAGAGGACAGATACTCGAACACAGGAATTACCTTCCGTGCCCAATTTGGGTCCTCTTGGATAATTTGGACCCAGTTGGTCCTAATATTCTTGATAACGTGAGACAGTGAGATAGGAGTGGTATCCTCAAGAAGGCATACATTAGTCCCCCAAACCCACCAACTAAAGCGGAACGCATGTCTGAGTGAGAGATGCCTTTGAAACACCAGTCTGCAGATGTGCTGACATTGCTTGTATTTTACGGTGGCAAACAGAGCAATGGTTATCCTCATTTGTGGAAGAGAACCTGACCTGGCTCCATGTGTTATTGCCACTCTTGATCCCCCCCTAGGCGCTGACTGCTTAATTAATCCGCCTAGACCTCTGACCTTTTGGTCAGACTACTGCTCTTCCCCCTCAGGCAGCTCCACTGTTAAGTGCCTGCCCCCATCGCTGCAAGGTTGGTGTTCGAGGCTTCTGTGCCTCCTCCTGCTTGTCCCCCCTTCTGTGCCTAATTCTTTCCTCCTTATGCTTGCCTTTTCAAGTTTTCGTTTTTTGCTTCCGATTTCCTTGCCTTTTCCTGTTCCTTTTTGTCTTTTTTTCTGTTCCTTTCATATTTCTCGCCTCTTCCCCATGTTGTTCGCCGCTGTGGCTCCTCCAGCATGGTCCCGGCCTCTCCCTACTAACCCTCTACTTAATAATACTTTGTGCCATATATGCGCCAGTGCAAGAGCTCTTCTGCCCTATAGGCACTCAACACAGGCCAGGACAACTGCAAGGGTTCTTCATCTATTCACACCCACGGACCTTTCACCTGCTGCCGCAGTCGCCACGCCTTCTCCGAGACCCAGGACCCACCTCAACTCGCTGCCACAATTCCACTGCACCCCAAACCCTGCAATGCATCCTCCTCAGTATCCGTTCCCTCCACATACACATGGAGGAAATCTCCTCCAGAGCTTAAATGAATTATCAATGAATCCTTCAAGACCGCCTCCTTCCCCAATGACTGGAAACACGCCGAGATCAAACCACTCCTGAAACAACCCTTGGCAGAGCCCCACCCAACCTCAAAAACGTCAGACCGATCTCCTTACTCCCTTACCCGGCGAAAGCCATCAAAAAGCTTAATCGGGAAGCGTGCCTCCTTCATAGAAGAAAACATCTTCAACTCCTCCCAATTCGGATTCGGGAAAAACCACAGCATTGCAACCACCCTTCTTACTGTGACAGATGACATCCGCTCCCTCCTCCGGACAGAGGAGAGACTTTGACCCTCATCCTCCTGGACCTCTCTGCAGCCTTTGACATTGTCTCTCACTGCACCCTGGCCCACAGACTACAAGACGCAGGAATTAGGAACAAGGTCCTCGACTGGATCAGCTCATTCCTATCCTGCAGAACGCAGCAGGTGACACTCCCACGATTCCTCTTGGATCCCACGCATGTCTGCCTGTGGAGTTTCCAAGGATCCTCCATCAACCCCGCCCCGGCAACGTCTGCATGGCCTGCTTGCACCTATTGTCAGATCCCACAAACTCAACATTGTATCCTATGCATACGACACCCAACTCATCCTCTCACTATCCAACGAACCCAATATCTCCAAACACAACTTCCAAGAATGAATGGCAGCTGTCGTCAGGTTGATGAACAGCTGCCTACATCTCAATGGACAAAACTGAAGTACTCCTCATGGGCCCACACCCATACACCTGGATTGACACCTGGTGGCCTCCTGCCCTTGGGACCCCCGCCCCCCACTGACCACGTGTGCAATCTCAGAACCATCCTCTACTTTGAACTCAAAATTAACTGCCAAATCAATGCAGTCTCCTCCTCCTGCTCCCACACCCTCTGTCTACTAGGAAAGACTTTCAACTGGATTCCTCTCTAGCACAGGAAACTGTCACCCATGCCCTCACCAACAGCAGACAAGACTACAGCAACGCACTCTATGACTGGATCAACCAAAACCTCACCCACAAACTTGAACGTCCACAACACCTCCACCAGACTAGTCCAAAACCTACCTCACCACATCACCCAACATCTGCAGACACTACATTGTTTCCCCGCTGAGAAGAGAATCTCCTTCATGCTTCTCACCCACGCCCACATAAGCCTCCACAACTCCGGGCCTACCTACCTGAACCACCACTCGTTCCACGCACCCCAAAGATTGCTCAGCTCAGCTTTCCCTTGCTGCAGTGTCGTGCATCAAGACCAGAACAGGAGACATTTCCTTCTCCTTCCTCACCGCCAGGGCATGGAACATCCTCCCTCCACCTCCGACAGACACCAACGCTCTCCATGGTTCATGAATGACCTCATGACCTGGCTCTTCGAATCGGAGAGAACGTCTAGGAGCTGCCCATTCCCCCCTCAATCTCCTTGATACCCTTCCAGTGAGTAGTTGTGCTTTACCAGCTCTGATTAATTTATTGGCCCCTCATTCCTTTAGGTTGATGTGGGGCTTGAACTCGGCCAGAGGCCACTTATCTCCACCTCTCACAGATGGACACCCCAACCCAGAAGCAACGCATTGCTCACTGTCGGGTCTGTATAGGGAAGAGAAGACGGCTCTGCTGCTGACTATCGCAGTTCAGTAAGAACCACCGCAGAAGTTTTGCAGTCTCTTCCAAAATATCAATTTAGTTTGAGATGTCCCCTTGATGTTGGGCCCACAAAGACTTCAGATCTTTTTCCATAGCCCTCATTTGCCGCTTGATGTTTTGGAGGCCGTCATTTCCGGCAGCCTTACAGTTGGCCTCAGTCCAGTACCCAGGTTTCACATTGAAGGATGCTGCTTTGAGCTTTAAACATGTATTTCAGCGTTAATGTTTACTAAAACATGAGGTTGAAACGTCTATTATATTTACCTTTTGGCCATCAGGTTTTCCCTCCGAGTAAACACTGAGGGTACGTGTTCAGATGTCGCCGCTCATTCTCCATGCATGGACATGGATTTTGCGAATGCCTGGGCTGAGAACCCAGCCCTGCTACTGCAATAGCAGGTCCTCCGTGGACATAGCCTCATCAGAGGACAGATACTCGAGCACAGGAATTACCTTCCGTGCCCAATTTGGGTCCTCTTGGATAATTTGGTCCCAGTTGGTCCTCATATTCTTGATAACGTGAGACAGTGAGATAGGAGTGGTATCCTCAAGAAGGCATACATTAGTCCCCCAAACCCACCAACTAAAGCGAAACGCATGTCTGAGTGAGAGATGCCTTTGAAACACCAGTCTGCAGATGTGCTGACATTGCTTGTATTTTACGGTGGCAAACAGAGCAATGGTTATCCCCATTTGTGGAAGAGAACTTGCCCTGGCTCCATGTGTTATTGCCACTCTTGATCCCCCCCCCCAGGCGCTGACTGCTTAATTAATCCGCCTAGACCTCTGACCTTTTGGTCAGACTACTGCTCTTCCCCCTCAGGCAGCTCTACTGTTAAGTGCCTGCCCCCATCACTGCAAGGTTGGTGTTCGAGGCTTCTGTGCCTCCTCCTGCTTGTCTCCCCTTCTGTGCCTAATTCTTTCCTCCTTATGCTTGCCTTTTCAAGTTTTCGTTTTTTGCTTCCAATTTCCTTGCCTTTTCCTGTTCCTTTTTGTCTTTTTTTCTGTTTCTTTCATATTTCTCGCCTCTTCCCCATGTTGTTCGCCGCTGTGGCTCCTCCAGCATGGTCCTGCCCTCTCCCTACTAACCCTCTACTTAATAATACTTTGTGCCATATATGCATCAAGACCAGAACAGGAGACATTTCCTTCTCCTTCCTCGCCGCCAGGGCATGGAACATCCTCCCTCCACCTCCGACAAACACCAACACTCTCCATGGTTCATGAATGACCTCATGACCTGGCTCTTCGAATCGGAGAGAACATCCAGGAGCTGCCTATTCCCCCCTCAATCGCCTTGATACCCTTCCGGTGAGTAGTTGTGCTTTACCAGCTCTGATTAATTTATTGGCCCCTCATTCCTTTAGGTTGATGTGGGGCTTGAACTCGGCCAGAGGCCACTTATCTCCACCTCTCACAGATGGACACCCCAAGCCAGAAGCAACGCATTGCTCACTGTCGGGTCTGTATAGGGAAGAGAAGAAGGCTCTGCTGCTCCAAGAGGACCTTCATCCAGAACAATATCCTCGCCAACTCAA
Organism: Lissotriton vulgaris; assembly: GCF_964263255.1. Classification (NCBI taxonomy): domain Eukaryota; kingdom Metazoa; phylum Chordata; class Amphibia; order Caudata; family Salamandridae; genus Lissotriton; species Lissotriton vulgaris. Next base: position 112,716,679 of record NC_141689.1, read on the forward strand.
GCAACTCCTAAGGAACTCTTCAGCATCATCTAGGAATTCACCAGCGAAACCACGGACATCACCACCTCCCAGGACCTCTACAACCTGCTCCTACTTTCAGCTGAAAATCAAGGGAATCAACGATCGGACACCTGACTCTGAAACCACCCGCTCCTCCAGCAGCGCCAGCCAGCCCACCATCTCCTCCTGGACCCCAGACACCATCAAATACACTGCAACAACCTGAAAAGCATCCTCTGGAGCCCCACAGACCCCGGACCCCCGTGCATCTTCCACAGAGCCACCATCACTCCCGAACTACAACTCACCATCCAAGCCACCTTCAAAACCAGCATCTTTCCTGAGGACTGGAAACGCGCAGAAGTCAGACTCCTATTAAAGAAACACTCAGCAGACACCACAGAACTCAAGAACTAAGACCTCTCTCTCTCCTCCCTTTTATGGCTAAGGTCACCGAGAAGACCGGCGATGTCGAACTAACTAAATTAATCAAAGAGAACTACATTCCCCCTCCCACCCCCCAATCCGGATTCGGCAACAACAGCATCGAGATCGCTCTCCTCTCATCCACAGACGACATCCGCACTCTCCTCGAGCAAGGACACACTGAACTCTTGATCCTACTCTACCTTTCTGCAGCCTTCAACACTGTTTCCCACCATACACTCACCGCCAGACTCCGACGGCATACAGGAAATGGCCCTCAACCAGCTCCACTCCTTCCTCACTGGAAGAACCCAAACAATCAGACTACTGACCGGAGCTGCCCGTGCCTTGAAACCCTCATGCATGAATAACATGCTTAAAGAATCCCTGATTGCCATATAGCAATATGGTGTATGCAGCCTCGCAGATGTGCACTGGGCCTGGAGCCCAAGCAGCCTTTTGCACTTTGGCAAGGCTCGCATTGTGGTTCGACTGGTGGATGGTCACTATTGACAGCCAAGCAGTCACAGGCCTATACCTGGCATGACTTGTATGGGTGCAGCATTCGGATACAACAGTTAATGCCTGGTGGGCCCCTGCAGGCCCCTATATTGGCACACCTTTGTACAGAGACACAGTGCGGACGTGCAGGCGTTTGCTGTTAATTTCATGCTCCACTGAGGCTACGTTAAGTGACCTCTGCCTCTGGTCCAGAGAGGCCCTGTAAGACCTGGGACCCTTTTCTTGTCAGCTTGCTGGCCCTGTGTTGCGTCCAGCCCTGTTCTCCTGACCTCTTCTCCCCTCTCTGAGTTATTCTGGGCTTTAAGACCAGGGCCTAGATGTAGGTAAAGCGATTTTACCGATCTGAAAATACCGAATTTTACAGAATCTGTATTTTCAGATCGGAAAATGAGATGTAGGAAAAAAATCGGTAAAAAATACTGATTCGGTAAAGTTCGGTAGCAGACAATCGGTAAATACCGAATCGGTATTTACCGATTCTGTAAATACCGATTCGGTATCCCCCATTCATTCCTATAGGCCTTTTGGCCCATAGGAATGAATGGGGGATACCGAATCGGTATTTACAGAATCGGTAAATACCGATTCGGTATTTACCGATTCGGTAACGTTACTAAAGTGAAACCAGGTAGGCAGCCAATCATGTGCCAGCACCCTCCCCCTCCCTAGCAGGAAGTGGCCACACAGGCAGCTGCAAGTAATCAGAACCTCCTGGAAAAGGCAGTTGGAGCAGAGCAGAGTGCACAAGCAGCAGAAAGGGTTTGGAACACTTTTAAAAGTGTAAAATGTCAAGCAGCCAAGAGAAAGAGCAGCCTGAGAGGAAAAGGAAATTAAAATTCAGCAGCATGGAGCTGCAGGTGCTAGTGGAGGAGGTGGTCAGGGTGCACCACAAATTGTTTGGGAGGCAGTCCCTGACTGTGCCAGAATCAGCCAAACGAAAAATATGGCTGGACATCATGGAGAAGGTGAATGCTGTGGGGGTCACCACCAGGGATACTGAGGACCTCAAAAAACGCTTTTATGACCTGAGGAGCCTAACTAAAAGAAAAATGGCAGAAATACACAGGTAGGCTGTGAAAACTGGCGGAGGCAAGAATCCAGCACCCCCCTTGACTGACCTGGAGGAGATGGTGTCCTCAACCCTTGAAAGGGAGAGCGTCTGCGGCCTGGGAGACGTAGACAGCTCGGCCAGAGCTGCAAGGAAAAAAGGTAAGAGACATGCACAGTATTCCCCCAATACCATTCCCCTTACCTGTACCCTTAGTGCGCAAGTGAACCCAATTACAGTACTGCTAGCAATACACTGGGCCAATGCATGATGCGAGATGTAGACCGGAAATGTTAGGCCATGTCATACAGCACACCAAACAACTAGTAGATGTAATGACTGCATACAGAACACGGGCTAAGTGTAAATTTTTATTGTAGTGAATGTTAGACAGTAGCGCCTATCTAATGTACGCTCATATATGTCCACAGGTGAAACATCACGTAGGCAAACGCAGGAGGCTGAAGGGACACAACCTGAGGGGGAGGAAAGTCAGGATGCAGGAGTCAGTAGACCCAACGTACCACCTGAGGAAGCTGCATCAAGTAGCAATCCACCTGGCCAGGACACAGAAATGGCCCAGGAATTGCAGGCAACCCCTAGCGGATTACAGTCCCCACTCCTGCTCTCATCACCAGAGATGGCTGCATCACAACATGACGTGATACCTCCATCACAGCCAGGCAGGAGGCATGTCGTGGGTCCACTCCCAGATTTTGAGTCCGTGGCAGCTGACATTGAGGGTGAGGAACAACTGAACCTGCAAGTGCCAGCGGGCCCTGGCACAACACACTCCAGTGCAGCGATGGGCGATAGTAGTGGAAGACGCCGCAGAGTGCAGGAAAGGCCAGGAGATGCACCAGTTGAGGGTGAAAGTGTGTTCCTAGGTCTGGAGGGGAGCATGGTCCGGATACAGCGGATGCAGGGGAGAGCCATCCAAGCATGCCAACAACAGCTGAGGTCCCTGAATAGCAACATAGGGGAGATAGGAAAGGGCATCAGTCAGATGGTACAGGACAACAAGGAAATGGTGCAGGCCAACAAAAAATTGGTGATGGTTAACAGGGAGATGGCTGCAGGGATGCGAGGAGTACACAACTCGGTGCAGCTACTATGCACCAAACTGGATAATGACTTTGCTTTAAGGGACAGGGAAAGGCGTCGTGCACATGTCCATAGCAGTGCCCTCTACCGCATGGCCTCTGCAGCCTCCCTGTTATGCAGGAGGAGCTCCAACATGCAGGAGGCCATGATGCTAAATACTAATGAGGTCACTAGGGGCATGGGCAGGGTGACCAGTGCCCTGGAGGCACTGTTGAACGCCCAAACTGCACACACAGCTGCAATGGAAGTGCCTATCAGTGAGGGGAGCACAAGCAGGAGCAGCATTGGAAGCTCCCCTGTGACAGAAACCAGGAGGAGCAGGCGCCATGCTGAGGCCGCAGGCCAACAAGACAGTGAGCAGGTTGAACAACGCCCTAGTGGTACAGGGAAGCTATCTAGGAAATGACTTACACAGTTGAAGGTGTACTTCTACATCACGCAGAGCATTGGCGTGAAAAGTGTTTAATTTAAACTTTTGTGCTGTGATAACAAAAGTGATTTGTGAATTAAACCTGTGTTCTAGCATCCCATGGCTGTGTTTATGGCTTACTTACTTAAAAATAGTTGCGTGCAACCTCTTCCCGTCTGTGTCTGCCATCAGTTGCTGTTGCTCCACCAGATGTGTGTGGGTCAGGGACAGCATACTCATCGTCATGGTCCTCAAAATCTGAGAGTTCCACTTCTGTCCCCTTCTTGACCGCCAGGTTGTGCAGCATTGCACAGGCTGCAATAATTTTGCAGCAGGTAATAGGTGTATACTGGCGGGCCCCTCCGCTTTTATGGAGGCAGCGAAAGCGGCTTTTCCACATGCCAAAGGTGCGCTCCACGATGTTCCTAGTTGTTTTGTGTGCCCGGTTGTATTGCCTCTGACTTGGAGTTGTTGGATTGAGGTAGGGTGTGAGGATGAAGGACCGGAGGGCATATGCACTGTCCCCTATTAGGAATGAGAAAAGGACATTATTCACATGCTCTAACACATCCACCTGTTACATGATTCTACTGATTACCACAAAGTGTCTCACCTAGCAAGTATCCTTCACCAAACTCCCCCGCAGTCAGGCGTGCATAGATCCCACTGTTCTGGAATATGTAGGAGTCGTGGGTACTCCCCGGAAATTTGGCCACTATGTCAGTGATCACATATTTGGCATCACAGATCACCTGAACGTTGATGGTGTGGGTGGACTTGCGGTTACGATAGATGTACTCTGTGGCAGCTGGAGGGCATATTGGTACGTGTGTACCATCAATACAGCCTATGATGTGGGGGAAATGCGCCACCTGGTAAAAGTCAGTCTTTGTCCTTAGCAGTTCTGCATGTGTTGCTGGAAAGCGGATGTATAAATGCATTACCTGCAACATTGCATCAAGGAAGTTCTGAAAGAAACGTGACAGAGCGCTCTGGGACACCCCACCAACCGCAGCAACCACACTCTGGTAACTACCAGATGCGAGCAGGTGCAGGCTGCAGAGCACCTGGACATGGGGGGGGGATGGCGTGGGCCCTTGTGGTTGGATGTTCCAATAGTGGGTGAAGGTCCCTGATTAGGTCCAGGATGGTTTGGGGATCAAGCCTGTACCTCTGCAGGATCTCTGGGGCAGTTAGCTGGAATAGAGTGATCCTCTGTCTGTACACCTGCTCCTCTCTCCTCCAGACCCTCTCACCTTCTGCCTGTAGGCGTAGCCGCCTCGCAATTACATAGAATGCCGCCATAGTTGAGGAAATGTTGCATTTTGGGCCTATTTTATACCTTGCACCTGTTTACCACCTGATTGCAATACATGGTAATTACTGACTCTTAAATACCGAATTGAAGCCAAATTCGGTATTTCAGAGGTTCCCTACATCTCAAATACTCATTTTTACCATTTGTTATTTACCGATTCGTTATTTGTACAGATTCGGTAATTTTACCGAATCGGTACACTTACCGAATCGGTAAACTTACCGATTCGGTAATGTTTCAGATTCGGTATATTTACAGAATCGGTAAATTATCCGATTCGGTATTTTTACTGAATCTCTATATTTTCCGATTCGGTATCCTTACTGAATCGGTAATTTTACCGATTCGGTAATTTTACCGATTCGGATGCTTTACTGTCCCCTACATCCCAATATGCCTATACCGGTCGGTAACGGACGAAATTCGGTAAAATCGGCCTTTACCGACCGGTATTGGCCTACCTATATCTGGCCCCAGGTCCCCTTACTACTAGCCTGCTGCGCCTCCTCGCTTGTGCTCCTGCTGCCGCCTATCATCATTATGCCTCACTCTCTCCTCTGCCTGTTTCCTATACTGCTGTTATCTCTCAAGTGTGCTGTTTTCTCTTGTGCCTGATTATTAGATCTAGTCTGCTCTGTTCTTCCTACTGACCCGCCGATGATACTGTTGTCGACCCTTTCATTAGGATGTAGTCACTTCACTTATTGTTAGACTGATTGATTGTTAAAAATCTGTTACATTGTATTCCCTCGTTGTGCTTTCTCTCCCCCCCATGCCCCATCTACCCCCGAATTAGCCTCAAACAACTTGTCACTTACCCTACCTACAAAGCTCTACCCTGTTTTCACATCTAAAGACCTAGTCAAGTTCAACCTGGTCTAACAGCTCACCTTGCCACCGCATCCACTTTACCATCTCAAGACTTACCAACACTGGCACCATGCTCCCCAACTCCATGCGCAGAAAGCGGAAAAATATATCAGAAAAACAGTGGGACAATAATCAACGCTCACCTCCCAGACACAGAAAAGGCTGCAAAGAACTACTCCCAGTGCATCATAGAATGAGTTGACATAATCACCACTGCCAAGCCAGCCAGATCCAGATGACTTTTCTGAAGAGCCAGCTGGTTCATTGCTGAGATGAAATCTACCAAATGCAACTGCAGGCAAGTTGAAAGGAAGTGGCGCACGAGCAAAGAGACAGGCAACCATACCAGCTTCAAGACATCTCTAAATCACCTCCACCCCACCCTGAAAGAAAACATGTACGCTTAAGCAGCCCGCATAGAAGCCAGCACAAACTGCAGCAAGGAGCTGTTCATCATCCTGAATGAGATCTCCAACCCCGCAGCCACGAGAACCACACCATCCCTTCCCTAGAAATGTGACACCCTGACTAACTTCTTCCATGACAAGATCTGTCAACTACGAACACTTCAAAACCATAACCCCATGACGCCGACCGCATCAGCCTGCTCACATCCGCAAACGGCACCCCCAAAACCTGATCACCAATTGGGACCCTGACAAGTTAAGCCACAATCACCATTATGAACTCTGTGTACTCTGGTTCACACACAGACCACTGTCATCACCCCACCTTCAACCTTGGGAGCAGGACTATTGAAGATGAGCTCAAGAAAGTCTTGAACACCTTCATTACCACTGCATCCTTCCCTGAAGACTTGAAACACGCTGAATTGCAGACCCCACCCCCCTCTGAAGAAATCAACTGCCGACCCAGTGGAACTGAAAATCTAACGGCCCATTCCCACCAAATGTTCTCAAAGACATTCAACCAGCAACTCGCCAAACAACTTGAACACAACAGCCCTCATCAAACCCACCAACGACATCCGGGCCCTCCTGGACTTCTGCAAAATGGCAGCCCTCATCCTCCTGGACCTATCAGCCTTCTTCAACAGTCTCCCATCACCTCTTGATCAACAGACTTCACATGAGAATCCAGTGAGACGCCCTCAAGAGGATCATCTCACACGGAAGAACTCAGAGAATCCTTCTCCCACCATTCACTTCAAAACCTGAAAAGATCTCCATCCCACATGGATCGTCCATCAGCCCCTCCATCTTCAACATGCATATGATCCTGTTGTCAACACAGTCAGATCGCTCAGACTCAGCATCATCTCCTATTCACTTGACACCCACATAATCCTCTCGCTGTCTGAAGACCCCTCCACCACCAGAAGCAACTTCCACAGATGTATGATAAACGCTGCTGAATAGAAGAAGGGCAACTAACCCAAGCTCGGCACGGACAAGACAGAAGTCTTGATCTTTGGGAACAACATCTCATCATGGAGCAATGCACGATGGCCTGCTTAACTTGGCCGATTCTCCCGCCTGACAGACCACGTATACAATCTCTGTGTCATCTAGAACAGCAAGCTATATCTGAATAAGCAGGTAAACGCATTCTCATCTGCCTGCTTCCACACCCCACACATGCTTGGCAAGGTCTTCAGTTGTCTCCCACTTAACACTGGAAGGACTGTTATGCAGACCCCTGTCACTAGCTGGCTGGACGGCGGGAACACACTCTACATAGGACTCACCGCACATCTCCTGAAGAGACTACAGTCCATACAAAATTCAGCTGCAAGACCCCTCGATCTCCCCAGACGGACCAGCATCACACCCCACCTCCAGAAGCTACACTGGCTCCAGTTCCATAAGAGATTCCAGTTCAAGATTCTGATCTACTCATACAAAGTCCTGCACAGTGAAGGACCAACATAAATCCACAAAAGCATAACTTTCCACTAACTGACAAGACACCTGCGATCTTCCCTCGCAGACAACCTCTCTCATCCGCCAAGTTAATAGCAGAGGGCACTCCTCACACCTGGTGCCCAAAGCTTGGAACGACCTTCCCCTGCACCCCCTGACTACCTCAATCATCCCGGCAATTCAGGAAATTACTCAAGTCCTGGCTGTTCGAATCAACAAATCACCACAAAGCAGTTAAGCTGCCCCAGTGCCTTGAGACCCTCACAGGTGATATGCCATGCTTTTATAAATCCGTCATTGATTAAGATGTCATAGACTGCCTCCTCAATGGCTCTGTGGTGCCTGGATAAGTTTGGGGAACTGCTGAAGTCTGAATCCTGCACTGTACTTAAATGGGGTATTGCACTGCAGCGATGATTCTCTGTGATCCACTTCATGTCTGCCTTTTCTGGCTGCTCATGCTGCCCTGTAGCAAGTTGGTCACTTGGGTTGTGCCGATACCCTCCCATGGCGAATGTGGCTCTGCAGTTGGAGATGGGGTTTGACAAGCCCTCGCAACTCAAAATGCCACACAAAAATACCAGTATATTGCACCCACTGTACATACCGGGTAGACCGCAAACCAACTCTCCCATCAATAACAATAAACCGACATGCCCATCATCCTCAAAGCAATTAAAGGCTCCAGGGAAGCAGTACAGACAAAAGTGGATAAGTCTTGTTGGATGTATTCATTCTGCACTAAGATACTCACAAAATAGTAGGCAGGGTGGCTAAAGCCAGGGTCTCAGTGGTTGAAGATAAAGTGACAACCCTTAAACTGCACGTCTCTAGTTGCTCTCCACAATGGATACACTGGAAGAACGAGGAGAGGGTGCCCAAACCAATCCCTGAGAAACAACCTGTGCCTCATTGGGTTCCCAGAGGGGGGGTAGAGACCTTCGGGACAGACTGCTTTCTGGAGCAATGGTTCCGTTCTCGTGTCCCTTTGGATAAGCTGTCTCTTGGTTTTGTGGATGAGAGGGAGTATCGGGTCATGGCTAACAGGCCGCCTGCAATTGTTTCTCACCCCATGATAGGCTGCCTCTTCAACCACCACTCTTGGAATGTCATCTTCAAGGAGTATCAAATCACCAAGATCTGCGCTTCAACACCAAGCTCATGGTGTTCACAGACTACACCAGGGCGGTCCTGCAGCGCAGACGCTTGTTTGAGGTGTTCAACAGAAACTCCTGGCCCATCATATCCAATATATGCTCCTGTTCTTGGTCCGTCTGAAAGTAATTTTCAACTCTTCCACCTATTCCTTTGACATTCCCCAACAAGCATGGAAGTGGGCAATGGAGCAACAGTTACTCTGACCCACCAGAATTGAAGATGCACAAACTGTATGACAGTTGGGTCCCCCGTGAGCTCTCTCGGGTACCCAGGGGGGATAGACAACCCACTCAAGCAGGGCCGACCGAACCAGCACAGGAGACAAGGGTTACTGAGCCACGGCTTGACAAATCCGCTCGCATTTGCGAGGTAGAATTAAGGAGGACGAGCTATGTTTAGGTCCTACTCGCCCTTTCTGGCGAGTAGGAAAACAAACTAACTTTTGTTCTCTGTCTTTGAAAACGGAGCAAATGTGACAAGATTTGAAGGCATTTTTATTGCTCACCAAGCGAATGAGCAATAAAGATGCCTTTAAATCTTGTTATCTTGTCACATTTCCTCCGCTTTCAGAGACTGAGGTCAAGTAGGCTGCAGTTTGGTCAAGGTGATTTTTCAAGGTATTAGACCTGCAGGACTAGTACAATTTTTCAGATTTTTTTCGAGCCCTATGAGCTCTTCTACTGGGAGTGAACCAGAAGCTCTTGACCCAAAGGTGTCTATCTCGGGCACCCCCACAATCTTTCAGACACAAGATGGCGATCAAGAGCCACTCACTTGAACCCCCGCAGATCGAGATGTGCAGAATGACCCGGTCATGGATAGCCAACCATTGCTACATAATCTGTGAAATACTTCTGTATTACATATAATCATTTTGGACATAGGTTGGAGGGAGCGTTTCCGGTGGTGTTACGCTCTTTTGTTGTTTTATTGTGATAATCAGAAATTGCTGTCAGCTAGTGTGATCCTTCTATTTGGCAACAGGGAGCCTTAGATGGAATCCTGACACACCCTACTAGTTTCTTTGTTTGAATGTTTGGCGACAGATGCTTCATAGTTAGGAGTATGTGTTGAGGGGGATAGTTAATGTTCTGTTTTCCTTTATTGTTCTGACTTTCTTTTGCAGGCACCTACAACAAACTACATCCACTGGGGCCACTCACATACAACATGGTCTATGGCTCCACTGAGTCTATTGAAAAACCAAATATGAGGAGGGTCAAAGGGGAAATAATTTAACGACCTGTCAACTCATGCCCCTAAAGTCAAGATCAATACACAAAAAGAGAAGACCAGGTCTGTGGTGGTGTGTTGCCCTGAGTGGTGAACGAGGATCGCAGGTACATGTGTGGAGGGGTGTGTTGAGTCACACTGGGCTGAAAATTCCCATCAGACCACCCATGTGGCGGAATATCATCATATGGGGATAAGCGGTAGCTCCAAGCACCGCCCATATCTTAACGTGACGGTGCGGCAGTGGAGAGCGGTACGCTGAGCCACAGTCATGCTCAAGGAGAGGGAATAGTAAAGTGAGTGCAGTGCTCTAGGAAAAGTGTTTACTAAAATTGACTACCCAAGCTAAGGGGAGTACCTGTAAAGGTTAGCGTGGGTGTCAAGGTTAAAAACACGCCTAGTAGTAGATGAATGAGACTACATTATGGCGCTGTGCAGAATGGTCAACTAGTTTCAGCTTGACGGAGTATTGCTCCAGCTTTCATCAGGACCTAATAGGGCATAAGCTACTGCAACAGAGTATGTGAAGTGTAGAAATACACAAGAAATTATAGAAAAAATGGAAAAAATACATGCAGTTTACTGAAGGAAGTCATGTATCTCCCCACAACTTGGAACCTCTATGTCCACAGGAGACAGAAAGGAAATCTTCTTCCTGTCAGAAAAGTACAAAATATACCATGTCACCCATTACACACATGAAACCAACTAACCCTACAAACACCATCAAAACAAAACACACCTGCGGAAACAATTTGCGTTCCGCATAATACTCAAGCATACTAGCTTCATCACACGGAGGCATTTCCTCTTAGTGATACTCACCCAGCTTTGTGTGGGTGACGGCCCCACCTCGCCCGGCAACCGCTCGGGAGAATGAGGCCCCGCTCTGATGTGTAGAAAAAAGGAACACAATTAGTACTCAATACTTATGTGTCCAACCTAATAGATTTACACATACAACCCAATAGACGTGTGGTAGACTACCATCTGACCTGCCAATAACCAACCCCGTCCCTGAACTGATTACTTTAGGTGGGTACCTGGCCCTGGGAAACAGCAAGGATAAAATTAGAATAATATCCATGTCGCTATATATAATATAATACTACGACCTGCCCTGCGAGTCACATGATGTATTGCAGCAAACAGGTTGCAACAAACCAATTTCTGCAGCTAGCCAAAACGTAGTCAGGTCTCAGAGCATTACCCTGGGTAAAGTAACGGTTGTTAACTACCTAATACAGGGCAGAAATACCATTGCATCTTCACCTGACTTACCTATCCGTCGGTACCTTGTGCTCTGAGTCGAGCGGAAGGGGAGGCACCGCCGGAACCGCCTCCTTCGTTTAAGTACCGGGGCTCTATGACTGTGGAGCCAATAGTCGTGTCGATTGTAGCCTTGCCCTAGGGAGTCAGCAGATCTCCTTTGGATTGGGGTACAAGTGTGCTCACCTGCGTGAGCTGGAGAGCGCGCAACAGACACCACAAAAACGCCAGTCTCCGCATGTCCGGCACTACTCTTGCCACGCATGCGCAAACAGTCAACTGGCCGGGAGACAGAGAGATACTATACTCTCGCGCGTGCGCCTAGCTGTAGTGGAGCGCCTGACAGTATGAAAAATCTATCAACACAGGTTAGCCCGCATGAACACGTCCCTGGAAAAGTTGGAGACCAAGAATGCTCACCTGCGTTAGACACATAAGTATTGAGTACTAATTGTATTGAGTACTAATTGTGTTCCTTTTTTCTACACATCAGAGCGGGGCCTCATTCTCCCGAGCGGTTGCTGGGCGAGGTGGGGCCGTCACCCACACAAAGCTGGGTGAGTATCACTAAGAGGAAATGCCTCCGTGTGATGAAGCTAGTATGCTTGAGTATTATGCGGAACGCAAATTGTTTCCGCAGGTGTGTTTTGTTTTGATGGTGTTTGTAGGGTTAGTTGGTTTCATGTGTGTAATGGGTGACATGGTATATTTTGTACTTTTCTGACAGGAAGAAGATTTCCTTTCTGTCTCCTGTGGACATAGAGGTTCCAAGTTGTGGGGAGATACATGACTTCCTTCAGTAAACTGCATGTATTTTTTCCATTTTTTCTATAATTTCTTGTGTATTTCTACACTTCACATACTCTGTTGCAGTAGCTTATTCCCTATTAGGTCCTGATGAAAGCTGGAGCAATACTCCGTCAAGCTGAAACTAGTTGACCATTCTGCACAGCGCCATAATGTAGTCTCATTCATCTACTACTAGGCGTGTTTTTAACCTTGACACCCACGCTAACCTTTACAGGTACTCCCCTTAGCTTGGGTAGTCAATTTTAGTAAACACTTTTCCTAGAGCACTGCACTCACTTTACTATTCCCTCTCCTTGAGCATGACTGTGGCTCAGCGTACCGCTCTCCACTGCCGCACCGTCACGTTAAGATATGGGCGGTGCTCGGAGCTACCGCTTATCCCCATATGATGATATTCCGCCACATGGGTGGTCTGATGGGAATTTTCAGCCCAGTATGACTCAACACACCCCTCCACACATGTACCTGCGATCCTCGTTCACTACTCAGGGCAACACACCACCACAGACCTGGTCTTCTCTTTTTGTCCACTGAGTCTATCCCTATTTGGACTGGGAGGCCTCTCATCAGGAGAGCGGCCAGTACAACACTTTCCAGCCCTGCCACACATGGTTACGGTAATTTCCTAGAATGTAAACTGTTCTTTATCGATAAGAGATTGCCTGTACTTTGTTATATAAAGCGGTTTTGCTAGGATGTGGTCATGCTCCACGAAACACATCTTTTAGGGGCCCACTGTCCCTTGCTCATCAGGTTTGGCTGGGACTTGTGTTTTTCATGCTTTTTTCTTCAGAGGTTCATGAGGGGTTGTGATCCTGCTGCAAAGGCCTTCCCAATGGCATTGTCCTCCTCCTACATTGACCTGCAGAGGAGGTACATAGAAACGGAGGGCGCTCTAGAGACTAGACACCAGAACTTCATAGCTGCCTACGTTCCCCAACAGATGTTGCACTGGACACAGCAGGCACCCCAGGACCTTGTGGTGACCCCACCCCTTGGACTATCAGATTGGGGGATGTGGTGTGTTTTTTAATGCTGTCTCAGACCCCTTTCTGGATATTTCCGAGGCCCTTTGGCTGGGCCGAATTGCACTCTCATCCCAACTTACATTGTAGACCTACTCAATTGTCCTATGGGATGCTTGGACATTATGGAACCCCTCACAATGCTTGTACACTTATGTGTCAACAGAGCATAAACTGGGTTCCAGACCTAGGGACCCTCACTGGTGAAGCTGCTGTGTTCTACAAATCCTGATTGATTGAATCGGTCAGATTTTGCTCCCATCCAATGATTTCCTGCCCTGAGCCATCTCAGATCACACACCCTTCAGATGCAACACCCACATTTGGGTTGGCTTTAAGAGGAGGATCCTGAAAAGCGAAAAGCTCTGTAAGCGGATAACATCCTATTATTTCTGGCTGACCTGCAGTCTTTCAGCACCAGACGCCTCAACCCATATTGTGAAGCATGTGGTCTGCAGAAAAACATGAACAAGTCGCTGTTGGTACCAGTTGAAGACACAAGAGGACATTCTTGGCACCCTGAGATCTCGATATGTTGTCTCCTTCAAATATTTAGATCTCTAGATATTCTCTGCTGCCAAGCCCTGGCCTGGCCTCTTAGTTTTCAGCCCCTTATAATCACCCTGACTAGGTCCTGTGGAAACGGGGCCTCCTGCCTCTAATCGCTATAGGACGGGTAGCCTTATTTAAGAGGATGTGCATCCCACGCTTTTTGTATGTCATTGTGATCTTCCTCCAAGAGACAGAAGGACAGCCCTGTTGTGCCTCTTGGAGGGAGTTAGATGACTGAGACTGGAGAGAAACGTTATTGGGATGGCCATATTATTGGGCAAAAAAGATATTGTCTGTAACTGGAAGTTGCCAGAATCACGCCTTATTGTAAGGGTGGGGGACTGGTGAGCCAGCCATGAGAATCCGATCGATGAGGTCCAGTTAGGCCACCGAAAGTATAAGATGTGCAGCTGGTGGCAGATGCGTCATGAGCTGAACGTGTAACTATATGGATGATAATGTATCTACTATGTCTATATTTCCAATGCATTTTTATGTATTCTTTTAGAATTATGTTTGTGAAATGCCAAAATCTTAACTTGGATGTAACAAAATAGGGCTTAGGGTTGGTACCCGTTTTGCCATTGGCTTGACAGGTAACACAGGTGTTGCAAAACTCTTTCACTTTCTGGTACATGTTTGGACAGTCGAAGTGGACAACTTTCCTACTCCAAGTCTTTGCCTGGCCAAGATGCCCAGCTAAGGGGATGTAATGGGCCAATGAGAGTGAGAACTCTGTATTGCTGAGGCGCCATCCCTCCTCCCAATGTTTTGTGGGAGCCTCTGACATATCATTGCTTAGGTCAAACTTATCTCTATTGACCCTTGTGATTGGTTTGACCACCACGCCATCACCTTCCGCCTGCCTAGCACCCACGAGACATGAACAGCACAACCTGTGATTACCAAACAATGGGTTAGAGACACCAAGAACCTTGATCACGGGAAAGTGGCAGCACATTGTGAGACTTCCTCCACTATATCTGATATTCTCGATGACCTGGTTCAACGGATCCCTCAACAAGGAGAGGAGATCCCTTCTCCAGACTGAACAAAACTGGAAACACCCATTTGCAACCCATCTAAAACTTCTCCGCCAGACCAGGAATTCCGACAATAAACAAAATCCTCAACTCTAAAATAAGAATTCTTCTGAACAGAGCTTGACCGCCAAAAATCGACCTCGCAAGCTGTTTAACTTGGTCAAACACCAATCCAACAAACTAGCGAAAACCTCCAAACAAACACCTAAACCCCTAATATAAAGCGAGGAATTTTCATCCTTCTTCTGCAACAAAACCTCTGTCCTAGGAAATGAACTTAAATCCCTAGCTAACCACCCCCTTTTCTGAACCATCAAAATCTGCCGGCTCTACCTCTTATCTCCGCGATGTCTTCCCATACCTCACACAAAAACAAAGCGCACTGGTCCAACTTTAAAATCTAACCGCCTGTGTGCCTGTTGCCTTAGCACAGCTGCCGCTGCTGCTGGAGGAAGTTGGAGGCCCTCCTCGACCTACAGGGTACAACCTGCGCCTCATCCCTGTTGGCCAGTGGTAGGCCCTAGGTTGCTCACTGTTACTGTATTGCTTTTTGTTGTCATTGTTTATTTTGTCTTCGTTTCATTCCTCCTTTTTCCCCTCTTGCGCTATTCTGTGCCCTGTGACCTCTTTTGCTTTCTCTACCCCTCCTTGTTCCTCACTCCAGTTTCCCGCCCGCTCTCATTTGTCTGCTCCCAGCTGCTCCTCCCACTCACCTCCCCCCTCTTATGGCGGGCACGCCAAAGGCGTGCCTAAGGCAAGCCCGTCTGCGCCTGGACCGCACCCAGCTACAGAATCCCTGGCCCCCACGAACGCCACGACACCAGATGCTGCTACGATAGCAGTACCCCTCCACGCACTCAACATCAGACGATCACACACCTGCTTCCTAGACGCCCGAAGCGCACCAAATACCCTTCTCCTGCCAGAACTGCAGCTTCACCAGCATCCGATCCGCTAATCCACCCACCAGGAAAGAACTCCACTACCTCAATGCAATCTCCTCAACACCCGCAAACACTCTGTTGAACTCTGGGGGCTACTTGACTCAACCTCCCCAGATGTCGCCTTCCTGACCGAGACCTGGCTGAACCCCGCCTCGGCACCCAACATCGCCATAGCCATCCCAGACGGCTCCAAGATAACCCGCAGGGACCGCACCAACGGAGCAGGAGGAGGAATCGCCATCGTCCACAGGAACACTCTTGATCAACACAGACGACACCCTCAGCACTGCCGAACACCTGCACTTCCAGATCCACACCATTCCCAACACCCTCAGAGGAACCGTAGTCTATAGATCCCTCGGACCTCGACCACAGTTCAGCGACTCCATTGCCAACCTAGTCAGTACACACACTCTCGCCTCCAGACTAAATCCTCCTCGGGTACCTGAACTTCCACCTCGAACAACGACGACTGCAATTCCACCACCGTGATCGACAACCTCGGACTCTAACTACTCGTCACAACACCTACCCGGTCCGCTGGCCACACGCTTGACCCCATCTTCTCCGCAAGTGCCCACTTCTCCTTCAACCACACGACCGAACTCCACTGGACCGACCATCGCTGCATCCACTTCACCTTCCGGAAACCCACCTCACCCAACAGATCCCCCGCTGCTGCTGGAGCAAAATCACCAAAGACTAGCTAACCACTACCCTCGCCCGGATCCCTCCGCCCCCGCCCCCGACACAGCCGCCCGCAACCTTAGTCAATGGATCGACTGCGCCAACACCCTCTCCCCGATCAAGAAACCCTCCAACAAACACACCAACAAGAAAGCCAGCTGGTTCCCTCAAGGCCTCCAAGCAAACCTTCCGAAACTAAGAGAAGAAATTGCTCCCTGAACAGACCCCGGACAGCAACACAGCCCACAAGAACGCCACCTGCAGACACCCATCACCTCATCAGATCTGCCAAAAGAGCCTCCTTCAAAGACCGCCTAGACAACAACGCACACAACAGCAAAGAGCTCTTCAACATCATGAAGGAACTCTCCAACCCCAGCTCCAACAATAACGACATCCCACCTTCGCTCGCTCACCAGCCCCCCATTAGAGACCTCCCCCCCAAGTGTTCCAGGAATCTGTCGCGGATCTGCACTTCTGATCTAGAAGAAAAAATCTCCCTCCTTCCCATCTCACCGCACGGCCTCTCTACCGCTGAACTCACAGCACATTACAACACAACAGTGCCCTCCATCTTAGATCAACTCGCCCCCATGAAATAAAAAAAACAGGAACATCCCTTCAAGAACATGGTTTAACAAGGACATTAAAGATGAAAGAAGGAAACTCGGAGCCTAAGAAACGCCTCTGGAGAAAGAACCCCTCCTCCACCCACTGTGAAAAGCTCAAATCAGCAAGAAGAGAGTACAAAAACCACATCACTGAAGAAAAAAACAACTTCTTTTTCAATGCGCTCGACAAGGCAAAAAACAGACCAAGAGAACTATTTGACATCATTAAAAAGCAAACCTCCAAACCGTCTAATTCCCTCGTCCATCCCTCTAAAGCCTTATGCGACAACTTCATCAACGACAATCGACAAGATCGAACTTTCCCTTGACATTAACCTACCTCCTCCAGGCAACAGCTTTATAACTATCTAATCCTCCTCCAGTAGGCTTCCCGCACCCACCTGGTCCGCCTTCGATCCCGTCTCGGAAACTGAGATTCTCAACTTAATCGCCTCATCAAAGGCCTCATCCCACAATATGGACCCTCCCAATTGGTCAAAGATCTGAAATTCGCCCTCGCTCCTATCTGGTGCGAAAACATAAACAGTTCCTTGAAAAACTGTACCATACCCGAATGCCTCAAGATCGGACATGTTACCCCTCTCCTAAAGTCTTTTTAGTCAAGGCCTGTTTTTTTTAACAACTTTAGACCGGTCTCCAATCTCCCCTTATTGGCCAAAATTTCTGGAAAAATGCGTGCTCCACCAGTTGAATAAACAGATTGACATCATCAACCTGCTAGATCAACCTCAATCATGTTTCAGAAAAGGCTATAGTACCAAAACTGCAATCCTTAACATTGTCAACAACATCAGTCACTCCCTTGACTCAGACCACTGCTGTCTACTCATCCTCCTCGGTCTGTCAGCAGCATTCGACACAGTGGATCATAATCTTCTCATCAAGGCCCTCAAGGAGAGAGTTGGGGCTGAAGACCAGGTTCTACAATGGTTCTCATCCTTCTTCCAGAATCGTTCCCAGAGAGTCAAAATCAAGTCATACACCTTCGACCTTCTCCCCGTGAACAGAGGCGTCCCCCAAAGCTCTGTTCTCTCTGCAACTGTTCAATATCTACATGTTTTGCAGCGTTAATCTTTCTGGATTCACTATGCTGTGCATATTCTGCAATCTGGTGGTTGGGCCCGGAATCGTAGTCTTTTTTTTCTTTTCTTTTTTTCGTAGCCCAGGTGGGCGTCGATGTCCCACCATTTGGTGTACCTTCGGTGACCTCGGAATGCTTCCGGCAGAAGCTCCCACCCTTGGGCCCCATCTTTAGATCCTTTTTTCCACCGTTGGGTCTGGATCGTTGCGTGAAGCTCCAGAAGTTTTGGAGGAGAAAAATAAGTGAATTTCTTCAGGAAAAAACTCGAGAAGACCAGGAGAAGATCATCAGAGCCGGGACGACGAAGGAGAGGAACCTCGAGATCTTCGACGTCTGACGGAGAATGCACACACAGGGGACCCCCTGAGCGCAGTAATGGACAACACACCATTTAAAATCTGCCGTAATTGCCACCACAAGTACGTGCAGAGAGACCAGCACCCGGTCTGCAACCTCTGTCTGCCTATCGACCACGGGAGCAAGGACTGCAACGCCTGCACAGTCTTCACGCCGAAGACGCTGAGGATTCGGGAAAAAACGCTCACCACACGATGCAGGGCAAGGCCCCATCGCTGTACGACCTGGGCCTCTCCACCGACGACGAGGACAACATCGCCGAAGGTCCAGATGTCTCCAAGATCGCAGAGACCAATAAGAAATCGTCAGACAAGGTAGGAGAGTCTACGACTCCGAAACCCTAGACAGAGCCTCGAAAACCTGAGGCTGACTCTCGAAAATCAGAGTCTAGAGCCTCGAAGGGAGCACCGGCGTCGAAATCTTTGACGACCGAAGCTGCGGTCCCCGAAAAACAGCCCAGCGGATCCTTCGAGGAGGACTCCCAGGAGGCAAAGACCAGCGAAAAAACAAGGGTTGTCGAAGCAAGCTCCTGAAAAGGGATCCTCGACTTCGAAGGAGCCGAGAGCCGCTCCGACGTAGACGGGGCCGTCTAAGAGGGCGACCGAAACGCTAGACGCCGAGCAGGCCGCACAGATGGAGAGAAAGAAAAGAAGGCTCAAGGCCGAGATGGAAAACATCATCCAGAGGAAGAAGGACTTTGAAGACAAAATTAAAAGCTTCAGGTTCCACTCGAAGCCCACGACGGTCCTCGAAGAGATAGAAGAACACGAGGAGTTTGACGCCGAAGAACCGCCGAAAACTCCAGAGCCCTCTGAGCAGGGAGAAGAGGAGGACCTCTATTACACAGAGGGTGATTATGGTGACCCGCGTTCGAGCTACGACTCTGGATCCTTGACGGCTCAGGACCAGGATTGGCAGGACATCGAGGCCAAAAACCCGGAGGAGGCTGTGGAGACATACCCCTCGAGGCCTTCGCCGCCAGATGACATTGGGGCCTACTATGTCGTAAATAATTAATTTACCATCATAATTTCTATACAAGTAATGACTTAATCAATAATAACTCAATCGGAAAGAAGGAGACAGAGTCCGTGGTGTTAGAGTTCTTAGGGGTTTTATTCCTTAAAGGAATCGTACGGGATATCGGATTCTTGCAACCACAGGGGTTCAAGAAGGGATAGAGCAATATTTTATTGACAATACATAGCTTATATACTTTTCCATACATTATACACTCTAATGCAAGAGGCGTAACAGCTGAGAGAAACGAGATAACAGCATGATAACAGTGTCCACGTGTTGCAATACGTAAGTGGAGGCGTGAACTGGGCGTGCATACAGAGGTGTGTGCTAGAAAACGTCACAAGTAGGTGGCGACAAAGCAGAATCTTGTAATGTCAGCAGAAATCAGAGGCATGGATGCGCGCGCAGCTGCATGACGTATGATTGACGTGAAACAGACGGGTGTAGGGGACTTGACATTTACACTGGCGGAAAGAGACAGAAGTCTGGCATGTCAGATCAACTCGTACTTCTATCATATCTGATATCTGATGTTTGGGAACCATACTATCTAGAGGGAAAGGTCTCTGGGGCAGAAGCTACTCTATACTGACTGTGAGTGCGTGTATAAGCGCCTGAGTGTCTGCATGAGATGCGTGGGGAGTGGATGTGTGTGTGAGTGTTAAAAATACCGTGCTAGTGGGCCTCAATGTTTTATTCTGCTCCTAGACCTGGTATGTTAAAAATGGGGTTGTACTGTGGACCAACCTGTGATGTGGGTTGGTTCAGTATCTGGTCAACATGTTTCACGCTACCCCTAGCGTTTCGTCAGGACCATACAGGGACCAGCCCTGTATAATACCACTCCTAAAAAACCTAGATTTTAGGATTCAAATATTTAATTAGTGTGAAAAAATATTTACAGTGATTGACGCTGTTCCAACTTGGTACACGCACACACACACATCCACTCCACTTACTCTCACCACACTTAGTCCTTCACTTCATAGTGCTCCTTCGTAGCTCGAGAGTCGCAGCACGCCCCTTTTCGTAGAGAACTGGGATGACCCCGATGATGAAGCATGTCACCGTGAGGAAACTCCGGTGAGTGAGGGGATAACAAAAAAGAAAAATTATTTTCTTTTTGAACGGCTACACCTACACACTGCTGGTAGATAGCCCACACACAAGACAGGTCCCTGAACCCAGACACTGGCTTCATTTTTTCGATTGGATCTGAAAGAGGACAAATGTATTTGCGTCTTCATAGCTGGCACAGGAGGGAAGTTACATGTACTTCAAACTGGTACACGGAGACGGTGGGGTACACGCTAGGGAACATTATTTGACCATAAAATTTATATTTCCTCATTCCCTCCTTGTTCCCTGCGGACCCTTCATGATATATCTATTCTCATAAACCGATCGGTCTGTTCATGTAACATCATTTGCTCTTCTTTCTTCTTTTCGCGGTTTAAGTGAAATCTGGAATGTTTGGTACATGAAGTGATACACAGGCCACAAATCGCTGGCCCACACTGTAGGCACAGGCAGCAACTGAATACTACGGCAAGGGCAATGCCCAGGAAGGATAGGAGCTTCCATCCCCAAGCTGTTAACGTTGTCCAAAACCAACCGGACCAAGTCCAGGTGCCTGGAGTCTGATGTATCAGATTTGCAATTTTATGAAGACGTGTGATAGCTTGATATACAGTTGGCGCGTTTTCTGGAATGAAAATGCAGCAACTCGACCCGATGACCTTACAGGCTCCACCTCTGTCTGCCAAGATGACGTCAATCACAAGACGATTCTGAAGAACAACAATCCGCATGGCGGACTGCTCCTCTGTTAAGTTACCTAAGGCGGCAGTAGTTTCATTCACTACAGCTTCTAGAGTTCTGGTCAATCTACGTATCAGTTTACTATTTGAGACAGTACCTAAGTAAGGAAAGAAACCTTTATTGAAATCTGTATATTGCTCCCATGTCGTTTCAGTATAATCAACAATCGGGAGATCTCTCCGAAGTCTATTCTTTACTAGATTTGTATTTCTGTGGTAGTCGGGAGGAGCTAGGAAAACAGGTGGCAGAAGGAATGCAATATAACAAGTACCATCCCAATCTGGAGGTAGGCGTGTGTATGCGGTATGACCACAAACAAAGTAGGAATGACGGGTAGCTTTGAAAGAAGATTTGCCTTGATCACTGAATTCGACTACAGTGTTACATTTACTATGACCTAAGTGTATGGAACCTTTCTTACTAACACATAATTCACCAGTGACTGGTAGTACTGACATAGCAGGGAGAACTGGTTCAGGTTCGGATTCAACAGTGAGAATCATAAGGTTAATTGTATAATTACCTAATCCATATACTTCATTTTCTAGATCGGTTCCTACTCTAATGGGAAGTCCCTTTTTGTCAGGATAACAGACGTTCAGCAGAACTAGGTTCAAGTTTCCCCAAACCCAGCTTCCTTTAAAAACAGCAATATCAGGGTCTACGGAATTTATTATTCTGAACCATGCTCCACAGGAACCATTGTTAGTGAACGGGTACGGAAAGAGGGGCAGAACTCCCTTGTATTTCTGATAGGGGGGGAGTCGGCCACATATCCAACAGTTCGTGGCATTGTGAGTCTGATGGGAGTGATGTAACATACTAATGAATGTGTTGTTGCGCAGCGCAAGTCTGTAAGACAATTCATGAAGAGGTAATTTACTAAAAGAATGTTCAGCAGTAACGTTATAAGCAGATTGTTCACGCTTGAAGATAGGATAGTATACTGATAATAATATGCTAGCAGCAATAGTCAGAAGACTTAGAAAAAACATAATTAACAAGGTCACTATACAGTGACTACGTAGTGATTTACAGTATACGTGCTTTTTAAGTTGTTTCTCTCTCTCTCTATCTCGATCTAGGGGGAACATGTCAGAAACTATTTAACCGATTCACCTAGGGGAGGACTTAAACAATTAAACTGTCTGACTTGCTAGATCGGAGTTTTTTCTTGTACTCCTCTTGGGGAGTCGTTTCTTGTTTCGGAATATTAAAGTCACTAGGTTCGATACAGTCTTTGGAGACGGTGGAAGGAGTAGAAGGGGTGGTCAAGTCTTTTTCAGCTCTCAGTTCATCGCATCTCTTCACATGGCTTATGTGGACCCACCCCTTTCTGCCTTCGAGCTTTACAGCGGTCCTCGTAGTGAGAAGGACGGTCTTTGGCTCGTTCCAACGGGGCTCCAGCGGACTTTTCCTATCGAAGTTTCTTATTAGAATCAGGTCCCCGGGACGGACATCATGCGGCTTTACATCAGTGTTGTCAGGGAAAGCTGCGGCAACCTGTGAACGACATGATTGGAGTGCAGACATCAAGGAGGCAAGGTAATCTGTCAGCATGTTACAATCGACATCGGTAATTTTTTTCGGTATGGGCGTCCCCCACATATTCGGTGGCCTACCAAAGACCACTTCATACGGAGATAGCCCTGATCGCGAGTGAGCGACCATCCTCATATAAAACAATGCAACTGGCAGGGCGACTATCCAGTCGACCCCTTTCTCTTTACAAACTTTGGCAAGACGTGTCTTTAATGTCTGATTATGCCTTTCTACTAGGCCGGCGGCTTCGGGGTGTCGGACACAGTGGAATTTCCACTGGTATCCCAGCAGTAAAGAAACTTGCTTCATTAATTCAGATGAGAATGGCTGTCCGTTATCTGAGTACACGACACGAGGCAAGCCGTATCGTGGGAAAAATTCTCGAACCAACTGCCTGGCAGTGGTCGGGGCAGTATAGTCTGGGACTGGATATGCTTCTGTCCAGCGGGAAAGTGCACAAACAACTACGAGGACATATTTAAAACCTCGACAACGGTCCATCTGGATATAATCCATCTGGAGGACTTCAAAAGGATGATCGGGAGGATGAAATCCACCTTGCTCTACAGGGACGCTTTTACCTGGATTGAATTGACAACAGATCATGCAAGTACGCACTTTCTGTTTGGCTGCTGCTCGTAAGTGTTTGTTATACCAGAGGTTCTGTAAACTGTCTATCATAGCTTTTTCTCCTAGATGTGCTGGACTATGTGCTGTATTGATTATGACTTGAACCATAGAGTCGGGGAGAAACCATGTAGATTTTCCCTTCGTCATCCATCCTTGATCTGTCTGAGTCCCTCCTAGTTCGGTCCATTTCTTTATTTCTTCTGCAGTAGCATGTGTCTGAATATCGATTACATCTAGTGTGGGATCCCTAACTGTCATACACTGTGTTGGTACTATTGTCTTTGTCACGTCAGTTGTCTGAACATGAGTTAATGCTGTATGTTTTGCTGTCTGGTCCGCCAGGTCGTTACCCTGGGAAACGGAATCTGTAACTTTAGCATGTGCTCTACACTTCATGACGGATATACCTGAAGGCAGATGTATTGCTTCTAATAGTGCTTGAATGAGGGGACCGTGCTGAATCTTGGCACCGTGAGAGGTCAGGAATCCTCGTTCCTGCCATAACATTCCGAAGTCGTGTACGACTCCGAAAGCATAACGTGGATCAGTGTATATGTTAACATTTCTGTTCTTGGCTAGTATACAGGCTCGGGTCAGAGCAATGAGCTCTGCCGCTTGAGCAGACAGTGTATCAATACGATATGTTTCTTTTACTTCAGTTTCAGTGGTCACGGCATACGCGGCCACTAACTCTCCTGTACTTGTTCTCATACATGAACCATCCACATAAAGTGTCAGGTCTGGATTTGTCAAAGGAACATCTGTTAGGTCTTGTCTGGGCTTTGTTACTGCATTAATGATCTCTATACAATCATGCGGGGCTGGATCTGTCATAACTGAAGGTAACAATGTTGCGGGGTTCAGAATACTGCAGCGTCTGATTTCTATGTGTGGCTGGAATAATGTTAATTCATAACCTGTCAGTCGTGCTATAGTCAAGTGTTGAGTTTGGGTTCTGTTTAAAAGAACCTCTACAGAATGTGGAACTTGTACTGTTAATTGATGTCCTAAAACAATTGAGTCGCTCTGTCTGATTGCAAGGGCTGTTGCTGCAACTGACTTTAAGCACGCAGGGAGTGCCTGGGCTACTGAATCCAATGTACTTGAAAAATAAGCGCAAGGCTTATGTGAACCTGCTTGATCTTGGGTGAGGACAGACAACGCTGTACCATCACGTTCTGTAACAAAGAGTGTAAAAGGTTTGCTGTAACATGGTGTCGCTAGAACTGGTGCCTGACATAAAGCTTTCTTTAATTCTTCAAAGGCTTGTGTATGTTCCTGAGTCCAAGGAAGGACAGTCGAAGTCGCTGCCTCCTGTGTTGTTAACTGAATGAGTGGTTTAGCTAGAAATGCATACTGAGGAATCCATTGTCTGCAGTACGAGGTGAGGCCTATAAAGGCCCGCACTTCCTTTTGTGTCTGGGGTTGCGGCATATTTACAATTAACTGAATGCGATCAGGAGTGAGCTGTCTCCCCACTTTGGACAGCAAGTGACCCAAGTACACAACTTGCTGAACACAGAATTGTAGCTTCGAAGGAGACACCTTGTGTCCCTTGTCGGCTAGAAAATGTAAAACCGTCAGTGATGCTTGCTCACATTCGGGCTCACTTCGTGCGGTGATCAACAGATCATCGACGTATTGCAGCAAGGCGGTATTAACTGGCATTTGAATACAATCTAGTTCTCTTTTCAGTGCTTGACTGTAGATGCTGGGGCTTTCTGTAAATCCTTGAGGTGCGCGCGAAAATTTGAAACTTCGTCCATTTAAACTGAATCCGAAAAGGTATTGGCTTTCTGGGTCAATAGGTACACTGAAGAAGGCGTTCTTGAGGTCAATTACAGTAAAGAACGTTGCTTCTGAATCAATAGCAGTCAATAGGGAAGAGATGTCAGGAACCACAGGGAACTGTGGAACAATGCATTTATTTAATTCTCTCAAATCAATCACCAGCCGATATACTGGCGGTGCATTGGGATCAGTACGTTTAAGAATCGGAATGATAGGGGAATTGCAGATATTTGAGTCGGTCTCTACGACCACTCCTTGGGCTATGAGCTCGTCAATGATTTTCAGTAAAGCCACTACAGCATCGGGTGGTAACTTGTATTGTCTGATTCTTGGTAAAACAACACCTGATTTCAGTGTAACACGGTATGGTGTAATGTGCATGCAGCCTACATCGGTTGGGCCTCGTGCCCACAGGTGATTCGGTACATTTTTCAATCTGACATCAAATTCACGAAGCACGTAGTGACCTTTAAAGTCACGCAAGAAAAGTCTGACTCCTTCCGGAGAACAGCAAATCACGGCTCCTAGAGCCTTCAAGGTTTTTATTCCTAGCAGATTTTCTGGACATGATTTTGTAAGCAATAGATCTGTAACACGTGATAATGGACCCACAGCCAGGGGAACTGGTTCTGATACTTCATTTACAATAGGTTTTCCTGAAAAACCAAGGGAAACATTCTGTGAGCCTGAGAGGGGTGCCCCTGGGACTTCGTCGTGACTGATGGTTGTGCGGCTTGCCCCTGTGTCAATTAAAAATTTTCTGTCTTTTCCCAATACTTGACTGTGTACATAAGGACCCTCTTGATCTACGGGAATCTCTATAAGAGGCAAGCCAACTTCCCTCTCTAGGCTGTTTCATGTGTATCGCTGATAATCGGGGTAAGCAGATTGGGCATACTGGTACATCTGTTGTGAAACTTGCTGAGTTGCGGCAATGGGCTGTGGCTGTGGTACCGCTACGGTCTGTGCTGTATGTGATAAAGCATGTGATGAAGCAGGCTGTGGATTCTGTGAAACCTGTTGCTGAACCTGATCTTGCCTAGGTGGATGCGGTCTTTCCTTAGTTTTACCTGTTTTAGCTTGTTGAAAAACGGCATCTTATTTACCTAATACTGAATGCTCAATCCTTGCTATTGAATTCGGAATACAGCTAGTTACACAAGAATACAATAATGCACATAAAACAGTCACACTCATACCACGACATTAATCACATGAAAAACATTTAGAACATATATCTCTACCCTAACTGACAGATGTACTGCTAAACAGTACAGATACACTGTCTAAAACAGTGCAGACCTTGTTAACTGATATGCTGCTAAACAGCACAGATACACTGTCTAAAACAGTGCAGACCGCATTTGTGTACCCAAACACGTCTTTACCGGATACATAATAATGCACCCGTCTAGATACGACCCAGCAATGGTACTCACCGGGAAGCACGGAAAACGGAAAGCCTCGGAAAACTCGGACCGGACTGGACTCGGATTCGGACTGGACTCGGCACGTGATACTTCGGAAAACTGGTGGGCCTCTTGACACCTCGGACCTTGCTTCCTTCGGCTAGGCTCTGGTCGGGATCCTCCGCACTCCTCACCGCCTCGTCTGGGTGCTAATCGCAGTCTTCGTCGCCTCCGTGGACTAGAGGGAGATACAGGAAATCCTGCCAGTACGCGTAGGTTCCATCTAGCTGATGGCAGGGGACAGAGTATGCAACGCACCAACCGGCGCGTAAGGTGGGGGAGGGGTCCCTGTTCGGGCGCCAAAATGTCGTAAATAATTAATTTACCATCATAATTTCTATACAAGTAATGACTTAATCAATAATAACTCAATCGGAAAGAAGGAGACAGAGTCCGTGGTGTTAGAGTTCTTAGGGGTTTTATTCCTTAAAGGAATCGTACGGGATATCGGATTCTTGCAACCACAGGGGTTCAAGAAGGGATAGAGCAATATTTTATTGACAATACATAGCTTATATACTTTTCCATACATTATACACTCTAATGCAAGAGGCGTAACAGCTGAGAGAAACGAGATAACAGCATGATAACAGTGTCCACGTGTTGCAATACGTAAGTGGAGGCGTGAACTGGGCGTGCATACAGAGGTGTGTGCTAGAAAACGTCACAAGTAGGTGGCGACAAAGCAGAATCTTGTAATGTCAGCAGAAATCAGAGGCATGGATGCGCGCGCAGCTGCATGACGTATGATTGACGTGAAACAGACGGGTGTAGGGGACTTGACATTTACACTGGCGGAAAGAGACAGAAGTCTGGCATGTCAGATCAACTCGTACTTCTATCATATCTGATATCTGATGTTTGGGAACCATACTATCTAGAGGGAAAGGTCTCTGGGGCAGAAGCTACTCTATACTGACTGTGAGTGCCTGTATAAGCGCCTGAGTGTCTGCATGAGATGCGTGGGGCACGGGCCTTCCATGGAAACAGAGGCTATGAATTACTTGCATAGAGACAGCGAGGCCGGGCCCTTCGCCCTGCAGCTGGGAGTATGTTTACCTAAACTAGTAGGCAGGAATGCATTTTTTCGAGGAGCGGAACAGATAGCTTCGAAGGTCGAATACAGTCTTGGCAGGCAGCAGGCTGAGCCGAACGCCATGGGCCGCACAGGAAGTAAGGCAGAGTTCACAGATACACAGACTGCCTGGGCTCTCGGAGTCAGAAAACAGAAGAGGCTCGATGGCAGAATTCGGGGCCTACTTTGCCAGAGCTGGAAAACGTGTAAAGTATGCCACAAAAAGACGTTGGCAAGGCATACTTAGGAACTGAATTATCAATCCATTCATGGTGGATCTGAAAGAGGACATGTTAACGGTGGACGCAAATGTATTTGCGTCTTCATAGCTGGCACAGGAGGGAAGTTACATGTACTTCAAACTGGTACACGGAGACGGTGGGGTACACGCTAGGGAACATTATTTGACCATAAAATTTATATTTCCTCAACTATGAGGTCGTCAAGAAGGCTGCAGCAGCTTATGAAGCCAAATTGGAGGAGGAGAGGCTAAGACAGCTTTCCTGCTCCCCGCACAGACAAAAAGCCACTTCCTGCCCATGCTCAAGAGTATTATGGCCCAGGGCAAAGAGGCGTTCAGAGAACCAGCTACCTGCAGGTCAGTCACGCCAAGGACGGAGAAGAAGTACAAGTTCTCCTCCCAGGACCCCCCTTACATCCAGGGGTATGTTTCAGCAGACTCAATTATAGCCGCAACGGCCAGACGAAGGGCCAACGTCCCAACATCTGGGCCACCATCTGACAAGGAAAGCAGGAGGATGGACCTAACAGGCAGAAAAATTGAGAGAAACGCAGCAATGCACTGGAGGATGGCAAACTCCCAACGCCCTTCTCAACAGGCACCAGTACCAGCATTGGGACGAGATGAACAAATTGCTCAAACACATCCTAGAGGAACGCCAGCAGAGAGCCGCTCACCTCGTGGAAGAGGGGAAAAGCATCGCAAACTCGTGCCTGAAGACCGACTTGGACGGGGCAGAAACATCCAGCAGGCTGATGGCTATAGGAATCACAGAGAGAAGCCAAGCCTGGCTCAGGATCTCAGGCTTCAAGACGGAGGTTCAAAACAACATCCTGAACACCCCTTTCAATGGAGAAACACTGTTCAGAGCCCCAGTTGATGAGAAACTCACATAACTGAAGAAAGACAACGAGACGGCAAGGTCCATGGGGGCCCTGCAACTCAGGGGGATGAGAAGAGGCACTCCTACGCGGAGGCCGAACGGAAGGGGTGGAAACCAGCAAGGACCACCACACCAGGCGTTCCACCAGGGTCAACAAAGTGACAACCAAGGCCCCCAGGGCCAGCAGAAGCAAAACTGGAACTACCAGAACAGGGGCCAGTCCTTTCGCGGGAGAGGAAACTGGCGGTGCCAGAGGAGCGGCGGTGAACAACCCCCCTCTATGTGACTTCACACAGGAAAAGGTGCCCACCCACTCAAACGCTCCGAGGGAAGAGCATGGAAAAGCAAGGAGGAGAGGGCAAGACACAAAAGAACATGTAACACCAGTAGGAGGCAGGCTGAGATTTTTCCTCCTAGTGGAGGAAAATAACCACAGACCAGTGTATACTCAACATCATACGGTTCGGATATGGCATAGAGTTTGAAAAGAGACCACCAAACAGAAAGCCAAAGAAAAGAGAGCACTCTGGAAGGGAGTGTATTTGCTCCAAGAGGAAGCTCAAGAACTCCTCCTCAAAGAGGCCTTCGAACCGGTCCCATTCAAAGAACGGAACAGGGGAGTGTACTCAAACTACTACCTGGTGCAAAAAGTGGACGAAAGCCTAAGACCCATCCTGGATCTACGGTTTCTAAACAAATATGTAAAGACTCAAAAATTCAAGATGACGTCCCTACAAGAGGTCATCCCACAGATAAAGGTCGGGGACTTCTTGTCCACCATAGACCTCAAAATGCGTACCTGCACATCCCCATGAATAGGAAGCACAAGCACATGCTAAGATTCACAGTAAATTAGGATCACTACCAATTCAGAACCCTGGCATTCGGTCTAAAGTCCGCACCAAGGGTGTTCACCAAATGCCTTGCAGCAGTGGCCGCACATCTTCGAAGAGAGGGGATACACGTGTACCCCTACCTCGACGACTGGCTCGTAAAGGCAAGCTCTTACAAGACATGCAAAGATCATGCAGAACAGGTCACAATAACGCTAGCAAGCCTGGGATTCTCCAAACACTGGGGAAAATGCTCGATGGAACCGAAGCAAGTGAAGATCTTCCTGGGAGCTCAAATCAACACCGTCCAATGCACGGTGTTAACCAGCGAAAAGAGGACACTCAGCCTACTGAGGGAGAAACGTCACTACCTGAAGGGGCGAGCGAGGACAGTGAGCAAGATCTTGGGAATGATGGCGTCATGCATACACCTGGTCCCCAATGTACGCCTGCAGATGAGACCACTCCAAGAGTGGCTGCAACAGCAATGGTCACAAGCTACAGGAAGTTGGGAGGATCTAGTGGTTGTAGCGCACAAAGTGCAGGAAGAAATAAAGTGGTGGACCAAAGAGAGGATAACAATAGGGAAGCCTCTAACGCCACCGGACCCAACAGTGACCATCACCACAGACGCATCCCAGAAGGGATGGGGCGCACACATGAACAAGCTCAGAGTGAGGGGTCTATTGAGCCGAGGGGATGCGGTCAAACGCATCAATTTCCTGGAGCTGAAAACAGTGCTTGCCCTCAAGGCCTTTCAGAAACAACTGTACAACCAGAAGGTGCTGATACAGACAGACAACACCACAACAATGTTTTACATCAACTAGCAGGGGGGAACACAATCATTCCCTCTGTCAAGCTTGGCACAGGAGATCTGGAGATGGGCAATACCACTCAAAATAGGCCTGCTAGCCATACACCTGCCAGGGAAGGACAATGTAGAAGCAGATTAGCTCAGCAGGTAAACTTCAGCATCCGACGAGTGGCAACTCAACATACAGGAAACAGAGAGACTATTCAGGAGGTGGGACACTCCGACAATAGACCTGTTTGCAACACGCCAGAATGCAAAATTCCAGTACTTTGCATCCCGACAACCAGAGGTACTATCCCAAGGGAATGCCCTATGGATAAGCTGGTCAAAAACATTTGCCTACGCTTTTCCCCCGATACCACTGATTCCCAGGGTTCTCAAAAAATGCATGACCAGCAACATGACGCTCATCCTAGTGGCACCACAATGGGCCAGGCAGGCCTGGCACAGGGTCCACCCCACAAGTTCCCAAAAAGAAAAGACCTACTCTCCATGGAAAAGGGAGAAGTTCTACACCCAGAGCCGAAGGGCCTCAGCCTATCAGCTTGGATCCTGAGGACTTGGAGTTTGCACATCTGAAACTACCAGAGGGTACCCTACGGGTGCGGCGAGAGGCAAGGAGGACCAGCACACGCAAGTGCTATGGGTAAAAATGGAAAAGATTCACTCAATGGTGCTGCAAGAAAAAACTCCAGAGAAAGCTAACCAAGGAATCAACGGTGCTAAGATACCTCACACACCTAATAAGAGCCAAGCTAAGCTCATCCTCGCTTCTTTACATCTCAAGTAGTAAAAAGATTCCTGGTAGGGGCTAAGAGAATAGCGCCACCAAAAAGGATGCCGCCGCCGGCTTGGAACCTGAATGTGGTACTGACCGAGCTCATGAAAGCACCTTTGGAACCCATCCACAAGGCATCACTGCAAATGCTGACAATGAA
Organism: Lissotriton vulgaris; assembly: GCF_964263255.1. Lineage (NCBI taxonomy): Eukaryota > Metazoa > Chordata > Amphibia > Caudata > Salamandridae > Lissotriton > Lissotriton vulgaris. The sequence goes on from NC_141689.1 coordinate 112,748,113, forward strand.
AGCGGCCTTTCTGGTAGCAAGCACCTCGCTATGTAGGGTGAGCGAACTACAGGCACGAACACTGCAGGAACCCTACATCCAGATACACAGTGACAGGGTCGTGATGAGAACAGACCCGCACTTCATGCCAAAGGTGGTGTCAAGGTTCCACATGAATCGGAGTATTCAGATTCTTAGCTTCTTCCAGAACCCCACGACAAGCGCTGAGAGGGCGCTCCACACTCTAGACGCAAGAAGGGCAGTGATGCACTACATTGAAAGGACGAAGGAACACAGGAAGACAAAACAGTTCTTCATATCCTTCGCAAACAGTTACATGGGTAGACCAGTGACTAAGAACACTATAGCTCGATGGATCGCACAAACAATACAATTCTGCCACAAGCAAGCGGGCAGGAGCTAATAGGAGGGGCACAGGCCCACTCGACCAGGAAGAAAGGAGCAACAATTGCCTTTCTGGCCAACACACCAATTCAGGACATATGCCTGGCGGCAACATGGGCTTCAGTGCACACGTTCACTAAGCACTATTGCCTGGATGTACAGATGAACAAGGAAGCACAAGTAGGACAAAGAGTGCTTCAACATATATTCAACAACCAACGCTCATCTTCCACCCAGCCGCCACAAAAGTAACGAAACCGCTACAAAATCTATGCACAGCATAGTGAATCCAGAAAGATTCACGCTGCAAAGCGAATAGTTTCTTACCTGTCGGTGTAGTTTTGCAGCTTGAAGATCTTTCTGGATGCACTAGCGAACCCACCCGCCTCCGCCAGAAAGATGAGGCTGGAGAATAAGGTGGAAACACATAGAAAAGAAAGTAAGTTGAAGCTTACAAGATATGTGAAAAGAATTACGTTGAAAAAAGGATTAACAAACAAAGCCATGGATTCACTACAAGCACAGAAAAGAAAAAAGAATCCGAAGGTACACCAAATGATGGGACGTCGACGCCCACCTGGGCTACGAAAAAAAAAAGACTACGATTCCCGACCCAACCACCAGATTGCAGAATATGCACAGCATAGTGAATCCAGAAAGATCTTCAAGCTGCAAAACTACACCGACAGGTAAGAAACTATTCGTTACCCCTCGCTTCTATTCTGAATAAAGCCAACATCCCCTTCCACTTATATGCAGATGACACCCAGATTTACCTGGAATCCTCCTCCATCAATGACATCCTAAGGCTCAATAATACTCTCAAAGAAGTCCGAGAATGGCTATCCTCAAACCACCTGAAACTCAATCAAGGTAAAACAGAAATCCTACTGATCTCCAACAAGGAAGAAAACCCGCAAGTTTCCGAGTGGCTAAAAGCTATTGACAATCTCAACGTGATGCCCACTCTGAATAATTCTGTAAAATCACTAGGAATCATCCTAGACTACAAATTATCCATGGCGAACCACATTAAAAACTGCCAAGAGCTCCTTCTTCAATCTGAAACTACTCAACGAAGTCCAACCCTACATTCCACCCACGGATCTCAAACAAGCCACCCAATCTCTTGAGTTATCCAGACTGGACTACGGGAACACAACCCTCTCTGGTACCCCTCTCTCCCACCTAGCTCCTCTAAAAACCACCTTCAATGCACCGGCCAGAATGGTCTCAGGAGTAAAAAAATTTGACCACATTTCTCCCGCACTCAGAGATCTAAAATGGCTCCCAGTGGAAATGCGGGCAGCTTCAGAACAGCCTGCCTGACTCACAAAGCCTTGCACACAGGGAAACCAGAATACCTTGCCTCGAAACTCAAGAAAGCCGGTCAAGCAAGAACACTCAGAAGCTCAAACTTCCTCCTGCTCATCCCCCTAGGAATTCGGAAACCGAAAACTGCAAACCGCTTCTTTGCTGGGAATGCTCCGAAAATCAGGAGCACCATCCTGGTCGACATCAGAACTGTTTCCTCCTTTCTAAAGTTTAAACCCCAACTAAAAGACCTCTACTTCAAACGTGCCTTCCCGAATCCAATTACATAACCCTCTAATCTGAACTTTTGTTGCCACCAGATCGCACGGTCTTGCAACTGACCTCTCCCTCCCCTTTTCCTGGGGTCAGCCTCGATACGGATATGACTTTGTCCTCACTGCCTCGGGCCAGTTGAATCTCTTATTGGTATGCATATTCTATTTGTGGTCCTGCTGTACGCTCACTCTGTGCGCTTTCGATTCATTATATGACTTATACGTGTTGGACTTGTTGTTCGCTTAGCCTTCTGTGTATTGTATTTGCTATATTGACCTACACATCTGGTTGTGAAGCACTCCAATGCCATGGGGTCTGGCCAGCATTATAGAAAACTCAAAAAAAATAAAATAAAAAAATAAACCTGTGCAACTCCCTTGCCACCTTCCATCGCAAGATCGCAGACATCCATGACCGCTTCAAGGTCTAACCGCTACGACAACCACTGAGACCTCCGTCCGCACGTCCACCATCCACACCGACCCCCTGCGCTCCTGGACCAACATAAACTACAATGACACCATCAAAATCATGAACACCATCCCCTCCGGATCTCCGGCAGACCCATGCCCACACCACATCTTCCACAAATCCAGCACCACCATCGCACCCCATCTCCGGAAGGACATCAACATCTCCTCCTAGACAGCAACCTTCCCGGAGAGCTGGAAGCACACCAAGATCAATGCCTTAGTCAAAAATCAAAGGCTGACCCCAAGAACTTCCGCCCCATCTCCCTGCTCCCAGCAAAGGTCATCAATTAAGACTGTCAACAGACAACTGACCCGCTACCTCGAGGAGAACAGCACCCTGGACCCGTCCCAGTCCGGGTTCCGCAGCAACCACTGCACCGAAACTGCCCTCATCGCAGCCACCAATGACATCAGAGCCCTGCTGGATTAAGGAGAAACCGCTGCCCTCATCCTCCTGGACCTGTCAGCTGCCTTCGACACAGCCTGCCACCGCACCCTACGCACGCCTCCATGATGCTGGAATCCAAGACAAGGCTCTGGACTGGACTACCTCTTTCCTTTCCGGCAGAACCGAGAGCCACCGAGATGGATGTATGACGTTACAACGCATACTTTTACCACGCATACCTTTACAACGCGGTTTTTACCACGCATACCTTTACAACGCATAGTGCTTTGGGGTGCTGGATAGTGAATAGTTTAATTTACTATTCCAACTCCAGTCCCCGTGGACACTAGGGAAGGTGTTGGATAGTAAATTAAACTTATTCCCTATCCTAGAGCGCCCCCCCAGCGCAATGCGTTGTAATGGTATGCGTTGTAATGACCGCGTTGTAATGGTAGTGCGTGGTAAAAGATCCGTTGTAAAGGTTGTATACCCACCGAGATCTGTGGCGTACCCCAGGGCTTATCCCTCAGGCCAACATTGTTAAACATCTACATGGCGCCGCTTGCCCATATCACCAGACTGCACTACCTCAACATCATCTCCAATGCCGACGGCACCCTGCTGATCCTCTCCCTCACCAAGGACCCCTCACTGCCAAAATCAACCTCTACGAAGGAATGAAAGCCATTGCCAAGTGGATGAAGAACAGCAGACTGAAGCTAAACTCGGACAAGACGGAAATCCTCATCCTCTGCTCCACCCTCTAGGCCTGGGACGACTCCTGGTAGCCGACCGCACTGGGAACAGCTCCAACACCCACCGACCATGCACTCAACCTAGGGTTCATACTCTAGTCTCTCCATGACAAAACAGGTCAACGCTGTCTCATCCTCCTGCTTCAACACCCTCTGCATGCTCCACAAGATCAACAGGTGGATCCCCACAGAAACTAGAAGAACGGTCACACAGGCCCTCGTCAGCAGCAGGTTGGACTACGGAAACGCCCTCTACGCAGGAGACTCGGCCAAACTCCTGAAAGGACTCCAACGCATTCAAAACTCCTCCGCACACCTGATCCTAGACATCCCTCGCCGCAGCCACATCATACCCCACCTGAGAGACCTGCTTTGGCTCCCCATCAACAAGAGGATCACCTTCTAGCTCCTCACCCATGCACACAAAGCACTACACATTCGACCAGCATACCTCAACAGATGACTCAGCTTCTACACCCCTAATTGCCAGCTCCGCTCTGCAGACTTGCCCTCGCCACAGTCCCCCGCATCCGAACAGCAACCTCCAGCGGCAGATCTTTCTCCCACCTCGCCTTCAAGACCAAGACCATGGAACAGCCTCCCCATCCCCCCCCTACGACAGACCCAGGACCTCCTAACCTTCAGAAGACTCCTCAAGACCTGGCTTTTTGAGTATCAGCAGCACCCCCCCACCCCCTTTAGCGCCTTGAGATCCTCATGGGTAATTAGTGCGCTTTACAATTGTATTGATTATTTCATGACTAACACTCCTCTCGAAATCTTGCCTCTTTAAACCTGAACAATCACTTCAATGATCCTCCCCCTTCTAACTGCCTAGCTGCCGCCTCTAAGGCTATCATCCCTTCCTGGACCTCAAAAATCAACGCCTCCCTCCTACAGGGCTCCATTCCTGATTCTCTCAAGGCTGGCAATTTGTCCCCATGCTAAAAAAAATCTATGTTGGATCCTGCTTCCGCTGACCACTGTAGACCCAAATACAACATCCCACTCCTAGCCAAAGTTCTGGAAAAATGTGTGCAACAGCAGCTGAGCCTACACATCAACCACTCCCACCTTCTAGATTACTTCTAATCCGGGTTCAGACCTGGACACAGCATGGAAACCATAATTCCCACATTGTGGATGACTCACCCCAAGCCCCCCACCCCAGCGAAAACTGGTTTGCTAATCCTCCTAGACCTATCTTCTGCTGATACGGTTAACCACGAATTTCTCCTTGAACGCCTCAAACTCAGGATGGGTTTGGATGGCACAGTCCTTGAATGGTTTAGATCCTTCCTCCAAAATCACTCAGAGTCCATCAACTGTAATCTATTCGCTCCCTCTCCGGTTAGAGTCCCCCAAGGATCAACCCTCTACCCTACCCTAGTCAACCTTCTACCCTACCCTCGTCAACCTTTACCTTGAACCACTCACTGAGGTGCTGCCAATATCTCCTACCTTATGTACGCCGACGATACACAGATCTACATCAAAATCTCTTCCCCTGGGGACATTTTCTCCCAGAATGAGGCCCTGAAGCTGACAGTCCATTGGCTCACCGCCAACCAGCTTAAACGCGAATAAAACTGAATTTCTTCTAATCTCCCCCACCTACAACCAATTTAGATATCCAGGAATGAATCCAGACCAACACAGCACTAAACTGCCCTTCTATCATTGTTGACTCTGTGAAATCCCTTGGAATAACCCTGGACGGCACCCTGAACATGCGTGGCCATATGAACTCTATGGCCAACACTGCCAGATTCCACCTGAGTTACCTCAGAAACCTAAAACCCTTCCTCGATGTTTCTACTTTCAAACTGCAATCCAGGCACTAGTCATTTCCAGACTTGAATATGGATGCTCTACTCACAGGGCTACCCAAGAACTCTCTGTCCCCTTTGAAAGACTGCCTCAACGACGCCGCTAGACTCCTAACTGGCTCAAAGAAATCCAACCACATCTCTCTCCACCTCAAAGTTCTGAACTGGCTTCTCCTAGAGGCCAGAATCCAACTTAAACTGGTCTGCATTACTCACAAATCTCTTTACTCCAATTCCCCTGCATTTCTCACCCAAAAACTTGTGATATCCGAAGAAGCCAGAAACTCCAGATCTGCCAAAGACCTGTTGCAACCAGCACGCTTCCGGAAGAAAAAACCTACAATCGGAGCCCGCTCAAAGAATTTGGAACTCTCTCCCACCCGCCATCAGAAGACTTCCGTCCTTGGCGCACTTTAAAAAGGAGACCAAATCCTTCTTAATGGGCAAATACATCATCTAACGATAACATTTCTATTACCTCAGCGACATGTTCCACCCTCCAGCTCTGCATTATCCACTGCTCCTACGGATGATACCAATTCCTGCACTCCTGGGCATCCCACCCAAGAGTTGAGACTGCGTTCCTTCTTTTATAATGTATCTACTTTTTAAAATTTTTATCCCAGAAGTACCCGTGGCCTTAGACTGCGTGTTTTTTTTTCTCTTTTTTTCCTTTTTCTTTTATAATGTATCCACCTATTTTACCCAAGCGGTCCCTCCCTACTGTACGCTTTGTATACCACCCGTAATCCTGTAAAGCTCTGGAATACCCTCACGGGTCTGGTTTGCACTCTATGAAACTATAAAATAATATTCATTTTCATGTGAGGCAGCTTGCGGTCTCGGGTTCTTTGTCTGTTGCACAGCTCTTCCACAGAGGAGTGCCCAGATACCCAGGGCTCAGTTTCCTCTAGGTCTGACCAGTGTTCTCCCAGAGGAGAGGAGACCTAAACTTGTGGCTGCTCTGAAGTTTGTTTCCCAGACTTCTTACCTTTTCTCGTGCAGTGCTGGGGCATTATTCCAGGCCCCAACACCCCTTTTCTTTTGTGCCCTAGGCTTTGCTTTTTGTTCCTTGTTTTTACACCAGCCCAATCGGGTATTCCCAGCATGGTTGCGTGGAATTATTATCTCTACCTCGGCCCGTGCTGAGGGCTCCAGATCATTCCCTAGATGACACTGTAATGGGAAGGCAAAGGACCCAACCACCTTTTAATTTTGTCCAGTAACCCCTCCCCACTTTAAGGGCACGGTAGCCATGAGACGAACTTCAGTATAGTTCTCACCATTGGTGACTAGTTAAGTTTGTCCAGCGCAATACTGCTCTAGGGATACCAGTTTTTTTTAGTTGCCATGGTTGCACTTGCACCTATATCTCTCAGTGCTTCTACTCTAACCCCATTGATGTGTGGCTGTCCAGGTTACGGAGCCAGACAGCCAGAGCAGTTGCTTCAACCCCACACTTTTTAGATTACGGTAGAATCCCATCTGTAAACTCACCACTTCAGTTGTAACTGGGGGTGTACTAGTAGAAGCCTTTTTGGGACCAGGAAACCCCCCAATTAGGTGCCCATTTGCCTTACAATTGAAACATAGTCTTTTTGAAATCCCATTTCTTACCCTAGTACCCACCCTTGGGTTGCAGACTACCTCTGGGCCCAGCCTCCAGGACAGGTTTTTGTGGTACCTCAGACGTCTGTTTTTTTTTTGTTCTTAGAATGTTCCACATGCTCCCAGTAGAGGGAATAGCAAAAACTTTCCTTTGCTCACCCCCACCATAAGACTTTGGGGACCCCCTAATCTTGTTTTAATAGTTTTCCTTCTTCCACTAACTCCTCAGGAGAGGCTAAACCTATGTCTACCAAGTATTGATGAAATATTTTAGACTTGTAGTCACCTATACACCACCCTACACTTACACCCCCTCACTTGCATTCATCTATATGGCTAAAATCAAAAGATCCAAGGTAAAGATCTCCCACTGAGGGACCTGTCCAGCATTGCAACATCGGCCCGACGAGGAGCAGACCAATGATGAAGCATGACATCCTTCTGGGTGTGTGATAGCATTCAGATCCGATCACTCTCCAGCCCCCCTCATCTCCCCCAGGATCCCTTAGGTCTACCAGCCAGTTACTTCTGACATCCTTATCCCTCCCACCCAATGATGAACTGCAACGTCCTTTTGTGCTAGGTTGTCATTTCCGGGGTCTGATGCTGGACCTAATATATCTCTTCCTTGTCCCTCCTTTCATTTATAGTGATTCAGAAGCAAGCCAGAGGAGTGGAACGGGTGATCCCTGTTTCAGGCACCGGGTGTAGCGATATTATATGAGAGATGTGAGGTAGTGTCTTCCCAAGAGGATTGGGATATCAGAAAAGGGAAAGTAGGAGGTGAAAAGCAGTGGTTGGAGGTTACATCTGAAGATGCAAGAATAGCTGGAAAGGGTGCTGCAAGGTCTGCATGTACAATGGCCAGTGGAGGTGACTTGGGGGCGGGTAGGCCAGAGATGGTATATGTGCAATATCTGCTGGTGGTACCACCACTACTCTCTCAGTGGGCAGGGGCAGATGAATTGGTGGGTTGTATGGACTTTGACTATGAGGAGGATAGCTGGGAGGAGGACTAGGTCTTGGGCAGTGAGGTGATTGATAAGGCGTAGCAGAGGAGGTGGCAAAAAGGGGCCGGAGGGTCCATTGGTGGTGGTGGGTGGGTTTGTTAATCAGTGTCCACTTAGTGTTATACAGGCTTAAGACACAAATCCACAGACACCAGGTCGACGGGCAGGTGATTTCTACTGTTAAGGCAGCAGAAGCAAGGCAGCAGACTACGGTTACAATGGCTGACAAGGAGAAAAAAGGTTTATTTAGAGCCTGTGCCACATGTTCAAAGTAAAGGCACTATGCAGACGACCCTTAAAGGATTGCATCTCCGGCCTTTATCCAGATCATCAAGCAAAGGATTGTAAGGTATGTCGTACCTTTTCAAATAAAACTTTGAGGGCTCGTGAAGGAAGGCTATTACTTTGTCTTCAAAAGCTTAAAGCCAGGAAGGAAGTCCTGTCTAGGGTCTTCTGGCTGCAGTCCCTCTAAACCTCCCCCAAGCAAAGAAAAGGAGAGCATGGGTCATGCTTCAGGGGTAAAACATACCAAGGACTGAGGACTTCAGGGCTAGGCTCTGGCCCCCTGACTTTCCATGCCCTACTGTGAGCAAGGGCCTGGCCAAAAACCTAGGGGTTTGGTTTGATGAAGTCTTGAACTTTTCTTCTCAGATAAAAAAGCTGACAGGGACTTGTTTGGGGACCCTTAAAATCTTGATGATATCCCTCCCTTTGCTGCCAGTGAGCGCTAAGGAGACGGTGGTCAGAGCAATGATTCTGTCTCGCCTAGATTACGCTAACGCCTTGCTGGCTGGCAGTCAGGCTTATTTGACCAGGAAACTTCAAGTAGTCCAAAATGCGCCCGCCAGACTTCTACTGGGATTGCCTCGGAGACGGAGAGTCCGCATTAATTTACGTACTCTGCATTGGCTCCCGGTGGAGTCTCGCATTTAATTTAAAATGCTTTCCATGGCTCACTGTGCTCTGCATGGTCTTGGCCCTAGCTGTTTGCAGAAGCGATTTTATAAACCCTCCCGGCACCTGCGATCATCGGATTAGCTGCTAATGAAAAATCTTCGGTTCATCCGCCAGAGGCTTGGCGGCAACTCATTTGTTCACAAAGCCGCCCTGGCTTGGAACCTACTAACGAAGGCTCTAAGGAGTATCCATGACCCATTGTTTTTTTTTTTAACAACTAAAAACGCTGCTGTTTAAGACTGACATAGGAGTATGGATAATTTTTAATTCTTTCTGGAGTTAGCGCCGGGACACTTTCAGTAGCTGTGCGCTGTATACATTTAATATAACTTAACATAACAAGAGGAAAAGCTCACAGCCCACAATCACCCACTAAAGTCAAACATTCAGTCAAGAAGCCGGCCTCCACACCTTCTGAGGGGACATTGGAGAAATGTACACTGTCGACGGGAGCGTCGACAAAGAAGATGGCGGCGCCTTTTAAATCGGAGGTAAAACGTACGTCTAAGACTTTATTACTGTCGGCGGCAGTGTCGATGCCGAGATCTGTGGTGACGACTGCATCGACTACAATGGCTACAGGTAACAATTATGCCGTTGACTGCAATGACTACAGTAACGCAATAGTCGATGGTAGCGTTGACAACGATAATAACGTCTGTGGTTGCGATGCCAAATTTGTCGGCGAGAGGAAAAAAAAACAGAAAATGGGTTCTTGCCCGGAAGAACCCATCACCAAGTAAGGTGACCCCTTTGGTAACATCTCACCTGTTGGAGGAGTCAGAAGAAGTGGAGGATGATGGCGGTCCTTTTGGCTATGCCAGTAGCCCGTCGCAGTTGCAAATAAAGTACGAAGAGGGTGACTCAGAGGACGAATATGAGGGGTTTCAATGTCGTCCCCAGCAATAATACCGCCAGGAGGAGATGGTGATTGTTCCATCTTCATTGCTAAAGGATTTGCAGTTCATGCTGGAGGATTATAAGAGACATCCTGTTCCTCATACCTCTAGAGAATTACAGGTGACTACGCCTCAACCACGTTCTATACCAGGTATGCCAGTGTGTAGGCGAGAAATTTTACTAGAGCCCTTGCCTAGATCTCCACCAGCAAGATCTCAACTGGAGCCAGTGACCATGGATGATGATGAGGAGGAGGGAGAGATAATGGACCCTAGCAGGGAGTGGGATGATTATCTCATTTAGTCGATTTCTTCCCCTTCACCGAAACCTGTCAATTCACCACGTGAGTACATCAGTGGTTTTCATAATTTAATGGAGAGAACCACAAACAGATTCACACTCGCCATGTCCACAGACAAAGCAGAATGTTTCTTTTACGACTTCAAGGAACCTTATCGTAGTACATTTCGGTCCCTACCGATTGTCGATCATCTATGGAAAAAGGGCCTGAAAGTCCTGGAGACACCGGCAATGGTGACTCAAGTACTTGCCAGACTGGACAAAAAATATAAGGCACCTTCGGATGCTCCAGCTTGTCTTCTAGGCCACCCCAAGCTGGACTCCGTCATAACCCAGGCGGCTCAGCAGAAGACCAGGAATCCGTCCGCTCCTATTACGACACCTCCGGACAGAGAGCGTAGGAGATTGGACAATGCGGGGAAGAAGTTTTCCTCTGTCTGCCCTGTTAGTTAAAGCTTTGAATGCCCTGGCCATTCTAGGCAGGTACGATAGGCAGATGTGGTGTGACCTCTCGCCTCCTGCATTCCAGAGGCTGACAGACCAAGAATCTGCAAGAGGGAGAAAGGACTTCCGCTGAAGTCAGATTGTGCTATGGACATCGCAACCAGAGCCTTCAGATCTTTGGGGGGAGCGGCGGTTCAGTGCAGACAAGGATGGCTGAGAGCAACAGCGTTCAGGCCGGAAGTCCAAAATAAGATCTTGGACCTTCCTTTCAATGGAGAGGATTTATTCGGAAATCACATAGACTAGGTACTGCAAGGTATCAAAAAAGATACTGATGCAGCGAAATCATTAGGAACACTACAATATAGGAAAGTTCCTTTTCAAGGCTCTAAAGGTAGAGGCAATCATCTTTCAGAGGAGGATACCAGCAGGGAAGATATTCATCGTACTCTACATCATCGCAGCCTTACCGTAAGTAGTATACGCATAGTCAGTCAGGAGGCTACACAAAATCTACACCTAGAGGGTAGGGGAGGTAGTCGGGGGAAAGACAACAACCAACGACAATGACAGACTTCAGGATCCGGCTACACCTATCCCTCTTACGTCACATATTCCCTTGGGTGGAAAGATTACTTATTATCTCCAAAATTGGCAGCAAAAAACTACGGACCAGTGGGTCCTCAACATAATTAAATTCGGACACACTCTAGAACTTCCACAAACGCCCCCTTGTACACCACCGATACATCAAGAGGTCAGGCACTTACTTCAGATGCGTCGGGAGATTCAGACAATGCTCCGAAAGGGAGCAATAGAACCGGTACCGAACTCCCAGAGGGGAAGGGGTTTACTCACGATTTTTCCTAGTCAAGAAAAACACTCTCCAATGGCGTCCTATTCGAGACCTCCGATCCCTAAACACCTATCTCAAAAAGCAATCTTTCGCAATGGTTTCTCTTCAGGACATCCTTCTGCTTTTAGACCCAGGAGATCATATAACAACAGACCTACAGGATGCGTACTTTCACATCCCCATCCATCCTTCCCACAGGCAGTACCTTTGGTTCATGGTTGCCGGAGAACATTACCAATTCAAGGTACTGCAGTTCGGCCTGAAAACAACCCCAAGAATATTCATGAAATGCCTGGCTCCAATGGCGGTTGTTCTAAGGAAACAAACACTAAGTATTTCCTTACCTCGCTGACTTGTTGGTTAAGGCACCATCAGCAGCATCCGCCTGATCGCCAACAGCGGCTTGCGTGGATTTGTTCTCCAGGTTAGGTCTGACTTTAAATGAGGAAAAATCATCCCTTCAACCGACAAGAAACATCACCTTCTTGGGAGCGATACTGGACACAAGGCATTTCCCCTCCAAAGAAAGGCAACTGAGAATTACATCTCTTTTCAAAGACTTCACAAAAAGAAAGTGCCTTTCAGTATGCAAGTACAAGTCATTGCTGGGAACGATGTCATCTTGAATTCCCCTCGTACCTTGCTGCAGGTTAAGGATGCGTCCGTTGTGAGAGCAGCTAGATATACAATGGATTCAAGCTTAGGGATCCTTCGAAGACATAGTCAAGGTAACGCCGAACATGGTTCAAGCGGTGAAATGGTGGCCCCAAGAGCGGAACATCTTGCGGGGCCTCTCATTCCTCACAGAGCCAGCCACACTGATAATTACTACACATGCCTTCCTTCAGGACCTTAAAGTCTGCAGCCGCTGGAAATTGCATGAGCAGAAGATGCATATCAACTTGCTGGTGTTCCTACCAAAAATAAGATCAACTGTGTTAGTAAGAACGGACGACACAACAGCTATGCATTACTTTAATAAATAAGGAGGAACAAGATCACTCTCCCTGTCCCAAAAGGCCCATAGAATATGGGAATGGGCACTGCAACACGAGATATCCAGACCAGGGGAACATCTCCCAGGGGACCAGAACGTCCAAGCAGATACATTCCGCAGGCTCAAATCTACCTGCCACGAATGGGAGATCAACCAAGGGGTTCTAGACAACATCTTCCAAAGATGGGGGGAACCAACAGCAGACCTCTTCGCAACAGCAGAGATGGGGAAATGCTGGTTCTTCGCAAGCTGGCTTCCCCAACGGGGATCCTGCTGGAATGCATTTTTGATGGCATGGTCAGGCGTCTTTGCTTACGCCTTTCCTACAATTCCCCTCCTGCCACGAAGTCTTATGAAGATCAAGAAGGAGCCGTGCTGGGTGATCCGGATAGCCCCATGGTGGCCCAGGCAGCACTGGTTCACAGTGCTTCCTCTGCTGTCGGAGGTCCATCCGATTCGCCTCTGGCCAATACAGGGGATTCTGATTTTGTCCCAGGGACAAGTGCTACATCCAGATCCGAAATTATTGCACTTAGCAGCCTGGCTCCTGAGCACTGTAAGTGTCACCATCTAAAGATCTAAGAGCAATGCAAAGACGTCCTATCAAAAGCCAGAGCGGAGAGTACGAACAAGACCCACAGAATGAAATGGGAAAGATTCTGTCTGTGGTGCCAAAGATGTAACATTCATCCTCTGAATTCGGCAGCGCATGAGATTATTCCATGCATTTTACTTTTGGCTCATGCATCGATAAAGGTACATTTAGCTGCAATATCACTCTACAGTAGGACTTCTCCAGGACCAACTACGTGGTCTGGAAGAGTCATCCAACAATTCATGAAAGGATTATTCCGGGTTTTTCCTCTAGTAAAGCCTCCACCACCTCTCTGGCAGTTGAACATTATTCTTTCTCAATTAATGAAACAGCCCTTCAAGCCAATACACAGGGCAGATCTTAAATTTCGATCCTGGAAAGTTCTGCTTCTCATAGCGCTCACTATAGCCAGGAGAGTGGGGGAATTACAGGCTCTCACGATTCAAGACCCTTTCTTACAATTTCAAGAGGATAGAATGATACTCGGGACTAATCCAAAATGTATTCCAAAAGTTCCAATTGACTTTCATTTAAATGAGCCACTAATGCTCAAACGGTTCTTTCCTCAACCAACAACCACAGCGGAAAGAGATCTCCACTTGCTGGATGTCCAACGCTGTCTCAAATTCTATTTACAAAAGACAAAACCCTTCCGCAAATCTTCAGAACTGTTTGTTGCCTTCAGCACACACAGGAAGGGCTTCCCTTATCAAAAAGAGGAATTGTCAGATGGATTTCCAGTGCGATAGAGTATTGTCATCAGACAGCTGGAAAGCCTTTAAATGCACAAGTTCGTGCCTATTGGACAAGAGCAGTGTCCACCTCCACTGCTTTGTTTGCGGGAGTACCGATCCAGGATATCTGCAGGTCAGCGATCTTGAAGAGTACACATACCTTCACCAGGCATTACTGCTTGGATGCAGCCACAGGAAGAGATGTGGTGGTGGGAGAAGCGGTGCTGAGAAACCTTATCCAGTAATGGTGAGCCCTCTTTTCATCCCTCCGTCCTGGTTTCTTGGATACAAATGCACAGTTTTTATTATGTTTAGTGAGTGGTTACATTTCTAATATGCAGAATTCCATAATCAATTTGTATAGATAAATGATGTCTTGCATAGCTATACCAGGTCTGCATGGAGTCTAAAAATAAAAGAAAAGTCCCTTATTCTACTGCTCGCTATTCTGATTCAGGCATGTGAATCTATGAAAGCTCAAATACAGGAGTGAGAACACAAATTACTTACCTGCAACTGTAGTTCTCCAGTATTGGAAGCTTTCATAGATTCACATGCAACCCACCCTCCTCCCCTTGAGAGGCTCACCTCGGATTAAGCACAAAAGGTGTTAATGGCACAAGTGCACGAAAATCTGAGGGGCAAAAGGTTCTCAGGAGTGTTTGGTTCAGGGACAAGTTTGGTCTCTTTTACATAACGAAGGTTATGGGCTGCAAAAGGGAAATGGGCCTAGGTCCCTTTTCAGTTTGCTATACTACTAAGCATTGCTTTTTTATGTACCCGAGACTCCCGTGTCGACGACTGGGAATGATTCAGGCACGTGAATCTATGAAAGCTTCCAATACTGGATAAATAAAGTTACAGGTAAGTAACTTGTTTTCTTGCGGTAGTGTGGGCGAGCAGCCATAGGCCTAACATAGAGTATAAGATATTTGTTGTGCACACAATGACCAATAAATTAAAACACGACTCAAAGGGAATCCAAAGCCAATTTTATATAAGCTTCTTTCAAGATTTATTGTAAAACAAAGATCTTTGCGGAAAGTTAAGTATGTTTTTAAATAGGAATTATGTACAGTTTCAAATGGACACTCCGTGCAATTTTCATTCTTTGCTATGTTAACTTATGGAAGAAAATAAATTGGGTTTCGCAGGTAAGTAACTGTTAGACCTGGCACCATTGGCATGTGTCTCCCTTCCATTTTTGTTACTGTGCCTCCTGTGTTTTGCTGGTGTTAGCTGCTCGGAGCACTCTGCCACTGCCAATCAGTATCACAGTGCAAGTGCTCCTTATAGAAAGTGTCTATGTTGATTGGTTTCCATGATTGGCTTATTTGATTTACTAAATAAACAAAAGAAGAGTGTCTGGGAGAAAAAGAAGAACTAAGCTTGGAGCTCAAAAACAACCACACTGGGATGTTTAGGAAGGCCCTCACTCACCACCTAGTGATGACATGCTTCATCATCGGGCCCCACCAAAGAGACCGAGTGTCTCTTTGGTGTGCTGCAACGCCAGGATTACTGCGGAGCTGGATGGTGAATATAGGGCGTGTTGAGTGAAAATGAAAAATTAGTGAGTGATGAGGGTAATTTTTAAAAATTGTCAGTAGTGTATCTGAAGCATTTTTATTAATGATCACTAAAGACAGACAATAAAAAATGTATTTAAGGATCCAGTCCACTTTTAATTGAATGGTGGGATCCTAGAGAGTAGTCGACATGTTTCTTGCCATCGAAACGGTGTTAATTTACCCGGCAATTCTTCAGGACTGGGTGTAATAAACCCTGGCGGTATGGGCACTCTAAGGCCCACCCTTACCTAGGGACGTGAAATGTGAAAATTATAAAAAATGTGAAAAAAGTGCAAAAAAATTAGGAATAATGGGTTAATTCCTAATTACTCCTGGTTTAGGAGGCTTCAACTGATCGTTTCTGCACTTTTTAGGGTGTTAAGAATAAACACCATGGGTCTCAGGAGGGGGGTGGGAGCGTATTCGGCACACCGCCCTCGACGCTCGGCACCTGTAGTGTACCTACGTCGCCCTCGTACCGGACCCCGACGATCGGCGACGATCATTTTCACTCAACACGCCCTATATTCACCATCCAGCTCCGCAGTAATCCTGGCGTTGCAGCACACCAAAGAGACACTCGGTCTCTTTGGTGGGGCCCGATGATGAAGCATGTCATCACTAGGTGGTGAGTGAGGGCCTTCCTAAACATCCCAGTGTGGTTGTTTTTGAGCTCCAAGCTTAGTTCTTCTTTTTCTCCCAGACACTCTTCTTTTGTTTATTTACTATTGACCGGGGAACAAGAGTGTCAGATACTCTCCCTACCTCTCTCCTTGATATTACTTATTTGATTTACTGTCAGACCCCAGTAAAGTGAACCAGGAGTGCCAGGGCTTGTGAATCCAAATGCTGCTAGTGGGCTTGCATTCCTGGTTGTGCCACCCACAGTACCAGACTGCACACAGGTTCTGCAATGGCAGACCCTAGACACATTTTACAAGGCTGCTTCTGTCATGCTGACTGGACAAGTCCACCCACTTGCCAGTCCCTAAACCTTCCCTGAACTTCATATTAGTCACCTCTATGGTAGGCCCAAGGGCACGGTGCATTGTAAGCATAAGGTGGAACAAGCCCTGATGTGTGTGGCATGTCCTAATGGTGAATTACAGCCATTTTCGTTTTTCACTATTGAAAGGCTACCTGTTCTCATAGGCCAGAATGGGCTGTTGGAATTGTTACATCCTACATTCCTAACCGACTCAGGGAACATGGTAGAAAGTCAAGTTCAGTATGCCTGAACTCAGAATAATAAAATATATCTTTTAGTAAAGTTTATTTTAATATCCTGTGTTTGCAAATATCACTTTTAGAAAGCTGGTATTTGCTTGCCTAACCATTTCAGCCCGCCTCTGCTCTGATACGTCTCTTCTGTCTGGTTTCTGTGTGTGACAGGGCTGGGGGTTTCCAAGAGACCAGCTGGGGCTGCCAGGTGGTGAATAGAGAGATTACACCAGGATAGGTGGGAGGAGTGCCCCTGGGCTCTGAATAGGGCTGTGCTCTGCCACCACAATGCTGGCTCCACCTCCTGTGTAGCGTTTGATGTCTCTGCCCTGCACCTTGTAAGGAGAGAGGGGAGACTGTCAACAGCGTACTCCTGGACTGTACTTGTCATCCACAATGCTGGCTCCCCCTCCTGGGGAGTGTCTGATGTCCCTGCCCTGCACACTGAAAGAAGAAGCCAGAGTCTGCAAAACAAAGTGTTCAAGGTACGGATTGGATTAGGCAAAGGCCCCCCTGGCCTGAAAGAAAAAAGGATTTTGGATATAAAGATAGGAGCCCTGCTCCTAGGAAATCCGATCCTGCTTGAACCAAGACGAAACCTCTGCCTAAGTAGAAGGAACCGGGAAAGTTGAAGGAGGACTACTGTCCCTGTCCTGGGAGATTGGCCTGCAGTGGTTGCCTTGCTGCTGAAGGAAAGGAAGAACCTGCAAAGACTATTTACTTCTAAAGACTTAGGTTTCAAAGCTCTCCAAGGGCTTGTGTGTGAGCTTGCCCCCTGAACAGACTCCCAGGACCATTGGACTCTAACGACCTGGAGAAGAACTGCTGAGGGCGCTGCCTTATCCCGCAGCGCTAAAGGAGAAAACTGTGTGCGCGCCTCATGCCAAACTACCGCACACTCTGAGAACCCTGTGCCCACCTGTCCGGCCCGAGCAACGCGACTTCTGCACCCTTTCGAGCCATAGCTCACAACGAACGGACCTGCCCGGCCCGAGCAACGAGACTTCTGCATCACTTTGAGCTGTAGCTCACAACGTACGGCCCGGACTCCGCTTTTTGGGCTTTGTTCTCCCCCCTTTGCATCGGTCTGATCGATGCACCCCCTGCTGCTTTCCCTAGGCTACTGTGCGTAGAGCGGCTGGGTACGTCCCGTACCTACGAAGCGTACTGCCGCTCCGCACTGAGCCTCCAGCGCCCCCTCTCCAAGGTACGGCGCGGACGCCTCAACGAAGTGCCCCGAATCCACAAAGCATCCCCCCTTCCAGTAACGCGACCTAGAGCCTATGAGCCGTGACTCTCAACACGACAAGGAGGGCACCACTGCGTGAGCCGCTTGGCGCAGCAACGCATCGTCCGTGACTAACTCCCCCCAAGCAAAAGGTACTGTGCCCGCATCGTACGCTGTATTCAAAGCGCACAGGACCGAAACGTCCTCCGTGCACCCCAGACTCTGTTGTCTTCACCGCCGGCTGAGTTTAGAAGTACGCTGTGCACAGACTCTGAAATTACGCCTTACTAAAAACTCTTTTTGCCTAAATAATCTTGTGGGCTGATTTAGAAACGTTATCTGGGTCTTGTACTAAGTCTTGCTGATATAACACCTATTTTTCATACAAACCCTGGTGTGGTGTTGTCACTGAGCTACTGTGTGTGATTACAAATGCTTAACCAATAACACTCCGAGATTAGCCTTGTCTGCTCGCGCCACGCAACCTAGAGGGTGAGCAGGGGTTATTTGAAAGAGTAAGTCCCATGCCCTGACTAGAGGAGAGGGTCCCTGCTTGTCATAAGTTCTTACCTGTGCCAACCAGAGACCCCCAAATCTAACAGTCACCAACTCCCAAATCCAGTCTTTTGGATGCTGGGTGAGCAGAGGGCAAGGTTCATCTAAGGACAAACACTGCACCACCAGCTGCACAGGGGCAACCGGTTGCAGGGGTCAAATTTGAAGATCAGGCCCAATGTTAACCAATGGAGACTGGGGGTATTTGAAGACACACTGCTTGCAGGTAAGTAAAGCGTCTGCAGGGCTCAAGCTTTGGAGTTTTTATGCACGCATGGGCGACACAAGCCAGCACCAATATTATACCAACAGCGGCCCGGACTTGGCTGGGTGAAGGGTGAAAACACCCAGCCGTGTGCACAATGCAATTTAATGGAAAAACACTGGAAAACAGGCTGCAGTTGATGACTGGAGTCTGCACAGATAAAACCAGTGACAGGATAGGTAAGTTGGGCTGTTGTAGGTCATAGATAAACCGTTGGACCAGCTCCTCAAGGCCAAGGGGCTTTGGGTATAGGTTTTTCCATTGACGTCGGGTTTCTCTTACCAGAGTTGGTCGCCGTCGAGTTGAGCATTTGGATTCACACTGCAGGCCTCGTCGTGGAGTCCAGGAGGGGTGAGCCATCACTGGACTTGAAATCAGGATTGCTGGGTAACCTTTTCTGGATCGGTTGGCCACCTGGACACAGGCATCAGGTGCAAAGAGGCCATTAACTGCGGATCCGGACTGCACCAGAGTCCTTCGCAGTTCTTACTTATGTACTGAGTGGCTGTCCTCTGGAGTTCTGGCCTCCTTCAAAGGCAGGCAGTCCTTCCCTGGCTGGTGGAGGTCGCTGACGGCAGGACAGTCGTCATTTCTTCAAGGGCTGGAGACAGGTCAGTAGGGCCGTAGCCAAGTTGGTGGGCGTTGAGTCTTATCTGCACACCATCTTCTTTGTCCTTCTTGTCATTAGATTACAGAAACTAGTTTCAGGGTCTGGGTGAGCCACCTGAGGAACCAAAATATTTACAATACTCCTTCTCAGGGGTCTTACCAATAAGTAGTCCATTCAAAGGTGGCAAAGAAATCAACAGAGAATCTGAAATATGAAAAGACATCTTTACTATAATTAATTGTGAGGCTCCGTCGCCCAGTCACACCTAAAGCAACTGGATGAGGGAGTCTGCCTGCATGGCCTCCGCACAGACCTTTTATACAAAATATTGTGCCCTAGGCACACATTCCTGCTTTGAAGTACATTATTGTTGGTCGCTCCCAGGACGTGCACACAAAGCACCACTTTCAAGATAAGTCCAGGCCATAAAAGGATCGCACACATGCTTGGTTTCCTGTTCGATCAGGCCGGACAAACCCATCATAAAACCTTCAACCCATATGGATGAACATGTCGTAAAGGAAAGGCAGAAACAGATGGAAAGGAGATAGAGGAGTGGGAACGGCGTGCCATAAAATCGGACACGTCCTGCTCTTTGATCTTTATTGCGCCAGCTGTTGAACAAGGAACTGGCTTGGCAGGGTTAGCCTCAAGCAACAGGGTCAGCTTTCGTCAGGTCATGCAGAAGTCAGCACAAACCCATGCTAGGGTTATGTCCTTTAAATGCTTGTTCTGCCATGGTGAGAGCCTACTGTAAGGGCAATGCACAGAAATGGCTGCTATTCACAAGATGAAACCCAAGGGTTCAAACAGAACCTTCAAATACACAGTGAATCCATTGGTGTAACATGATGAAAACACTCATGCATGCCGCATTAGTTATTTGCGGTTCGCTGATACCAAATTCATAACAGAATCATGATATTTAAAACACAGGTTCAGAATTTTCAGAACCACAGACCATCCTTTTGCCCTTACATAGGCAATAACCTATTCTCATGCTAATCTGAGTCCAGGTCTATATTCATCACTAACTGGTGTTGATGTAGAAACTGTACAAAATGAATTACCAGTAAACTCTGACCTAACCAGTTCATGTTCAGGTAAAATATGAAACTCATGTGAAGAAACAGTAGAAAAAGAAAGAGTAGTTTGGGAAGTTGGTGCAGACGTCAATTGTGTAGGAGAAACAAACCAGAATATAGTAGCTAATAGAATACATAAAAGTATTAAAATAGATAAAGCTATACCACACTTAGAGAACAACATTCTATAATGTCTGTTTTTCATCTCTTGCTTTTTATCGTCATTCCTCAATACAATCTCCATTTTCTAACGTTGCTCACGCAATCTTGATAGAGTACTTCAGCTGTGATTATTAGCAGGTCATAGGGACACTGTAAGTCCTGCATGCCTACTGCCACTACTCAGGTCACAAACTGAACCGTTGGTACTCCTACGTGACCCTGCAACTGGCAAATGGTAACCAATCAAAAATTTAACAAAAACCATAATACAATTTCAGAAAAAGCAAGAGAAAAAGAAAAACAAAAGTCAAATGCAAAATACTTGCACAATCCTAAGCAGAAAGCAAATCCTAGAATGATCTAATAACATTTTATATAGCTTCTTATGCATTTTAGTAATTTATTATATGTTCAAGTGAAACAGTGGTGTTCCTGATCAATGCTCTCAGATGAAAAGGGATACTTTTCCACAGAGAGTGGACTATATTCTGCTTTTACTAAACAGAATAGTACTTTAAAACAATGCCAGCAAAGCGGCAAAAATTAGTTTCCAAACTTCAATTGTATACAACTCACAGAAAATACCCAAAGTCCGTCAAAGCCTCTCCTGGCAGGCTTCTATTGTCCATCAAATCCGCTTCCAGTGTTTTCTTCGCGTTGGGCCTCTTCAATTCAGGCTTTTTCTTGAGAAAACAATACTGTTTAGTTGGAGTGCCCTCCTGGCAAAACACCCACAGCTCTCTCGAAAGTCTCAATGTCTCAAAACAATGCACCAGTGTCTCTTCTTTGTGGCAGACACTACAAATGATGTGCTCTTCATTGATCAAGGGCACAAAGCATCTCGTGCAGATCCAAGCACTACTTAGAAATGACCCAGCAAGATCAGCAGCACTTTCAGACTCCAACACTCATTATTTAGTGTCAGAGGACGCTCAAGCTGCTCTCTCATGGGCACCAGAATGTAGTGCCTTTTTCCAAACGTGGATCCTTGGGTACACTGCCTCTCCACTGGCGCAAAGCAAAAGAGGTGTGAGTATGGCCAAAACTCGGGCCAAGGGCTCAAGGGAATGTACACTGACAGAGGTTTCCAGCACATAACAGGTACAGAGCCCAAACAATGAATAAAGAAAATCAGCTCCTCCTTTCTTCTGCAACGCCTTTCGCAAATCAAATGCCTTGCTTTGGAGGTACCACTGATGTCGCGCTGATGATCGCCGTCCAGCTTTGCGACTTTCTTGTTGCAAGAATTGTAGAGCCAGGAAATCTGTTCATCTTATAGCGTTCACTGATGGGAAGTGAGCTTAGTGTCGATCACAGGTCTGCAGGGAATCACTCTTCCTTTAACTCTGGAAGGTCTAGCAGAACCTAGTGATGTAGGGAATATAACACAATTGTTAGTTTCCTTCAAATCAAGCACAAAAAACAGTTCATGTGTTTTAACAAGGGGACTGCAAGCTGGTGGCCTGCAATCTGCAAGGGAGTGGCCACGCGCCATGGGACAATTTTGGTCCAGAACACACTGCCATTTTCAAAAAACAATTTCAAACATAAGGGCAGTAGGAAAAACAGTGTCTCTAGGTTTTTCAATTGTGTTTCCGTGTGAGAGCATATCCTTCATCATCTAAGGGTAGATAACTACTCGAAAATTCTATCTAAATGGATGTCTTCATATATGGTGTCATTGTCTAATGGGGCAAATACATATTCTCCTCAATGATTAAACCTAGGTGTTCCTAAATTTCTTATCTAGAACATCTCAAATAGAAAAATAGCATGGTTCAGATTATCAAGGACATGGAGAAAAGTCCCTTTAAAAAAATGTGCATCAGGTGCACTATGCAATACAAAGGCTAATGATCAAATGTGCAGACAAAGGACAAACACTATAAAGTCCTGATATTTGCATGATTAGAATACATCTGATCCCACCAAAAATTAAAGCAGCAGGAACACAAGAGAATTGAAAAATTAAAAATAGACATTGAAAATTCGTCATGTTCAAAAGGGTAAACTTAAGATATCTCCTATTGAGATGGAAAATGTGTCTTACTATAATATTGGGTCAGTTAACCAGTCTATCACTACCCTGACAGTCAGTCTGAAAAAAAACATTGAAGTAGGCCTGAGGAAAATTGTTTAAAACCAGTCTGGTCATACAAAGGGGAATTATACATAACATGGGGGGTTCCTGATACATTACTATAGTCTAGAAGTATGCACATAAACAATACACCCATAATAAATGGGCTGACTGGTGAAAGGAACATGGCAAAAGGGGAAATGGAATTAGGACACAATTAAAATCCCTAATAACTAAGCATAATGCGACATTGGTCAGGGGAGAAGCAACAAAAGAAAAATATATAGGAAGAACAAGAGTTTGCTTGGGTGCCTCAGGCATGTGACACAGCACCAAGAGTACGGAGAATACACAAAAAGCCAAAGTTACACACATTCTAACTCCACCATATACAGTAATCTTAGCTAATGTTCCAATTCCTTCTTCAGGAAGAGAAAAATGAAATCTAGTTTCCTTTCAAGGGACAAAGCCATAAGCTATTTGGGAAACAAAACATGATTAAATAACGCAATATAGAAATTGGGCCACCTTGAGTCACTGATCTATAATTCTATCCTTAGGTCCAATCAAGGATACATAAAAATTTAGGGCTGCCTATTCCTTTAAGGGAATGTGCAGTAAGTAACATCAGGTGATACACTTTGAACCTGTCATATTTGTTTAGTTTTCTTCAATATCAATATAGCCAAATTTAGGCATGCACTGGTAAAAGTGCTGCCTGTTCCTCACAGTATGCAAACCATATCTGTGAAATTTATCATTATACCAAATTCATCCAACTGTTTTGTGCAATGGTACGTATCGTCATACAGACGCCTTCACAACACAGGAGAACTTGTAATGGTAACAACATAAAACAAAACGTACACAAAATAAAAAAATGCACAATGCACATGTCAAGCCATCACTTTATGCACTGTAAACCTTCAGCCCAAAAATGCAATATTTAGGCCTGTCTAAATTTGTCAGGTCTAAACTCCATACAACCTCTATACCCTCCGTTTGACAGTGAGCACAACGCAGTTGTAGGTCTATTGTCAAATATAATATGTCATGGCAGCGTTAAATACCTCAAACAGAAACATGAACATTTTTTGTCTGTTAAAGAAATGAGGCAAAAACACATCTTTTGTCAATTAGCCAAACTCTCGTGTCTTCTCTTCTTAAAAACAATCCATAAACAATCTGTTGGCAAAAGCAGAAAAATACACAACACCAAAAACACATTGGAACATAAACAAAAATAATTTCACATTACTTAACTGTTATTCTGTTGTCAGTGCACTTCGCAACATCAAACCACCATATTCTTATCGTTCTAAAGGAAATTATTACACTGATACTCCATATGAATGTGGCACCTATAATGTGCACTGAAAAAAAAATAATACCTAATGAGCAATTTTTAAAGTAGGCCTATAGCCTTCAAAATTGTGTTAAAAAGGCTGCATGTTATTTTTATCTAAGACTGGATGCAACACTTCGTTTTCTGTAAAATAAACACAGCTAGCAAACATTATTTTTCTTAGCGTGGAAACACAATGTATCAGTTCTGCCAAGCATTTAACACTATCTTTAAAGAAACCCTTTTTTTTCGTTTAAATCAAGTATTTTCATTTGATTGAAGTTTTCACGGAGTAACCAGAATCCTCACCCTTAGCAGCCCGTTCAGAGAGGTCATTCTACATTCCTTGGAAGCAAAGTCCTAATTAAGAGGTTGTAAATGTCAACACATGAGGGCCTTCTCCATTATTTACGGGGAAACACTTAAAAGAGAACATCTCAGCGAGCGCGCTGAGCCAGCCTTTGCAAATTCTCCCGGCCCCCGGCCTCTGCCACATTGAAGCTGACAAAGCCAGTAGGCTCTATCTAATCCTGCAATAAGACAATCTATTTTGAAAAATAATTTCTCTTTTTTTTTAGGCGCCAAAATTATCTTAATTCCCATATCATTAAACTACATTCACTGTCAATATTTCTGAAAACCTTAAGACACACAGACCAGTTTTTAGAGTAAATGCTTGTTGCAATCCTATTGTACACACTTCATCAGTGTTAAATAAGCAAACTTTCCGTAGGGCTAGCTGAAGGTAGAACCTTCAACCCTAATATTAAAACAAGCCTGTGTACTGGCACATTAACCCACTGAATCATAAGAAAGCACAACCTTATATCAAAACCTAAATGCATGCATTTGCTTAAGGCTGAGACACTTTAAAGACTACTCTGAATGAAAGAAAATGCAGTTTAAACAGTAATTTTACTCAAAATCGACTTTCTCATTTTGGGCATTAAAAAATGAATATCCTACAATTTTCTTGCATAATATGCATTACTAGAATGTCTATTACATAACCCATGAGTCAGGTATTTGAAAATAATAATTTATATGTTATAAAAAATTAGGTTGCTTGCGCCTATGGCAAGCGAAATCATACACACGAATACTTGTCATTTTAGTGATGCAACATAACGTAAATCACATTTTAATGCTAGGAGGTCATAGTATGAGTGTTAAGCTTTATAAATATTAAAAAACGATTTTTGTAGCACTAATTTTTAAAAATCATTTTTTTCATAATTAATAATTATTTTTCTAATAAAACCCTAATATTCCTTTTTGTGATTGTTCTACGCATAGGAGCCCGCTGCATCCCTTGCCTATTATTTAGATGCATTAACTCACAAACCTGAGCGCATATGCCTAACTTAAAACGCGTCACATTCTGCGTCACATTTTGGGCCTCTTTATGTAAAAGGGCCGTCATGCAAAATTCCACCCGTGTTTAACTGCAAAAAGTGCTGGCTGAAGAAACATTCCTATCCAATATACTGCATCTAAAACTTTTTGCCTGTGAACATTTAATACAGTGCATTTAAGGAAAACGCTGTAAATTTATTTATTTTTGCAAATATAGGTAATTTCGTTTTTGTCTGAGGCCTTATTTATATCCATTGAATGTGACCCACACACATTGAGCTCATTTCAGACATAAACAGAAAGTGTTGAAACATTTAGGACACACAATACAGCGCTCTCTAACCATTTCTTGTAAATAGCGCCACAAACAAAATAGACATTTAAACACACATTTTAAACACACATTTAAACCCACAAATCAACACTCAGGACGAAAACAGGACAGCCCGGACTGTACGTAGCTGTAAGTCATATTTACAAGAAACACTTCTCAACAGTGTTAAAACCAAAAATACACTCAATTCACTAGCTGTAGCTGGCAGAACACCAAAAATCGTTCTGCATATCCATTCATAAACTTGCACAGAGCAAAGGATCCTTGTTATGTATTATGTCATATTTTAATTCCCTGGGGATACAAAATCACCAAGGAAGAAATATGTTTGTAAATCTAACCTATTTAGATAAACCGGCTAATTAAAACGTATACAAAGTTGGCCAACACAAATCTTCAAATTTGCTAAGATCAGGAATCTTATAGCTCACTAATCTAGCTTCAAACTTCAAGGGGTTATCTCTATCGATACTGTTAGACGGACCGGGAGGGTCAGCCGAGAATAAGGGGAGAGGTCTCCGGGGAGAGCCGTCTCCAGCGATCGTACAGACGAGTAACTTCCCCCCCACAGATGTACACCACACAAGGATAAGGTTTAACGTTATTTATAAGCAATTCTTGAAGTACGGTGAAATGGTACAAGGAGGTCTGGACTCAGGGGTCCCCTCGGTTCTAGTCTCTTGATTGGGAAAAGGGGTAGCGGGACAGTCTTGTTACCAATCTGATAGATGCGGTGATAGATGGATAGCTCACAATCCTCGAGCTCGGTGTTCTAGATGATCGGGCCGTGGCGGAGCCAGCAGGTCCCGAGATGTCTGAAGGTAGCGACGGTCCGCGGCGACGCCAGCAGGTCCCGATGAAGGTGGTAGTTACAAACGGTCCACGGCCACGCCAGCAGGTCCCGACGACGATGAAGGTTTCAGAAGGTTGCGGCAGCGCCAGCAGGCAGGACGATAGTTCGCAAGGCAGGACTACGGCAGCGCCAGTAGTCCGTCAAGGATGAGTTCTTCACTGCGTCTCTCGACTCCAGGATACAACTGCCTTCCTGCTCTGGAGCTGCCCCAGTTATAGGTCTGGCCCCCTTTGATGTCCGGACCCTCGCACTTGGAGGTCGGGAGGTCCGGGATGAGGGAGTCCAGACACCCAGCAGGGGGGTGGAGCCAGTGCCCGGGGGAGCCGGGGCGATCGGCACCTGGCGGGGGAGAGCCATCGACACCTCTTTCTCCCATTGACCTGCCAAGTAGTCCGCTCACCTCCTGGGTGGATGGTGGTGCCGGGATGTCGGGCCTGGCCAGGCCCAGGGTTAGGGTCGATCGGAGGCCACGCGGCCTCGTGGTGCTGTGTCCAAGATGGCGCCCAAGCCGGGCGAGGGGGCCGGTAGTGATTCGGGTCCATGATGTGGAGATGTCCAGGGGCAGGGGTCCCATATGAGACGGGAAACGGGTGGTTGTTGCGTGTCACACCTGAAGAGCCGGGCTCGGGCCCGGTCGTGCGGGGAGGGAGCAAGCCCTTCACGTGGCCTGTCCAACATGCGTCCCCCCCAGCTGAAGGCGGGGAGAGTCACCCATCCTCTTGGGGACTCTCCTCGTCGAGGCGGAAAAAGCGGGACAGGCCATCTGCGTTGGCGTGATCCTGTCCGGGCCGATGTTCCACAGTGAAGTCCATCCCCTGCAGGGAGATGGACCAACGCAATAGTTTTGGGTTTTCCCCCCGCATCTGCCTTAGCCATTGCAGGGGCCGATGATCGGTCTGTACCCGGAAGTGGGTACCGAAGAGATAAGGCCGGAGCTGTTTGAGGGCCCACACCACTGCGAAGGCCTCCCTCTCGATGGTGCTCCAGCGTTGCTCTCGGGCCAGGAGACGTCTGCTGATGAAGGCCACTGGTTGGTCAAGTCCTTCGGGGTTCAGCTGGGACAGGACTGCCCCAATGCCATGGTCGGAGGCGTCCGTTTGGACGATAAATTCCCGACTGTAGTCGGGGGCCTGGAGCACAGGGGCGGAGCACATGGTGGCCTTCAGCTTCTCGAAGGCCGCTTGACAGTCTGGGGTCCAGTTGACCTTCTTTGGTTAGTTTTTGGATGTGAGTTCCGTGAGGGGCCCTACAATGCTGCCATAGTCCCTCACGAACCGCCGGTAGTAGCCTGTGAGTCCCAAGAAGGCGCGGACCTCGGTCTGGGTGATGGGGGGCTGCCACGACTGGATGGCAGCGATTTTGAGTTGCAGCGGGGCCACCAGACTGCTTCCCACCTGGTGCCCGAGGTAGGTTACGGACCCCTGGCCAATTTGACATTTGCTGGCCTTGATCGTGAGGCCGGCTCGTTGGAGGGCCTGCAGAACCTCTCGGAGGTGGTTGAGGTGGTCGGACCAGTGGCGGCTATACACAGCGATATCGTCCAGATAGGCGGCGCTGAATTCTTCGAGTCCCGCCAGGACCTGATTTACTAGCCGCTGGAATGTTGCTGGAGCATTCTTCATGCCGAATGGCATGACCTTGAAGTGGTAGTGGCCATCAGGGGTGGAGAAGGCAGATCGTTCTTGGGCCCGGGGTGTGAGACCGATCTGCCAGTAGCCCGCTGTCAGGTCGAAGATGCTGAGGTAGCGGGCAGCTCCCATGCGGTCGATTAGTTCATCCGCTCGGGGAATGGGATGTGCGTCGGTTCTGGTGACCGCATTCAGACCCCAGTAGTCGACGCAGAACCGGAGCTCAGGAGTGGTGCCGGGGGCGGCCGCTTTGGGGACCAGTACCACTGGGCTGGCCCAGGGGCTGTCGGAGGGCTCGATGACCCCGAGCGTGAGCATCTTGGACACCTCCTCTTGGATGCAGGCCCGTACCCGATCTGGTACGCGGTAGGCCCGATGTCGGATAGGGGGACTGTCTCCAGTGTCTACATCGTATAAGCACCAGGGGGTGACCCCTGGGGTGAGGGAGAACAGAGCGGCGAACTGCAGTAGGAGGTCTTGGCAGCCTTGACGCTGTTCCAGGGTGAGGGCCTCCGAGAGTCGGACCCCGTCCACGGAGCCGTCCTTCTCTCGAGTCCGTAGGAGATCAGGGAGTGGCTCGGAATCCTCTTCGGCTCCGCTGTCTGTTGCCATCAGGAGGCTGAGCTCCGAGCGCACAAAGTGGGGCTTTAGTCTATTGGCGTGGAGGACCCGGAGGGGGTTCCGTGAAGATTCCATATCGATGAGATAGGTGACAGGGCTCTTGCACTCGACCACTTTGAAGGGCCCTGTCCATTTGTCTTGCAGGGCGCATGGTTCGGTGGGAGACATCACCCATACCTGTTGGCCGGGTTCGAATTCGATGGAGGAGGCATTTTGATCGTACCACCTTTTCATGTCTTCCTGACTGGCCTCCAAGTTTGCTTTAGCCATTTCTCTGAACCGTCTGGTCTGGTTGCGTAGGGTCAGGAGGTACTTGAAAACATCTGGAGGGTTCTTCAGAGGGGGCATTTCCCAACCTTCTTTGACTAGGCTGAGCGGCCCTCGCACAGGGTGTCCATATAAGAGTTCGAACGGGCTGAAGCCGAGGGACTTCTGGGGGACTTCTCGATAGGCAAAGAGGAGGCACGGCAGTAGCACATCCCACTGGCGACGGAGGGGCTCTTCCAACCCCCCAATCATCCCTTTGAGCGTGCGGTTGAACCGCTCAACTAGTCCGTTTCCTTGATGGTGATAGGGGGTCGTGAATCGGTAGGTGACCCCACACTGTTGCCAGAGGGATTTCATGTATTTTGAAATAAAGTTTGTGCCTCTGTCGCTGACGACTTCTCGGGGGAAGCCCACCCGGGAGAAGATCCCCATCAAGGCCCGGCCGACCACCGGGGCTGTCACAGTTCGCAGGGGAACAGCCTCGGGGTAGCGGGTGGCGTGGTCCACCAGTACCAGGATGAACCGATGTCCTTGTGCTGTACGGGGGTCCAGGGGCCCCACAATGTCTATTCCCACCCTCTCGAACGGGGTGGTGACAACTGGGAAAGGTTGCAGAGGTGCTTTAAGTTTGCGGCCACTCTTCCCGCTGGCCTGGCACGTGGGGCAAGACCGGCAGTGCTGGAGTACGTCGTTCCTCATCTTGGGCCAGAAAAAGTGGGTCACCAGGCGACTGTAGGTTTTGTCCTGACCCAGGTGACCAGCCAGGGGGACATCGTGGGCCAGGTTTAGCAAGAAGTCTCTAAAGCGGAGGGGCACCACTAGCACTCGACTGGCCCCTAACTCCGCGATCCTCTGTTCGCTGTACAACAGGTCATTGTCCCAATAGACCCAATGGGTTCCGGAGGTGTCCCCTGCGCTCTGGGCAAAGGCTTGTTGGCGGAGTCCCTCGAGGGAGGGACAGGTCTTCTGCTCTTGCCGAAACTGTTCTTGGGTGGGCCCCCCTTCCTGACGCCACTGAGCCAGGTCGGGAAGGTCCTGGAGCCGGGCGAGCCCTTTGGGGGTTTGCTCTGGAGGTTCGGCCCGGTCGGTGTCTTCTACTGGAGCGACCGGGGGAGGAGGTGCTGGCCATTCAGGTTCTTCGGGTCGGGGGATGGCACGGGCGGCCATGGACCGGGTGGTTACGCACGCCCAGTCCGGGAGGCCCAACATCCCCAGGTGCTCTCTTCTCTCTACGGCGGCCCACGGGGAACTCTCCAGATCATTTCCCAGGAGACAGTCTACGGGGGAATCATCTCGGACCGTCACCTTCAACATGCCGGAGACTCCTCCCCACTCGAAGGGTACGCAGGCCATCGGACATAGACTCTCCGAATTGTCGGCTGAACGGACAGGGCAGAGAACGTTCGGCAGGATCTGTTCTGGGGTCACCAGGTGACAGCGGACGGCTGTCATACTGGCCCCGGTGTCACGTAGGGCTTCGGCCCTGCGTCCATTAATATTCACCCACTGACTGTACTTCCGGGTGTTGGCGGGTAGGGGGGCCCGCGGGACCATGTCTTTTCCCCCTAGGCACGCTAGAACCATGGCGGCGGGTTCCCATTCTTGGTGTTCTTGCTCATGTTCCTCGTGTTCTTCGGAGATTTGTTCTTCCCCCAGGGCGACGGCAGCCATCTGGCGGGGTCTCGGAGTCTGGCTCTGTGGACAATTCGGGTCATTTGCGTAGTGGCCGACTCGCTGGCATCGGTGACACGTGACATTGGCTCTGTACCCCGGCCGCGCCGGGGTGTTGCCCCGGTTGGCCGGGGGTGGTGTTTTGGCAGCGGGAGCGGCCGGGGCGTTGTCTCTTCCTCGTCCCTGGCCCCCTCCTCCTCCTCGGGGACGGTGCTGACCTGGGTGGTTCCGGTTCTGTTCATGTGACCCATTTCGGCCCACTCGGGTGATTTCCCACCGGTCAGCCTCGGCGGCGAGCTGTCGTGGATCAGTCAATTTACTGTCGAGGAGGTGCTGCCTGAGCTCGACGAAGCAGTTGTTAGATAGATGCTCCCATACCATGAGATTGAAGAGTTGCTCGTAGGTCGTTACATTGCTCCCCTTTATCCAACCCTCGAAGGCTCGGCTGAAATAGTTCACGTACTCCACCCAAGTTGTACCCGGGATCCGGGTGCAGTCTCGGAACCTCTGGCGGTACATTTCGGGTGTGAGCCCATAGCGGGTGAGGAGGGTAGCTTTCATGTGGTCATAGGAGGTCATCAGATGGTCTGGGAGCTGTAACAGGGCATCGCGGCCCTCATTGACGAACCTCCCCCATAGACCGGCTCCCCAGTCGCTTCGATCGATCCGGTGGGAGGTCATAGCGATCTCGTAGGCCTTGAACCACTGCTGTATGTCGTCATCTCGGAAATATTCTCGAACGACATCCTTGGGGATGTGTACTTTCTTTTCTGTTGCTCCCGGGGTGCGCGGTTGCTCGGGCACCCCTAATTCTTTGTTCTGCTTACGTAATTCTATCTCTGCTAGTTTGCGCTCGTGTTCATACGCCAGTCTCTTCTCTTCGAGCTCTCTTTGTCTCTGTTTTTCTTCCCTTTCTTCTCGGAGCCGTAGATGTTCTAGGTTCAGTTTTTGTTCGGCTAATTTGAGTTCGCCATCCATTTTGAGCCGGGCCATCTCTAGTTCATGTAGTCTGTTTCTCTCTCGTTCTTGGATTTCGTTTTGCGAAAGACCCGTTCTTCGCTCCTCGGGAGCCGTGGTGTTTTTCTCTGCTGCTGCGACATTTTGGTCCGGGGGTCTGACGGCCCCGGTTTCCGCCCATGACTCAATGGCGTGCTTGAAATCGTCCTTAGTACTCAGACCGGTGGTAGCGATGCCTAGTTCAATGCAGAATTGTTTCAACTCACGATGGCTGTACTCTTCTAATTTCTCCATCTGGAATTTCTCGGTGGATCCGCTCTCTTTGGTTGTCATTGTGGTTTCGTCATGGGGTGAGCTACTCTCTGTACGATTACGCGTTGATTCGGATCGCTCCGCTGGCCACCAATGTTAGACGGACCGGGAGGGTCGGCCGAGAATAAGGGGAGAGGTCTCCGGGGAGAGCCGTCTCCAGCGATCGTACAGACGAGTAACTTCCCCCCCACAGATGTACACCACACAAGGATAAGGTTTAACGTTCTTTATAAGCAATTCTTGAAGTACGGTGAAATGGTACAAGGAGGTCTGGACTCAGGGGTCCCCTCAGTTCTAGTCTCTTGATTGGGAAAAGGGGTAGCGGGACAGTCTTGTTACCAATCTGATAGATGCGGTGATAGATGGATAGCTCACAATCCTCGAGCTCGGTGTTCTAGATGATCGGGCCGCGGCGGAGCCAGCAGGTCCCGAGATGACTGAAGGTAGCGACGGTCCGCGGCGACGCCAGCAGGTCCCGATGAAGGTGGTAGTTACAAACGGTCCGCGGCCATGCCAGCAGGTCCCGACGACGATGAAGGTTTCAGAAGGTTGCGGCAGCGCCAGCAGGCAGGACGATAGTTCGCAAGGCAAGACTACGGCAGCACCAGTAGTCCGTCAAGGATGAGTTCTTCACTGCGTCTCTTGACTCCAGGATACAACTGCCTTCCTGCTCTGGAGCTGCCCGAGTTATAGGTCTGGCCCCCTTTGATGTCCGGACCCTCGCATTTGGAGGTCGGGAGGTCCGGGATGAGGGAGTCCAGACACCCAGCAGGGGGTGGAGCCAGTGCCCGGGGGAGCTGGGGGCGATCGGCACCTGGCTGGGGAGAGCCATCGACACCTCTTTCTCCCATTGACCTGCCAAGTAGTCCGCTCACCTCCTGGGTGGATGGTGGTGCCGGGATGTCGGGGCCTGGCCAGGCCCAGGGTTAGGGTCGATCGGAGGCCACGCGGCCTCGTGGTGCTGTGTCCAAGATGGCGCCCAAGCCGGGCGAGGGGGCCGGTAGTGATTCGGGTCCATGATTTGGAGATGTCCAGGGGCAGGGGTCCCATATGAGACGGGAAACGGGTGGTTGTTGCGTGTCACACCTGAAGAGCCGGGCTCGGGCCCGGTCGTGCGGGGAGGGAGCAAGCCCTTCACGTGGCCTGTCCAACAAATACATTTGCAAATATACAAAACCCTTGGTTATTGAAATTTGCAATCTTCAAATAATACTAAGGACTAAACAAAGAACAACAAAGGACTGGGAGCGACCCACTTATACATCAAGTAAAGCAGATAACCTGCCTACACAAATTGCAATTCGTAAATACAAACCTATACAAACTTATCAAAGCTATACCAAACAAATAGTTGTCCAAATTCTAACTGCCAAATTCTAACTGCACTAACAGTCTCTTTAAAAAAACTTACGCCAAAAAGGGTTGCTCAGTCAGGAGTGACACCTTTTGGAGAGGTTTAAATCAGAAAAATCAAAAATATACTGGGCCGCTAAGACAGAGAATCCCCCAGAACCTCCGTGCACAGAGTACCTCTTTTAGTAGATTTCTGTCTTGCCTTCCCCAGCAGATTTCCGTTCTCTGACAAAATTACTCCTCCAGATAATCACTTCATGATGAGGCCCGCGTTGGTCGCGCCATCTGAGGAACCAAAATAATTACAATACTCCTTCTCAGGGGTCTTACCAATAAGTAGTCCATTCAAAGGTGGCAAAGAAATCAACAGAGAATCTGAAATATGAAAAGACATCTTTACTATAATTAATTGTGAGGCTCCGTAGCCCAGTCACACCTAAAGCAACTGGATGAGGGAGTCTGCCTGCATGGCCTCCGCACAGACCTTTTATACAAAATATTGTGCCCTAGGCACACATTCCTGCTTTGAAGTACATTATTGTTGGTCGCTCCCAGGACGTGCACACAAAGCACCACTTTCAAGATAAGTCCAGGCCATAAAAGGATCGCACACATGCTTGGTTTCCTGTTCGATCAGGCCGGACAAACCCATCATAAAACCTTCAACCCAGATGGATGAACATGTCGTAAAGGAAAGGCAGAAACAGATGGAAAGGAGATAGAGGAGTGGGAACGGCGTCCCATAAAATCGGACACGTCCTGCTCTTTGATCTTTATTGCGCCAGCTGTTGAACAAGGAACTGGCTTGGCAGGGTTAGCCTCAAGCAACAGGGTCAGCTTTCGTCAGGTCATGCAGAAGTCAGCACAAACCCATGCTAGGGTTATGTCCTTTAAATGCTTGTTCTGCCATGGTGAGAGCCTACTGTAAGGGCAATGCACAGAAATGGCTGCTATTCACAAGATGAAACCCAAGGGTTCAAACAGAACCTTCAAATACACAGTGAATCCATTGGTGTAACATGATGAAAACACTCATGCATGCCGCATTCGTTATTTGTGGTTCGCTGATACCAAATTCATAACAGAATCATGATATTTAAAACACAGGTTCAGAATTTTCAGAACCACACACCTAAATATTAGAATCTGAAAGAAACACATAGTGATAGATTCCTTACCTTAGAATTAACACCAGGCATCTGACTGGATCTGGAAAGTTTTCATCAGCAGTACCCCTGCGTGTCGGTAGGCGTCGTTGGTGTCTTTGTCACTGAGATGACTGCGCAGGAGCTGCTTAGACGCACCCACGTGCGCTGACTTCATTTCTTTCTTGTACTGCGCCAACAAGCGCAGATCCCGGAAGACCAAGTACCCCCAGTATGTATAGGTTTTATAAAGCGCAGAAATCAACCCCGAAGAGGTATCTCTGTGCTATCTTAACAGGAAAGTCAGGCGAACACGTGCAGGTAGAAATTATACTCCTAGTGCAGTTTTCAAGAGTTTCCTAAAGAGAAGATTGGAGCAATTACGCACGTCCACCTTTAGGGTGTTCCATAATTTTGAGGCCAGATGGACAACAGTTTTGCCGCCTGTTCTAAGTTTCTTAAACCGGCTAATTACTAACAGCCTTTACCCTTCCGATCTAATATGGCGATTTGGACAGTAGACTCCGAATTTATCCACCCGGTAGCTGGGGCTCGTGCCATAGAGTGCTTTATGTGATCCTGTCACCCCTCGCCTTCTTGCCCCTGCTCAGAAAAGACAAACTACCCTGGGTGGAGGGGGTGGCTCTGGGGCTTGGGCCCGGCCCCTCCAACACTTCTCGCTGCGGTCTCTGCCTCCCGTGTGGTTTCCGCGGGGGGTGGCTCCCAGCAGGCAGGCAGAGCCCCCGAGACTAGCGGACCAGCTTGGGACTGGCTCTCTGCGAGGGGCCCGAGCCCGAATCGCCCTGAATATAGTGTGGGGCAGAGCGAAAAATCATGCCAAACCTGTGAATTCGGTGACCGCAAGACTTGGTACAGCAAATGAGCCGCTCGGCGCCACTTTTCACCCGAGGGAACGGGCTGCCCGCTGTCTTTTCGCTGGACCAGGAGACGCGATGCCGACCGCCATTTTATGTCCAGACTCCGATCCACCTCAAGACGGTCCACAACCCTCCCTACTGATCCGGATACACCCCATGAAGCCAGCGAGGTGAGCGCATTGCAATCCAAGGAGAAGCGGTGCCTACCTTAGATTCCCTGACTTTTGCACGACAAGAGGGGTGTCCCGATTGCGATCTTGAGGCGCCTGATCCCAAAATGGCGTGGTGGCGAAGAAGCGTTGCCTTATTTGTACCGATTTTGCCCTCTGCGCTCCATTGCAGCGAGTTTACCACTCTCTAAGCCCATTCTCAACTGGACTCTCATATGCGTTCTGCTAAAACGCTGCCTGCAGCCTGCCTGAGCGAACACGACCAGTCCATGCCGCCTGACCTTAAGAAGGCGGATTTGGGACATTGTAATACACACCACCATGCTTGGCCATGCTCGGTGACTGTAACTTAGGCCCCACAGTGATCAACATTGGAGACCAGTGCCAGTGAGGCTCAGTACCAGTGCAGTACTAATCAGTGCCAATGCCCAGTACCAGCAATGCTCAGATAGCCAGGGCACTGAATAAAGTGAATAGCTCGTGAGTGGTGAGGCCTGCCGCCCCCCAGCCGCCAGTCCGGAGCTGTGCTATCGGACTCCCTGGGCCAGTGTGTGCTGAAGACGCGGCGATGGGTAGGAATAATGGACAAACTTACTATCATTGCCGGACTGTATTGCCCTGAGGTCCTGTGGGTGAAAGAGATTTTAAGTGTGTGTGAAGGAGTTGAAGACCACTGAAGCAGGAGGACTATTGGCCTGATGGGGGTTGAATTTGCGCAGACGGTCCGGGGAAAATAGTTTTCTGGGCTGAATACAGCTGGGGCCTGAACGCTGGATTAAATAATTGCAATCCGCTGGGCCTGTGGCAGAGGCAGCGAGTGGCCGCTTTTCTTAGTCTGTGGCTCAAGCAACCCTGTATAACTGGGTTCAACTTTCCAACCTTGCCGCACAGCGCGGACCGTCAGGCTGGCCGTGAAGGAGGCCACATGACCATCATGAGGATGCTGTTGCCTCTTCTACAGCTGTGCAACAAGTAGTGCCAGCTGCACCGTTTAGGCCTTTTACAGCTGCGCAGCAAGTAGTGCCAGTTGCACCATTTAGGGCTTCTACAGCTGTGCAGCAAGTAGTGCCAGCTGCTCCGTTTAGGCCTTCAACTGCTGTGCAGCAAGTAGTGCCAGCTGCATCTTTTAAACAACTTTATCAGTGAAGACAGTTTTGTTTGAGTTAGGACTCCCGCTGCCTTGGCAGCCTGGACATTATGGATTATGGATTCAGGGCATCTGTGCCCCCTGCTGAGTTGGCCTGGGAGTCTCCAAGGGATTTAGGGCGCCAGGTCCTTATACGGATATGGGGTGCTAGGAAATGTTTCCCATGTAGTATGTGTTACGCACCCTGTTCTGAGTACCTCTAGAGGTGGTTTTATGATGACGAGGTTGTTGTGCATTCTTAGACCTTGTTAGTCAGATCTTGTTCCACCCCTTGCTCTTTGTCCCTAATGTTAATGTTTCTCAGGAGATTAGGGTCCAATAGTAGTCTGTTGAGATTATAGGCGTGCAACACGTTTGGTGCCGAATGTGCCTCTGTTACAGGCTGATGCGAAAGTCAGTGATCACCAGTGGTCACCAGTGGTCACTGGGTGTTCATGATAATCTGTTCTACTTTGACCAAATTTGCTTTGTGATGGTTTTGAAAATGGTTCAGTTGGTCCTTTCATATGTAAACTATTCCTTTGTTTATCTAGTGCCAAGTGACACCATGCATACTTAGATGAAGGGCCCAACAAATACCCACCCCACTTCCCGGATGACACATTAGTTCTGATTTCTTCACCCAACATCTGGAATATGTGCCTCCTTTTTGGCCTCTTACCTCTCATCACCACCGCCTTCCTAGTAACACCTTTCTCATATCCCCACCCCACCTCCCTCCGGCTCATTTTCCCAACATGGCTACCACTCGAGTTAAGACTGGAATTAATTGCTACAAAATCATTTATCCTCCCAACCAGAAGAAAGCTTCAGTAAAACGATTGAAACATAATACTATTGAACGTTTTCCTGATTCCCTTTTTGTTGATCAATTTTACAATGGTCGTCTTGGGAGGCTCAAAAGCGATTTCATCTTCTTCACTCACGACACCCCCTCTTGGTCCACCACCTTATATAATTCCCTTAACGTCACCTCCTCCTCCTCTATCCCTCATGGCAAACAACAAAAAAATTCCCCCTCTGCGCGTTTCGATGGCTACCTCACTATCTCACTCTATAATAACGGTACTGTCATGATCCAAGGCAAAGACTCCTGTCTCTCGCTCTTTGACCACCTCTTCCCCTCCCTACTCCCCTCCTCTGCGACTGGGTTATCCCCTAACTCCTCACCTAGCTCCACCCACTACATACTTTCTCCTCCCATGACTCCCCTACACACCATTAGGGTGCACCCTCGAGAAGCAGAGGCAGGCCCTCTTCCCTTCCCCTCCCCTCTGCCCTCCTCTCCTATTCCTCACCCTTCACAGTTTGCCCCCCCATTCATCACTTCAGCCTTACCTCTAACTAATACGCTCCTCGTCCAATCTGCACCATCACGGTTCCCCAATCTCTTCACCTCACCCATATTCCTACCTGCCACCCCCCTTTTGAGTCCACCTCTCCTCCAACCCTCTCCCCTGGTTAACCCTCCCTACGCTCCCTCCTCCCCTCGTTTTTCTCCCCGATTTTGTCTTCAAACCCATTGCATCTCTCTCCTTCCACCCTCTCCTCCAACTATGCTGTGCTACCCCCTTTCCCCCCTTGGTAACCTTTCCATTTCCCTCCCTGGGGCACAGCCGAACCACTTCCTTTCTTCAATTTACCTTTCTCCCAACCCCCCTCACTCTGCCAGATGCCCGTTTCCCTACAGCCACCTCCTCTCGACAACAGGACCTCCTCAACCACCACCCTCTTTTCCTCTCTAACCTCCTACATTCCCATGACTCCATACAATCCTCCCCTCTCCTTCTACCATACCGCCCTGATCTGTACCAAGCTCCCCCTAAATTTGTCCTTAATTCCCTTCCTTCTTGAAACTCCAACAAAGACAACTCTCCCTTCGCCTCTGACTCACCAACTACCGCTCTCAACCTCCACCTTTCCCCACTTTTGAACCCTACACCTCAAATCCCCTCCTTTACCGCCACCTCTCCCTGCCTTCCTCCACCAATTCCACCCCCTCCTGTTTCCTTCCAGCCACCCAACCACCCGTGCTTTGCGCTACTCTCCCTGGAAAACAAGCTAGACTCCCTGATCACCTCTATCTCCCAGCTTGTAAGTGCCATTTCACTTTTAAGCTCCAAGATTCCCACCTTTCCATACACCTCCATTCCTTTGTATAACCCTCACCATCCCACGAGATGCACCTCGCCCCCTCACCCCACTATAGCTAAGCTCAACCCATCGTCTGCAAACTTAGTTAACTCACACAAGCCTTCGAATGCCACCCTTCTTCAACCTGCACCTCCCGATTACCCTACTTTCTACTCTATTCCGACCATCTCCTCTGTCAGAACCAAGCATCCACCTAAACACTCCCGAGCACCCCGGTATAAGCACAATATCCCGTTCACCCTGCAGAGCCCAAGTGCCCCCATCACCAAAACAGTCTTGAAAGAGCTGCGCTGTCTGCTCCACAATTGCAGATCAGCAGTAAAACATAAACTTGAAATCTCCGATACGATCACCCTTCACAATATTGACATGCTCTTCCTCACAGAGACCTGGTTCAACGATACCTCTCACTCTATCTTTGATCTCCTATTACCCATAGGCTATTCTATACTCAAGAATGACAGAACCGACGGCGTTGGGGGAGGTGTTGCAGTCATTTTTAGAAACTCCCTTCAATTGAAGGCTTTTCCTTTCAGCTCCTTCCACACTTTTGAAGGCCTTTCTCTTGAGCTCCAATTGAACCATCGCTCACCCCTCAGATTCCATGTCATTTACCGCCTGCCGGGTAGCGACCCTTCGTTTATGGAAGAACACACTGACTTCATCAGCGACCAATACTCGGAAAGTGACAATCAGACCTTTGTGGGTGACTTCAATCTCCCCTGGGGCTCACATCAAGACTCTTCTGCGAACTCGTTGGCCACTTTCCTCTCTGCAAACGATCTTATCCAACACTGAACACAGTCAACACACTCTAAGGGCTCAATCCTGGACCTTGTTATTCCCAAAGCAGACAGGCTTTCTATCACTACCCCTATTCATGTAGACTGGTCTGACCACCTCCTCATCCCATTCTCTCTTCAGCTATCACACTCTATAACTCTTGGCCAACCTAAGAGGGCTACCTCCTGGTTCCGTGATGCTAAAAATATTGACGTTGTTTCCCTCTGTGAATCAGCTTTGTTATGACTTCCAAGGCTAGGCCGGAACCTTGATGTTGACGAACTCACCTCCCAATGCCTCACAGTCCTTGCAGTCGAAATCAATAACGTTGCTCCTCTCCAAAGCAAAAAGACCAGGCCCACTCCCTCAGCACCCTGGTTCAACAAATCCCTCTATGAAGAAAGGATGCAGCTAAGATTCCTGGAGAAACAATGGAGGCAATCGGCCTCCACCGATAACTTGGCCACGCTTCGTTCTGCAAGATACAAGTACCATAAGAGCATCTTCCTTGGGAAAGCGTCGCACTTCAGAACCCTACTTGACTCTGCCAAAAATAGACCCAAAAAACTATTCGATCTCATCAAGATTCCTAACCGCTCTCCCCCAACATCCAAGCTGGAGGACTCTACAAAGAGAGCAACGGATTTTTCTCTATTCTTTGACGAAAAAGTGAAATCCCTTGTGGCTCAGGTCGCTCTTCCTACACCTCCAGAGGAGCGCAAATCCTTAGCCATTTGGCAGAACTTTGACCCCATCTCTGAAGATGCCCTCTTCAAATGCATCCACGAAACAAAGCCCTCCAACCATTCTCTTGAACCCATCCCCAGTGCCATTGCCATCGACTTCTATTCCCATTCACTGGGGGGGGGGTCCCTGTCTTCTCATTCTCCTTGACCTCTCGGCAGCCTTTGACACTTTCAATCACGACACTCTCCTCAACACTCTGCAACAGAGAATGGACATGGAGGGTACTGTGCTTAAATTGTTTGCTTCCTTCCTCTCTGATAGATCCCAAATGATCAAAATAGCGAACAGTCTTTCATCTCCTTTGGCGGTAGGTCAAGGTGTTCCTCAAGGCTCTATACTTGCACCTACATTGTTCAACCTCTACCTAGAACCACTGGGAAATCTCCTAAGTAAATCTGGGATCCATTATCATCTCTACGCAGATGACACTCAAATCTACCTCAAGGTTGGCTCCACTCACGATCTCGCTATCCTAAGCTCAACTGTCTCCTCCATTCAAAACGGATGTCAACTCATCAACTGATTCTGAATCCCTCAAAAACTGAATTCCTCCTCCTCTCCTCCTCACTTTCTCCTCCCTAGTTCAATCATGGATGGATCCGATGAATCTACTTAACAATAAACCCATCATTGTTGACAGCACAAAATCCCTTGGTGTCATACTTGACAACAAACTCAATCTAATCCCCCACATCAATTCCATTGCAAAGTCTACACAATACCAACTGCGCCTTCTTTGGGGCATTCGTCGCTTTTTCCCTGAGCACGACCTTAAAACACTGGTGCAATCGCTGGTCCTCTCCAGACTGGACAACTGCAATTCTCTTCTTACTGGCCTCCCTAAATCCCACCTGTCCCCCCTGAAATCGGTCTTGCACTCAGCAGCCTGTTTCATTTACGGGGCCAAAAATAGCGACCACATCACACCGCTGTTATCCACCCTTCGCTGGCTTCCAATCAAGGCTAGAGCTATCTACAAGACTGCCTGTATCACCCACAAAGCCTTGCACTCCTCATCTCCTTGTTACCTGTCGAATAAACTGAAACTCTCTGTAGGCTCTAGACCATCTCGTAATACGGAAAATCTACTGCTTGAACCCCCCCACTTTCAAGAAGGAAAGATCGATGGCCCAATCCTTTTCAGGCAACGCAGTGGGAATCTGGAACTCACTCCCGCCTCAGCTCCGGACTACCTCCTCCTCTCAGGTCTTCAAATTGGACCTCAAAGCTCTCCTCCTCCAAAGACACCTACAAATCTAATTCACACCCTCGCTATCATCTGAAGGAAGACCTCCATTTATTGAAAAGTCTATTGTCCAGGACTATGGAAGTTCCTTCCCAGTGTGTTCTGGTAGTTTGAATGTTTACCCTTTTTTCCCCAGTATTATCCTTGTACTTGTGTATGGTACCCTTTTTGTAACTTGCACACGTCACTTTTCTCTTGTAACACACTGTTTGCTACCCCTCACATTTTGTTTGCTTTAGAGACTTGCACAAGTGTCTGCGATTTATTGCAGTATTATACCTCTACTGGTACTTTGTACGTTTATGTATCCTGCACACATATCACTTTTTTCTCCTGTAATGTACCAATTGCTACCTCATGTATTTTGGTTGCTCACAATTGTCACTTTTGATCCATGTAACTTAACGTTTGCTTTTGTAATTTGTTAATTTGTAATTGTTTCCTCTTGTATCATTACTGGTCCTATTGTGAAGCGCTCTGACACCTTCGGGTAAAGTCGGCGCTATATAAAATCGCATAAATAAATATGTGTGAGACACCAAAGCTTAAAATTAATTCGCTGGCGGAAAGGGAGCCAGTGAAGCTGTTTTAATAAAGGTCCTACCGAAGTGCGAGTAGGTTTTTTTAGTGCCAGGTGAGCGGCCACGTTTTGAAAAATCTGCAGTCTTCTGAGAAGGAACTCGTTGGCAGATGCCACCAGAGCATTGCAGTAGTACAAGCGGCCAATAATCAATGCCTGGATCAAGGTTCTTCGCACAGAGTGGCAACCAGCGAAACACTCTTCGCAGGAGGCTTACGGTATGGTAACAGGTCTCCATCGTACTCATAAATTGGTCCTTTATTGATAGCAGAACATCTATGCGGACTCCCAAATTTTTTTCCACAGCGGTTGGAGATGGGGCTGGACCTAAAGTAGCAGGCCACCACCTAGGGGACC
Organism: Lissotriton vulgaris; assembly: GCF_964263255.1. Classification (NCBI taxonomy): domain Eukaryota; kingdom Metazoa; phylum Chordata; class Amphibia; order Caudata; family Salamandridae; genus Lissotriton; species Lissotriton vulgaris. The sequence goes on from NC_141689.1 coordinate 112,790,614, forward strand.
AGACAGTCTTATCTATGCCAATCAACAGAATTTCCGTTTTGTACGCATTTAACTCAAGACAATGGTCTGTCATCCATTCAGACACAGCTAACATACACTTAGCAAAATCAATATCCTCAGAGTTCTTATCAAAGGTCAGAAGCAGCTGGGTATCGTCAGTGTAAGAGAAAGGGGAAAAACCGTGCTCCCCGATAACCTTTGTAAGGGGTGCCGCATATATATTAAATAAAGTCTGGCTTAGACGAGAGCCCTGGGGCACCCCCTTAGTAAGTTTCATGGTTTGGGAACGGAAAGGACCCAAGTTGAATGGTCTGAGTGCGCTGGTCGAGGAAACTGCGCCATTTGAGAGCCTGTCCCTGCCGCCCTGCCTCTCTCAGTTGCAAAATCAGTTTCTTATGAGAGACTGTGTCGAAGGCTGCTGTTAAGTCCAAGAAGACCAGTATCACTGCTTTATTAGCATCCAATGCCATTTTAATATGATACGTAACCCCAATAAGGGTTGTCTCTGTGGAATGTATCTGTCACTTTTAGACGTAAGTTTTTTTTAGGCCTTTTGTCTCACTTCTTTTGAGTCGATTGACTCCTGGTGTCGTAGGGATGCCCGGCTTGAAGAACTGTGGGGACTGTCACCGCATGATGCCAATGACGGAGCCACACCGCATGTGTCTCTACTTCCTGGGACACGAAAACACCTCCAAGTAGTAACCCGACTGCCAGGCCTTAGCGCCGAAGACTTTGCTGGAGCGGTCCCGAAATTTGATAGAAGTCCGGCAGTTGATTCCACACTGCTCAAGGTAACGGTCCAGTGGAAGGTCGAGGCACTGATCGTGGAGCTGTCATTGTCATTCCTCTTTATCTAAGTCTTCACACTCTGGGTCAGGTAAGTCGAAGCATTCCAAGAAGTCTATGAAGCGTTGTCGCTCTTCGACTTCCTCTTGCCCATCTTGGCTGAGGGTGAGGGTGTGGGTGGTGCAACCCCCACAGCTCCTGCGGGGGCTGCGACATTGCCACCTGCCTACCTGCCCTTTCTGGATCCGTCGGCGACGCCTGTTCAGGTGCAAGACTTTCTTGTTGCCATGGCCTTACTCTTTGGGCCATCTGGCCCCAACGGTGCACCTGTGGGCCCGACTGGGGGTTTTGCTCTTTCATCGCCGGCAGCTTTTGTCCCGGCGCTGCAGGACCCCCCTGGATCCTGGCTCTGATCCAGGGCGACACCAGTTGACCTCATAACACCTCCACTGGTGTTGACCCTTCCTCCTCCAGCACCACCTCTGATGTCGTCTGGTGCCCCCGCCTACGTCGTCCCAAGTTTAAGCCATGACCCAGACACACTGCCGGATCGGTGTCGCTCAACGCTGATCCCGACAGTGCCTTTTTACCCTTATGTGCGTCCGTCCTCCTTTTCTTCCTGTTTCACAGACTTCGGAGGAAGGGGTGGACTGGGAGGGGTCTGAGGACCCTCTCACACAACAGTGATTATGATCCAGACTGGGCAGAGGATTTGGGGGATGCCAATGTTCTAGACACCTCACCTTGGCATGCTGTCTCCTACCGTGCCGAGGGAGGAGGGCGCCAGTTACGCAGTGGTGTTGCGTAAGGCGGCCGAGGCCCTCCACCTCGAACTCGCTATAGTGGACGTCAGGACTAACCTCCTGATAGAAGTGCTTCAGCCGGCAGCAACCAATTTGTAGCCCCTGCTGCCTTTCAATTACGTGCTTTCGGGCACTTGGTCCAGGCCCAACACAGGGGTTCCTGTGGACAGGATTGTGGCCCGACGCCATAGTTCCGCTCCGGTTGAACCCCCCCCAACCTCCCCTCTTTCTCTCCCAACACCCCACTCCCGAAAGCTTGGTTGTCCAGGCCTCTGCTTCCCAGAGCGCGTTCCGTTCCGCACCTCCGGATAAGAAATGCAAGAAGCTGGAGCAGCTTGGCAAGAAGCGTTTTTCATCTGCCAGCTTAGGGCTGCGGTCGGTAAACAAATTATGCCTCTTGGGCCAGTATTCACACTCTGTGTGGGGTACCGTTGCGCAAGTGCTGACCAACTGTCCGGAGGAGGCACGGACAGTACTCTCTCAAGCTATAGCAGCTGGGCAAGACTCAGCTAAGTTCACCATCCGTTGTGGGCTTGATACCGCCAACTCGCTGGGCAGGGCGATTTCCACGACGGTGGCGCTTCAGCACCACACCTGGCTGAGGACAACTTGCTTTTCAGGGGATTTCCAGAACACTCTGATGGACATGCCCGTTGAAGGCATTCGCCTTTTTGGCTATAAGGCAGATGGTGCATTGGAGCGCTTTAATAACTCGTGGACTACGCAAAGTCCTTGGGCCTGTCGGTCACTCGCCCTCCTCCGCCTTCTGCTTTTTGCTCCTTTCATGGACACGGAAGGGGTGCCCCAACATGTTTGTTCCAGAGCCCCAGGCCTGCACGGCAACATCCTCAGCTTGGTTGCGGACGGGGGAACCGCCGAGGCTGTTCTGGGGGCCAGCGGGTGGGTTAGTCCACCTCCACCCAGCAGCATCCACTACAAAGCCTTCCTAGTCCGAACTTTAAGGCCCATCGAACGCCAGTGGGGGGCTGAATTTGCCTTCAACTCCCCCACTGGCACAACATCTCATCGGGCAAGTGGGTGCTGCAAATTGTGCGAAGGGGCTACTCCCTCCCCTTCAAGACTACCCTTCCAGCCATACCACCTCAGTACCAATGGATGTCGTAGGACCATCTTGCGCTTCTTCAGCAGTATGTCGCGGCCCTCTTGGCCAAGGGGGCCATCAAGCGCGTTCCTGTCCCAGAAGTAGGTTGTGGTTCCCACTACTTTCTGGTCCCCAACAAGGACAAGGGCCTGCGTCCTATCTTGGACCTCATGAACGTCAACCGCCTCCTCCGGAAGGAGAAGTTCAAGATGTTGATGCTAGCTCTGGTGTAGTCTGCCCTCGACCTTGGTGACTAAATGGTAGCGTTGTACTTGCAGCACGCATATTTCCACATCCCCGTCCTGCTGGCCTACCGGCGTTACCTGCGATTCACGGTAGGCCATGAGTACTTTCAGTTTACTGTGCTCCCCATCGGCCTTACCAGCACCCCTAAGGTGTTCATGAAGGTGATGGCGGTAGTCGCAGCTCATCTGCGCAGATCAGGGGTTCCAGTCTTCCCCTATCTCGACAACTTGTTGCTGAAGGCGGGCTCACCCCAGGCAGTCGTCTTCCACCTCCAGACTACGGCCAACCTCCTCATTTGCATTCTCCATCAACGTGCCAAAGTCACACCTGATTCCCTCTCAGGCGCTAATCTTAATCGGATCGGTTCTTGACTCAGCGCAGTTTCGGGTTTACCCTCCGTCTACCGGGTCTGATGGCCTCCTGCATCCTGTTAGTGAATCATGCCAGATGGCATATGCGGACTCTGCAGTGGGACCTGAAGTTCCAGTGGGCGCAACATCAGGGCAACCTGTCCGACCACGTCCAGATCTTGGAGGGCACTGCGCAACAATTGCGGTGGTGGCACACAAATTGCGATTGGGTCAATGGCAGATCCCTCTCCCTTCCCCAACCGGAACACTCAGTTTTGAGGGACGCTTCCCTTCTCGGATGGGCCGGCCACTTGGGAGAGGCGGAGATCAGAGGACTCTGGTCTCCGGTGGAGTCCCGGCTCCATATCATTCTCCGTAAGCTTCTGGCAATCTGACTTGCAGAGAAGGCATTCCTTCCCTCTAACACGAGGAGAGTAGTGCAGGTGTTCACAGACCACTCCACTCCCGTGTGGTACTGCAACAAACAAGGCGGGGTGGGGTTGTGGACCCTATGTCAGGAGGCTCTGCGCCTCTGGACATGGCCGGAGCATCGGGGCATTTCCCTGGTGGTTCAACACCTGGCAGATTCTTTGAACGCAAGGGCGTACAAACTTGGCCCCAGGTGCGTGATGGATCACAAATGGCGTCTGAACCCGAATGTGGCGCAAGGTCTCTTTCAGCAGTGGGAAAAGCCTTGGTTAGATCTACTCGCCACCGTAGAGAACGCGTAATGTCTTCAGTTCTGCGCATTAGAATTTCCAAGGTGGCACTCGCTAGGTGACTCTTTTCATTGTGACTGGAGTTGCGTCTACTATACACCTTTCTGCCTATACCACTTCTACTCAGAGTGCTGAAGAAGATCAAGCGTGACCAGGCCGTAGTCATTCTTGTGGCTCCAGACAGGGCTTGAAGAGTATGGTGTCCTGAGCTACTCAGCATGGCTATCGATCCCCTGATCTGACTGAATCTTCGGGAGGATCTTCTGTCGCAGCAGCAAGGGACGGTCTTCCACCAGAACCTGTCCGCCTCCTTGCGTGGAGATTGAGGTGTGGCAGTTGACGTCTTTTGACCTGCCTCCAGAAGTATGTGATGTAATGCTGGCGGCCAGACGGCCCTCCACTAAAACTGTATACGCCTGCAGTTGGAATACATTTGTGGCATGGTGCACAGCAAAGGTTGTGGATCCCCTCTCTGCCCCGATTTCAGAGGACCTTCTCTTTCTCCTTTTTTTGGCCCAGCAGGGCTCTGCTCTGTGCACTATCAAGTACTTTCTCTCGGCTATTTCAACCTTTTTACAGCTTCCACATCAGCCTTCCCTTTTCAAGTCCCCTGTTGTAAATAGATTCTTAAAAGGCATTACTCATCTTTTCCCTCGCGTTGCTTTCATAATGCCTCAGTGGGACTTGAATCTGGTTCTCGCATGTCTGATGTGTGCTTCCTTTGAGCCACTTCACAACTGTCCTCTTCGTCTTCTTACTTTAAAGACCGCTTTCCCTACGGCGAATCACCTCTAACAGAAGAGTGAGTGAGCTCCAGGCCCTTTCTTTGAAACCTCCTTTTCTCTCTGTCCATCCTGACAAAGTTGTACTAAGGACTTGTCCTTCTTTTCTGCCAAAGGTTGTCACTGCCTTTCACATAGGGCAGACCATCACTTTGTCTTCTTTCCGCCTCCCTCAAAAGAGGAAGAGAGGCTCCACCGTCTGGACACAAAAGAGCACTCTCCTTCTGCCTGATACGCACACAACAGTTCTGGGTGGATTGCCAGCTTTTTGTTGGCTACGTGGGCGCCAATAAAGGTCGGGCCGTGCAGAAGCAGACCATCTCTCGCTGGGTCGTTCTGTGCATAAAGGCTTGTTATTCTTTGGCTAAAAAGGAAGCCTCCAGTGGGGCTACGTGCCCATTTGACAAGGGCGACGGCAGCCTCTACTGCTTTGGGATGGAGAGTTCCCTTGCATGACATCTGCCAGGCAGCTATGTGGACCTCACTGCACACATTTACCAAGTATTTCTACCTGGACAGCCAAGTCTGGAGAGATGGCTTCTTTGCCCTTCTGTTCACCTGGACTTTTGGTTTGCAGACCCACCACTGGGGTTGGTATTGCTCGGGTATCTATTCTAAGGTAAGGAATCTGTCCCTACATGTTTTTTTCAGATGCACTGTTACTTACCTTCAGTAACTATATATCTGTAAGAAACAGTAGTAGTGATAGATTCCTTACAGCCCCACCCATCCTCCCCGTTTTGCTAACTGATTCCTATGGTTAAGGTTATTCCTTTTCAGGGCCCTAGTTTCAAAGCACCAGTTGTCAGTTTCTTGCATGGCTCTGCTTTCCTGGCGTGGGAAGTGAAGTACAGAAATGTCAGTGTGCGTTGGTTCGTCCGAGTAACTCCAGCAACGTCAACCCAGCGACAACGATGCCAATGACTCACGCGGAGCCGCATGACGACGGATGGGGTAATTCTAAGGTACAGAATCTATCGGTACTAATGTTTCTTACAGATATATTGTTACCAAAGGTAAGTAACTTGTGTTTTAGGGTTGTTTTAAGGGATTAACAGGTGGGACCAATGGGCACTTTACCTGGACTGTCTACACCCTCCATTATGCCACCTACTGTGGTAGGAGGCATAGTCGTAGCCTGGAGGAACCCCCCGCCCCCTCATCTTCCATATGGCAGAGACTGAAAGATATGCTTCACCTCGCTTCCTTCACCTTAGGGGTGGAGTTGGCAGAGGTGGGGCACAACCTATTGTTCCTATTTTTTGCTGCAGGTTTTCCGGCCGAAAGTAGAGGTGTAAACGGGTTGCCATCAGAGGTTAGGGGTGTCATTACAATGGGGGAAGACCTTTGAAGCTTCCATCTCTCGCACTGTGCCCATCCTGGGGGAGTAGGTATGAAACCTCTGCACAGGACGTGCTTTGTGTCTGGTCCCAGAGAGGGGAGCTCTCAATCCAGGGGTCCAATAAGATTTCTGGTGGTGGCAGCCGTTTTCTGGGACGAAGGAATCTGGGCAGAGGATTCTGGGCTGTATCTGTGCCCCACGGAGCCTGCAAACCACAAGGAAGACCCTTCCATTTGACGCATCAGAGCACGCTGACAGGGGCCGGGACTGCTAGAGCCAGGGTCCACCGCGCACAGTCAACGCAGCGCACCTGGTGTCTCTTACCGGCCCCTACTCCTCCTATTTGACCACGCCCTGATGCGCGATCGCGGGACGCGCGCGGCCGTGCGCCAGACGAAGCCCGGGCCAAGGGTGGGTCCGTTTGTGCCCGTTTGTGACCGGGCTGGACCGGACCGGGCCCCCCCCCCCTCTTACATCTGTCGTCACCCTTTGCAACTCAAGTGTGGGGAGATGTCCTGTCGCGAAACAAGGAGCAAGTCCTCCCTAGCTGGAGGTGCCATAGCTGGAGGTATGGAAAATGTTTTGATCAGAGCCAATACCCTAATTGACACCAAAATAAATGTCCTTGAAAAACGCTTATCTAAGGAACTATCGGCTATAAAGAGATCTTCCCTTGGAACATTAGCTAACGCCAAAACACCCGAACGGCCCACCGAGTCTATTAATAATGATGCGGTTGGCCAAACCTCAACACTCAAGGAGGATAACCCGGGGGCTCTTGACTTGGACATTCTGGTTAATGAAATTCTCCCTGAAATTGATATAGTTCTTGACAATAATGTGTCCACCTCTTCTGAGCCCGAAGTGATCTGTAACAATATGTTAAATGGAGTCAAAGAAGGGACCGCAACCAAACGCAAGAGGTCTTATAACACGAAAGCGGGTGGAAAGTCTAAATCAGCCAAGCATAAACATGATATCCCCAACCCCACATTAGGTCTAACCAAACCCCTGCCTAGTATGGAATTAACATTACAAACCTGGGAGTTCTTTTTAAATCACTTCTATTCCCTCTAGAGTCCAAAATGGAACAGATAGAACTCAATCTTACTAACATTTAGAAAACCACAGCTGCCATTCTGGCTAAATCCACCAAGCCCAACACTCTGTGTAACCCTCAAATCACTCCCATTATCCCCGGTCCCCTTTTAGCGAAAGACGCTCCCAACCCGCCCTGTCCCCCAATAGGCCCTTTAGCCCCTTTCCATCATAGCAATAATAAAATTCCCTCCTTGCTACCTCTAGGGCCAGTCCAATCCATGGCTAATACGAATGGGGTCATGGCCATATAGTTTCCTCAGCACCTGAAGAGATAGCCCCTAGACCGCGCCGGCCAGACCTGCCGCCAGAAGCTAATCGCTTCATGGTAGTTTTGGCTGGAGCCCCACCGCTGGAAGCCGGGGAAGCCGAGAATTTTAAATCCCTCGAAAGTAAAGTTGTTAGATGGCTGAACTGGAACAGACCCCTACCGGCCCACCTTCATAAGGAAATCATTATGGTTAGAAGGGTGCCCTGGCTGGGCAAAACTAGGAAGTCTATAAATGGGGACTGTATAACGGTCAGTTTTAGAGACCCTAGAACAGTCTCACATATTTGTGCAGGTTTTAATAGATCCTTTGATTCCACTATTCAGACGCTACCAGTGTCTTTTTTCTTTCCCCCCCAACCACCTGTACCATGACCGAGGTAGAGACGACTGGACCAGGGTTGAGCGGAGAGGTAGATATAGAATATTTGATGCAAGACCGGTTTTGATGCCCCGGGACACCCCCTTCTGTGATTTTAACCGGTTCAGCTGTCTAGATGGTTTAGATGGAGTCGACTGACTACCTATGACTCATGTTTCAAGCCCCCCCGTTCTGGTACTGGTAATAGTTTACGAGAGGCCAAGGGTAATGGTTTACCAATGGACTCAGCCCCTATAATGCCCTCCACCCCTACACATTTTGTACCCCGGGACATAGACCCCTATGCGACTTACCACCTACCAGTATCTATGGTCACCCCTGATGAAACCACACCGTCCATAGGGCCAATTAGTGTCTCTGAGTCTATTGATCCTATAACGTGCATCCCTGGCTTCCAACTTGCCAGCTGGAATATCGCTGGTCGGAGTCGGCAAACGTTGTCCCTGGGTTGGAGTGAATCCCTTTCCCAGTTTGACGTCTTATGCTTACAGGAGACTTGGGTAACGACTGATATCTTTTTCAATGGTTTTGTGTCATATAATAACCCTGCACAAAGGTCTAACATGGGCAGGGCTAAAGGTGGGCTTGTAATTTTACTCACTGTGAATGTTCCTGTACGTGTGAAATCGCATTTGACTGTGGGCTTTCATTCACAAATTCTAAGACTGGAATACAAAAGGGGCCATGAAACTTTGCTGATCAACCATTATAATAACATGTTTGATGTTACACATACCTCAGCAGTGAGGAAAATTTGTAAAGATACCCATAAGACCTACGATATCATCTGGGGTGGGGACTTCAACATCCGTACTTGCCCCCACTCCTTTACTAATGTATGGGGGTTTGACGGGGATAACGGGGAATATCGGGCACATTTTACCCATACACCCTACGGCGACTCTCTTAACTCCCTTATGCTACACCTTGATTTATTGATCCAATACCCGGCTACAGATAATGAGGGTAAAATTATACCAACTTTTATAGGAAGGAATACAGTGTCCGTTATTGAACATTTACTGGTATCAGTACATATTGCCCCATTTTGTTCAGTCCCGATTGTTGTAGACTTTGGTAACAGCGACCATAATGCCATCACTATGTTGACCTCTATCTGGGGGTCTCCGCTCAGTGATCAGCGCATGATAGTAGAAGATATAATCCCCTGCAGGCAGAATGGTATCCGTATCAAATGGTGTGGGGATAACTCAGAGAAGCTGTTGCGTAAAATTGTGGGAGCCGGGCCGGAAGTGATATTTAAATGTCTGGACTATCAGCCTGATTCATCATAGACCCGTTTTGCGAGTCTATAATAGCGATTCATAAGGAATCGCTATTACAGACTCGCAAAACGGGATTTATGTAGTAATCGCAAAAAGAATTGCGATTCCTACACATTCCTTATTTGCGATTAGCAAATTGCTAATCGCAAATAAGGAATAACTCCCCATTCATTCCTATGGGCCAAAAGGCCCATAGGAATGAATGGGGAGTATTCCTTATTTGCGATTAGCAATTAGCTAATCGCAAATAAGATAGCGATTTAAAGGGTGCCAGGGGTGTCCAAAGGACACCCTGTAGCACCCCTTAAATGCAAATTGAAACAGGTGTTGCGCACACACATGTCCAAAGGACATGTGTGTGTGCAACATGCAACTTAGAAAAATGCTTTTAAAAGCATTTTTCTAAATTTTCGCTATTTACCACGAGGTTTGACCTTGCGGTAAATAGCGGGCCGAAATTGCAAATTCGCAATTTTTTAATGGATGATGAATTGTATTTAAGGAATCTCAAATAGAGATTCCTTAAATGTAATTCCTCGCTAAATAGCGAAATCGCTATTACCGATTTTTGCATTTGGGATGATGAATCCCAAATGCAAAAATAGCGCTCGCAAAGGGCCAGATTCTCAGAATCTGGCCCTTTGCGAGCCGATTCCGGCTTGATGAATCAGGCTGTAAGATGCTACCCCCCGGTGCATTATTGCTGATTTTGAGGAACTGGGCACCATAATAAAAAGGTCCCTTACCATCACCAAGGGCATTTCCAAGAGGGCAGTGGTGGGCTGGTTTGACAGTGCTTGCACTAAATCTCTTCAAGAACTTAAGCGGGCTCTGTCTAAACAACCCAGAGACAGGGAGGTTATCACACACCTCAGGTCGACCTATAAAAAGCAACTTATCTGTAGAAAACAAGAGTAACGGGAGCAAGCCTGGGATAACCTGACAAAAGCAGCAGTGCTGCGTGACAGTAAGCTCTTCTGGAGCACGGAATAGTCCCTTCCTCCAAAAGGAAGGTTTCCCTATACTAACAGCCCAAGTTAGCAAGGAAAGCTGGGTACAATATTTCGCAGAAATCTTTGATCCGGCTAGGGAGGCTCATGATAGCTCTTCTGCCACCCCTATTAAACCTAAGCTACCCTGGGGATTACCCACCAAGAAGTAGAAACTGCCATCAGTAAGAGCAAATCCAGGTGTTCAATGCATCTGTTAGTGATAGTACACCATCTACCTGGAGTGAATCCATAATCCTGCCGATCTACAAGAAGGGAGATAGAGGAGAGGCTAAGAACTACCACCCTATCTCCCTCCTGGATTCCTCACTTAAAATCATGAGCAGGGTCCTACTAGCGCGATTGGAGGAATGGGCAGAGGACAATAAAATTCTTGCGGATTCTCAATTCGGCTTCCGCAAGGGCCTTGGGACAATTGAGCAGTGCATCAATCTTGACCTTATTATAGGGAAATATACCAAAGCGAAACAGGGCTCACTATTCCTCTGTTTTGCTGACCTCTCAAGTGCCTTTGATCTGGTGGACCATACTTTGTTATGGTCCACTTTACTTGAAATGGGAGCTCCGACAGCAATAATATACTTCCTGGCCAGACTATATAATAAGCTTTCTGCCCAGATTCGCTTTGGTCAGGCAGGGGAATTCACCAAGAAGATCAGGGTTAAATCTGGTATAATGCAAGGCTGTGTGGTGGCCCCATTACTTTTCTCCCTTTTTATAAATTCTATGGAGTCCGAATTAAAGAGGGTTCAAGCTGATTCCCCGCAGATTGACGGCTACCCTGTCCCGGTTCTGCTATATGCAGGTGACACGGTCCTTCTCTCGAGAACCCCAAATGGTCTCCAAAACCTTATGAACTACTTCTATGATTTTATCCAGGGGAGAAAATTAAAAATTAATAATTCTCAGACTTTTATTATGGCCTGTGGGAAAAAGATGAAACAACTTAAACCATTCCACTTTAAGAAACACAGAATAGAGGTTATGGATACATTTTGTTATCTTGGCATAACTTTTAATAGTAATGGGTCATGGGCATCCGAGATTTTAAATGTGAATTCGAAGATGGGTAAAGGCTCCTCAGGAGTATTTTGTTTTGCATCAAAACTGTGCAGTAGCCACATCCCAGATATGTTAAACATCTACAGGCATAGATGCGCATCCTTTGCCCTATACGGCTCAGGTGTATGGGGATCCTGCAACCATGGGGATCTGCAAGTAACAGAGAATCAGTTCCTCAAAAGACTCCTGTGCCTTCCCTCTTCGGCATCCACCGAACTGACTCATAAAGAGGCTGGGCTGGACTATCTGACAGATTTAATGGGCATGAGACCCCTTATGGTTTGGAGGTCAATCTGGGCAGAGGACGAGACAGGATTCACCAGGCGAATTATCTTAGACTGTCTCGGGCTGGACAATGCCCGCAAGATCCCCTGGTTAAAATACGTTTTAACGTCCTATAAAGAAATCTTCAATCTGGACATTTTTGATGACCCTTTAAGTGCCGTTAATATACCCAAACAGGAGCTTAAAAATGTTTATTTGGGGACTAAATCCAATATGCCTAGAGTCCAATGTAGCCACTTTACAACCCATGTTTTTTACCATTCTAACAAGGAGGTTGGCCAGGGCATGCCTATGTATTTAAAAGCAATCACCAAACAATCTCATCAGTTTGTTCTCACTATTCTGAGATTAGGTATTGTCCATAACTTGGTGGCATTCCCACGGATGAAAATATATAGTTCAAGTCCATGCCCGTGTGATGGCACCACCAAGCAAAGCACACTGCACTTTATGCTAATCTGTCCATTATACTTTCACATTCGTCTATGTTACCTTAAACCTGTTTTTAAGAAATACTCTGTGTCCACTACTGCCCATGCCATGAATTTACTATTTGCACTTGACACTTTGGATATCTGTTTTTTTACTGGAAAGGGGCGACCACTCGGTCCCCCCGAACGTATGGTAGGGTGCCCTGACCCCCCCGGGAAACCATTTTGGGCGGGAGGCGTGTCTCGGCTGGTATGCCCGAAGCGGCGTAGCCGGGGCGCGCCTTTTCCCGCCCAAGAGGGGTTGTCCTAGACACTTACACCGTTGGCCACGCCCTGTAGGCGGATCGGAGGAGGGTACACGCCCTCCCGAGGAAGAATAAAAGGAGCAACAATCCAAAGAAGCATCCTCTTGTTCCTGTGCTTGGAAGCTGCACCTCCGCGTTGCACGTGAGCCCTAGACGGAACAAGGAGCCAATTTTGAGAACTTGTAATTTTGTGCTTCTCTTTTCAGTGATTCCGAATCTTTGGATCCAGGACCTCGTCGAGCAGCAAGTGTCGACTATCCGAGAACGATGCCTGGCAAGAGGGTCGGAAAGAAGGTTGGGACCGAACAGATGCTTCGCATGCTGGTGAAAGACATGGCCAACATGAAAAAGCAGATGGTGGCAATGAATAAAGCAGACAGGCCGAAGAAAGTCATCGGACCCGCATTGCCGGGAGTAGTCCCTGCCGGGAGAGGTAAAAGGGCCAGGAATAGGGCGGCAGGGGGGGAAGTCCCAGTCCCCGAGTCACCCCCGGCGAGCCCGGTCAGTCCAGTGGAGGCCCCAGTTCCGATCCCGAACGCTGGACAGCCGATCCCTGTGGTGGTTACGCCCGTTAACGAAGGGGACATGCCTCCCGAGTTGGCCGCTCAGTTAGCTGCATGGTTAGGCAGAAATACCGAGGGTGCTACGGCGCCGGGAGACACGGCCGAAGAGGCCAGGTTACTAATGAAGCAGTTGCGGCAGTCGAGAGATGCCGCGAAGGCGCCTGTTCCTCTTGTTCCCCTCAGGTTCCCTCGGATCAACCGGCGTCTGGCGTTGGAACAACAGCGGGACCAGCTACTGATTCAGGTAAGCAGCCATTACCAATGGCAAGGGAGGGATCGTTGCCCTCAAGAAGGGAAAGGGTGGTCCAACATATCCCGTTGGCCACGAAAGAATTGATTTGGGCTGATAAATATGTGAACATGTTTTCTCTCTTGACCGACCACCATGAGGTAGAACACGTTAAAAGTCAGAAGGATTTGTTGCATCCGAGTGTATGGCGTGCAAAAATGGCGGGTTTCAGGGTGGATGAGACGATCGCTAATTGGGCCAGGGCATTTGCAATGTTCACTGCAATAATGGGGGAACGTCGGCCCGAGGTATTGACTGAATTGGCTTGCTATCAGACACGCATAATGGATTTTTATGAAACGTATGAAGGCAATCAATGGTTGGGTTATGATAACAAGTTTCGTAAGGCCAAGGAGCACGACTCATCTCTGACGTGGGATTGTTTCGACTCCATTTCTTGGCAGAAGCAGGTCATGCCGAGCACGACGACCCCATCTTCAAGATACCACATGTATCTTGAAGATGGGGTCCATTTGTCCCGGGAGGGGAATGTTTTACTCATAGGGGACTTCATAGCTTGGTTGAAGAATTTGTGTAGCCATGACCTTTAGTAGGAGTTTGTGGGGGGTCTGGATAGCCGGTTAACTATCCGGCCTGTGGCGGTAAGGTCATGATCGGTGAGCAGTAATTGGAAGATCCCTAGAGGTAGGGCGCCACCCATTATGGATGGGAGCGCCCGGGGGGAGGCGGCCATTGGCCCCTCACACGGGGAGGCGGCACCCTCTAAGGATGGGGCCACCAAAAGGGAAGGCAGTCATATGCCCCTTCCAGGGGAGGAGGGGCTACGGGCCCCTCCTACGAATTTCCCGGGGCCAGGACATCCGCGACGGCGGATGTGGTAAGCAGTGTGGGGTGGGAGGGGGGTTTACGCTACCTTCTAGACACCTCACACGAGTCCTCGGACGACCACTAAGATGGCGTCGAGTAAATATGGGGCCCCCGTTAAGACAAGGGAAATTGGAAGTTGGCACAGAGGTACAGTCCTCTGTGCGCCCGCCCCTCACAAGTGAGGGGGGAGTTCTGGTATTAGGGATCTGACACCGGTTACGACCTTGCCGTTGGCCCGTAATGTTAGGATGTACAATTTTGATTTTGAGAATATGCATTTGCAGGATGTTTAGACTCGGCTAGGAGAACCTTTGTATTAGAGATGTGTTAAGGTTAGCCAAGAAACATCGTAATGTATAAACGAAAATTGTACATGATATGAAACTGTTATTTTAATGTTTTAATTTTGTTTCATATTTTAATAAATACTGCCGGGAGGGTAACTCCCTCCCGCCTTCCAAAAGTTCAAGAACTGTGTCCATCTTCCCATCCTTGGGGATTGTGTTGGGAGGGGGTGATGGGTATCCCGGCCATATGGAAAGGGGCGACCACTCGGTCCCCCCGAACGTATGGTAGGGTGCCCTGACCCCCCCGGGAAACCATTTTGGGCGGGAGGCGTGTCTCGGCTGGTATGCCCGAAGCGGCGTAGCCGGGGCGCGCCTTTTCCCGCCCAAGAGGGGTTGTCCTAGACACTTACACCGTTGGCCACGCCCTGTAGGCGGATCGGAGGAGGGTACACGCCCTCCCGAGGAAGAATAAAAGGAGCAACAATCCAAAGAAGCATCCTCTTGTTCCTGTGCTTGGAAGCTGCACCTCCGCGTTGCATGTGAGCCCTAGACGGAACAAGGAGCCAATTTTGACCCACCCACCAGCCCCTTATGGCAGTGATTAGTCTTGCAATGAAGTCGATTTGCAGTGATAATATCTCTTTTTACAGGTTGTTTTAATAAAGTTTGGTTTGTTTTGTTTTATGACAATAAAATGATTTGCTTTTTAGCATAATTTTTAAGCGGAGTATCACAGTCTAGTTTGAAAGATGTGTTACGTGTGTAGATACAGGTTTATATTGCGAAGTTTCCAGTATAAATGTTTTTCCGCTCCTCATTAAGAAAAAATGTTGTATTTATTTTGGTCGGGCGGTAAGGTCATGATCGGTGAGCAGTAATTGGAAGATCCCTAGAGGTAGGGCGCCACCCATTATGGATGGGAGCGCCCGGGGGGAGGCGGCCATTGGCCCCTCACACGGGGAGGCGGTACCCTCTAAGGATGGGGCTGCCGAAAGGGAAGGCGGTCATAGGCCCCTCCCAGGGGAGGAGGGGCTACGGGCCCCTCCTAGGAATTTCCCGGGGCCAGGACATCCGCGACGGCGGATGTGGTAAGCAGTGTGGGGTGGGAGGGGGGTCTACGCTACCTTCTAGACACCTCACACGAGTCCTCGGACGACCACTAAGATGGCGTCGAGTAAATATGGGGCCCCCGTTAAGACAAGGGAAATTGGAAGTTGGCACAGAGGTACAGTCCTCTGTGCGCCCGCCCCTCACAAGTGAGGGGGGAGTTCTGGTATTAGGGATCTGACACCGGTTACGACCTTGCCGTTGGCCCGTAATGTTAGGATGTACAATTTTGATTTTGAGAATATGCATTTGCAGGATGTTTAGACTCTGCTAGGAGAACCTTTGTATTAGAGATGTGTTAAGGTTAGCCAAGAAACATCGTAATGTATAAACGAAAATTGTACATGATATGAAACTGTTATTTTAATGTTTTACTTTTGTTTCATATTTTAATAAATACGGCCGGGAGGGTAACTCCCTCCCGCCTTCCAAAAGTTCAAGAACTGTGTCCGTCTTCCCATCCTTGGGGATTGTGTTGGGAGGGGGTGACGGGTATCCCGGCCATATGCTACTTTTATTCTAAAAGCTGTGTCCCATAGGAAAAGTCTGTTTTTTTTAGGTCTGATTTATTTGTAAAAGTTTAATTGTGTGGTCGAATACTTGTTCCCAATTGAGCTGCTCCATTTATTGTGATCTATGTCTCTTGTTGTGTATTTTATCCTGTATTTTTAACATTGTATGCTTTTATGATTGTTTATAAATAATCGAATAAAGCTTTGAAATTGAGTTGAATTGAATTGACTAAAGCCAATTTGCGACCACACCAGCTTTAGTGGAATTCCAGTGGGCACCTCTGAGGTGCCCTCTGAGTAGATGTTTTAATAAATGACACATTGGCCTCAGTGTGTGTTTATTAAGGAGTAATTTGGTACCAAACACTCCTGCGTTCAGAGAAGCCATTATGTGCTGGGGAACTGGAGTTGCATAGTTTCCAGCCCATGTACTCTCTTTGGCGTCCCTGGCACTTACACTATCTAAGAATAGACTTTTATATTATAGGGGATTATATGCTCATGCAAATATGTCCAAACCAATGAAATAATGCACCCTGCTTTACGGCTTCAAGGCTTGCGAGAGAGGTGACTTACCTATACCTTGGACAGTGCTGGTTGGCATGGCACACAGGCAGTGTGCCATGTCGATTGTCATTTTTGTCTACACCAGGCCATGAATGCTACAGTGGCAATCTGCATGGCCCAGGTGAGGGGTCACTAGGGGACCTTCTTCAGTCCTAATGCCCATGGTCCCCTTGTACCAGTTACTATGGACTTGAAGGGCCAATTGTGGAAAAGTTTTAGAGAAGAAGAAGCACTGGCATAGGGGACCAGGTAGACCGGGACCCTGTGCATTATATTTGAAAACACACCATTTTCCTTGCAAAACGTGGGAGGCAAACTATGTCAAAAGATCCACTTTCTCACAGATGTCTTATGAAAGCACACCTCATATATGGGGATTACGCCTGGACAGAGTATGACGAAGAATTCAGGGTGTTTATGGTCTTGGAACCCAAAATGGGGGGGAGATCCACTCGGATTTTTGGACACACACGATGGAGATGGTAAACTATTTGAAAATCATATTCTCAGCAATTGGAATGCCCATAGTCCTTTGTCCCGAATCTATCATTACACACGCAATGATCCAGTGGATGACCTACCTACCTCTGCAGGCCTGAAAGCAATCTCCTGAAGGAATCCAAGCATAACTTTACACAAAAAAAGTGTGCATATTTTAAATCCGAGAACAAGGGCACTTACAGAAGCTTCCGTAGTTGAAGAAATCATGGTCAGCTGTGCAGAGGTATGGGTATCTTGCTAAACAGGCACAAAAGGCAGAGGGATAACAAAATTATGCTCTTGCCATAGTGAATATTGTAATGATATTTAGGAGCTATTATCATAAAGAGAAATATTTGATGTTCACAGTTCTGTTTTTTATTCATATTTGGGTAACAATTGCAGCACACTTGGGGCCTTATTACGATGAGGCCTGGAAAGCCTCTGTCTGCAAGTCAGAGATTTTCTGACCCTGATCGCGATTTCAATTCCAGCCTCCGAATTACAATCAAGACTGTCTGAATTGAAACTGGCCGGTCATTCCAGCTTGATTCAGGCGGGCTTAAGGAGGCCATTGTCGACCAGCCCGTAATCCCTATGGACGGCGTCTCTCCCATAGGGATAACTTTGCTCTGTTTCCGACCGAATTTCCACTCAGGGCTTTCTGTCATGGAAGTCTGTCAGAAAGTGAGTTTAGGGGCCCCTAGAAGGGCCCCCCTGCCTTCGCGGCCTACGGCTAGGGGTAGAAGGGGCAGCAATGGTGCCCCCCAATAATCACTGCAATGCATTACCGGCACCTCAGGGTGCTTCACATGGTGGAGGGATTAACAGGGGTGCACCATAGGTGCAGGTTGTGGTGTTGGTAGGGGAATATGGTTGGAAGTATTTTTATTATAAGTATTTACAGAGTTTTAATTATTTCGAGTTATTTAAATGATTTATTTATGCACATTTTATCAGTTAATTTTTTTATTATTTTTGATGTGGTTTGTGTTTTTTGTGGGGCTAAAGCGTGCCAAGGAATTTAATTGTGATGTTAATTGTTATGAATTATTTAATTGATTATTTGTGATTGTGAAATTCGCAAATTTGTAAAGTCATCTATGTGATGCAGGTTGTGTTTTTAGGGTTAAAGAGTGGGAAGTTCATTTAGTATAATTTATTTATTATTAGGTAATTGTTGTTCATTGTTTAATTTACATTTTTATCGCTTAACTATTTTTGAATTGAATATTTGTAAAGTTTAAAGATATATTTTAGGTGTTTGTTTACTTAGAGTTATTCGCTAGGTACTTATTTAAGTAATGTAAAAATAGCTCTTTTTTAAAAAATTATTCTTGTTGTTATGTTTTTATTAATTTGAAATTAACGTGTTTGTTAAAATTTTGAAAATATAGCGTGGGATTCGAATAAATTTTGAAAATATAGCGTGGGATTCGAATTTTTGTTTCCGTAAAAATTAAACATTTTAATGTCATTTTTTTAATGTCAATCATATATTTTAAATTTTTATTGATTTAATGTAGTTCAAATATTTGTACTGGAACTGAACGACTCTAATGTTGCAGACTGGAGTGGGAATAGTAAATTCGATACCTCCCCTATGCAGCGGATGGGGTTGTATTCCCTACCCTGGTGGTGGTGGTGCTTACCAGGCACCTCCATAGGGATTGCAATGTGCCTCACTGTCCACATTTTCATGGTGGGTAACCCGCCATGAAAAGGTAGGCAGAAAGCGACTTTAAGGGGCTGTAGGTCCGCCGTGGTTGAAGTCACATCAAAATGCCTGTTGGCACCACTGACAGCCTTTTGGGAGGTCCTGTTGAAGGATAATGCCTGCCCACCATCCTAATCCGCCACTATAATTTGTATTTCTTTGTTTTTTGGTCCCAGTGAATCAAAACATCATAGGTTGGTTAGAACTTATTTTTCAAAAAAATATAATTGCACGGAACTTACTCGAGAACCATGCAGCGAGTGAGCTGGTGTCTTGTTATCTCTTCCGTTGAAGTGGATGAATCCGGAGGTGTGATATTAATTTGAGGGGTGTAAGTTGATGAAAAGCCAGGGTGTGTTCACGGAGTGCACCAAGGCCTCAATCCGTCTGGTGGGACCATCTCGGAATCGGGACCCTGTTCGGTCGGATTTCCATTGACTCCTAGGGGAGCCGGTGTTCCGCCTGACAACACAGGCTCATTTGGGGAAAATGGAGGTGTGTGAAAATCTCTGCACTCTGTAGCTGACACCCCATTGTGCCTGTGACACAGAGCAACATTTTACAGGGTGGTCCCTTAGATACCCTCTCTGCCCCCAACTGGAGGCCTCAGGATGAAGGGGGCCCTGCTAGTCGCGCCATTCCCGCTTCTGGTTTTGACAACTAGATGCTCTACTGCGAGATTAGATATGGTAAAAAGGGAGGAGGCAAGTAGCCCTGCTGATCCTACAACGCCCATCCGCGGAAGGAGGACTTGTAGTGCCTAACTTCGAGCTATACTTTTTAGCTTTTGAACTCCAGTGGCTGGTGCAGTGGTTGGCAGATAGTGGCCCAATAGGCACTGACCCAGGGATCCGTACCGATCTGATGCTGGCAAAGATGCTACAACATTGCCATCTCCTCTATCCCTGCTGCAGACTACTGCTCTACACTGTTGGAAATGCTGTCTCTTTAAAGAAGGGAAATCTCTCCCATATGCCCCGGCCCTGCCCCTGTTGGGCCTCCCCCCCGGGAACCCCAGGAAAATATTAACCCCAACATTCTTGAAGACCTGGACCGAGGCCAGACTGGAAAATGTTGAGGATTGCTACCAGCAAGCAACCCTGGTTCAATTTGAAGACCTACTTGAGAGCTACGACATACAACGAGGCCAATTCTTAACCTATCAGATAATACTGCACACCTTTGGAGGGCTATTGGGGTGGGTGAGACAACAGGATCCTAATTCACACTCTATTTTACACTCTGTCCTTACATTAGGCACTGCAAGACACCAGCTAAAATGGTTCTATACATCGCAACTGGAGATGGTCTGCACAACCCGAACAAAACTGCGCACCTGTTAAGAGTGCTCTGGGTAGACCCATCACAGACCCAGAATGGGCCAAAATGTTGGCATACCCTAAAAGTCTCACGCAATACTAGATTGAAGTACACACAGTTTAATTACATGCACAGGACACCTCATTAACTTCAGCTTGACTTTAGAGACACTAGATACCAATGCCAACTATGCGACCGTGTAGACTCAGAGTTCATACACATAACTTGGGATTGTGCCCAACTACGTAAGTTCTGGGAGGAAACGATACAACTCATGTGTGCAGCTGTGGGGTGCATACTAGAACCAACAATGGGAGCGTGGATGTTTGGGCTCTTTCCCTGTTCTTCTAAAAGGAAATTAGTAAACAGATTCCTAGATGTAGCCCTGGTCTTAGCCTGGAGAAGAATAGCACTGGCCTGGAAATTCGTACACGGACCAGCAATGGAAGCCGGGAAACGGAATGTAACCCATTGGGCATAGGGTGCAGAAGTCAGAGTACTGACCAGGGAAGAGGCGCTTGGATTTAGGCAATGCACCCTTGCTGACCTCCAGTAACATATACCGGATGCATGTGAAAACACAGACCGAGACAGGAGCGACCGAGGGGGCGAGCGAAGGGGGAACAAAAACAAGCGGCGAAGATGACAAAAGATATGACACCTAAATAAAAACACTGAGTTGACCTTCATAAAAACGCTACTGCAAACAGACCCTGATATACCACATGACAATGGCCAGATAGGGAATGCACAAACTGCCCAGGTCACACATAAAACTTGGGGACACTGCGAACCTACGGCCAGATGTGTGTATAATGACCCACCGGTGGTCTAGCGCCCACCCGGCCCCACGTATCTCATACACACACCCCACACAGCCTGCTTAACGTATTAGCAAATTCAAAACCCTTAGCTCCACTGCAGTTAGATAATTACATAGTATGATTCACCAGTTGTATTGCTTTCTTTTATTAAATGTCGGATATTTACAGACTTACAAATAATATGTGACTGTATACATTTACCAAAATAACCTTTTCCTAAAACTTACAGGTGAAATAAGACTTGAACGTATGAGACTGATTTTATGTGTAAGTACCTTTATGGATAACCTTCTCTGTGGCTTCTTCGAATTGTAACTAAAGTTAGTACAGGACAATTTTCTATATGCCAAAGAAGCGCTGTATTGTGATATATCACTAATTGCTGAACTATATTATTATGGATGTATATTAAAATAAATGGCAATAAAAATGTTGAAAAAAAGGTATCCATGCAATACATGTCTGGGCTTTGCGGGGACAGGGGCGGAGAAGGGAGTAAAAGCGTACTTGATGAGAAACTCAGTCGGGCATAAGTTCCCACCAGAGTTTCTCTTTAGTTCGAGTGTGACGTGCTGGCCAAGTAACCTGGAAGTGGTTTGTATTGACAGTCTAGTCCAGAAACCCTGGAAATCAGCCGGTGACTAGAATGCTAACTACTATCCGGTACACAAGCGCATCTAGGCATGTAATTCATTACGCAGTACCAGCAGCCGCTATGGAGAGCCGTTCTGTACAGTGGACTGGAATGCTGACTGCTGTGCTGTGCACATGCGTGAGTTTAGCAAGTAATTTAATGCGTACATTCAGAGACCTAGTAACCTTATAGCAGGACAGTACATGCTGCATCTCTAAGGGGGCCTCCTCAGGACCCATGCCCTACATACCAAAAGGTACCCCTTACTAGGGACTTACAGCGGTGCAAAGGGCCTTGCCAATTGTGGAACAATTAGGCATTTACATAATTTTTGTGAAATAATACTGGCACTGGCAACCTGGTTAGCAGGAACCCAGTGCCCTTCAAAGTTGCATCAGCTATCAGGCAAATCATGGGGCTAACTATGTACAAAAGGGGCACTTTCATACAGGCACTTTATAAAAACCTCCTAAACATGACTAAGGGCCCGATTACGACTTTAGCGCTGCAACAACGGCACAATGCAGCCGACTGTGTTACGAGTTGGAAATGTGCAGCTTGTAATATGGTTGGCAGTTCTTTGGCCGTTCCCATGGTGGTGCACCGCAGTGGGAACTGGCAAAAAGTTCCAGCATGGCATGGACTGTGACATCCATGCTGTGCTTTAACTGGGGGAAATATATTAATGGGGGGGACATGTTGTGCCACCTTAAATGTATTCCCAGGGCATGGGGGCCCTGTAGTTCTTGCAGCACCAGCTTATTCATGGTGGGGCTCTCCCATGAAATTGCTGGTGGTGGAAGAACTCCAAGTATGCTGCTCTGGACTTTGCCAGTCCCTGCTCAGTATATTGTGTTGTGGCGCTCCTGCACCACTGACAGGGTACCACTGTTCCCTTGTGCAGCTGGTGTTCCACTGGCACAGATAAAACTTTGTTAGTTGTAATCTGCAGTACAGTGGAACCTCCTCACCCCTCCCGTCCCACCTCCATACTCGTAATTATACCCTTAAGTTAGCAAAGTTAAAAGTTTTGGTCTGAATAATATGCAAACTGACTAACTTATTAATTTTTGTTTGATGTGTTTCCTTTTCCAATAGGTACTATGTGTTTAATTCTTCAGATGGATACATTGACAATGCTGTCAAACAGAAGAGGCAACCTTACTAAAGCTGTAAGGGTTCCAATGTAGTTATTGATAATCTTTTGAGTATTAAATGCAGAGGTATAACCCCATTATGCTCTCAGAGTACCGAATACGAAAATCGTGATATGTAGGAGGTAGAATCTTAATGTGTTTACAATAATATAAATATCTGCGTTGCTCATTGTTCTGGTTTCATTAGTAAAAGTTTTATTTCATATTTATCTACCAATTGTAGCCCCCTTTGTTTCCATAAGTGGAAAGTTTACAGTAAACATTTGAAAAGTGATTTGTGGTTTTCCGTTATACTGTCTTGGGTGTATCAATCTGTATATGCAACAACAAGGTCAGTTTCCCAGTCGTCACTGAGCGAGAGTCTGATTTTGCGTACCAACTGAAAAAAGGACCATTATCACCATTTAAACGCATGGGAAACTACTACCATTTAAAAAAATATATATATATTTATTGTAATAAAGGCTTGTACAAATATCTATTTTAGCAAACTGCCAATTTATCAAGTAATTGCAAATAAAAAAATTAAAAAGTGTTTTTTTTTGTTTCCTGTTACTCACTCTAAAATAAAGTGTATCGCTGTAATTATTATTTATTCATAATTATTGTGGTTTTAAAAATTAAATGTCTCTTGAAATCTCACTGTTGTATTCATTTTTCCCTCTAAAATACATTTCAGTTAGTAGGTAAAAATTAAGTATTAACTGGGTATTAATATAATACCCCGCCCATTACCCCTACATCCTGTCACTAAAGGTGAATCTAGAAGTGCTATTAAACATTATTGAAATGTAATGCTAAAATAAAATGTATTTAGAGATTAAGGGGCCTATGACAATCTCTATTGTTAACCCTCCGACCTTAGGTCAGAGGCTTTACAACCGAGGTAGCCCATTTCATTTCTGTCCAGCTGATTACCATACAGCCGGTCAGAATTGAACTGGCCTGTCATTACAGCTGGATTGCAACTGGCTCCAGGAGCCCATAAGCCATTCAGAGTCCGGCCTGTAGTCCCATAGGAAGGTGTTTCCACCTTTAGGATTAGGGTGCTTGGTTTCCCACAGTCTTTCTGACATGGTAAGCCTGATGGAAAGCGAGTTTTTTTAAAACATGTTTTTTTAAACATTTGAAAAAAACACTAATTGTTCAATTTAAGTTGTTTGCAATGTCTAAATTAGAATATCAAAAATGTCTTATTTATATCTATGTTCCATAAATAATAAAAGAAATTTTAAAAAATGGACACTAAGGGGTCCATTACGATGTCGGGCGGATCGCCAACGCCATGGTGGCGGTGGCGATCCGCCCGACATAAATGCCCGCCCGCCACCCTTTTCCCCCCGACACGTTACGATGGTGGGGGGGGCCACAGCGGAGGCAAACACCGCCTGCCACTTTTCCGCCCCGGTCGCCTTGCGTCCGGGGCGGAAAAGGGTTCATATGGTGGCGGTGTCTATCAGACACCGCCAGCCATATTTGGATTTGTGTGAATAGGTGCCTTTCCGCGGCGGCGATGCCACCACGGAAAGGCAGGCGGTCTTTGCTTTGGGGGGCCCCTGCGGGCCCCCCTGGTGAAGGCCGAAGTGGGGTGCCTAGGTACCCCCCTTTATTTGCATGTACAAAGCAGCAGGCACCGCGCGGTGCCTGCCGCTTTCTATATAAAAAATCGAGAAAGCATTTTTAGCATTGTGGCGGGCGGTGCAGAGTGCACCGCCCGCCACAATGCTAACAATGAAGGATGTGCCCGCAACTGTGGCGGGCATATCCTAATTCCCCTAACGGAACACCCGCCCTTACGGCGGGCAGTCCAGCGTACCGATAGGGCCTCATTAGGATGGCGGGCAGACTTTGTCCGCCCGCCACCCAAAGTATTTTGACATCTTTAAATCAAAATGTATTTTAATTTTTTTTTTCAAAAGACCTATTAGCCTAAACAACAATGAGATCATTAAAATATCAGTCAGCAATATTGCGGCCCAAAACATTTTTTATTTGGTATTTTACAAACTAGAGTTCGACAGTTGAATCTGCCTGAATACTATGCTTCCAAAAAATGTTCAGGAGGAATGCCATTCAGTATGATGGAAGCCTGTGTTTGCAACAACAACACAAATGCCTATAGTGGGTAAATCTCACTTTTGACAAAATGACAACATGTAGCGTGGACTTAACAGAGCCCATGAAGTGTCAAAAAACATTTTTAGGTGGTGGACATACCAAGTAAGTAAGGATGTCAGAATACAAAATCTGAATGGATGAGTTGTAAAATGTATCTGCAGATCTGTATGGATCGCATACGAAAAACTTGGGGGCCCATTACGATGTCGGGCGTATTCCCTCCGCCAAGCTGGCGGTAGCCGCCGCCGGTCTGGTGGAGGTAATCCTTTCAACAGCCATTCCCAAATCCACCCCCACCATATTAGTATGGCGGGGGAGGACTGCGGCGGACGGAAAAACCGTCCGCCGCTTTTCTGCCCCGGTCGTCTTGCCATATTACAATGAGCAAAAATTGATGCCTTTCCTTGGCGGCGTTGCCGGCACGGAAAGGCATGTGGTGTTCACTCGGGGGGGGGGCCCTGCAGGCCCCCAGAGTGAGTGAGGGAGGGGTGGGGTGTGCAAAGGGGGTACCTGTGGTACCCCCCAGCATTTGCCTAAACAAAGCAACAGGCACCGCGCGGTGCATGCCACTTTGTTTATGCAAATGCGTGCACTAATTTTTAACATTGTGGCGGGCAAGGAAGTGAGCACCGCCCACCACAATGTAAAAAATGGGGATGCGCCCGCCACTGTGGTGGGCGCATCCTAATGCAGACTACGGGACACCCACCCTTAAGGCGGGCTGTCCCGTCTTCCGTAAGGGTGTTGGGCGGGCAAAGCCGCCCGGCATCCTAATGGGGACCAAAGAGTACACTTTGACCTTATGGGTCCATGGCACACATTTCCACATTGACTACTTTTGGGTGTCAGTGAAACAGCTTGGTAAGGTAGAGTTTACATAAGAAATGTTAAACTGCAAAAAATCGTCATCTTGCAATATTAAGAAAGAATGTTAAACTTAATAATGATATACTAGTGATATACATTAAGGAATGTTTGAAGTCAAATTTTATGTTTTTACCAAAAGTATTTATTCAAAAATTTTGTAAAATGAAAATTATCAACAGTAAAATTTAAATAAGTCAAATGATAACACAATTGTAGTAACACAGCCAATTGCAAAATGTTTTTTTCAGATTTCAAAAAATTATAATTTCTTCCAAAAATTAAAACACACAGACAAATCCTTCTAAATATGTAGTAGCTTCGTGTGGAAAGTATCACCAGCACTTAAACTGCCGCGCCTGCCAAACTTCTGAGAAGGGCTCATCCTGCACGCCGCACGGGACTCCATTGCGTGATCCCACCTGTGTGGAGGCACGCCCACCCGCCCACCCGCCCACCGTCATTTACATCAGAATCCGTTTTCCGCAGTGCGGAACGAAGCCCGGACAAAGGGCGGGCCGTCTGTGGCCATCCGGGGACGACGGAGGATGGGCCGGGCCACACCTCTAATGCCCTCTATGATCCCTCTTCCTCAAGGTAACTGGGCAAGTCATAGGTACGTAAAAGGTATAGAGCGTACTGTAACCTATATCCGTCCAGGGGTGTGGGATTTATACTCCACTGTGACTGAGGATGGCTAAGCGGAAATCCATGGAAGGGGGGCTATTGAGGCAGCCAAACGTCAGAAACGGAGCAAAAAGAAGAAAGTAAAGGGAACACCTAGGCATGCTGCGATGAACTTCATTATGGACAATATTAACAATATTATTGATGATTGCCAGGAAATCCTATCTTCTGATTTAGGATACCTAGAGGTCGTAGAGCCGGCTAAGGATTCATGGTGTCCAAAGCCTAATCCATCAGAGGTTGAAGGCCCTACTATTACTATCCCTGAAATGTTCAGAGCCAGTGCTAAATAGAGTATGACTGCTCTGAAACAACAAGGGTAAAAAGGTTACACAAAGGGGTAAAGGGTAAATGTTCTCCCTACTGGTGAAAGCGAGGAAAATTTCCAGGTTTTACCTGTGATCGATATTATTGCAACTCAATGCTCAAACAGGTTCACGGTACTGGCAGAGATTCAACAGGAGATAGAAAAAGATAGCCCTAGTAGTGGAAAGAACACCTCCCCTATAGTAGTCATAAATTATGCTTGTGGCCACATAACCCCAAGAGACAGCCTATGAACTATTAGTGATTTAGTTAATCTAGTCTCACTACTTAGGGACGAGATTGAGGGCATGAAAAAAATAATAATTAATTTAGCTGTAACTACAAAAAACAATCTAGGTGCCCCTAAGTTTCAACCAGGGGTTTCTCATAAGACAGCTACTACCTATCCAACTAAACTTTCTCAAGGTTACCTCCCATTAGTAGGGAAAAGCATTCCCTCAAGTAGCAAAATGCATAGGGCTGATTATGCAGAGGGGGGAGTGACAAGTATATGTAATACCCCTATTCCTACCAACAATAGGGCAGACCACTCCACGATCCAAACCAAGGCAGTAAATAAGCCTAGCGCCAGCGTACAGAGGACACAGAGGGGCTCCAATGGGGGGCAAGGATCGACAGGGCCTATACTATCAAAGGAGCCAAGAATGATGGCAGCGGCACAGCATCATGGTTTCCCAATAAATGTAAACAAAGGGCCGCCAAATTACATCTCAGAGCCCACTAGGGTCCAAACACATGTAAAGGGTAATTATGCCACAAATACAATATTCATGGCAAATATGCCCAAGTGCAAAGAGAGACCTGATTGCCCAAGGGAAGGGGTAGACTCCCTGACTAACAAGGCCATTCACTGGCTGCGGAATGTCAGGGTGTCGATCGGTTATTAGGGACGACATAGTCAAAGCTAGGAGATTCAGCCATCCTGGGGCCACTCATGATGTTGTTGAACTAACTTTTTCTTCCGATAAACTAGCTGAGAATCTGTGCATGCTAGAATTCAGATCAAGCTCCCCCTATACATTCGAGTATACAGCTGAGAAAGATGCTCCCTTTTCCATTCTCGCCTCCCTTAGTCAAGGATAATAGGCATGGGTCTAATAGATCTAGGCTCAATTCCATTGATTGACTACCCAAAAGGGGGACGGACGAAATGACCAAAGAACACCAGGGGCACAGAGATAGGGAGCACCAAGCAAATTGCATTATAGTAAAAGAGACTGATTATGTGGGTTTGTCAGGATCTACTGCAGCAAAGGTTGAAGTACCCAGTGATGTTGGAGGGATGGGACATGGTTTCTCTAACCCAGGGGCAGCCGGAGGTCAGAATTCCCTAAGTGTACATGGCCCAAGTGTCCAGACTCTAGCCCCCCCAGCGCTGTGGTGCGAATCTAGTAGGGCTGGGGGCAAAATAGTATCCTGGAATATAGCGGGATTGAGCTCTAGAATGCATTCATCCGAATGGTTATCTTTTATAAATGGTTTCGATGTTTGCATTCTTCAAGAAACGTGGGCCTGCGAGCCCTTGTTCCTTTTGTTTATTTTTTTTTACTTTTTCGTGCCAGCACTAAAGGGCCCCAAGGGCCGGCCGAAAGGGGTTTAACCATCTGGGCCCGACAGGCACTCTTTGATAGAGTAATAGAGCTCCCTACTGGCAATAATGACATCCAGTTGATCAGGCTAAACATGGCTTTGGGGTATACATTAGACATCTACAATTTGACGTAAGAGGGTCGGGTGGTGGGAAATACCAGGTTTTGGCAGCCCTAGACCATCTGGTTGGCGCTCATTCAAGTGAGAGCAACATACTAATTGCAGGGGACTTGAATATGTCCTTTGAACCCCTCTCAGTAGGTGACAGGTACTCTGGGGAAGATGTGGATTCTGAGTGGGGGATCCCCAAACTGGATTTAAAACCGGTAGGCAGATGGACATAAAGCATAATAAATGAACGCTATATGTAGCGATAGGGGGGCTCAGAGCACTGAATGGAAGAACATCGAGTGACGGCCAGGGTAAGAACACCTTCGACAACGGCCGCTCGCAAAGCAGGATTGAATATGCTATCTGCAATCTGGCAATTTGGCACCTGATGAGCGACATGAAGGTGGTTAGTAGACAGGAGAGGGATTACAACCCCTTGTGTATTACTCACCTCATATGGGGGGGGTACCTGGAGGGACAAGGAATCGTCAAAGAGGTTCTAGCAGAGATCGTTCCAACGAATGACATGAGGCGGGTTCAGTGGCCCCAAATTATGACGAAGAGCGAGGTGCTAGAGAGCATTAGTGAAGACCTGGATAAAACTACTTCTGCTATGGAAACCATATTGAGGATAGGAACTGAGAGTGGAAATGAACTGGAAAAAAATATTGATCCGCACTGTGACTTTTTTGAATCTATAAAGGGACATTTTTATCAGGTAGTCCCCCATTCTTAAGGCAAGAATAATCGCCCAAAAATAACGGGGTGGTATAACGAGGCTTGTAGGATGGCAAGATCTTCTCTGGGAACAGCAATTAAAAATAGAGATCCAATGGTCATTAGGGAAGCAAGACAGAAGTACAAGGCCAGCATACATATGGCCAAGAAGCAATGGGACGACCAGCGCTGGCAAGACCTCAAAGCTGCCAGCATTGCCAAGGACTCCAGATTATTTTGGAGTATCGTTAAATGGGCGAAAGGAGGTCTCCCCGAACCACCGACTAATCATGTTTCGCAGAGCAGTTGGTTAGAATACTTTGGACCCCAATATTCATGCCGCCCTGAGGATAAGACTAGGGAAATTGTAGACACTGCTATATTTTTAGTCCCTCCTTTCAATAACACAGATGTAGCAGTAGCTCTGGATTCAGTCCCAAGGGGGAAGGCTCCCGGACCTGATGGGCTTCCTGCTGGTGTTTTTCTGTGTGATAAAACGCGATGGGGCAGGTACATATTGGAGCTGGCCAATGCGGTGGTGCTTGGGGCACCAGTACTAAAGTCTCGGCAAGGGGCTGTAATAATCCCTGTGTATAAGAAAGGAGACAAAACACTCCCTGGGAATTACAGGCCCATTAGCCTAATAGCTACGGTACAAAAGGTGATAGGTAAAATGACCCTAGCAAAAATTATGGTTTGGGCAGAAGAGAACAATGTTTTGTCATCCTACCAAGCAGGCTTTCGTAAGCTTACTAGCACCATATAACAAATATTCAGGTTCACGCTACTCCACTGGAAGACAGTGCAGCTAGGGAAGAGTAGCCTCTATGCTGCTTTTATCGACCTTCGAGCAGCCTTCGACATAGTTCCTCAATCACAACTGTGGAAAGTGTTAGCCGAGATGGGTATGCCGCTGGAAATTCTGTCATTAGCGATGAGACTGCATGAGTCAAACTATGCAAAAATTCAGTGGGGGAGGCATGGGCAAGTCACCACTGAGTTTCCGGTACAGCGGGTGGTACGCCAAGGCTGTGCCATGGCCCCCACACTCTTCTCATTATATATTAACGGTGTAGTGGAGCGTATGTTGTCTGGAGCCGTAGATGCTCCCACTTTGGATGGAGCGAAAACGCCAATTCTATTATTTGCAGACGACACGCTCATTATGTCAAAAAACCCCTAGTGGACTACAGCGTGCCCTGAGGATTTTTGAGGGCTTTTGTGTTGATCGTGGGCTAGAAGTCAACGTAACCAAAACAAAGCTTATGGTATTTAACCCACATGCCAGCTCCAAAGGGAATTTTTATATGGATGGCCAAAAGGTGGAAACGGTCTCAGACTTCGTCTACCTGGGTATCCACATAGAAAAGGGTGTAAAGTGGGGGAAGCACACAGAAATGGCGGCCCTCAAACTCCTTCAAAATGCAGGTGCTATAAGTGCTGAGCATAAAAAATCTTTGACTAAACCGATACTGCCAGCACTTCAAGTGTACGAGGGTAAAGCACTCAGATCGGCACTTTACGGTGCCGAGCTTTGGGGTTATGACAATTTAGCCCCGTTAACACTTGCTGAAAACAAATTCCTGCGTAATCTTACTGGCCTCCCTAAAAGCACACCCATGAAGCCATTGGGCTATGAACTAGGTAGGAAAGCCATATCAGACCTGGCTAGACTACGACCCATTTTATATTGGCGTTGTATTTGGGTCACTCTTGAACTTGCTCATTATGCGCGGGGTTTTTTGGATGTAGTTAAAACTGATAAATTCAATATGATAGGCTGGCTAAAGGAATTGTGCAGAACACTGGAGAAAATGGACATGAAGGGGTTGTGGGAGAACCCAGAGCTAGCCCAGTTCCCGTCAAAAGACATTCTAAAAGCAAAGTACTGGGAAATGGTAGCCCACCGGAATGATGCAGACCCCTCCTCCATGGAAGGCCGTTTCTTGGAAGTAAAAGTTTCCCCGTCCCTGCAGCCCTATTGGGACATAATGACTAAGCCTGAGGACAGGAAACTTTATTTCCAGCTTCGAGTGGGGTAGCTCCCAATTAGATCGCTGATGGGAAGATGGGCAGAAGCTAATTCCAATGTTTGCTCAGCTTGTAATATTGAAATCGAGTCTATTGCTCATCTTCTTTTTGTTTGTGGGGCCTATTCAATCCCTTGATGCGTTTGTCTAAGGGTGATGTGCAAACAGCTTGTTACGAGAGAGAGCAAGGTGGCTTTAAGAATAATCTGCACCAGCATTTTGCCTGTTATTTCTGTAGCGGTTGCCAAATTCTTGGGGTGGTCATGGTCCATCAGAAAGAAATTCTTATTGTAAATGTAGGTCTGTTGAGATCAAGCTGGGCATCTTCCCCCCTAGCCAAGTGAAATGCTTTGACTACCTACTCTGGGTATTTACTGGTTTTATAATTATAACTCTGTATGTTTTTATTACTGATTTTAATATTTGTGAAGCCATGACGCTTTATTCTTTTAAAACATTTTTGTGTAAATGACTTTTTCTTTTTTCTGTGAATCCATTTTATTATGGACCAAAATGGTTTTTAAATGTATTATGCTTTTATGAGTTTTTACCTCGAATAAAGCAAATTTGGCTTCATATAAATGTACCTATATAGGTATATGAATATATATATATATATATATATATATATATATATATATATATATATATATATATATATATATATATATATATATATATTCATATATATATATATATATATATAGATATACATGTATGTCTATATATATATATATATTTAAATACATATATTTTGTTATTTAGTTAGAGAAAGCAAAGCAGAGATATAGTTATTAAGGTAAATACAATGGGGTAAATGTTATCCATTGATATGCTTCGACTGTCCCACATACATCTCCAATATTCTAAAAATTATAAAAATGAAAGATGTGATTTTTGTTATTAATTTTTTTTATTAAATCCTACAAAACATGCTGAGACATTTTTTTTACAAAAAAAATATTTAAAAACTTCTATATTTGCAAGTTGTCTGTAATAAGAAACATAATCATATACCTAAAAGGATTTGGATTATATAGTATAAACATTTTTAGTTTTACATGGTATAATCGGGATAAATACAATATTATTGAGAGCAAAATTTGAAAACTGAAACATGTAAATTGTAGGATAAACCATAAAGACAATAGTACGTTAGTGGGAAAGTAGGATTGTGGATGGGTAAAATTAAGTTTTCCGAATCCAAGCAGTGTAAACATTATAAAAAGTGTTATTTGATGTAGAGGGAAAATGTAGTGTTGCAACAGTAATAAGTGCAAGAACAGTGAAATAATTCTTTTGCATAAGGTTAACGTTTATTGCTTAATATTACATTAAGTGGAACATTACAAACATTAGATTATAATTTAAAGAAAATTAAACACTTAAAAAATTCTAAATATCACTAAAAATGTGTTTATAAATACATACATTGAGATAAATAATTAAAATATAATGTGAAGAAAAAATATTTAAAGTGATAATATCAGAAATAATAAAATTTAAAAACCAGCATTGACATCATTTTTTTAAACTTTGAATACAATGGGGCCAATAGAAATATCTATAGTACCGTGGGTGTATTTAGCACAGAGATGTGTCGAAGCAGTCAGACAGATCCACATCAGGCTGCATTTGGTGAGATGGGATAGGAAAAAGCATCAAACGAGCAACAGATTTCAATATGCGTAAGGACCACGGTTGCAGATCGTTTTGCATTCAACCACAATGGATTACGATGCAACGCTCAGCCATGCATTTCATACAGCTTTTTCTACATTTATAAAGCTGGTAATAATTTTGTTTGTTCAGGTCACGATCAGAGTTTCTAACAAACATATACATACTCAATGGTGGAATCCTCAATTGGTGTACCACATGGACATACTTGCATGCTGTGACTAGCATGGGCTGCAGGGATGTTTTAAAACAAACCTGTTCAGATTAAAGCTTGTGATGCGGACCTTTTCCAGGCTGCAACACAAGTCTTTATAAAATAGAGAGGTTTGCACATGACTCAAAGGCAGTCGGTTCATAAAATAGGTGGGTGGGAGAACTGACTAATTGTGAGTCGATCACATTCTTGCAGCAATGGCGTTAAAACAGTCTTCCAAATGCAATCATTATCCTAAATAATGTTAACCGTGCTAATGTTAGTTACATTCAAAAAACAAAACAAAAGGAAAAAAGTCTTTACCATAACATAAGAAAATTGGAAAAGTTAAAAAGACTATTAATAAATGTATTATTACATCAAAAAATAAATACGCTTTAGTAACAGATATTCGAGTACAAATACCTTTACTAAAGTATTAAAATAAGATAATTAGTACATGTTTTATAAATGAATATAAATAAAAAGTGAATACCAAAATAATAATTTAACATTCTATTTGTAATTATTGAAATACATATAAAAAAGAAATAGAATAAGAAATGATACCAAATATTGATATATATATGATTAAAATAATAATCTGTGATATTTTAAAATATGTAAGTTGAAAAATATGTAAAATGAATAAAGTATATAACTTACAATGTGGAAAATGATCTTACTTTCATGTGTTCATATTTATATATAACAAAAGTCACGCTAATGATATCAAACAAACATTATCTGCAGTACATATAAAGCTTTAATGTTTAATATTTCATTATGTATTATAGATTAACATTCTATTTAAGTTTTAAAAAGACAGCAATTGACATGTTTTTAAAATCGAAATCGCTAACTCAGCAGAAATAACTTTAAGTATTACACAATAAACGTAATTCTCCTATTAATATTAATAAACAACAAATAATAATTATTTAATAAGAAATATTTTAATCCACATCACATACAGCTGCACAACAGTAACCAGTCAGCGATAACCTGGGGGTCTAGTAGGATGCCCTCTAACTTATTTTTAACATCGATTCCTCCCCTGCCTCAGTTGAGAATTTCCAGTCAACTATGTCATTCATTAGCAACTGGATGAGTACAAACCAGCTCAAACTCAATCCTGGAAAGACAGAGCTCGTACTCACTGGACCTCCTGGTAACCCCTGGAACTCCAGCTTCTCGCCACATTCCCTCGGAAGTGCCCCCTGCCCGGTGAGCTCGGTCAAGAGCCTTGGAATTACCATCAGTCAGGATCTGACCATGAAATCCCAATTTACATCTGTGATGTCGACATGCTTTTTCCATCTTCACCGCATCAGAAAGATTAGCAGATTCCTCACGCATGAGGCCCTAGTTCAAGTTACGCTGGGTTTGGTTATCTCCCGTATTGACTATGGGAACTGACTGTACATCGGAATTCACCTCTACCAGTCTCATCAACTTCAGTTGATTCAAAATCAAGCGGCTAGACTAGTCTTTCGTCAGCCCAGGACCAGTTCTGCCAAACCTCTTCTGAGGAGCCTGCATTGGCTCCCTGTGGTCCAGCACAGCCTCTTCAAGGTGGGCTGCTTGACTTACCAGGCCTTGACTCATCAAGGTCCTTCCTTCATTTCCTCTCGCCTTCATCGCTACACTCCCGTCCGAGCTCTCCGTTCTTCCAGCTCTGATTTGCTGTCCATTTGTTCGTTCAAATGGAAAAGGCTTGGAGGACTAAGATTCGCCTTCCAAGCTCCCCACCTTTGGAATTCCCTGCCTCCCGATCTTCGTCTTATCCCTTCTTATCACTCATTTAGAAGGGCCTTGAAGACCTGGTTGTTTACCCAAGCTTTTGACTGATCTCTGTTTGATTGATTTTCCCTGCCTTTAGTCTTTTCTCTTTGCCTGTCCAAAGCGCCATGAAGCCGTTGGTGAACGTGCGCTGTACAAATGTCTTTATCATCATATCATATCATGGCGTGGCTTGAATGCCGAGGAGTTAGGCAGCGAGAGCCCGGAGCTCCGCGCCAGATCCCGGCTAAAATCCTGTTAAACTGCACGAAATCCGGCGGATAAAGACCGTCCTGTTGGCAGAAGGCATCGGTGGGGTGACGGAACCCCAAGGCTGAAGCTAATTGCCACTAATTGGCACAGAACCCGACCAAGCGAACTGCTCGGGGAGCGAGATGCTTCGACCCAAGATGGCGGATTGAGGATCGAGCCGGCGTAACTGCAAGCCGAAGGAGTTCAGCGATCTCCTCTCCAGAGACGCCGGATAAATAAGGGGCGCCGCCGGAGAATCTACTGTGCGACCGCAACGGTGAGGATCATAAATAACATCTCCTACCACCCACGAAGAGACGGCGGTCGGCGACTATCGGACTCCCCCCGCGGCACACTCAAGATGGCGGCGGTCCCGGGAGACGAGGGCTGAAGACCCTGCAAAGTGAAGGGGCTGAGGAGACGGGGAACGGGGATCACGCTGCACGGAGCCCGCTGGCGAGGGAAGGGTTCCCCCTGATTACAAAGAGGAGCGACCTGCCCAGAGCCTTACAGCCAGAACGCAGCCCAGATCCGGAAGGGTGACGACGATCGCGAGAAGCTCAGACCCAGGGGGAGCGGCACCACGCGCGTCTAACTGCAGAGACCTGAATAAGATAAACGCTCTAATAGGGCTGGGGGCATACGGAGCCTTGGGCGAAGATCGGAGAAAGACCGGTACTCCTGCGGCACAGTGGAAGACACAGACGGCGGGGGCTTGACCCGGCGGAGGCACGAGTGGAACGAAGCCTACGAGCAGACCCACGTACCCTGAGAAAAAACTTGGTGGCGGCTGGGGATACGTGGGGGACCCCCGACCTGAGAAGGGGAGCTTCCTTGGAGATGACCATTAGAGCTTGGCTGCGACAGCACCGGTGGAGTTGGCAGGCCTGGAGGGCTGTGCAGCGGACGATGACAGAAACTACCATATCTAATCCGAGGTTTCGACGAGCGCTGGAGAGAAGCAGGGCAGCGCACTGGTAGAGATAGGGGGACCCCTATTCCCTGGTGGATCATAGGCCTTGCAGCGGCTGAAGGGAGACCTGAGACACCTTGGCTGACTAGCCCGAGACGGACAGCGCGCTATAGCAAGAGACCACCCTTGAACTGGTTACTCAGGCGTAAAGGGAGCTGGCCGGAAGAGGAGACACCGAGAGCTGGCCGAAAACTGGCTGCCTGGAGACCGTGGAGCCACAGGAGGTCCATGTAAAGGCGGTCAAACCTTCGCCCCGAAGCAGTGAGAGGACCCCCACCCCTAATTTTTGGGATTCCAAGGAGAGAAACTGCCGTCGGGCGAACAAATCGAGATGGGGAAACCAAAAGGGAAAGGGGACAGAGCTACTAGCTCTGAGACGACAGAAGGAACGGAGCAGGGCCATACGGAACTACAACAAATGCAAGATCGTATATTGGAAGCTATCACGGCCACGAAAGAAGCTCCACAACACGATATCGCTCAAGTAGCAACAGGATTGGGGCTCCTACGCGCAGACCACGATAAATTACAGGACAGGGTCAAGAGCACGGAGGTCACCCTACAAGAGATGATCCCGGAGCATAAATCTATGGAAGGATGGTTGGGGGATGCCCTAGACCGAATACTAGCTTTGGAACGGCGAGCGGAGGACGCGGAAAATCGCAGTAGGCGCAATAACGTACGCTTGGTCGGACTTCCAGAGAAATAGGAGGGGGACGACATGGTGGGATTTCTTGATAACTGGTTGCGGACTGAAGTGGCGCCAGAAGGGCTTTCACCTTTCTTCATGCTGGAGCGGGCGCACAGGGTCCCAGCCAGGCCGCCTGCCCCGGGCCAGCCGCCCCGTCCGGTGGTGATCAAACTGTTGCATTATAAGGACAGGGACTGGCTGTTGCAAAGGGCCAGAGAAGCGGGCCCCTTTCAGGTGGACAATAACAATGTGACAATGTTCCCAGACTTTACATTTGAAACACAGAAACTGTGGGCCTCCTTCTTGTCGATCAAACGGGAGCTGCGTGTAGCAAAGCTCAGAGTCGTGGTGGATGACAAAACACTCTTCTTCCACACATCAGCGGATGCCTGGGCGTGGTGGGATACTCATAGGGTTGGAACGGACGAAGCTCGAGTTAGAGCTGAGGAGGAACAGCGGAGACAACCGACCAGAAAATCACAGCGACTTCGGAAGTGCCGACAAAGGACTAAGAAGCCAACGGCATCACAAACGGAAGAGGAGAGGAAGGCGGCACTTCAAGCGGTGGTGGACTTGTCGGGAACGGTGCACAGCCAATCATGCATGGGTTTGGACTCTGAAGGCCAGGCCACAGACTCGGAAACTGACCTCTCAGAACTTGGTGGTGCCAAGGGGCCAGTTGTGACGCCACAAACGTCGGAAGGAATCATAGAAGCTTGAGAGGGAAAGTATAAAGTGCTGTTTTATATAATGAACCTGGGGGGACCGAGACGCTTCGATGCAAAAGACTGTGGTGTATAAGAACGGAAACTCGTGAGTGATTATGGGGAGATTGTGGGGCGGGGGGACGGGAGTGTGATAGCGATCCTCGGAGCCGTGTCACGCCCTGCTGGCCCCTAAGGTCACCGTAGTGGACACTGCAGAATACAGGGATAGCGATTGGGGTAGTTGGCCCTTTTGTTAAAGTTTGGATGGGAGCTGCTGTAGTAAAGGTGGGTCCTGTTCTGGGGGGGGAGGGGAACTGTTCAACAATACATACTCTGCATTCGCAAGGGGGCACTGATTTGGATTCGGGCGGGGGTTCCCTTCCAAGTGACTAAGCAAATGATTGACCCAGAGAGCAGATTTGTGGCCATGGTGGGGAAACTTAGAGGTCGGGACATAATACTATGCAGTGTGTACGCGCCCAATATTAATCAGTCTGCCTTTTTGACAAAGCTATCAGGCACGCTGGTGAGCTACTTAGCAGGTCTTATAGTCATGGGAGGGGATTTTAATTCCGTCGCAGACACTACATTAGACAGATCTCACCCACCATTAAGAGCATCACCAGTGCATAGGCTAGCGAAGCGCAGGCTAGAATGGCAGGAGAGATGGGAACTGATAGACGCTTGGAGGGCACTGCACCCTACCGTGAGAGATTATTCATATCACTTTAGTCTACACGATCTTCACGTCCGGCTGGATGTGTTTCTCTGCTCCTCGCTCGTAATTTCTACTATGGCAAACGCGGAGTACTTGACCCGCACGTTATCTGACCACATTCCCCTATTGCTGACACTAAACTGGATGACCGAGATCTCGCGAGTCCCGACCTGGCAACTGCGACCAGATACTCTAGACGACTTGCTGTTCTGGGAAGAACTAGGCGAGAGACTCACTCAATATTTTGAGGAAAATAGTGGCACCACGACCTCCAGGGCGATGGAGTGGGATTCCTTCAAGGTTGTCATCCGAGGTCATTGTATAGAGGCATATGCGGGAGCCCGTAAGACACTCCTGGACGACCTCGATAGGGCTGAGAGAGAGCTGCGGAAAGTCGAGTTAGAGCGCCCTAATCACCCCGAGCTCCAGGAAGCAGTTAGCAAGGCCAAGGAGGCAGTGGCGGTGGAAATGGAACGGTTACGAAGCTTTGATCATCAGTTCTACCTGACGAGGGTGCACGCCGAGGGAGACAAGGCGGGAACAATGCTTGCCTGGCTGGCTTACCCAACTAGGTGCAGCCATCTGATCCTGGCCATTGAGGAAGACGGAGGAAACACCTACAATACCCAAGCAGAGATTTTGGACAGGTTCCGAGCATATTATGAAAGGCTACACGAGAGCGGAACAGATGGCCAAGAGTCTGAGATGGACACCTTTTTGGAGGGACTGCAATTGCCGCGGCTAGAACAAGAACAGTCCGACGATCTGGGTAGGGCCATTACACTGGGGGAAATAGGGAGTGCAGTGAAGCAGATGGCTCGAAACAAAACACCCGGACTGGATGGCTTGCCCGTAGAGTTTTACAGTAGATACCTGGTGTTCCTAGCTCAGCGACTACAAGCGGTATACAACGAAGCTAAGTCGAGAGGGAGGCTGCCTCAGTCCATGTGCGAAGCTCTAATGATCCCGTTGCTGAAACCGGGGAGGGAGAGTAGTAAACTCTCCTCCTATCATCAGCTGTCCATGTTGACGACAGACTATAAAATCCTGAGCAAAATACTGGCCAATAGACTGTTGGGCCATATGACGGAGCTGATCCACAGGGACCAATCAGGATTCATTCCCGCGCGGAACACCACCAACAATATACGCCGACTGATACGGCTACTTGGAGACCCGATGTCAGAGACGAGCATGCCTTTGGCATTATCAATTGACATCGAGAAGGTGTTTGATAGCTTGGAGTGGGAATATCTTTATAGGGTAATGGAGCGTTTCGGCCTGGAAGATAATTATATCGGTTGGACCAAAGTGTTGTACACGGCGGTGAAGGCACGGTCCGGATAGGCTCCCTGATTTCGAGCCAATATCACGTGGGCCGTGGAACTAGGCAGGGGTGCTCGCTGTCTCCTCTGCTGTTTGCATTGGCGATGGAGCCTTTTGCGGCGGAATCACGGACGGGGAGTTATTACAAGGGCTTAGTTTACAGGGGGATACCGCAGGCTATCTCACTGTATGCGGATGACCTTTTGCTATTTTTGGAAAACGCAGATGAGGAACTGGAGGGAGCAAAAAGACTTCTCGAACTGTTTGGAAAGCTATCAGGCTTAAAGGTTAACTGGGACAAATCCTGTTTATTTCCGCTACGACGGGGGGAGGAGCGACCTGCTAATCTGCAGATACTCAAATGGGAACCTAGTAGTTTAAAATACCTGGGAGTACATGTATACATTTCGGCGGCAGATATGTTAGAGGGCAATGGGGGCCGTTGTATCAGTGCATTGAAGGAAAGCATGACCTTCTGGGCCACTCTTCTGCTCTCTGTGACAGGCCGTATCTCCTTACTGAAAATGATAGCACTACCGCGTCTCCTTTACTACTTCCGCACATTGCCGGTGTCGATACCGAGCTCTATTTTTCGACAGCTGCGATCAATGCTGATATCCTTTCTATGGGGAACAGGCAGACGCAGAATAGCATTCGACACGTTGCTTCGACCCAAAGATGAGGGGGGCATGGCAGTGCCAGATTTTGAGTACTACTACCTGGCGGCTCAGTTGCAGATCTTCACACAGGAGGTAGCGAGGGTGTATCGAGGCCCGGAACTAGAAAGAGACGGGGGCACTCCACGGCATGTGCTTGCTTACATCACCCTGCAGCAGAGGCTCCTCATTGGAGACCTCTACCTGGAGGAGCAGACATTTCGGCTATGTTGGAATCGAGCGCGGCGGAGAGCAGGGGTACGCCGGATGTACGCACCGGAGATACCATTGGGAATGGTGACAGAACTCCCCCACGGTGGCAACTGGTCGCGACTGCAGGGGTGGGAAGATACGGGGCTACAAATGCTAGGTGATCTATATGAGGACGGGGTATTACTCCCGTACCAGACCCTGCAGGAACGCTTTGATGTGCCGAGAGGAGACTATCTGATGCATGCTGCTGTGACTAGAGCCATGCAGGCGCACTGGGGGGAGGGGTTGCAGGAACCCGCTACATCCATGGCCTGCTAGTACACGATGATGGCAGCCGGCACCTATAAGGCAGTGAC
Organism: Lissotriton vulgaris; assembly: GCF_964263255.1. Lineage (NCBI taxonomy): Eukaryota > Metazoa > Chordata > Amphibia > Caudata > Salamandridae > Lissotriton > Lissotriton vulgaris. The sequence continues at coordinate 112,831,150 of NC_141689.1, forward strand.
CTGCCTTTACTCTCGAATGCTACGAGAAACGTTAAAACCACTAATAACACTGAAGGCCAAGTGGGAACTGGATCTCCAGGTGGAGATTCCTGACAACACTTGGGCGCAACTACTAAAGCGAGCAAGGAAGAGCACGAGAAACGCACGATTTCAATTAATACATTTCTATATCTTCCATAGGGCTTACCTCACACCGGGAAAAATTGGGGAATACTTTGGGGTGGAAAATACAGCTTGCCCCAGATGTAATGCAGCAGAGGCGGATTGGGGGCATATGTTATGGGATTGCCCACATTTACGAGACTACTGGCAGGAGATTGGAGAGGCATTGAATAACGCTACGGATAGGGAGCTACACTACACCAAAGCAGTAGGAGTGCTACACTGGTTTCCGCACACACCCAAGAATAAGATAACTAGTAAGTTTATAAACATGGGACTAATAATAGCCAAAAGAGAAATTAGAAATCAAAAAAAGGACCCACATACAAGCGGTGGTATATTGAATGTCTTAAATGGGCGGCGAGCGAGGGCACACTGAGGTATCAACTAGCCCGACGCAATGCACACGAAAGGGCGCTTGAAAGGGTGACAGCATGGGAGGCACTAGTGCAAGCTGTCCGAGATGGTGCGGGGAGGAGGAAGAGGGGCACACTGACTTGGAAACTGAAGATCCCACTGGCACGCCAGGTACACACTCTTTGTGAATAGTATATTCCTCCTGGCAGTGACCATACACATACACTATTTGCGAATCCAGGCGCAGGCGCAGGCATTGGGAGAAGGGTCGAGGGGGGGAGTTGGAGAACTGGGGCAGAAGAGAAGTTTAGGGAGGGGGAGGGGTGGAAAAAATATAAAAGCAGACTGCAGATATACTGGCACAAGGATTAAAAGAGCTCAGGGGCTGCCGAAAAGGGTGCACAATTGACTGACGCGCCCGACCTCCGGGTTGTGGGCTCATAGGCGGTGTAGACGAATCGCAGGAGCAAATAATTAGTACTGTTGCTGGTATTGTGAAGTGCTCATAAATGTATGGTATATGTAAGATTTGGTTCTGCAATAAAAACGATGTTAAAAAAAATAAAAAATCATATCATATCATGTCGGAAGGATGTCCGCCGCAGGCTGTTGGTTGGATACACCGGACCTGCAACTGACATCAGTCTGCAAATGAGCAACGGAAACCTGCCAGTCACATTGCCATTGCTACGGTAACCGCAGCAGTGGTAAATCACAAACACATTTTTTCCACCTGTAAAAGTCCTCAGACTTAACAAGTGGCAGTGCTGGACAACAAAAAAAAGAGACGGTAATGGTGCAGCGTATGACTACAAAAATTATGATGCCAGAGTACGCGCGCATTTCATCTGCATTGGAACCCCCATTGAAAGGCTTGCAGAGACTGGTCCAGAGGGCACATTGCGGGCCACCAATATGTTGGAGGGGTGCACAGTGTAAATATCGAATTTTATATATCCACCTACAAAAACTATTGAGTTGGAAATATAAAAAGAAATCGAATATTGAGGACAAACATATCATTGGACAAAATATTGACCCTAAGGTAAGTAATATCGAATTTTTTAATATCCATGTAAGTAATATCAAAGGTAATAATATAGATATTTGTATTATTGTAATGTATTTTACTATGTATCTGTATTAAGTTTTGGTTAACTTTTTTAAATGTGTTTATTTATAAGTACAATATTTCTATATTCTTTATTAATGTGATTTAGAATTAATTTTTTTGTTTTAGTACCGGAGCGGGGTTGTGGGTTTATAGGGTAATGGGGTGGTAAGTAATTTAAATGTAGTAAATTAATTATTAATTTTTAGAAATGATAAATTAATTGTAATTAATGTTTGTTGTTATTTCTGTAGCGGGTTGTGGGTTTATTGGGGAATTGGGTGGGAAGTAATTTAATTGTAATTAATTAATGATTTAAATGTATTTATTAGTATGGATAATGACGTAATGTATAATTAAATATTAATTGGCAATTCATTATTTCAATTGATAATTCATTTTTTTAATCGGTAAATAAGGTTTTTAAATGTTGTAATAGGTAATTAATGTTTTCAATTGGTAATTTACAAGTTTTAATTTGGTAATTACATTTTAAATTGGTAGATAATATAGATGATAGGGAATTAATATTTTAATTGGTAATTCATTTTTATGATTTGGAAATTATGTTTAATTATTTGTTAATTAAAGTGTCCTAAAAAGTATTTTTGGGTATGATAATAAATGTTATTGTTTACATTTTTTTATTGTGATTTAATTTTAAATAATTTTTTTTGTAATGAAAAATATTTTAATGTTTAAGATTTGTTGAAAAATATGTGTTAATTAATAATAATTTGTATTTATTGTTAATTTATTGTCAATTGATTTTTCAATTGTAATGGCTTTTCATAATTATTATTGTTTGTAAATGATGTTGAAGTACTTAAAAATGTAATAATTCTTTATTTTAAATATAACATTTATTTATAAGTATGTGAGATTTAAATTCTACGCTATCCAACGTTACCTTACTGTTTCAGTACCTGGAGTTGGAATAGTAATTTTAAACCTTACGATTTTCAAAGTTTTACCTACAGTTGCACCCTCTGGAGTTGGAATAGTAATTTGTACCTCTATGCTGTCCAACGCTTGCCCTACTGTAGAACTATTTGAAGTTAGAGTAGTAATTTTTACTCCTACGTTAACCAACTATTTCCCTACTGTTGCACCCTCTGGATTAGGAATAACATTTTTTACCCCTACGCTATCCTAATCTTTCCCTACTGTTCCACCCTCTGGAGTTGGAACAGTAATTTTTACCCCTACGCTATAAAACGCTTTCAATACCGCTGACCCATCTGGAGTTGGAATAGTAATTTCTACCCTTACGCTATACGAAGCGTTCCCTACTGTTATACATTATAGAGTTGGAATAATAGTTTGTAAAGCCTACGCTATCCAATGCTTTCCCTACTGTTCAAACCTTTGGAGTTAGAATAGTAATTTTTACCCCTACGTTAACCAACACTTTCCCTACTGTTCCACCCTCTGGATTTGGACTATTAAGTTTTACCCACAACAAATCCCAACACTTTATCTAATGTTGCCACCTCTGGAGTTGGAGTAGTAATTATTACCCCTACACTATCGAACGCTTTACCTACTGTAGCACCAAATGTTATAATTACAGTATTTTGGGGGGGAGATTGAATAGTTTTTCAAATTATTTAGCTATTTCAAATTTGTTTAAATATTTTTGATAATTTAGTATAATACTAAAGTTGAAAATATTGAAGGTAAATTTAATTTTTTACATGTATTAAATCAAATTAGGTACTTTTTATTTATGTTATTGTTTTATGTTTAGATGTATATGTAATTTGTAATATTTTTTACTAATGTAAGGGTTATTAAAATAAGTTGTAAAAGTTATTATCAAATAAGTAAATATTAAATATGTTATGTATATGTTTAATTAATGATACATTATGGTATATGTATAAATTGTTAATTTAAAATATTATCAAATATTTTTATGTATGTTATTATGGTTTATAAAAATTATTTGATGTATTTAACACTGTTTTTTAATTAAAAAAGAAAAATATATTTTTAACATGGTTATTTTTTTTTCAATATTTTTGTACTCAACATGTTATAGATAGGTTGTCAATCTTGTTAACTTAGATATTCCTGCGGCGATTTTTCTGTAGGTCGACATTTAGTACGAAAAATTCTGGCAGTGATTTGTTGGAGGGGTGTGGGTAACAGGTGGCAGGGCCTGTACAGTGCCTGCAACACAGTGCAGGGAAATGCAGGACATAGTCCTTTTGACATTGCAACGTTGCTGCTTGCAGAAACATTCGCAGCAATGTTAATGGCTATGAACGTACCGCCGCGTTCGGATTTGGAATGCGGAATAAAAATAATTAAAACAATAGTTATGCCGTGGCTCTTCAAGGTGGTCTTGTCCTGCTACCATGCGAATCGGGGTTATTATGAGAAGGCAAACCTAATGAGGCCATTAGTGCCAAAACTGTATTATATAATTTACTGACTTATTTTTTAAATACAGAAGTAATAAAATGCAAAATTTTAAAATTATTTATAATTCATTAATTTCCGTCAATGTCTATACACCAGCAAACTATATGCTGCTCCATAAGCTTAAATCCGAAAAAACTGTGAATTATAGAAGCAACAATTATTAGTTATATTTTTAATATATTATATTTTAATTGCTTGATTCCGAAATTGCATTTATTTAAATAAAACCATAAATGCTTCGGCAAAGGAAGATTAATGGGGTATTGAATTTTTTTTATTTATTTTAATTAGGTAAATAATTACCATTATAAAAAAAGGAATAACAGAGATATAAAATAAAAAAAACATATTATATCATATAAAATAAGATAAATAATTTGATAAGAAGGAAAAAATTAAAGTTCAATATTCTTCAGTTGGATATATCTTTCATTATTCGGTTTCACAGAATAGAAAACTATAAAAGCAGCATTACAGACAGAAAAAACATATTTGCACATAATACACAATCAATACAGTTTAAAACTAAGCTTTCCACACTGGCATTGTTTATTACTGTCTAGGCAATAAATAAAGATTATCCAATTCATAACAATAAAAAGATTCTTTACAAGTTTGTTCTATGTTTAAAAATACATTTTTTAAAAATTGACGACATGATAGCAAATGCATTCAGACTCTAAGAACTGCAGTCGCAACATAGCTGGACGACATTGTCTAATACCCCACAGTTTTAACAAAGGTAGCAGCCAAAGTTTTTGATGATCATGATAAAATTTACAGAACAGGACAATGTGTATAGTCGTCTGCTCTGATATTTCATCGCAGGGTTAAGGCAAAAGACTTGGCTCCCAGCTATTTCTTATAGGGAATGCTACTAATCAATGGAAGAGATTTAGTCTGAACCTCGTCAGAAGAAGTCGCGCGAAAACTTTTAGATCGTGTGTTAAATAGGGCTGGATTTGCAGGGTGATCTAAACAGCAATTGCATGTAGGGCAGAAACTTTCGTGGCTTCACTAGTAAGCCTTAGGCCTTCTAAGTGGCTCAGTGCCCTTGCTTTCAGATCCTTCCTCGAAATCTCACAGATCTTCTCAGGTTTTGTATTATAAGACTCTAGACCTAAATCATTTAGGAATTTTCTCACATAGAGGAGCCAACTAATTTTCAGTGAATAATCTAATGCCATACAATCTGCCATGATTTCCTTAGGTAATAAATTCTTTTCGGAAATCCACATACGTCGCCAAAGTAAAAGTGGTTGGATTTTTGCCAGATCCTCTAAATATGGGATCCCCAATTCCATATGACATGCGAATGGGGAAATTAGTTTGGGTGCCGCTAGAAGGAATCTTAAAAAGGTGTTTTCTGCCACCTGCAGGGCAGTGATGTTTACATGCCCCCACACTCCAGCCCCGTACAAGGCTATAGCCTGGCATTTAGCAGAATACATTTTCAGGAGTTCTACGGGGGACCTTTTGCCCAATCTTTGTGAAAAGTTTATAAGGGCGGCAATAGCTCTCATGAGGAGATGTTTTTTTGCCTCAACTGCAGCTTATTAATTCAGTTTCTCATCTATTATGATACCCAGGTAGGGATGATGGGCCGTGACTTCAAGTTTTTGGTTACTAAGGAATATATCTTTGACCCGTTTTTCCCTGTGCCTGCTACCATTACATACGTCTTCTTTATGTTTATATGTAAATCAAGGCTCTCCATGAAGTCTGCGTACCTATCCAAAGCCTTCTGCAATTCACGTGGGGTACGAGCCAGTATCACGGCGTCGTCTGCATAGAGCAGAGCGGGGATCGGACACTTTCATGCTTGGGGAAGATCGTGGCCCCCTCTCAACATCTCCGCCTCCAAACCGTTTGTATACAGTGAGAACAGAAAGGGGGCCAGGACACAACCTGGCCGAACTCCACGCTTTACTCCAAACGACGCAGATAGTTCGCCCTTTGTACCGAAGCGTACCTTTGCAGAGGCCTTGGAGTATAGCTGCCTCAAAAAAGCTACGAGAGGGGCGTTTACTCCCATTTGTGACAAGACAGCCCAAAGCTTTGCGTGGCAGCCACAATCAAAAGCAGCAGACAAGTCTACATAGACCATATATAGCTTGCCCTGTTTTGCATGGGTATATTTCCCCAGGATCATTGATAGATTCAGGGCCTGTTCTATTGTACTGAAGCCCTCCCGAAAACCGAATTGGAGGTTGGAAAGGACCCCCCCAACCTCGGCCCACTGCTGGAGTCGCTCGAGGAGAACTCTGCCCACTACCTTACCCAGCGAGTGCAGCAGTGAGATAGGACGGTAACAGGATGCGTCTTGTCGATCTCCTTTTTTAAATATTGGAACCATGATGGACTTGGTCCAAAAATCCAACAAACCCTCCTTTGTTACTGCCATGCAGACCCTAGTCAATATTGGGGCCCAAAGATCTGTGTTATACTTAAAAAGATCCACAGGAACCCCATCAGGTCCTGGGGCTTTCCCGTTCTTGCTACCTTTTAGAGCCAAGAGCACCTCCGAAATATCAAATTCTAGAGGGATAGGATATGAAACTGCAGGGGAAGCTACCTCTGTCCCTGTTACCGCTGGATTCTTTTGGAATATTTTAGAAAAATTGGACACCCAAACTGATTCCTCAATTGCAACTTCTATTTTGGGGAGGTTGTCATCTGGTGGAAATGGAGATTTCACCACTCTCCAAAAGGCCGCACTATTTTTCTCTAGGGCACTTTTGTGGAGTTGGTCCCACAGGGCTTGTTTTAATTCGCCCTTTCTCTTCTTCCGTACAATTAAATACTCTTTCCTGAGTCTATTAATTGCCTGTGGGTTTCTGGTGGTTTTATTCAGTGCACTTTTAGTTTTGTATGCACCACTGTACAATTATGATTAAACCATCCAGCCTTCCTGGGTTGATCTGCTTTAGGCTTTGCTGTCAGTAATTCCATTATTTTTGCTTGGATTACCGCAAAATTGCTTAAAACTTCCTCCCTGTAGCTGCTAAGTTTAGGCATCTCATTATGTATGGGTAAGCTACTCTAATCAGCTTTTCTTGGATTTGCCCAGGGTTTATCTTCTCCCATCTTAGAGAGTACCCATTTATCCTATCTATATGTAGGCTATTCTGACTCAGTGCATTTGCTATAGTCTGTGGGGGAAAATGTGAGTGCACTAAATGGAGTTCTAGCCTAAGGGCAGAGTGATCACTTAATGTGTTAGCTAGCACTTCAAAGTGCCTCACTTTATTGGCCAGGGCGTTCGATATTAAAACCTAATCCACTGTAGTTTCAAACCCCCTCCCTAGATATGTTGGTAAGAGCGGGTCTGAGGTTGGTGCCAAGTTATTAGCTATTAAAAGATCTAAAGCTGACAGTACTTCGTTCATATGGGACCCCAACTTAGAGTGGCTAAAATGAACAAGGGGCTATCTTGTTTGTCCATGAATCCGCAGATGTTGTTAGTTCTGCGTGAGCAGGAATGCAGGTTGAAATCCCCCCCCATACTATGTTCACAGTTCCTTTTTCTCCATGTTCCTGTCTGAGCTGGAGAAGTTTATCATGGAGATTGGTCACGACCCTCAAGACCTGTCCTTCCTCTAGATTGTTATAGAAGTTAAGCAAAAGGATGGTCTCCTTATTACTGAAAGAGAGACAAAGAAGCTGGGAATTAACATCCAGTTCTACTACAGTTATTTTACAGTTATTTTAATTGTGTTTGGTACGAAGATGGTCAATCCTCCCTTGAGCCAACCCATACTTCCCGCTGGGGAAAAATAAGTTCTATATCCTAGAAGATGGAATTCGGTCGTAGACCATGTCTCCTGGAGGCAGATAATTTTATATGTCTCCAGGAAACTCAAGGCACTACCATCTTCAACCTTAGGGCGAAGGCCCACGATATTCCAAAAAAAGATTTAAGACTTGGGAGTCCTTTATTGGAATGCCGCCCACTGAGGGAGTATAGTCTAGTTTCGCCCAATTAACCCCCGAGGCGACCTCAGTCACTGGTGGTCAATCGACCATCTCTAAGCAGCTATATCTATTCATCGTCGGGATACCGCTGCATCCATCCCTATAGGGTGCCTCTATGACATGATTTCTAACAAAGTTGCCTCCCCACTCATCCCAGTCTCCACCCCAATAACAAGGGCCCACTGTATGCCAGGTTCCCTCGTAGGATGGACCGTTACAATTTCTGGGGGGATAGAAAAAGGAGAGGGGTTTTGTTCCTATACCATTGTTTGTGCCAGCCTGTCCCCTTGAGCAAATATGGTCAACTGTTCGGGGATCTTCAAAATTTATAAGGACACAGTCTCCCAGAATCGATTTCCTTCCATGCCCCACCCAGGGGGCCCTACGTTCCATGAGGATCTTACTCGACCGGGTAGGCGGTAATGGTTGGTTCATGTTGAGCCAATGTTGGACCTTGTTTTTTGGTGACCAACTGGGTTCTACGGCCGGATCAACCAGTTCTGGTACACCGGTCATCACAACCACAAAGGGACTAGCCTCAGGGGGCACGTTAACGGTAAATCTGCCGTCAGAAGGTCCCCTGTCCCAGTCTCTATTTGGATTTAAGGTAGGGGTCTTAGGAATCTTGTTATTGTGTACCTAACTGATCTGTGAGGTAGAATTTGAAGACTTATCTACAGTTTTCCTTACTATTACTGTAGGGGATTTTGGTTTTACTGGTGGCCCTGGAAGTGGCAGTTTTTTAGCTTGTTGGACAGTAGGTTTGTTAGTGGTCTGCTTATTTCCCCCAGTCTTTTGGACCCCGTGGCTTGGGGAATTTTTGTAAGGGCTTTCAGTTCAATTAGCTGTTTTTCAATTTGCAGCAATCTGGCTTCTACTGAGATGACAGTGTATTGAGGCAAATGCACAGCTGTTTTACCAACTAGAACTCCATTTAGCGCAATGATATAATTTAATTTATTTTAATTCCCTCAATTGTTATTTTTTATCTTTATGATTGCATCATAAGCACTTACATGAATATTGGTATGGAACATGCAACACTCCTCTTGTAGCTCCACATATTAATACACACAGGACTGGTTTACCTTTGCATCTCGTGGGTTCTAGCCCCACCCTCGATTTTGACTCATGCACAACATTCTTTTCTTGCGTTTTTCTAAAAACCGTAGGAAACTGAGATTAGAACAGGAGCGGGCTACGCGCCATTTTTTTGGTCGTATGATCAATATTGGTAGTCAGAATGCCACTTCGTTTTGAGAAAAGCAGAGCAAGGGAACATAGTCTGTCGTTTAGCTTCATTTTGATAACGTGATCGGAACAACTTAATCTTAAACGGTATCCGCGGGAAGAATTTTTGAGACGCTATCGGCGTTTGGATATAATTGCCGTACACTGGAGATACTGAGCAGACTTGACGATCTTACTGATAAGGCTGGTCTGATAATACAATGACCGCATGAGCGTGTGGTGCCTATTACTTTAGGACAACAGGACGATAGTGAGTGGTGGTTTATATATTTTTTCTTTCAGCATTCGCATCTCGAGGCAGATGAGAATACGATAGGAACTAGCATGTAAGTGAGACGTGAACCGTTAAATTTTTTTCAAACCACGGGCACTAAGGTTTAATAGGTGTTGGACGACAACATTCTTAGATTGCACTTTAAGTTGCACATGATCCATTTGAAACTCCTTTTTTTAAGAGCACATATCAATAAAAGTTATGTTTTGGAATGGTGTAATCATGACACTACACTACATACTTTATTGATTATTTTGCTTTTATTGTTCTAGTGTTATGAAGGGCTGAGATAAATGCCCGAAATGCATTGGATTGATTCTAACAATGTCGTATGTTGAATGTACAAAGATTAAGGAACGTTGATGAAATGAAAAAAACATCACTAAAAGTGTAAAGAATAAAATCAACAAAATATTGAACTATCAAAGTTTGCGTTGGATCCCTCATTTTCGTAACTGAGGGGACAAGGTGTGCCCATACGGATGGGTCTTGTGGTTCACTAGAAACACAAGTGTTCTTCTACTGGGATGAAACAGAGTTCGAATAGTCCCCCCATTTTTTTAAGAGTTGGCTATTGGCCTCATTTACATCGTTTCCCCCTAATGGGTTGACCAATGACTCTGAACTGATAGATCCTAAGAACTTCTCTGGGGCTTGATTTGAAAACGCCGTATGCCTATCTTGTTCCCCTCTCCGTGTAGTAAGATCTATCTCTTCAGGTTTGTTTTTTGGTATCTCACGTGTATGGTTAACCTTAGATGCTATTGTTTTTTCCTTTTTTTCCGTACTGTGCCCTCCCTCCTACCTCCTAGTTGTCTTGTTTCTTCTGGTGTAATTTGAATAGCTAGTTCGGGAGTCTTTTCCAAGTCCAAACGTAGTTGTGAATATGATAATAGTTGTGAAGCCGATAGATCAACTATGTTTGGTAGGCTGTGAATATCGTCTCGGACTTCCAATGACCGGGGTCCCTAACCCGCTCAGGTGTTCTAGCGGTTGCTAGATGGCCCATGGAGGATCTTTTTGCAAGAGCTAGGTCTTGGGACACTGCGTTCCATGAGGGAGATACCTTGATCTATAAAAGAGTTCTCCCTAATAATAAAGCTGTCTAAGGGGCCTATAAGCTGAGCCTGTCCTGCAGTTGTTTTACTTCTACTTCCCCGTGTTGACATAATATGAGCCTTAACACAACATATATTCCCAGACATGGTGATTAATACTAGTGGGAATTAGTCTGGACAGGGATGGATGATACAACGTACATACAGTTTGCGATAGAGTCCTGGGCAGGAGCAGTTAGAGGGGGGGTCTGGTCCGGTCTCACACGGTCTATAACGGGCTTAAACGGGCCTGCCCTTGGCCCGGGCTTTGCCCTGCGCCCACCCGCGCTTGACCCGCGTGCACGTGTGCTATTCAACCTAAATGGGAAGTGCTGAGGGGGCGGGGCGGGTAGAGGACCCAGGTGCGGCCGGTGTCTTTGGCGCTGTGCTACCTGGTCCTCGCAGTCCCGCAACTGGTTCCAACAAGTGCCCCGAGTGCAAAGAAATCCCGGTGTAGCTGGCGGCGTCCACACAAGGCAACAGGGTCCAAAGGTCAGTCTTTCAGCCTCGAGCGGCTCCCGCAAAGCGGGGGCCGCGAGACTCTATCTAGTTATTATTATTATTATTATTATTTATTTTTATAAAGCGCATAGTCACCCTGAGGTATCCCAGCGCTAGGATCCCTAACTCTACAATACAGCGGGCCAGGGGCAGAAAAGGGGTGGGGGGTGGGGGCGGGGACAGAGACTCAGAGTAAGGGGAAGGCAAGACATTAGGGAAAGAGATGAGTATTTAGCTGCTTCCTGAAGCGCAGATATTGTGGTTCAAGTCGCAAGTCGCGGGGGAGCGAGTTCCAGAGGCGAGCAGCTTGGACCGAGAAACGTCTTCCTCCTGATCGGGCTTTCCTGAATCTGGGGGTGGTAATGAGGTTTTCTGTGTCTGAGCGGAGGGATCTTGTAGCTTTATAGGGAGTGATGAATTTACTGAGGATTGGAGGACCTTGATTTTGCAGTGATTTGTGGACTAGGCATAAGGCCTTGAATTTGACTCGCTCCCTTATGGGGAGCCAATGGAGGAGTTTGAGAGCCGGTTTAGCGGAGGTTCTGGCAGGGGTATTTGTGATGATCCGGGCAGCGGTATTCTGGATTCTCTGAAGCTTGTTGAGGGTTGCTTCAGGAGCGCCTAGATAGATTACATTACTGTAATCAAGCCTTGCTAAATTAGGCCTTATATTAACAATTTTTGAGAATTGAAGGGTAAGAGGGGCAGGACTTTCCTCAGAGATTTCAGAAGCCCAAAGCAGGCCCCGGCTACCTTTTTTGCCTGTGCAGTGAATGAGAGGTCGGTGTCGATCCACACACCCAGACTTTTTACCTCTGTTTTTGGGTCGGGGGGGGACCCAGACAGGCTGGCCAGATGTTCGGGGAGAGTGAGATTCCTTTCGGGCCGAGAAGAAGGACTTCCGTTTTCGTCCCATTAAGTTTTAGGGCTGATCTATTCATCCAACAGTGGACCTGCGTAAGGCAGTTGAATAGGTCAGCTGTTTGTTGTCTGGGGTGGGACAGAGACACCACTAGTTGTGCGTCGTCAGCATAGCTGACGACGCTCACTCCGAATGGGGTGATGACCTCCTCCAATGTGGACATATAGATGTTGAATAACGTGGGGCTCAGGGAGGAGCCCTGAGGCACACCACATTGGAGGGGCATTTCGGAGGAGCGGGCGTTCTTCTACCAAATCTGGTAGGTCCGTTGGGCTAAGAAGGATGAAAGCCAGGCTAGGGCTGAGCCTTTCACACCAACTCTTTTGAGTCTTTTGATGAGGAGTTGGTGGTTAACGGTGTTGAACGCCGCACTTAGGTCGAGGAGGATCACTGCCACTGATCCTCCTCCATCCAATAGCGCTCTGGCCTCCTCTACCGCTGCCAGGAGGGCGATGTCAGTGCCCTGTCCTGGGCGAAAGCCAGTCTGGGAACTTTTTAGCTTGTTGTTGACCTCCAGAAACTGTGAGAGTTTCCTATTGACCAATTTTTCAGCAATTTTGCTGACTCCTGGGAGCAGGGAGATGGGTCTGTAATTAGCCAGATTTTCAGGGTCGAGGGATGGTTTCTTTAATAGGGCTTTTACGACAGCCGTCTTCCAACTCGGGGGTACCGCTCCCTGTTGGAGTGAGGCGTTGATTAGATGAGTGAGGGGGGGAATGATCGTGGGGGCTACCTCCTTGAGGATCCGGAGTGGGGCGGGGTCCCTGGGGGATCCGCTCTTCATGGATTTAAGCGTGTTTCCTACTTCTTCCGTTGTAACTTGGCCCCATGAAGAAAGACAAGTGGGTGATGTGGAGTATGAGAGAACGGTTTCATCGCCCGGACTCGAGGGGGGAATTGAAGCCAGAATTGTTTGGATTTTGTCATGAAAGAAGTTAGCCAATTGTTGGCATTTCTCCTGATCAGCTTTAGGATCGGAGGGGAGTCCCGGTCCCTGTTCTGGGGCTTTTAGGAGCTCTTTAAGGATGGCATATGAATCCTTACTGGAGCATCCAGCTTTCTCTATTCTCTCCTGGAAGAAAGCGCATTTGGTTTTTCGGATAGCGGTTTTATAGGATAGAAGAGAGGTGGAGTAGATGTTTTTGTTAATTTCCGATTTGTCTCTTCTCCAGGAGCGTTCCGTTCTCTTACACTCCTGGCGCAAAGCTTTGAGTTCTGGGGAGTACCATGGAGCAGGAGATAGTCTTTTAGGATGTTTAAAGGTCGCAGTTTTTGGGAGCAGTGTATCTAGGGAGGAGGTAATCCACTCATTAAACTGTTTGTCAGCCCAGACAGGGTCGGAGGAGAGCTCGGGGATGGAGTCTGTGAGGGCGGCGGCCCATTCCTCAGGTACCAATTTGCGCCATCGTCGGTCGGTTACCTGAATTTTAGAGGTTCGGGGGTTCGTAAAGGGAATTTCCCAGGAAATAGGGACCAGAAAATGGTCCGTCCATGGAAGGGTCACAGGTGGTTTGGTGGTGATGGTTGCTATATTGGTGAAGATGGGATCCAATAAATGTCCCTTCTCATGGGTGGACTCGTTGTTCACCAGTCGGATATTTAGTGATGTTAGGTCTTGCCGAAGGTCGGAGGCTGGCCGATCCGTAGGGTCCATGAAGTGGAAATTTATGTCACCTAGCATAAGGAAGTTGGAGGTGGACGAAGCTAGTTGTGACACTGATTCGATGACGGCGTTATTAAAATTCCCAGGAGCACCTGGGGGGGCGGTAGATCAGTAGCCCTGCCAGGGAGTGAGCTGGGGAGGTTTGGATGGAGAATTGACAGCTCTCGCAGTCCTCGATATAGGCGTTGGAGGTTCTACAACTAAATTGTTCCCTAAAAATTATAGCTACCCCCCCTCCTCTCCCTTTGGGTCTGTGTAAGGCTTGACAGAGATACCCTTGGGCAAGGGCCGTAACAATGTCTGAATCAGTGCTATCTGATAGCCATGTTTCCGTTAAAAACAGTAGATCGAGATCCTGATCTTGAATTAGAAGATTGGTTTCGATCGCATGTTTAGGGAGGGAGCGGCAGTTGAGAAGTCCCATCTTCAATGCGGGTTGTGTCGAGTTCAGGGGGGTCGGAGCGGGAAGAGGACCCAGGTGCGGCAGGTGTCTTTAGCGCTGTGCTATCTGGTCCTCGCAGTCCCGCAGCTGGTACCAAAAAGTTCCCAGAGTGCAAAGAAATCCCGGTGTAGCTGGCGGCGTCCACAGAAGGCAACAGGGTCCATAGGGTCAGTCTTTCAGCCTCGAGCGGCACCCCAGTTGGATATATCATTAAAATATAGTAATAAATTCAAAAATACTAACAACTGTATTATTTTCCATCAAACAAATATTCTTGTTTAGGATAATCTTGCACGCCTTACATTTTAGTGAAAATATTGCATACACAATATTTATGAATAGCAAAATTTAATGTATCAAATTTATTCTGAAAAACAATATGTCATGACTGCCTGAATTGTACCGTAGCATATATCCAAGAAAGTCTGTGTGTTGCTGTACCTTTACTTGTATCTCATGCAACCCCAACAGGAGACCTGACTTATAAGGACAACACAGTACAAGGCCACTGATGACAAGCATCAGTTGTGCTACTAACTGAGATGCAATTTGGTATGAGGATGCAGTATCAGTTTTCTGTGTACAGGTACTATGGACACACGGAAAGTAAACCATGAGAGGAAATTTGATGAGAAACTCACATGCCTTAAAAATCAGTTAGGTCAGACAATGCAAGTGGTTAATGTGCACGATCAATTGCCTGACTACAGCACATAACACTTGAGCAAAACACCAGGAACATATATAACTTCTTCTCACCATGAAAAATGTAACGGCTTTAACAATGAGAAATAATTGAAAAAGTTTATTTAATGAAAGCAAATACATTTAAAGAAAGGATAGAGGCGGTATGCTGATTTGATGCACAGTTGACTCTGGCACAGTCAGAGGCCATGTTAAAGACAATGACATGCACAAGTGATGGGCGACTCACTGGCCATGATGACATATTGCAGATAATGGAATTGTTAACAAGGCACTTGCCTCCTTCAAAAAATAAAATAAAAGATACAAATATTTAAAAAAAAAAGAAAAAATCATGATCATTTAAAAAAAAAATGAACATGAATTCATTAAGAAATCGAATAATTCCAAAATAAAAACTAAAAAAAACATAATAAGCGCTATGGATTTCGAAAATGCAAAATGTTAAATAAATGTAATTGATCACTCCTAAAAATCATACACAGATGTTAGAAAATGTGAACAATTTATTATATAAATCACAGAAATGGCATACCCAATTCAAGAAGTCTTTATTCGATTGTTGCATCATAAAAGACATAAAATATAATATATACATCAATGAGAAACATGTATATAGTGCTAGATAAAAACATCTAAAACCATATTAAATCACTTATACAGACTTCTTGTGAATGAATACAAGATTACAATAACACAGAAAAATACCAGAGAACATAAAATAAAATGTACTACTCATAACCTGGTAAACATTAGAACATTAATAAGCCACTAGTTGTTTATTTTTGATGAACCTGATTCTAAGGATGCAAGCCCACCCTAAATATTTAGCTACTCCCGCAACTATTAATGGGGACAAATTGGTTTTTAAAATTCTGCTTGCTTCAACAGCCGAGCGGGTACCTAGGTTTCTACAGACCGGGCTTAACCATTTGGCTCTAGGAGCACTGTACATGGGACAGACAAACAAAAAATGATTTAAACTTTCACCCTGGCCAGGGCAGTTTGGACAATGTCCGGTCCCACCGGACCCCCACTTTTTAGTGAAATCCCTTAAGGGCAACGACCCACATCTAAACTGGTGGAATAGTTTACGGTCCAGGGGCTTTGTTATTGTGTCCCAGTATTTTTCGAGCTTAGGAATATCCTTAAAGTCGATAAATAGACTAGTAAGATTGCTGGAGCACAATCTCAGGTGTCTATTCTGAACCACCCAGTCCCAATATTGCAATTTTAAATTCTTTTTAGAGGGAAAGATTGCAGTATCAGGATCTGACCACAGATCACCATACCCCAGGGCAACTAAGGTTGATCTTAAATCCTTAAACCAACCTATGTTTAAAGAACCAGGAAGATCTTTAACCTCCAAACAGGCCCTAGCATATGAATGGAGTTCCGGCGTCGTCCATAGACGTCGCCAGAATGGCAGTGGACGAAATCGCGCTTGGTCCTCCACAAGTTGGCACCCGAGGTCATACAAAAGTGGGATCCGCGGAGTTGACTGAGGCAGACCCATTGCAACCCTGAGAAATTTATTTTGGGCTTTTCTCAACGGGTCCAGTTTACTAAAGCCCCATAGTTCCGCACCGTATAATACTGAGGGTAAAACCTTTGAACCATAAATCTTAACCAGTGGAGAAATTGGCTGGGTAAAGGAGCCTTTATGCTCTTTAATTAATGCTCCGCCTATCTGCAGGTGTTTTAAAGCCATAAGCTCAACCTGATGTGACCAACTTAGGGACTCACTAAATGTAACTCCCAAGTAGGTAAAAAACGTGGTTTGTTCCAGTGGGGTACCCCCCATAGTAACCCTTGCAGTGATCTGAGTATGTCCTCTTAGAACCATAAATTTGGTCTTGGACACATTCACCTCAAGCTCATGTTCGCTGCAGAAAACCTCAAACCTCGACAGGGCCTGTTGAAGACCCTGTCTGGTTTTTTAAATCAGGAGAGTATCGTCAGCGAACATGAGCAGGGGGATTTTCATTCCCGCTAAGGACGGGGCATCTGTAGGATGGTTATCAAAATATTTAGTGACCCTGTTGATATATAGGGAGAAAAGGGTGGGGGGTAGAACGCACCCTTGCCTAACTCCTTTGGCCACAAGAAACCTATCCGTCACCTCCCCTGATTTGTCCCAACGGACTTGAGCATAGGTATTTATTTATTTATTTATTTATATTCTTATAACGCGCCTGAATCAGCCCCGAAGGGGTATCTCCGCGCGTAGCTTCTGTAGGGGTTGAAAGAACTTATTAAGGGGATGACAGTGTGGGAAGCAGAAGTAAATTAGTCTAGGGTAAATAGGTATGTTTTTAATTTTTTCCTAAAAGAAAAAAGATTAGAGATTTGTCTCAGCTGTGATGGGAGGGAGTTCCATAGCAAGGGGCCTTTGAGAGAGGCTGCTCGGCCTCCCTGTCTTGCTCTGGTAACTTTGGGTACCTGCATCAACATGGTGTTACTGGAGCGCAAGGCACGTCCAGGAGAGTAGGGGACAAAAATGTCTTTTAAGTATTTGGGACCGGACCCGTGAATGCCCTTATGCATTATGCAACAAAGTTTGAAGTTGACGCGTTGTCGCACTGGGAGCCAGTGAAGGTGAGAAAGGAGAGGGCGTGACGGGGTTCGGGGGGGGGGGCATTCAAGATGAGTCTTGCTGCGGTGTTCTGCACCACCTGCAGTCTGCACAATTGTTCATGGTTGGCAGAGATGAGTAGACCATTGCAATAGTCTACCCGTCCGAGAACTAGTGCTTGTACCAGCGTTTTCCTGTGGATGTCTGGCAGGAAAGGGAAGATGCGCCGTAAAAGACCAATTGTTCGGAAACACGTTCCCGTGATTTGGCTGACAAGATCTTTTAGAATCAGAGTTTGGTCCAGGCGTACTCCCAGGTTTTTGATGGTCTGTTTGGGCGCTGGGACAGGTCCTAGCTCAAGTGGCCACCAATCCGGAGACCAGAGCAGGGTGGCCCCTCCAAACAACATGACTTCCGTTTTAGTCACATTGCATTGGAGGAAGTTCTCCGCCATCCAACCTGCCACAACTCTCATACCATTTTGGAAGGATTGCATGACTGCAGGTGTGATAGTTTGGAAGGGAAACAACAGCTGGGTATCGTCAGCGTAAGAGATTGGGGAGAACCCGTAAGATCTTATAGTCTCCGCCAAGGGGGCCACATATACGTTAAATAACGTGGGGCTCAGGCATGAGCCCTGTGGCACACCCTTGGTGAGCTTCCTGCAGACAGATTTATGGGAGCCTAGTTTGACACCTTGTTGCCTATCTGCAAGAAAGCTTTCAAGCCACGCAAGGGCGGTCCCTTTTACTCCCACTCCCCTCAAGCGGTCGAGAAGGATTTTGTGCGACACCGTGTCGAAGGCAGCGGACAAATCCAATAGCACCAGAATCACTGAGCTCCCCCTGTCAAGTGACATTCTGATGTTATCTGTCACTGACAGGAGAGCTGATTCGGTGCTATGGTTGGGCCTAAAACCAGATTGTGAGTGGTCTAGGCCGCCCGCTGCTTCGATGTAATTAGACAGGTGTGCGCTGACATGTTTCTCGGCCAGCTTGCTGAAATAAGGTAGGAGGGAGATGGGCCGGAGGTTGGAAAGCTCCGTCCAGGGGAGAGCCGCGTTCTTACGGATGGGGTTCACCACCGCTCTTTTCCATTCAGTTGGTACATATCCCTTCTTCAGAGACTGGTTAATTACATCTTGAATGTGGGGGCCTAACAAAGTACTGAGGGAAGTTAGGGTTTTAGCAGGGATAAGGTCATCCGGGGACCCGGATTTTACATGGGTCATTAATGTGAAAAGCTCTCTATTGTTGATTGGAGGGAATGTAGTCAGCGCGAAGTTGGTGTTTTCAGTGGGAGGGGGGCAGTCAGAGTGTCATTGTCTGTTTGAGATGCTAAGATTTTGTCGTAAATGGATTCTATTTTATTTTCAAAGTATAGGGAGACTTCTTCGCATAGACTTTGTGAGAAGTCATCTGGACTTACACAAGCCATAGGCTTGACAAATGTTTCAAGAATCCTATAAAGTTCTTTAGGAGAATTACCAGCTTCCATGAGCTGTTGGGCAATGTTGTTTTTACGGGCAGCTTTAATATGTTTGTAATAGTTTGTTTGGGCTGCACGATATGCCTTCTTGTTATCCTCTGAGTGGGATTTTCTCCATCTCTTCTCTATCCTCCTACATTCTTGCTTCTCTTTTCTGAGAGCCTCGGTATACCATTTTTCCTGTTTAGCCACAGGGAATTGCCTAAGGTATGCTCATGTAAGTTCACCAGAAGGCGTAAAAGGGGGGCTGGCATACCAAGTTCTAATAAACACTTCCACAACCCAGCCCTCGGAACGAGGTCAAAAGCAGACCTCAAGTCCACGAAGGCTGTGTAAAGATTACCTTTGCCTAAGGAGACCGTCTTCCAGTAAAGGAGAATGAAGCGGAAGGCCTGGTCTAGGGTGCTCACATGAGACCTAAAACCGGCTTGAAGTGGGGTTAAAATATTATACTCATCAATCCATTCCTGGATCCTGGCAAGAACAAGACGGGCTGTGATTTTTTGCACTGCGTCTATAAGGCTGATCGGCCGGTAATTAGATGGGACCGACCGATCACCTTTCTTATAAATAGGCAGGATTTCTGCACCAGCCCAGGACTCGGGGACCCTGGCACCTTTGGCCAAGGCATTTGCCAGCTGAACTAAATATGGTACCCAAAGGTCAAGATCTTGTTGGAATAAATCAGCTGGAATGCAGTCAGGACCGACTGCCTTTCCCCTAGGAATAGATTGCAAGACTGATTCAACATCTCTTGCCGTGAACTCATGGGGATCAACCGACAGAGGTCAGCGAATATTATCCTGAGCTCTACTGAGGCACCTAAATTGTTCCTCAAAATAACGAACCCATCGTTGTTGATCCACCGAGGCTGGGCTTGGACGGTCATCCTGGGACAAACCCCATTTAAGTAAGTGCCAAAACCGTTGCATGTTCCTAGAACCACATGCATCTGTTAGTGTTGACCACCGTTCTTCATCCCAGTTGGCCTTGGCAGAGCGTTTAGCAGCATTAAATGCTTTCCTACATGACCTGATTAGGGTAGGGTTCTTAAGTTTTCGAGCTTTAAATAGTTCTACATGAGTCCTTCGACACTCATCATTAAACCAGTTGGAGGTTTTCTTGTTCCCCCTATTACCCTTTTTAGAGATAGATTTAATAAACAGTTTTTTTAGAGACGTAAAAAAACTGGTATGTATGTCAGTAATAGTGTTAATCACCTGCAGTGGATCACATTTAGAGATTTCTGCCAGGGAATTAGATACCAAAGATCTAATCGTTCTACGTGCTTCAACATCGACAGAGATCTTTGGCCATCGCACCCTCCTCATGTCGTTAGTGAGTACAACTTCTTCCTGAACTAAGTTGAGCAGGCAGTTGACTGGCCCGGAAAAACTGAAGTCCCTTAATTCCACCACCAGAGGATCATGATCACTTTCCGGACGTGACTTTACTTCCATATCCACTACCACAGGCCACAGTTTAACATCCATTAATACATAGTCGATTCGACTACTATGTCTACCATTATTAAAAGTATGTTTGCCCAACCTATCAGAGCGCACTCTGCCATTTAGGGCACGAAGTCCCTGGTCCAGACACAAACCTTTAATAAAAATAGCCGCCTGAGACCATTTTTTAATCGGGGCTAGGTCAAGTTGAGGAATACCCCAGGCTTGATCCTCAGTCTCTGTTAGGAGTCCCTCATCCAAACTCAATGGTTCAAAACAGGTGTTAAGATTGCCCATTACAACCAAATGTCCGACTGACGGAGCATCACTTAAAAATTCATCCAGACGGAGGAGGGTTGGCGAGACCCTACCACCCTGGATGCCTCTAGCATATATATTAATCAACAATATATTCAACCCGCTGGTGGATTTAATGCTAACAATTAATATGTCTGGGCTATCAATAAAGACTTCCTCTGCTGTCACACCCTCAAAATGACGAACCCAAACTGTCAAGCCACCCATAGCTCTACCGCTTAGACCTCTAATAGCTGGTTTACTAAAGTTCAGGTAACTAGTAATGAACAATGGTAAGATTGCCCAGGTTTCCTGGAAGGACCAAACGTCACCTCGTCGTATTAAATCGGTCCAATCAGGAATACACATGCGCGACTCAAGACCAGCTATGTTCCAAACACCCAGGATTGTACAATTTCTGACTGCTGGAACACTAGTTATAACTTTGGCAGGAGAGTGAGCTTGATCAAACAAGGGAACAACTTCTTCATAAAACGGGGCGACTCCATAAGTAGAGGCACTGTCCCTCCTTATATCATCAGTAAAGATCCTGGGAAGCCCACCCTGGATACCAGGCGCCATTATAACACTCTCAACAGTTGAGTCAGCATATTACACAGTATCGGGTGCCAAGTCCATATCACCAGTCCCGCACAGATGAGCAGAGCCCCCCTTAGCACTTTGGGCTATTTGGCCCTTTGGAATTGTAACATAACAAAATGGATTAACTAGGGCATCGGCAATACCCTTACAATTTGATTTATCTTCTTTTACCCAGGATGGAGTGACTGGTCAATCATTAAACTCTAGCCCCGATAAGGGCTCATAAAAATTCCTCAGCTGGATATTCCAATACTCGTTAGGCTGAAGATAGTTACTTTGTTTATTTGGGACGTGATAAAGGCTTTGGGGTTGACTAAAGTGTGGAAAAACTGATGTAGATGGAAAACCAGAAAACTGGAGCTTGGGGTTAACCCAGTTCGGTGTAGGTGTAGAACTATTGTAGCTAGATTGTACATAAGACCGAAACAGGGCCTCCGGGTTTATTGGTGGGCCGTGAAAACTGGGAGTAAAATTTGACCATTTAAGGGACTGCTGACCTCTGTTGGATCTATGATGGCCAGAAGGTTTGAGCAGAGTCTCGGGGTAAAAATAACTAAGATTCCGCGTGGAGATCCCTCCCTCATTGTTTCCCACATACCAATCGGTAAGGTGGGAAACGACTCTATGATTCCTGAAGTTAATGATCACAGTATCACCCTCTATATCCTTTGGGTGAAGACCCACCCACTTACATCTTCTAACTGAAATAATATCCCCATTTAGATGGGCTGGTAGAGGTCTATTAGTTTTCAGCCAGAAGATGACTTTATTTTTTAGATTTGCGTTATTTTCTCGGTTCCCATTAGAAATTGGGGGCGCACCCGTCAGGATGATGACAAAATTGGCTGAATCAGGGGGAGATCTACAATATTCCTACGATTAAGGGATTGTCTATGAATGAGATTGTCAGGTTTAACAGCCCCTTTTTTTACGGGAGGGATTGTTCCCTCAAGGGATTGCTTGTTGGGAACCACCGTAGGCTTCTCTTTAACAGGATTGGTTACTCGAGGGAGTTTGGAAGCCAGAACCGGTGCCTTGGGTTCGGTATTCCCTTCAATATTATTATTGTTTTTAGAATGATTGCTAGGGGCAATAATGGTGACACTAGGCTTGGTTGGTAGATCAGGCTGCCTATCAGTGCACGTAGGGTGGGATATAGCAACAGGAGCCAGAAGGCGATCCATTTTTTCGCCCAAAATCCTTACACGCTCCAACATGGGTAGCATATATGATTTAAGAGTTTCTCAAAAATTTCGAAACACTCCTTATTAAACCCGGTAGCAACATCTTCGGGTAGAGTTAGATTATGTGGAGGACCTATGGGAGCCTCAACCACAGGAGGTACCGTAAGGTCGGCAGTAGGGTTAACTAAAAAGGGAGAGAGGATTTGTTGACTAGAACCTTTTCTTTTAACACCACCCTTTTTTCTTTTTTTCCTTGGTGGAGAGCTCACAGCCCTTTTGGTTTTAGCGGGCTTAGAACCGATGACACTATTAGCATGTGACAGAGTGTTCTCACATGGACCGGCGCTAACAACAGAGTAATTTGTAAGTGTTGAGTGCAGGTTGGGGGCCGTAGTCTGAACTGCTGGGGTATTAAGATCAATGAGACTAATAGAGGCAGAAGAAGGGCTATTTGAGTGACCCTCACTATTGATAATGGAACGTGCAGGGGATATATATCAGGAGCCCGGAATATACTGGGAATTTGGTCCAGGCTAAACAAATCCGCTTCACTGGCCATCTTCGTTTGGTCAGCTATTTCCTGCACGTTGTTTACATCTAGTTGAGTGGACAGTGGTAGTTGCTTAAGATGTTCAATAGATCGGCGACGCTCAGCGCGTCTCTCAGCTAGAAGGAGTTCCTTATCTATCTCCTTGTGTGCCTGCTCGAAGTATTTATCAAGAGGCCCAAGGAATGAAATGCCCACACCAGATGGAAGAGAACTAGACATATCAACGGCTGGACAAAATGTATCAGTCTATACCCAAAACCACAAACTAGGTATACCTAAGTGGCACAACAACAGGATAGAATGAGTAAACGATAGGTATCAGAGACCTGGCCCAACCCGGCCTCCTTCGGCCCCTGACGGCCACAGACGGTCCCGCCCTTGTCCCGGGCTTCTCCCGGGATGCTCCTGCGTGCTCCCGCACCGCGGGAAGAGCACTTGTCTTAAATACGTGGGCTATTAGAGTGAAGGTGGGGCGTGGCGAGCAGGGAGAGTGGCCAGGTGGCGGGAGGCGCGGGTTACCGGGGCTTCTGGGATGCGAAGTCCGGTCCCAAACGCTCGCAGCCCTGCGTGCACACGATTCGCCCACAAACACAGTCCGAGGATCCCAGGTGGCAGGTGAGGCGCTGCGGGACCCGCGGAGCGGGTACCGCGAGTTGTAGAAATAAAAGGCTAGGTAAGCCCACAGCAGCAACCAGCACGGTCAGAAAGATGTCCCAATGCAATCAGAGATCAGAGTCCTTTTTAGAGTGAAGGTGGGGCGTGGCGAGCAGGGAGAGCGGCCAGGTGGCAGGAGGCACGTGTTACCGGGGCTTCTGGGATGCAAAGTCCGGTCCCAATTATTATTATTATTATTATTATGTTTCTTATATAGCGCCTGAATCGACCCCCGAAGGGGTATCTCCGCGCTTGCCTTGGGAACCCGTCCTGGCTTTTCCCTGTGAGATAGCCCCTACAGGGCATCCCCAAGGTGAAAGCCAGGCATCCCGCCGCGGGGGGCCGTTGTGGAGATTAAGCAAGCTTAATGCCCAGAGTTGCAGAGTGTGAACCCATGATTAGGTCAGGCACCGAAGCGAGAATTATCGAGTCCATGGACGTTTGAGCTCAAGACCCTGCCGCGTCAGGAATTGAACCCTGGTCCCGAGTCTGACCCCTGCTTCAGGGTCTGCCTGCTCTAACCAGTGAGCCACACTTCTCCACAAACGCTCGCAGCCCTGCGTGCACACGATTCGCCCACAAACACAGTCCGAGGCTCCCAGGTGGCAGGTGAGGCGATGCGGGACCCGCGGAGCGGGTACCGCGAGTTGTAGAAATAAAAGGCTAGGTAAGCCCACAGCAGCAACCAGCACGGTCAGAAAGATACATTAAATATATATAGTCCATTGTAGCACAATGCAGGGGTGCCTAATATTTACCCTGTGATTTTATTTTGAAATTTGCCCCAAAAAATTATAAATACAACTGAGAAAAAATGAAAGAAAATTATAAATTCATCCATAGCATATAAAGATTAAAAAACAAATAGAAAAAAGTTTGAGAAAAAAATGCTTCAGGAAAACATAAAATAAAAGGAACATTTTAATAATGTATTAACTTATAAAAATAAAGATAAAAGTAGGAAAAAAATGATAACAACATCAACCGTTGAAGTGAAGATGTGGAATATTTTTAAAACACTTACATATGAAAAACTTCATCCACATAAATATTGTAATAACATTAGAAGACTTAGAATGGTGTACGGCACCATAGCGGAAACATGACCGAGCAACCTCCAACAGCTGTCCAGACCAACTTATTACAATAAGACCAAACATGGTGCGCTGCAGTTGCATTCTCAAATTCAACTATAAGAGCATGTGCTAAGGAAGTAAAGTGGCCGTAGCTCAAGCTCACACATGGAAATAAAAGGTGGAGTTCATCCATGCACCGTGTACCAGGGAATACCTGGTGCTTGCCACACGGTGCAGGGATCATAAAGTGAGCATCCTAGTTATCACATTAAACATCAACCGTAGGATGCAAGGTGAAGTAGGTTTCAAACATACTTTCAATGTGAAAGCAGGATATTAAAAAACGAAAACAGGGGGGAGGAGCTTCGCGGGCGACCAAGATGGCCGCGTAAGCTCGGAGCTCCATGGACCGTCCGATCCACCGCAACTATCCTGCCTGAAATCCTGTCCCACGTTGGTGGAACTGTAATGCTGACGGCCTACTGAGGCGGGGACTGCAATCGGCCTCCAAATCGGTGACTCCTGGGCAAAGTTACGTCGAGCTGAACTCCGCTCCGTGACGGTGCCATTGTCCATCCGGACTTCGCCACTTCGTCACTTCGCCTGATCGGACTACACGGGCCTGCCTGCCATCTCCTTGGTGACGACACTGCGCACTTGCCTTGCCCTCGTCGACCTGATTGTGTCTTTTTGATCCGACTGCCTTTCGGCTGTGGACTCTGACCTGCTGCCGTCTATCCTTTGTTCTCGAGAACCCATCATGGCGGGCAGAGGCGATCCGGACAGGGCATCAAATAAAGGTGGCCGGGGCAAATCGCAAACGCAGAACAATCGCATGGAGCGGTATGTGAACCTCAAGTCGCCACCTACATCGGGTGCCATCTCCAAAGGGACCCCAGTGACTGGCCCGCCGGACGGCTCGGATCCTACCCTCATGGACATCATGGGTGCCATCACCAGCCTCCGTGTCGATGTACAGCAGCAGCACGAGACTCTGTCCCATAAAGTGGACTCCATGGCTATTGATATTTCCCTCATCAGGACCGACTTGGGCAAGACAAACGATCGTGTGAGAGCGCTTGACATCAAGACCACCAGTCTGACCTCGGATGTCTCTGAATTGCAAACTGAGGTCCGTAACCTGTGATCGACTGCCGATCTTTTCTCAAAGCGGCTGGAGGACTTTGAGGGGCGAGCCAGGCGGCAGAACGTTCGTATAGTAGGGGTCCCGGAAGGGTCCGAGAATGGCGCAGCGGACCTGTTTGTGGAGGAATTGGTCAAGACACATCTGGCGCCCTCTGGACTGAGCAATTTCTTCTCAGTGGAACGTGCCCACCGTGTGCCAGGGGGACCACCTAAAACGGGGGCGACGCCGCGACCAATTGTGGCGCGCCTTCTCAATTTCAGAGACCGAGATGCGATCCTCCAGGCATCCAGATCGCACGGGCCACTGCACTACCAGAATGCGGAGGTGCATTTCTACCCGGATTTCACCAGGCTGGTACAACGCCAACGGTTGAGCTACGCGGGAGTAAAGAGACGCCTCAGAGACATGGGTCTCAAGTACTCTATGCAGTTCCCGGCGAAGCTCCGTGTGGAACTCAAGGGACGGACCTACTTTTTTGACTATCCTGAGAACGTTAGCGAGTGGCTGGACACTGTAACACCAGAGCGTGTTGAGCATGAGGAAGATGTTGGAGGCGCCTCGGGCGGAGCGGAGCGGCAAGAATGAACTGGGAGCCGGGGCTACCCCTGCCTCGAATGACCGCCGGACTGGTGTTTTTGGTGCGATTACTCTCTCCTTTATTTTCATGGTGGGTGGCGGGACGATTTCACGGGGATTCCTCACTCCTCTGGGTCTTCTGTAGAGTAGTTAATGGGGCGACAGGCACACTGCTGGTTGGGGGGGCTTTTTAGTCTAATGCAGGGGTGCAGGGTGGGGGGTTTGTTGGGTACAGTTTTGTTTTGTTTTGTGTTTCTTTTTCTTTCTTTTTTTGTGGCAAATGGACAATGGCGATCCTGGACTTTTTTGATGCAAGTGTCTTTGGGTGATGGGTGGGGCGGGCAGTGGAGGGATGAGGGGTAGGGTGTTGAAAATTCTTAGTTGGAATGTTAACGGGTTGGGTGATCGCATCAAGAGAGGGGTGGTTATACACCTGATTAAACGGCATATGCCTGATATTGTACTTCTTCAGGAGACGCACTTGGTGGGCAACGCCTGTAAAGCCCTGAATCGCAAGGGATATAAAATGGTGGCGCATTCGGGGTTCTCTTCCGGCTCCAGGGGGGCGGGAATTCTTGTGCGCGCATCCCTTCCCCTGGAGATAGAAACCACCTTGATTGACGACAGGGGGAGGTACGCCGCCGTGGCTGGGAGATGGGAAGGGGGTTCCCTTACGTTGTTGTCTGTGTACGTCCCCCCAGGACTCCAGTCTAGTACTTTACAGGACCTTGGTGGTGCCATCTTGTCTATGCCGGCTGGTCGTTTGATTGTGGGGGGTGACTTTAATTCAGTTTGCTCTGGTCTCCTTGATCGTCAACCGCCCCGCGACCTACGTGGGCCACAGATGTGGCTGCCTTCCTTCCTTGAGTCCACTGGGCTGGTGGACGCGTGGCGGCTCTTGCACCCCACGCTCCGTCAATTTTCTTTCCTGTCGGGCGCGCATGGGAGTCTCTCGCGTATCGACTATGTCCTTACGCTGGCTTCGGACGCACTCGCCGTTTCCGAGGCCCGCTTTCTTGCGCGGGGCGTTTCCGACCACTCCCCACTATGGGTCTCCTTTGACTTTGGAGTGACTCTGTCGGAGCGCCCGGCAGCAGTCAATCCATGGTATTTCCGTGATTTCAAGACCCGCTCCCTCCTGGCCAAATCTATTGATCTTTACTTCTCCGAGAATGTGGGCTCGGTGGAGTCGGCCGTTACACTGTGGGAAGCTTTTAAGACGGTGCTCCGGGGCGAGGCCCAGGCAATTATCGCTGCTACCCGTCGTACCAGAGACTCAGACATGCTAACTATTGAGCAGGAAGTGTTACGCCTCGAAGCTCAATTGGGATCCGACCCGGATCCCTTGGTCCTTCACAATCTCTCGCTGAAACAAGCGGAGTACAACGCCCTGGCCACTAATGCCGCTCTTGTCCTGGCCAAGGAACAGCAAGGTCGCATCTACGATGTGGGCGATAAGGCCGGGAAGCTGTTGGCTTGGCTCGACAGAAGGGAGATGGCCAGCCGGGTGGTGCCAGAGCTTATTGGTGACGACGGTGCGATCCTTACGGATCCTAGCGCCATTGTGGATTCTTTCGCAGACTACTTTCGGGGGGTCTATGAGTCTGCCTCGGACTTTTCGGAGGCGGACTCGACGGCCTTCCTCTCTGATATCGATCTGCCCAGTCTTTCCGAGGAAGAAAGAGAGGACCTGGATAGGGACATCACCGCGGACGAGGTCGATCTTGCGATTCGTTCACTTAATACCGGAAAGGCCTCCGGGCCTAACGGTATACCGGTGGAACTATATAAAATCCGTTCGGACGCAGTCTCCCCGCATCTCCGTAAGATGTTCCTGGAATCCTTTGAGAGAGGCTCTCTCCCCCTAGACCAACGATTGGCCACCATCGTGGTCATCCACAAGGAGGGCAAACCACGTGACGTCTGCCGTTCTTACCGTCCTATTTCCCTCCTTAACGCGGAGCCCAAGGTCCTTGCCAAACTCTTGGCTAATCGTTTGATTGGAGTCATTGGCGATCTCGTGCACCCCGATCAATCTGGATTCATTCCCCACCGTAACACTGCCCTGAACTTGCGCCGCCTTCATGGGGTCATGGCCCGGGCCCACACTCTTGAAGAGCCGGCTGTGTTGGCATCCCTGGATGCCACTATGGCCTTTGACTCGCTCGAATGGCCTTACTTGTGGGCGGTTCTGGCCAAACTCGGGTTTGGACCTGTCTTCGTGAGCTGGGTGAAGCTCCTGTATGCGGACCCGATGGCCAACGTTACAGTCAATGGCCGCCTATCGGCGCCATTTCCCCTACGTCGCGGTACCAGAGAGGGTTGCCCCCTGTCCCCCCTATTGTTTGCCTTGGCCCTCGAGCCCCTTGCAGCGTTGTTGCGTTCGCACCCCGACTTGAGAGGTATCAAATGGGCCCCTGGCTTTGAGGACAGGGTCTCCTTGTACGCTGATGACATACTGCTGTACCTGTCTTCACCTGGCAGATCCCTTGTTGTGGCCTGTGACGTCATCAGACTCTTTGGGCGGTACTCTGGCCTGGTAATTAACTGGGCCAAGTCCTCTCTATACGTCCTCAAGGGGGATACCCCGCGCCTCCCTAGGGGCTGCGGTATTCAGATTGCTTCGCGCGGTTTCAAATACCTGGGCATCTATATATCCGGTAATGCCAAGCTCCGGTATGATAACAACCTGCTCCCTCCTCTTCAGAGGCTGCGACGTGATGTCGACAGCTGGCGCCACTTGCCACTCTCCCTCCTCGGCCGTGCCGCCCTTTTCAAGATGATGGCCCTGCCCAGATTCCTGTACGCACTACAAAACACACAAGACCCTGTCCCAGCCCGCTACTTCCGTGAGCTCGAAGGCCTTCTCCGTAACCTCCTCTGGGAGGGTCGCCCCCGCGTTGCCCTCCACAAACTCACGCTCCCCTGGTACGATGGGGGCATTGCCCTCCCCGACGTGCGCCGTTATTACTGGTCGTCGCAGCTGGCTGCCCTGAACCATGGGTTCTACGGCCCAGTGGTGAGCCCCGGATACGCCATGGATAGGTGGCTGACGGGCGGCGGTAATTACTACCGTGCCCTGTATTCCAAGTCCTTTGACCGCAAGTTAACGGGCCCCACCCGAACGGCAGTCCGCACCTGGAAAGCGGTTACCAAGGCACAAGGATGGCAGGGCAGACTCACGAGGTTCACTCCCCTCTTTGACTCCGACATCCTGGGTAGACTATGGCACACCAAGGGTTTTGATAGGTGGGACCTCATCGGCATCAGCAGGGTTGAGGACATGCTCTCTAGGGGTTTGATTAAGACCTTCCCCCAATTACAAGCTGAGTACCAGCTGGGCGCGACGGAGTTCTTCCGTTATGCGCAGCTGCGACATGCGCTGCTTTCGGCCTCTCCGCCGGACGGCGCCATTCCCGAAAGTTCCCCGCTGGAAGATAGGATCCTGGATGGGCATATGCCAGACAGTGCAATTTCCCTCTCGTACAAGAAGTTGATCAATACACGCACGGACCTCCTCCTTGGCTTGAGAGACCAGTGGGTGGCGGATGGCCTTGAATTAGACGACGAGGATTGGCAGAGTGCGGTTTCCTCCCCTAAGGAGGTTGCCATTTCTTCCCGTCTTCGCCTCGTACAGTTTAAGGTCTTGCACCGGGTGTACGTGACAGGGCCCCGATTGATGCGTATGGGTTTCTCACCTGACGGTCTCTGCCGCAGGGGCTGTGGAGCTCCTGCCACATTCCTACATATCCTCTGGGACTGCCCGGTGATCGCCTCCTACTGGAGAAGGGTCCACCGAGTGATAGGGGAGGTTACTGGTGTGGCTTCCCAGGCGGAGGCCCGTCGATGCCTCTTGAATGTATGGGAGCCGTCCGACCACAACGTTGCACAGACTAGGTGGGTCACCCTTGGGAACATGGTGGCGAAGAGGGACATAGCCCAGAGATGGGGTGCGGCTGAGGCCCCTCTATTGGTACAGTGGAAGGCCAACATGGACTGGTGTATGTTTAGGGAAAAGACAGTCTATGTGGCCAGAGGGAGACCTCGGACTTGGATGAAAATTTGGGGAGCATGGAACGAATATAGGGGGGATGTGTGTCTACCGCCTGAACCAATTGACCAACATGATACCGTTTCTCCCTAACCTGTGACGCCAACTGAGCTTCAATGTAATTCATTCTCCTGATACCTTCCCCCGCCCTCCTCCTTCCCATTCTGCAATCTGCCTTTCTTGAGTGTTTTCCTGCCTTATTCCCTACCCATCCCTGACACCCAGCGTCACATTCATACACTGCCACTTTCGCGCCCGCGGGCGCCTGTTGTTGTCTTTATATCATAAAATTTAACCTTTTGCTGATTATGTCTCAACTGTTTGACACTATTTGTCTCCTTTATTCCTGCTGCCTCGCCTCCGGGATGTCAGGCTGAATAGCTGTGTGTTCTGGTCTCAATAAAGGTTTTCAAAAAATTTAAAAAAAAAATAAAATAAAACGAAAACAGAAAAAGTGAATCGTAAGCCAGACAGTTTAAATCGCAATACATATAAATTATATACCAGTTGATATTAAAGAACAGGTTCCTGGAGAACGTCGGAAGCCAGCGTGAAATACCAGCCGGTTTCACTTCAGAAAGGCAGTCTTATAATCAGCCAGTCATAAGGGAAACCGACGGTTTCAGTCAGAAAGGCTACAACCTAAGGTGATATACTTTCAAAAAAAGGTCATACTGAAGGCCTATATTTTAGACATAAAACAAATAAAAAACTCTACGCAAAATTATTAAGGGGCTGATTATGAGGAAAGGTGGATTTTGACCACCCGCCACTGCATAGGTGGATTGGTACCGCCCACCAGACATGCAGCGGTCCAACAACAGACATCAGGATGCGCCTGATAAAAAGGGCGAGCGAATCCTGGGCCTTTAACATTGCAGGCAGTGTTGGGGGAAGCAACAACGACTGCAATGTTAAAGGTGCTTGCACTTCATTTACCTGTACAAAGTGGCAGGCTCCACAAAATGACTGACAGTTGGTGCCTGGAAATGAAGGGGTGGTACCATGGGTACACATCAATGCAGCTACCACCACCCGCCCCACAAGAGGAGCCGGCAAATAAGCACAAATGGCTATTCACAAGAGCCTTTACACGGCAGCACCAAAGGCATGGAAAGGGCTCTTACAGGACACAAACTAATATGGGGGATGGTGCCTAATAGCCAACGCCAACATATTAGAGGGCCTTTGCCATGCACCTGGCAATAGGTGTTATTGCCACCAACGGAAAAGCGGAGGACAGAATTTGGATCCACCACAATAACCTACTCCATGATAATATAGTGGTGGGTAAATCTGCATGTGCTGTCGATCATAAAAAGAAACTAATATAATACATATTGGTAAACCTTAAAGGTTATCATGGTAGTAAACATAGAACTGTAACTATGTATTACACAACATATCAGATTCATTAAAAAAAAATTAGTGGTAAACTTAACTACCTCCCCTCTACTATTAAAGTAACTGAAATGAAAAATATTTAGAAAAGTAAAGTTACCTTATCCGATAACCATAGCTACAGAATGTAAGCTTCTCTGCCCAAACGCGTGCAAACAATAACAGGGCTAGATGAAACAATATACTAGAAAAAACAAATAAAAATAGAAAAAAATAATGTGTACATTTGAAGTCAGTATAAGCAAAGATTCTAAGAGTAGAGGTGTGAAAAATATATTCAATTCGGAAAACATGTCATAAAATAGTTTAAAGAAATTATAAAATAAATAGAAATTAACATGCTAATATACCAAAATGTTGAACTATATAGTGAAACTAGTTTAGATAATTTTTTGTTACTTATTTGTAACATAATATATACACAACTGTTCAAAAAGTAATATAAAAAAAATTGTATGAAAAAATATAATGTATAAAAATGTATTTCAAGCTGAAGTTAAAAATTAAATAATAATATTTTTGAATATACCTTTGTTAATTGGAATGAAAAAAAGCAGATGTAAAAGTCTCCGACCCTTGATCAGAGCATTTACAGCTGCATGGTAATATGTCAGTAAAATTAAAGTACAAGTGCCTCATTTTCATGAGAGCAGTCGTAAAGGTTTCAAACGGTCATTCCAGATAGCTTGAAAGCTGGAAAAAAAACGTTTGCGCCAAATCTGTTTTGGACAATAAAGAAAGTGAAGGATAATTTTGTTTGTGAGACTGAGGAGGACAATTTAAGGAAGGATATTTAAGCCGGCATGTTGATCACAAAAAAAAAATAGGTGGAAAATTTGATTTTTTAAAGTAAATATTAAGGAGCCCATTAGGATACCCTTGCGGAAGAGGGACCACGCGCCTTAAGTGCCTTAAGTGCCTTAAGTGCGGGGGTCCCAAAGTCTGCATTAGGATGCGCCCACCACAGTGGCGGGTGCATCCCCCATTTTTAAAATTGTGGCGGGTGGTGCTCACTGCACTGCCCGCCACAATGTTAAAAATGAGTGCACGCATTTGCATAAACAAAGCGGCAGGCACCTCGCGGTGCCTGCCGCTTTGTTTGTGCAAATGCTGGGGGGTACCCCAGGTACCCCCGTGTGCACACCCCAATCTTCCTTCACTCTGGGGGCCCGCAGGCGGCCCCCAGAGTGAAGCCCGCATGCCTTTCCGTGGCTGCATTGATGCCACGGAAAGGCATCCGATTTGGCTCATTGTAATATGACTGGCGGTGTCTATGAGACACCACCATGATATTAATCATTTTCCGCCCCGGCCGCAAGGCGACCGGGGCGGAAAAGCGGCGGACGGTCCCCCACCGCCATACTAATATGACCGGGGGAATTCGGGAATGGATGTCGGGCGGATTGCCTATGCCAGCCCGACGGTGGCTACCGCCAGCCTGGCAGAGGCAATACGCCCGACATCGTAATGGGCCCCAAAGTTTGCAAGTAATTCTAGGTAGTAAACTTTTTGGGAGTTAGACGCATGCCATACCTCTGTGTACTAGCCAAGATGTATGTTTTAAAGAAATGTGTAGGTTTGGTAAGGTTTCAATAGATGGCCACTGAGCAGGGTCCCCCCCCCCCCCAAAAAAATGCAATTTTTTAAAAAAACAGGT
Source organism: Lissotriton vulgaris (assembly GCF_964263255.1). Lineage (NCBI taxonomy): Eukaryota > Metazoa > Chordata > Amphibia > Caudata > Salamandridae > Lissotriton > Lissotriton vulgaris. Next base: position 112,864,750 of record NC_141689.1, read on the forward strand.
CATTATGAGATAGGTATGCTTAATGTCTCATCTAAAAGTTTTGTATTTTTGAATGACAAGGGTAATTGGAACAACAACATGGGTGAGGTTGCACTTTTAATAGGAAACTTTGGAGAATGCGGGGTGGGTGGAAGTTTATGTAACTACACGAATAGCGGAACTTTCCATCAAAGGAATGTGATGGAAATTGATTGTTTTTTAAAAAAATGTTGAGGTTAAAAATGGGATTCTGGGTAACAGAACATGGTAAAAGGCATACAAGTTAGAAACATCATGGATTTGCTTGGATAACTAGTTGTCAAAAATGTATAGCTTCCTATGTTTCGCTAGGTGCCAGCAGAGGTAGGATTCTATATATAAAGATAGGCACTTAAAAAAAAAAGGGTAAGTTTTCAATGCAAAAATGTGGTGGGTGCACGCTATATTTTGCACCGTTTCCCACTGCAAGTACTAAGCCTACACACACACAAGTGAGCTACCGTTTTTATAATGAAACTTGTGGAATACGGGGTGGGTAGAATTTTGTAAATACTGTAAGATTTCCATCTCAGAAATGGGAGGAAAATGAAAAATTATTTTTTAAATTTTTGGAGTTTTCAAGGGATTCTGGGACACAGAACCTGAAAAGAGCCACACAAGTGACCACATACTGGATTTAACTTGGAGGCTTGTTAAGATGTCCTGATGTTCACCAGCTCTGAGCCGGCGGTGGCGACATCAACCACATCATAACGATTGAAAACCACGTTCATATTACAATGGCGGGGGGTTTCAAAGCGACGCAAAGTGCGTACGCCTCTTTTCATCTGGCAGACAATGATTCAGATTGCCAGCAGGGCAGAACTAGTATGGTGGTGGTGCCTAACAAGCACCACCATCCATAATAGGATGGTGTGATGTGAAGCACTTTCTATGGTGGCTTCGCAGACGTGGAAAAGATAGCAATAATTGCTTTGGGGGACCGTTGTGGACCCCAAAGTGGGGGGAAAGGGTGTGGGGCTGCACTTGTCAGGTACATGTGGTAGCAAACCTCAATGCCATACAGAAGGTGGCATGCCACTTGGTCCATGGCAAAAAACAACATGCCTCTTGGGCTTTGCGGCGGGTGCAGCTTACAGTGGCACAGGAGGAAAAGTCAAAGATGCAGGATGCGACCGCCACGGTAGCGGTTGCATACTAATTGGCAGTGTGGGACCTCCGAAAGCTGGCAGACAGTAAAAACACTGCTAAAGTAGTCCAGCAAGCATACTCATGGGGCCCATAGTGTATAATTTTAAAAAAATTATAGGTTAGCAAGGTTTTGTGAGGTGGCGGAAGTGCAAGGAGTACAAATCCATATTTAAGGCAAAATGAGGGGCAGTTTTAATTGTAAAAATGTCATGGGTCCACATTGAGTTTTGGTCTAATTCCTGTTGCTGGCACTTGTCCTTCACACATAAGTAAAGTAGCATTTTTATAGGGAGAAGTAGGGATAAACAGATTAGTAGACGAACTGCTACTCCAAATTAAATTTATTTACAAAAAGAAATTCATAAAGAAGAAAATTGGGAAATAGGAAGACATTAAAAAAATAACAACTGAATAACATGCTTACATTGGTAGCCACAATATTTAAAATATGCAAAAGACGCTGCTTATAAACTCTTCATTTTGTTTACAAAATATATTGTTTTCATTTGTACCTGTTTTATTCTGTTTATATTTACCAAATGACTTGCAAGAAACACAGTAAACAATGATAAACAAGTGCAAGACGCAGCTCAGTTTTTCAATCTGGATTGCTTGGGTTATTGGAGAACCTATTAGACCTATATATCCCAAAAAGAGAAGGATAATGATGATTCAATGTTACATTATTTGGAAAAATTACAGATGAAACATTAACACAAATGGCTATTTTTTAAATAATTTACAGCCTGATTCATTAAGGTGAATAGCGCTCGCAAAGGGCCAGATTCTGAGAATCTGGCCCTTTGCGAGTGAGATTTTTGCATTTGGGATTCATCATCCCAAATGCAAAAATCGGTAATAGCGTTTTCGCAAATTTGCGATGGATTACATTTAAGGAATCTCTATTTGAGCTTCCTTAAATGCAATTCATCATCCATTTACAAATTGCGAAATCGCAATTTCGGGCCGCTATTTACCGCAAGGTCAAACCTCGTGGTAAATAGCGAAAACTCAGAAAAATGCTTTTAAAAGCATTTTTCTGAGTTGCATGTTGCACACACACATGTCCTTTGGACATGTGTGTGCGCAACCCCTGTTCATATTAGCATTTAAGGGATGCTACAGGGTGTCCTTTAGACACCCCTGGCACCCTTTCAATCACTATCTTATTTGCGATTAGCTAATTGCTAATCGCAAATAAGGAATACTCCCCATTCATTCCTATGGGCCTTTTGGCCCATAGGAATGAATTGGGAATTATTCCTTATTTGCGATTAGCAATTTGCTAATCGCAAATAAGGAATTAGTAGGAATCACATTTTTTTGCATATTCCTACATGAATCCCGTTTTGCGAGCCTGTAATAGCGATTCCTTATGACTTAAAATGTTTGTATAGTTTTCAGAAATGTATAGTTTACTGGGATCGAATTTTGTTATCAAACCAATTACTACCAAAACATGGAAGGAGGTTGAAATAAAAAAAACAGAAACATAATACTATGTCACAGTGAAAAATAAAAACTTGAAAGAAATATTTGTTTTACTGTCAAAAGTCAAGTTGCACAAGAACTGTGAGATGATGGTAATTTAATCACCACAAATACTGATGCAGTTTACAAGAAAAAAACAAGACTCCACTGAAGCAATTTAGAGCAAATATTTTTAGAAAAAGGAATTTTTATAAAAGTATTTTTAAATATTTATGGGTATTTTGAAGGGGAAAACAATACCCCTGGGTACCTTTAAAATCATCCGTGTATTGGGAATAAGGGCAGAAAGTTTACATTAAAACATAGGTGGACAAAAACTTACAATGGCCAAAATACAAACTACCACAAATAAACATGATAAGGATGAGAAAAGGGGGTGGAAATAGTGGGGGGGTGGGGGGGATAGCCCTAGCAGAAAAAGGGGTTAAAATAAAACTGCTACAATATTTACATAGTGCTTCCCAATAGACTTACAAAGTGCTTTAAAAAAATCAATTAATCAAATTAATGGCACTCTAATTTATTACATTAGCACAGTTAATTAAAACTAATGCAATAACATGCAATCATACCGCCGTTACACTGTTAAAAAGCAGATACAGAGAAAAAAAAACAATATTTTAATTCATAAACATATTAGTAACAAGGCAGTATTGTAGTTACTTTTGTAATCTTGAGACTGGTAAACAAACCCAAAATAAAATAATTTAGTACAGAGACGCTATGGAAAAGTGCAAATAAAGTCGTGATGAGTTAATTCGGGTGGTGGGCTGATAGGGTGCGGACAAGAGAGGTTAAAAGCAGACTGTCAAGGAATCTCACATATTTATCAGAACAAGCAAGCACTTAAATACATGGGGAAGTAAAAAAGATAAAAATTAAAACAGAGACCATATGCCTCACAAGATGGACTGAAGCACCTTTTTAAATATCATGGCTTCTGGAGAAAATGTAAGGGAGCGTTAAAGTAAAAAAAACAGAAGATGCTACCATGATTAAGACATCCAGTTGCACATTTTGAAAGCGCCTCCTTAGTTGTTGGAGCGCGTAGGTTTAAGGCAGTCGGCACAAACCTAGAAGTACTCGATTAAAGAACAAAAACCATATTGATTATTATTTGCTGGATTCATCTTTCTCATTATTATAAGTATTGTAATATGGATCAATATTTAGAAATATATTTGTAGGTATAAATATATTAATTGTTTATATAAAATATTGTGGCATTATTACAACAAAAAATACTTCTTTTCTAAAAATAAAAAAATTATTTAGAAACAAAAAACTTGGTGACATTTTTTTTCCCTTTACTGTATCCATATGCTATATACGAAAATAGATTAACAATTAATGATTAAAACTGTAAATATTTGCAAAGTTTACACAGGCCATAAGAGTTTCTGTCAGTTAAGGCCGAGCTCCTCGCTCGGTCCATCCTTGACGTGCCCTCCATGGCGGAGCGCATCGAGCCGGCGGGATCCACTCGGGACAGAGACGCCGAGCACGGCCGCTGTTTTAACGCAGAATTAGGAAGACTCGGGGAGGAGTGGGGGATGATGGACACGGCCCCGGCTCGCCCTACTGGCATGAATTACAGCAGCAAGCTCACGAGCTCCGGTCGGTCAGCTGCCATCCGAGGTTATCCGGATGCCCTGAGCAAATCCGGGGATCCTACAGTGCACCCTCGCAGCTGCACAAGGTAGTGCTGTACCACGCAGACTTAGAAATCCCAGATGAGAGGCTGAAATCTGCAAAGTTCGGGGTGCCGATCGCAGCCGCGAGGTGAACAAAGAAGGCGTCGCCCAGGGTGGTGCAACACGGCTGGGATGATGGCCGGGACGGAGCCGGGACAGATCAAAGCGGTGGGTGTCCCCGCTTCCTTTGCCAACCGCAAGTCCTGAAATAAGCCCAGAGACACCCCCTCCAGCAATCACACCAAAGGGGCAGAGAGGGAGCTGGTGCCGGCTGCACTGCGCTCCCGCGCGGCAAGCGCTTCGGAGACAGAGCACCATGAACAGCCAGCTGCAGGAGAGGCAGTGCCCCCCCCCTCCCCCTCCACACGGATGCGCTCATGGACAGTGAGCACATCAGGGACGGGTGCAGAGGTGACGGCTCCTACCGTGCTCAGTATGGAGGCAACATTGTGGAGGTCACCATGCAGCCCCTGCCGAGAAAGGTGAGCCCTGGCTGCGCTGTAGAGAGCGCTGTAGAAAAATGCCATTCTACCCCGGTGATCACCAGGCCCGTCTGATGTTATAAAAAAAGGGAAGAAAGGTGCCGAGAAACAAGAGTGAGCACGGGGTCGTCCCCCTTGTTTAACTTTCTTTTTCTGACTTTGTTGCTTCCCGTTCTGCGATCAGCTGCCTGGGCGCCTGAGGTCTTCCTTTCCTGATCCCTGGTCTCCAAATCGAAATCCTCAGCCCCAGCTCCTCATGGACGATGAGGCTGTGATTTTTCTGCGGACTGCCTTTCTCCCCCGGACTTCCTGGCTATGGCAGCCCTCTTCCTGGACTTTCGGACTTGGACCTTTGCACTTCCCGCCATTTTCCTTTCTTTTCATGACTCGCCGTCTGAAGCTCAACTCAGACAAAACGGAGGTCCTCATCCTCGGACAATCCCCTTCCGACTGGGACGACTGGTGGCCCATGACGCTGGGCACCGCACCGATACCCACGGACCACGCACGCAACCGGGGATTCATCCTGGACTCCTCCCTCACGATGACCAAGCAAGTCAACGCAGTCCTGTCTGTGAGAAGTTGGCCTGGTATATAATGCTCACTAATTCTAGTGATCACTTTGTACCATGCCAAGCAACCCTTATGATGATTGGTTGTAAGTCAACCTTATAGACCAGTTATCCTAGTGTTAACGTGGACAAAGCAGTCTTAGGCTAAACTCTGAAAGGCATGTGAAGCCAGCTGTATTACCATACACAACCCCCTTGAATCTATACTACTATTATAAAGAGAGAACTTGCACCTTTTGGCCAGGTAAACTCGGGATCCACAGCACCAATAACAACACCCAATACAGCGTTGGAAAGGGCAGTTGCAGCAGAAGGACATAGGCTATGCAGACACCCACCATATACATTTAAAAGGTAAAAGAACCGTGCCAGCAAAGTAGTCCCTTGTGGGCGTGTCTGCATTGTGCTGTGGGTGTGTGCTGGGGGCGTGACAATCACTGGGGGCATTCCGTCACGAGTGTTGTTTTTTCTTCCCAGGTTCTATACATTCCTGCTCCCTTTAAATAGTAATTCAGTGGAGGTCCCATTCTCTTAGAACCACCCCAAGCAAAGTTATGGGCAACAATACAACTAAAAGGCCCTGCAAAGCATTATGGGATAGCCTTAGCATAAATTTTAGCATTCATGAAAGGGTTTCAATGTTTTGGAATTTTACTCATCAGGGACATCTTGGGACGACGAGGTGAACTGCAGCGTGATGTATAATATTTTAAATGCTATTGCATTTGCCTCATCAGGGACATCTAGGGACGGCGAGGTGAACTGCAGCTTGATATATAATATTTTAAATGCTATTGCATTTGCATCATCAGGGACATCTAGGGACATGAGGTGAACTGCAGCTGGATGTGAAATATTTTAAATGCTATTGCATTTGCCTCATCAGGGACATCTAGGGACCACGAGGTGAACTGCAGGTTGATGTATAATACTTTAAAGGCCATTGCATTTGCCTCTTGGGGACAACTGGGGAGAACGAGGTGAACTGCAGCTCTTTGTAGAATTATTTGGATACTATAATATTCACTTCCCACTGCTAATCTCGTGACGTCCCATAATGGTTTGCAGGGGCTTGATCTCAAAATCATCACCTCTCTCACTGCTTGCTGGAAGCTAATTTCACTTTTGTGAAATGACTATATGCATTTTAGCATGTAGAAATACTTGTTATTTTACCTTGAATATATGAGGTTTCTGTTTTAATATTTGGAAATCTGACGGAACGAAATAATGCGGATTTATTGTACCAAGTTCGCGCCAATTCCGCCCACCCCTACTTTAAATACCCCTGCACCCCATAATCATAACCCACCCTTACTCTATAAAATACCCCAACACCCTTAAACACTAACCCATCTTAACCCTATAAATATACCCTGTACCCCAAAACCCAAACCTATCCCTAAACCCTAAAAATACCCCTGTACCCCAAAACCAAAACCTAGCCCTGAACCCTATAAATACCCCTGTACCTCAATACCCAAACATACCCCTGAACCCTAAAAATACCCCTGTACCCCAAAACCCAAACCTACCCCTGAACCCTAAAATACCCCTCTACCCCAAAACCCAAACCTAGCCCATAACCCTTAAAGTACCCCTGTACCCCAAAACCCAAACCTACCCCTGAACCCCAAAAATACCCCTGTACCCCAAAACCCAAACCTAGCCCAGAACCCTAAAATACCCCTGTATCCCAAAACCCAAACCTAGCCCTGAACCCTAAAAATACCCCAGTACCCCAAAACCCAAACCTAGCCCTGAACCCTTAAAATACCCCTGTACCCCAAAACCCAAACCTACCCCTGAACCCTAAAAATACCCCTATACCCCAAAACCCAAACCTAGCCCTGAACCCTAAAAATACCCCTGTACCCCATAACCCAAAACTATATCTGAACCATTAAAATACCCAATCACCCCAAAACATATACCTCAGTACCCTAAAACATATACCCCTATACCCATACTTGCCTTATCCAAACATTTTTAAAAAACATGCTTTTACCATTCATGCATTTACAACGAATTTCGTTGTAAATGTATGTGTGGTAAAAGCATATAAAATGTAATGCCATGCGTTATAATGGCATTGCGGAGTCATGGTACTTTCGTAATGAAAGTATGCAGAGTGATGGTATGCGGAAAGAAATTTGCGGAATAATGGGTGTTTACCCTCCCCCGTAAGTACATTGGTGGCACGGCGGCCCACATCTCCAGCAACATACTCATATTTTTTCACCACCAATTGGAAAAATGCACAGGTCTCTCTCATTGATGATTAAACAAGAAGAATCCTACTCAGAGTGTACACCTCAGAGGTGGGGGACACCCAGTGTTGTGTTAAATACCCCTCACACACCAACAGGCCCCTTGGTGTCATGCTTCATCATCGGGGTCTTCGCACCCCGCTAGAGGGATGCGGCGTGCTACGACCAGCGACTGCGCGGGAGCACTAGAGTGGTTGACTATGTGTGGTGTGTGTTGTGTGCTTGTGCTGGGGTATTTGGGAGAATGTGAGTGAAGGGTGTGGTGAGGATTAAAAAGTCACCTGGCCAGTAGGTTTGTGAGAAAAAACTTTATTCGAAAACTCTGGCTGGTGCTATTAAAAAAGGTGCAAGGCGAGGTTAGTAGTCTTGATTATGGACTCTACCTCTGGTGTGCGTCAACATGTTTCGGAACTCAGTGTTCCTTCTTCAGGACGGGTGCACAACTTCCCAACCCTACTCACGTGTTTTTTAATAAAAAATGTTGTTTTCTAAACTTTAGAAAAAAGTGAAAATTATTTACAGTGAAAAACAAGGCTAAGGTGTGCCTACAGCGGTTTGACGGGATCATGCAGTTGCATGTCCTGAAAAGAAAAAGAAAACATTTTTGAGTTTGGTTGCCACTCGGGAATGGCTCAAACAAGTGCAGTCACTTGGAGCCCCAAACGGTTAAATAAACCTGTAAAAGAAACACATACGCAAAATACATAAGAGACACACTTTTAGTTTCTAATAGTTCTGAATTCATACTTATTTAGACTGTCATGTTTTGCCTCACGAGCATGTCCAGAACGCCAGGGTAGGTAGATGGACTCCTAATCTGTAAAAGGTTTGAAAAGAAGGATTCAGTCCTTTCCTCACTATTCTCAATATGTTCAGTGGGTTTTGTTGTAATGGAAGTTTTCTACTCATACTCACAAAGTCCGCCAAAGTAGGCCTCTTTCCTCCCTGCAATACTCCGCTGGTAATGCTTAGCGTGCAGGGTTGCGGTATATATGGGGCCTGTGGCGCTCTATGATTCGTTAATTAACGGATGTGATTTAAAGACCATATATGGGACATCCGCCTCTGTGCCTATCATGATCATTGACCTGTTGGAGGGATACCATGTGTCGCTCTGAGCATGTAAAATGAGTTAGTGACTCTCTTTCTAAATGCGCATGCGCATGTTAGGTTGTCTAGATGGATTTAACTGTTATGCGCATGAGTGGAAGATTAAGTATGATTAGGTACACTACTCCTTTGTTTACATAGATCTGGCACGGTTCATGATCTGAAGATACAGTATGTTAAACAAAACCTGTGAGTATTTTCAAAAAACCACTTGTACTTGATAAAGTGGAGGAGGAGGTGTGAGCCTGGCTACCATTATTTTGCGGATTTAGAAAACAAGTTCTGGTACTTTCCGTTGTTCTATCCAGACAATTGACCCCAAGGAATGTCGTCATTTAGGCCGTCCAGATGGGTGCCCAAACGGAAAGCCCAGCGCTGTTCTTTCTGAAGTAGGCCAGTTTCCGAGGGCAAGCGTTCGATTACGGTCCAATGTAGATCGTTGACACAGTGTTGTTTGTCTAAAAAGTGAGATGCCATTTTTGTGGTTGTTTTCTTGCATCGGATGTTACTTTTGTGTTCTCCAATCCTTACTTTCACTGGTCGGGATGTCATGCCTATGTATTCTAGGCCACAAGGGCAGGTGATCATATAGACAACATTTCTTGTGTTGCAGTTCGAGAATTGTCTTTGCTCCCATGATGTGCCATTACTGAAGTGTATTTCTTTGCTTTTGCGTGTCAGGTGGCAACTGTTACAATCTCCGCAGGGGAAATGTCCTTGTACCCCAATGCTGGTTTGTCTGCCCGTGGGGTTTTGGCGAGGTCTTGTGTGGACCAAAATGTCTTTGATATTTCTGCCTCTACGATGTGCATACATCGGTTTTTCAAAATTCAGCTGGCCACAGTTCAGTATTCTCCAATGCTTATTGATTACTTTCGACACTTCATTAGACAGAGGTGTGTATGTTGTGACACATATTGGTCTTTTCTCTACTTCCTTTGACTTCTGGTTGTCTTCTAGGAGTGCATCCTTGTGATTATTCTTTGCCCTCTTCAATGCCCTGTTTATTGTTTTAACTGGGTATTGCCTCTGTATCAATTTCTTCTTGAGGTCTTTTGCCTGGTTGTTGAACTGGATCAGTTCCGTACAGTTTCGTCTGAGGCGTAAAAACTGCCCATAGGGTAGGTTCTCCCTTAGGTGCCTGGGGTGGAAACTGTCGTACCTTAGTAAGCAATTCCTCGAGGTGGGTTTGAAGTGAGTTCGACTTTTCAATCTACCACCCTCGCTGTATATGCTCAGATCCAGGAATATCATCTTTGTGTTTGATATCGTGCTCGTGAACTTTAGAAATCGATTCTGATTGTTCAGCCATGTTACAAACTCTTGGGCACTCTCCATATCTCCATCCCAGATGATAAAAATATCGTCAATGTACCTTTTCCAGGTGTTGATCTGGGAATGGTATGGGTTGTCGGTGTTGAGGATTTTGGTATGTTCAAGATGGTACACATACAGGCCAGCCAGACTCGGCGCAAAAGTGCTGCCCATGCTTGTCCCATGGGTCTGTAGGTATAGCGTTTGGTCGTATTGGAAAAAGTTCTCTTGCAAGGCTATGGAAATAGATACGGTATCTTCGGTGATGGTTGCCGAAGATACCGTACTTTTATTGCATCCCCAAAATCCACAAGAACATCAGCAATCCACCGGGGAGACCTATCGTCTCCGGGATAGGGTCGATTCTTGAACCACTATCTAAGTTTGCTGACGCCTTCTTGCGCCCTCTGGTTCAATCCACCAGCACCTACCTAAAGGACACCAAAGCCGTATTGCAACTGCTCGAAGACAAACAATTCGACCCGGCTAGACAGTTCCTACTAAGCCTCGATGTAGAGAGCTTATACACGAGCCTCCCGCATGACGAAACGTTACAAATTATAGAAGAAGTCCTCTTCAGCGAGAGATGGAAATACCAAACCCCACGTAATTTGGTCATGGAATGTATCTCCATAGCCTTGCAAGAGAACTTTTTCCAATACGACCAAACGCTATACCTACAGACCCATGGGACAAGCATGGGCAGCACTTTTGCGCCGAGTCTGGCTGGCCTGTATGTGTACCATCTTGAACATACCAAAATCCTCAACACCGACAACCCATACCATTCCCAGATCAACACCTGGAAAAGGTACATTGACGATATTTTTATCATCTGGGATGGAGATATGGAGAGTGCCCAAGAGTTTGTAACATGGCTGAACAATCAGAATCGATTTCTAAAGTTCACGAGCACGATATCAAACACAAAGATGATATTCCTGGATCTGAGCATATACAGCGAGGGTGGTAGATTGAAAAGTCGAACTCACTTCAAACCCACCTCGAGGAATTGCTTACTAAGGTACGACAGTTTCCACCCCAGGCACCTAAGGGAGAACCTACCCTATGGGCAGTTTTTACGCCTCAGACGAAACTGTACGGAACTGATCCAGTTCAACAACCAGGCAAAAGACCTCAAGAAGAAATTGATACAGAGGCAATACCCAGTTAAAACAATAAACAGGGCATTGAAGAGGGCAAAGAATAATCACAGGGATGCACTCCTAGAAGACAACCAGAAGTCAAAGGAAGTAGAGAAAAGACCAATATGTGTCACAACATACACAACCCTGTCTAATGAAGTGTCGAAAGTAATCAATAAGCATTGGAGAATACTGAACTGTGGCCAGCTGAATTTTGAAAAACCGATGTATGCACATCCTAGAGGCAGAAATATCAAAGACATTTTGGTCCACACAAGACCTCGCCAAAACCCCACGGGCAGACAAACCAGCATTGGGGTACAAGGACATTTCCCCTGCGGAGATTGTAACAGTTGCCACCTGGCACGCAAAAGCAAAGAAATACACTTCAGTAATGGCACATCATGGGAGCAAAGACAATTCTCGAACTGCAACACAAGAAATGTTGTCTATATGATCACCTGCCCTTGTGGCCTAGAATACATAGGCATGACATCCCGACCAGTGAAAGTAAGGATTGGAGAACACAAAAGTAACATCCGATGCAAGAAAACAACCACAAAAATGGCATCTCACTTTTTAGACAAACAACACTGTGTCAACGATCTACATTGGACCGTAATCGAACGCTTGCCCTCGGAAACTGGCCTACTTCAGAAAGAACAGCGCTGGGTTTTCCGTTTGGGCACCCATCTGGACGGCCTAAATGACGACATTCCTTGGGGTCAATTGTCTGGATAGAACAACGGAAAGTACCAGAACTTGTTTTCTAAATCCGCAAAATAATGGTAGCCAGGCTCACACCTCCTCCTCCACTTTATCAAGTACAAGTGGTTTTTTGAAAATACTCACAGGTTTTGTTTAACATACTGTATCTTCAGATCATGAACCGTGCCAGATCTATGTAAACAAAGGAGTAGTGTACCTAATCATACTTAATCTTCCACTCATGCGCATAACAGTTAAATCCATCTAGACAACCTAACATGCGCATGCGCATTTAGAAAGAGAGTCACTAACTCATTTTACATGCTCAGAGCGACACATGGTATCCCTCCAACAGGTCAATGATCATGATAGGCACAGAGGCGGATGTCCCATATATGGTCTTTAAATCACATCCGTTAATTAACGAATCATAGAGCGCCACAGGCCCCATATATACCGCAACCCTGCACGCTAAGCATTACCAGCGGAGTATTGCAGGGAGGAAAGAGGCCTACTTTGGCGGACTTTGTGAGTATGAGTAGAAAACTTCCTTTACAACAAAACCCACTGAACATATTGAGAATAGTGAGGAAAGGACTGAATCCTTCTTTTCAAACCTTTTACAGATTAGGAGTCCATCTACCTACCCTGGCGTTCTGGACATGCTCGTGAGGCAAAACATGACAGTCTAAATAAGTATGAATTCAGAACTATTAGAAACTAAAAGTGTGTCTCTTATGTATTTTGTGTATGTGTTTCTTTTACAGGTTTATTTAACCGTTTGGGGCTCCAAGTGACTGCACTTGTTTGAGCCATTCCCGAGTGGCAACCAAACTCAAAAATGTTTTCTTTTTCTTTTCAGGACATGCAACTGCATGATCCCGTCAAACCGCTGTAGGCACACCTTAGCCTTGTTTTTCACTGTAAATAATTTTCACTTTTTTCTAAAGTTTAGAAAACAACATTTTTTTTTATTAAAAAACACGTGAGTAGGGTTGGGAAGTTGTGCACCCGTCCTGAAGAAGGAACACTGAGTTCCGAAACATGTTGACGCACACCAGAGGTAGAGTCCATAATCAAGACTACTAACCTCGCCTTGCACCTTTTTTAATAGCACCAGCCAGAGTTTTCGAATAAAGTTTTTTCTCACAAACCTACTGGCCAGGTGTCTTTTTAATCCTCACCACACCCTTCACTCACATTCTCCCAAATACCCCAGCACAAGCACACAACACACACCACACATAGTCAACCACTCTAGTGCTCCCGCGCAGTCGCTGGTCGTAGCACGCCGCATCCCTCTAGCGGGGTGCGAGGGCCCCGATGATGAAGCATGACACCAAGGGGCCTGTTGGTGTGTGAGGGGTATTTAACACAACACTGGGTGTCCCCCACCTCTGAGGTGTACACTCTGAGTAGGATTCTTCTTGTTTAATTATCAGTGCCCGTGGAGTGAGAATCCTATCTCTATACTCTACCTCCCTCTGTTGATACTTGTTGTCTCTCTCATTGATGCCCAGCACCGACATACACTTTTAGACACACCTCCCACCACAAGTTCTAGAATTGCGAACTTTAGAGATGGGTAGCTACGTTCGAATCTCGGCATCAGCTCAACATCCTGTGATTCCAGGCAAATCGCTTTGTCTCCCCGTGCCTACCACAAATGAATGTGTTCTTCTGTAATGTAAATTGTGCTCATGCCATGTTGTCGAGTTTGCGCTATATAATATTTCAAGGAAAATAAAGTAGGGAAACTCGAGTTCACACACTACTGAACGCGCACTCTTAAGTGCATCAGCAGTGCACTGTGAATCGGAGCGTTTCTCAGGCCTGTCACAGATAAGAAATGCTATCAAAATGAAATCCTACTAAACAATATACTACTGGCCGGCAGCAATTCATACCCGGACAACGTCGGAACAGGCTGCTAGTACATTTAAAATGTAAAAGAACCGTGCCAGCAAAGTAGTCCCTTGTGGGCGTGTCTGCATTGTGCTGTGCGTTTGTGCTGGGGGCGTGACAATCGCTGGGGGCATTCCGTCACGAGTGTTGTTTTTTCTTCCCAGGTTCTATACATTCCTGCTCCCTTTAAATAGTAATTCAGTGGAGGTCCCATTCTCTTAGAACCACCCCAAGCACAGTTATGGGCAAAAATACAACTAAAAGGCCCTGCAAAGCATTATGGGATAAGCTTAGCATAATTTTTAGCATTCATGAAAGGGTTTCAATGTTTTTGAATTTTACTCATCAGGGACATCTTGGGACGACGAGGTGAACTGCAGCTTGATGTATAATATTTTCAATGCTATTGCATTTGCCTCTTCAGGGACATCTAGGGACGGCAAGGTGAACTGCAGCTTGATATATAATATTTTAAATGCTATTGCATTTGCATCATCAGGGACATCTAGGGACATGAGGTGAACTGCAGCTTGATGTGTAATATTTTAAATGCTATTGCATTTGCCTCATCAGGGACATCTAGGGACCATGAGGTGAACTGCAGCTATATGTATAATATTTTAAATGCTATTGCATTTCCCTCTTGGGGACAACTGGGGAGAACAGGTGAACTGCAGCTCTTTGTAGAATTATTTGGATACTATAATATTCACTTCCCACTGCTAATCTCGTCCCATAATGGTTTGCAGGGGCTTGATCTCAAAATCATCACCTCTCTCACTGCTTGCTGGAAGCTAATTTCACTTTTGTGAAATGACTATATGCATTTTAGCATGTAGAAATACTTGTTATTTTACCTTGAATATATGAGGTTTCTGTTTTAATAATTGGAAATCTGACGGAACGAAATATTGTGGATTTATTGTGCCAAGTTCGCGCCAATTCCGCCCACCCTACGTTAAATACCCCTGCACCCCATAATCATAACCCACCCTTACTCTATAAAATACCCCAACACCCTTAAACACTAACCCATCTTAACCCTATGAATATACCCTGTACCCCAAAACCCAAACCTATCCCTAAACCCTAAAAATACCCCTGTACCCCAAAACCAAAACCTAGCCCTGAACCCTATAAATACCCCTGCACCTCAAAACCCAAACATACCCCGGAACCCTAAAAATACCCCTGTACCCCAAAACCCAAATTTACCCCTGAACCCTAAAATACCCCTGTACCCCAAAACCCAAACCTAGCCCATAACCCTTAAAATACCCCTATACCCAAAACCCAAACCTACCCCTGAACCCTAAAAATACCCCTGTACCCCAAAAGCCAACCCTAGCCCAGAACCCTAAAATACCCCTGTATCCCAAAACCCAAACCTAGCCCTGAACCCAAAAAATACCCCTGTACCCCAAAACCCAAACCTAGCCCTAAACCCTTAAAATACCCCTGTACCCCAAAACCCAGACCTACCCCTGAACCCTAAAAATACCCCTATACCCCAAAACCCAAACCTAGCCCTAAACCCTAAAAATACCCCTGTACCCCATAACCCAAAACTATATCTGAACCATTAAAATACCCAAACACCCCAAAACATATACCTCAGTACCCCAAAACATTTACCCCTATACACATACTTGCCTTATCCAAACATTTTTAAAAAACATGCTTTTACCATTCATGCATTTACAACAAATTTCGTTGTAAATGTATGCCTGGTAAAAGCATATAAAATGTAATGCCATGCGTTATAATGGCATTGCGGGGTCATGGTACTTTCGTAATGAAAGTATGTAGAGTTTTGGTATGCGGAAAAAAATTTGCGGGATAATGGGTGTTTACCCTCCCCCGTAAGTACATTGGTGGCACGGCCGCCCACATCTCCAGCAACATACTCATATTTTTTCACCACCAATTGGAAAAATGCACAGGTCTCTCTCATTGATGCCCCGCACCGACATACACTTTTAGACACACCTCCCACCACAAGTTCTAGAATTGCGAACTTTAGAGATGGGGAGCTACGTTAGAATCCCGGCATCAGCTCAACATCCTGTGATTCCAGGCAAATCGCTTTGTCTCCCCGTGCCTACCACAAATCAATGTGTTCTTCTGTAATGTAAATTGTGCTCATGCCATGTTGTTGAGTTCGCGCAATATAATATTGCAAGGAAAATAAAGTAGGGAAACTCGAGTTCACACACTACTGAATGCGCACTCTTAAGTGCATCAGCAGTGCACTGTGAATCGGAGCGTTTCACAGGCCTGTCACAGATAAGAAATGCTATCAAAATGAAATCCTACGAAACAATATACTACTGGCCGGCAGCAATTCCTACCCGGACAACGTCGGGACGGGCTGCTAGTACTACTATTATAAAGAGAGAACAGACACCTTTTGGCAAGGTAAACTCGGGAACTACAGCGCCAATCCACACACCCAATACAGCGTTGGAAAGGGCAGTTGCAGCAGAAGGATATAGGCTATACAGACGCCCACCATATACATTTAAAAGGTAAAAGAACCGTGCCAGCAAAGTAGTCCCTTGTGGGCGTGTCTGCATTGTGCTGTGGGTGTGTGCTGGGGGCGTGACAATCGCTGGGGGCATTCCGTCACGAGTGTTGTTTTTTCTTCCCAGGTTCTATACATTCCTGCTCCCCTTAAATAGTAATTCAGTGGAGGTCCCATTCTCTTAGAACCACCCCAAGCACAGTTATGGGCAAAAATACAACTAAAAGGCCCTGCAAAGCATTATGGGATAAGATTAGCATAACTTTTAGCATTCATGAAAGGGTTTCAATGTTTTTGAATTTTACTCATCAGGGACATCTTGGGACGACGAGGTGAACTGCAGCTTGATGTATAATATTTTAAATGCTATTGCATTTGCCTCATCAGGGACATCTAGGGACGGCGAGGTGAACTGCAGCTTGATGTATGATATTTTAGATGCTTATTGCATTTGCCTCATCAGGGACATCTAGGGACGACGAGGTGAACTGCAGCTTGATGTGTAATATTTTAAATGCTATTGCATTTGCCTCATCAGGGACAACTAGGGACGATGAGGTGAACTGCAGCTCTTTGTAGAATTATTAGGATACTATAATATTCACTTCCCACTGCCAATCTCGTCCCATAATGCTTTGCAGGGGCTTGATCTCAAAATCATCACCTCTCTCACTGCTTGCTGGAAGCTAATTTCACTTTTGTGAAATGACTATATGCATTTTAGCATGTAGAAATACTTGTTATTTTACCTTGAATATATGAGGTTTCTGTTTTAATAATTGGAAATCAGACAGAACGAAATGTTGCGGATTTATTGTACCAAGTTCGCGCCAATTCCGCCCTCCCCTACTTTAAATACCCCTGCACCCCATAATCAAAACCCACCCTTACTCTATAAAATACCCCAACACCCTTAAACACTAACCCATCTTAACCCTATAAATATACCCTGTACCCCAAAACCCAAACCTATCCCTAAACCCTATAAATACCCCTGTACCTCAAAACCCAAACCTACCCCTGAACCCTAAAATTACCCCTGTACCCCAAAACGCAAACCTACCCCTGAACCCTAAATTACCACTGTACCCCAAAACCAAAACCTAGCCCATAACCCTTAAAATACCCCTGTACCCCCAAACCCAAACCTACCCCTGAACCCTAAAAATACCTCTGTACCCCAAAACCCAAACCTAGCGCAGAACCCTAAAATACCCCTGCATCCCAAAAGCCAAACCTAGCCCTGAACCCTAAAAATACCCATGTACCCCAAAACCCAAACCTAGCCCTGAACCCTTAAAATACCCCTGTACCCCAAAACCCAAACCTACCCCTGAACCCTAAAAATACCCCTATACCCCAAAACCTAAACCTAGCCCTGAACCCTAAAAATACCCCTGTACCCTAGAACCCAAAACTATATCTGAACCCTCAAAATACCCAAACACCCCAAAACATATACCTCAATACCCCAAAACATATACCCCTATACCCATACTTGCCTTATCCAAACATTTTAAAAAAAACATGCTTTTATCATTCATGCATTTACAACGAATTTCATTGTAAATGTATGTGTGGTAAAAGCATATAAAATGTAATGCCAAGCGTTATAATGGCATTGCGGAGTCATGGTACTTTCGTAATGAAAGTATGCGGAGTGATGGTATGCGGAAAGAAAGTTGCGGAATAATGGGTGTTTTCCCTACCCGTAAGTACATTGGTGGCACGGCGGCTCACATCTCCAGCAACATACTCATATTTTTTCACCACCGATTGGAAAAATGCACAGGTCTCTCTCATTGATGCACAGCACCGACATTCACTTTTAGACACACCTCCCACCACAAGTTCTGGAATTACGAACTTTAGAGATGGGGAGCTACGTTCGAATCTCGGCATCAGCTCAACATCCTGTGATTCCAGGCAAATCGTTTTGTCTCCCCGTGCCTACCACAAATGAATGTGTTCTTCTGTAATGTAAATTGTGCTCATGCCATGTTGTCGAGTTCGCGCTATATAATATTGCAAGGAAAATAAAGTAGGGAAACTCGAGTTCACACACTACTGAACGCTCACTCTTAAGTGCATCAGCAGTGCACTGTGAATCTGAGCATTTCACAGGCCTGTCACAGATAAGAAATGCTATCAAAACGAAATCCTACGAAACAATATACTACTGGCCGGCAGCAATTCATACCCGGACAACGTCGGGACGGGCTGCTAGTACCAAATGAAAGGACACCACACAGATATATATTGAAAATATATATTGATTTATTAACTAAAAGTATCCCCTGGACTCTTTATGAGCACAGAAGCACAAGCGTTAAACACAAGACAGTTTAAAATACACAAAAGTTGCACAATATGGATGAGCCCTAGGGGCCACCTAAACCATATACTAAGAAAGTGGTATAAGAGATACCAATCTGAAAGGAAACAGGCCTAGGGCCTTGGGAATCGCTGGAGCTATTCGAGACTAGCAGTGACTAACAGCCTTATTCATGAAGGCTAAATCGGCTCGCAAAGGGCCGGATTCTGAGAATCCGGCCCTTTGCGAGTGCGATTTTTGCTTTTGGGATTCAGCATCCCAAAAGCAAAAATCGCTAATTGCGATGTCGCAAATGTGCGAGGAAATTACATTTAAGGAATCTCTATTTGAGATTCCTTAAATGCTATTCAACATCCTATTTCAATTTGCGATTTCGCTATTTCTAGGCGCAATTTACCGCGAGGTCAGACCTCGCGGTAAATTGCGAAAACTCAGAAAAATGCATTTAAATGCATTTTTCTGAGTTGCATGTTACACACACACATGTCCTTTGGACATGTGTGTGTGCAACACCTGTGTCACAGATCATTTGAGGGGTGCTACAGGGTGTCCTGTGGACACCCCTGGCACCCTTCAAATCGCAATCTTATTTGCGATTAGCTAATTGCTAATCGCAAATAAGGAATACTCCCCATTCATTCCTATGGGCCTTTTGGCCCATAGGAATGAAAGGCGAGTTATTCCTTATTTGCGATTAGCAATTTGCTAATCGCAAATAAGGAATCAGTAGGAATCGCATTTTTTTATGCGATTCCTACATGATTACCGTTTTGCGAGTCCTTAATAGCGAATCGCTATGATTCGCTATTAGGGGCTCGCAAAACGGCCCCTTCATGAATAAGGCTGTAAGTCGGGAAAGGCCCGCGGGATTCGGGTGCAGTGTTTAAAGTGCACGCACTCACCAATACAAAGTCTATGGTGCGTAAAAAGTACAAAGTTAGTTAGTTTGGAACCTTCCGAGCGACCTAGAAAGCTGAAACTTGAGACACAGGCCCTAGAGATGTGTACCAGTGTAGGAACACCGGCGGAGCTGAGTTACCTCACCCACAGGACGCGGGTGCACAGAGTCGAAGTAGTGTCGGGTTTCGTCACGCTGGTCGATGGTGCTTGGAGCTGAAGATGCTGCAGGCGGCTCGATGTGAAGAGTTCCGGTGGATCCAAGGGTGGATCTGAAGATGTGAAGACCTAAAAGCAGAGGGGACAATGTTCAAAGTCACTAGCCAGTGACTACCGTGGAACCAGATTGGAACCAGGCGATGTCGGGTGCAAACAGGCGTTGAGGTGTAGCTTCTCTCTGCAGCCACGTGGACACCGGGGGTCGAGGACGTCCAGAAGTCAGTCACGAGCTGTCCCACGTAGGCTTCTCGCTGTTGGCGGTGTTGGCAACTTGATTGTAGCAAACAGGCCTTGGCTAATGCAAGCCACGCAGGAGTCAAAAAAGGCTTAACACTCGGACCAGCAAGGTCAGAGTGGGTGCTCCTTTTCACAGAAGCTAGGGCAAGTCTGGAACAACCAGACCCGTGGTGTAGTTTGTAGTTGTAGTTGCCAAGATGGCCGCTGACCACGTGGCTAGTGGCCGGGTTGGCGCATCCAGTGGCACAATGCAAAAGGGCCCCACGCAGATCGTGGAGATGCTGAGAGGCTGATCTTCGGTGCAAGGGCTGCTCGGTGGTGGGGGTTCTCAGTCCCCAAAGCACAACATCGAGGATGCCTCTGATGCTGCGCAGTCAGCTCTTCGGGTGTCTTCCAAGATGTCCGGTCCCACGTCTCTCGGTGCCTCCACGGGTCCCTTCTTTGCAGGGACTGTGGATCGGGCTGTGAGAAATCTGGGAGTCTGGGTCTTGTCGGGCTCTGGGCTCGGGCTCCGGCGGCGGCAAAGCAGACGTCAATTCGCTGGTTGGTGCCTGTGTTCACAGGGTGGCCACTCCTAGGCCACAAGGGAAATTCTCTTCAGTCTTCTGTGCAGCAGAATGTCGAAGTCCAGTCTTCTTCTTCGTGTAAAGTTGATTCAGGATGATCTGCTGTGCAATGGCACTGCTCCCACTCTTATCCCCAATCTGAGGGGTGGATCACCTACTAGGTCCCTCCTCTGGGAGGAACCAGGAAGGGGGGCGGTTACACCCCCTTTCCTTTGTTCAGCTCCTCGCCAGGCCTGGGTCTGGAAAGTCCCAGGACCGGTTTGGACTGGCTTATGCACGGGGACACCTTGTGTGCCCCGGGCATGTCTGATTCTATTCAGCCCTATCCTACCCAATACACAAAACCCTGTCTGGGGTGGTGCTCGCACCTCCCAAGGCAGGAAACCCTTTGTCCAAGCCTCCCTCGCTGGAAGGACTCCCAGCAGCAGGAGGTCAGACTTGTGTCTGTGGTGGCAGCATCCATTTTGTGATGCTGAGGCTCTGGTTAACTTTAACCGGGGTTAAGGCTACACACATGTCGTGTCCCTCTAGAAGGGTGGAATGCTATCCCCGTCGACAGAACTGTCGAGGGGATAGTATTCCAATTTGTATGACACCTTACTCGACATGTTTTGATAAAGCCAAACCAAAGATAGCATATAACCGCGAGGAATATAATGCACTTAAGAGTATATGGTATGGCAATATCCCGGAACAGCTTAGGGAGTGGTTCCCGACAGCTGCAGACAGGCTCAGCTCATGCTAGAGCACCATCTCACATATTTCCAAGCACTCTGCCTCCAGGATTGATGAGACCTTCCATTGGAGTGGCTGATAGAAACATATGTGTCCAGTTTAGGGTTAGATATAGGGATACTATACCTAAGTAAGAGGTGATTACACCAACTTACCCCAGCTGAGCGATCAGCCAGTTGTGTCAAATATTGAGGCCAGGCCAGGGGTGGCACAACACATGCTGCAGCCCCTGGTAGGCCTTGGATGCACCTATGCCCTGGGTACCTATGGTACACTGTTACAGGGGCCAACAAGGTGAACCAATTCCAATTGTGTTATGCACCTAAGGTACATGGAGTCCATTTTTAAGGAGAGAGCAATCAGCCTGGGGCCCTGAATAGCAGGATCCCAGGCCAACTAAGTAAAAAACCAGCTAAACACCAGGCAAAAAGTTTGGGGGTAACCATAGTCAGATATCCACCTTCCTACACCGTCCTCATGCTTCAACAACCTGCGCATGCTCCAAAAGATCTTCCTGTGGATCCCCACCGAAACCAGGAAGACAGTCACCCAGGCCCTCGTCACCAGCCGACTGGACTACGGAAACGCCCTGTACGCAGGAACCACAGCCAAACTCCAGAAACGACTGCAACGCATACAGAACGCCTCCGCTAGACTCATCCTCAACATCCCCCACCACAGCCACATATCTATCCACCTGAGAAACCTGCACTGGCTCCCCGTCAGCAAGAGGATCACGTTCAGGCTGCTCACACACGCACACAAAGCGCTCCACAACACTGGCTCCGAATACCTCAACAACCGCTTCTCGTTCTACAATCCCACCCGCCAGCTCCGCTCCACCAGCCTAGCCCTTGCCACCGTCCCTCGGATTCGCAGAACTACCACAGGAGGAAGATCGTTCTCCTACCTGGCAGGCAAGATATAGAACTCCCTCCCCGCACACCTTCGACTGACCCAGGACCATCTCACCTTCAGGAAACATCTCAAGACCTGGCTGTTCCAGCAGTAGCGGCACCCCCCACCTCCACCCCT
Source organism: Lissotriton vulgaris (assembly GCF_964263255.1). Classification (NCBI taxonomy): domain Eukaryota; kingdom Metazoa; phylum Chordata; class Amphibia; order Caudata; family Salamandridae; genus Lissotriton; species Lissotriton vulgaris. The sequence goes on from NC_141689.1 coordinate 112,887,159, forward strand.
TCAGCGCCATGAGACCCTTACGGGTGAGTAGCGCGCTTTACAAATTGATTGATTGATTGACTTTTTGCGACTTTCCTTTTGCGATAGGGGATTGACCCTATTTACAAGGACGAATTAAGCCACTTAACGCTGCCTTGTAAATAAGGCAGCCATTCACGCAACACTTAGCGTGAATAGAGCAGGCCATGGGTGTTGTGTTGGGCTCCCGACACAACACCCATTGATTTTGACGATGCCCCCTATTTACAAGAGTGGTGTAAATATGGGGCTGCACCAAAATGAAGACCAGGAACGCCTTCCTGCACATAAACGATCGTTCCCTGCAATGCAGGCACCCTTGCGCAATGGTGCAAGAGTGCCTGCGTTGGAGATAGGCTGCTGCAATTAGCAGCAGCAGGAGGAGAAACACAGTGCTGCACCATATTCTTGTAAATACGGTGCAGCCCTGCATTTCTGAAGTAGTGGAGTGCAGTGTAAAGCCAACAAGGGTAACACCGTGCTCCATCAATTCATTGTGAACATGCCCCTAAGTGTAGTGTGAAAGGGTGCCTTATTTACAAGGTGGCTTAATGCCACCTTGTAAATAAGGTGAAGCCCCTATTACCACAGGAACATCATTAAAAGTGACATTCTTGTGGCGGTAGAGGCTTGTAAATATGCCCCTAAGGGCCATATGTACAAGAGATGTGGCAGAGACGAAGTGAGGTCGTTTAGGTGTTTGGGCGCTTTTACCCATGAGGAACTGTCTTGAGGGACCCACAGCCGATTCTCATGGGGAATTCTGCCCGCTTGTCTTGGAATACTTCTTCCACACTCTCCTAAGTGACACCAGATGAATCATTATAGGCCACACACCTTCTTTGCTTATCACAAAACAGCTTTCTGGTCCTGAAGAAGCGCATGGGATCTCCTCCTGAGACCGTGATATAGCGCGAAACAGGCCGACCTACAAATCATATCCACTAGGGGTATGGTACTTATTTAGCTACAGAGGGCCATTATATCCCTCACAGCAGCACCACCTTCTTGGTATTTACTAATGACAGAGGGACCCTGGGGCATATTAGCAAGGCAGGCGATTTGAAATTATCACCGTTTTTGCGGCCGTTGTCGGCCAAAAAGCGGCGATCATTTCTTCGCCCTATCAGCAAAGACACGCTATCTCGTGTTTTTTGTTGATTTTGCGCCCTTGTCAATAACGCCCAGCATTGCATCTCTAATGAGATGCAAAGTGGGCGTTCCAGGGCAAAATAATAGGAGAAATGTCGCTAAGCGACATTTCTCCTATTATCAAGCTGTTCGCTAATAAGCAGAGCGGTAGGAAAAGTAGTGCTAACCACAGTTAACACTACTTTCCTAATGCCTGCTTGTGACCTGTTCTTAGCTATGTAATCCAATGGGAGGTGGATTACATGGCTAAGAATGTCCTGCCCTATCAGCAAGATTATCGCCATTTTCAATGGAATATCGCTGGAAAACCAGCGATATTCCATTGAAAACGGCGATAATCCCCGCTATCGCTGGGATTTTTATCTCCATGTCATTAACACAACACTACCATGGAGATTATCGCCCGCGATAGTGGGCGATAGATTTCGTTATGATAGCAGCGGTCAGCGATAATTATCGCTGCCGCTTGCTAATATGCCCCCCCTTTTTTCAATAAATTCCTCAAGCACCCCTCCAGTCATTTTTTACCTTCACGCTAGGACGCCACTGCCACTTACCCCATGCTCCAATACAGCTTTATCGAAAAGATCTCTGAAAAAGTGACTCTTCGGGGAACCCGTAGGGCTTGCAGCGCCGGCCCGGCAAGGAGCATTGCCCAATGATGAAGCATGACATCCTTCGGGTGTGTGAGGGCATCATGAACCGGACACAGTGTCCCCACCAAATGCAGTAGTAGAACGACAAGCGCTCTTTACTCTTTTTTCCACTGATAGGAACAATGACTCTCGTTGGTTATAAGGAGCGCGTCGTTAGCCTTCCTGGCTTAATGACACGCTCTGCCTTTTCTGATACGTACACCTGCACCGTATTTACAAGAATATGGTGCAGCCCTGAGTTTCCCCCTGCGTTGGCGCTAGGTTTAGCAGCTTAGCGCCAAAGCAGGCACGCAGGGTGTCTACATGCAGGGTAAGATTGTTTATGTACAGGAAGGTCCCCCTTCTTGCACATAAACAATCATGAAATGCCGTTTTGTAACTTTCATTTGTACTGCTTAATGCAGCACACACAGAAGTTGCAAAACAGCATTTTTTAAAAATGATTGCTTATGTGCAGGAAGGGGGACCTTCCTGTACTTAAACAATCATTGGCTTTTTTCTGTTTTCATGTGTGCTGCACAACATAGCTTACATGAAAACAGCAAAAACAAGGAGATTGAAACATTTCTCCTTGCTTCACCAGGTTAAGCCCAGGTTTTCCCTGGTGTTAATTCTGGTGCTGCCTCCTCTTCACGCCTCCCTTGTAAATAGGAGGCAGCGTCAGAATCAATGGGTGTTGCTGTGCAACACCCATCGCAACACCCATTGCCCTCCCCTTTCACGCTAAGCGTAGCGTGAAAGGGGAAAATGCAAATGCTGCCAAGCGGATGACGCAGATTTTATCCATCTTGCCTAGCTCTGCAAACCTATAGCAACGTACTGGTCACAGATAACAGGCATACTGACCGAGATGATACGGGTGGAGATTGCATGTACACCAGAACTATGTCTATTAGACCTTCTGAAAACGATACCCGGGGCGCACCGTAAGTTAGCAGCGCGGTGGCCCTATTACTGGCTAAACGCCGAATATCAATTTGTTGGGGTGGGACAAATTTACTGCATAAAAAAGGCTGGCTTCGTGATATGGCATACTGTAAAACACAGCTGGAAACCTTTGCAGAAGAGCTACCTGAAGCCTCACGATGGCGAGATATCTGGGCCCCATATGTTGTTTAAATGATGAATGCAAACTTAGACCTAACAGACCAATATATGCAAATGTGGGGATATTATAATATGCTGTGATCGATAACACGTGCCTTTACCTTTGTTTATTGTTAAGTACAAGTCGGCGATGTCATCCCATGATAAAGGAATGGGCGATGTACAGATCAAGGAATCGCATAAGATGGAGATTGTCCTTACTGTTATTTTTTATGGTTATGCAGAATATTTGTCACTGCATTGCACAACGGCACTATATGCTATGTAATCGTACATGTGTAACATGGCAATGTGGAATTGTAACAAATGTCCTCTGTGTTATGAAAATCAATAAAAAGAAAAATATTAAATAAAAAAATAAAAGCGTAGCGTGAAAGGGGGCCTTATTTACAAGGCAGCTGTAAGCCACATTAAGTGGCTTGAAGCTGCCTTGTAAATAAGGCGAATCCCCTATCACCACAGGAACGTCTACAAAACTGACACTTCCGTGGCGATAGGGGCTTGTACATAGGCCTCTCAGTGTCAATACATATGTCAGTCTCAATGATTTGTTGACTGCAAACTTCCTATTGGTGAGTGCCTTTCAGACAGGTAGTGAGAGAGAGAAATTATAACCCATCATATCATGTTGGGGAATTCAGAGAGCATCCTGTGTAATTATTCCGAGAAGAGCAGCCCACATGCAGTTTTATGAAAAAATATTTATGTAGAAGTAGAAGTACTGGGAGATAGCTGAGGATGTTTACAAGAAAATGTCCAAGTGCGGTGTTATGCCAAAATTGGTAATGTTGCACTCCAACCAGTCCAACCCTTCTATTACCGACCCATCTCCCTTCTACCCTGGCTCAGTAAAATTCTGGAGAAGCATGTTAATTCTGTTCTGACAAACTTTCTAGAATCTAACAACATTCTGGACCCCACCCAGACTGGTTTTAGGCCTCGTCATGGAACTGAAACTGCCCTGATTGCAGTGACGGAGGAGGCAAGAAGGATCCTGGACGGTGGCGGCTCCAAGGCCATCGTCCTACTTGACCTGAGTGCCGCCTTCGACACTGTAAATCACAGAAATTTACTCCATCGCCTTGGTATGATCGGAGTGTCAGGAACAGCACTTACTTGGATGGAATCATTCCTTACAGACAGATCCTTCCAGGTATTCGAAAAGGATTTTACCTCCTCTACCAAACCTCTTAACTGTGGAGTGCCTCAGGGCTCCTCCCTGAGCCCGACCCTTTTTAATGTTTACCTTAGTCCCCTAGCTGATGTGGTCCGTCCCTTTGGGGTGAAAATTGTCACCTACGCGGACGACACTCAGCTGGTGGTAGCGCTGGACCCTCCTCTTAATTCTCACCCCAGCCTACATAAATGCCTGGAAGCTGTCGCGTCCTGGATGTCGGACTCCTATCTAAAACTTAACGGGGACAAATGCTCCTTGGAAATAACATCTCGAAATCCATTGATAACATCTGGCCCCTCTGTTTAGGCAGCCCCCCCCAACCCAAGGACCAAATTAAGTGCCTAGGGATCTGGCTCGATAAAAATCTCACTTTCAATCACCAAGCCACCAAACTTGCTGCTACTTGCTTTGGGTTGATGAGATTGCTCCGCAAGATTCTCCCCCTCCTCCCGTTTCACTCAAGGCGGATCATGGTCCAAGGACTCATCTTGTCGCGTCTTGACTGCGGCAACGCCCTATGACCCATGACCGTCCGGATTCCTCCTGAGACGGCCGCTCCCCCACGCAGCTCCTCACCCGCCTGCAGTGGTATCGTAGCGCTTGGGCTGCAGACTGATTTGTGCCGCGCATTGCTGATTAGCTGTAACTGTGCTGCTTGTAGCGCTCTGGCATCGCAGCGCCTGCATTAATCAATTGTTTGTGCCTCGCATTGCTCATATTTTGTAACTGTGCCACCTCTAGTGCTCTGACATCGTAGCGCCTGCATCTTAAGTTTGTGCCTCGCATTGCTTTCAGTAGTACTGCCCATTCCTACCTGGTTAGTCTGCTACTCTGCTAGCAGCCATTTGCTTCATCACGTTTGTTGTGGCGCCTCCCTGCTCGGACATACACCCCGCCCTCGGCCTCCCAGCTGTCCCTCCCCCGCCCCCTCCCCCTCCACCTTCCATTTAAGACTGATGTCCCAACGCGCAGCGTCCACGCTCTACGGCCACGCCGAAGGTGCGCCAAAGGTAAGCCCGTCTACGACCGTCCGCGCCTGGACCGCGCCCAGCGCCAAACCCCCTGGTCCTCGCTTTGCCCAGCCCTCCCGCGTTACCTACGATGCCACCACCCTCCTAGCCCTTAACCCCGGCCGCTCCCCCAACTGCGTCCTAGCCGCTCCTGGACACACCCATGGACCTTTCTCATGCAACTCCTGCAAATTCATCGGCACCAACAACAACTCCGCTACGACCACACCACAGATTCCCGACCCCAACCACCTACAATGCATCTTGCTCAACACCCGATCGGTCCACAGACACGCCATTGACCTCTGGAATCTACTAGACACCATCCCTCCGGACGTCGCCTTCCTAACAGAAACATGGATGAACGCCTCCTCCGCCCCAGACATCACCATTGCCATCCCAGAAGATTATAAGATCATACGCAAGGACCGCACCGGCCACACAGGAGGAGGAATCGCTATCGTCCATAAGAAATCCATCCACATCTCAACCAGCTCTTACGTCAATCTCGGCAACTCTGAACACCTTAACTTCCAGATCCACATCAACCCCAAGACCACACTCAGAGGCACCCTCCTCTAAAGGCCACCAGGACCCCGGGCACAATTCAGTGAGGACATCACAGACTTCATCACCCCACACGCGCTCCCCTACAAAGAATACATCCTTCTGGGAGACCTCAATTTCCACCTTGAAAAGAACAACGACCACAACTCCACCACCCTCCTGGACAACCTCGCCAACCTCGGACTTAAACAACTGGTCACTTCCCCCACCCACATCGCAGGTCACACACTCGACCCAATCTTCACCTCCAGCAATCATGTCTCCTTCAGACACACTACGGCTCTCCTCTGGACCGACCGCAGCTGCGTTCACTTCACTTACAACAAGCCCAAACCCAACAACCACCCCCAACCAACTCTGCAAAGAAACTGGAACAAAATCACCATCGACCAGATCTCCTCAACGCTTCTTCTAAACCCCCCAGCCCACTCCTCAAACGCCGACCAAGCCGCCACCAACCTCACACTATGGCTATCCAACAGCGCCGACGTCCTAGCACCACTGAAAAAACGACAAATCAAACTTGGCAGCAAGAAGGCCTCCTGGTTCAACGATGATCTTAAGAAATCCAAGAAACTCTGCCCCTCCCTAGAGAAGGCCTGGAAAAAAGACCCAACCACCAGCACCAAGGACGCCTTCAAAAACGCCACCCGCATACACCACCAACTGATCCGAAACGCCAAGAAAACCGCCTTCAAGGACCGACTAGATAGCAACGCCCACAACAGCAAGGAACTTTTCAACATCGTCAAGGAATTTACCAATCCCTCGGCCAACTCTAACGACATCACCCCCTCTCAAGCCCTCTGCGACTCCCGAGCCTCATTCTTCCACAACAAAATTGCAGACATCCACAACAGCTTCGACAACCAACCCGGAGACCAACCCACCCATCCACATGCTGGTCCTTCACCCCCCTCGAACATCCTTAACGACTGGAACCCAATCTCCACGGAGGACACCATCCGCCTGATGAACTCCACCCACTCAGGATCCCCCACAGACCCATGCCCTCACCACATCTTCAACAAAGCAGACTCCATCATAGCACCGCACCTCCGAGACACCATCAACTGCTCCCTCAACTCCGCCACCTTCCCGGAAAGCTGGAAACACGCTGAACTCAGCGCCCTTCTGAAAAAACCCACAGCGGACCCCACCGAACTCAAAAACTACCGTCCCATCTCGCTCCTTCCATTCCCGGCCAAAGTCATCGAGAAAGCTGTCAACCACCAACTCGCCGCCTTCCTCGAAGTCAACAAATCCCTCGACTCCTCACAGTCTGGCTTCCGAGCAAAACACAGCACGGAGACCGCCATCATCGCAGCAACAGACGACATTCGAACTCTACTGGATAATGGAGACACAGTCGCCCTCATCCTCCTCGACCTCTCCGCAGCCTTCGACACAGTCTGCCACAGCACCCTTCTACAGCGCCTCAGAAACATCGGAATCCAAGGAAAAGCACTAGAATGGATCACCTCGTTCCTCACCGGAAGAACCCAGAGAGTCCGCCTTCCACCATTCAAGTCAGAGGCCACTGAAGTCATCTGCGGCGTACCTCAAGGATCTTCACTCAGCCCCACCCTTTTCAACGTATACATGAGCCCCCTCGCGGCCATCGCACGCCAACACAACCTCAACATCATCTCCTACGCGGACGACACTCAACTGATCCTATCACTCACCAATGACCCTAGCACCGCCAAAACTAACCTACACGAAGGAATGAAAGAAGTAGCCGAATGGATGAAAAACAGCCGTCTGAAACTGAACTCAGATAAAACAGAAGTCCTCATCTTAGGCACCTCCCCCTCGGCATGGGACGACTCGTGGTGGCCAGAAGCCCTTGGAAAAGCACCCATCCCGACAGACCACGCACGGAACCTGGGCGTCATCCTGGATTCCTCACTTTCAATGAACAGACAAGTCAACGCCGTCTCTTCATCCTGCTTCAACATTCTTCGCATGCTAAAAAAAAACATTTCGCTGGATCCCCACCGAAACTATGAAAACGGTCACCCACGCTCTGGTCACGAGCCGACTGGACTATGGAAACACCCTCTACGCCGGTACTACCGCTAAACTCCAGAAAAAACTCCAACGAATCCAAAACGCCTCAGCCAGGCTCATATTAGACATCCCACGTAAAGAACATATCTCTGGTCACCTGAAAAACCTCCACTGGCTTCCCGTCAATAAGAGGATCACTTTCCGGCTCCTAACCCACGCACACAAAGCACTCTACGAAATCGGACCAGAATGCCTCAACACACGACTGTCCTTTTATACCCCCTCCCGCCAGCTACGATCATCCAACCAAGCCCTCGCCACGGTACCTCGCATCAACAGAACCACCATGGGAGGCAGATCCTTCTCCTATCTGGCAGCCAAAACCTGGAACTCACTTCCCACTTACCTTCGCCTTACCCAGAACCACCTAGCATTCAGAAAGCAACTTAAAACGTGGATATTTGACAAGTAACTCCCCACCCCTCCTCAAGCGCCTTGAGACCCTCTGGGTATGTAGCGCGCTATATAAATTCTTTGACTTGACTTGACTTGACTATCTTCGCGCCCCACAGTCCACACTCTCCGAACTACAAGTTATTTAAAACTGAGCAGCAAGAATCCTGTTGAACCTCCCCCGCCAATCCTCAGTCAAAGCCAGATTGAAGGACCTTCACTGGCTCCCTGTGAGAGCTAGAATAGAATTCAAGAGCATGTGCGTTGCGCACCGCTCTTACTGGGGAACAGGCTCCACCATAAATCATCTTCTGGTGGAAGCCTATCGTCCCCCTCGCGCACTCAGATCTGCGACCTCCTACTTCACCTCTGTACCACGCATAAGAAGAGCCAGATGCGGAGGCCGCTGGCTCTCCTACAACCTGGCCAAGATCTGGTACTCTCTCCCCCTCTTAATTAGATCAGAGCCTAACCTGCTTACTTTTCGAAAACTTTTTAAAACTTGGCTTTTTAATAAATCCCACACTTAATCCTTCCTCTGCTCCCCACACTCCCACCCCTTCAGCCCAACCCATCAGTGTTTCTACAGCGCTGGGACGTCCTTGGGTAGCCATCGCGCTTTACAAATTGTCATTCCATTCCATTCCATTCCATTCCTTTCCAACATTTTGAAAAGACAGGGATGCTCGTATTTTAAAAATACGGTGCACCCTTACGTTTCCAATGGTGCTAAAAAAGCTGCCTAGCGCCAGAGCAGGCAACCTTGGGCCATGTTGCAAGGGTGCCTGCGCTGCAGGGGCGATTGTTTATGTGCAGGATGGGGATCCTTCCTGCACTAAGCTATATTGAAAGGCGATTTGCTGTATCTAAGTGTGGTGCAGAATGCACATCTAGAAAGAGCAAAATACAAGAAGAAATGTATATGTTTTTGGAGCTGCCCCAGCATTGTAAATTTGGGGCAGCATCAAAAGCAATGAGTGTTGCAGTGAAACACCCACAGCAACACCCATTGTCAGCCCCTTTGCCGCAGCAGACTCCTGCGGTAAGGGGCTTATCTACAAGGTTGCATTAATGAGATCATGGGCATTAACAACCCTGCTAAATGTATCTTTGGTATACTTGAAGATCTTAAACAGACGGGGTTACCCGCATCGCACCGCATGACATCAGATGAGCAATGTGAGGCTCTTGCCACCTTCTTTGTAGAAAAGGTGGAAAACATCTATAATTCCTTCTTGCCAGCTGCCTCATCTTTGAGCTCAGCATTCAGTCCCTGTACCACCTACACTCCTACGTTCCTTCCATCATTCTCTAAGGACGAGCTGCGTATGCTATGCAGCAAGGTGAAACCAGGCCTTCGACACTGTCTGCCACCGTACCCTAGTACAACGCCTCAGCAATGTCGGAGTCCAGGAGAAGGCACTGGAGTGGATCATCTCCTTCCTCGCCGGAAGGACACAGAGAGTCCGTCTCCCTCCGATCAGATCTGAAGCCACCGAAGTCATCTGCGGCGACCCTCAAGGCTCCTCGCTCAGTCCAACCCTCTTCAACGTCTACATGAGCCCCCTCGCAGACATAGCACGCCAGCACAACCTCAACATCATCTCCTACGCCGACGACACCCAGCTGATCCTCTCCCTCACCAATGACTCCGCCACCGCCAGAGCCAACCTTCACGAAGGGATGAAAGAGGTAGCCGAATGGATGAAGAACAGCCGCCTGAAACTGAACTCGGACAAGACGGAAGTCCTCATCCTGGGATCCTCACCCGCCGCTTGGGATGACTCCTGGTGGCCGCCCGCCCTAGGCAGCGCACCCAAACCAACAGACCACGCACGCAACCTGGGCTTCATCCTGGACTCCTCCCTCTCCACGACCAGACAAGTCAACGCCGTCTCCTCGTCGTGCTTCAACATCCTGCGCATGCTACGGAAGATCTTCCGGTGGATCCCCACCGAGACCAGGAAGATGGTCACCCAGGCCGTCGTCACCAGCCGTCTGGACTACGGCAACTCCCTCTACGCCGGAACCACCGCCAAACTCCAGAAGAGACTCCAGCAGATCCAGAATGCCTCAGCACGACTCATCCTGGACATCCCCCGTCGCAGCCACATCTCCGGACACCTGAGAGACCTGCACTGGCTCCCGGTCAACAAGAGAACCACCTTCCGTCTCCTCACCCACGCACACAAAGCCCTACACAACCAAGGCCCAGGATACCTCAACAGCAGCCTCAACTTCTATGCTCCCAAACGCCAGCTTCGATCGACCAGCCACGCCCTCGCCGCCGTCCCCCGCATCCAAAGAGCCACCACAGGGGTTCGGTCCTTCTCCTACCTTGCCGCCAAGACATGGAACTCCCTCCCCACCCACCTCCGCCTGACCCAGGACCACCTCGCCTTCAGGAAGCAACTCAAGACCTGGCTGTTCAAGCAGTAGCGGACCCCCCTCCCCCAGCGCCTTGAGACCCTCTGGGTGAGTAGCGCGCTATATAAATGCGATGATTGATTGATTGATTGAGGCTGTCCTGCTGACCCCCTTAAAGCGGAGCAATCTATGAACTCCCTACCTGTGCTCCTGTCTCCTTTGTGTCAGGTGATTAAATATGTCCCTGTCCAGGGCAGTTGTCCCTAGGACATGGAAGCAAGCGAGGGGGACTCCCCTGTTAAAAGGCCTTCCTTGGACACAGCCAAACTGGAGAGGTTCCATCCCATATCTCTCCTGCCATGGATATCTAAGATTGCTGAGTCCCATGTCAATTCCATTCTGACAGGCTACCTGGAAGACAACAACATCTTGGTCATTTCTCAGAACAGCTTTTGCCCTGGGCAAGCACAGAATCAGCCCTCCTAGCGGTGACTGAACATCTGAGGGCCGCACTGGATGAGGGCTGTACGTCTGCACTGATTTTACTAGACCTCAGTGCCGCATTTGATATGGTCTCCCACCAGAACCTGCTGCAACGGCTGGAGGAGTCGGGAACTTCGGGTTCTGCCCTCGACTGGTTTGCCTCCTTCCTCCTTGAAAGGACCTTTCAGGTGTCGGCCCCCCTTTTTGCTCTCAGATTCATACTATTCCACAAGGGGTGCCACAGGGCGCAGCATTGAGCTCTACTCTGAGTAATCTGTATGTTCAACCTCTAGCAGCAGTGGCTAGGAGCAGAGGCCTGACATTGGTATTGTGTGCCGATGATACCCAGTTGGTAGTGACGCTTTCTGGCAACTCAGCGCAGGATGCCTCCATGTTCCGGAGCAATCTCATGGCCATTTCTGAGTAGATGTCTGCCAACTATCTGCAGCTTAATGCAAGCAAGACTGAAATCCTGTTGGTTGGGCGGGATGGTGAGCTGCGGAGCGAGCATTGGTGGCCTACAGCCTTGGGTTGTGCCCCACCCCCAAACAGATGGTAAAGAATCTGGGTTTCTGGGTGGACTCTACTCTCAGCTTCCAGGTCCAAACTAAAAAAGTGTCAGGGACCTGTACGGGTATTCTGCGTGGGCTTTAACAATTGTTAGGTTACTTTGATCTGTCCACTCGGCAGGTTATAGTCCAGGCCCCCATTTTGTCGAGACTACTTGAGGACTAACAAGTCAGAGATCTTAAGATTACGGAGGCTTCAGAATGCGGCGGCAAGAACTCTTCTTGGCCTCCCGAGGGCTTGCTCTATCTCAGCTGCCATTCGCCGACTACATTGGTTACCGGTGACCAGACGCGTGGAATTTAAGTACCTTTGCATCGCATTCAAGATCTTGAACTCCTCTTCCCCGGTCATTCTGGCCACCCTGCTCTCGCCCTACATTCCCTCTTGCCGACTTTGTTCTATGGGCCAACACTCGGTGGTTGTTCCTAGGGTTAAGGAGAGCACGTGGCTTCTGTACACTGGCAGCCAAACGTTGGAACTCTCTCCCACTGTCCATCCGCAGCCTAAATAATTACTTGCCATTCCGTACGGCAACTAAGACCCATCGTTTCCCTTCACTGTAGGTTCCTGTGCCTTTTCTGGTCGTCTTCTCCATTCAACTGTTATTAGCGCCAGTACGCACCTTTGCAGGGGCAGCCGTGCGCTCTATAAGCTACATAACATAACATAACATAAAGCCACGTTAGGTGGTTTGATGCCACCTGGTAAATATGGGGTAGAGATCAACTCCACCGGAGCTTTGGAAAATGAGACGCTCCAGTATCGTTAGGCACTTGTAAATATGCCCCAGCATGTGTCCGACATAAAAAAAAACAGGGGCGGCATCCGCTAAACATCCAGGGGCTCATTTAAAATCCCAGTGCGCCACCATTGCGTCACTTTTAATAAGGAAAAAGTGATGTACCAGCGGCGCAAGTGGCTTGTAAATAAGGCCCTTAGTGATTCTGGGCAAGTCACTTAACTACATGAATGTGATCTTGTTTAAAGTCACAAAAAATGAATGTGAACTTGTGTAATGGGAGGGGCTAAAAAAAAAACTTTTAGGGGTTTGAAAAAAACCGCAATAGGTTGGCAAGTAACAGCGCATGTGCGCTTCCTGCAGGCTAGAACTAAAAGGCATACATCTTCTCACGCCTTTTTAAAATAGGTTGTTGAGGTGCCCGCTTTGAAGCCTGCAGCTTGACCCAGAAGCACTTTTATAAACTGCAAAATAACACCAAATATTACAGAAATCTTAACTGAAATACAACATACAAATTACACTTGTACACAAATGAAGAGATGTGTTTCGCATCTACAGAAAACATTTGGACAACCGTACAGACTGCGGTAGTGAGAGAAAGCTGGCACTGGCTCAGGGGAAACGAATAATTGTCATGACTCCAGTACCGGCCTTAGAGATTGCTACAATGGCAACCATCCCAAGCTAATTATCTCACTGCATCAGATGTAGAATACAAATACGACCCAAGTCTAAAAAAACAAGCAATCCTGCAATATGAACAAGAATATGCTGTACCAAATGTAATATTGTCTCTAGAGCAGTATGAATACATCCTTTACACTGATGGATCTGCGCTGCCGGCGATAAAAAGTAAACAGCAATACAGTGCAGCGTGTGCAATCGTGAAAGGTCGCATGCAGGACGGCATGTTCCATGCAAGCTGTACAAAAACACAGGGGCATATTACCAACAACTAGCGATAATTATCGCTATGTTGGCTTAGCGGCAATATTTTTATCGCCGAGCTGCGGCGATTTTTATCGCTTAGGAACCTTGCTATTATCAAGGTTTATCTCCTAAGCGATAAAAATCGGACGCAATGCATGAATATCGCTGAAAAGTCCGCGATATTCATGCATTACCGAGCTAATGCTCTTAGCCACGTTATCCACCTACCATTGGATAACATGGCTAAGAACTGCTCAGGGGCAGGTGTTAGCTTTTGGAGATATTTGCGCTTAGCGCGAATATCTCCAAAAGTTGGTAATAGGAGATAGCGATGTTAGCGACTGTTTCCAGTCGCTAACATCTTGGCACGCCCACTTTGCATGTCATTAGTGATAAATATCACTGACATGCAAACCGGGGCCCAAGATGGTCACTATCTCCTACTAACACCAGTTAGCGACAGCTAGGTAATAGGGAGATAATTTTATCTCCGCTTTCTTGGCTTTTAAAGCCAAAAAAGTGGAGTTAACCCCCTTGATAATATGCCCCACAGTCCCTAGGGGACTGCACAACTCAGCTGGCAGAATTAAAAGCTTTTATACTTGCATTGGTAAATATGGATTGGCAATTCCCCACACTAATTGTGGGTGATTCCTTTTACTGTGTCCAGTCATACAATGAATATCTTCACTATTGGGGACTGAATGGGTTTAAAGATTCAAAAGGTGGCACAATTAATTATAAAATGCCATGGGAACAGGTAGCTAAGTTGAAAAATGAACTACCAAGAACTCCCGTGATACATACTTTGAGTCATCAACGTGATGGCGTTCACGTTGAAGAGAATTCATTGACTGATGACGGCACAAAGGGGGCAGTACAAACTGCTTCCATAGCTGAAATCACTCGTTCAAAAACGAGAATAGACCGACAGATAATGATAGCTGTCACTGCTTCATGCAAAAACAGCCCAGCAATACCAAATTCCACTCGAGTGCTCCTACAAGTTAGATGTAAACAACTTTCCTTATGCTCAGATTCATGGGGCCTCATTTATGAAGGCCTTGCACCACTGGTACGTCACTTTTTCCCATTTTAAAAGTGACGCACCAGGGGCGCAAGGCCTTCATAAATGAGGCCCCTGGAGTGGGGGATAGAGTAATAACAAACATAGATCGCAGGTTAGAATTAACCCCTTAAGCGCTGCGGTCGGCCAATGGCCGACGGTAGTGCTACCTCCCCAGTGCTGCAGTCGGCGATTGGCCGATGGCATTCCACCCGCGCACGAAAACGGCCGCACCGCGGCGGAATTACCGCCGCGGTTAACGGTTAATATGAGCTGCAAACAAGGGTCTAAAGGGCATATTAGCAAGGAACCTCATTAAAATTATCACCGTTTTAGCGGCAGGAAACTGCTGCTAAAATGGCGATAATGGGCTTGCTAATATGCGTTATAGAATTCCTATAGATGCCCAGGTTAGATGTGCAGGACCTTTTATCCATGTGCCTCTCCAGGGACCCTCTGCACATTCCGCTGAACTCCAGTGAATATAAGACACACCCAGCATCTGACCCAGAAACCAGCGTGCGCTACCCTGGTCCTGGAGGGCAGCTCTCACGACTCTTCTCAGAGGGCCTCAGACCTTCAAGCCTTTCAATCATCGTTTCCAAGTTCAGTGGATTCAGAGTCAGTCAGTCAGTCAAAACTCTTTATTTCGATTAATTAAAATCATAAAAGAAGCAGCAATACATACATACAAAATAGATAAAAATATATGTACAATTAAAATAAACAAGCATATATTTACAGACATTCATGTATATACACTATTTATATTACATAATTCATGGGAAAACAGTTAATACAAAATGTCTCCAAATGGCCTAAAAACTAGTATTGAGATACAGTTAAAATGTATGGTGTCATCAGTTCCATGATTGTGGGGGCAGGGGTTCAATTCATGTATGTTCAGTGAATATGAGACACACCCAGCCTCTGACCCACAAACCAGCGTGTGCTACCCTGGTCCTCAAAATGCAGCTCTCTCGACTCTTCTCAAAGGGCCTCAGACCTTCAAGATGGATGATGCTCCCTTGCGTTCTGAGGCATAGGCCTATTTTGGTCAAGAACATTATTCGTTGTGCCTTTTATCCACATACTACTTTTTTATTGCAGAACTTATGAGATTGCTATTAAACTTCTCCATGCCAGCAGATGCTTGTCTATTGAGTAACCACTTCATCCCCTACCGCTCCCAGCTGATACTTTTCTTTTTTATTGCTATAGTATCATGTAACATGATTGGTTGTTGTAGATAAGTTTCACCAGTGCCATATTAGGACCTTCCTCACACACATGTGGATGTTTATGCTTGGATCTCCCACCTACACATATCTGTTTTCCCTCATACACACCTGGACTCACTCTCAAATACTAACACACATGGACCTACCCTCATGCACACCTGCATCTATCCTCACACACAATCCTGGACCGGCCCTCATACACACGTGCATCTATCCTCACGCACAATCCTGGACCTACCCTCATGCACACGTGCATCTATCCTCACACACAATCCTGGACCTACCCTCATACACACGTGCATCTATCCTCACACACAATCCTGGACCTGCCCTCATGCACACGTGCATCTATCCTCACGCACAATCCTGGACCTACCCTCATGCACACGTGCATCCATCCTCACGCACAATCCTGGACCTACCCTCATGCACACGTGCATCTATCCTCACACACAATCCTGGACCTGCCCTCATACTCATGTGCATCTATCCTCACACACAACTCTGGACATACCCTCATGCACACGTGCATCTATCCTCACACACAATCCTGGACCTACCCTCATGCACACGTGCATCTATCCTCACACACAATCCTGGACCTACCCTCATGCACACGTTCATCTATCCTCACACACAATCCCAGGCCAGCCCTCATGCACACGTGCATCTATCCTCACACACAATCCTGGACCTACTCTCATGCACATGTGCATCTATCCTCAAACACAATCCTGGGCCTACCCTCATACACACACAGGCCTTTTCGTATCTAGCTGGTTTAAGCTTAGGCCAACAACCAGATATTGCAGTACCTCCAGGAATGATGCACTTTTCGACCCGTGGAAAGAAATGCTATTAAAAACAAGCATTTGCAATGCAATAGGTCTCGCTTTATTAAAGTTTGAGCTATTGGCATTGCAAATAACAATGCCTTTTATATTTGTTTTCGTTTTAAAAACATATATATAAAAGACATTGTCATTTACAATGCCAATAGCTCTAACTTGTGTAACTGTGAGACCTATTGCATTGCAAATGCTTGTTTTTATACGTTGTGAGCTGAGGATACATGTCTGTGGCACTTTGCGGGGGCACCCCTCAGGATTTGTTATGCCACTGATGCATGCGCCTGTGTGTTTGTTTTTGTGAGGGCATCTGACCACCTGTTGTGTAATGTTGGACATTGCTTATCTGTCCTTGTTTGTGCACCAATGCTCTGTTTTTGGTGCTCATATCTTTGTACTGTATGCATGTAGATAGTGTATGTATGTGTTCGCGCGCGTCTATGGGGTGTAGGCTGATGAATATCTAGTCTGTGTACCTCAGTTTTGTGCGTACTGCTTTTCTTTGTGGACTCACTATGTGTTTGTCTTACGTGTAGTGTGCATTTGCACCTCTGTTGTGTGTGCACCGGTATAGTGCCTGTGCCCGTATGCCTTCGAGTCTCTGTTCTGTGTTCATCTCTCTCGTGTTCACATTGTGTCACTGTGCTGCCCTTGTGTGTAGTGTGAATGTTATACATAATAAATACATGTTAATGTGTCTGCAGTGTGAGCCCCTGTGTAACGTGCTGCAGGGGCAACTGTACTCTTTGTAGTTGGTGTGTCTGTGGTGGTGGGTGCGTGTCTCTGTTGTCAGATGTGCAGACGGCTGTGTTGTATGTGATGTGTGCTGCTACGTGGCAGTGTTGCGTGTGTGTGTCTGCCTGTGAACGCCGTAGGGGGGCGAGGGTTCGGCCTCCATTGTAGAGGTGACACTGTGCACATCCACACGGGCGGTCCTGCACAGACCACCCAGACCAGATGGGCAGAACTTAAGTCTTTTTAAGTTCAGAAAGTTTTGGTAATGAAATGAAAAGTGTCATAGCATAGTCCATAAAGTTAAATGCATGTCATACAGGAGGAAACACTACAATGAAGTTATAGAGTAAAACAAATTGGACTCAGTAATAAGACTAGTCATAGTAAATAGCACGAGTAAGGCATACAAAATATTAGAATATCAAATTTTGGAGAAACGTTTAGGGAGTTCAAGGGGGTTTTAAGACTTCCTGTTGGGTAAGTTGCAGCTGAAAAGAACGACTGGTACTTGCGTCCAAATATATTGTAACAGGTGACCAAAGATACAATCGTTTTGTTGCCATATGTAAAGGGTATACAAAGGAAGTGTCCACCCTGTGATTATGACACAGGGTGGACACAGCATACCACCATGCTCTGTAAGAAATTTTAGAAAAGTCTTTCCAATTTACTGTGATTTGCTGGAATGCGACTGCTAATAACAAATCGATTATTTTAGTATTCAGCGTAACAGTCTCCCAACAGTCTTACAGCCTGATTCATCAAGCATAATTGAGCTCGCAAAGGGCCAGATTCTGAGAATCTGGCCCTTTGCAAGTGCAATTTTTGCTTTTGGGATTCATCATCCCAAAAACAAAAGTCTTTATTTAAGAACTCGCAAATTTGTGAGGAATAGCATTTAAGGAATCTCTATTAGAGATTCCTTAAATGCTATTCTTGAAACATTTAAAAATTGCGATTTCGCAATTTTGGACCGCTATTTACGGCAAGGTCAAACCTCGTGGTAAATAGCGAAAACTTAGAAAAATGCTTTTAAAAGCATTTTTCTAAGTTGCATGTTACACACACACATGTCCTTTGGACATGTGTGTGTGTAACATCTGAGTAATTTAACATTTCAGGGGTGTTACAGGGTGTCCTTTGGACACCCCTGCACCCTTGAAATCACAATCTCATTTGCGATTAGCTAATTGCTAATCGCAAATAAGGAATGACTCCCCATGCGTTCCTATGGGCCTTTAGGCCCATTGGAATGAATGGGGAGTTATTCCTTATTTGCGATTAGCAATTAGCTAATCGCAAATAAGGAATCAGTAGGACTCGCAAAAAATATTGCGAATCCTACATGAATCCCGTTTTGCGAGTCTGGAATAGCGATTCCTTATGAATCGCTATTTCAGGCTCGCAAAACTTTACATTGATGAATCAGGCTGCAAGTCTGAGAGTCTAAGAAGAGATGAGTATAGGAGAATGGAAATTTTGTATCAAAAATCAAGTTGATTTGAGACCAGACCTGTTTCAAAAAATGTAGAACAGTAGGGCATGCAAATAACATATGAAACAAATCAGCTTTTGGGGAAGAACATGTCCAGCAAACATCAGGTACAGTTGTAAATTGTTTACTTAAAACACTCAGTGTAAATAAAAGTCTGTTATAAACAAAAAACAATGTTTGTGTTTTGTTAGCAGCTCTGGATGACTTACGAATCTTAGACCATACCTTGTTCCATTGGTGGTCCGGCCAAGATAATAAAAAATTTCGTTTCCACGCCTCTTCAATTTTGGATTTCTGCCTAACAGCAATAGTACTATGTAAAAGACTGTATATAGTAGAAGCTTTGGGTTCAGTTTTCAACAGGATGTGGAGTTGAGAAGGGGAATCTTGAGTGGTGGAAACATCGGATTGGTGTCACTACAACGCATGCTTTTACATCGCATGCCTTTACAACGCGGTTTTTACCACGCAGTCCATTACAACGCACAATGCTTTTAGGCGCTGGATAGTGAATTATTTAATTTACTATTCCAACTCCAGTCCCCGTGGATAGCAGGGAAGGTGTTGGATAGTAAATTAAATATATTCCCTATCCTAGAGCGCCCCCCAGCGCAATGCGTTGTAATGGTTTGCGTTGTAATGGTTGCGATGTAATGGTAGTGCGTTGTAAAAAATGCGTTGCAAGTGATGTTCCCGAAACATCATATGCAGTAGACAATTGGGTATGTGTATCCATTACAGCTTTTTTAAGTAGAAGGTATTTATGAATGAATGAGGCAGGTAACTGTAATGATTGACTGAGGGAGGAGAAAGATATGAAATCCGATTGCGAAAATAGTTGGTGAATCCAAATGAATCCATTCTGACGCTATGCCTTCCAATAAAATGGTTTGTTTCCAATAAGCACGTTGTTATTGTGCCAAATTGTAGAATTTAGGAAAGAGTCTACAGTATTCAGAGGAGAGGGGGATAATGATAGCAAAAGTTTAGATGTGAATTTAATAATGGGAGTAGATAAGGCCTGCGGTTTGCGTGAGAAGGAGAGGTATTCATCGAAGGAAAATGGAGATTAAAAAAGACGTTCAATAGTAGTCCATAAGGGACAATCTTCCGTGGAATCGCGTAACCAAAGAGAAGCTTGGCGTAAAAGGAAAGCTTTTTGATACACCAGGAAGTCGGGAAAATTTACTCCACCTTCTGTTTTGGGGCGAATTAGTTTTGAAAGAGACATTCAGGATTTCTTGTGATTTTAAAGGAAGGAAGAAAGGATGGAATTAATCTTTTAGAAATTTTTTGTGGGAATAGGAACTGGGATATTAGAGATAGTGTATAAAATTATTGGTGAAATCATCATTTTGATAGTGTCTAAGCGACCCCACCATGACAGATAAAAGGGATGCAATTTAGTGATTAGGTCTGAGATCTTTTGTATATATTTATTCATGCAAAGAGCTACAGTATCCAAAATAGAAGAAGTAACATGTAGCCCTAAATACCTAATGTGATGCGAATTCCATATAAAATTGGAAGTGGCAAAATCTGACTTAAAGGTGTATTTTGTTGTGGGTAGAATCTCACATTTCTCATTGTTTAATTTGCAACAAGAGATGCTAGAATAAGCTTTTACCTCTGCCAAAAAGGCAGGGATTGATTCATTTGGTGTGGACATAAAAAGCAAGATTTCATCTACATACGCTGCCAATTTGATGTGGGAATTTAATAGTTGAAAGCCATGTAAATTTGAGTTCTGGCGTAACTTAGAAAGAAAGGGTTCTAAAGCCAAATTAAAAAGGAATGGGGAAAGAGGACATCCTTGACGCACACCTCTTCCTAAATAAAAAAATGGAGATATCAAACTGTGAAGGTTGGAGTAAAGGAGAGATATTAAAGATATGAATTTAGGGCCTAAACCAAACCATTTGATAGTGTAAAACAGATAGGCCCATTCAACTCTATCAAATGCTTTTTCAGCGTCTAAGGCTATTGCTGCTATGGGTTGTGTGAGTTGTGTGAAATGTGAGGATTTGGACAGAACATTGAAAAGAAGCTGTGTGTTGTCGGTTATAAAACTTCCTTTAACAAATCCAGATTATTCTTTTCCCAAAAGATCTGGTAAGTAGGAGTCTAATCTTGAGGCTAATGCTTTGGAGAAGATTTTATGGTCGATATTAACCAATGATATGGGTCTGTAATTTTTGCAGTATTTGGGGTCCTTACCTTCTTTGGGAATGAGGTAAATATGTGCTTCTGAGAAAGCATCTGAAGAACCACCTGATGCGCCAAAGGAAGTTATTAGAAAATGCAATTTGGGAAGCAAAAGTTTAGAAAAATGTAAATAAAATTCGACAGTGAAACCATCAGGTCCCGGCGCTTTATCTTTTTTAAGATGATGAAGGGCTTGCAATAATTCTTTCTGTGTCATGTCTAATTCCAGTGAGGATAAATCTGGGAGAGAGTTTTGGAGTTTTTGAATATTGGAGAAAAAGTGTAGCAAGGAGTGATCAGTGGGTTGTGTTTCAGAATCGTATAATGAACTAGCAGCCCGTCCCGAAGTTGTCCGGGTAGGAATTGCTGCCGGCCAGTAGTATATTGTTTCGTAGGATTTCATTTTGATAGCATTTCTTATCTGTGACAGGCCTGTGAAACGCTCCGATTCACAGTGCACTGCTGATGCACTAAAGAGTGCGCGTTCAGTAGTGTGTGAACTCGAGTTTCCCTACTTTATTTTCCTTGCAATATTATATAGCACAAACTCGACAACATGGCATGAGCACAATTTACATTACAGAAGAACACATTGATTTGTGGTAGGCACGGGGAGACAAAGCGATTTGCCTGGAATCACAGGATGTTGAGCTGATGCCGAGATTCTAACGTAGCTTCCCATCTCTAAAGTTCGCAATTGTAGAACTTGTGGTGGGAG
Source organism: Lissotriton vulgaris (assembly GCF_964263255.1). Lineage (NCBI taxonomy): Eukaryota > Metazoa > Chordata > Amphibia > Caudata > Salamandridae > Lissotriton > Lissotriton vulgaris. The sequence continues at coordinate 112,908,712 of NC_141689.1, forward strand.
GTGTGTCTAAAAGTGTTTGAGAAGAAAACAACGGTGGAGGATTCCCAACAGAGCAGCACCTAGTCAAATATTCTCCCAAAAATTAATTCAGACCCACATTGTAGTACATGGGACAATATGTGTGCACACTTCAAAGAACACCCACCGTTACAATGTTGGTTCAAAACATGAACTATACAGTACTTTAAACAAGGTCAAGGTGCACCACTTCAATGTTTCCAGAAACTGTTAGCTCTGATGAGGTTAACAGAAAAAATCACATTAGTTGTTACTTGTATTCTTTAAAAGTTCTTTTATTCAGTTCAGTCGAAAGTGAAAAACACGCACAGGAGCTACAGCCGACGCGTTTCGTCCTCTTGGGACTTCTTCAGGGCTGTTTTACAGAAAATGACAATGTACAAAAGACATACGGTTAAAATTTACATTAAAAATGATGCTCATACAAAAAATGCCAGGCTTCATAAACAATACATTACAATCATTTTTTTATAACAAATTTTAAGAATTAGTGCAGGGATTGTATATGACTTGCCAACAACTAATGGAAGTAAGTGCCTTAATTGGGTTACAAAAGGCATTATGAAATTACTCTCAACTAAGAACAGCATAATCCAGGTCATTGCATATTGTTCTCCATATAGGCTTGCCCCTCCTTGGTCTATCCACCTCCCCTCCAAAATATTAGGAACATCATATGTATATAAGGAGTGGGAGCCCCAGCATCAAAGAAATTAACAAAAAGAGGGGGGGTAATCAGTAGTTGTAAAGCGGGGTTTGGTGCTAACATGAGGACATACCAGAATCAATCTCAAGTTAATATTCTTAGGTCTTCTCCCGTAGTTATTGGGTACGTAGGTGTGTCCGTGACGTTCTAATATGCTGAATGGAGCATCTATGAATGATTGATAGAAAAGCATTAGTGAGGTCTAGTGACAACCAAATAATGAGAGTTATGTCATGTCTAATTCCAGTGAGGATAAATCTGGGAGAGAGTTTTGGAGTTTTTGAATATTGGAGAAAAAGTGTAGCAAGGAGTGATCAGTGGGTTGTGTTTCAGAAGCGTATAATGAACTAGCAGCCCATCCCGAAGTTGTCCGGGTAGGAATTGCTGCCGGCCAGTAGTATATTGTTTCGTAGGATTTCATTTTGATAGCATTTCTTATCTGTGACAGGCCTGTGAAACGCTCCGATTCACAGTGCACTGCTGATGCACTAAAGAGTGCGCGTTCAGTAGTGTGTGAACTCGAGTTTCCCTACTTTATTTTCCTTGCAATATTATATAGCACAAACTCGACAACATGGCATGAGCACAATTTACATTACAGAAGAACACATTGATTTGTGGTAGGCACGGGGAGACAAAGCGATTTGCCTGGAATCACAGGATGTTGAGCTGATGCCGAGATTCTAACGTAGCTCCCCATCTCTAAAGTTCGCAATTGTAGAACTTGTGGTGGGAGGTGTGTCTAAAAGTGTATGTCGGTGCTGGGCATCAATGAGAGAGACCTGTGCATTTTTCCAATTGGTGGTGAAAAAATATGAGTATGTTGCTGGAGATGTGGGCCGCCGTGCCACCAATGTACTTACAGGGGAGGGTAAAGACCCATTATTCCGCAAATTTCTTTCCGCATACCATCACTCTGCATACTTTGATTACGAAAGTACCATGACTCCGCAATGCCATTATAACGCATGGCATTACATTTTATATGCTTTTACCAGGCATACATTTACAACGAAATTCGTTGGAAATGCATGAATGGTAAAAGCATGTTTTTTAAAAATGTTTGGATAAGGCAAGTATGGGTATAGGGGTATATGTTTTGGGGTACTGAGGTATATGTTTTGGGGTGTTTGGGTATTTTGATGGTTCAGATATAGTTTTGGGTTATGGGGTACAGGGGTATTTTTAGGGTTCAGGGCTAGGTTTGGGTTTTGGGGTATAGGGGTATTTTTAGGGATCAGGGGTAGGTCTGGGTTTTGGGGTACATGGGCATTTTAAGGGTTCAGGGATAGGTTTTGGTTTTAGGGTACAGGGGTATTTTTAGGGTTCAGGGATAGGTTTGGGTTGTGGGATACAGGGGTATTTTAGGGTTCTGGGATAGGTTTGGGTTTTGGGGTACAGGGGTATTTTTAGGGTTCAGGGGTAGGTTTGGGTTTTGGGATACAGGGGTATTTTAAGGGCTATGGGCTAGGTTTGGGTTTTGGGGTACAGGGGTATTTTAGGGTTCAGGGGTAAGTTTGGGTTTTGGGGTACAGGGGTATTTTTAGGGTTCAGGGGTATGTTTGGGTTTTGAGGTACAGGGGTATTTATAGGGTTCAGGGCTAGGTTTTGGTTTTGGGGTACAGGGGTATTTTTAGGGTTTAGAGACAGGTTTGGGTTTTGGGGTACAGGGTATATTTATAGGGTTAAGATGGGCTAGTGTTTAAGGGTGTTGGGGTATTCATTAGAGTAAGGGTGGGTTATGATTATGGGGTGCAGGGGTATTTAAAGTAGGGGTGGGCGGAATTGATGCGAACTTGGTACAATAAATCCGCAATATTTCGTTCCGTCAGATTTCCAATTATTAAAACAGAAACCTCATATATTCAAGGTAAAATAACAAGTATTTCTACATGCTAAAATGCATATAGTCATTTCACAAAAGTGAAATTAGCTTTCAGCAAGCAGTGAGAGAGGTGATGATTTTGAGATCAAACCCCTGCAAACCATTATGGGACGAGATTAGCAGTGGGAAGTAAATATTATAGTATCCAAATAATTCTACACAGAGCTGCAGTTCACCTCGTTCTCCCCAGTTGTCCCCAAGAGGCAAATGCAATAGCATTTAAAATATTATACATCAAGCTGCAGTTCACCTCATGGTCCCTAGATGTCCCTGATGAGGCAAATGCAATAGCATTTAAAATATTACACATCAAGCTGCAGTTCACCTCATGTCCCTAGATGTCCCTGATGATGCAAATGCAATAGCATTTAAAATATTATATATCAAGCTGCAGTTCACCTCGCCGCCCCTAGATGTCCCTGATGAGGCAAATGCAATAGCATCTTAAATATTATACATCAAGCTGCAGTTCACCTCGTCGTCCCAAGATGTCCCTGATGAGTAAAATTCAAAAACATTGAAACCCTTTCATGAATGCTAAAAATTATGCTAAGCTTATCCCATAATGCTTTGCAAGGCCTTTTAGTTGTATTTTTGCCCATAACTGTGCTTGGGGTGGTTCTAAGAGAATGGGACCACCACTGAATTACTATTTAAAGGGAGCAGGAATGTATAGAAAACGGGGAAGAAAAACCAACACTTGTGACGGAATGCCCCCAGCCATTGTCACGCCCCCAGCACACACCCACAGCACAATGCAGACACGCCCACAAGGGACTACTTTGCTGGCACGGTTCTTTTACATTTTAAATGTATATGGTGAGCGTCTGCATAGCCTATGTCCTTCTGCTGCAACTGCCCTTTCCAACGCTGTATTGGGTGTTGTGATTGGTGCTGTGGTTTCCGAATTTACCTGGCCAAAAGGTGCAAGTTCTCTCTTTATAATAGTAGTATAGATTATAAAAGATAGAGAATTCATTCAAAATGTCAGCGTCCTTAAACTTTAAATCCGAGTTTGCTTGGTATACAAATTCAATGTTCAGCTTATTATGTCTAACTTTCAGGTAGTTGGCAAAAAAAAATTCCAGCTTTATTTTGTCCCGGATAAAACTTAGCACTGGATTTCAACAAATATAGTGAGGCATCTTCTGTGGACTTCTTATTAACTTGCATCTTGGCATTAATAAGGGCTGTCAGACAATCTTTTGAGTGTGAGATGTAATAAGAGTGCGCCAGTCTCTTGATATCTTGAAGGAGAGTCTTAGTGAATTTATGGGAAATATTTTGTTTCTTAGCAACAAAACCAATTATGAAGTCTCTTGCAGAGGCTTTAAAAGCGTCCCAAACAGTGGAAAAGGGCATGGATGCGGTTTGATTTATCATAAAAAATTCATCAAAGAAAGCAGTAAAGGAGGCTATGAATTTTGGATCTGAGAGAAGGGCATTATTAAAACGCCATCTTCTGGGACCTGTGAATTTGGGTAAAATGTCAAGGCCAATTGAAACAGGGGCATGATCTGACAGTAAGATGGGGCCAACTTCTGCATGTGTGAGAGTTTGCGAGATATTGTGGGATACAAATATATAATCAATCCTTGTCTGAGATCGATGAGATGGGGAATAAAAGGTAAATTCTCTGGTGGTCGGATTACATAAACACCAAGCGTCAAGGAGTTTATGCTGATTAATAGCATGGACAAACGATTTATGGGGTTTATTAGGTATAAAGGAGACTTTAGAATTTCTGTCCATAAATGGATCAAAAGTCTGATTACAATCACCAGCTAGGATGAAGTTGTCATCTATACAGTGAGTGATTTGCTTAGCCAATGAAGGCCAAATGGCAGGTTCTCCGCATGTAGGAGCGTAAATATTGAGGAGAGAGACTGGAATACCCCTAAGAGACAACTTGACATACAACCATCTACCAGAGACATCTGATTCTTGAGATAAGATGGATAACGGAAGGGATTTACGGCAAAGTATCACAATTCCATTACGTTTGCCATCCCCAGGAAAAGAGAACACTTCTCCTACCCAACCTTTTTTTAATTTTAAGGATTCAGCATTGGAAAGATGAGTCTCTTGAGAAAAACAATATCAGCGCCTAACTTAGCTAAGTGGGTCAAAACTCTTTGTCGTTTAATTGGCGAATTCAAACCCCTAACATTCCAGGTAAGTAATTTTAATGACATAGATTAATAGAAATAACTTGAAGTAAGAATACGAAATGAGAGTCCAATTCATTGTAATAACAATATAAGATATAAAAACAGGACAGAGAAAAAGTAATAAGAGGTGTAAAGTCAAAGTAAGGAGAAATGTGAGGGCCAGGCCGTAAAGTCCAATGAAGGATTCGGGTCCCAATACGTGGGCTCATTATAAAAGCAAAGTAGAAAGTAGGGAGAATATGAATCTATACTACTATTATAAAGAGAGAACTTGCACCTTTTGGCCAGGTAAACTCGGGAACCACAGCACCAATCACAACACCCAATACAGCGTTGGAAAGGGCAGTTGCAGCAGAAGGACATAGGCTATGCAGACGCCCACCATATAATTTAAAATGTAAAAGAACCGTGCCAGCAAAGTAGTCCCTTGTGGGCGTGTCTGCATTGTGCTGTGGGTGTGTGCTGGGGCGTGACAATCGCTGGGGACATTCCGTCACAAGTGTTGTTTTTTCTTCCCAGGTTCTATACATTCCTGCTCCCTTTAAATAGTAATTCAGTGGTGGTCCCATTATCTTAGAACCACCCCAAGCACAGTTATGGGCAAAAATACTACTAAAATGCCCTGCAAAGCATTATGGGATAAGCTTAGCATAATTTTTAGGATTCGTGAAAGGGTTTCAATGTTTCTGAATTTTACTCATCAGGGACATCTTGGGACGACGAGGTGAACTACAGCTTGATGTATAATATTTTAAATGCGATTGCATTTGCCTCATCAGGGACATCTAGGGACGGCGAGGTGAACTGCAGCTTGATATATAATATTTTAAATGCTATTGCATTTGCATCATCAGGGACATCTAGGGACATGAGGTGAACTGCAGCTTGAAGTGTAATATTTTAAATGCTATTGCATTTGCCTCATCAGGGACATCTAGGGACCATGAGTTGAACTGCAGCTTGATGTATAATATTTTAAATGTTATTGCATTTGCCTCTTGGGGACAACTGGGGAGAACGAGGTGAACTGCAGCTCTTTGTAGAATTATTTGGATACTATAATATTCACTTCCCACTGCTAATCTCGTCCCATAATGGTTTGCAGGGGCTTGATCTCAAAATCATATCCTCTCTCACTGCTTGCTGTAAGCTAATTTCACTTTTGTGAAATGACTATATGCATTTTAGCATGTAGAAATACTTGTTATTTTACCTTGAATATATAAGGTTTCTGTTTTAATAATTGGAAATCTGACGGAACGAAATATTGCGGATTTATTGTACCATGTTCGCGCCAATTCCGCCCACCCCTACTTTAAATACCCCTGCACCCCATAATCATAACCCACCCTTACTCTACAAAATACCCCAACACCCTTAAACAGTAACCAATCTTAACCCTATAAATAAACCCTGTACCCCAAAACCCAAACCTATCCCTAAACCCTAAAAATACCCCTGTACCCCAAAACCAAAACCTAGCCCTGAACCCTATAAATACCTCTGTACCTCATAACCCAAACATACCCCTGAACTCTAAAAATATCCCTGTACCCCAAAACCCAAACCTACCCCTGAACCCTAAAATACCCCTGTACCCCAAAACCCAAACCTAGCCCATAACCCTTAAAATACCCCTGTACCCCAAAACCCAAACCTACCCCTGAACCCTAAAAATACCCCTGTACCCCAAAACCCAAACCTAGCCCAGAACCTTAAAATACCCCTGTATCCCAAACCCCAAACCAAGGCCTGAACCCTAAAAATACCCCTGTACCCCAAAACCCAAACCTAGCCCTGAACCCCTAAAATACCCCTGTACCCCAAAACCCAAACCTACCCCTGAACCCTAAAAATACCCCTGTACCCCATAACCCAAAACTATATCTGAACCATTAAAAAACCCAAACACCCCAAAACATATACCTCAGTACCCCAAAACATATACCCCTATACCCATACTTGCCTTATCCAAACATTTTTTAAAAACATGCTTATACCAATTATGCCTTTACAACGAATTTCGTTGTAAATGTATGCGTGGTAAAAGCATATAAAATGTAATGCCATGCTTTATAATGGCATTGCGGAGTCATGGTACTTTCGTAATGAAAGTATGCAGAGTGATGGTATGCGGAAAGAAATTTGCGGAATAATGGGTGTTTACCCTCCCCCGTAAGTACATTGGTGGCACGGCAGCTCACATCTCCAGCAACATACTCATATTTTTTCACCACCAATTGGAAAAATGCACAGGTCTCTCTCATTGATGCCCAGCACCGACATACACTTTTAGACACACCTTCCACCACAAGTTCTAGAATTGCGAACTTTAGAGATGGGGAGCTGCATTAGAATCTCGGCATCAGCTCAACATCCTGTGATTGCTGGCAACTCGCTTTGTCTCCCCGTGCCTACCACAAATCAATGTGTTCTTCTGTAATGTAAATTGTGCTCATGCCATGTTGTCGAGTTCGTTCTATATAATATTGCAAGGAAAATAAAGTAGGGAAACTCGAGTTCACACACTACTGAACGCGCACTCTTAAGTGCATCAGCAGTGCACTGTGAATCGGAGCGTTTCACAGGCCTGTCACAGATAAGAAATGCTATCAAAATGAAATCCTACGAAACAATATACTACTGGCCGGCAGCAATTCATACCCAGACAACGTCGGGACGGGCTGCTAGTGAAAAGATAAAAAGAAAAAATGAAAAGAAATGGGCATGCGATATTAGGCGTGAAAAAAAAACGAATCAGAAAGTATCACAGAAGAGAATCGAAGACACTAAATAAATAGGTAAGTTTTGGGTACAGAGCAAACAAAAGGAACAAACACATTGTGACACAAAGAACAAAAGACGAAACAAAAAACATACCTACAAAAGGGAAATATGAAGAGGGGGAGGTGAAACCACATGGAGAGGCGGAACATCCGGGCGGGACCACACGGAGGACCAAGGGAAGCCACACCATAAAAGAAAAGGATTTGTGAAAGTGAAGAGCAACAATTAGTTAAGACATATTACGCACTGAAAAATAATTAAACATATCAATCGGTAAGGCGTAAACTGGAATCAATGTAGATCAAAAGGTCATCTAAGACCAGTAAGTATTATCCCAAAACAAATAAATACTACCAAGAAAAGAATAAACTGTGAAAAATCTTTGAAATATAAACACAACATCAACCATTAAATGAAGCTGAAAAATTGGAGGAGTCCATGCTGACTGTTTTACAGGAGTTAATAAAGCTCTGTAGTCGTAACGGGTCTTCATATGTAGTTGTTCTGTTGTTGTACGTAACCTTAAAAAGATAGGGATGGAAAAGACAATAATGGGCTCCCATCGAGTCAGGTCTCATATTGAGGAAAGCTTTGCGTCTATAGCAGTAGCTTTAGCGTAATCCTGTGTGAAGAATAAGGTGGAGCCTGACCATGTGATTCTTTGAGTAGATTTGACAGCTGACAAAACTTTTAGCAGGTCTGTGTACTCCAAGAAATATAAAATGACACCTCTTGGTCGTTGTGAAGAGGAGGCATTGGAGGGAGTGCGTCCCAACCTATGTGATCATTGAATGTTAAGCGTAGTGCCATCAGGCATGTGAAGTAGTTTGGGAAGGAAAGATTTAAAAAAGGTGAGAGCATCTGACCCCTCATGTCCCTCCGCCAAGCCATAAATGAGAAGGTTGTTATGCCTATTTCGATTTTCAAGGTACTCAACTTGTCGTTGGAGCACAGAGACTTGGGAGTGAAGTTGAGAGACGGTAGCACATATATCTTTGAAAGATGACACACTTTGTTCAACTGCAGAAACTTGCGTACCTAATTTGGACCAATTATCTGTAAGTATTTGCAGTTTGGCGCCAGTCTCTTCCATGAAAGGTCAGAGAGCTCTGTTTTCTTCAAGCAGTAGCTCCTTGGAGACCGGCGAGACTGACTTGGGCGGAGAAGGAGGATCCTTTTTTAAGCGCTTAGTGAGTTAATAAAGCTCTGTAGTCATAACGGGTCTTCATATGTAGTTGTTCTGTTTTTGGACGTAACCTTAAAAAGACAGGGATGGAAAAGACCATAATGGGCTCCCATCGAGTCAGGTCTCATATTGAGGAAAGCTTTGCGTCTATTAGCAGTAGCTTTAGCGTAATCCTGTGTGAAGAATAAGGTGGAGCCTGACCATGTGATTCTTTGAGTAGATTTGACAGCTGACAAAACGTTTAGCAGGTCTGTGTACTCCAAGAAATATAAAATGACACCTCTTGGTCGTTGTGAAGAGGAGGCATTGGAGGGAGTGCGTCCCAACCTATGTGCTCATTGAATGTTAAGCGTAGTGCCATCCGGCATGTGAAGTAGTTTAGGAAGGAAAGATTTAAAAAAGGTGAGAGCATCTGACCCCTCAAGTCCCTCTGCCAAGCCATAAATGAGAAGGTTGTTATGCCTATTTCGATTTTCAAGGTACTCAACTTGTCGTTGGAGCACAGAGACTTGGGAGTGAAGTTGAGAGACGGTAGCACATATATCTTTGAAAGATGACACACTTTGTTCAACTGCAGAAACTCGCGTATCTAATTTGGACCAATTATCTGTAAGTATTTGCAGTTTGGCGCCAGTCTCTTCCATGAAAGGTCGGAGAGCTCTGTTTTCTTCAAGCAGTAGCTCCTTGGAGACCGGCGAGACTGACTTGGGCGGAGAAGGAGGATCCTTTTTTAAGCGCTTAGTGACTGATTTTCCTGACGTGGCCGAAGAAAGCTCCATGTTAACTTCTTGAGTGTGAGGTACAGACAACAGAGAGTCCTCTAATTTGGAGAACTCTGTGAATATTTTTGAATTTTTAATAAAAATCTGCTTTGTTTTAGAGAATGTAGAAGAGTGTGTCTTTGGTCTTCCCATTAGCCTAGTAATTTCTGCGCTACCATTCGGAGGGCGTTGTGTTATGTACTTTCCTTCTAGTCTCTCTTTGCCAAAGCGCCGGGACACTCCATGGAGTAGCCGTGCGCTATAGAAGAGCCCTTTATAACATAACATAACATAACATTAAGCATACTATCAAATAGAATAAAATAAATCATGCATATATTAGGGGAAGATGGCATTGAAATTCTGACTAAGAAAGAGAAAAAAAATTCAAAAAAGATGCCTAGTCAACAAGTCTGATTGTGTCCCTTTAAGAATTGAGATTAATATTACCAGATCATAAACATGCGGAGTACAACACTCAGAAAATGTGGCAGGTAGGTAAACTCCAGTCAATAAAGAAGTGCAGCAAAGCCAGTGACGCTGCATTGTAAAGGAAGCCACAAAATGGCCAACATGATATTCACTTTAATATTGCAGAAGCATATCTGAGGAGAAATGGCATGAGGTGTTGAGGAGAAGCACTGGGATACAAAAAAACCGAAGAAAATTACCCAGTTATCAGCAGTCTGGTACGAGGAAGCGGCATTCACGGGTAAACATGCCTCATTGCTTCTGGAAATCAGACGCATGCCTCAAAAAAAAAATGGCAGCCGCTGTGAAGCGTTGGTGCGGGAGAAACTTCCCCGATAAAGTAAAAGCCATTCAGGATGCGGGCATGAGCGGCAAAGCTCCCATCACCTTCAGCGTACCTTTTGAGGCATTTACCGCTAGGAGACTTCGCAGGAGACAGTCGTTGTATGCAGCTTCGCCGAGGTACGCTGGAGACCGCTACTCGGACGCCGCTATACTCCTTGGGTGTCAAGCCACGCCCCAGAACTTAAGTCTTAAAGCCTTTAGTCCTACGTTTATGACTGGTTTGTCACGGTTTTTGCACCTCAAAATCTGGTCACCCTAAATGAGGTACAATCTCTGTGCACTAGCATGCCTAATGGTATGTTAAAATAGGCCACAATCAGCAGCTGGCAGAAATTTTGAGGAAGGAAAAGGGGCAAATTGCAATTTATTTGGGTGCAGGTCTTGGCTGTGCTACTTTCACAGAATCACTCAATCAGTCGATTTCTAGAGCGCTGCTTGTCATCCGTGATGGCGAACTCTGGTGAGAGCAGGAGGGACAGATAGCACTGGATAGATTAACCGGCGCTTTGATTAAGCAACTTTTTTATGTAAGAAGAAACGTTCTATTTTGGTACATTTTGGATCCAATTTAAAATAATTTTGGAACCGCTTACAATGGTATTAGTGTCTGTGACAGCAGGTGAGGGAACCATTCTGAAATGAGTGTGACAGAGTATTCATTCAGTTTGCCTTTCCAGTCCGCTACATTTTTGCTGTTCACTTGCCTCTTTGGAAGTATTTTGTGGTTCTTGCGTCACAGGCCCTTTGTGGCAGTGCCCTCCCGCCCCCTCCCTTTTCACATTTCAGTCTGACGGGCCTCGTCACGGTCATTAGCGATTCATTCACTGACGTTTTGTCACCTAATTAAAATGCTCTTGTCCCCCGAAGGTCCCCGCACTCCTGTTCAAACTGCACCTAATGCCCGAGTGTTTTCGGCAGCCCCTTTAAAGGGCCAGCACCTTTGTGTCACGTGATACCTACAAACGTGTAAGTAAGGTCGTGAAACACAGCGTTCGAAGAGACATATGTTATGTTATTTGCACTTGTAGAGCGCTCGATTACCCTTGGGTGTCCTGGCGCTAAGTACTGGTTACCTGGGGAAGCTGAAAGAGTACTACTGAGGGAAGAGCCATGTCTTCAGGCCCCTCCGAAATGAAAGAAGCTCCGGGGCAATCTTAAAAAAAAAGGGAACCTCATTCCATGCTCTCGGGGCACAGAGAGTGAAACTCCTGCCCCTCAATTTTTTAGACATAGGAACTTGCACTTGTTTAGCACTGGTAGATCGTAGTGTTGTACCAGGAATGGTACCAGTGAAAAGTTTGTTTAAGAAACTCATGACCAATTCCATTGATGGCCTTAAAAACAATACAGAGTGCCTTAAAGCGAGCTCTTTGTTTTATCGGAAGCCAGTGTAGCTTCTTTAGCTCTCCTTTCACAGAGACAAATTTGTATATTCCGGACAGCAGCCTGGCCGCTGCGTTTTGGACTAATTGAAGCCTATACATATGTTGTTTTTGTATGTTCAGATATAGGCTATTACAACAGTCCTAACGCGACGTTATAAGGGCCATGACTACTGTCTTGAGATTGCTCTCGGTCAAGAAGAACTTAATTTTCCTTATGATTCTAAGAATCATAAAGGAAGCTGAGCTCACCATGCTTACTTGATCACCCATGGTGAGTTTGTTGTCCACTCTCGCAACTGGCCCCTTCCGTGCACCTAGAAAGATAATGTTCCTTTACATAGTGCATGTCGACTAGGTTTTTCGGTTTCAGGGTGCCAGAAACATCGGGCGTTACTATATAGTAATGCAGAGCATCCCAAGGTGGTAGCTAAGCAGCAGGCTGCAGAGACAAATGCAGCAGGGGCATTGGTCAAGACTAGGCTAAGAGGGTAGAGGCACGAGAAACCGTGACTCGAGCCATGTGTTGTGCTGACTGAGGTGAAATGCCACTTTCTAAGGTGAAAACGCAAAACAATCTCCCCAAAACCTTGTGCAGGGTAAATGTCAGTGTAATGGCTGGTGTGAGATTGAGCTTTAGGATAAAGTACAGGGTTGAGGCCCTGGACCATAGGACTTTATCCTAACATTAAATCTTAACTTTAGCTTAAGCGAAGGAAGGGAGAAAGTAGGGTATGAGGTAAGTTTCTGGGTGAGTGCTGGTGTTAGGATCACTTTCAGTGTTAAGGTCAGGTTGGTATAACCCAAGGTTATGGGTCTGACTTCGGTTTAGAGTTGGGGTGAGGACGTGGTTGGGGGACCGGCAACAGCTAGGGGTGAGTCTTAGTTTAAGTTGGAAGTCGGTTACTTGGGTTTAGGGAAGCAACAGTGGGTCCCCTCTTTTTAATGAAAAGAAATGGAAAACAGTAATTAAAATTCCTGAAAAGTAGGTCTGAGGTTCGCGAAATAATATGAAAAATAAAGTGATCCTCATATTTTAGTCCCAAAGTTAACCTCATAGTGTCATGTGGAGTTAGGGTGACCACCTCACTCCTGCTCAGTACGATACCAGTACGAAACCTCTGTCTGATAGCCGAATACATTCTGGGAGTTGTAGTCTGCTTGTGCACTTACTGTACTAATCAGACTAACAAATGCAATGAATGGCTTGTGGGTTAGGACTGGGAAGAGTCCGTGATGACCTGGAGTGTGGAAGGGGGAAGGGGGGGTTCACCCTATATAGTGCATGGTTTCCACTCCTGCAGATAGGATAGCCATTAGCCGGTCCATTACTTTCAAGAGAACATGCCGCCTCTTGAGTTGCGTCACACCCGCTACAGAGGACTGAATCCGAGTACAATGTAAAGTGAGATCTGTGGAAATTAATACTTTCACTTTCACCCCTGAAAGCATGTAAAGTACTGTTGACTAAAAAGGCAGGACAGGTCTGCAGAAGGCATGGAGCCATATGGTAACTAGTTGTGCTATAGGTGTTATAATTAATTTGTAACCATTAAAGCACACATAAACTGCAACTCCCAGAATGCATTGACGTTTTTAACACCTTGGATGCTAAGGGGTTTTCCCCTCCTGTGCTGACAATCCCTGGTGCCCATTGTCCATGACAAGGTCAGCTCGTCAAACGCACAGCGCAGGTAACACCCATGACGAGCTGACCTTGTCATGAGCACTGAAGGGGTTAAAGAAACAATGGTAGGAAACGATGATAAATGACAATGTAAATATTAGCATGAAACTTCCGTCCTTCACATCTAACATGGGCTTCAATTGGAATTCCATAGAGCATGTTATGATTTTAGGGATAAATATTTTCCGATTCTCTAAACTTGTTCGAAAACCCCTGCCCTTAATATCTGCCAAGTGTTTCAATCTATGAACGTTTTATATTACTCGACTGTGCCACCCTGCTATTCTTTGGCCTTTCCGCCAAGGTATAATCCAATTATTTTGGAGTTGAAACATGTAGCAAATTGCTTGAGTCAGGGAACGGGGAAGCGCGTGTTTGCCAGAGGGAGAGAGACGGAAGTTTCATGCTAATATTTACACTGTCATTTATCATCGTTTCCTACCATTGTTTCTTTAACACCTTGGCTGCTAGGGAGATTTTTCTCCTGTGCTGCATATACATGATCCCCATTGTTCATGACGAGCTCAGCTCGTCATAAGCACACGACCAGTGTACTGCATGACGAGCTGAGCTCGTCATGAGCAGCGAAGGGGTTAACCCCTTCGGTGCTCATGACACCCCCCCTCCCCTCCGGATTCGACTTAGGGGCATATTACCATGACAGGCGATAAAATTATCGGCGCTTTAGCGGAAGAAAACCGCCGCTAAAGTGGCGATAATGGGCTTGATATTATGTCCTTCACATCTAACATGGGCTTCAATTGGAATTCCATAGAGCATGTTATCAAGCCCATTACCGCCACATTAGCGGAGGTTTTCTGCCGCTAAAGCGGCGATAATTTTATCGCCTGCCTTGATAACATGCCCCTAAGTCAAATCCGGAAGGGAAGGGGGGGTTTAATAGGCTCCAAGTTGGACCGGGCCTAAATTGGATTGTCCTGGACAGTGCCCTGGCCTGAAAGAACATTTTGGTGGGGGTGACGGCCTGAGATGTGAGGAAGATGGTGGTAGGGGTGAGGCGGTGCTTACAAGTACGCGGAGGTACATTACATTAAAGGCTGATTACCAAGTCTTTAACAGGCCGTATTGAGACCAAGTTGGAGCTGCTGTTTTCATAACAAGTCAGGCAATTCCCTGCTGCACCCCTCGGTATGTTGGCACCAAAAACAATGGGCCATTTTTTATGCACCTATCCTGTAAATGTCAGTACTGGGGGCATGGAGCCTGCATGGACTGAAATTTACAGGATATTTGTGTGAAAAAAGGCCCATTGTTTTTGGGTCTGACTGAATCACGATTCGAAGCACTTGGCATAACGAGGCACAAGCTTTGTACCCCCAGCAGCTTGAACCCCAACCCCGCCCTGCCCCGCACCGCCCGCACATGTACAGCAGCAGCACACTCATATCTGCTGTAGGACCTTACCAGTGGCATTATAATGCACCTCCCTGCTGCGGTGTCAAGGTACAAATTCTACAAAGATCTCTTCTGCAGCCGCTCACCTTGGCAACTGCAAAACAGTCCCGAAAGACGACACATGACCTACGATCACCATCGACTCAGCTCCTGAGGGTGTCCCGTGCCGACCCCCAAGGCAGCCCTCAATCCACTCCCACCCGACTCCGCTGTATAGCGACGCGTCTACCCTGCCCGCAGCTCCTCCGGCGCTCCCGCGCCCACGCTCCCCACCTCCGTGTCTCCATGCTCCACGATCGAGCCAAGCCTCCACTCCAGAGAAAGTGAAAGCCAAGAGCCTAGTGTACAGCTGCTAGCTCCACCCCCACTGCTCAGGAAAGAGGCAGAGGGGGCGGCGTGTAGACTCGCGCTCCACAGGATAGAGGCACATCCAGGGTGGTTGGGGGCAAAACCGTGCATGAGAACACCTCAAAACACGAAACATGGAGACAGTGAAAAAATGGGGAATCCACCTTCCCCGTGACCCACATTGAAACAGAGACAACCCTGCCACATCTGCCCATGATGCTCCCGCAGGTCAAAACCAACCACTCTCCAAGTGCCTGCCTCTCTGTAAGTCCTCCACTATTTTATCATTGCATCCAGGTATATTGCAAAAAAAGTCACAAATAAAGCGATTGCGAAACTGAAAGCGATCGCTTTTGGAACCATAGAAGCCGCGAGTGGTGCGCACGCCATATGCTTTCAATTATCGCGCCCGTGTCTGGGCACGATTATTGAAACCATTTGGCAACAAATGCACGAATAGACACCAGTAGGCCAGGGGCAGAGCCTCTGGCCTATTGAGTGCTATTTTACAAAAGAACACGCAGGGAAAGGCCAATTGCAGGCTGCAAAGGTCAGATCACACGCACATGGGTGCGCAATTCCAGGGTTTATTTCGGAACCCTGAACAAAAGGACTCTCACCTGCGCCATCACTGCTACACAGTGCAACGTTGGGTGCGAGCCCTAAAAAGACGAATAAACTAAAGTAGTGTTCTTCTGGCAAACTAACGGCCAGATTCATGAAAGACCCGTTTTGCGAGTCTGAAATAGCGATTCATAAGGAATCGCTATTACAGACTCGCAAAACATGATTCATGTAGGAATCGCAAAATTAAATGCGATTCCTACAGATTCCTTATTTGCGATTAGCAAATTGCTAATCGCAAATAAGGAATAACTCCCCATTCATTCCTATGGGCCAAATAAGGAATAACTCCCCATTCATTCCTATGGGCCAAAAGGCCCATAGGAATGAATGGGGAGTATTCCTTATTTGCGATTAGCAATTTGCTAATCGCAAATAAGATAGCGATTTGAAGGGTGCCAGGGGTGTCCAAAGGACACCCTGTAGCACCCCTTAAATGCACATTTCAACAGGTGTTGCGCACACACATGTCCTAAGGACGTGTGTGTGTAACATGCAACTTAGAAAAATGCTTTTAAAAGCATTTTTCTAAGTTTTCGCTATTTACCACGAGGTTTGACCTCGCGGTAAATAGCGGCCGAAATTTGCAAATTCGCATTTTTAAAATGTTTCAAGAATAGCATTTAAGGAATCTCTAATAGAGATTCCTTAAATGCTATTCCTCGCAAATTTGCGAGTTTCTAAATAGCGATTTTTGCATTTGGGATGATGAATCCCAAATGCAAAAATTCCACTCGCAAAGGGCCAGATTCTCAGAATCTGGCCCTTTGCGAGCGCAAATATGATTGATGAATCAGGCTGTATGTAAAGTGGTGCTAATTTGTTTGGGTGTGAAGAAAATCAATCTGGACACATTTTTTTCTTCATATTTTGAACTTTTTATTTCTCTCTGTCCAGAGGCTGCACTTTTACATTGAAAAATGTCAGAAAAAGACATTTCCAGCAAAAGGGTTTTTGTTTGGAGGATCCATTTCACAGGGCAACAAATAAAGGAATGGAGAGGAACAAGAGGGTAAGCACCGTGTCTTGAAGTCCCGGTTTTCAGCAAGTGAGGAGGAGCGAGACAGAAAGAAGGGGAATAACAGAAAGAAGGAGAGCAAAGGGAAGAGGGGGGCAGTTTCCAGAGGCAGAGCAGGAGAAGGGGACACGGTCTTGGTTTTCTCTGGACCTGTCCCCGAACGGCCACGAAAAGCCAAGCCTTATCTATTGACCTTAGCCATTTCTGCCATTCTGGACGCAGTTGTAAAATAAACAAGTAGGGAAAAGATTCAATTCAATTGAAGAACGAGGGGCCCTGCCCTGGTGATCCCTCTCACTTTGACCACTGGGCGAGCCAGAAGCTCACTAGGGAATAGAAAGCATGCACCACTTAAGAAAACATGGGGGCATATCATCAAGCCCATTATCGCCGCGTCACAGGCACTTTTCTGCCGCTAATGCAGCAATATCATTATCACAGTATTACCAAGCTGCAGCCAGCGGGACTTAGTGAGAGTTTTTTGGCGATAGCGGCCCGTTTTTTATTGCAAAGCATGTCAGCAATATTTATCGCTAATGACATGCAAAGTAGGCGTTCCTGTGCACAAATGCATGAAAACACCATTACTCCATATTATCAAGGGGTTGCTTCAAATTCTGAAGAGCCAAAAAACTGACTCTAACTGGAGTTAGAGCCAGTTACTTTAGATCAGAAAATAGCAAGGGGCATATTATCAAGCATGGCAGAAAAATTCCTCTAAAGCGGCGATAATGGGCTTGATAATATGCCATAGAGAATTCCCATAGAAGCCCATGTTCACATCAGAACATGGGCTTCTATGGGAATTCACAATGGCATATTATCAAGCCCATTATTGCCGCTTTAGCGCAGTTTTCTGGCGCTAAAACTGCAATAATTATAACGCCGTTCCTTGATAATATGCCCCCTAGTCTTAAAAACGTGGATAAAGCTTGGGCCCAAATCTCTGCAGGTTTTGGCGCTGGACAACCCTGCAAGCAATGTTGCGGCGCTGCCCTGCGGCAAAACTACAGTGCAGGAATGCCCACAATCAATAAGATAGTGCACATTCCTGTGCCACAGTCATGAAAAGCGTTGCTGCGCTACGACAAGACAGCGTTGCAACACTTCTCACTACGCCCTTCTTGCGACTGCATGGATGGGCTGTAATCACTGGACAGGGCTCCATGACACAAGTAATGACAGGTACGTCAGGAATCTTGACATATCTGCCTACGCTAAAGTCACGCATTGCTGAAGTCGTGTCACAACCATGACGCAACTCCAGCAATGCATGGGGACAGCCTATCCCTGTGGCACTGCTGCACCCTCAGGCCTGCCATCAGGCAGGCGGAAGGTAATGATGCAGTGCTATTCATGAGGGCTGCCCGAATGTTGGCGCTGTTGGAGATCCATCGATGGTGGTTGCGCGCTGCGGTGTCATCGTTTGGAAGCATTGGTGGAGTGTTGGAACGGAGGGAGTTGACGAGATTTCTTCGATGACCTTGATCCAGCTGCGCGGAGGTGCGATGATGGCGGTGGCATCCGGTGGAGAAGGTGAAGACATGATGTTACCACTGATGGTTGGCCCAGGAGAGTCCAGTGTTGTGGCTGAAGTCGAAGCTCCCTCTGGCGGAGGTGACATGCTTGACCGTATGTCCTGCTACGTGGCCTGTTGAGGTGAGTTGCAGCTTGTGTCTGATGTTGGAGACCTTCCCCAGAAGGCGGTGGTGCTCTGCTCACTGGGATTGTCCAGGTGGAACTTGGGATAACCGATTAGGATGTCGTCTGCGTGTGGGAGACCCTGCGGTGCAATGAGGTCAACAATGGTATTTGACAATGGAGGGCCAAGGGCCGGGGGGCCTGCACATGAGGGTACCACAGTGGATGTGCTTGGGCTTGGTCTGGATCTGGGAGTTGAGGTGGGTATGGGTTTAGGATGTCGGATCGGAAATGTTGGGTGTGTTTTGGGGTAAAATAGGAAATTTGGGGGTGTTGTGGAGTAAAATATGAAAATTGGGATATGTACTGGGGTAAACTATGAAATTTGGGGTAAAATATGAAATTTGGGGTGTGTTTTGGCAGAATTTTTGATATTGGTGTGTGTTTTGGGGATAAAAAAGGTATTTCTGGGTTCACGGTTGGGTGTGGTGTGCAAAGGTTATTTTTGTGTTGCACTCACTGAAGTGTGAATAGTGGTATGCAGGAAGCGAGCGCTGTCAGCCGAGGCAGAAAGAGCTGGTGTACCACGGTACCGTCGGCGCAGAAGGGCAGTGCACTCTGCTCCAAGCAGGGGCAGTCTGCGCCCCTGCTGCTGCGCACAGATGGGCAATGGTGTCTGCTGCTCCTGGAGGCACAAGGAGACAGAGTGCCCGCTTCTTCTGTCACAGAAGGCACACGCGGATGGACAACTGGATGGCATGTAGCTACATAGAGACAGTGTGCCCTGACCTGCGTGGCAGTTTGCATTGGAGGTAAAGAGAGAGGGCAGTCTCTGATATTGCTGAGGCTCAGAGAGACAGTGTGTTCTACTGCCCGAAACACAGAGAGACAGGGTAGTGTGCCCTGCTGCAGTAGGCATATCTCAACAGGAGTCCTTGATGCAGTAGGACAGTGCACACTGCACAGAAAGCATCGGGGAGGGCGGTGTGGCCTGCTACTGGAAGAAATAGGTGATACGGTGCACTGTTATAGGAGGCACGGTGTACCCCACTGCAGGGGCATAGAGGGCAGGGGGCTCTGCTACTGGAAGAAATAGGTGATACGGTGCACTGTTATAGGAGGCACGGTGTACCCCACTGCAGGGGCATAGAGGGGCAGAGGGCTCTGCTACTGGAAGAAATAGGTGATACGGTGCACTGTTATAGGAGGCACGGTGTACCCCACTGCAGGGGCATAGAGGGGCAGGAGGCTCTGCTGCAGGAAGCAGAGAGGGTAGTGTGTCCTCGTGATTTAGCGGCACTTGGGGGCAGTACTGTACAGCGGGATAGTGTGCTCTGCTGGGCTGAGCACATCCTGAGAGGCTCCCTCATTACAGAGGAATGCAGTGTACCTTACAGCAGGAGGCACAGACGGACAGTGTGCCTTTCTGCAGGAAGTACAGATGGACAGAGTACCCTGCAACAGAAGGCACGGATGGAAAGTGTGCCCTGCTGCCTGAGGCGCAGATGGACAGAGTGCCCTGCAACAGAAGGCACGGATGGATAGTGTGCCCTGCTGCCTGAGGCGCAGATGGACAGAGTGCCCTGCAACAGAAGACACGGATGGACAGTGTGCCCTGCTGCCTGAGGCGCAGATGGACAGATGGACAGAGTGCCCTGCAACAGAAGACACGGATGGACAGTGTGCCTTGCTGCCTGAGGAGCAAATGGGCAGCGTTTACTTCACATTTTCTGCACGTCACCCTGCTACGTGTGCCTCGGTTTCGGAAAGAGGCACTGCTCACTGTCTCGAGCTGGGTTCCCACAGATATTGGCACAGAGTGGATTTTCACTTGTCACGTTTCTCTTTCCAATGACAATGGTGCACTCTGTCATCACCTGAACACAAATGCACCTCCTCATCTTCCTTCTTCTCACCGCCATTCTCTTGCCAAATCTTTCAGAGAGCAACAATAGAACCACTATTACCGTTAAAGGCTTTTGTAGCAACGCCTGATTGTGTAAAGCCCTTCACTAATTGGCCTGTTTCTAAATTCCCTCTAATTGAGATGGTTATGAAGCGTAGGCACTGGAAGTGGACAATAGGTGCACAAGATCACACAATTTGTTCAGGCTAGGAACCAGGACTCTCCCTTCTGGTGAAATAGAGACTAACAAAGTCAACCAATCACATCTCTTCTACCATTGTCAATTAAATATTTTGTGCTGATCATTTCAGGGTCCCAAATCCCCCCCTTTAAAAAAAATCAGTTGGATTTAAGAGACCAGAAGTGCCAATCGTCCTGCTTGTGCTTTGTCCCGTGGTGGTCTGGAGAGATTTCCTGGGAACCCCCTCTTCCTGTTACTTAGGAGGGAAGGTTTTTCCTGACTGCTCCGTAGAAAAGGACATTTATGGAAGAATGCAACCTCAAAAATTGAGTCTCTTTGGCAACGGTAGCTCCTCCGCCCATCCTGAAACTCTGAAATGAAACTCTTGGACCGTCGACGTTCTATACCGACTAGAAGACTGAAGACATCTCCCTTGTGGTCAAGGAGTGACCACCCTGTTCAAACAGGCACCACCAGTAACTTGCCGGAACCCAAAGACTCAGCTAATGAAGACTGGACTTCCAGACTTCTTGGACTCCGACCCACATCCACAGCAAAGCTGAGACCCGTGGCGGACACGAGAGACGTGGGACCAGTCTTCCTGGACATCCTGAAAATTGCTAACTGCATTGACTCCTGAGGTAACCCGCAGTTGTGCATTGGGGTACAAGAAGCCCCAGACCCGAGTGCCATTTGCACTGAAGCTCAGCCCTCCACACTCCACGAGTGCCGCGTGGGGCCTGCTCCTGCATTCCAGCTTGATGCATCTTCCCCAGTGGTACACAGACAAAATATCGATTTTTAAATATCGATATACAAAAATATCGAAGTTTAAATATCGATGGGACAAAATATCGAAGGTAAGTAATATCGACAGTCTTAATATCGATATTGGTATGATATCAGTAATATCGAAGTTGTAAATATCGATGTCAATAATATCGAAATTAATAACTTCGATGTTACTAATATCAATTTTTAAATAAATTCAGTGTATATTATATTGTATTTATTATGTTTCATTATTTATTTTTAATGTAATTTAATTAAATATTGTCTTTTACTACTGTAGCGGGTTGTGGGTTTATAGGGGAATAGGGTGGGAAGTAATTTAATTATGTTAAATTAATTATTAATTAGTAGGAATTATTAATTAATTAATTTAGAAATAATTTTTAATTATTTTTAAATAATTGATTAATTGATAAATATATTCTGTAGCGGGTTATGGGTTTATAGGGGAATAGGGTGGGAAGTAATTTAATAATAATTAATTAATTGATATATGTTTGTACATATTTTAATTAATAATTAATTGGTAATTCATTTCTATTAATTAGTTAATTAATTAATATATTTTTTTGCATATTTATAATTATTAATTAGTTGGTAATTAATTAATATTAATTATTTAATTACATTATTTATAGTAATTTTTTATGTATAATTTATTGTTATTCTTAATTAATTAATTGGGAAAAAAATATTAATTATTAAATTTAATTAATTACAGCAAATGTGCTAATATATTTACTTTATTGTTATTGTTAATTAATAATTAATTGGTAATTAAATAATAATAATTAATTTTGGGTAAAGGAGTTTTTTTAGGGTTCAGGGTCAGTTTTCAGTTTTTGGGTAAAGGGGTATTTTTAGGGTTCAGGGTCAGTTTTCAGTTTTTGGGTAAAGGGGTATTTTTAGGGTTCAGGGTCAGTTTTCAGTTCTTGGGTAAAGGGGTATTTTTAGGGTTCAGGGTCAGTTTTTAGTTTTTGGGTAAAGGGGTATTTTTAGGGTTCACGGTCAGTTTTCAGTTTTTGGGTAAAGGGGTATTTTTAGGGTTCAGGGTCAGTTTTCAGTTTTTGGGTAAAGGGGTATTTTTTGGGTTCAGGGTCAGTTTTCAGTTTTTGGGTAAAGGGGTGTTTTTATGGTTCAGGGTCAGTTTTCAGTTTTTGGGTAAAGGGGTATTTTTAGGGTTCAGGGTCAGTTTTCAGTTTTTGGGTAAAGGGGTATTTTTTGGGTTCAGGGTCAGTTTTCAGTTTTTGGGTAAAGGGGTATTTTTAGGGTTCAGGGTCAGTTTTCAGTTTTTGGGTAAAGGGGTATTTTTAGGGTTCAGGGTCAGTTTTCAGTTTTTGGGTAAAGGGGTATTTTTAGGGTTCAGGGTCAAATTTGGGTTTTTGGGTAAAGGGGTATTTTTAGGGTTCAGGGTCAGTTTTGGGTTTTTGGGGTACAGTCGTACAGGGTAAAAATAAAATAAATTTAAATTAAATCAATTAAATGAAATTAAAAAATATAAAATTACATTAAATTATTAAGTTTTTAATTTATTTTAAATGTATATGTATTAGTTTTAATTTTTTAATTATGTTTAAATATTTAAATTTAATATTTGTACCATTATATGTATTTTATAATTATTTTTACATTATTATTAATACATTTTAAAAAAAACGATATTTTTAATTTCGATATTTTTGTACTACGATATTAATTTTTCGATATTTTTGTACTTACCTTGTTAGGGATAGGATTCCTATATTTTTGACTTCGATATTTTTGTTCCGATATTTTTGTATTTCGATATTTTTGATTTCGATATTTTGTCAGACATTCCTT
Organism: Lissotriton vulgaris; assembly: GCF_964263255.1. Taxonomy (NCBI): domain Eukaryota; kingdom Metazoa; phylum Chordata; class Amphibia; order Caudata; family Salamandridae; genus Lissotriton; species Lissotriton vulgaris. The sequence continues at coordinate 112,931,858 of NC_141689.1, forward strand.
CCCAGTTGCTAGCCCGTTGGCTAGTGAGCCCCCTGAAGGCGAACCTTTGAGGCGAACCTTTGAGACCATCTTGCTTTCCTGGTTGCTCCAGGCTTGCTCCAGCTTCTCTGCAACAGAGAAGCCCCTCAGACCTTGCTGGTCTGACCGGAAGCCAATCTTCACTTCCTGCATGGGTTGCAGTTGCCAAGGCTTGTTGGGTCCAATCCGGATACGGACACCGCAGTCAACTAGATCCTTCGTGGGACAGCTCGAATCCTATAATACTTAAGTTCTACTGAACTTAGTTGTTGTAGAGGAAAGGGCTTAGCACACCCTGACTACAACTCCTAGAGAGGTTCTAGTAGAGTCCAACCCTGAGGCACTTGATAGATCTATTAGTGGAGTATGATACCGAAAAGGCAGTAACCCCAGATCAGACAGGTAGTGGAGGGGGGGGCATCCCTCAACAGAGGATTCCCATGATAACCATCAAGGGGGTACTGATGATGAAGAGGATGACGATCAGGTCCAAGTTGGAGAACTGAACTAGGTCAACCTAAGACTACATGGGGCTGGAGGGGAGAGAATCCAAACCAGAACCCCAAGTAGGCTTAACACTGAGCACAGAAGGGGGAGATCACTTTCCAGTGAATCCAACCACTCTGGTGACTCAAAAGGGTCAGACACCTCAGCAATGGGGAGAATGACTTCCCCTCAGAGAAGAGAGCATAAGGCTAGAATGAGGGAAGTCAAGCTTAGGATCAAGAGGCAAGAAATTGCCCTTGCCAAAGAGACCCTGGCTCTTGCTAGAGAGCAAAGGTTGAGTGGATTAGATTCCACTGGTGGCAGCAACATCCCTAGAGATAGGGAAAGGTCATATGACCATAGAAACCTAAGTAAGATTGTCCCTCCCTACCAGAGTGGGGATGACATCCACAAATGGATACCTGCTTTGGAGAGTACAGCAGGTACCCTAAAGTCAGTGGGCAGCAATATTATGGCTCTCCTTTTCAGAAAAAGGTGGAGACAAGCTCCTCACAGTTAGTGATGGGGATGCTACCAACTACACTGTCCTGAAGAGTGCTCTGATAGATGGGTTTGGCTTAACCACTGAACAGTATAGGTTGCTGTTCAGAGACACCCAGAAGACACAGACTCGGGACTGGACTGACTTTGTAGATTGTGCCACTAAGGCTCTGGAAGGCTGGTTACTGGGCAGTAAGGTCAAAGACTATGCAGGATTGTATAATTTGATTATGAGAGAACAAATTCTTAATAATTGTCAGAACCAGTTATTGCATCAACACCTTATTGACTCTGATCTGACCTCTCCCCAAGAATTGGGAAAGAAGGCAGACAAGTGGGTCAGAACCAGGGTAAAGCAGAAGGTCCAGAACCAAGGTGGGGATCAGAAGAAGCAAGACCAAAAGGGTGGGGAGAAAGCAAAAGACCAGAAGTCTTCACAAGGTCCCCAAAAAGCTTCTAATGGTGGGGGTTCCCAACAATCTAAGAGCAAGCATTTGCAATGCAATAGGTCTCGCAGTAATTAAGTTTGAGCTTTTGGCATTGCTGAATATTGCAACACTAATTGCAACAAAAGTCAATAAATTGTAGGCTAAAAAATGTGTATTTATTTTTGTAGCAATGGTGGCATGCTGCACTTTAGATGAATATGTTTAACAGTAAAGTGTGCCATACTGCGATTGCGGCAATAGTTAATTGTGGATGCGTTAACAATTGATGTGTGCACTGATGGCTAGTGGTGTGTGTGCCTGTAGAAATTGTGCACTGATGGCTGGTGGTGTGTGCCTGGTGGAAGTGTGCACTGCTGGCTGGTGGCGTGTGTGCCTGGTGCAAGCGTGCACTGACAGCTGGTGGTGTGTGTGACTGGTGAAAGTGTGCACTGACAGCTGGTGGTGTGTGTGTGCCTGGTGAAAGCATGCACTGACGGCTGGTGCTGTATGTGTGCCTGGTGAAAGCGTGCACTGACGGCTGGTGGTGTGTGGATGACTGGTGAAAGCGTGCACTGACGTCTGGTGGTGTGTGCCTGGTGGAAGTATGCACTGATGGCTGGTGGTGTTTGTGCCTGGTGAAAGCGTGCACTGACGGCTGGTGGTGTTTGTGCCCGGTGAATGCATACACTGACGACTGATGGTGTTTGTGTCTGGTGAAAGTGTGCACTGATGGTGTGGTGGTGTGTGGTGGTGTGTGGTTGTGTGTGTGTGTGTGTGTGTGTGTGTGGTTGTGTGTATGGGTGTTGTTGTGTGGTTGTGTGTTGTTGTGTGGTTGTGTGTGTGTGTGGTTGTGTGTGTGTGTACGGTTGTGTGTGTGGTTGTATGTGTGTGTGGTTGTGTGTGTGGTTGTGTGTGTGGTTGTGTGCGTGGGGTTGTATGTATGGTTGTGTGTGTGGTTGTGTTTGTGGTTGTGTGTGTGTGGTTGTGTGTGTGGTTGTGTGTGTGGTTGTGTGTGTAGTGGGAGAAAGATCTGCCGCCAGCTGTGGATTTCCGGATACGAGGAACTGTTGCGAGGGCGAGGTTGGCTGAGCGGAGGTTACGGGTGGGGGTGTGGAAGCTGAGTTAGTTGTTGAGGTATGTAGGTCTGGTGTGTAGGGCTTTGTGTGCGTGGATTAGGAGTTTGAAGGTGATCCTCTTGTTGACGGGGAGCCAGTGCAGGCCTCTCAGGTGGGGTGTGATGTGGCTGCGTCGGGGGACGTCGAGGATCAGTCGTGCCGATGCGTTCTAGATTCGTTGGAGTCGTCTTAGGAGCTTGGTTGTTGCTCCTGAGTAGAGGGCGTTCCCGTAGTTGAGTCTGCTGGTGACGAGGGCATGGGTGACGGCTTTCCTTGTGTAAAGAGGGATCCATTTGAAGATCCTGTGGAGCATTCGGAGGGTGTTGAAGCAGGATGCGGAGACGGCGTTGACTTGCCTGGTCATGGAGGGGGTGGAGTCGAGGATGACCCCCAGGTTGCGTGCGTGGTCTGTTGGTTCCAGGGCTGTGCCTAGCGATGTGGACCTCCACTAGTCGTCCCAGGCTGATGGGGTGAATCAGAGAATGATGACCTCCATCTTGTCTGAGTTCAGCTTCAGTCTGCTGTCCTTCATCCAGTCGGCAACGGCCTTCATTCCTCTGTGGAGGTTGGCTTTGGCGGTGTGGGGGTCTTCGGTGAGGGATATGATCAGCTGGGTGTCGTCGGCGTAGGAGATGATGTTGAGGTTATGTTGTCGAGCGACGTGAGCGAGTGGTGCCATGTAGATATTGAACAGCGTCGGGCTGAGGGAGGATCCCTGTGGGACGCCTCAGATGATCTCTGTGGGTTTCGAGCGGAAGGGTGGGAGGCGGACGCTCTGAGTTCTGCCGGAGAGGAAGGACATCGTCCAGGCCAGGGCCTTCTCTTGAATTCCGGCGTCATGGAGGCGTGTTGATAGGGTGCGGTGGCAGACTGTGTCAAAGGCTCCTGATAGGTCCAGGAGGATGAGGGCGGCTGTTTCTCCTTTGTCCATCAGGATCCTGATGTCGTCAGTGGCGGCGATGAGGGCGGTCTCGGTGCGATGGTTGCTGCGAAAACCGGATTGTGAGGGGTCCAGGATGTTGTTATCTTCCAGGTAGCGGGTTAGCTGTTTGTTGACAATCTTCTCTGTCACATTTGCCGGGAACGGGACCAGAGAGATGGGCCGGAAGTTCTTGAGGTCCTTGGGCCTCTTCAGAAGGGCGTTGATCTCGGCGTGCTTCCAGCTTTCCGGGAAGGTGGCTGTCTCGAAGGAGCTGTTGATTGTTTTTCAGAGGTGGGGTGCGATGGTTGTGCTGACTTTGTTGAAGACGTGGTGAGGGCAGGGGTCGGATGGGGATCCGGAGTGGATGGAGTTCATGATTTTGATGGTGTCTTCGTCGCTACCGTTGGACCAGGCGGTCAGGCGGCTGGTGCGGGTGGTAGTCGCAGGGGTGGTGAACTCAGTGGTGGGTGCGGGGGTGTTGGAGTTGAAGTTGTCATGGATTTTGGCGATCTTGCGGTGAAAGAAGTCGGCCAGGGAGTCGCACAGGTCTTGTGATGATGGGATGTCGTTGGTGTTAGAGCTGGGGTTGGAGAGTTCTTTCACAATTCTGAAGAGCTCTTTGGTGTTGTGCGCATTGTTGTCTAAGCGGTCCTTGAAGGCGGTTCCTGAAGGCGATCCTTGAAGGCGGTCCTCTTGGCGGTCCTGATGAGTTGGTGGTGTCTGCGAGTGGCGCTTTTGTGGGCTGTCCGGTTGTCAGGTGTTCGGTCGTGGGGCCATTTCTTCTCCAGCCTCCAATAGGTACGCCTGGAGATCCGGAGGTCTTCGGTGAACCAAGCGGCTTTCTTGTTGGTGTGGTTGGTTGTGGAGGGCTTGAGGGGGGCGAGGGTGTCGGCGCAGTCGTTTATCCACTGTTTGAGGTTGGAAGCGGTGGGGTCTGGGTCAGTGGGGTCGGCAGGTGGTCTTAGGGCGAGGGTGGTAGTCAGTTGGTCCTCGGTGATCTTGCCCCAGCAGCGGCGTGGCATCTGTTGGGTGCGGTGGTGAGTGGCGGGCTTCCTGAAGGTGAAGTGGACACATCTGTGGTCGGTCCAGTGGAGCTCGGTGGTGTGGTTGAAGGAGACGTGGGGGCTGGTGGAGAAGATGGGGTGCAGTGTGTGCCCGGCGGCGTGGGTGGGTGCCGTCACGAGCTGTTTAAGTCCGACGTTGGTGAGGTTGTCGATCAGGGTGGTGGAGTTGGCATTGTTGTTGTTCTCGAGGTGGAAGTTCAGGTCCCCGAGGAGGATGTAGTCCGTGGAGGCGAGGGCGTGGGTGCTGATGAGGTCGGCGATAGCGTCGCTGAACTGTGGTCGTGGTCCGGGGGGTCTGTAGACGAGTGTTCCTCTGAGGGTGGTGTTGGGGTCGGTGTGGATCTGGAAGTGCATGTGCTCGGCGGTGGTTAGGGTGTCGTCGGTGTTGGTTGAGACTCTGATGGTGTCCTTGTGGACGATGGCGATTACCCCTCCTACTCCGTTGGTGCGGTCTCTGCGGGAGATCTTGTAGCCATGTGGGATGGCTATGGCGATGTCTGGTGCTGAGGTGGCGTTCAGCCAGGTCTCCGTCAGGAAGGCAACGTCGGGAGCAGTGGAGTCTAGGAGGTCCCAGAGTTCAATGGCGAGCTTGCGAGCGGAGCGGGTGTTGAGGAGGATGCAGCGGAGGTGGTTGGGTTCTGTGGTTGGTGGTTTGGTGGGCTGGATGCTGGTGAATCTGCAGATCCAGCAAGTGTAGGGTCCTTGGGTGCGCTTCGGGGTGGCTTGGTAGCAGGGGTGGTCTCGTCCTGTGTTGAGTGCTTGGAGGGTGCTGAGTCGTAGTGCAGTCTGGCGTTGTGGGGGGTGCGAGTTCCAGGGGTTCTGGTGCTGGGTGCGGTCCAGGCGCGGACGGGCGCAGACGGGCTTGAGGCGCAGAAGTGAATATGAGGCAGGAGCTACCTCAAATATATCTTACCGTTCTGGGAAATGTACGGTGAGGGAAGACCAAAGAGAGGGGGGTCAGTGTGGCAGGTAAATATGTATATTTTGAAATATATGTGCAAATTGGACCATGATAGGGATTGGACTGTGACACTAGACTAAGTATCTTGCTTTCATGAATAATGAGAACGACAGAATAAGAGCTGGGAAGAAGCCATACACACAAGATGAAATATATAGGGGCAATGTGCGCCACATTTCACTAAAGAATGCCAGCGACAAAATACACAGAGCCACAGGGTGTTTGAAGGGAGGTCGGACAGTGGAACAAAGAAATATAGCAAAGAGAGTGAACGGAGGAATCGATGCAGAAAGTACGAATGAAATCCTGCAGTGAGTCATGGGAAAATACAGAAAGCGTGCATGGGAAGGGAAGGAAGCAAGCTGAACGGCAGGGGTGTGAAGGGAGGCAAGAAAGGAGGAGAGAGGAGAGAAGAAGGGAGGGGAGCAAAGTGGCAGGAAGAAGAGAGAGGGTATGAAGGGATCGAAGGCAAGGGAAAGAAAGGGAAGATGGACGAGATTAAGAGGAGCCACAGATGGACTTTCGAAAAAAGAAGGGAGGAAATGGTAGAGGAGAAGACTCAAAAAAACACGAGCCCCCGTGCCACAGTGCTAAGAGAGCCGCAAAATGATTTTTTTTTTAAAAATACGTGAATTGTGCGCATGCACATTGGGCTTTTCCGCTTACAGACAGAACTCACTCACAAAAGTGAACTGACCAATCATATAGGTTCCCTGCAGTGGTCATAGTAGAGGCAGAGGCAAAATGATGTTTTTTTATGGGAACGGAGGGGGCAGCCATTTACAATATGGGAAGCAGCAACAAACTAGCACTTTGGAAAAACAAAAGAAAAAATTGTCAGTGTGTGGTACTCGTGTGCTTTTGAAGCAGAACTCCAGGTAACTATTGCTAAAGAGGTTTGATGCACGAGATAGTGATAGTACACTACTCCTGGTGTGGTAATATAGTGAACAACATGTGGGCACCAACAATGTACATATCTTTATGCATTGAAAAATATAAAGCTATACACAGATGTTAATCCATCTAGCCAGACAGAAAGACGGTTGGTTGGACAGACAGGCGGAGGGTTGCAGGGGAATCGGGGAACAGACTGAAAGAAGAACCGACAGACACGCATAGATGGGCGGATGAATAGATGTATGGAAGGACAACGGACTGACAAAGACAGATAAATAACATTAAACTTATAGACAGAAGGGAGAGATAACTGGATTGGCATATCAATGTACCAAAACATGAACAAAGGCCAGCCACTAGACTGATAAATGGGAGAAAGGAATGGGGGGATACAGGAATTGTATAGACAAGTACACAGAGAGGCATATCTACATTAAAACATAACTACATAAACAAACACTGGCAAAGCCAACTGGTCTCACTTTTTTAGTCTCTTTGTTTTTGCCGATGTTATGCAACATCAGCAAAAAGATTTTTTTTACCAATGTTGTAGAATCGGCCAAAATAATTCAAGGAGCGGGAAGCACACGAGGAAGAGAGCAATAAAGACAGCAGGAGTCTTTAGTGGGAGGAGAAGCACACTAGGGAGAGATCCACAAAGAGTGCACAGGAGGGGTTTCTGTGGGAATGCACATATGGTGAGAAAACAACATGGAGTACAGGGGGTATTTAGTGAGGGGAACCTCACAATGGGATACAGAGTGCGTTGGGGGCGGAATAAGTGGTGGCACACGGAGAGACAATATAGTGTGGCGTGAAGGGGTGGGGTGGGGTGCAAGCACTGGAGGGAGAGAGCAACACAGCACCAGGATGTTTACAGGGAGAACACACAAAAGGGAAAGAGCAACACAGAGGGCGCATGTAGGAGGCTTCCAAGGAGAGTAGCACACGGAGATCGCAACACAGAAAGTAGGTTGAAGCGCGCAAGGGAGAGTATTGGAAAAAATATGCACTGCCAGGGAGAAAGATGGCAGACAGAAGGAAAGCAGGCTGTGGCCATTCTTAACCAGGAACAGCGACTCCTTCAGCATACTGCAGCTGTGATGTATAACATCACTTCCAATTACTTGCTGTGCTCCTTCTTGCTGTCCAACTCCAGGATGCATATGGCCCAGCAAGCAACTACCAGACCTGGAAGTACATTATAAGTAGCAGTAGGGCAAAAAAGCAGAGCAACAAGAAGTGGGCAAAGAGGTGTCACCACTAGGGTGTTACCAACACGCCGCCCCATCTGGATAAAAATAAATCAACACACATCACAAATCAAAACTGCTTGTTCTACACAGCAAAGGAGCTTAAAGCACAGCTCTTCAAGGAACCCCCAGGCTCCTCGTGGCCCCAGGGTGAGCTCTAAAGAGGACTGCCCCCCTCCCAACCCACCCTTCAGCTATGTACACGGTCTTGAATGAATTCCCATCACACTGCCGTGTACAGCGCTTCATTTCTTCATGCCCAGGTTTGTGCTCCAGGCGCACTCACAAGAACTGGACATCAAAAGACAAGCCTCACGTTGAGTAGATGCAAGGCCTGCCAGCCGCCTCAAAAACATCAAAAAGACGAGTGAAGAAAGGCATCCTTTGAAAACTAAAATAACAAACGCAACAAGATATTAAAGACAAGAGAGCAACACCTTCGGGTAAAGTTCGCGCTATACAAAATCGCATTACATAAATAAAAATTTAAAAAACGATTGCTATGGTAAAACAAGGTAAAACCCATACCAGATATGCGACCCCAGGGCGAGAGAGCGGAATGAGCGGAAGCAGGAATAGACGTGCGCGTGCACTGCCGAAACCTGCCGTGGGGCGGGACTTCTGTTTTCTGCTGGAAGCCCGCGCCCACGGAGTGTCCGGCCAGAGGAGCAGTGGTGACGCGGGGCTCCCATGCCCGAAGGAGAGCCCCGCAGTGGCTTCTGAAGTCCGGAGTTGCGCCGATGAGGTGAGTGGGGCTTAGTTGTAGTGGGGGGTGGCGGCGGGGGAGGGGTGTGTGTGTGTGTGTGCGCTGGTGTGTGTGTGTGCGCACGCTCTTGTGTGTGTCGGCGGGGGGTGGGTGGTGGTGTGTGTCTCTGTATGTGTGCGCTCGTGTGTATGCGTGCGTGTATGAGCGCTAGTGTGTGTGTGCGTACGTGTATGTCTCTGCTTGTGTGCCTGTGTGTGTGTGCGCGTGTCTCTGTGTGGGTGTGTCTGTGATCAGCTTGCCGGAATCGGAGCGCGTGGTTGTGCGCGCCACCTGCTCTGATCCGATCCTGGCAGATGCGCGCGGCCAGGTCTTGTCTCCTGGAAAGCTGAGGCAGTGACAATATGTCTCTGGCAAGACCGCGCTTCGCGCAGTTAACGCCACGAGACCTAAAAAGGAAGGCCCAAAGAAACCCTGGTGCAAGAATTGTAAGGTTAATACTCACTGGACCAGTGAATACACCAAAAAGGAGACAGCTCCAACCACTATTGCCCCTAAGGCACCTGCACCCTCTAGTACAGTTAATAGTGGTGGTGCTCAACCCAAGGCTATAATGGGGTTAACCCTGGGTACTGAGATGGATTCTGGCCTAGTCAGAATACCAACTCAAGCTGTTCTTGTCTGTGATGTGAACATGGCTTAGTCCTCTACTGTGAGCCCCAATAACTTTAGCAAGTACAGACAGACACCTTTAATCAATAACAAAGTGGCTCAGGCCTACAGGGACACATGTGCCAGTGTCACCATGGCGACACCTAACTTTGTGGACCCTGGACAGATAATACTCGGTGACAATTACCTAGTGACCAATGCAAGCAATGTCACTACCACCCATAGTATGACAATTATTAATTTCTCCTGGGGAGGGGTAACTGGCCTCAAAAGAGTTGTTGTTAGTTCAGACCTCCCTGTAGAATGTCTGCTTGGCAATGATCTGGAATCTTCAGTCTGGTCTGAAGTGGAGTCTAGGACTCATGCAGAGGTGTTATGTATATCAGCACATGTCCTCGTTGTGACCAGGTCACAGGCCAAAAGGTGCAAAACTGAACAGGCCCTTGATCCTGAAACTATGGACCAGTTGCCTACCAAGAGAAAGAGCCGTAGGGTTAAGGCAGTGCCTTCCCCCCTGCCTCAGAATGAGGATCAGACTTCTGAGGAAGCTGATTGCAAGACCCAAGAAGGAACTGTCCTAGAAGAGCTCGAGCCTGATCAGGTTGAGTTTCTTGGGACAGGGGGATCTTCAAGGGCAGATCTGAGGCAGGCGCAGTTGGACTGCCCCTCTCTTGAACCCCTCAGACAGCAAGCTGCTGCTAAGGCTGCTGGGAATGCTACAGGTACCCATGGGGTGTATTGGGATGAAGGAATCCTTTATTCAGAGGCTAGAGACCCCAAGCCTGGTGCTTCCAGGAGGTTGGTCATACCTTTGACATTCAGGGGCTTCCTTCTTACCTGAGCCCATGATATTTCCCTAGCAGGACATCTTGGCCAGAACAAGACTTGGGACAGGCTTGTCAATCAATTTCACTGGCCTCACATGTCAGAAGATACCAAGGAGTTTTGTCGCTCCTGTGTCACCTGCCAAGCCAGTGGCAAATCAGGTGGCACCACAAAGGCCCCCCTAATACCACTACCTGTGGTGGGAGTTCCCTTTGAAAGAGTTGGGATAGACATTGTTGGACCAATGGATCCCCAAACAGCATCTGGGCACAGGTTTATTCTGGTGGTAGTGGATAATGCCACCAGATACCCAGAAGCTATTCCCTTAAGGACCACAACAACACCTGTTGTGGGTGGCAAGAGCCCTCCTGGGAGTTTTCTCAAGAGTGGGTTTTCCAAAAGAGGTTGTCTCAGACAGAGGTGAAAACTTTATGTCTGGATATTTGACTGATATGTGGAAGGAGTGTGGAGTGAACTATAAGTTCACCACACCCTATCACCCACAGCGCAATGGTCTGGTGGAGAGATTCAACAAGACCTTAAAGGGCATGATCAAGGGTTTACCTGAAAAGCTTAGGCGAAGATGGGACATCCTTCTGCCCTGCCTTTTCTTTGCCAATAGAGAGGTCCCACAGAAGTGGGGTTGGCAACAGCCTTTTTGAACTTCTGTTTGGGCATCCTGTAAGAGGACCCCTTTGTCTGGTGAAGGAAGGATGGGAGTTACCTCTCAAAAATCCTAAACAAGACATTGTGGACTATGTATTTGGTCTCCGCTCCAGAATAGCTGAGTACATGAAAAAGGCATCCAAAAACCTTGAGGCCATCCAGGAACTTAAAAAAGCCTGGTATGACCAAAAGGCTGTGCTGACTGTTTACCAGCCAGGACAGGAAGTGTGGGTGTTGGAGCCAGTGGCCCCAGCAGCACTCCTAGACAAATGGTCTGGACCCCACACTATTGTACACTATTGGTTGACCTTGGAACTCCCAGGAGCCCCAGGTGCTTCATGTCAACAGATTAAAGGCATATGTTGACAGGGCAGACATGGGCTTGCTCATGGCTACAGATGAGGGACAGGAGGAGGACAGTGACCCTCTCCCAGACCTGCTTTCTCAAAACCCTGATGATGGTTCAGTTGATGGAGTGGCCTTGGCAGGCAGCCTCACTGACCAACAGCAGCAGGTCTGCAGACAAGTTCTACAGTCCTACAGACATATGTTTTCACTGACTCCAAGTCGGACAAGCTGGTGCACCCATGAGGTGGACACTGGTGACAGTCTGCCTGTGAAGAGTAAAATCTACAGGCAAACTGACCATATCAGGGACTGTATCAGGACACAGGTCCAAAAGATGTTGCTGTTTAATGTCTATATAACCCCCCTGGTTTTTCTGACAGAACAGTTTGGGGCCAAGATAATAGGGTATGCAGATGATACCCAGCTGTTGTTTACCTGGCCGGATGATAATCTGGACACAGCGGTTGTTCATCTGTGCTTGTCCGCTGCATTTCGTTGGTTAACACAGGCCCAATTGAAATGCAACGAGGAAAAATCTGAAGTACTTTTCTATGGCTCCTTCCCCACCTCGTTTAAGAACTCGTTGTGGCCACCAAACATTCCTTGCCCAAAAGAGATGGGGAGACCAGCAAAAAATCTCGGCATCTGGTTCACAGAGGACCTCAAATTTGAGGCCCACATTAATAAACTTACAGGCACCTGCTTCGCTACCCTAAAAATGCTCCGCAAATTCTTCCCTTTGCTCCCTAGGGATGCTAAGGAGACGGTTTGCCAGAGCACTTATACTGGCTAGGCTGGATTATGCAAATGCACTGTTTAGTGGCATCCCGGCCTATTTGGTAAAACGCCTCCAAATCATCCAGAATGCGGCAGTCCGACTCTTGTTTAACATCCCGAGATGGAAGAGCGTTCGTTCTGAGATGCGTACGCTCCACTGGCTTCCGGTTGCCCAACGCATTCTATTTAAATCACTGGTGCTTGCGTTTCGTGCTTCTCATGATCAAGGCCCCCTGTATCTGAGGAAGAGATTTACCAGCTATGTTCCTGCACGCCCCCTCAGATCCTCTACCTTGCACAAACTGTATCTTCCCTGCTTCAAACGAGCAAGACTTGGTGGCCAATCGATCTCAGTGATCGGGGCCCGGGTCTGGAATGCTCTCCCTCTCCAGCTACGATCTATGTCCTCAGTGGCTGTTTTTAAAAAGCATTTGAAAACTCATCTGTTCAAGAGTGTAAGTTAAGTTTTCTTGTATGTCTGACTGTCTACCTCTCCTCTACCCGCGCCAGGATACTCTCCAGTAACGGAGCGCGCTATAAAATAATTTATACATACATACATACATACATACATACAGATGGGAGTTATTGAGCCCTCAGAGAGCCCTTGGGCCAGTCCTGTAGTGTTAGTGCCTAAACCTCACACCCAAGATGGTAAGTGAGAGATGAGGTTTTGTGTGGACTACAGAAGTCTGAATGCTGTCACTAGGACAGATGCCAACCCAATACCAAGGGCAGATGAGCTCATTGACAGATTGGCTTCTGCCAAGTTGTTTAGCACATTTGACTTGACAGCTGGCTACTGGCAAATCAGACTAGCTGAGGATGCAAAAGCCAAAACAGCATTTTCAACCCCAGGAGAACATTATAAATGTGTGATAATGCCCTTTGGTCTGAAGAATGCACTTGCCACTTTCCAAAGGTTGGTGAACCAAGTCCTCCCAGGTCTGGATGACTACTGTGCAGCTTATCTTGATGATATTGCTGTCTTTAGCTCCACTTGGGAAGATCACCTGATCCACCTGAAGAATGTTTTGGAGGCCCTGCAGAAGGCAGGCCTAACTATCAAGGCTACTAAGTGCCAGATAGGGCAGAGTAAGGTTGTATACCTGCTCCACCTTGTAGGTGGGGGTCAGGTTCAACCACTGGAGAGCAAGATCCAGACCATAAAGGACTGGACTCCTCCAACCACCCAGACACAGGACAGAGATTTCTTGGGCATGTCTGGGTACTACAGGAAGTTTGTTAAGAACTATGGGTCCATTGTGACTCCTTTTAATGACCGTCACCTCAAAGAAAATGCCAAAGGAAGTTCAGTGGACAGTAAGCTGTCTTAAGGCATTTGATGACCTGAAGCAGGCAATGTGCACTGCACCTATTCTGCAAAGTCCAGATTACTCCAAAGAATTCATTGTCCAAACAGATGCTTTGAGTTAGGTGTGGGAGATGTTCTTTCATAATTGAATAAAGATGGTCAAGGCCAGCCAATAGCTTTTATTAGCAGAAGGCTGACCCCTAGAGAGAAACGTTGGTCAGCTATTGAGAGGGAGGCCTTTGCTGTGGTTTGGGCCCTGGCGAAGCTGAGGCCATACTTGTTTGGTACTCACTTCAAGATTCAGACAGACCATAAGCCCCTCTTGTGGCTAAATCAGATGAAGGGTGAAAATCCCAAACTGCTTAGGTGGTCCATTTCTCTACAGGGGATGGACTTTACAGTGGAACATAGACCTGGGACTGACCATGCCAATGCAGATGGACTCTCCAGATATTTCCACTTAGAACATGAAGACTCAACTGGTTAAGGTTTGTTTAATGTCCCTGCGTTGGGGGGGAGGGGTTGTGTAGGAGAGTAGGGTCTGCTTCCTGTGGTCACCCCCACTTTTTGCTGTGATTTTCTGGTTTTTCAACTTTAGTGTGGCTGTGGACCTGCTAATCAGACCCACATCCCAGCTGTTCTCTCTCTCAATTGATACCAAGTACTTTAGGTACATACCTGATTGGGTATTGAGTCACCTTTGTGAGCCCCTGTATAGTGTACCATAAGTACCCAGGGCATAGGTGCATCCAAGGCCTACCAGGGGCTGCAGCATGTATTATGCCACCCCTGGCTGGCCATCCAAACTGACACCACAGGCTAATCACTCAGCTTGGGTAAGGTGGTGTAATCACCCCCTACTTAGATATAGTATATCTATATCTACCTTATATATAGACACATAGTAACCTATAAATCACTCCTATGGCAGGCCTTAACAATCCTGGAGGCAGAGTGCCTGGTTTTATGTGGGAGGGTGCCCTAGCATGAGCTGAGCCCCCTCTGCAGCTTTCAGAACCATGTCCTTATAGCTGTTCTATGATATAAGCAGAGCCAATCCTGCATATCCCGCAAATACCTTGGCAGCCAATCTCGCTCTCCCCCGCCGCCGCTCCACACATCGCGGCCGCCAAGAGGGGGGAGCGTCTTCATTGTTTAGGGCTCCATTTTCCCAGCGTCCCCTCCTGACATCCGGGGACGCTGACAGCCGCGACTGAATCCCGCGCCCGGAGGCGCATAAGAGGGAGCTGTCCCACCCGGGCAGAGGGCGGGCCGTCTGTGACCGTCCGGGGTCGACCAGGGACGGGATGGGCCATCCCCCTTGACTTTGATTAATGCAAAAGGTGCTTTTTTTCGGACTGTTTTAAGTCTCATGGAGTCTTTAAAAGAAGGAAGCCAGGATTGACAGATAGGGTTGGGAAATAGTTACTCAAACCCTATGATGTCCAATCCCACTAAAACACGCTCGGTTACGAGCAAAGCACATCTAGCTGGCACCCCAAAACAAACTACATGTGATACAAACATTGGACCACTTAACAAAGTAAAAAAAAACACTGCTATTGACCTGATGTTGAGGAAGGTATCTGGGGAGATTGAGCGTATGGAAAGGAGTTTGTCCTCTTCACCAATTCCTATATTAGTTACCCCCACACAATCAAGGGATCAAACATTAGCTGAAAGCCCCAATATGACTGGGAACATAGAGCTAGTAAGTAACTCAATGGAGGGCATTCCCTGTGCACAACATGTACCACAGTCTGGGGCTGAAAGTCCAGGGCACAGCAACCTTCCCGCTCAGAGTAAACTCAAACAACGGGGGGGGGGCGGCAAGGGCCTGAATAGGAAAAACAAATCAAATATAGGAACTGGTCGATCTAAAAACAGACAAGAGGTCACCCCTGCAGAAGACAGATTGTCAACCAATGTAAGTCCACCAATGTGGATAGAGGAGGTAATTGGAGAACTCAAAAAACATCTGGAAGCCTTTCTTATCACCCAGTTAAAACCGATTGTAAGCAGGATGGATAAAATATCCAACGAACTGACAGAACAGGGCAAGATAATGGGTCCGATAAATAAGAATCCTACCATAGGCCCCAATCAACCCACAAATACGATCACTGACAATTTAGCGAGTAATAACAACTGTGTCAGTAACATCCAACACACGATCGCCCAGGTACATGACCCCCTTAAAGCTCCTCAACATCTTGAGAGGGGATCAAATGACAAGAGTGGCACCAAAAATACAGATAAAGTCCACCAGCAACCAACTATACAAATGGGGCAGTCAGACCATCACTTAACCCAAGGTCCATCTAGCTTATCTCAAACTGATTATGATTCATTCCACAGCCTAGAAAGTCCTCGGCCTCATATAAATCTACCACCAGAAGTGAGCCCCTATGTCATAGTATTCGCAGGGGCGCCGGAACTCAGGGCCGCAGAAAAAGAATCACACTCACAAATACACTCAAAAATTGCAAAGTGGTTGAATATCCATAGGCCCTTGAACACCGGGGAAAGGGGGGAGATATTACATGTAAGAAGAGTGAATTGGCTAGGAAGCAGGAAAAAAGATATAAGAGGGGACTGCATTGTGGCAAATTTCAGAGATGTTAATCTGGTGGAATACATACTGAGAAATACAAATAGAAATCACACCAGCACAATCTGCACCCTCTCACTGGGGTATTTTTACCCAAGGAGACGGAGCATTAATAACCTGAATTACCCAATGTGGAGTGCAGGAAGGACACCAATTAACCAAAAGGACAGAATCCTAACCCATCCAGGCCAGTTCCTGTCATCCCGAGACTACCCACAGTGGAGAAATAGATTTGCCCCTCTGCAGTCGCTCGACGAAAACGACTGACTACCCACTATAGATAACGAGCAAGCAAATATTGCAATTGGGGAGGGATTTGTTCATAGTATGAAAGGGATAGGAGGAAGCGTGGAAGCTATGAGGACAGAAGATCCCCCAATGCAGAGGGATGAGGTTGCAAATGTCCTAAAGACTCATGAAAAAACAGCGTCTAGACTGAATGACCAGATCTCAGAGGGAAGAAAAGCATCTAGGGCAGGGCTAGTCTTTTTGTCCTGGAACATAGCCGGCCTGGGGGGTAAATTCGAAAATAAGGAGTGGCGGGAGTACATCACGGGCTTTCATATTATAGCCTTACAGGAGACATGGGCACGAGACAATAATTCCTGTCAACTAGAGGGCTATAAATGTTTTTTTAGGCCAGCGCAGGAAGGCAGATCAGGGAGGGCGAAGGGAGGGCTAGTTATATATGTTGACCTAGATTTAAAAGGTATATGGTCACAAACCTTATGGGTATCAGACACCATACAAGCAGTGGTATTCCAGGGACAGGGACAGAGGTTCCTAATATTAAACTTTTATAATTCAGGCCCAGTTGACGGAAACTACCCTGTATTACAAGAACTAGAGAGCAGACTAAGCAATGAAACCGACCGAAGGCAGGGGGGCCCTGAACCAACAATTTTTTTGATGGGTGACTTTAATTGTCACCTGTGTCCAAAACTACTCCCCATGAGCCCTGATTGGTCCTCCTGCCCTGAAGAAAGTGGTCCACACTTTGAACACAACAAAGAGGTTGGCCCTCACCCACACAATGGACCTGTTGGCACTGAAAATAGGGGACACTCTTATACCAACATTTAAGGGAAGAGGCTGCTCTTCCATCATAGATTTTATTCAAATATCTGCCTTTGCTAAAGACCAGATTAAAGAGGTAAGAACGGAGTGGAGCCCCTTTAGTTATCACAAGAGGCCTAATCCTCGAAATACAACTTAATGGCCAGTCAGCAGGATATGCTGCTGAAGACACTGTAATCAGCCCAACTGATCAGGGGAGGCGCCTAAGATGGGCAAAGATTAATGCACAGGAATTTTATAGCTCCCTAGTGGAAAGAGGGAAAGAACAATTAGAGGCTTGCCTCGAACTTTCAACAGAGGGCAGAGATGTGGTCCTGGCATTTGAAGCCTTAACTAGGGTGGTTGAGGGACTATTAAAAACCAAGCGACCTATAAAGGAACCGCCAACACCAAGATGGTTTGACACTAGTTGCTCCCGGGCTCTAAGGGAGCTAAAATTGAGCCTCAAGAAGTGCCCGAGAGATAAGAATGAAATTGCCCTATGTAGACGTAACTATAAAATGCAGGTCAAGCAGAGAAAGACCACGTTACAAAAGGAAGTTTGGGCAGACCTGAGGGAAGCAGGAAAAAATAGGGATTACAATCAATTTTGGAGGATCATTAACAGACCCTGCTACCAAGATTCTAGCTCCCCTGTCATTAGTACCAACATAGTTCCCGAGCAATGGATCAACCATTTTAAGAGTCTATACAATCAGCAGGGGGAGATAGTTAGGGCCGGAGAGTGGGAGGGGGCGAGACCCACTGAACTAGAATTTTCTTTAATGGAAATCTCGAATGCAATTCAAGGCCTGACTCGAAATAAGGCACCCCCCCCAGACCTCTATTTAAGCAACATAGATTTATGGGCACCGATTATGAGTATTAAACGCAGCAATAAAAACTGGGCTCCCGCGATCTTGGTCAACAGCGCTGATTGTCCCTATTTACAAGAAAGGGTGCAGGGACAACCCGCAATGCTACCGTCCAATCTCGCTGATAGACGTGTCAGCCAAACTACTTGGCAGGGCAGTTTTAAATCGCCTTGTTGAGTGGACCGAAGTACACCATACCCTAGCAGACACTCAGTGCGGTTTCAGAGCCGGCAAATCAACTAGTGACCAATGCCTTAATCTTGATCTACTTGTTGCCAAATACACGAAAACTGGTAATGGAACAATGCATATGGGGTTCATGGACCTGGCAGCTGCATTTGTTAACGTAAATAGAAGCAAACTCTGGGCCCTCATGTTTAAATTGGGAATTGACCCAGACCTTATAAATATCTTAAAGGAACTCCATTGGAACACCACTGCCAAAGTCCGCTATCGCGCGGGAGGTGAGTACCGATCCCTTCCCGTGCACTGGCGGGGTGAGGCAGGGGCGTATCCTGGCCCTCTTCCTATTCTCCCTTTACATAAATGACTTGGAGACCTCACTGACGGCTCTGGAGACTGACTGCCCTAGAGTAGGATTGCGTCATGTACCAGTTCTGCTTTATGCGGATGACGCGGTCCTGCTTGCACGAACAGCAGTGAGCCTGCAACATCTGGTCGGTGGATTCGTAAGGTTCATGGAGAATCTGGATCTCTCAGTGAACCTGACCAAGTCATTTGTCATGGTGGCTGGGAAAAAAAAAACCAAGAGATTTGTATTTAAAATAGGAACTCATGCCTTAGAAACTGTAAACACATTCTCGTATCTGGGTCTCTTGTTCGATGGAGAGATTAGGTTTTCCCCTTTGGTGGAGGAAAGATGCAGGAAACTGGTGTCAGCAAATGGTGCTATTCTAAACTTTGCACGTAGGATGGGCCGCTGGTCATCGGAGCAAGTAAGGACGCTGTATAGAGCGGTCAGCATTGCCAAAGCTATGTACGGGGCAGAGGTGTGGGGTTTTAGGGATGTACACCGGATACAAGTAGAGGAAGACAAATTTCTAAGAAAATTGCTGAAGGCACCACAGACCACCCCAGCAGCAATTGCACATAAGGAGCTTGGTATTCCGTATATATCTGGGAGAAAATTACAAAAAACAATTTGATGGACAGAATGTAGATCAATGTCTTACATTCACCCCAGTACAAGGATCTGGGCCTAAATCCATCGTTTTTTGCACTCCACACCACCCTGGGTCAGATAATGGCTTTATGCAAATCAGCTCTGACCCTGTGCCCCATGGGAACAGTCCAGTCCGAACTACAACAGCCATATCTTTCCCAGACCGGAATCAAGCATCCGAGGACCGGACCGGTTTCGAGGTAACACCTCTCATCAGCCCGGCTAGCTTGACTCCAGTGGTGTGGAGGCTCTGGGACCCACGTCTGAGCTACCCCAGTACACTCAGGGAGAAAATTACAAAAAACAATTTGATGGACAGAATGTAGATCAATGTCTTACATTCACCCCAGTACAAGGATCTGGGCCTAAATCCATCGTTTTTTGCACTCCACACCACCCTGGGTCAGATAATGGCTTTATGCAAATCAGCTCTGACCCTGTGCCCCATGGGAACAGTCCAGTCCGAACTACAACAGCCATATCTTTCCCAGACCGGAATCAAGCATCCGAGGACCGGACCGGTTTCGAGGTAACACCTCTCATCAGCCCGGCTAGCTTGACTCCAGTGGTGTGGAGGCTCTGGGACCCACGTCTGAGCTACCCCAGTACACTCAGGGAGAAAATTACAAAAAACAATTTGATGGACAGAATGTAGATCAATGTCTTACATTCACCCCAGTACAAGGATCTGGGCCTAAATCCATCGTTTTTTGCACTCCACACCACCCTGGGTCAGATAATGGCTTTATGCAAATCAGCTCTGACCCTGTGCCCCATGGGAACAGTCCAGTCCGAACTACAACAGCCATATCTTTCCCAGACCGGAATCAAGCATCCGAGGACCGGACCGGTTTCGAGGTAACACCTCTCATCAGCCCGGCTAGCTTGACTCCAGTGGTGTGGAGGCTCTGGGACCCACGTCTGAGCTACCCCAGTACACTCAGGGAGAAAATTACAAAAAACAATTTGATGGACAGAATGTAGATCAATGTCTTACATTCACCCCAGTACAAGGATCTGGGCCTAAATCCATCGTTTTTTGCACTCCACACCACCCTGGGTCAGATAATGGCTTTATGCAAATCAGCTCTGACCCTGTGCCCCATGGGAACAGTCCAGTCCGAACTACAACAGCCATATCTTTCCCAGACCGGAATCAAGCATCCGAGGACCGGACCGGTTTCGAGGTAACACCTCTCATCAGCCCGGCTAGCTTGACTCCAGTGGTGTGGAGGCTCTGGGACCCACGTCTGAGCTACCCCAGTACACTCAGGGAGAAAATTACAAAAAACAATTTGATGGACAGAATGTAGATCAATGTCTTACATTCACCCCAGTACAAGGATCTGGGCCTAAATCCATCGTTTTTTGCACTCCACACCACCCTGGGTCAGATAATGGCTTTATGCAAATCAGCTCTGACCCTGTGCCCCATGGGAACAGTCCAGTCCGAACTACAACAGCCATATCTTTCCCAGACCGGAATCAAGCATCCGAGGACCGGACCGGTTTCGAGGTAACACCTCTCATCAGCCCGGCTAGCTTGACTCCAGTGGTGTGGAGGCTCTGGGACCCACGTCTGAGCTACCCCAGTACACTCAGGGAGAAAATTACAAAAAACAATTTGATGGACAGAATGTAGATCAATGTCTTACATTCACCCCAGTACAAGGATCTGGGCCTAAATCCATCGTTTTTTGCACTCCACACCACCCTGGGTCAGATAATGGCTTTATGCAAATCAGCTCTGACCCTGTGCCCCATGGGAACAGTCCAGTCCGAACTACAACAGCCATATCTTTCCCAGACCGGAATCAAGCATCCGAGGACCGGACCGGTTTCGAGGTAACACCTCTCATCAGCCCGGCTAGCTTGACTCCAGTGGTGTGGAGGCTCTGGGACCCACGTCTGAGCTACCCCAGTACACTCAGGGAGAAAATTACAAAAAACAATTTGATGGACAGAATGTAGATCAATGTCTTACATTCACCCCAGTACAAGGATCTGGGCCTAAATCCATCGTTTTTTGCACTCCACACCACCCTGGGTCAGATAATGGCTTTATGCAAATCAGCTCTGACCCTGTGCCCCATGGGAACAGTCCAGTCCGAACTACAATATATATCTGACCTGATTAAAGTGAGACCCATCCTGACCTGGCTCCTAATCTGGTTAAACCCAGAAGCTGAACTCAGTAGACAAATAATCAAAGATTGCCTCCAGAGAGATAGGTGCCTACAAATCCCCTGGCTTAAATATGTTAAAGAAACTCTAGAGTGCATAGATCATCAAACACTATTTACTGACCCGGCAATGATTGATACTTCTTGTAAATACCGGATTCATAAGCAGCTGACTGATAAGTACAACTGTAGTAGGAAACAACTGGACTCTACTAAATCATCCGTAGCTGCGCACTCCACAGTAAGCAATGGTGAGGGTATGGAACCATATCTATTTTTAATGTACAATCAACAGGAGCGGTTTATAATGTGTCGTTTTAGGCTCAATTTGTTACCTAATATTTTAGCTTATCCGTCTGGTTTTACTTTAACAATTGAGCAGAAGGGTGCCTGCAGCTGCGACAATAGGTCTCCGCAGGACACCCTTCATTTTGTATTATTTTGTATTATTATGTTCCTTTTATCAAATCCCTTGACGCAGCTTTCTTGTACATATTTTAAAGGAGTCAAAAATGTCTCACGCCAAATCTGCTTTAATATTTCTCAAAGAGCAACTGACATTCGTACTCTGTGCTCTATTATGAGTTTTTTTAAAGTGGCTGTTAAATTAAGAAACACTAGGGGCTGATTTTGGGATGTACTAAATGCCTTTTTAATTCACAAAAATTTCATTTTTAATATTGTATAGTTCAGAAATGTAATGTATTTGATGATTGATGATTTGTATTATGTATTTTTATGATGGTTTTTAATCATCGAAATAAAGAGTTACTGTACTGGACTTGCAATAATTATCGCAAAATGCGCTGAGCGCGTTTGTTTTTATTGCTGCCTATCGCTGGATATTTCCGCGGAGATAACATGGTATTAACAACGTTTATCTCCACTGTGATATAAATATCCAGTGTTAGCGGCGAAATGCCTGCATATCTCTGGAATTCCAGCGATATTCATGCATTAACACCATGGTGTAGTGTAGTTCCTATTTTCCCAATAGGCCCTGTGCATTGGAATAACATAAACAGTAGTATCGACGTAGAAGTGCGGATCTTCCAGGCCTCTACTGACTATGCTAAACTTAATTGGGTTTGTTAACAACTAGCTCAGAGGTCACTGGAAACTTTCTTGACTGAATAGGAAGTGATCAGCTTCCCTGGTACAGACAAGAAGGGATTCAGTTTTCCAACAACCGTGCAACATGACAACTTTGCTCCTCAGATAAGAGTCAATCTCTAGGGTTGTGTGAAACAATAGACAGTTATTTTACTCAGTCAGTTGTTGTGCAGATTACTTTCACAATATGTAGAGAATAGAGAGACGGGCGTTTTCAATAAAGGGTAACATTTATTGAACAGTCTTTCTTCTCATACAAGAGAAATGAATTGCCACAATTGAAAGACTTGTTATTATAAAAAGTACGTACAGTAAAATGAGTATTGCGAAATAATACTGTAAAAGCATTGATATGGTTTCTTAGCCATACAATGGTTTAAAATGAATAAAACATATATACATTAGGCTAAAATACTCAACTGGTGCTATGCCTACCCCAGTGTACCTGACCTAAGCCTAATACTTGGGAGGGGAGTAAGTAAGTAGCTTTAAGTTAAGTTGGTTTTGCCAAGGTTTGCTTCAAGAATTCTCTCTAAGGGTTTAGTCAACAGCATACCTCTGGGATAGAATGCTGGAGGTCTGGTATCTCCTTCAGGGAACTCGATATCCCAGTCACTCGCAAGAGTAGGCTGGAAACGCAGGAGCTGGATTTCTCGGCAGGAGAAAAGACAGCGTCTTTCTCAGCGCGTCGAGGAAGAGGAGGGGCAGCTTGCATCTGCTGGGCTCTTGCAGGGGGACGGCTGTTCAGCTCCTATGTTCACCACACCATCGTTCGCTCGTTAGCAGCGATAGCAGTAGCAATAGCAGCGATGGTATCATCAGCATAACAGCAGCAGCATTTGCTTAAGGCAATGTTGGTAATATTTATACCTGAAAGGTGCTTGGTTTGACATAAGTTTTTGGACATAAGACGTCAATAAAGATGTCACTAGGAAGTGATCGTCTATCAGTGCTCATTAGAGTTCTATTACTAATCAAAACATAGCAAGCGGGGCTTTCCCAAGTTGCTGAGTTTTTATCTTGTTGAAGAACTCAGAGTGTTAATCTAGGAATCTTAGATAGTAACTTCTGCTATGTCATTGCACTAATGAGCTGCAAAGGAAGTAGCAGAGGAAGCGATTCTGAAATGTGGCTCTGTTCGTGTGAGGCCAGAGACGAGTTTCTGAATATTGCATTTGATCGGTTATGCCAATATAGGGGAACAAATGGATTTATAGCCGTATAGGGGCATAAGGTCACAGTATCGATCAGGGTCCTAGATTCGAACGCGACACCCACTCCACGAATTCATGTCCATCAAATTACTAAAACTAGAGCAATAAGATGCATGTGTAACATTGCCCACCCCAAAATACATATATGCATTTGAAATAGGCGTATTTGAAATACGTGAATATATAGGTACTGTACGTTTTTGAAGCATAGAAATCATTCAAATTATAGCATATGCAATTAATGAACGATTTTGCAAAAAGAATTACACATGAAATATCTCTGAATACAGAAAAGAAGGGCGAGATAATTTCATCACATATAAATGCATTGCAGTAAAATGTGCTAGAGGCTGGTGTAAAGTTATTATGTCTCTAGATTTATCTAAAAATAGAAGTAGAAGCTTCTGTTCTTTATGAATAAGTCTACTTTAAGCAAAGAATTTGTTTTCCAAAAAAAAAGGTGAATATCTTTTAAAAAGTGTTCAATTCAAAAGAATTCTTGCAGAACGGGGGAATAGAGTTCCAACGCTTTTAGCAGTTTTTGTTGTTCAAAACTGAAGGCCGAATTCAGAGTTCATGGGAACGCTGTGTGTCGGAATGCTTCTCTAAAGTTATTGTTTCTGTTTGGGTGAGAACATCATATCAGACAGGCTCTCAAAGAATAGGTCTACAAAATCAGGTGACAGTTCGACCAAATTCGATAGTGCTGTAACTTGGCAGGTGTGAGAATGATTGCTGTCATCAAAGTCTGGATCAGCAATGCTCACAGAAGGTCGTACCTGGGTGATGTTGCTTTTGTCACTCGCTCCACTGTTACCACCTAGTCGTAGTACAGGAGTCTCAATGAATGCCGTCATCAGGATTGGTAGCCGCTGGGGACAACACAATGCGTGAGCCGTTATCGGACTTAGCAAAGTATTGATATCCATTGGTACTGCTGATGGAAGTGCAAGACATATGTCCAACACGCACTCATCTCCGCATAGGATACATCGAAGTACAGGTAAGATGCAGTTTTGCCATATCGGTCTGAATGAAAGGAACCAGGTCATGTTTAGATCTCTCAGCCTGGCCAATCCAAGGACTCTAGTTATTCTGTCCCGGTAGCGAATTGCTAGGATTGTTTCTTCCATTCCCATAGGAGTCATGTCTGAGCTGTGGCTTGCCATATCGGAGCAGGAGGGTCAAAAATAAAATGCCTGCTACAAGTCCCAAAAATAGGGGTATGCCGCCGAAGACTGAATGGACAAAATTAGGAATGATTCCCAGAATTGCTTTGAATGGTGTTAGTAGTCCCGTAAAAATGGTCTTAAACATGCCTGGGATGCCTGTGGCACTAGACATGTTAAGGAGTTGGCTAAGCATTTCTACGAAATGCACAGGGCAATTTGTTGATAAAAGGTCATGAACCTCCGTAGCTGTCCTTGCAACTAGGAGATCATACGTCTCTTTTGATGACGTGATGGGCACTGTTGTCTGCAAAAGCACAGACTTCATTCTTATTAAAGTATCAATTCGTATAGAAGAGAAATTCAGACGAGGCCAGATGGGAGTCTCTATGTCTCCAGGGCCACTCGGAAACAATGCTTGCATACAGCATTTGACCATGGGAGTTACGCTTACGAGATACGCTTTCCCTGGCAAAAGGCCACAACATCTGTGATCCGTTCTTAGAATGTAACTCCCATTCGCGAGTTGCATAAAGAAAGGCTTCCCTGTTTCTCCAAGATTTTGGAGAAACATGTCAATTCCTTACTTAGCTCTTTTGTTGAATCCTCCAATTTTCTCCATGGATCTCAGTCCGGTTTCAGGGCTGGTTTCTCCACGGAAACTACTCTCCTTGGCGTGTCAGAAACCATCAGGCGCCAAGTGGATAATGGTGAGACGGTGGCACTCATCTTGCTTGATTTGAGTGCCGCTTTTGACACCGTCTCCCATTCCATCTTATTATCCACCTTGGAGGCAGTTGGTGTTGGTGGTACCGCCCTGGCCTGGATTGCTAACTTTTTGTCTGATCGCACGTTTCAGGTTTTTTCTTCTACCTCTGTATCATCCATCCTTCCTTCTTCTCACGGTGTTCCCCAGGGCTCTATCCTCAGCCCCCTTTTCTTTAACCTGTACGTAAGGCCTCTTGCGTTCTTGGCCGAACAGGCTGGTCTCACAATTTACTCCTACGCTGATGACACTCAAGTCATCTATTCACTTTCCACTAACAAAAACCTCCCTTCCTCCTCTCTCCAAATTGGATTAAAGCATATATCGGACTGGATGTTGAAGCACAAACTGAAGCTCAACAGGGATAAAACAGAGCTGCTCCTGTTTGGACCCGACACCTCTCTCTGGGGCCCTCACCACTGGCCTCCGGAGATGGGTCCCCTACCCATTCCATCAGTGTCTGCCCGCAACCTCGGTGTGATCTTCGATAACCAACTTACTTTCAAACATCATGTTGTGAAGGTTGCGGCCACCTGCACTACCATCATCAGGTGGCTGAGAAAGATCACTTGGATGCTGCCTACAGACACTTTGAGGACCGTTGTCCAGGCCCTTGTCATCTCACACCTGGACTATGGGAACATCCTGCTCTTAGGTGCTGCCAAAGAGGTAACCAGAAAATACCAAGTGGTTCAAAATATGGCAGTTCGTCTGATTTGTCACCTTCCCGCAAGATCATCGGTCACTCATCACAGGCGTAACCTGCACTGGTTGCGCATTGAAAGCAGAGTGCACTTTAAAGCACTCTGCTACATGCATAAAATCATGACTGATAGAGCCCCGCGCTATCTTGCTGCTCTAGTCCAGCAATATGTTCCCCCCCGTACACTCAGGTCCTCGTCACAAAACAAATTTAAAATTCCACGCATCAACAGAGCCAAAATGGGTGGCCGCTCGTTTGCCCTGCTGGCCCCATCCTTATGGAATTCTCTTCCTCAACCCTTGCGCACGGAATCGTGCTTTCTGAAATTCCGTAAAGGAATAAAAACATGGCTTTTTAACAACTAATGTCCCTTCCTCTTTTCACCGTTCAGTTTGCTCTAGCGCCGGGAAACCTCCGGGTAGCTGTGCGCTTAATAAATGTAATAATAAATAAATAAATAAATAAATCTGCGCTGCAGGTGTGAGAAGCTGGTGACATGAAAGGTTGTTAGAATTACCTTCACAGGCTCCGTGTAAATTAATACCCTGGCACAAAAGTATACCGCTTAGCGAACGTTTAGAGTTTTCACCACTAAGAAATACATTTTTGTCGCTGTCACTATAGCATGAATGTGTGTATGGTAATTTCCATGTTGACTTAACGTATCCTTTACCTAATCGTTCATACTGGCCAGTAGGTATGTATTCAAGGCACTTTTTAAATTAGAAAGTTGTTATCGGAATTGTGATAATCCCGTGTATTATCCATTCAATGACAGGACTTTCTGACATTGTCAAAGGTAATCTCCCAAGTTTTTCGATGCTCAGGATTGTATAGTCTGCTCCTTTCTGTGCCAAGCTGATTTGTTTATCAGTAAGGTTAAAAATGGAAAACAATGACGTTGTGTTGATTAAACGCCAAGGCACATAGCCTGAACGAAGATTTTGCAGCGTCCAGCCTAACTGTACAATAGAACGTAATTGTGAATGGCCATGCTGTAACATTAGCAAGTCTCTGTCTATTATATCAAAGGCAGATGATACAATATTGTCCAACGAATATATTCTGGAGGACAGAGTCATTAACCCACTGTCCACTACAGAAAGTGATTTTTCCAAATTAATACGATCAATTTCTCGTATTTTTCCAGCTGTTTCAAACTGTGTGACTTTCCAAGCCTCGTTGTATACCGCATATATACTGGTCGCTATGAAACGCTTTTGACGCTGTTTGCGTTGTCCCAGAATGAAATCGCGCAAATCAGCACCCTCTTTAAGTAAAGACAAGTGTTGATTAATTTCAGCCAGTGTGGATGATCCTAGCCATTCGAGGCAGTTTCCCTACACTGTATGTTGTTACTATCCCTGGATGTTGTCTCTGGGAGTATCTAGGGTCTTGTCTGGTCATTTTTAACCCCTGTGTTTTATTCAGGAATCTATCTTGACAGTTGTTTGTGTCAGTAGGCCAGATTAACCACTTTTTCCAATCAGGATGTGTTCTGTTAAAATGTAAAATTTTAGTTACGTCTATCTCAATATCTGTTGTTGCATTCTCAGGTATTGACTTTGGAATAGACGGTTTGTATAGGTCTTTGATTTTAGCTAGGCCAAGACAGGATGTTTGATGAATTGTGTCATTTAAAAACATAATTTGTTCTGGTATCATGCAGGTTCTGAATAATGCTTCTAGGCCTTGTACCTGCCAATCTTTCGTACCCCAGATGGTTTTTGTTTCAATGTTATTTTTCCAATAATCAAAACCAAATGTCATCATTTTTTCATAAAATGCTTCTGAATATATCAATTTAGTGTTTGTCAGCATTGTTTTCATTCCTGTTTTATCTAACAGTTTGTAATAAAACGTTTCTTCATCACTGGTGTTAAACCCTGAGAAGTACTTGAATTTCTCAAAGAATGTTTTAGAACTGCTTTTAGGTGGTGTAGCACAATGTTCCCATTGATTATGCTTAAAAACATTTCTAGGTTGTACAGATTTATGCAAGTAATGGTCACCATAATGTGTGAAACAGAACATCTGTTCATAACTAGACGAACCTTGTAAATAATCATGATCTGTGAATCTAGCTGACATTACTAAATCAGACATCATATTATTAATACTGTCAAAGTCCCAATCATCAGAGAATGTACTAGGTTTTACAAAGTCACTTAAGGAAACCTTGAGTTGATAAGGATACTTCAGGATCTCGACCGGACCATAGATCTCATAGTCAGTTTTCTCCCTTACTACCCCACCGGGTATTGGAATGGCTGTGACATTCACTGTTGACAGTTCCCTTTTCTTCACGTGGGATGATCTGTGTGGTTTGAGGACTAAGTTGATGTTCTGACTTGCTGTGTCCATTGTACTATATTTTCCCTCAATTAATTTTCCCAAACAAAGTACCATGATGAGCCAAAGCAGGAGGAAAAATACACCTAGACCGAACCAGAACTCTAACCATGGAGAAATAAGGTAAATTTCCTTAAGTTGATGAAAGAGTTCCGTTGCTTTTTCTTTAAAAGTCTTTTTAGTTTCTGGCATTACTTCGGGGTTGCTTTGATCCTCGGAAAAGTTATCGAAGTCGATGAAATAGCCAGAGGCAGTTCTGTCAATTGTTGGGATTGTTCTTTCAATTTGTCTTTCGGTAGCACATTCAGATGCCACATCATTGTAGAGTGGTGTTTCTTGACGAACTGTTTCAATCTGTGTCTCAAGAGGCACGAGTTCCATGGCATTATTGCATAGTCCCTCTCTGTGCACTGCAGGCTGATCAAATGTGATTAGTCTTTCAGTTTGAACCTCTTGGATTGTTGCAAGTTTGGGTATTCTGTTGTTTCTTGGGAGTCCACTGGGCCTACTGTTGATTATAGGCCACATGCTTGTGGTTTTACCAGGTCGATTGATACAACTCTGTTCTCCTTTTTACCAGCAAGGGGCGGTAGTACTACTGATCTTGTTCCGTTGATAGCTAAGACAGGTACTGCTTTTCTGTAAGAAGGCCCAAATTCCTTCTTCACCGCTATTTTTTCTCTGACTAGATCCCCAATCTTTGGAATCCAGACAGGCCTTGCTGGGGCTGTTGCTGGTGGTGCCTCGTCAGTGGTAGCTGGCTGTTGCTTTAATTTTATGTTGCTTAAGGATTTTCTTGTTTCATTCAAGTCCTGTAAAACAGCCAAACGATCTTTGATGTCAAAGTCTGTTTTCTTATCTTGCACCACTGATACCTGACTATCTAGGTCCTGAACTCGCATTCTAGTTCCGAACAATAGTTCGTATGGGCTGAAACCTTTTAGAGAATTTCTTGGCAAATTATTAAGACTGATTTGGACACTTATTAAATGTTTGACCCACCCAGCACCCGAACCTAATACCTTCGCTGTTATAGATCGCTTTATGTCCCGGTTTTTTCTTTCTACCACACTGTTCCCTTCGGGGTGTGACGGACAAGAATACCGCAACCCAACTCCCATGCTGGCCATGGCCTCCTTATAAGCTTGAGAGCTGAAAGCAGGACCCTGGTCAGAATGGAACATGGCAATTGCGTATGTGCCGATAAAGACTCGCAGATCTTTTATAACCGTTCTGGCGTCATCCATATGAACCTCGTACAGGAATCCACTGCTACCATGACAAACTCTGGGGGCCAATCTTTTTCAACTAACAGAATATCATAGCCTTTTGAGAGTTTATCTCAAAATAGACCCCTTATTTTCCTAGTCTTATCACCCTCTATACGCAATGTTATTTCGTATATCTTATGGGGCTCGCTAAGTCTGGTGTCGGCAGTTTCAACCTGAATGTATTCCTTCGTGTCCACTGTCTCCAGATGACTCATCAGGATCTTGCGGGCTATACTGATTTCTGCTGCACTGTCTAGCATTGTCTGTGCCCACTCCCCGTTTTTCAACTGTGTCCTCAGTATTCTCGGCATGTTCGATCACTCTAATACTGGCTACCTTCTTTTTTGGAAATTGAGATTTTTTACTCTGAGCAGGTTCCTTGTCTTTGGACATGGTGTACTCCCCTGGGTCTGACCGTCCTCTTCTTTCCGATTTCTGCGAAAAAGATCGAGAGGAACGTGTATCAATACTTTGATATCTATCAGGCTTCTTCAAATTATCCCTATTTCTAAGGTTATATCTTTTCTCAGAGGGCTCCCTCTGGACTGGAAAACGTTTTCTTTGGGAGTGGATTGTTTATTTCCATCCCAGCTCTTTTTAGGAGTGTTTGAAATATTTTTAATAAATAATTTTACTAACTCTCTATATGCTTTTGTTAATTCTCTTATGTTAACTAAGAGTTCTGCTTTTGACATGTTTGCAATGTCCGGATGTGGTGTGTAGCTGGCTAGAACCGGCCACGTTGCTCCTGGTCTACCTAGCGGACCGAGCCTGGTTATATGATCATTATGTTTTAGGGCGCCTTTAAACCAAAGTAAGTGTTCTTGGTATTTTAATGGGATTTCAATCTCCTCGAAAGGAGCGTATTCATCCAGTGGAACTCCTACTACATAGTAGTGGAACTCGTGTGCTGCGGCGTTTGCCGCTGGAAATTTTATCCATGAATAGAATACCTCTGTCTGCCGATCTTCGTGTGCCTCTATCACGAAGACGACTGTGCCACCTTGTGTGGGCAGTCCATTTTCTATAAGTTTTAACGTTATAGATTTTCTTAAATGTGCCGGGATGATTATTGCACCCGGTTCAGTAGTCCCGTCAAGACCCTGCTGAGTCGCATCTGCTGCGGCATCAGTTCTGTTGTTTTCTACTGACATTTTATAAATGCAGGTTTTGCAGAGCAGGTCTCCAAGGAGACAAACATTAGGTGCACAATATTTTGGAACACTGTATCCTTAAACGTTGAATAAACCAGAGCTTTACATAGGAATCTCTTCCTACTGAATTTGGGCGGATTTTAACGTTTCACCCACTCCAGACGTCTATTGGAGTATTTACGGGAGAAAGGGGTCTGTGTGAAATATGCACGACTGAGTTACTCTAACGTCTTGCGTTAGTTTATCGCCTTACCAAACGTTGGGCGCCATGTAGTGTAGTTCCTATTTTCCCAATAGGCCCTGCGCATTGGAATAACATAAACAGTAGTATCGACGTAGAAGTGCGGATCTTCCAGGCCTCTACTGACTATGATAAACTTAATTGGGTTTGTTACCAACTAGCTCAGAGGTCACTGGAAACTTTCTTGACTGAATAGGAAGTGATCAGCTTCCCTGGTACAGACAAGAAGGGATTCAGTTTTCCAACAACCGTGCAACATGACAACTTTGCTCCTCAGATAAGAGTCAATCTCTAGGGTCGTGTGAAACAATAGACAGATATTTTACTCAGTCAGTTGTTGTGCAGATTACTTTCACACTATGTAGAGAATAGAGAGACGGGCGTTTTCAATAAAGGGTAACATTTATTGAACAGTCTTTCTTCTCATACAAGAGAAATGAATTGCCACAATTGCAAGACTTGTTATTATAAAAAGTACGTACAGTAAAATGAGTATTGCGAAATAATACTGTAAAAGCATTGATATGGTTTCTTAGCCATACAATGGTTTAAAATGAATAAAACATATATACATTCATATATACATTAGGCTAAAATACTCAACTGGTGCTTCTAACTACGCCTACCCCAGTGTACCTGACCTAAGCCTAATACTTGGGAGGGGAGTAAGTAAGTAGCTTTAAGTTAAGTTGGTTTTGCCAAGGTTTGCTTCAAGAATTCTCTCTAAGGGTTTAGTCAACACCATACCTATGGGATAGAATGCTGGAGGTCTGGTATCTCCTTCAGGGAACTCGATATCCCAGTCACTCGCAAGAGTAGGCTGGAAACGCCGGAGCTGGATTTCTCGGCAGGAGAAAAGACAGCGTCTCTCTCAGCGCGTCGAGGAAGAGGAGGGGCAGCGTCCGCGGGCAGCTTGAATCTGCTGGGCTCTTGCAGGGGGACGGCTGTTCAGCTCCTATGTTCACCACACCATTGTTCGCTCGTTAGCAGCGATAGCAGTAGCGATAGCAGCCATGGTATCATCAGCATAACAGCAGCAGCATTTGTTTAAGGCAACGTTGGTAATATTTATACCTGAAAGGTGCCTGGTTTGACGTACGTTTTTGGACATAAGACATCAATAAAGATGTCACTAGGAAGTGATCGTCTATCAGTGCTCATTAGAGTTCTATTACTAATTAAAACATAGCAAGCGGGGCTTTCCCAGGTTGCTGAGTTTTTATCTTGTTGAAGACAGAGAGTGTTAATCTAGGAATCTTAGATAGTAACTTCTGCTATGTCATTGCACTAATGAGCTGCAAAGGAAGTTGCAGAGGAAGCGAGTCTGAAATGTGGCTATGTTCGTGTGAGGCCAGAGATGAGTTTCTGAATATTGCATTTGATCGGTTATGCCAATATAGGGGAACAAATGGATTTATAGCCGTATAGGGGCATAAGGTCACAGTATCGATCAGGGTCCAAGATTAGAACGCGACAATGGTAGACTTAGCTTGACAATCCACCTCCCATTGTAGGAACAGGTAAGTCATGTTTTCAGCAGGTGATAATCGCGTTTAGCACAACTTTTTTTATTGCTTCGCCTGAGTTGCTAATAGGGGGTAGTTGTGTTTGCTACTGTTTTCAGTCGCTTTTAGTTGGGAACGTCTACCTTGCATGTCATTAGCAATAATTATCGCTGACATGCAAGTCAATGGGAAAACCGGCCACTATCGCCAGAAAGCTGTTGCAAACGCCAGTTAACGACACCTTGCTGATAGGGCAAAAAAGAAATCGCTGCTTTAGCAGCAAAAGGTGCCGCTAAAGCGGCGATGAAGCCCTTGCTAATATGCCCCTATATTATGTGCAACGTCACCGCGCCTGTACTCTCGGGGAGAAACACATGAAGGCCAGCTACATTAATGGGCAAACAATAGAAAAACACACAGTAGAAAATAAGGGGCATATTATCAATAGCCAGCGATATTTATCGCTGGTCGTGCTTGGCGATAATTTACATTATCGCAGGCTATCTGCTATCATACTAACTTTGCTCATACTGCTGTTCTTCTAACACTACTAGCAATGCTCTTATGTTAACGGCTATCACTACTCTATTGATCCATCTATAACTGCTTAACTACTAAAACTGCTGCATTACTATTTTGCTACTTCTGAAGTCATTGTTAAACTGCTAACTTATTCATCTGATACTAAACACAGTATATTAATATATTTATAATAGCAACTACACCACTAACCTCATTAATATGCTGAGACCAATTGGCATTGCCAGTGCTTGTTATTGATGGAGTCACTTATAGTTTCATTTTGACGATGTTATATTATATCGCAAGTTTCCGATGGCATGTGGAGCTTCTCTGCCTTTTTGAAAGTCTGTGGGGCATATTATCAAGCCTATTATCGCCGCTTTAGCAGTCGTTTCCGGCCAAAAAGCGGCAATAATTTAATCTCAGTATTATCAAGGGCACGCTAACAGGCCTTAGCGCGTGTTTCCCTTGTACTAGCACCCATTTTACTAACGCCTTGCATTGCATCGCTGATGAGATGCAAAGTAGGCGCTCCTCACATAACTTCATGGCAATACATCGCTTTTGCAGCTTCGCAATGTTTACAAGATGACCCAGACCCGGGTAGCGATGATTAAAATCCCCCTAAGCCCCCATTAACGATGGAATCTAATGTCTGCAAAATTCCTGACTTAGCTATATTATCCTATGAGAGGTGGATTGTCAGGCTAAGTGCACCATGTCGTATTATCAAGGTTTTACCTATCGCTGAGTTTTTATCGCTGGATTTCATGCGATATTCCCGCATGTCCCCCCTATCGCTAGATTTATTATCGCCTTGGAGATAAACATTAATAATAACGCGCTATCTCGGCGATAAATCCAACGATGGCCAGCGATATGAAAAACCGTGCTAAACGCGCTTAGCGATAATCATCGCTGTTTGTTAATAATATGCCCCTGTATTTTTTCTCCACACACCGCCGGCGACTAAATCTTTATCTATTACGTGGCTCAGGTACCTGGGGTTTCAAGTTTCCCCCTATTTTTGGTGTGTGACACTAGTCCACCTGTCAAGGTTTCTTGGGTCGCTACTCGTCGACCGTCTTATTCTGAAGACGCGGGAGCCCCGAGTAGAGGAAGCGTCTTCAGAATAAGACGGTCGACGAGTAGCGACCCAAGAAACCTTGACAGGTGGACTAGTA
The DNA here is from genome assembly GCF_964263255.1 of Lissotriton vulgaris. Taxonomy (NCBI): domain Eukaryota; kingdom Metazoa; phylum Chordata; class Amphibia; order Caudata; family Salamandridae; genus Lissotriton; species Lissotriton vulgaris. Next base: position 112,965,914 of record NC_141689.1, read on the forward strand.
CCACACACCAAAAATAGGGGGAAACTTGAAACCCCAGGTACCTGAGCCACGTAATAGATAAAGATTTACAGCCTGATTCATCAAGCTGAAATCGGCTCGCAAAGGGTCAGATTCTGAGAATCTGGCCCTTTGCGAGCGCTATTTTTGCATTTGGGATGCATCATCCCAAATGCAAAAATCGGTAATTGCTAATTCGCTAAATTGCGAGGAATTACATTTAAGGAATCTCTATTTGAGATTCCTTAAATGCAATTCATCAACCATTTTTAAAATGCTAATTCGCAATTTCGGGCCGCTATTTACCGAGAGGTCAGACCTCTCGGTAAATAGCAAAAGCTTAGAAAAATGCTTTTAAAAGCATTTTTCTAAGTTGCATGTTGCGCACACACATGTCCTTTGGACATGTGTGTGTGCAACACCTGTGTGAAATTTCATTTGAGGGGTGCTACAGGGTGTCCTGTGGACACCCCTGGCACCCTTCAAATCGCAATCTTATTTGCGATTAGCTAATTGCTAATCGCAAATAAGGAATACTCCCCATTCATTCCTATGGGCCTTTTGGCCCATAGGAATGAATGGCGAGTTATTCCTTATTTGCGATTAGCAATTAGCTAATCGCAAATAAGGAATTGTAAGGAATCACATTTTTATTGCATATTCCTACTTGAATCCCGTTTTGCGAGTCCTTAATAGCGATTCGCTATGAATCGCTATTAGGGCCTCGCAAAACGGGAGCATGATGAATCAGGCGGTTAGTCTCCGGCGGTGACCGGCGGTGTGTGGAGAAAACACCCCCAGCCCTGATGAAATTGCCAATGATATTCACACAGGCAATGAAACATGTTGGCTTCATATAATACAAAACGAAGCACAATGGTAGAGTGTTGGTTGAGTAGAAACTCAGCGCAGAATAAAGGTTTTCAAAAAGCTAGGGATTTCTAACTCCATTTTTAAAGCAGGATCACACTGAGTAGCGGTGTTGATGTCTATGGGGGTATAGGCACATGGTTATGGTAGAGAAATACACTGTTGAGCTAACTGAATTTCCTTTTTTCCTACTTTTCCTTTTTGTTTATTTATGATGGGAAGGAGCCAATGATGAGAAGTGGAACACACTGACGAGAACCTGTCAGTAGTTCCCTGGTGGTTGCTCCCGTGAGGTACCTTCCCATCCACCACACATTTTTTCCTGACCTTGATTTGATTTAACTGGACCTTTCCCTTTCTGCATCCATACACGGGGCTGCACAAGCATAGCTTGAATAGAGTGATTGTAGACATTTATGCCCACATGCATCAAACTCCCGTTTTGCGATTCCAAATTTGCGATTTTTACCGAATCGCAAATAAGGAATCGCAAAACGGGATGCATTATCGAAAGTGCATAATATTTGTGATTCGGTAAAAATCGCAATTTTTACCGAATCGCAAATATTATACGAATTAAAATTTGCGATTTCGCAATTCCCATTGATTCCTATGGGCCAAAAGGCCCATAGGAATCAATGGTAATTGCGAATTCGCAAATTGGAATTCGCAAAATGTTGATGCATTCCACGTGTGCAGGAGGGGGTCCAAAGGACCCCCCCTGCACCCCTGAAATGTATTTTAAAATGGATGTTTCACACACACATGTCCTAAGTAGTATAGATATATATATATATCTATACTACTATTATAAAGAGAGAACAGACACCTTTTGGCAAGGTAAACTCGGGAACTACAGCGCCAATCCACACACCCAATACAGCATTGGAAAGGGCAGTTGCAGCAGAAGGACATAGGCTATGCAGACGCCCACCATATACATTTAAAAGGTAAAAGAACCATGCCAGCAAAGTAGTCCCTTGTGGGCGTGTCTGCATTGTGCTGTGGGTGTGTGCTGGGGGCGTGACAATCGCTGGGGGCATTCCGTCACGAGTGTTGTTTTTTCTTCCCAGGTTCTATACATTCCTGCTCCCTTTAAATAGTAATTCAGTGGAGGTCCCATTCTCTTAGAACCACCCCAAGCACAGTTATGGGCAAAAATACAACTAAAAGGCCCTGCAAAGCATTACGGGATAAGATTAGCATAACTTTTAGCATTCATGAAAGGGTTTCAATGTTTTTGAATTTTACTCATCAGGGACATCTTGGGACGATGAGGTGAACTGCAGCTTGATGTATAATATTTTCAATGCTATTGCATTTGCCTCATCAGGGACATCTAGGGACGGCGAGGTGAACTGCAGCTTGATGTATGATATTTTAGATGCTTATTGCATTTGCCTCAGTAGGGACATCTAGGGACGACGAGGTGAACTGCAGCTTGATGTGTAATATTTTAAATGCTATTGCATTTGCCTCATCAGGGACATCTAGGGACCACGAGGTGAACTGCAGCTTGATGTATAATATTTTAATTGCTATTGCATTTGCCTCATCAGGGACAACTAGGGACGATGAGGTGAACTGCAGCTCTTTGTAGAATTATTAGGATACTATAATATTCACTTCCCACTGCTAATCTCGTCCCATAATGCTTTGCAGGGGCTTGATCTCAAAATCATCACCTCTCTCACTGCTTGCTGGAAGCTAATTTCACTTTTGTGAAATGACTATATGCATTTTAGCATGTAGAAATACTTGTTATTTCACCTTGAATATATGAGGTTTCTGTTTTAATAATTGGAAATCAGACAGAACGAAATATTGCGGATTTATTGTACCAAGTTCGCGCCAATTCCGCCCACCCCTAGTTTAAATACCCCTGCACCCCATAATCAAAACCCACCCTTACTCTATAAAATACCCCAACACCCTTAAACACTAACCCATCTTAACCCTATAAATATACCCTGTACCCCAAAACCCAAACCTATCCCTAAACCCTATAAATACCCCTGTACCTCAAAACCCAAACCTACCCCTGAACCCTAAAAATACCCCTGTACCCCAAAACCCAAACCTAGCGCAGAACCCTAAAATACCCCTGCATCCCAAAACCCAAACCTAGCCCTGAACCCTAAAAATACCCCTGTACCCCAAAACCCAAACTAGCCCTGAACCCTTAAAATACCCCTGTACCCCAAAACCCAAACCTACCCCTGAACCCTAAAAATACCCCTATACCCCAAAACCTAAACCTAGCACTGAACCCTAAAAATACCCCTGTACCCTGGAACCCAAAACTGTATCTGAACCCTCAAAATACCCAAACACCCCAAAACATATACCTCAGTACCCCAAAACATATACCCCTATACCCATACTTGCCTTATCCAAACATTTAAAAAAAACATGCTTTTATCATTCATGCATTTACAACGAATTTCGTTGTAAATGTATGTGTGGTAAAAGCATATAAAATGTAATGCCATGCGTTATAATGGCTTTGCGGAGTCATGGTACTTTCGTAATGAAAGTATGCGGAGTGATGGTATGCGGAAAGAAAGTTGCGGAATAATGGGTGTTTTCCCTCCCCCGTAAGTACATTGATGGCACGGCGGCTCACATCTCCAGCAACATACTCATATTTTTTCACCACCGATTGGAAAAATGCACAGGTCTCTCTCATTGATGCACAGCACCGACATTCACTTTTAGACACACCTCCCACCACAAGTTCTGGAATTACGAACTTTAGAGATGGGGAGCTACGTTCGAATCTCGGCATCAGCTCAACATCCTGTGATTCCAGCCAAATCGTTTTGTTTCCCCGTGCCTACCACAAATGAATGTGTTCTTCTGTAATGTAAATTGTGCTCATGCCATGTTGTCGAGTTTGCGCTATATAATATTGCAAGGAAAATAAAGTAGGGAAACTCGAGTTCACACACTACTGAACGCACACTCTTAAGTGCATCAGCAGTGCACTGTGAATCGGAGCATTTCACAGGCCTGTCACAGATAAGAAATGCTATCAAAACGAAATCCTACGAAACAATACACTACTGGCCGGCAGCAATTCATACCCGGACAACGTCGGGACGGGCTGCTAGTATATATATAAATACACATATATACAAACATTTATTTGATGTTTTAATAATGTACTTTTACAATGTATATGACTTTACCACACATGCATTTGCGTTATAATGGCATGCGTGATAAAGTCATATGCGTTGTAAAAGTTTTAGAAATGATGTCTTTGCGGAGTAATAGTCCCGCGTTCTAAAAATTGTGGAGTGATGGTATGCGGGATGTTGATTTGAGGAAAATCATCACATATTCCCGGGGGAAGGATAGTCCCTTTCTTGCTATTTCCGTGGAGGCGGGCCTTGTGTCTGGATGTGCGTGGCGCGAGGCCTGTGCGCAACAGAAGATGAAAATCTTCAGTGTGCGCTTCAGGCATCACCGCAAGTTAAGGCAAGATTACATTTCCTGCACAATGGCCCCTGTTTGCGCTCCTTCCGGCCCTTGGGAATAGTGCCATGCCTGACCGCCATACAGTAAAGCAGGTGCACGTCACTGGGAGCGCGGGGCAAGCACACCCGGAGCTGGAATGTACAGAACCTGGGAAGAAAAAACAATGAAATATTGGGCACAACGCTCGTTTTTTTCCCCCGTAATACCGCGCCCGCACACGCCCGTGCCCCCAGCACACGCCCACAGCACACGATATGAGACATGGCATGAAGGGTGGAATGTACCACACGCCCCCACCGTTTGTCACGCCCCCAGCACACGTCCACAGCACAAGGCAGACACGCCCAAAAGGGACTACTTTGCTGGCAAGGTTCTTTTAACTTTTAAATGTATATATTGGGTGTCTGCATAGCCTATGTCCTACTGCTGCAACTGCCCTTTCCAACGCTGTATTGGGTGTTGTGATTGGTGGTGTGTTTCCTGAGATTACCCGCCTCAAAGGTTTGGGCTCTCTCTTTATTATATTAGATAGATATAGATTATATTTGAAGACTTACTCTCTGCCACTTTTTGGAGTGTTATTGTAATTTCATGAATATCAACTATGTATTGAATGATTATTAAAATATTGTTTTTAATGTAACTTAATCTGTATTTTAAAATGATGAATGTTCTCATATCAACATTGAATTTGAGAGTTGGAAATTAAAACATTTAATTTTAATATATCTGTGCATTTAGATCTTTTACACTAAGTTTATTACTATTGTTCTATATATCAAGTTGTTCTGTTTTAATATATGTTAGTTGCCTAGGAATTAATTTTCTACTCTGTGTTCATCTGTTGTTTTGCCCATTAATGTAGCTGGCCTTCATGTGTTTCTACCCGAGAGTATGGGCGCGGTGACATAGCACATAATATAGGGGCATATTAGTAAGGTCTTCATCGCTGCTTTAGCGGCACTCTTTGCCGCTAAAGCGCCAATTTTTTTACCGCCGAATCAGCAAGTTGCCGCTAACTGGCGTTAGCGACAGCTTTCTGGCGATAGCGGCCGGTTTTCCCATCGCCTTGCATGCCAGCGATAATTATCGCTAATGACATGCAAGGTAGGCGTTCCCAACTAAAAGCGACTGAAAACGGTTGCAAACACCTTCGTACCTGTGTCTCCACTCCCTTCCCGCCCCGCGTCTACCAGCCCCACCCCAGCATCCTTTACGTACCGGCCTTTATTCAAGTGCCCTTCCGCCTTCGTGCCCTGGTCCCCGCTCCCGTCCGCACCTGTGTCTGCCAGCTCCACCCCTGTGTCCTTCACGTATGTTCCTTTTCTCAACCCCCCCCCACTCTCCTCCCCCCTCACATCTGTGCCAACCGACACCCTGACCAGTGGGGCCCTTGCCACACCGCACCGTGCTCCATGCCTCATCTTACCTGGCGTCAAGGTCGGCATCCGCACCGGATCCCGCCGTCGAACCAGTTGAGTGGGAGGGGCCGTCACTCTGTCCGCGTTGGGTCTCCCGTGCTCACTCTGCAAGAGACTACGACAAACATTACTCCATTCCCCCATCCCGCTCTACCCCCCACCATTGCTCAAACAACTCTCCCTCTTCTCCGCTCTCCTCTCCGTTGTTCAACTGGTGGGACGGGCCGCCCTCCACGGACTCCAGCCCTGTTGTTCCCCCTGCGTTCATGCTCTAGGCTGCCCTCTTGGGGCTCCAGCCTGCTCAGTTCGCCCTTTCCCTACACGTGCGCAGCAGCTCCCCCAGATCCACACTCACCCTCCTCTGTCCTGTGTGCCACTCCTCTGGGTCCTGATTCGTACTGACGGACCTCTGCCCCCCTCCTCCGGTGGCCGCATCGACCCTTCGGGGTGGGGCTGGCGGGTACCTACTGCCCCGCCTCACGTAGTATCCCCCTGTCAGTTCCCAGGTGGGAGCGCGACCGCCCGCATAAGGCAGAGCCGGCCCATCCCCTCGATGGAGTGGAGCTGCATGCTGGTCTCCCGAGCCCCTCGCCAAGCAGTCCTGTCCATGCCGGGGTTAAAACCATACCCCACTCTGCCACACCCCCATCATCCCCCAGTGATCCCCCCCACACGCCTGCCGCCCCTGACAAGTTTCTCCACCCGCCGCGACGGTGTCAACCCCCCTGCACTCCACCCCCCTTACTCTCCTCCCCGTCGCTCCAAAACCAAGGCCTTCAACTCCCGGTGGACCGCGCCACCCCGCGGCCCCTCCGATGCCCCCACACCTTTCTTCGGGCCCCACGAGCCCGCCTGCTCCCCCGGGCCACCTGCCCAAACACCAATCCCCCTAGCTCACGGCCCCCCTCCCCTGCCATCCACATCCAAATTAGGCATGGACCCCCACCGCATCACACACCCTGTGCCCAAACCCCCTCGCCCCACCGACCCCAGCCAACCCCTCTGAACCCCGACCCTGCGGCCCCTCCCCCAACCCCATGCCTGATGCCCGACGCAAGGGCCTCAAGAACCTCGCCATCTCCGAAGAACACCCCCCCCCCGTCACCCCTCCCACTGGCCCCTCTCCGTCTCCCTTGCTGTCAATCAGGACAGGTGAGGACCCCACTTGCTCCCCGGGGGGGCGTGTCTCCACTGCCCCTCCCCTTGCCTGTGTGCTCCACTGCTCCTTCCTCCTGTAGGCCCTTCTTTTTCCCGCCCCCCCACTCGCCCGCGTCACTCCCTGTGCCCCTCCCGTCATCTCGGGCTGTGCCGCCTGCACCATACCCGCCCCTTCCGTACCGGTCACCCTTGGGCCTGAGCCCCGCATCTCCTTCGGCTGCGTCGCCCCCGCCTTGAAGGTAAGACTTGGCCTCTTGGCCCCGCTCCACTTTTCCTTATGCGGGCGCTTCCGTGTCGCGACTGCGTGTACCCCGCGGCCGTGCCCCCCCACCTCCACCGGTAAGCGCTTCATTACCCACGGCAGCTCACAAGCAAGCCCTGCCGCAGCGACGCCACTCGCTGCACGCCGCGGGGTCTTACCTTGATGTCGGGCCGCAAGATGTCAATGCGGTCCGCATCCTCCAACAGGCGTATAGCCTCCAGCACGTGGGGGTCATTGAAATGCGCCATTACCATAGGTCCCTCACAAGGAGGCCCACCTCACACTTCCACACCGCACGTCTTTTCACGCACAGGGATGCCGCTATCAATACAAACCACCGCTGGACCAACGCGCGATAAGCCAAGCTACCCTTACCACTCCCCCAACAACTACCAGAAGCCAAAGAGCAGAAAGTTAAGAAAAAGAAGCCCCAGAGAATCTCCCCCACCGGCTGTCGTGTCACAACCTCCAAAATGATGCCTCGTTGAAGTGAAGGGCAGCAGACCAAAGGTAGAGATGAGAGGTGGTATTTATTTAAGTTAGGTAATAATAGGTGAGAGCCAGGGAAGCGACGTCCTTCTCCAGCCAGCTCGGTAACATCAATGTTCCACATGGAACTTATTACTACAACACTCCATATTCTATACACGTGCATTTAAAGGAATAAGAACACAACACATCCCCCCCCCATACATTAAAGAAAAAACAGGGGAAGGTAGAACAAAAGAAGAAGGGATGGTAAGGGAAAAAGAGATGAATATAAACAGGAAATACAATATTACAAAGCATAATCTTTCAGCCATCTGGGCACAACTCTTGTTCTTTTATCAAGTAACACATTGGTCTTATTCTGTGTAACACTTGCGTCCAAACCTGTGGAAGCAGAAGCATTGGCATTAGTTTGAACTTCACCCACAGCATTGGCATTAGTTTGACCTTCACCCACTCCCCCCTCAATACACAAAGGGGGGTAGGATTGCCTGAGTTCACCAGAAACAGCCGTCAAATCCTTACCAAGTTGAGACTGAACCTGGCTATTCTCAAAATGATCTTCTACCCAATCAAAATTGTTGATACATGAATCTGGAAGTACCTCTACACAATTTTGATCAGGGTTAAAGGCAATATTTTTAAGATTCCATACTCTACCATCATCCAGTCTTACAGAATTCCTTAAAACCTCAGCAATTTTACAAGGTGGTTCAAAACGGCTCATACCCTTAGGAACCTTGAAAGGTTTCTTAACCCTCACCCAGTCTCCGACCTTGACAGAAACATCTTTAGTATTATGGTGAGAGTCATAGAACTCTCTGCTCTTCTCGTGACTGGACATTAATCTATCCTTGACATCTACAGGAGACCAACATGCAATTTTCCCATCAAATAGCCATCCAGGATTAAACTTACATCTAGCTGTTCTGCCCCTCATCATGGTGAACGGGGACATGCCAGTGCTGTTCTGCACAGTGACTCTATATGACCAAACCGCCTTCTGTACCTGTACCTTCCAATCAAGTCCACTATGCACAGAGGCCTGAATGATACCTTTGATCACTCTGTTAAACCTTTCAACAGTGCCGTTGCCACTAGGGTTATATAATGCAGTAGTCTTGTGTTTGACACCACACCTGTCGAAATACTCCTTAGCTAGTCTAGACGTAAATTGGACACCGTTGTCCGATAGCACACAAGCCGGCAAACCCTCCACCATGAATATTCTATCCAAAAATTTAAGTACTGTCTGCGTGTCAACCCTTTCCACAATTTTGACAATAGGCCACTTGGAAAAGAGGTCAATCGCCACCAAACCATATTCTTTAGAGTCCCCAACAGGTCCGAAAATATCCACCGCGATGGTGTCCCAAGGGAAGTTGGGAATTAAACCATCACTCATCTTGGGCTTAAAAGTCCTAAGAGTCTTGTCAGCAGACATGCAAACTGTACACTTTTTGACAAACTCCTCAACCTCCCCGTCAACTCCAGGCCACCAGAACATACCTTTGACAATAGACTTGGTTCTCATAATCCCAAAATGCCCCTCATGGCACAACTGCAGAATTTTCTTTCTTAAAGACATAGGTGGGACGATTCTATCACCTCTAAACAACATATCGTTTTCAGAGGACAACTCCATACGGACTTGCCAAAAGGCATCCAAACCAGAAATACTCTTCACCTTGGGCCAGCCCTTACAAATATACTCTAAAACATTTTTCAAAACAGGATCTTTCTCCTGTTCAGTCAAACACTCAGTTTTACTTATGGCAGGCTCACCACAATCATGTACCAAAGCTACGCAGTATTCGCTCCAGGGATCATCTTCACACTCCTCCAGAGGAGGTGGAAGTCTTGACAAACAATCAGCAATGCGGTTGTCACTACCCGGCAGATAAACCATTTTATAGATATATTCCTTCATCCGCATAGATAATCTAGCTAACCTTGCGGATGCACCTGAGATGCCATCACATGATAAAATGCGGATCAATGGTTTATGGTCTGTACGAATGGTCACAGGTTTGCCCCAAACGAATGCTCGGAAATGCTCCAGCGCCCATGCACATGCTAGGGCCTCCCTCTCGATGATAGGATACCTACTTTCAGCAGGGGAAAGGGCCCTCGAGGCAAATAAAATTACCTTTTCTTTACCATGCCCATCGTACTGTGACAACACAGCGCCCAAACCCTTGTCACTTGCGTCAGTAGTGAGCAAACAGTCAACATTAGGGTCAAAACTAGCAAGAGCATTTACCTTTTGTAACTCCTTCTTGATCAAATTAAACTCTTCCTCACACAATTCACTCCAAATGAACTTAGAGTTCTTCTTCAATAGTGCACGCATATTATAAACTTTTGCTGCGAAATTTTTTATGAACTTGGCACAGTATTCAGCCATGCCGAGGAACGCTCTCACCTCATCTTTTGAAACAGGTGCAGAGAACTTAACAATATTCTCCACTAAGGTAGGCTTGGGTTCAACACCTTCTTCGCTTATGACATGCCCCAAATATGAAACACTTCTTTGGCTGAATTTGCACTTGGATAACTCTACAGTAAGACCAGCTGACTGCAAGGTTCCCAAAACTTGTTTTAACTTAGAATCATGACTTTCTTTGTCTTTAGCTGCAACAAGAATATCATCCTGAAAAAATGAGACATTCTCCATATCTCTAAACAGTCTATGCATCAGCCGCTGAAAAACAGCAGCGGCTGAGGCCAACCCAAAGGGCATACGCCTGAATTGATAACAACCAAACGGTGTTATAAACGCCGTGAGGTTCTTAGAGTTCGGATCCAACATCACCTGGTGGTAGGCGGCAGAAAGATCCACCGTGGAAAACCATGTAGCACCTTTAAGGGAAGATACCATTTTGTTTATTCTAGGAAGGGGAAACTTTTCTACCACGATGTTATTGTTCAAGTGGCGCAAATCGATGCATAGACGGATTTTTCCGTTGGGTTTCCGGGCAACCACAATCGGAGAAATCCATTCTGATGTTTCCACTTCTTCTATAATGCCTTTGGCAAGCAGACCCTGGATTTCCTTTTTCACTTCCTCCCTTATAAGAATAGGTATTGGCCTCACTTTATGAACCTTGGGTTGTGCATCAGCCTTTAAAATTATCTTATGTTCAAACCCCTTCAGAACACCCAACTCCTTATTAAATACTTTGGGAAAACTTTCAGATAGTGTTTCCTCCATTCTACTACAGTCATCCAAAATCAAAACTTTGTCCTTAGAATTAGGATCTAGGATGATGTGTAATTTCTTCTGATCAAACCATCCTAATACAGATGGCCCAACCTTTGCCACATACAACTTCGCTCTTGTGGACCTGCCTTTAAACACAAAGGTAAGCCACCTAAAACCAATCATACCTATCCTGTTACCTGTAAAACTGATTGGGCAAACATCTGATGGGTATAATTGCTCACCAATCTTACTTACAAACTTCTTTTGCCAAACCTTCTCATTTATGATCGTGTATGGGGAACCAGAGTCCGCATACACACTTATGACTACCCCACCCAGGGATATATCACAAATAGGTTTTCCTTTTAGCGAATCTTCTGAAATGTTGATCACGTAGTTCCCTCTAACACTTTTTATGCAACATTCCTCCTCAGTTTCTAATTCATCCACACTCTCACTTTCATCTTCATACACATATTTTACATTAAAGCGTCTACGACACATCTTGCTGAAGTGACCTAAAAGTCCACAAATGCCACACTTCTTTTTTAACGCAGGACATAGTCTACTAAATGCTAGATGTTCTTTACTGTCACATCTATAGCATCTCCTATCCTCCATGTTCTTATTCTGAACTCTTGCAGGCTGACTAGCCCATCTCCCTTGCTGCTGCTGCTGTTGACGAAAATTTCTACTGGAAGCCTGAATCTTGCACACAGTTCCCGAAGACTTGGACAAATCTTTCTCAGTCTCCTTTACCACCGTGGCACACCTCCCTGACATTTCAGATTTTCTCATGATGGCCACAACATCATCAAGAGGTGCATCACCATTCACCCAAAGCCGATCTTGTAAGGCAGAGTTGTTGTTGTGCATTACCAACTGATCACGGATGAGATCATCATGCAAATTGTCGAATTTGCAATCTATTGCTAGTTTTTTTAGATCATCCATCCACTCATCCACAGTTTCTTCTTTGGTTTGCTTCCTTTGGAAAAATGTGTGTCTTATGACCCCAATGCACACCTTGGGTGCAAAGTATTTGTCCATATTTTTTATTGCGTTTTCAAATTCATCTAGGCTGGAGTCATCCGATTTGCTCATTCTTGAAAAGGTTTTTAATCCTACAGGACCTAAAGAATGTAACAAAAGCCTCTTTTTTTGTTCAGGTTTCATTTTTTTGGTTTCGTCAACAGCTTCCAAGTAATTAATGAAATATTCTTTCCATTCTATCCACTTTATATTGGGTTGGGTACCTTTGACCCAAAAAGGCTCAGGAGGACTAATTGAAAATTTTTGTTGTGCCATGTCTTTTTCCTTAACCACAGTACTTACACTGGAGTCACCTTCCTCCATACACTGTGAAGTACAATTTAAATTAATCAAAACGACCTTCTCCCGGTCTTCTAACCTGTTACAAAATATCTCTCATATAACAATAAACTTCCTTTTTATAATAATATAATTTTTTTTTTAAATGTTCCACCTTACTTTGTTGTCCGGAGTAAGCTCCTTACGAAAAATATGTGAATGATTTCCCTCGCGTTGCACCAACTGACATTCAACACCTACATCGGAAAGTGTCTGCTTTTTCCTTCATATCGAGAAGTGCTGCTCGATATGAACACTGTACCTCAAAATGGCCGCCACGTTGGGGTCACGTTGCGTGACCTGCGTCTGACATCAGGGTATGTTTTAGTCATTCAACGTCAGGGTTTAGAGGTCGCGTTACGCGTGATGCGCGCAGTTCCTCTCGCGGTGGGCGCACGCAGTAGAATGGCAGGCACAGATTGAATGATGCAGGTAGGCACCGTGGATTAACGGTTCTTTTACAGCAGCGCTGCGTAGTGCGATACAGAGGTCGCAAAGGTCCAGAAAATAAAAATATAATCAGCGAGTGGTGCCAACGCCGAGGTAGTAGTTAAAAAAAAAATTACTCACATTAGTTTTTCGTTCCGGTCAAGTCCGCTTTCTTTTTTATCCCATTTTTTTTTTGGAGTGAAAGTTCCTTCAGAATAATAGTCCAAGTAATAACCAAACGCCAGTTTCCCTCGTCACCAATTTGAAGTGAAGGGCAGCAGACCAAAGGTAGAGATGAGAGGTGGTATTTATTTAAGTTAGGTAATAACAGGTGAGAGCCAGGGAAGCGACGTCCTTCTCCAACCAGCTCGATAACATCAATGTTCCACATGGAACTTATTACTACAACACTCCATATTCTATACACGTGCATTTAAAGGAATAAGAACACAACACTCGTGATACGAAATGATCGGTTATAAAACCCATGGAGCCCAATCCCAGCCCAGCGACAGCCCAACCAGCTCCCCATGTCGAGCAGCCCCTCCTCCGGCCCAAAACCCCCCGGGGGGCCAGGCCTGCCGCTGGTCGGCCCGCCTCCATAGCCCTATTCTCGCTGCGTGGATGCAATTGTCTGCAAGCAGTCCCTAAACAAAACTAACAAAGCCAGCAACAACTGATCCAGTATTCGGAATATATGCAAAACTATATTCTATTCGCCGTTGAAAAGACGGAGGCGCTTTATGATTGGCGAAGGGTGTTGTTGGTATGCTCATTGGCTGAAGGTTTCGGCTGTTGGCCTCCGAGCATGTATAGAGGTTTAGGATTGGATACGAGGCACCCACCCACACCTATGAAAATGTGCAAACGGGGGATTCAGTCCCTGATGGGCGGGATAGTGAAACGTCATGATAATTGATAAGCGCATGATGCTCGTTGGGGTACGGGACGTCCATTTGGCCCATCATTTCTGTCTGTACTAATGCCAGGCATTTCCCTCAGAAAATGTCTTCCAAAAATTCAATATGTGAGTCTCACTGTCACGCAAAGTACGAGTGAAACATCACGCATCGTGACAATCCAGACTTATGGCTAGCAAAGAAGCTTGCAGCTCTCGTTACCGCTAAAATACGATCGCCTAATAAGGTTAGGGCGAGGCTGGAACGTGTGTCGATCTACAATAGAGAGTTTTGAACACAAATGCTCAAAGATAATCTGTAAACACGAGATTTAATACGAGCTCTCCATGGTTCGTAGGGATGAAAGAGAAGTGGCATGAGGGTTTGTATGCAGATTTTTCGCAAAGGATTGTGGGCAGGCAGTGACACAGTTTTTGGGCGCTGCAGTTGCTTGATCCCACGCAATGAGTGTTTGTATGCAGATATTACGCAAAGGATTGTGGGAAGGCGGTGTTGCCAGTAGTTTTTGGTCACTGCAGAGTAGGGTGACCAGCCCTCATTAAATTTGGACCTCAGTCCCTGGTCCATGAGGATTCTTTTGCGGACGTCTTTTGCACTCTGATGGGGCCCCTCACACCCCTCTGAGGACAAGAGCAGCCCCCAATGGCCACATTCCGAATGACAATGGGGCAGTTTGGGCTGGGACAGGGATAAAAGGTAAAACGATGCTGCAACGTGAGAAAACAGTTTATATAAAGAAGCCTGCGAACCAAGGTAAAAAGTGCGGGTTATAGTTATTTCTCTGGCTGAGCTTTTTCAATATTATAATGAACAAAGCCATGGTTGCTGCTTTTTTAATTTAAGCAACTAACAACCATTGACAAAGCCAATAGTCCGGCTTGTTGTTGTCAGGGCTCGAGTCGGGGTACCACGCAGGTGGACGGCGTCCCCCCACTTATTTTACCGGGGGGATGCAATCCCCCCTGCCACACAGCAGGACTTCACTTTTTGGCCTCTCCGGGACGAGAAGCTTGGCACCTTCCGTGACGTCACTTCTGGTCGTGACGTCACTTCCGGTGCCAGCGTCCCCCCACTTCTTTTTTTACGACTCGTGCCCTGGTTGTTGTTGTAATGATACTTGCTGTATTATATATCTGGATACAATGATAGAAACAACATAATACTAGTCGGGTGGGCAGAACACAATGCTAAGCATAGAATTTTATCCTAGGTGATTTAAGCCATGCCCCCCGTAATTACATCGAACACCCCCTTTGAAGAGACCCCCTAGTTTTCTTACCTCACTTAAAGCCCTGAAAACAACACCATGTCACAGTCACCTCACGTCCTGGCACTGTGCATCATGCATGACTCATGACTACTAAGGGACAGATTTACAATAACTGGCGCATCCCCAGGGACGCGACAGTTATTGTGCGCCGCAGCTCCGCCACCCATGGTGCGCCACATTTACAATGCGGCGCACCTTGTGGCAAAAAGGGCACAGATGCGTGACGCATCTGTGCCGTAAAGGCGGCATATTGCTGGAGTTGCGTGGCAAGCGCGACGCAACTCCAGCAATGCTCTGGCGGGCCCTATCTGTCCAATGCTGTGTCAAACCTTACGCCTGCTTCAAGTAGGCGCAGGGTTTTGGTGCAGCATTGGCTTGTAAATCTGCCCCTAAGTTTTCAGATTGCCTATGTGCAGGGGCATAGTGAACCTTCACCCACCCCACCCCTTGCTTTAGGAACTACAGTGCGGTGAAGGTCTTGATGGGCCTCTTCTCTCTGCAACTCTGCAGACAAAGGCTCAGCTCATAATGTGAAAAGGTGGGTAGGTAAATAAGTGAAGGAATGTGTGAATGGCAGGATGGATTAGTGAAAGGATGAATAAAAGACTGAATGGATACATAATGAGAAAAAGGATGGATGGATGAGTGAGTGGAAGGTCGGATGAGAGAAAATGGTAAATAGATGGATGTATGGGTGGAAGGGTAGATGGATGGGTACAAGGGTGGATGGGTAAGTGAAAGGGTGGATGGATGAGTGAAAGGGTAGATGATGGGCGTGTGAATGGCTGGGTGAATGAGTGAAAGGATGGATGGATTGATGAATTGATAAGTGAAAGGGTGAATACATGGATGGATGAGTGAAAGGGTGTATGTAAGGATTGATGAGTGAGTGAAAGGGGGTAGCTGGACAAAAGGATGGCTAGATGAGTGAAGAAATGAAAGGGTGGATGGATGAGAGAACGGATGGATGGATGAGTGAAAGGATGGATCAGTAATAGGGTCAATGGATGGATTCATGAATGGATGAGTAGATGAGTGGGTGGGTGGAAGGATGGATAAGTGATAGGTATGGAGAGAGAAAGGGAGGATGAATGACAGAAAGGGTGCATGGGTGGAAGGATAAGTGACTGGGTGGATGGATGTGTAAGTGAAAGGATGGCTGGATGGGTGAAAGGGGAAATGGCTGGATGGATGAGTGAATAGATAGATGGATGGGTGGAAGAGTGGATGGATGAGTGTATGGATGGATGGGGTAAAAGGGTGGACGGATAAATAATGGATGGATGAGTGAAAGGGTGGATGGGGATGGAGAGTGAAATGATGGATGGAAGGATACATGTTGGATAGGTTTGCAAATGGTTGAATATGTTTGGATATAAATGGGCACACAGATGGAAGGACAGAATGAATAATGAAAGGCTGAATGAAAGATAAAAGAATGATTACACCTTGTAGCACCCATTATATTAAGTAACATTTATTATACATTGACTTTCACGTTTATTTAAGTCATTGTCTCTATATAATGTGTGTGTGATGTACGCACTCCGACACCCTGCCCTACATACTTGGGATGAGTCACACTGTAAAAGAAATTAAGTACACATTAGAGCCAGTCTAAGTGAAGCTGAGGGACACCATGGGAGGCTGGAAAGGGGGGGGGGGCGGCGGTTTTGTTACTGGGGGCTGGCACTGCAAAGTTCCTTGTATATCCAGTAGTTTTCATTCAACATTAAAAGCAGCCTCATTGAGGGGCATATTAACAAGGGCTGGCGATATTTATCGCAGGCTATCTCTGGAATGTATCTCCCGGTTAGCGCGTTATCAACAACCTGCATCGCCGAGGTGATAAAAATTCCAGAGATAGTGTGGATATCGCCGTTTTCCATAGTGGAAAACAGGATATCCTAGATGATAGGGCCTGTGGTCTTAGCCACAGAATCCACCCCCCATGTTAAGTCTGCCTTTTAATATCACAAAGCTGCCTTCATGATATTTTCCCTGGTTGGTTTCCCAGTCATTCCTACTTTGCATCTCATTAGCGATGCAAAGGTAGACGTGCTGGAAATGAGCGCTTAGTCAGCAAAACACGCGATAGCGTGTGTTTGCTGATAAGGCAATAAAATTAGCCGAAAACGGCCGCAAAAGCGGCGATAATTTTATAGAGTTGCCTTGTTAATATGCGCCTTAGTGAACATAAAATACTTGCTGCAAGTACATCCTACTTGTGTGCCATTTTTAAAAGAGCAACCCTTTTGATGGTCGGCCGAGCATTCTCGCTTAGTTTTGTTAAAATAAATGCAGTGCCTCATGATATCATTAAGTCGGAGGAGTTCTAATTAATCATGACTAATGCATTTTAATGTGGTGATGTGGTCATCTGCATTAAAATGCAGTAGTTTAACCCCTGATGCATGGTAGGGCTGTACTTGCCAACTTACTCCCACCATGTATGACACAATATTGGCCCCTTCACAAGGTCATCTGAGGAGTCAAAATCAGCCAACCTCAGCAAGCTTTTGGGGCATCTTTAAAAGCACCAAACACCACAGGAATGTCACTTTTTACGGCGTTTTGGTTACTGGTTAGGAGTCGGCCGACTATCAACTCGTTAGAGACTTACCATGGTCTCTTCTTCCACAAATACGCCTTAACCACTAAGAGGGACCTCCCGCCTAGTATTGACTTACTGGATAATAAATACTGGCACATATATTTTTTTAATGATATTGGCGGTTAGGTTCCATAATAACCATACCAAGTATATCTAACTTCGATTCTTTCGCCAACGGCAATTTCAATGAATATTAGAAGGCCTGTCATACAGCCGCATTTGTGAGGATAGGAACTAAGGGTGCTTGAACTCACTCTCTATCACTATTCAGGACACATATTTGGGTGAATCTACCCCATCCCAATACTTCGGACGCTGGACAATACTCCGATTCATATTTCTTCTTTGCCTTGAAAAAGTCTCTGTGAGACGAAACACGTGTCGGCGGTGTGAGCTGTGAAGTTGTTATAAAACTATTGAAATATAATAAAAGAAGTTTGGAAGAATACAACTTGACTTGGATCTCTGAATTTGGAGTTGTATGAGTAATAATACTGGACACTATCCAACTATGATTATTGACTAACAGTAGATTGTACAACGGGTTCGGAGTTTGAATATAGTCTTATGACTTCCTACATCATATACTAATTGGACATTAAATGGAGTGCTAACTGGCTTGCTCTCTTCTTCTCTTGTTCCTAGATAAATAATTGTAGGCCACACACCTTCTTTGCTTATCACAAAACAGTTTTCTGGTCCTAAAGAAGCGCATGGGATCTCCTCCTGAGACCGACCTAAAAATCATATCCACTAGGGGTATGTTACTTATTTAGCTACAGAGGGCCATTATATCCCACACAGCAGCACCACCTTCTTGGTTTTTACTAATGACAGAGGGACCCCCTTTTTTCAATCAAATCCCTCAAGCACCCCTCCAGTCATTTTTAGGTCTCGCCTGTCGATGCGCATGCGCATCGAACTTGCGAGACTATGGGGGCTTAAACACTCTTTAACCAACTTGCAAGGAATCGTGGGGATTCCTTGCAGTGCCCGTGAAATTTAAGCTCAATGCGCATGCGCATTGAGCTTAAAAGCGCATGCACATGCCCCCAGCCGCTTGCCTTGCCCACTCTCTCTCTCACAGCCTCCCCCAGCTCCGCCCCCTCACTTCTTGGTTGCACGGCCGCTAGGCCGTGCCTCCCCTACTCTCCTCCCCCCTCCTACTCTCCTCCGCCCTCCTCCTCCTACTCTCCTCCCCTGCCTGCCGTGTCGCACCTCTCCCCGCTCCGCCCCCTCCCCTGCCCGCCGTGTCGCAGAACACAGAAGCTTGCCTGTTAATTCACTTGTTTGCTTGCCTATCCGTCAATTAAGCCTCTACGTGATGTCCTGACCTGAACCAAATTTACAATAATCTAACCACCCGAGGTCAGTACAATTGGCTATCACCCCACTGACCTAAACGCCATACTAGACTAAAGAAAGACTCTGATAGACGCGGAGCCAGTGTTCCGTCGTTTTGTGGACTCCGCAACCAATCAACACTTTGACATTCTATGTGGTGCGCTGGGATTGGCTCATGAGTACCACTTGCTCCAATCATAGGTTACCTAGCATATTGCATTACCTTTCCACTGCCAGAATAAATTCAGCCGGTGTATTCGTTGTTATGCGACCCGGAAGTGTAAAGGCATCCCTTAGCAGTTCTACTCTCCTCCCCCCTCCTCCTCCTACTCTCCTCCCCCCTCCTCCTCCTACTCTCCTCCCCTGCCTGCCGTGTCGCACCTCTCCCCGCTCCGCCCCCTCCCCTGCCCGCCGTGTCGCAGAACACAGAAGCTTGCCTGTTAATTCACTTGTTTGCTTGCCTATCCGTCAATTAAGCCTCTACGTGATGTCCTGACCTGAACCAAATTTACAATAATCTAACCACCCGAGGTCAGTACAATTGGCTATCACCCCACTGACCTAAACGCCATACTAGACTAAAGAAAGACTCTGATAGACGCGGAGCCAGTGTTCCGTAGTTTTGTGGACTCCGCAACCAATCAACACTTTGACATTCTATGTGGTGCGCTGGGATTGGCTCATGAGTACCACTTGCTCCAATCATAGGTTACCTAGCATATTGCATTACCTTCCCACTGCCAGAATAAATTCAGCCGGTGTATTCGTTGTTATGCGACCCAGAAGTGTAAAGGCATCCCTTAGCAGTCCAGCAACGTTATAGGTTGAGTACGGGATGGAAATCTTCAGTTTCAAAGGTCCATGCATAACTACTTCACATAGTTCTATTTTTTGCTTTACATTTTAGGATTTGTAGCCCGGTGTTTGTAAAGGGTCAACCCAAACTACATGTCCCAGAGGCCAAAGCAAAAATCCGGAAAGGATGACATTGCAAATGCTATAGGTGTCACATTTGCAAAAGTTAAAACTATTGAAATTGTAACTGACAAAGCTATTAATTTTGCTACTTTCAAAACCAACACATAAATAAAAAAGTGTCATTTACAATATCAATAGCTCAAACTTTCCTAATGCGAGACCTATTGCATTTCCAATGCTTGTTTACCTTCACGCTAGGACGCCTCTGCCACTTACCCCATGCTCCAATACAGCTTTATCGAAAAGATCTCTGAAAAAGTGACTCTTCGGGGAACCCGTAGGGCTTGCAGCGCCCGCCCGGCGAGGAGCATTGCCCAATGATGAAGCATGACATCCTTCGGGTGTTGGAGGGCTTCATGTACTGGACAGACTGTCCCCAACAAACGCAGTAGTAGAACGACAAGCGCTCTTTACTCTTTTTTCCACTGATAGGAACGATGACGCTCGTTGGTTATAAGGATCGCGTTGTTAACCTTCCTGTCTTAATGACACGTTCTGCCATTTCTGATACGTACACCTGCACCATATTTACAAGAATATGGTGCAGCCCTGAGTTTCCCCCTGCGCTGGCGCTAGGTATAGCAGCTTAGCCCCAACGCAGGCACGCAGGGTGTCTGCATGCAGGGTGTTAGACCTGTCTGCTTCTGGGTGTTTCCTACCAATTATTTATTTATTTTGTCCCCTTTGGCCTCGAGTGTTTCCATTTTTCATGTTCACCAGATTTTTTAGCGTTGTCTAGGGGCTAGGTGTCACCTTTCCCATTGTCATTTTTCTTTAAGGCCTAGTCACCCTCATAAAAACTGTTGAACACAGTGACACAAAATGGTGGCTTGCAACTGCCATAATCTTTTTACCTCAGGCCTTGAGGCCATAGGAAACTATGGAGAGCTTCTAGAACCTTCTGGCTGGTTCTGGTAGCTAGAGCCTAGCCTATAAAAGGCCACAACCAGGGCGGCCATTTTAGGTGTGACTAGAAAACTTAAGATAACTGAGGTCAGGAGTGAGACGACTCTGTGGGGAGGAAGGCGCACTAAGTGAGGGTAGATCATCCCTTGGGTTGGCTGCCCCTCTTGAATGACGTATCCCCCTACCTGTTGACCTAGCCCTACCATCGCTGGATTACCCTGGTTTTCTTCAGCCTGTCCAGTGTCCCTTTTGAACTATCCCTGAGCCATCTCTGGAGACAGGGCCGGTGGCTGGACTGGGGAACCACAGAAAAGGGTGTGGCTGATCCTGTGAAGTTGCCGAGAGAGATGGTGTATCTGCCGATCCCACTACTCCGGTTGGGGCGTACTGATTAACAGAAAGGCAAGACCTTCTGCATGCCCAGAGCCCAGGTCCCTGTGAGTAAATCAAAGCGGAGCGTAGATCTCACCGTAGGGGGCTTCGGAGGGCCTTCTGCGAGGTGCTGACTGACACGAGCCGAGCCCCCCCCTCACCTTCTCTGCGGGAGTGCCCTTGTCAGAGCCCTTCAGCCGGGTTGAGGTACTGGGTTTTTCAGAACCGGTACTGATCCGGTAACCCAGCGGCGTCAGGGCAACACCCAAAGACCTCGAGTCCTTTCCTGATTCAGACCACAGAAACACGAGTCTTCTATGTGAAGTCAAAGATCGAATTTATTGGCTGCAACCAAGTAACAGGCGTCCTAGAAGTACAAATACACGGTGTGTATATTCTCAGGAAACTGCTCGTTTTTACCGAGCCGCCCTTCTCTTTTTATACACGATATTACACTTCAGGCAAAAATACTTGGTTTTACAATTCGACCATAAACATATTTTCACAATAAAGAAAAAGCAAAGTCATGATGGCAAGCCCATATTTTCGTTTGTCCAGTTCGTGATAGATTACCTGGCCAGGCCCAGAACTCCCATCAGATATCGATGAAACCCCAATAAAATCGGGCACCTGCTCCTTGTAAAACTAGCCATAAAGAAGAAACAGGGACAGGTGTGTGTATGATAAAACGTGGTTTGTATGGGAAAACGGTTTATGACATGTTGTGCCTTGATGCTAATCTTGCTCGGCCACTGGGTTGGGGACGCCCGAACTGGTTTGGCTGGAGGCAGTGAAGGCAGCTCGCCCAGGTCACAGGGGAGTCAGGAAAGGTGGACGTGTCCTTTCAGCTCGAATTCGGCCTGGGTCAATTGACTATGTAAGGGCAACCACAAGATGGATGCCGCTCACAAAATGGAACCCGAAGCTTCAAGACAGGAGGCACGATTTAGGGGTGTTCCCGTCACTCAATCGTGACGCAAATGCACAGTAATAATGTCCTAATCATTACCCGTCTGTCAATACCAAAATCGTCATGGTACGATGATATTTTCTGACACGAGTGTTGGGCTTCGGTTCCACATATAGCAGGGTCCATAATTTTCAGAACCACAGACCCTCCTTTTGCCCTTATATAGGCAATAACTCATGCTAATCTGAGTCCAAATTTGTATTCATGAAGTCATGGAGATGCTGCTGTAGCATCATCCTGTTACTTAGCTCGTCCCTTGACACAGGCTTCCTTACACATGATGTGGCACAGAGGCCACATATTGCAGGAGCGCACTGCACACACAGGCAGAACAGAAACAGGATGGCTAAGACCATTTCAATGAATATCAGAATTTTCCATCCCCAGGCAGATATCAGTTCCCAGAACCACCCCAGCAAGGACCAGTCTCCTTTGTCCACATGAATGGACTCAGAGATCTTGTGCAGTTTGGAGATGGCCTGGTATACTGTCGGAGCATTGTCAGGGATGAAAATGCAGCAACTGGATTGGATCACTTTACATACCCCACCACGGTCTGCAAGTATGACATCTAGGGCAACCCTGTTCTGAAGAGTCATAAGGTGGTCCGACTGGAGCTCCGCAGTCAAGTTACTAAGGGCACCAGCCGTTTCAATCACAGCGGATTCAACTACCCTCGTCAGTTGGCGAATGTTCCTGCTGTTCACCATAGTCTCCCAAAATGGCAGAAAACCTTTTGCGAAATCCCCAAACTCTTGTTCCGCAGTGTCGTCTTTACTCACGACACCCCTAACTGTCCTTGTCCGATGGTAGTCTGCCTCGGCCGTGTAGGTGGGTGGCAATAGGAACGAGATAAAACATGTGCCCGAAAAGTCAGGAGGCAACCACTTATATGCTCTGTCGTGGCAGACGAAGTAGGTACCCTTAGCTGCTAAGAATGAGGGAGAGGCCTGAGACGAGAAAGCGTAAGTTTCAGTACAAACACTCTTCCCTAACTGAGCTCTGGGGTTTTTGCCATTTCCCTGCAGACATAGGTGACCTTGATGGGGTACTATCCAGATTGGGGAGGATTTCTTTGCTTTCTGGCTCTCAGTTAAGGAAATCCCATACTTAGTTATGTTCCATCTACTGTAAGGCTCCAATTCGTCTCTGGGAATTGTCCTATATGTGTCAATATCCCTGCTCATATTTCTGATTCCTGTCACTAGTGCCTTGTTGCTTGAATTTCTTCCTGCGGGACGCGGGGATACGGTTCTATGGCAAACAGGAACATTGTCTGGAAGGCCCACAGGGAACCATAGTAACTAAATGGCAGGACAAAATACGGGATACCCTTGTCTGTCGTGTGTGGCATAAGTCCACATACCCAACAATTCGTTGTGTTCATTACAGATTAGTGCTGGTGTAGGAGCTGGACGAATGAGTTGTTTACAAATTCTAATCTTCTGGCAGACTCGTGTTCAGATAGAGGGTGAAAGGAATGCGGGGAAACAGTAGGAGGAGGTGCAGGCTGAGTGTTGTGTACAAATGTAACTCGAAAGGTGAACAAAGTATAGCCCACCAAAAACATCATTATGCTACACAACATTAAAATGCATATTATCAAAAATTGTTTTCTTGCCATCACAGTGCATATTGTCTTTTCAAAGTTCGCTAATCTAGCAGGTCTCTCCATCTTTGGAAACTCCATCCTCTAAGTTGCTGCCCGCGGTGTTAGATTGATTCTGCTAAGGAGTGCTTCTGTTCAGTCTAGGGTAACTCCCCTAGACCAACCAGAACTGTCGACCTAAACGTCTCCAGCTACACTCCAAAGACTGTGGCAACCGCGACCCTAGCAGCAGAACCGGATGGCGGTTCGAAAATCAAAAATGAGCAAGTATCCCAGATGAGAGAGCTGCACAACCAAAAAGAGGAAAAAAAAACCTTTTTATTTGTCCTTAATCAAGGTCTTGGTCTCAAGTTATAGCGGTTTCGACCCGGTGCTGTGTTGTCTTGAAATAAAAGTTCAGGCTCAGTAGTGTCCAACTGCATTGACGGTGGCACAGATCCTTGCAGAATGCTATCGCTCTCCTTCTCTGTAGTAGTTCCTTTCAAACGTGCATCGCTGAAGGGTACAAATCGTGGCACCGTTTCGTTCTTAGAGTCAGCAATTCCTTCCTGGACCCATCGGTCATAAGGCAGAGGTAACGGGACCCTCTTGCAGTGGGTCCCGTGGATCCAATTTTTCTTTCCTTCCACACGAACGGCTGATCTAGAGGAAACAATTACGAGATGTGGTCCGGTCCACCTGGGCTGTTCGTTCTTTGTTCGCTGGAAGTTTTTCACAAGGACATAAGTTCCAGGATCGATAGATGCCCTGGAGCTTCAGAAGCCTGGGGTAGACTGTCGTGGACCTGTTGGTGTAAAACACGCAATTTAGCCGTCAATTCCTACAAGTAGTCAAGCAAAACAGGGTGCTCTACCTCACTGAGCCTGGTGGGCCTGGGCAACCCCCATATGTTGGCCGGGCGGCCGAAAACAATTTCATAGGGACTAAGTTTCACTCTCGAATGCACGGTCATTCTGGTGGATAGAAGTGCTAAGGGCAGAGCGTCAGGCCATTTAAGACCAGTGCTCGCTTGAATCTTGGCCAATTTTAGTTTTAGGGTGCCATTGTAGCATTCTAATAATCCAGCTGATTGGGGGTGGTTTGCAGCGTGGAACTTTTGTCTGATGCCTAGACTTTCACACACTCTCTTCATCACTCGTCCCACAAATTCACTCCCATTATCACTCCAGACCATTCTAGGCATTCCGAACCTGGGGAAGAATTCTTTGACAATGGCTTTTGCTGTGGACAAGGCAGTATTGTCTTTGAGGGGATATGCTTCTACCCATCTTGAGAAGGCACAGACAACAACGAGTACGTATTTTAAATTGTTGCTCCTCTCCATGTGTATGAAATCTAGCTGCAAAACCTCAAACGGATACGTAGGAGGTGCAAAATGACCAGCTGGAGTTGGGGTTCCCCTACCAGGGTTGTGTTGCAAACATACCATGTAGTTCTTGACCACATTCTCTGCACATTTAGGTATTCCATTGTTCTGCCATACTGGAGCCAATAACTTACAGATCCCTTTCACACTGATGTGAGCTATTCCATGAGCCATTGCCACCACTGCAAGCACATACGCATCGGGTAGCAGCCATCTCTGATGCTCTGATAATTCGACCCAACAGCCATTCGCATCCAATCCACCCTTGCTTTCTCTCCATTCATTCACCTCTTTCTCAGTGGCCTCGGATTGTATAGACTTCACACTCTCAATCGTGTCTTCACACATACCAACATCACCAATCCATCTCGCAGGGCCTGCAACATACATTCGACTCATTACATTCCTTGCAGTTTCTTTCGCAACTTCATCCGCAAATGCATTTCCACGACCAACATCATCAGTCACCTTCTTGTGAGCACTACATTTTAAAATCGCAACTTGTAGAGGCAAGGTCAGTGATTCAAGAAGCTCATTCACTAGCTGACCATGTTGTATCTTTGCACCATGCGAAGTCAGGAACCCACGTTCACGCCACAAATGTCCAAAACTATGAGCCACGCCAAACGCATACTGACTGTCAGTGTACACATCCACTTTCATTCCTTTTGACAACACACATGCCCTTGTAAGTGCAATCAATTCTGCCGCTTGAGCTGAGTTATGTGGAATACGTGCAGTTTCAACAACTTATGCAAAGTGGTGACAGCATATGCTGCAGTCGCGTCACCATTCGGGAGCTTGAAGCATGAACCATCCACCCATAAAGTACCATCGTATTCAACAAGAGGAGTATCTTGGAGGTCTATTCTCCCTTTTGTTTCTTCTTCTGTTCTAAGAAAACAATCGTGTTGTTCTTCAGTACTCTCTGCCTCAACCGGAATCGGCAACAATGTGGCTAGGTTTAGTGTGCTGCATCTTTTAATGTGCACATGGCTCGCTAACAAAGTTAGTTCGTAACCTGACAATCGAGCACTAGTTAAGTGCTGTGTCTTGGTTCTGTTCAATAATGTGTCCACTGCATGTGGAACCATGACCACTAACGTGTTATTTATCACTAAACCAGCGGACTGTCGAATCGAAACAGCTGCTGCTGCTGTTGCTCTTAAACAACTTGGCAATGCTTTAGCTACTGGATCCAAAGTCGACGAAAAATATGCACATGGACGCTGTTTGTCTCCAAACAATTGTGTCAACACTGATAATGCACAACCTTCTCGCTCATGGACATACAATGTAAAGGGCTTACTGTAGTCGGGGGTACCCAACACAGGAGCCGAACATAATGCTGTGCGCAATTCAGAAAAACTTTTCTGACACTCTTCGGACCAAGGCACAGGATTGAGTGTACCTTTACATGTTAATGCCACCAATGGTTTGGCCAGTAAAGAAAAATTTGGAATCCACTGTCTACAGTACGATGTAATACCCAAGAAAGCACTCACTTCTCTCTGTGTTCTTGGCACACTTAACTTTGCTTTTGCCTGGATTCTTTCTGGGGTCAGTTTCCTTCCCTCCTTCGATAAGAGATGACCTAAGTAGGTCACTTCTTGTCGACAATATTGTAGTTTAGACAGGGACACTTTGTGATGCATATCACACAAATGACGCAACAACGACAACGTGGCTTCTTTACATATTTCCTCAGAATCTGCAGCAATAAGCAAGTCATCAACATACTGAATGAGTGTAGCGCCTTTAGGTAAAACAATCGTATCAAGCTGCGTTTTTAGAGCTTGACTATATATTGATGGACTTTCACAGTAGCCCTGAGGAGCGCGTTTAAAGCGGAAGCTTCGTCCTCCTAAACTGAAGCCAAAAATATCCCTACTTTCTTCAGCAATTGGGTTGCTGAAGAAAGCATTCTTCAAGTCAATTACCGAAAACCAGGTTGCAGAGGCTGGGATCATAGTCAACAGGGCAGTAATGTCAGGAACAACTGGAAATTGTGGCACTACTATTTTATTCACCTCTCTAAGGTCAATCACAAATCTGTACACAGGTGGCTGAGAGGGGTCAGGGCTCTTCGCTCTTCGCTTCTGAGCTGAGTGGTCGCTCCCCTGTGGCTTTGGTATCGTTGTGCAGCGCATTGTACTGTAAACTGCTAGATATCTATTGCCTGCTGTGTGCCTTTGATTGTCGCTTTGCTTATTTGCACTTTAGAATTGCCAGCGTTACTTTCTTGCGGATTTCGCGTTTTCCCCCAAGCGCTCTGCCGTGCTGACCCCTCCGCCTCCATTTTGTTGTTGTTGTCCTCCTCCGTAGCCCGCCCCGCCTCCCAGCTGTGCCGCCCTCCCACAGACTACAAACAGCGCTCCCTTACCTGGAAGCGCTGTGACTCGCTCTTCGCTTCTGAGCTGAGTGGTCGCTCCCCTGTGGCTTTGGTATCGTTGTGCAGTGCATTGTACTGTAAACTGCTAGATATCTATTGCCTGCTGTGTGCCTTTCATTGCTGCTTTGCTTATTTGCACTTTAGAATTGCGAGCGTTACTTTCTTGCGGATTTCGCGTTTTCCCCCAAGCGCTCTGCCGTGCTGACCCCTCCTCCTCCATTTTGTTGTTGTTGTCCTCCTCCGTAGCCCGCCCCGCCTCCCAGCTGAGCCGCCCTCCCACAGACTACAAACAGCGCTCCCTTACCTGGAAGCGCTGTGACTCGCTCTTCGCTTCTGAGCTGAGTGGTCGCTCCCCTGTGGCTTTGGTATCGTTGTGCAGCGCATTGTACTGTAAACTGCTAGATATCTATTGCCTGCTGTGTGCCTTTGATTGCCGCTTTGCTTATTTGCACTTTAGAATTGCCAGCGTTACTTTCTTGCGGATTTCGCGTTTTCCCCCAAGCGCTCTGCCGTGCTGACCCCTCCCCCTCCATTTTGTTGTTGTTGTCCTCCTCCGTAGCCCGCCCCGCCTCCCAGCTGAGCCGCCCTCGCCCCTCCCCCCCACCATCCATATATGACAATTGCTCCCGCGCGCAGCGTTCACGCACAGCGATCGCGCCCCATTCGCGCCGAAGGTGCGCCAAAGGTAAGCCCGTCTACGCCCGTCCGCGCCTGGACCGCACCCAGCGCCAGACCCCCTGGCCCTCGCATTGCCCAGCCCTCCCGCATTACCTACGATGCCACCACCCTCCTAGCCCTTAACCCGGGCCGCTCCCCCACCTGCGACCAAGCCGCTCCTGGATACACCCATGGACCTTTCTCATGCCACTCCTGCAAATTCAGCGGCACCTACAACAACTCCGCTACGATCACACCACGGACTCCCGACCCCAACAACCTACAATGCATCTTGCTCAACACCCGTTCGGTCCACAAGCACGCCATTGACCTATGGAATCTACTAGACACCATCTCTCCGGACGTCGCCTTCCTAACAGAAACATGGATGAACGCCTCCTCCGCCCCAGACATCACCATTGCCATCCCAGAAGATTATAAGATCATACGCAAGGACCGTACCGGCCACACAGGAGGAGGAATCGCTATCGTCCATAAGAAATCCATCCACATCTCAACCAGCACAGACGTCAATCTCGCCAACTCTGAACACCTTCACTTCCAGATCCACATCGACCCCAAGACCACACTCAGAGGCACCCTCCTTTACAGACCTCCAGGACCCCGCGCACAATTTAGTGAGGACATCACGGACTTCATCACTCCACACGCGCTCCCCTCCAAAGATTACATCCTCCTGGGAGACCTCAATTTTCACCTTGAAAAGAACAATGACCATAACTCCACCACCCTTTTGGACAACCTCGCCAACCTCGGACTTAAACAACTGGTCACTTCCCCCACCCACATCGCTGGTCACACACTCGACCCTATCTTTACCTCCAGCAATCATGTCTCCTTCAGCCACACTACGGCTCCCCTCTGGACTGACCACAGCTGCGTCCACTTTACCTACAACAAGCCCAAACCCAACAACCACCCTCAACCAACTCTGCAAAGAAACTGGAACAAAATCACCATCGACCAGATCTCCTCATCGCTTCTTCTAAACGCCCCTACCCACTCCTCAAACCCCGACCAAGCCGCCACCAACCTCACCTTATGGTTATCCAACAGCGCCGACATCCTAGCACCACTGAAAAAACGACAAATCAAACTTGGCAGCAAGAAAGCCTCCTGGTTCAACGATGATCTTAAGAAATCCAAGAAACTCTGCCGCTCCCTTGACAAGGCCTGGAAAAAAGACCCAACCACCAGCACCAAGGAAGCCTTCAAAAACGCCACTCGCACACACCACCAACTGATCCGAAAAGCCAAGAAAACCGCCTTCAAGGACCGACTAGATAGCAACGCCCACAACAGCAAGGAACTTTTCAACATTGTCAAGGAATTCACCAATCCCTCGGCCAACTCCAACGACATCACCCCCTCTCAAGCCCTCTGCGACTCCCTAGCCTCATTCTTCCACAACAAAATCGCAGACATCCACAACAGCTTCGACAACCAACCCGGAGACCAACCCACCCAACCATCTGCTGGACCTTCACCACCCTCGAACTTCCTTAATGACTGGAACCCAATCTCCACTGAGGACACTATCCGCCTGATGAACTCCATCCACTCAGGATCCCCCACAGACCCATGCCCTCAACACATCTTCAACAAAGCAGACTCCATCATAGCACCGCACCTCCGAGACGTCATCAACTGCTCCCTCAACTCCGCCACCTTCCCGGAGAGCTGGAAACACGCTGAACTCAGCGTCCTTCTGAAAAAACCCACAGCGGACCCCACCGAACTCAAAAACTACCGTCCCATTTCGCTCCTTCCATTCCCGGCCAAAGTCATCGAGAAAGCTGTCAACAACCAGCTCGCCGCCTTCCTCGAAGCCAACAACTCCCTCGACTCCTCACAGTCCGGCTTCCGAGCCAAACACAGCACTGAAACCGCTCTTATCGCAGCAACAGACGACATCCGAACTCTACTGGACAATGGAGACACAGTCGCCCTCATCCTCCTCGACCTCTCCGCAGCCTTCGACACAGTCTGCCATAGCACCCTTCTACAGCGCCTCAGAAACATTGGAATCCAAGGAAAAGCACTAGAATGGATCACCTCGTTCCTCACCGGAAGAACCCAGAGAGTCCGCCTTCCACCATTCAAATCAGAGGCCACTGAAGTCATCTGCGGCGTGCCACAAGGATCTTCACTCAGCCCCACCCTTTTCAACGTATACATGAGCCCCCTCGCGACCATCGCTCGCCAACACAACCTCAACATCATCTCCTACGCGGATGACACTCAACTGATCCTATCACTCACCAATGACCCTAGCACCGCCAAAACTAACATACACAAAGGAATGAAAGAAGTAGCCGAATGGATGAAACATAGCCGTCTGAAACTGAACTCAGATAAAACAGAAGTCCTTATCTTAGGTACCTCCCCCTCTGCATGGGACGATTCTTGGTGGCCAGAAGCCCTTGGAAAAGCACCCATCCCGACAGACCATGCACGGAACCTGGGCGTCATCCTGGATTCCTCACTTTCGATGAACAAACAAGTCAATGCCGTCTCTTCATCCTGCTTCAACATTCTTCGCATGCTCAAAAAAACATTCCGTTGGATCCCCACCGAAACTAGGAAAACGGTCACCCACGCCCTGGTCACGAGCCGACTGGACTATGGAAACACCCTCTACGCCGGTACTACCGCTAAACTCCAGAAAAAACTCCAACGAATCCAAAACGCCTCAGCCAGGCTCATTTTAGACATCCCGCGTAAAGAACATATCTCTGGTCACCTGAAAAACCTCCACTGGCTTCCCGTCAACAAGAGGATCACTTTCCGGCTCCTAACCCACGCACACAAAGCACTCTACGAAATCGGACCAGAATGCCTCAACACACGATTGTCCTTCTACTCCCCCCCCCCGCCAGCTACGATCATCCAACCAAGCCCTTGCCACTGTACCCCGCATCAACAAATCCACCATGGGAGGTAGATCCTTCTCCTACCTGGCAGCTAAAACCTGGAACTCCCTTCCCACTTACCTTCGCCTTACTCAGAATCACCTAGCATTCAGAAAGCAACTTAAAACGTGGATATTTGACAAGTAATTCCCCACCCCTCCTCAAGCGCCTTGAGACCCTCTGGGTATGTAGTGCGCTATATAAAATCTTTGACTTGACTTGACTTGACTTTTTAAAACAGGCAGAACAGGACTATTGCAAACGTTGCCTCTTGTCTCCTCAATCACATATTTCTCAATTAGATCGTAAATGATCGCTAACAGCGCTTTTTCACCTTCACTAGAAATCTTGTATTGGGGAATTCGTGGCATCCTAACATTAGCTTTTAATGTCACAACATATGGTGGTATTTCTAAGAGACCCACATCGTTAGGACCAGTAGCCCAAAGTATATCAGGGAGAGACAGCAATTCTGTCGGAATTTTATCCCTCGATAAATACATTGGAGAAACCACTTCCTTACCTAGTGTAAGTTGTACTCCCGAAGGAGAACAGTACAAAGTCGCATACAATCTTTTTAACAGGTCCAATCCCAACAAGTTC
Source organism: Lissotriton vulgaris (assembly GCF_964263255.1). Lineage (NCBI taxonomy): Eukaryota > Metazoa > Chordata > Amphibia > Caudata > Salamandridae > Lissotriton > Lissotriton vulgaris. The sequence goes on from NC_141689.1 coordinate 112,997,533, forward strand.
TCACCACAACCTGTTGTCAGAATAAGGGGTGCTTCGAATTCCCAAGGACCAACAGACAGGGACATAGGACATGAAATCGGGTTCCTAACCGGGGCGCCAGAAAAACCTACAGAAACATTCATTTTGCCAGACAAAGGTGCGCCAGGGAGTTTTGAGTGCATCATAGAACTCTTTGTAGCACCAGTATCCAACAGAAAAGGTTCTGACACACCTGATGTAATCACCTCAACGTATGGTCCACTCTGATCTACTGGAACTGAAACAACTCCCTCTCTTTGTCCATGGCTGTCCTAGCAATCATTACCTTCCATATACTCATCTTCTGCATAGTAATCATCAGCGTAGTACTGAGCTGTCCTACCAGATGCGTTATTCTGCTGATCAAACCTATTCATAGAATTTTGAGGTGGAAAGGAGCGTGTATTCTGAGGGACGTTTCCACGTCCTCTACCTCTAGGTGTTTGCTGAACACCTCTACCTCTTGTGTTTGACACACCATTTGCGCGCTGTAACAAGATAGGGCAACTATATTTAAAATGACCTTCCTCCTTGCAGTACGAACACTGATTGGGACCCACAGGAACGCGTGGCTGAGTATACTCTTGGCTTTTGGTACTGTGAGGTATGTTGATAATTATTCTGATAGTTATTCTGACCGACATTATTCTGGCCACTACCACCACGTGGGTGGGTATGCTTGTTGTAACAGGACCTTCGTTTTCAACTCTTTAGTTTTCTTTTCTGCTCTATCTTTCTCATCTTTGTCTCTATTTTCATAATACTGCGCAGTAGCCAATATCTGTGCTGAAGAAGAAACTGCCCATGACTCTCTGAATCCTTCAACTTTGTACACAACTCTGGAAGTAGATTGTGTACGAATTTATCGACGAACAGTCGCTGACCACCTTCTGTACTCATGTCTTGACCACTGTGGTCGACAAACGTTTCTTCAAACCTGGTGAAGAAATCAGACACTGTTTCATCTTTCTTTTGCTTACATGCAGACAACTCATCCCAATTTACACGTAATTCGGGCATCAAAGTCTTCATATATGTAATAATTCTACCAGGGAGTTCCGCTACTAAAGGCTCAGGTTTAGCACCACCAACTTGTCTAGTATCGGCAGCAGTAATATTTGCCCATGTGTCGCCTTGCTCTTGATCATGATCCGTATGACGAATCTTTCCCCATAAAGGCTGTGGAACAACATTCCCAAATAACGGATCACTGAAATAATATCGAGGGACAAAATATCGACTTGCCAAAATATCGTGGACAAAATATCGACAGTCAAAATATCGAGTTTGTATCTACAAACAGGTAAGTACAAAAATATCTAGTACAAAATATCGTTTACAATAATATAGATGTAAAAATATCGACTTTATTAAAAACAGTGTTAAATTAAATTAATATTAAATTTTAATTAATAAAATATACTTAAAAATACCTAAATTAAATTATAATAGTTAAATAATAAATGAAAATAATAAAAATATTTTTTTACAATCTTATTTGTTGACCCTGAACCCTAAAATATACCCCTTTACCCAAAAACCCAAAACTGACCCTGAACCCTAAAAATACCCTTTTACCCAAAAACTAAAAACTGACCCCGAACCCTAAAAATACACCTTTACCCAAAAACCCAAAACTGACCCTGAACCCTAAAAATACCCCTTTACCCTAAAACTGAAAACTGACCCTGAACCCTAAAAATGCCCCTTTACCCAGAAACTGAAAACTAACCCTGAACCCTAAAAATGCCCCTTTACCCAAAAACTGAAAACTGACCCTGAACCCTAAAAACTGCCCCTTTACCCAAAAACTGAAAACTGACCCTGAACCCTAAAAATACCCCTTTACCCAAAAACTGAAAACTGACCCTGAACCCTAAAAATACCCCTTTACCCTAAAACTGAAAACTGACCCAAAACCCTAAAAATGCCCCTTTACCCAAAAACTGAAAACTGACCCTGAACCCTAAAAATACTCCTTTACCCAAAATTTATCAATATTATTTCATTACCAAATAATTATTAATTAACAATAACAATAAAGTAAATATATTAGCACATTAGCTGTAATTATTTTAATAATTAGTATTATTTTTTCCCAATTAATTACTTAACAATAACACAAAATTATATATATTAAAATGTACTTTAATTAATGTAATTAACTAATTACAATTAATTAATTACCAATTAATTACTAATACAAAATATGTACAAAATTATATTAATTAATTAACTAATTATTATTAATTAATTATCAATTAATTATTAATTATAAATATTTACAAACATATATTAATTAATTAATTATTATTAAATTACTTCCCACCCTATTCCCCTATAAACCCACAACCCGCTACAGAATTACATTACGCAATTATTATAAAAACAAAATTCATTTAATAAAATATTTTATAACATTAATACACACTTTTCACACATATTATTACATAAAAATACATTATAAAATATTATATATTATTAAAAATTCGATATTTTTGCTATCTATATTTTATACAGTCGATATTACTTCACTTACCTGAAAAACGATATTTTTGTAGTCGACATTATGTCCAGTCGATATTTTGTCCAGTCTATATTTAAAACTCAATATTATGTCCAGTCGATATTTTGGAGTCGATATTTTGTCTATGCACCCCAAATAACATATCAATATCAGCTAAATTCATGATACAGGAGCCTGCAGTCTGTGATAATTCCTTGTAATATCCTGCAGGATTTTTACGGGGATCAGGCAATGTCTGCGTAAAGGCTAATACTTCAGCTCTCTTCCATGGGACATGTACCCACACACGCTGAAAATGTGGAAGAATGGCTGGAACAACATTGGCATTCCCTTCCCTCCAAACTGGGGGAACCTCTCTCATGGGATATTGTCTTCCTTTCTTCTTGGTAGAAGAATCATAATCAAACAACAACTTTGAAACACCTTCAGTTCTAAGGGATAACAACGTCGCAACTGCTTTCCTAACATCCGAACGCACAATAGTGCCTTTTGAAAATTCGAACCGTACATTGCTCAACTCAGGCGGGTTAGAGTCTAAATCATTCTCCTCTAAGTCTTCGCATAGAAAAACACACATTTTCTCGAAAACGTACCTCTGTTTTGATGCTTCCCACTGATGGAAAACATCCATAACAGATTCTAAATCATATATTGTCGGGTTAGTCACTCATCTATGTGCCAAACGATCCAATACTTCTTTCTCCCTAGAATCAGGCAGGTGGCTGCGCAACTGTTTTTGTTCAGGGGCGTGAGCCGGACTTGCCGCTCCAAACAAAGGATATAGAAGACTAGAAACAGTGCTTGCCACTCTTTGGCGGACAGACGGAGAAGTCGAGGAAAAGACAAGTGGGAAGGCAGGGTGAGATGAGGCAGATGCAGAGGCAGTGTCAGGAGGAGTACCAGGAGTGGTAGTCGATACAGTAGTTAAAGTTGCAGGAAGTATAGGAAGAGCAGGTGTAAAGGCCGGTGATCCTTGGGAAGGCTGCACCGGAAGAATAGGAGCCAGCTGAAGAGTAGCTGGTGGGTGCTGTGGAGGAACAGGAGGTATAACAACCATGGGTTGCACAACTAAAGGTTGTGGAAGTGCTGTAGCGTTTTGCGCATAGGGCGGTGGTGAACTTAACAAATGCGACATTCAGGTATCTTTTTCAAGCTCTTTTGCTGCTTCTTGCTGAAGAGGCGGCAAAACTGGGTAGCATTCATCTATTACCATTTTACGTTGCCTGTGCAACTGCTCACTCATCTGTTCTTCTTTATTGTCTTTATACTGCATAGCAGCTTGCATTATTGAGATACCCCTTTCTCTCTTATTTTTCTTCGCTAATTTAATTTCCTTTTGTTTGGCCTCCTTACGCCACAGGCGGAAAGAGTCAAACATTGCCGGCCGGGCTTTCGTCTTAAATAGTTTAACTTCGAGATTATCTAGGATTTACGTATCAAAACTACCATATTGGGGCCATTTTAAAACACCATCTTTCCTGGTGTATTTGATTCACACTTCATTGTATGTGATGGGGCCTACCCCATGTTTCACATATAGTTCATAGGTTGGAGTTCCAATCGGAGGAACCGGACACAAGTCCTCCAATCGGGAGTCCCTATTATTACAACCAAGACAAAACAAATTTCCAAGTCTGCTAAGACCAGGCATCTTCGCTCTCTAGTCTAGCTTCAAACTTCAAAGGATTATCGATTACGATATTTCTCGTGAATACACGAGTCCTTCGGCTTTGGCGCTTGCAAGTTCCAAATCAAAGCGGTCCCACAAAGGAGACACCAAACAAACTAAGGACTGGGAGACGCTCCACTTATACTTAATTGAGGTATCGATGACGTCACCAGAAGACTCGTCTAACGTTTCGCTCTACCAAACATCAAGGGTCCAAATCAGGGCGGTAGTCAGGGCAGCAGTCCTTCGTAGCCGTCGGGACGCGGGGAACCTTGCAGCAAAGACCTTCGGAACCACGTCGACATACAGGGGTTGCTGAAGTGGCTGGCCATCCTCCGGAATTTTCACACCAAGCTCCTCACGAACATCTGGCTTGGACCGGTACCGCTGATACCGCCCCACGTTGGGCGCCAATTGAGGTACTGGGTTTTTCAGAACCGGTACTGATCCGGTAACCCAGCGGCGTCAGGGCAACACCTAAAGACCTCGAGTCCTTTCCTGATTCAGACCACAGAAACACGAGTCTTCTAGGTGAAGTCAAAGATCGAATTTATTGGCTGCAACCAAGTAACAGGCGTCCTAGAAGTACAAGAACACTGTGTGTATATTCTCAGGAGACTGCTCGTTTTTACAGAGCCGACCTTCTCTTTTTATACACGATATTACACTTCAGGCAAAAATACTTGGTTTTACAATTCGACCATAAACATATTTTCACAATAAAGAAAAAGCAAAGTCATGATGGCAAGCCCATATTTTCGTTTGTCCAGTTCGTGATAGATTACCTGGCCAGGCCCAGAACTTCCATCAGATATCGATGAAACCCCAATAAAATCGGGCACCTCCTCCTTGTAAAACTAGCCATAAAGAAGAAACAGGGACAGGTGTGTGTATGATAAAACGTCGTTTGTATGGGAAAACGGTTTATGACATGTTGTGCCTTGATGCCAATCTTGCTCGGCCACTGGGTTGGGGACTGCCCGAACTGGTTTGGCTGGAGGCAGTGAAGGCAGCTCGCCCAGGTCACAAGGGAGTCAGGAAAGGTGGACGTGTCCTTTCAGCTCGAATTCGGCCTGGGTCAATTGACTATGTAAGGGCAACCACAAGATGGATGCCGCTCACAAAATGGAACCCGAGGCTTCAAGACAGGAAGCACGATTTAGGGGTGTTCCCGTCACTCAATCGTGACGCAAATGCACAGTAATAATGTCCTAATCATTACCGGTCTGTCAATACCAAAATCGTCATGGTATGATGATATTTTCTGACACGAGTGTTGGGCTTCGGTACCACATATAGCAGGGTCCATAATTTTCAGAACCACAGGGTGAGCTTTGCTGGCAGGATTTCCATGACAACAAAGGAGGCGGGAGACGCTAGAGGAGTCTGACTGTGGGCGGGGATCTTCCGGCGTGTGGAGACGGCGAGGAAAAGCCGTCGGGAGAGCTGTCCGACGCACTAAGAACCAGCGGAGCGGAGGCTACAGGATTCCGCTCCGGACAGGAAGGTGAACAAACCCAGCGGGTAGTGAAAACTTCTCCGGTCCCCGGGCAGCGGATCGGACTCGATGTGAAAGCGGACAGTAAAGTCTACCAGAAGAAAGTAAGCTGGGAGCTCTAGGCTGGAGGGAGGTGAGGAGTGATATTGGGACTGACGCGGGACAGTGTTATTGGCCATGAATTCTCACACAGACTTCAGGACATTCCCCTTTTAATGAATCTGCGGCATTATTACTACACCTTAAGAACGTGACTTACTGATTACAGTGCCTTCCCTAATTAAGCGAGGACATCTGCGGGGGAGAATTGCTCGAGTGAAGGTTTAGTTTACCACTAAAGGTAGCCAGGGGAATGGGACTGTTTCAAGGGTAGAGAAGCCTTAGCTTGGGAGTACTCTTTTATGAAGAACCTCCAGGGCCTGAGAGTGATACGGTGGGAGCCTATTAGCCCATTGAGATTGTAGAGCAAGCTAAATAACTTTACGAAGTGAAGTAATATCCTGGCTGTCTCTATTCAGTTTACCAGCTGCTCGCAGTAAAGCACAAGTGTGTCATTATTGGAACTGTTGCTGAAAACCTGCACCATCCTGATTGTAATGTTTTGAGATTTCAGGGGTAATGTACAGCCTCAACTTACTGTAAAGAAGCTTGATAATTGCTCATTACCTAATCTAAAATTGTAGTGTATGTATACAGCTTTCATAAATTGCAGGAGTCATCACTGAGTTGCTTACATTTGAGGGAGAAAAGTATTGTTAATGGCAACTGGAACTTGGCACAAGCTAATAATTGAATGAGAAGTTATGTAATGTACTGAATTGAAATACTGCTAAAAACCAAAAACATACCAAAGAATTTTATAAAACAGACCGTATTTTTCTAAATTGGTGTAGTGTTATCTTTTTGTGGATGGGCCCTGAATTAGTATGCGAAGTGTGATGCTAGCACAGCACAATTGCTCTGGAGATTAGTCTTACCCACTCTGTGCCAGGCTACCCTGTGTGGACTGGTAACCCCAGGTCTAACACAGGGTAAGATTGTTTATGTACAGGAAGGTCCCCCTTCTTGCACATAAACAATCATGAAATGCCGTTTTGTAACTTTCATTTGTACTGCTTAATGCAGCACACGCAGAAGTTGCAAAACAGCATTTTTTTTAAATGATTGCTTATGTGCAGGAAGGGGGACCTTCCTGTACTTCAACAATCATTGGCTTTTTTCTGTTTTCATGTGTGCTGCACAACATAGCTTACATGAAAACAGCAGAAACAAGGAGATTGAAACATTTCTCCTTGCTTCACCAGGTTAAGTCCAGGTTTTCCCTGGTCTTAATTCTGGTGCTGCCTCTTATTTACGCCTCCCTTGTAAATAGGAGGCAGCGTCAGAATCAATGGGTGTTGCAGTGCAACTCCCATCTCAACACTCATTGCCCCCCCCCCCTTTCACGCTAAGCGTAGCGTGAAAGGGGACAATGCAAATGCTGCCATGCAGATGACGCAGATTTTATCCACCTTGCCTTGCTCTGCAAACCTATAGCAACCTACTGGTCACAGATAACAGGCATACTGACCGAGATGATAGGGGTGGAGATTGCATGTACACCGGAACTATGTCTATTAGGCCTTCTGAAAACGATACCCGGGGCGCACCGTAAGTTAGCAGCGCGGTGGCCCTATTACTGGCTAAACGCAATATATAAATTTGTTGGGGTGGGAAAAATGTACCGCATAAAAAAGGCTGGCTTCGTGATATGGCATACTGTAAAACACAGCTGGAAACCTATGCAGAAGAGCTACCTGAAGCCTCACGACGGCGAGGTATCTTGGCCCCATATGTTGTTTATATGATGAATGCAAACTCAGACCTAACAGACTAATATATGCAAATGTGGGGATAGTATAATATGCTGTGATCGATAACACGTGCTTTTACCTTTGTTCATTGTTAAGTACAAAGCGGCGATGGCATCCCATGATAGAGGAATGGGCGATGTATAGATCAAGGAATCCCATAAGATGGATATTGTCCTTACTATTATTTTTTATGGTTATGCAGAATATTTGTCACTGCATTGCACAGCGGCACCATATGCTATGTAATCAGACATGCGTAACATGGCAATGTGGAATTGTAACAAATGTCCTCTGTGTTATGAAAATCAATAAAAAGAAAAATATTACTAATAATTTTTTGTTTGTTTTTAAAGCGTAGCGTGAAAGGGGGCCTTATTTACAAAACAGCTTTAAGCCACATTAAGGGCCAGAGGTAGATAAGTATATTTTACCGATTCATAAATACCAAATTTTACCGATTCGGTATTTATGAATCGGTAAAATATACTTATCTACCTCTGGCCCTTAATGTAGGTGAAATCGGTAATTGAATTACCGATTCTGTAACAATCGGTATTTACCGAATCGGTAAATACGATTCGGTAATGCCCATTGATTCCTATGGGCATTTAAGCAAGGGTGCAGGGGGTGTCACTTTGACACCCTCTAGCACCCGAAATACTGTCATGTGTGCCATGTGGCACACAGACATGCCCTAAGGGCATTTGAAAAGACAGGAATGCCCGTATTTTAAAAATACGGGGCACCCTTGCGTTTCCAATGGTGCTAAAAAAGCTGCCTAGCGCCAGAGCAGGCAACCTTGTGCCATGTTGCAAGGGTGCCTGCGCTGCAGGGGCGATTGTTTATGTGCAGGATGGGGATCCTTCCTGCACATAAGCTATCTTGAAAGGCGATTTGCTGTATCTAAGTGTGCTGCAGAATGCACATCTAGAAAGAGCAAAATACAAGAAGAAATGTATATGTTTTTGGCTCTGCCCCAGCATTGTAAATTTGGGGCAGCATCAAAAGAAATGAGTGATGCAGTGAAACACCCACAGCAACACCCATTGTCAGCCCCTTTGCCGCAGCAGACTCCTGCGGTAAGGGGCTTATCTACAAGGTGGCATTAATGAGATCATGGGCAGTCAAAACCCTGCTAAATGTCTCTTTGGTATACTTGAAGATCTTAAACAGACGGGGTTACCCGCATCGCACCGCATGACATCAGATGAGCAATGTGAGGCTCTTGCCACCTTCTTTGTGGAAAAGGTGGAAAACATCTATAATTCCTTCTTGCCAGCTGCCTCATCTTTGAGCTCAGCATTCAGCCCCTGTACCACCTACACTCTGACGTCCCTTCCATCAATCTCTAAGGACGAGCTGTGTGTGCTATGCAGCAAGGTGAAACCAGGTTCTCCTGCTGACCCCCTTAAAGCGGAGCAATCTATGAACTCCTACCTGTGCTCCTGTCTCCTTTGTGTCAGGTGATTAAATATGTCCCTGTCCAGGGCAGTTGTCCCTAGGACATGGAAGCAAGCGAGGGGGGCTCCCCTGTTAAAAAGCCTTCCTTGGACACAGACAAACTAGAGAATTTCCGTCTTACATCTCTCCTGCCATGGATATCTAAGATTGCTGAGTCCCATGTCAATTCCATTCTGACAGGCTACCTGGAAGACAACAACATCTTGGTCATTTCTCAGAACAACTTTCGCCCTGGGCAAGCACAGAATCAGCCCTCCTAGCGGGCACTTATTTTACTAGACCTCAGTGCCGCATTAGATATGGTCTTCCACCAGAACCTGCTGCAATGGCTGGAGGAGGCGGGGATTTCAGGTTCTGCCCTCGACTGGTTTGCCTCATTCCACCTGGAAAGGACCTTCAGATGTCGGCCCCCCTTTTTGCTCTCGGATTCATACTATTCAACAAGGGGTGCCACAGGGCGCAGCAATGAGCCCTACTCTGTTTAATCTGTATGTTCAACCTCTAGCAGCAGTGGCTAGGAGCAGAGGCCTGACATTGGTATTGTGTGCCGACGATACACAGTTGGTAGTGACGCTTTCTGGCAACTCAGCACAGGATGCCTCCATGTTCCAAAGCAATCTCATGGCCATTTCTGAGTAGATGTCTGCCAACTGTCTGCAGCTTAATGCAAGCAAGACGGAAATCCTGTTGGTTGGGCGGGATGGTGAGCTGTGGAGCGAGCATTGGTGGCCTACAGCCTTGGGTTGTGCCCCACCCTCAAGCTGATGGTAAAGAATCTGGGTGTCTGGGTGGACTCTGCTCTCAGCTTCCAGGTCCAAACTAAAAAAGTGTCATGGACCTGTATGGGTATTCTGCGTGGGCTTTAACCATTGTTAGGTTACTTTGATCTGTCCACTCAGCAGGTTATAATCCAGGCCCCCATTTTGTCGAGACTTCTTGAGGACTAACAAGTCAGAGACCTTAAGATTACAGATGTTTCAGAATGCGGCGGCCAGAACTCTTCTTGGCCTCCCGAGGGCTTGCTCTATCTCTGATGCCATTCGCTGACTACATTGTTTGCCGGTGACCAGACTTGTGGAATTTAAGTACCTTTGCATCGCATTCAAGATCTTGAACTCCTCTTCCCCGGTCATTCTGGCCACCCTGCTCTCGCCCTACATTCCCTCTTGCCGACTTTGTTCTATGGGCCAACACTCGGTGGTTGTTCCTAGGGTTAAGGAGAGCACGTGGCTTCTGTACACTGGCAGCCAAACGTTGGAACTCTCTCCCACTGTCCATCCGCAGCCTAAATAATTACTTGCCATTCCGTACGGCAACTAAGACCCATCGTTTCCCTTCACTGTAGGTCCCTGTGCCTTTTCTGGTGGTCTTCTCCATTCGACTGTTATGTTATATGTGTGTAAAGCAGTCTACAGGAAATGTTACATAAGAAGTGTAGAAAAGGAATCATAGGGCATTCATACTGGGTATAGATTAAGAGTGCTTGATCTCGAGAAGCACAAACTCATCTCCTTATTTATGAGGCCTTGCGTCACTTTTACAGCTCCGCTGCATCACTTTTTGTGATGCTGAGGCAGCTTAAAAAATGCTCCATGTTGTGTTCCATTTACAAAGTGACGCACCTAGGCAGATGCATAACTTTGTATACCCCTGTGCCACATTATACCTGTGTCAGGTATAATGTATGCAGGGTGGGCTTCCCCCTCAAAAAGCCTGGTAGAAGTGGCACAGTGAAATCTGTGAGATTTCACTGCCCCACTTTTATGATGCCATTGCGTCAATATTTTACTCCTGCCTCGCAGAAGGCGTAATACTGACGCAGGCCCATTAAAACATGGGACTTGCTCCATGTGCAAAGACACATTGATGGAGTTGCGGCTGTTTTCAGGCACACCCCAGTAATGCGTCACTTTTTGCGCCTACAGATATGTCAGAGATACTGACATATCTGTAACTCCTTGCAGCATGATGCGTCATACAGTAAATATGACGCATCCATGATTTCGCAAGAAGGGTGCACTGAGAAGTGACCCATCGCTGTTTTCACATAGCAATGCGTCACTTTCCATAAATAAGGAAACTGGGGGCATGTTACCAAGGGGGGCGATAGGCAATTATCACCGATTTTGTGGCCGTTTTCGGCCGCTAAACGGCGATAATTCTATCGCCCTATTAGCAAGCTGTCGCTAACATCAGTTAGCGACAGCTTGTAGGCGACAGCGAGCGGTTTGGGGCCTGCTTTGCATGTCAGCGATATTTATCGCTAATGACATGCAAAGTGGGTGTACCCAACCTATTAGCGACTGAAAGCAGTCGCTAACGTCACTATCGCCTATTAGCAAGGCAGGCGTAGCGATGGAAATATTCACGCTAAGCGCGAATATCTCCAAAACTAACACCTGCCCAGACCAGTTCTTAGCCATGTTATCCAATGGGAGGTGGATAACATGGCTAAGAGCATTTCATCACTAATGCATGAATATTGCTGTATTCTCAGCGATATTCACGCATTTCGCCGCTATCGTCGGAACATTTATCGCTTTGGAGATAAACATTGCTAATAGCAAGTTATCTCAGCGATAAATTCCGGAGATGCTCAGAGATATAAAAATCATCGCTAAGCCTATTTAGCCATAAATATCGCTACTTGTTGGTAATATGCCCCTCAGAATTTAAAATATACATCCATGGCTGGGAGTTGTCTTTTTTAAAAATAATTGATTTCAAATCACCTGAATCCTTTTTCCAACATTAGGATAATGAAAGACTTGTGAGAAATTAAGGGGCAGATTTACAGGCCCCTTGCGCCGCCTGTGCGTCACGTTGTGTGACATACCAGCGGGCAACCTGCTACGTGTTATTAACAAGCACACGTAATACCACCCTGCGTGGCTTTACTTGTGCTTGTGATATAATATTGCCCCTTTTATCGCTTCGCTTTGGGGATATGCACAATAAAAGTGGGGGAGTGAAGCGTTAAACCTTTCTATGACCTCATAAGGCCTGATTTTCCAGCTAGGCAATGTACACAAGTACACACAGATATACTTCGTTCCATACAAGCTGACATGATTGCATCAAAACATGTACAGACACGTGTGAATATCCACAATCTAGTGATCTGTGTAGTTGCGGGTCAATCTGGGTACACATACTTAACATTTAATGAAGGCAAAACAGCATACAAATTACACTTGTACACTAATGCTGAGATGTGTTTCGCATCTACAGAAAACATTTGGACAGCCGTACAGACTGCGGTAGTGGGAGAAAGCTGGCACTGGCTCAGGGGAAACGAATAATTGTCATGACTCCAGTAGCGGCCTTAGAGATTGCTACAATGGCAACCATCCCAAGCTAATTATCTCACTGCATCAGAAGTAGAACACAAATACGACCCAAGTCTAAAAAACACAAGCAATCCTGCAATATGAACAAGAATATGCTGTACCAAATGTAATAATGTCTCTAGATCAGTATGAATACATAATTTACACTGATGGATCTGCGCTGCCGGCGATAAAAAGTAAACAGCAATACAGTGCAGCGCGTGCAATTGCAAAAGGTCGCATGCAGGACGGCATGTTACATGCAAGCTGTACAAAAACACAGTCCCTAGGAAACTGCACAGCTCAGCAGGCAGAATTAAAAGCTTTGATACTCGCATTGGTAAATATGGATCAGCAATTTCCCACACTAATTGTGGGTGTTTCTTTTACTGTGTCCAGTCATACAATGAATATCCTCACTATTGGGGACCGAATGGGTTTAAAGATTCAAAAGGTGGCACAATTAATTATAAAATGCTATGGAAACAGGTAGCTAAGTTAAAAAAAGAACTACCAAGAACTCCCGTGATACATACTTTGAGTCATCAATGTGATGGCGTTCACGTTGAAGAGAATTCATTGACTGATGATGGCACAAAGGGGGCAGTACAAACTGCTTCCGTAGCTAAAATAAATTGTTCAAAAACAAGTATAGACCGACAGATAATGAAGCTGTCACTGCTTCATGCAAAAAAAGCCCAGCAATACCTAATTCCACTCGAGTGCTCCTACAAGTTAGATGTAAACAACTTTCCTTATGCTCAGATTCCTGGAGTGTGGGGTAGAGTAATAACAAACATGGATCGCAGGTTAGAATTACTATGAGCTGCAAACAAGGGTCTAAGGGGCATATTAGCAAGGAACCTCATTAAAATTATCACCGTTTTAGCGGCAGGAAACTGCTGCTAAAATGGCGATAATGGGCTTGCTAATATGCGTTAAAGAATTCCTATAGATGCCCAGGTTAGATGTGCAGGACCTCTAACCTGGGCTTCTATTGGAATTCTATAACGGGTATTACCAAGCCTATTATCGCCGTTTTAGCGGCAGTTTCCTGCCGCTAAAACGGCGATAATTTTAACGAGGTTCCTTGCTAATATGCCCCTAAGTTCTGCACACACTGGAGTTAATGCAACAGTTTCTTTACTGAAACAACGCTATTGGTGGCCAGGATTACTAACGCAGACAAAGAAATTTGTCTTGAAGTGTGACATCTGTCAACCGATGAAGGGCTCCCCTGTGAAACGTCCTGTGCAGACACCTCTACTAATACCATCAAAGACCATTAGCTTGCATCTATCTGGACCACTGCAGCCCCCTACACTCAGATGGAGCTTACAAATGTATCATAGTTGCAGTGGATTCATGCTCAAAATTCCTATGGGTATGGCCTCAGCGCTCAGCAGACGCTCAAACTGTTATAAAAGATTTGCGACTCTTTATAGGGACAAACGCAGTTGGCATATTACATTCTGACCGTGGCCCCACGTTTAGCTCTTGGGCTTACAAGGAAGACATGGAAGGTTTGGGTGTGGCATTGCGGTACTCCTCTCCATAATACCCAGAGGGAAATTCGCTAGTGGAGAGGAAAAACCGGGACTTAAAGCAGTCTTTAACAGCTAGGGTCTAAGGTTTGGGTGGTAGTTGGGTCAATCATCTATATGGGGTGCAGTGTGCCCTCAATATTCTGCCAATAAGCTCTCTAGAGGGGGGGGTCACCCCTTACGAGGTCCTATTTGGGACAAGAATGTGGGTATCTGATCTTGATTGTGAAGGCACAGTGGCAGATGAAGAACATTTTGACATCAATAAACATCTGGCTGTTTAACAGGATCTGAATGCATTCAGGACACAACAAAGACCTGTCTGGATTCTTAAAGTCAGGGATGTGGTCAGAGAAAAGATATTGGACAAGAAAGAATTTGAGCCATCATACAGAAAGCCCGTACCTGCCTAGCAGTCGAAGGAACAAGAACTGTATTTCAGCCGCCTCTTGCCGAAAAAGAAAAGAGATTTCTCTCCATTGTTCAGATCAAACCACACTATGTGGCCAATACTGAACAGTAGGCCTCGTGGACTCCTGGGTAGCCAATGTCCTCCTCTCACTACTATACAGGAAGTTCAATTAGAAAGACTCATCACATTTGAGGAGTCAACTACACGGAATGAAGGACTGTGCAATAACGCCATGGAACTCATTCCTCTTGGAACTGATATTCACACAGTAAATCAAAATCAAAATGAAAGACATATTTCAATTAGACCAAACACTGATCTCTACGTAAACATACCTCGACAAGATCCACCTACAAGTTCAACAAAACCTACTGAGCTACCGAAAATAGATCGCATTGCATCTGGCTATTTCATAGACTTTGATACCTCTTCATTGGATCCGAGTGAACCTGAAACAATGCCAGCCCAAAAAACTCGTCAACAACAACTCAAAGACTTTTTCGTTTTTCTTAAAAAGATTTACCTTTTGTCACTGTTGTTACAACTATGGATAATTACAGGGATCCTTTTCTTTCTGTTCTGGTTAGGCTTAGTAACTGTTTTCTGCTTACTAATCAAAGCAACTTACCCTCGCCAAAGCATGGTGCAAGGGTGCCTGCACTGGCACATGGCTGCTGTTTTGTGTGCCAGCGCAGGGGTGAGCACAGGAATGTGACATATTATTGTAAACATGTCGCATTCCTGTGCTTCGGAAGTGCAATGGCCACACCTCTTTGAGAGGCCCCCTAGTTTTTTTATCTCACTTAAAACCCTGCATACACACTCTCTCTCTATCGCTCTCTTTCTCTCTCTCTCTCTCTCTCTCTCTGCACTGAAGTTCGGATGTCTGATCTCTAAAGCATGTGCATTAACATACAAAGGCGCCCTTCCAATTAGTTACACTGATAACCAAGAGGAATGTTTTTTTCTTTATATTTCAGATGCACAATTCCACACAGAGAATAAATGTGTGGTACACACAGCGAAGTTACCAGATTGGAAATAAAAAGCTTTTGTCTTCTTACATGTACAACAAATAATGTTAGAAATGCATTATGAAAACAGAAAGATAATCAAATCACCACTTCTCTCCCCCCTGAATTAACATCCTACTTGTACCTTAGAGTTCATCTTTAATGTTTGGAAAGAGTGTGTCATTCTGCTCATGAAATGAAAAAATGTCACTCTTAAGTGTCACACATGTGGTCACTTAATGCCACTCATAAACGCTTTAAAATCATGGAAATGTCACAAAGAAGCAATCTTAAAACTTGGCAGCTATGAGTGCCCTTCCATTTCTGGTGTTTTGCAGCAGTTTTCAGATCTCCTCAGACTTTCTTGTTGCACAAATGGGTGTGATTTCCAATATTTATATGTTTCCCTTGTCTTCATTGCTCTTCTGTAGCCACGCTCCTATTGGCCAGATAGGATAGCTCTTCTGTAGCCATGCTCCTATTGGCCAGCTCAGATGGCTCTTCTGTAGCCGCGCTCCTATTGGCCAGCTTCGATGGCTCTTATGTAGCCACGCTTCTATTGGCAGCTCGGATGGCTCTTCTCTATCCGCACCCCTATGGGCCAGCAGTAGCCACGAGCCTATTTGTCTGCTTGGATGGCTCGTCCGTAGCCACGCCCCTGTAGCCTAGCTGTGACGACTCTTCTGTAGCCACACTCCTATTGGCCAGCTTTGACGGTTCTTAACTAGCCGCGCCCCTATTGGCAATTCGGACAGCTCTTGAGTAGTCATGCCCCCTCAAGGAGAGGGGCGGCTCAGCTCGGCATGGCTGACAGAAGCAGCTTTGCTGTCAGCTTTAGAGGGCAAACACAACAGCTGATGGACCGAATGTGGATCAATGTCACACACTCACCCCAGTCCAAAGATCTGGGCCCAAATCCATCATTTTTTGCACTCCACACCACCCTGGGCTAGACAATGGTGATATGCAAATCAGCTCTGACCCTGTGCCCCATGGGAACAGTCCAGTCCGAACTACAAAAGTCATGTCCTTCCCAGAACGGAATCAAGCATCCGAGGACCAGACCGGTTTCGACGTAACACCTCTCATCAGCCCGGCTAGCTTGATTCCAGTGGTGTGGAGTGCCTGGGACCCACGTCTGGGCATTCCCAGCACACATAGGGTGGAATATGCAAACACAACAGGTGATGGACCGAATGTGGATCAATGTCACACTCTCACCCCAGTCCAAAGATCTGGGCCCAAATCCATAGTTTTTTTGCACTCCACACCACCCTGGGTTAGACAATGGCAATATGCAAATCAGCTCTGACACTGTGCCCCATGGGAACAGTCCAGTCCGAACTACAAAAGCCATGTCCTTCCCAGAATGGAATCAAGCATCCGAGGACCAGCCCAGTTTCGAGGTAACACCTCTCATCAGCCCGGCTAGCTTGACTCCAGTGGTGTGGAGTGCCTGGGACCCACGTCTGGGCATCCCCAGCGCACTTAGGGCGGAATATGCAAACACAACAGGTGATGGACCGAATGTGGATCAATGTCACACACTCACCCCAGTCCAAAGATCTGGGCCCAAATCCATCGTTTTTTTGCACTCCACACCACCCTGGGTTAGACAATGGCAATATGCAAATCAGCTCTGACCCTGTGCCCCATGGGAACAGTCCAGTCCGAACTGAGCTGATTTGCATATCGCCATTGTCTAACCCAGGATGGTGTGGAGTGCAAAAAAACGATGGATTTGGGCCCAGATCTTTGGACTGGGGTGAATGTGTGACATTGATCCACATTCGGTCCATCACCTGTTTTGTTTGCAAATCCCGCCATAAGTGCGCTGGGGATGCTCAGACGTGGGTCCCAGGCACTCCACCCCACTGGAGTCAAGCTAGCCGGGCTGATGAGAGGTGTTACCTTGAAACTGGTCCGATCCTTGGATGCTTGATTCCGTTCTGGGAAGGACATGGCTTTTGTAGTTTGGACTGGACTGGACTGTTCCCACGGGGCACAGGGTCAGAGCTGATTTGCATATCGCCATTGTCTAACCCAGGGTGGTGTGGAGTGCAAAAAGTGATAGATTTGGGCCCAGATCTTTGGACTGGGTTGCATGTGTGACATTGATCCACATTTGGTCCATCACCTGTTTTGTTTGCAAATTCCACCAGCTTTAGAGGGAGCACAGCAGCCTCTCCTTCTACCATCTGATTTACCTAGAGCAAAGCCCCCTCCCTCACCACCCTTCTCCAGTGCTTAATTTGTAAAATATAAAGTCCAGATGCTCAAATGTTAATCGGAGGCCACACTCACTTCCTCCATTGGCTCCACCCACTTCCTCCACCAGCTCTATCCACTTCCTCTCTTGGCTCCAACTCCCTCCCGACACTTATGTCAAACACATAATACCTAGCCAAAACTCTATCAGACCAATATCCCATCTCTATGGATATGAAGTCTTTTCTGACTTGGAAATTGCAAGACACCATTTTTGATGAACAAATATTCAAGAAAACACTGAGGTCCATCATCCAACACTCCTAGGAAAATGGGAGGTCAGCTACTATCACACTAATCGAATGGAAGCCTTCTTATTGGTGGCTATGGTACTCAACATTAGTCCGTGTGGTGCCAGGAAAACAATGGCTAAGGTACTGACAACACCAGATAAAACACTACATGACCTAGAACAGGCGCCAATACATGACCCTCTCAGCCAGCAATATTTACAGGTGGCGGGCAGGAACATGCAGCGCCCCTGACAATTCATATATACTGAAAACCTAATCTACAAAGACTATGAGGGAGATAAAGCAGGCAAACTATGTGCGTGGCTATTTAAACCCAAAATAAGCACCACACAAATGACACATACCTATGATAGGCCATGAACTGCACAAAACAGCATAAACAGCCTTTTTTAGGCTTTTACACTGACCTATATAGAACACAGGGCCCTGAATCACCTGAAGAACTCCGCTCCTAACTGGATTGGATAGAGTGAACCTGACATGATTCCCTCCAGAGAAGCAAGACACTTTGAAGATGCCCATGATGGATTCAAGCTTCAGTGGGCAATAAAAGAATCGGCGATGGGAAAAGCTCTGGGACCATATGGCCTGCCTGATGCATTTTGCAATGCCAATAGGCAGGGCCACTGGAATTACGCATCAGGGAAAGGCCAAATAATTTGGCAGGGTTTAGTAAATTATGCGGGAAGAAAAGGCAAATCATGCAGCATAATGAGGAACATTTTATGATAGTATCACTTCATTATTTTGTCAGTTTTACACTTGTTAATGGAGCCCTTTCTAAATGCAATACATAATTCTCCTTCTGACCTAAACGGTTTTATCCATGTGCCTCTCCATGGACCCTCTTCACATTCCGCTGAACTCCAGTGTAAATGAGACACACCCAGCCTCTGACCCACAAACCAGCGAGTGCTACCCTGGTCCTGGAGGGCAGCTCTCTCGACTCTTCTCGAAGGGCCTCAGACCTTCAAGATGGATGATGCTCCCTTGCGTTCTGAGGCATAGGCCTATTTTGGTCAAGAACATTATTCGTTGTGCCTTTTATCCACATACTACTTTTTTATTGCAGAACTTATGAGATTGCTATTAAACTTCTCCATGCAAGCAGATGCTTGTCTATTCAGTAACCACTTCCTCCCCTACCGCTCCCAGCTGATACTTTTCTTTTTTATTGCTATAGTATCATGTAACATGATTGGTTGTTGTAGATAAGTTTCACCAGTGCCATATTAGGACCTTCCTCACACACATGTGGACGTTTATGCTTGTATCTCCCACCTACACATGTCTGTTTTCCCTCATACACACCTGGACTCCCTCTCAAAAACTAACACACATGGGGCCTCATTTATGAAAAGTGACGCATCGCTGCGTGAAAACAGCGATGCGTCACTTTTCAGTGCGCACTCCTTGCGACACCAATGATGCGTCATATTTAATGTATGACGCATCATGTCGCAAGGACTTACAGATACGTCAGTATTTCTGACGCATCTGTAAGCGCAAAAGTGACGCATTGCTGGAGTGTGTCACAAAAGTGACGCATCTCCAGCAATGCGTCCTTTGACATGGGGAGAGCCCCATGTGAAAGGGCTTGCGTCAGTCTTACGCCTGCTGTGAGGCAGGCGCAAGATTTTGACGCAACCGCATCCTAAAAGTAACGCAGTGAAATCTCATAGATTTCACTGCGTCACTATTACGAGGCTTTTTGCGGGGGAACGCCCCCTCTGCATACATTATACCTGACGCAGGTATAATGTGGCGCAGGGGTTTAAAAAGTGACGCATCTACCTAGATGCGTCACTTTTTAAATATGGCGCAACAAGGCGCATGTTCTACGCCGCAGATGCGTCACAAAAAGTGACGCATCCGCAGCGCAAAACTGACGCAAGGCCTCATAAATGAGGCCCATGGACCTACCCTCATGCACACGTGCATCTATCCTCACACACAATCCTGGACCTACCCTCATACACACGTGCATCTATCCTCACACACAATCCTGGAACTACCCTCATGCACACGTACACCTATCCTCACACACAATCCTGGACATACCCTCATACACACGTGCATCTATCCTCACACACAATCCTGGACCTACCCTCATACACACGTGCATCTATCCTCACACACAATCCTGGACCTACCCTCATACACACATGCATCTATCCTCACACACAATCCCGGAAATACCCTCATACACACGTGCATCTATCCTCACATACAATCCTGGAACTACCCTCATGCACACGTTCATCTATCCTTACACACAATCCCGGACCTACCCTCATACACACGTGCGTCTATCCTCACACACAATCCTGGACCGACCCTCATGCACACGTACATCTATCCTCACACACAATCCTGGACATACCCTCATGCACACGTGCCATCTATCCTCACACACAATCCTGGACCTACCCTCATGCACACACAGGCCTTTTCGTATCTCGCTGGTTTAAGCTTAGGCCAACAACCAGATATTGCAGTACCTCCAGGAATGATGCATTTTTCGACCCGTGGAAAACAATGCTATTAAAAACAAGCATTTGCAATGCAATAGGTCTCGCTTTATTAAAGTTTGAGCTATTGGCATTGCAAATAACAATGCCTTTTATATTTACATACTAGCAGCCCGTACTGACGTTGTCCGGGTATGAATTACTGCCGACCAATAGTATATTGTTTTGTAGGATTTCGTTTTGATAGCATTTCTTATCTGTGACAGGCCTGTGAAACGCTCCGATTCACAGTGCACTGCTGATGCACTTAAGAGTGCGCGTTCAGTAGTGTGTGAACTCGAGTTTCCCTACTTTATTTTTCCTTGCAATATTATATAGCGCAAACTCGACAACATGGCATGAGCACAATTTACATTACAGAAGATTTTATTTATTTATTTATTTAAAACATTTGTAGAGCGCGACTGTCACCTGGCAGGTATCCTGGCGCTGGTAGCTTACTCCTGGGTTAGAAGCGGGGGAGTTGATTAAGGGGGGGCGGGGTTAGAAGGCGGGGGGAAGAGCCATGTTTTTATTCGTTTCCTGAAGGGTAGGAGGTGAGGAATTTGGCGAATGTCGGCAGGCAGACTGTTCCAGAGCTTGACAGCAGCTACTCTGAAGGATCTTCCCCCAATCCTAGCCTTCTTGAATCTGGGTACTTTCACAAGGCAGGCGGTCGCGGATCGAAGCGTTCTGGTAGGGATGTACCAAGAGAGCAGATGTTGAAGAGGTCTAGGTCCTGAACCGTGTAGTGCCTTGAAGACCAAGCAAAGGGCCTTGAAGGATATACGTTGCTTCAAGGGAAGCCAGTGCAACTCGGCCAAGGCAGCGGTGGCCGAGGATCTCCTGGTCCAACCAAGAGCCAGTTTGGCTGCTGCCGACTGAACTCGTTGGAGTCTGTCCAGCAGTGTCGAAGGAGATTCAAGCAGGAGGGCGTTACAATAGTCGAGGCAACTCAGAATAGTGCACCTGACTATCAATGCTCGGGCTGGAGGTGGTAGTAGTGGCAGGATTTTGCGCAGTGAGCGCATAAGGGCTGAGCAGGTGGCGACTGTTCTTGTAACCTGCGTTTCCATGCTAAGTTTGTTATTTAGCATGACGGCCAAATTGCGAACGCTGGCAACAGGTGGCGGATTGTTTGAGTTTTCCGGGGGCCAGAACTCAGCAGGCAGAAGACGAGGTATGCGGGTCGCAGGACAGAACAGAACCTCGGTTTTCGAGGAGTTGAATTGGAGGGAGTTCCGGTGTAACCAGCCTGCGGTGACTCTTAGGCAGTTGTAGAAGGCTTCCAAAGAAATGGAATCTTCGCCCTCCCAAGAGAAGAGGAGCTGGGTATCGTCCGCATAGTTTACTGTAGTCATATTGTGGGATTTGATTAAAGTGACCAGTGGTTTTAAGTAAACATTGAAAAGGATCGGACTGATAGAGGAACCCTGGGGTACACCGTGAGGGACAGGGGAGAAGGCAGATTGGAAAGGAGGGAGGGATACGGCCTGTTTTCTATCTCTGAGATAGGAATGAAACCAGAGCAGGGCCGTGCCATCAACACCTGCCTCTCTCAGCCTCTCAAGCAGGGTCACGTGGTTGACAGTATCGAATGCGGCAGACAGTCTAATAAGATCAAGGCCACGGCTTGGCCCCTGTCTGCACGCATTCAAAGTTCTTCCATGGCAGTAAGCACTGCTGTTTCTGTGCCATGGGCTGGACGAAAACCGAATTGGAAGTCGTCCAGAACGTGATGCTGCTCGAGATGGGTGAGGCAGGTGCTGACCCATCGTTCTATCACTTTCGCCGGAAAGGGCAGAAGTGATATGGGGCGGAAGTTGGAAAGGCATTCCGGATTCAGAGTTGGTTTCTTCAGTAGCGGGGTGATGAGCGCTTGCTTCCAGGGGTTGGGAACGAGGCCACACCCGAGAGATTGATTGCAGATCCTCTGGAGGGTGTGGAATAGCTCATTCCCGCAAGCTTTCCAGGTTTTCGGGGGCAGAGGGTCAAGGGAAGATCCCGAGGTAATGCCCAGTGCCAGTTTCTCAAATTCTGCTTCAGGGATCAGGGGAAAGGCCAGGAGACTTTCCCTAGGCGCAAGTCCAACATGAATCTGCCCCTTGGTATTTACCCTCCCCGGTAAGTACAATGTTGGCACGGCGGGCCGCATCTCCAGCAACATACTCATATTTTTTCACAACCCATTTGAAAAAT
Source organism: Lissotriton vulgaris (assembly GCF_964263255.1). Lineage (NCBI taxonomy): Eukaryota > Metazoa > Chordata > Amphibia > Caudata > Salamandridae > Lissotriton > Lissotriton vulgaris. Next base: position 113,020,088 of record NC_141689.1, read on the forward strand.
GCACAGGTCTCTCTCATTGATGGCCAGCACCGACATATACTTTTAGACACACCTCCTGCCACAAGTTCTAGAATTGCGAACTTTAGAGCTGGGGAGCTACGTTCGAAATCTCGGCATCAGCTCAACATCCTGTGATTCCAGGCAAATCGCTTTGTCTCCCCGAACACATTCATTTGTGGTAGGCCCTACGAAATGAGAAAAGATCATCAAGGGCGCGAATCTTTAAAGGAAGGGAATTCCACAAGGCTGCAGCACGTACTCGAAATGAGTGGGCGCCAGCACGGCTACGCTTGAACCGGGGGACTACTGCAAGTTCAAGGCCCAATGCACGTAGAGAGCGGGCCATTAAGACCTTCCTATTTCCTTAAATTGCTTCACTTTTTAGGTGGTTACTTCTTTTAGCTGTGTTATGTTGTTACCTTGTCAGGCGCCAGGACGCTCCTTTGCTGGAGCAGCTACGCGCGTAATAAATGTCCATAACATAACATAACATAAGGCCTGCGGTTTGCGTGAGATGGAGAGGTATTCACCGAAGGAAAATGGAGATTAAAAAAGACGTTCAATAGTAGTCCATAAGGGACAATCTTCCGTGGAATCGCGTAACCAAAGAGAAGCTTGGCGTAAAAGGAAAGCTTTTTGATACGCCAGGAAGTCGGGAAAATTTACTCCACCTTCTGTTTTGAGGCGAATTAGTTTTGAAAGAGACATTCGGGATTTCTTGTGATTCCAAAGGAAGGAAGAAAAGATGGAATTAATCTTTTAGAATTTTTTTGTGGGAATAGGAACTGGGATATTAGAGATAGCATATAAAATTATTGGTAAAATCATCATTTTGATAGTGTCTAAGCGACCCCACCATGACAGATAAAAGGGATGCAATTTAGTGGTTAGGTCTGAGATCTTTTGTATATATTTATACATGCAAAGAGCTACAGTATCCAAAATAGAAGAAGTAACATGTAGCCCTAAATACCTAGGGGCAGATTTATGAGGCCATTGCGCCTCTTTGCGCCGCAATTGCGTCACTTTATTTGACGCAACTGCGGCGCAAACAATGCGCCCTATTTACAACGTGACACATCTAGGAGATGCATCACTTTGTAAAGCACTGCGCCATAAGGAGGCGTTCCTGCGCAGGAACGCCTCCTGAAAGTGGCTGAGTGAAATCTACGAGATTTCCCTCAGTCACTTTCAGGGCAATGCTGCGTCAAAACCCTGCGCCTGCTTGAAGAAGGCGTAGGTCTTGACGCAGCATTGTGCAAATGGTGTAACCCCGAGCCTTGCTGGAGCTGGTCGCGCTTGCGACACAACTCCAGCAATGCGCCACATTTCAGGCACAGATGCGTCACGCATCTGTGCCGTTTTTGCACCATGGTGCGCTGCATTATAAATGCGGCGCACCATGGATGGCGGAGCTGTGGCGCACTGTGGCGCATGTTAACTGGCGCATCCCTGGGGATGCGCCAGTTAACATAAATCTGCCCCCTAATGTGATGCGAATTCCATATAAAATTGGAAGTGGTAAAATCTGACTTAAAGGTGTATTTTTTTATGGGTAGAATCTCACATTTATCATTGTTTAATTTGCAACAAGAGATGCTAGAAAAAGCTTTTACCTCTGCCAAAAAGGCAGGGATTGATTCATTTGGTGTGGACATAAAAAGCAAGATGTCATCTACATACGCTGGCAATTTGATGTGGGAATTTAATGTTTGAAAGCCATGTAAATTTGAGTACTGGCGTAACTTAGAAAGAAAGGGTTTTAAAGCCAAATTAAAAAGGAAAGGGGAAAGAGGACATCCTATGACGCACACCTCTTCCTAAATAAAAAAATGGAGATATCAAACTGTGAGGGTTGGAGTAAAGGAGAGATATTAAAGATATGAATTTAGGGCCTAAACTAAACCATTTGAGAGTGTATAACTGATAGGCCCATTCAACTCTATTGCTGCTATGGGTTGTGTGAGTTGTGTGAAATGTGAGGATTTGGACAGAACATTGAAAAGGAGTTGTGTGTTGTTGGTTATAAAACTTCCTTTAACAAATCCAGATTATTCTTTTCCCAAAAGATCTGGTAAGTAGGAGTCTAATCTTGAGGCTAATGCTTTGGAGAAGATTTTATGGTCGATATTAACCAATGATATGGGTCTGTAATTTTTGCAGTATTTGGGGTCCTTACCTTCTTTGGGAATGAGGCAAATATGTGCTTCTGAGAAAGCATCTGTAGAACCACCTGATGCGCCAAAGGAAGTTATTAGAAAATGCAATTTGGGTAGCAAAAGCTTTGAAAATGTAAATAGAATTCGACAGTGAAACCATCAGGTCCCGGCGATTTTTCTTTTTTAAGATGATGAACGGCTTGCGATAATTCTTTCTGTGTCATGTCTAATTCCAGTGAGGATAAATCTGGGAGAGAGTTTTGGGGTTTTTGAATATTGGAGAAAAAGTGTAGCAAGGAGTGATCAGTGGGTTGTGTTTCAGAAGCGTATAATTAATTATAAAAGATAGAGAATTCATTCAAAATGTCAGCGTCCTTAAACTTTAAATCCGAGTTCGCTTCATATACAAATTCAATGTTCAGCTTATTATGTCTAACTTTCAGGTAGTTGGCCAAAATGTTTCCAGCTTTATTTTTGCCCCGATAAAACTTAGCACTGGATTTCAACAAATATAGTGAGGCATCTTCTGTGGACCTCTTATTAACTTGCATCTTGGCATTAATAAGGGCTGTCAGACAATCTTTTGAGTGTGAGATGTAATAAGAGTGCGCCAGTCTCTTGATATCTTGAAGGAGAGTCTTAGTGAATTTATGGGAAATATTTCGTTTCTTAGCAACAAAACCAATTATGAAGTCTCTTGCAGAGGCTTTAAAAGCATCCCAAACAGTGGAAAAGGGTATGGATGCGGTTTGATTTATCATAAAAAATTCATCAAGAAAGCAGTAAAGGAGGCTGTGAATTTTGGATCTGAGAGAAGGGCATTATTAAAACGCCATCTTCTGGGACTTGTGAATTTGGGTAAAATGTCAAGGCCAATTGAAACAGGGGCATGATCTGACAGTAAGATGGGGCCAACTTCTGCATGGGTGAGAGTTTGCGAGATATTGTGGGATACAAATATATAATCAATCCTTGACTAAGATCGATGAGATCGGGAATAAAAAGTAAATTCTCTGGTGGTCGGATTACATAAACACCAAGCGTCAAGGAGTTTATGCTGATTAATAGCATGGACAAACGATTTATGGGGTTTATTAGGTATAAAGGAGACTTTAGAATTTCTGTCCATAAATGGATCAAAAGTCTGATTACAATCACCAGCTAGGATGAAGTTCTCATCTATACAGTGATTGATTTGCTTAGCCAACGAAGGCCAAATGGCAGGTTCTCCGCATGTAGGAGCGTAAATATTGAGGAGAGAGACTGGAATACCCCTAAGAGACAACTTGACATTCAACCATCTACCAGAGACACCTGATTCTTGAGATAAGATGGATTACGGAAGGGATTTAAGACACAGTATCATAATTCCATTACGTTTGCCATCCCCAGGAAAAGAGAACACTTCTCCTACCCAACCTTTTTTAATTTTAAGGATTCAGCATTGGAAAGATGGGTCTCTTGCAGAAAAACAATATCAGCGCCTAACTTAGCTAAGTGGGTCAAAACTCTTTGTTGTTTAATTGGCGAATTCAAACCCCTAACATTCCAGGTAAGCAATTTTAATGACATAGATTAATAGAAATAACTTGAAGTAAGAATGTGAAATGAGAGTCCAATTTATTGTAATAAAAATATAAGATATAAAAACAGGACAGAGCTAAAGTAATACGAGGTGTAAAGTCAAAGTAAGGAGAAATGTGAGGGCCAGGCCGTAAAGTCCAATGAAGGATTCGGGTCCCAATACGTGGACTCATTATAAAAGCAAAGTAGAAAGTAGGGAGAATATGAATAAAAAGATAAAAAGAAAGAATGAAAAGAAATGGACAAGCGATATTAGGCGTGAAAAAAAAACGAATCAGAAAGTAGCAGAGAAGAGAATCGAAGACACTAAATGAATAGGTAAGTTTTGGGTACAGAGCAAACAAAAGGAACAAAGACATTGTGACACAAAGAACAAAAGACGAAACAAAAAACATACCTACAAAAGGGAAATATGAAGAGGGGGAGGTGAAACCACATGGAGAGGCGGAACATCCGGGCGGGACCACACGGAGGACCAAGGGAAGCCACACCATAAAAGAAAAGGATTTGTGAAAGTGAAGAGCAACAATTAGTTAAGACATATTACGCACTGAAAAATAATTAAACATATCAATCGGTAAGGCGTAAACTGGAATCAATGTAGATCAAAAGGTCATCTAAGACCAGTAAGTATTATCCCGAATAGAAATAAATACTACCAAGAAAAGAATAAACTGTGAAAAATCTTTGAAATATGAACACAACATCAACCATTAAATGAAGCTGAAAAATTGGAGGAGTCCATGCTGTCTTTTTTACAGGAGTTAATAAAGCTCTGTAGTCGTAACGGGTCTTCATATGTAGTTGTTCTGTTTTTGTACGTAACCTTAAAAAGACATGGATGGAAAAGACCATAATGGGCTCCCATCGAGCGAAGTCAGGTCTCATATTGAGGAAAGCTTTGCGTCTATTAGCAGTAGCTTTAGCGTAATCCTGTGTGAAGAATAAGGTGGAGCCTGACCATGTGATTCTTTGAGTAGATTTGACAGCTGACAAAACTTCTAGCAGGTCTGTGTACTCCAAGATATATAAAATAAAACATCTTGGTCGTTGTGAAGAGGAGGCATTGGAGAGAGTGCGTCCCAACCTATGTGTTCGTTGAATGTTGAGCGTAGTGCCATCTCGCATGTGAAGTAGCTTGGGAAGGAAAGATTTTAAAAAGGTGAGAGCATCTGACCCCTCAAGTCCCTCCGCCAAGCCATAAATGAGAAGGTTGTTATGCCTATTTCAATTTTCAAGGTACTCAACTTGTCGTTGGAGCACAGAGACTTGGGAGTGAAGTTGAGAGACTGTAGCACATGTATCTTTGAAAGATGACACACTTTGTTCAACCGGAGAAACTCGCGTACCTAATTTGGACCAATTATCTGTAAGTATTTGCAGTTTGGCGTCAGTCTCTTCCATGAAAGGTTGGAGAGCTCTGTTTTCTTCAAGCAGTAGCTCCATGGAGACCGGCGAGACTGACTTGGTGACTGATTTTCCTGATGTGGCCGAAGAAGGCTCCATGTTAACTTCTTGAGTGTGAGGTACAGACAAAAGAGAGTCCTCTAATTTGGAGAACTCTGTGAATATTTTTGAATTTTTATTAAAAATCTGCTTCGTTTTAGAAAATGTAGAAAAGTGTGTCTTTGGTCTTCCCATTAAGCATACTATCTAATAGAATAAAATAAATCATGCATATATTAGGGGAAGATGACGTTGAAATTCTGACTAAGAAAGAGAAAAAAAATATTCAAAGAAGATGCCTAGTCAACAAGTCTGATTGTGTCCCTTTAAGAATTTGAGATTAATATTACCAGATCATAAACATGCGGAGTACAACACTCAGAAAATGTGGCAGGTAGGTAAACTCGAGTCAATAAAGAAGTGCAGCAAAGCCAGTGACGCTGTATTGTAAAGGAAGCCACAAAATGGCCAACATAATATTCACTTTAATATTGCAGAAGCATATCTGAGGAGAAATGGCATGAGGTGTTGAGGAGAAGCACTGGGATACAAAAAAACGAAGAAAATTACCCAGTTATCAGCAGTCTGGTAAGAGGAAGCGGCATTCACGGGTAAACATGGCTCATTGCTTCTGGAAATCGGACGCATGCCTCAAAAAGAAAATGGCGGCCGCTGTGAAGCGTCGGTGAGGGAGAAACTTCCCTGATAAAGTAAAAGCCATTCAGGATGCGGGCATGAGCGGCAAAGCTCCCATCACCTTCAGCGTACCTTTTGAGGCATTTACCGCTAGGAGACTTTGCAGGAGACAGTCGTTGTATGCAGCTTCGCGGAGGTACGCTGGAGACCGCTACTCGGACGCCGCTATACTCCTTGGGTGTCAAGCCACGTCCCAGAACTTAAGTCTTAAGGCCTTAAGTCCTACGTTTATGACTGGTTTGTCACGGTTTTTGCACCTCAAAATCTGGTCACCCTAAATGAGGTACAATCTCTGTGCACTAGCATGCCTAATGGCATGGTAAAATAGGCCACAATCAGCAGCTGGCAGAAATTTTGAGGAAGGAAAAGGGTCAAATTGCAATTTATTTGGGTGCAGATCTTGGCTGTGCTACTTTCACAGAATCACTCAATCAGACGATTTCTAGAGCGCTGCTTGTCATCCGTGAGGGTGAACTCTGGTGAGAGCAGGAGGGTCGGATAGCTCTGGATAGATTAACCAGCACTTTGATTAAGCAACTTTTTTATGTAAGAAGAAGCGTTCTATTTTGGTACATTTTGGATCCAATTTAAAATAATTTTGGAACCGCTTACAATGCTATTAGTGTCAGTGACAGCAGGTGAGGGAACCATTCTGAAATGAGTGTGACAGAGTAGTCATTCAGTTTGCCTTTCCAGTCCGCTACATTTTTGCTGTTCGCTTGCCTCTTTGGAAGTATTTTGTGGTTCTTGCATCACAAGCCCTTTGTGGCAGTGCCCTCCCGCCCCCTCCCGCCCCCTCCCTTTTCACATTTCAGTCTGACGGGCCTCGTCACGGTCATTAGCGATTCATTCACTGACGTTATGTCACCTAATTAAAATGCTCTTGTCCCCCGAAGGTCCCCGCACTCCCGTTCAAACTGCACCTAATGCCCGAGTGTTTTCGGCAGCCCCTTTAAAGGGCTAGCACCTTTGTGTCATGTGATACCTACAAACGTGTAAGTAAGGTCGTGAAACACAACGTTCGAAGAGACATATGTTATGTTATTTGCACTTGTAGAGCGCTCGATTACCCTTGGGTGTCCTGGCGCTAAGTACTGGTTACCTGGGGAAGCTGAAAGAGTACTAGAGGGAAGAGCCATGTCTTCAGGCCCCTACGAAATGAATGAAGCTCCGGGGCAATCTTAAGAAAAAAGGGAAGCTCATTCCATGCTCTCGGGGCCCAGAGAGTGAAACTCCTGCCCCTCACTTTTTAGGTCGAGCTCTCTCTCCTATGCCTTAGGAACAGCCATGGAAAATGGTAATCACCGTCAGACCTTCCTGGATTGGAAAAATATTGACAGCAATAGCTTACAATCACTTCTGATTAAAACCAGTCCGCCTCTATCACATGATCCTAATCTCGCTATTACCCAATATAATGAATGGGTTGCATCCGCGGCTACTTCCTTGGTCCAGCTAAAACAAAGTTCCCGAAACAGATCATCCCCGTCTGCCCCATGGTTCTTGGAAACACTAGGGACACAGAAGCAGCTGTGTCGGAGGAATGAAAGGAACTGGCGTAGACACTATTCCGAAGAGGCCAAAATAACAAAAACAAGCACTCGGTTACCATATACAAAAATATTATCCTAGATGCTAAAAAGAAGTTCTTCTCGGAAAAAATCGAGCTCTCCAAAAATTCAAACAAAGCCTTGTTTGAGACCACTAAACAATTGGCAGGCTGCTTACCCAATCTACAACCCCCCTCCTCCCAATTGTTTTGTGATGCATTGGCCAACTATTTTTACAATAATGTCAATGACATTTATGCTGTCTTTGCAAACTGCGTAAAAATGCCATTAAATACTGCTCTTGAGAAGGCGAGTCCCTCCATAGCTGGTCCTTCTCTCTCTCAGTTTGAGGAGGTCTCTATCCCTCAGGTCAGGGATTTTTTGTTACTCAATAAATCAGGCTCTGCCCTTGATCCTTGCCCTTTTAAAGTATTGCAACCAGTTTTGGAAGTCCTGATCCCAGCTATCACTACTATCTGTAACACTCTGATCAACACAGGAGTTTATCCCTCTGATCTAAAAAAGACATTACTTAAGCCGCTGCTGAAAAAACCAAACCTAGATAGGAACGAGCTCAAAAATTACCGACCGATTGCCAATTTGCCTATTTTGGCTAAAGTTGTCGAGAAGACTTTAAATGTCCAACTCTCAGCCTTTATAGAATCCCATCATCTATTGGATGATTCTCAGTTTGGTTTTCGCCAACATCATGGGACGGAGACGGCCCTGATCAAGGCCACAGAAGACATCAGAATCATTCGTGATGCCGGTGGCACAGCAGTCTTGATACTGCTGGACCTGTCAGCAGCGTTCGACACGGTCGATCATGCTATTTTGATCGACCGTGTCGAAGATCTGGAGATCAAGCACAAGGCCAAGACTCTCCTGGCATCCTTTCTTGCTGAAAGGACTCAGGTGGTCACCATAGGGCCTTTTCAGTCCACCACCCTGTCCCTGCCGTGCGGAGTACCCCAAGGCTCATCCCTGAGTCCGACACTCTTTAATATATACGTGTCGGACCTTGCCAATACCATCAGAGCTCACGGGATGAGCCTTACATCCTACGCTGATGACACCCAGTTGGTCTTGGCCATCAGAAATGACGGCCAAAAAATGGCCGATAATTTCAATCTGGGCATGCAGGCCATAGGGAATTGGATGGCCTCCAATTGCCTTAAATTGAACTCGGATAAGTCCGAGGTGGTCATCTTTGGAAACTTGTCCCCAGACTGGTCTTCCCGCTGGTGGCCACAGTCCATGGGTTCACCCCCCACTCCGGTCAGCAAAGTGAGGAACTTAGGTGTCATGTTTGATGACCGTCACACTTTTCTCCCCCACGCAAATCAGATTGCCTCCTCCGCATTCTACAAATTACGAATCATTAAAAAAATCCTCCCTTTCCTTCCTACTTCAGCTGGCAAAACCCTGATTACGTCCTTGGTCTTATCCACCTTGGACTACTGCAATGCTCTATTCCTGAATTCCCAAGAGAAAGTCCTCAATAAGCTGCAAACCATTCAAAATGCTGCTGCCCGACTGCTGGGTGACATCCCCAAATTTCAATCAGTCTCAGGCACCATCAGAGAATTGCACTGGCTCTCCATCAGGAACAGAACTAAGTTCAAGGCTTTGTGCATTGTCTATAAGGCGTTGCACAACTAGGGACCAGCCTTTCTCACTCAACAACTTGTTCCCTACCGGCCTACTAGGTCCCTACGGTCTTCTGATCTCCTCCAGCTGGAAGTACCCCGTACCAAACTGGTCTCATGGGGTGACAGAAGATTCCTAGTTTCAGCACCCAAGCTCTGGAATTCCTTGCCACTATTTATAAAGAACAGCCCCTCCTTATGGTCCTTTCGAAAACAACTCAAAACGTGGTTATTTGACCAATAATCACATCCTCCTGTAGGGCTGAATTTGGCAGATACTAGCACCGAGATGCCCAAGGGCCTTCGTAGCGCTTTACAAATGTTTAAATAAATAAATATAAAGGGAGATAGACCGGTGCACGAGCGCCGATTGCACGTCGTGGACGCGCATGCCCAGCGCCCCGGAGCAGTGCACATCTTTTGCTCCGCATTCCACATTCAAAGCGGCAGCCTCTCACAATCACGCACGCACGCAGCCACACGGAAGCACACACACGTGCGTGCGCACACACGCTGGCACACACACACACACACCCCTCCCCCCTCCCTCTCTGCCCCCACCCACTCACCTGGCCCTTTCCGCGTGTCCCTCTCCCTCTGCAGCGGGTCAGTGTAGGCAGCAGGCAGCCTTGGAGGTCGGCGTGTCTTCTCCGGGGATCCGATGTGCACGCTCGCGACGACGTGCGCTCCCACTGCGCTGTTTCGCGCCCGGCGATCCTCAGCGTGTTACATTACCATTTCCGCAGTTGCACCAACCTGACCAAAAAGCACAACCATTGACGTGTGGAGCATGGTCAGCCGATGACCAGAAGCATGCCTAGAATGACAAGGCAAGCGTGGACGGATAGTGCTCTTTTATTTAGAAACCTATAATTTAGCAAGCGCACCACATCCGTCGTGCTGTTAAAGCACAGTGCTTGCGCGTCCTGGTGTAGTTCAGGTTCGACGTTCCCTGTTCTGTGTGTGTGACATCACCAGGGTTGTTGTTGTCATGTGTATGGTCCTCTCTTTCCAGTGCTTCAGTTGTCGGAAGTTCTTATTCTGTACCTAAAGAGCTGTCAGTGCGGAGCCTTCACAAGCCATGGAGAAGAAAAACCTGGGCCTTCCCCTGGCGCCAGAGAGTTTGTGTTTTGACAAGGATGCGTTCATGAAGGTCTGTATAGTAATGTAAGAGAAGCGAGAGTGTGTACGTGGATGTCTACTTAGAACCACAAGTTCCAGAATCCAGTCAAATATATTGATGGCTCACAAATTTAAACTGGTGCTGCACAAGACCTTCAGCGTGTTCCTTCAAACTGTCTGCGTATAGAGAAGGGGAATTAGGGCACGGAACAAGCTGTAGGGAGGAGTCACAGTTTTCTGTGCACTTTTTTTGACCTGTCACTATAAGTACATTTACCTGTTATTGACGTGGCACATCCCATCGTAATCATAATGCTAAGGAGAAAAGCGCCTATAGCGGGCAACGTGCCATGTTGGCAGAACTATGTGTAACGCCATATATATTGCGATTAGTATCGCCTGCGTTTTGTATTGGCTGGGAAGGAGGGGTAAGCACATCTAGATGTTTGCAAGATGGGGAGAAAGTTGTACATGGGATGCATGTGTAAGAAACGATTTTCTTGACAATTACCAATGCAGATGACTCGTGGAACAGTGCTGGTATTACATTATTTCAGCTCCATGAGGGGCGCCTGTCGGCATGCTGTCATAATGACTTTCTTTGTTTCTCCATTGTAAGCCGGCTGCACTGCTACTAAAATATTACAGGACCAACGTATATCTTATTCGTTTCTGCTCTGTGTGTGTGCTTCTGGTGTCTGTTCACTTCGACTGAGTTTTCAATAGACTTGTGCAAAAGGTTACAATAAACTGTGCGCGCCTTTTCTCTTGATGACTTCTTCTCAGGTCTCAAACATTTTAAACAGCATTTTAAGGACATCTTCAGGAGCCTGCGATCGATTCCTTTTCGTAGCGTGGGCCTGGCTGCCGGTAGAATCGAAATGTTGACTTGGGTTGTTTCTCAAAGAGGCCGGGACAGTATATGCATCCATGAACTGCTGGGCGCTATTTATTATTTTTGTGCGTTATTTTCTTTCGTTACATCCAATGTAGCTCCTACGGACGTTTACCCTGTTTTTTGGTGGTTTTTTTTTGGGGGGGGGGGGGGGCATTAGGAGGAAGTGGAGAGGTTCAAGGCTTGCAGATATGTGTTGATCGTATTATTTGGGTACAAAGCCCAGGTACAGGCAGCACAGTTAAAATATTTTAGTGCATACCTATTCATTTTCATTTATGGTTTTATTGTAGATTTATTTTTATTTATTCTCAAACCTTTTACTGTCTGTACACAAGATGCGTCAACTCCATGATCCTAAAATGTGCAGCCATACAGAAGTGGTTTAATAGCACATTGGTGTCTATTATTGAAGTAGAGGTCTTACAAGATAATAATATTCATCATCCTGATACGTGCACCCAATGCATCACCACCTACCTGAACTCCCATTGATTTTTTTCTTAGAACACTGTATTTTTATGATACGTTCTCTAAGGACCAAAGTACATTGTCTGGTGCTCTACGGATAGTTAGGATGAAGGATGCATCTGCTACAGCCTCCTGCATGACTTGGACACAGTACATGCTCCTACAGATGTGTACCTCTTGTTATGTACTTTTTAGTGTGACAGTGTAAATTATGACACACCCTTCCCCGTTAACACACAATTGGTGGCTGCCAACCTTACATTCTAGCTAGGCAGGTTTGGGCTAATAGCAAACATTTGCTACAGCTCTCCCATCGGACCCGTCTATGCGTGGCCTTTCACCCTCGAGGTCCAAGTATGTCTGTCCCATTCCTTACACCTCCGCCCGCTACACCCTTCATCCCCTAGAAAAGCACATTCAACTTACTTTTTTAAAACAGTAAGTACCAGGGCCCTTGTTCTTTTGACTGCTCCTGGGTGTGTGCTTCTGATTCTGATCCTCACCCCTCTCCCTAAAGGTTAGCAAGAGCACGTCATTTGAGGGAACAATATATCGCTTAGCAGTGCCAGTTCACAGAGGCATTTCGTGGCAGGCACCGATAGTCTGTCTGGAAACCACCAGATCACAAGCATCTGCAATGCAATTGGTTTCGCATTTACGCAAGTTTGAGCTATTGGCATTTTAAATGACAATGCCTTTTATTTATGTTTTGGTTTCAAAAACATAAATAAAGGGCATTGTCATTTACAATACCAATAGCTCAAAGTAGCGTAAATGCGACACCTATTGCATTGCAAATGCTTGTATTATTTCTTTCTCGCCCCATATGCCATTTTCTGCCTCATGACAGCAGGGAGCAGCTCTATTATCACCTTCACAGAGCTGTCTGAAAATGTGAGAGGCAATTCGATTTTGCTCAACCACAGGGAGAGCGGATTAGAAAAACTACAGAATATACAGAAATTGACTAGACTGGTTTCTGCTTCAAAATACTGCTGAGGTGTCTTGTTTGAGCATGTACTTCAATTGTAATCTATACTACTATTATAAAGAGAGAACTTGCACCTTTTGGCCAGGTAAACTCGGGAACCACAGCACCAATCACAACACCCAATACAGCGTTGGAAAGGGCAGTTGCAGCAGAAGGACATAGGCTATGCAGACGCCCACCATATACATTTAAAATGTAAAAGAACCGTGCCAGCAAAGTAGTCCCTTGTGGGCGTGTCTGCAATGTGCTGTGGGTGTGTGCTGGGGGCGTGACAATCGCTGGGGGCATTCCGTCACGAGTGTTGTTTTTTCTTCCCAGGTTCTATACATTCCAGCTCCCTTTAAATAGTAATTCAGTGGAGGTCCCATTCTCTTAACCACCCCAAGCACAGTTATGGGCAAAAAATACAACTAAAAGGCCCTGCAAAGCATTATGGGATAAGCTTAGCATAAATTTTAGCATTCATGAAAGGGTTTCAATGTTTTTGAATTTTACTCATCAGGGACATCTTGGGACGACGAGGTGAACTGCAGCTTGATGTATAATATTTTCAATGCTATTGCATTTGCCTCATCAGGGACATCTAGGGACGGCGAGGTGAACTGCAGTTTGATATATAATATTTTAAATGCTATTGCATTTGCATCATCAGGGACAAACCTAGCCCTGAACCCTAAAAATACCCCTGTACCCCAAAACCCAAACCTCACCCTGAACCCTTAAAATACCCCTGTACCCCAAAACCCAAACCTACCCCTGAACCCTAAAAATACCCCTATACCCCAAAACCCAAACCTAGCCCTGAACCCTAAAAATACCCCTGTACCCCATAACCCAAAACTATATCTGAACCATTAAAATACCCAAACACCCCAAAACATATACCTCAGTACCCCAAAACATATACCCCTATACCCATACTTGCCTTATCCAAACATTTTTAAAAAACATGCTTTTACCATTCATGCATTTACAACGAATTTGGTTGTAAATGTATGCGTGGTAAAAGCATATAAAATGTAATGCCATGCGTTATAATGGCATTGCGGAGTCATGGTACTTTCGTAATGAAAGTATGCAGAGTGATGGTATGCGGAAAGAAATTTGCGGAATAATGGGTGTTTACCCTCCCCCGTAAGTACATTGGTGGCACGGCGGCCCACATCTCCAGCAACATACTCATATTTTTTCACCACCAATTGGAAAAATGCGCAGGTCTCTCTCATTGATGCCCAGCACCGACATACACTTTTAGACACACCTCCCACCACAAGTTCTAGAATTGCGAACTTTAGAGATGGGGAGCTACGTTAGAATCTCGGCATCAGCTCAACATCCTGTGAATTCAGGCAAATCGCTTTGTCTCCCTGTGCCTACCACAAATCAATGTGTTCTTCTGTAATGTAAATTGTGCTCATGCCATGTTGTCATGTTCGCGCTATATAATATTGCAAGGAAAATAAAGTAGGGAAACTCGAGTTCACACACTACTGAACGCACACTCTTAAGTGCATCAGCAGTGCACTGTGAATCGTAGCGTTTCACAGGCCTGTCACAGATAAGAAATGCTATCAAAATGAAATCCAACGAAACAATATACTACTGGCCGGCAGCAATTCATACCCGGACAACGTCGGGACGGGCTGCTAGTGTAGGATAAAATTATAATAAAACACAATTTATGGAAGTTATATTTTTATATTTTGTGCTGCAGGAAAAGCAATTGCATTGCTTCCTAAAATGCATATTTCTTTTCTGTACTTGAGGGCAGTTGCACAATTCGTATTGGAGAATATTAAGAAGGTTCTTGACATATCAAGTCAAATTTATATTGCTGTGACTTCGAATCATTTTTAAATCAGCTATTATAGTCAACCCCTTCGTGACATGCAGCCCTTATTATTTAGCTAAATTGGGGTTTCGCCTAAACCTCGTTCCCATCATCCTCTCAACTGCAGGGACATGAGCAGCAATGAAATGAGCAGCTTTTTTGTCGGTCATTGTTAATGGGAGAAATAGAGTATGCTTATGTGATACATTTTCACTCTGTTGTGGAGGATCCAGATGTATGTTTACAATCTGCTGTTTTTCACCCATGTATGGTCCAAAACACACTATGGTGCCTTTTTTAAACGTTTGTCAATGTGAAACAGTATTTTTTTTACCAAATACAACTAGCTGGTGTTTTGTAGCCTTGTCTAAATGGTATAATTTTAGGTATGAATTAATACAGCCATTTTGTTTTCAGTCCAACATTTAGAGATTGTTGTCGATTTCCTAGTCACTCCTTAAAGGTTGTCATATCTCTGACCTCTGGATCAGTTGCTGGGTCATTGTTGCCTTCTGTATTTGGAAAGACTTTTTCATATTCATGTTAATCTGGATCTTTACCATGCAGCCAGATTTTGACAACTTAGTCTATGCAAAATTAGAGCTCAGGTTCCTGAGGCTTTCCCATCTGTGATTACGGATCACTGAAATAATATCGAATTCCAAAATATCGACCTGCAAAAATATCGTGTAAAAAATATCGACTGACAAAATATCGAGTTTCTATCTACAAACAGGTAAGTACAAAAATATCGAGTTTAAAACATCGTTTACAAAAATATAGTTAAAAAAAATCGACTTTACTAAAAACACTATTAAATTAAATTAATATTAAAAACTAAGTACTAAAATATACTTAAGAATACTTAAATTAACTAATGATAATTAAATAATTAATGAAAGTAAAAAAATTAAAAATATTTAATCATATTTCTTAAAACATATATATATAGTAACAAAATATAATTAAATATTAGCCAATATTATTAACGTACAATAACAATAGAGTAAAAATTACTATTCCCACTCCAGTGGGTGCAACAGTAGGGAAAGCGTTGGATAGCGTATGGGTTAAAATTACTATTCCCACTCCAAAGAGTGCAACAGTAGGGAAAGCGTTGGATAGCGTAGGGGTTAAAATTACTATTCCCACTCCAGTGGGTGCAACAGTAGGGAAAGCGTTGGATAGCGTAGAGGTTTAAATTACTATTCCCACTCCAGTCGGTGCAACAGTAGGGAAAGTGTTGGATAGCGTCGGGGTTAAAATTACTATTCCCACTCCAATGGGTGCAACAGTAGGGAAAGACTTGGATAGCCTAGGGGTTAAAATTACTAGTCCCACTCCAGTGGGTGCAACAGTAGGGAAAGCGTTGGATAGCGTAGGGGTTAAAATTACTATTCCAACTCCAGTGGGTGCAACAGTAGGGAAAGCGTTGGATAGCGTAGGGGTTAAAATTACTATTCCCACTCCAGTGGGTGCAACAGTAGGGAAAGCGTTGGATAGCGTAGGGGTAAAAATTACTATTCCCACTCCAGTGGGTGCAACAGTAGGGAAAGTGTTGGATAACGTAGGGGTTAAAATTACTATTCCCACTCCATTGGGTGCAACAGTAGGGAAAGCGTTGGATAGCGTAGGGGTAAAAATTACTATTCCCACTCCAGTGGGTGCAACAGTAGGGAATGCGTTGGATAGCGTAGGGGTTAAAATTACTATTCCCACTCCAGTGGGTGCAACAGTAGGGAAAGCGTTGGATTGCGTAGGGGTTAAAATGACTATTCCCACTCCAAAGAGTGCAACAGTAGGGAAAGTGTTGGATAGCGTAGGGGTTAAAATTACTATTCCCACTCCAGTAGGTGCAACAGTAAGGAAAGCATTGGATAGCGTAGGGGTTAAAATTACTATTCCCACTCCAGAGAATACAACATTAGGGAAAGTAAATAATTCATATATTATTAAAAAATCTACAAAAATATATCTATTAATAATTAATTTAAAAAAATTAATTATCAATAATTATTTAAATTAATCACCTATTAATACTAATTAATTAAACATTAACAAATAAATATTTTATAACAAACAAATATTACAAATATTTCCAAATAAATAAATTGTAATTAGTTTTATTATTTAATTAATAATTAATAATTTTATTTCCACCCTATGCCCCTATAAACCCACTACCCACTACATACATTAAATTAGTTACATCTGCATAATTACCAATTAATCAAGTAATATAAATTAATTAACTATTTTAAATTAATTAATTAACAAATATAAATTAATTAACAATTAATTACTATTTACTATCAATAAATAAATGTACATATTTAAATAATTATAAATATATTACTTCCCACCCTATTCCCCTATAACCCACAACCCGCTACAGAATTAAATTAGTTTAATTTACATCATTAACAATTAATCTATTACTCTAAATTAATTAACAATTTTATTTAAATTAATTAACAAATATAAATAATTTGCAATTAATTACTAATTACTATCAATAAATAAATTTACATATTTAATTAATTATAATTAAATTACTTCCCACCCTATTCCCCTATAAACCCACAACCCGCTACAGATTAAAATTACACAAAAATTATTAAAACAAAATTCTTTAAATATAATTAGTTATAACATAAATACACAATGTTCACACATATGATAACATAAAAATACACTATAAAAAATTATATATTATTGCAAATTCTGTATATTTTACTATCTATATTATATACTTCGGTATTTTAGCTATCTATATTTTTTACAGTCGATATTACTTCACTTACCTTAATAACGATATTTTTGTAGTCGATATTCTGTCCTGTCGATATTTTGTCCACTCGATATTAAATACACAATATTATGTCCAAACGATATTTTGGACTCGATATTATGTCTGTGCACCGTGATTACAGTATCAATATTTAGACACTTTTGTAAGGAAATTCTATGGAATACAGTGAGTCCCTTTCTCTAAGTTATGTAAAGTTATGAAAATATTTATTTAGAAAAATAGGAGAGAGATGTACATTTCCTTCCTTTGCTCTAATGAGCATTTGTGATTTTTGAGATTGACAGTGTCCACAAAACCAGAGTAGTTGCTTGTCTACAGTCAAAATATTTTCAAAGTCTCTCTTTAGCCTAGCAAAGGGCACAGAGATGCCACTATAGCAGCAGATTGTGTGGTATACAACTGCCAGTTAACATTCACAATAATTGGAGCACTGTAAGACCCATAGGATCGCTGAATTAGTGTCTAGTGGATGACTTGAACTTCTCTTGGGTGGGTTATGTGCTTGGTGGCATGAGTTTAGCTTGATAAACCAGATGCAAGAAGGATAATCAGTCCTGCCTTTGGAGGGGTATGAAAGAGGGGTGGGTAATACCTCTGTGACAGTGTAGTCAGCAGAACCTGTCTAAATAGGGCTCATTCCATTTCAGGTCATTCTTGAATACTTGGTAAATTCGTTGTGTTCTCAATGTTTGATTAAGCATGTCATGAAGTGAATGACTAGTGGCTGGCCTCGTTCATATTTTTTTTTTTAATCAGAGTTCATTGTAGTTGATCTGAGCAATTGTACTTGATTTCAAATTGTTGGTGCTAATGTATTAAGGTTTTGAAGATAATTGCCCTAGAAGGTCTTGTGCAGGTTGTACAATCGTTCAACATCAAGGTAGTAGTTGAGTGTATATGTTAATTCATTTAAACGGAGGCCAGCCATTGGAGGAGAGGGGCGTCACTCCGTTCAAGCCCGGATTTGGGGGTGTGTTTTTTACGTTTTTTCTATTTTCTTTCTCTCCACTTCCAATTGGATGGAATTTTACATTCCAGCCAATGAGAAGAGGAGAGAATGAAAAACACGCCCCCCAGTCCTAAAATGTCGGGGCTTTTTCGGGAGCCATTTCTGCTGGACCGCCGCCAGAAGAAGTAGAGAAGCTGCCGAGTCCTCCGGTGAGTGCTCGCTTTTCTTGCCTCTGTTCCCTGATTGTGTCCGTTTTCTGGCGTCTCCCCCCTCGTTGTTTTTGCTTTCCTGCCCCCTCGTTCTTTGTGCTTGCTCTCCTGCCCCCTCGTTCTTTGTGCTTGCTCTCCTAACCCCTCATTCTTTGTGCTATCTCCCGCCCCCTCGTTGGTTGTGCATGCTCTCCTGCCCCCTGGCTGTGCTTGCTCTCCTGCCCCCTGGTTGTGCTTGCTTTCCTGCCCCCTGTTCCCTCGTTGTGAGCGTTTTTTCAGGCCTCTGTTCCCTGTGTGTGTGTGGCTCTGTGTGTCTGTGTGTGTGTGTGGCTGTGTGTGTGTGTGGCTGTGTGTGTGTGTGTGGCTCTGTGTGTGTGTGGCTCTGTGTGTGTGTGTGGCTCTGTGTGTGTGCGTGGCTCTGTGTGTGTATGTGGCTCGTATGTGTGGCTCTGTGTGTGTGGCTCTGTGTGTGTGGCTCTGTGTGTGGGGCTCTGTGTGTGGGGCTCTGTGTGTGGGGCTCTGTGTGTGTGTGTCTGGCTCTGTGTGTGTGTGTGTGTAGGTATGTGTGGCTCTGTGTGTGTGTGGGTGGCTCTGTGTGTGGGTGGGTGGCTCTGTGTGTGGGTGGGTGGCTCTGTGTGTGGGTGGGTGGCTCTGTGTGTTTGTGGGTGGCTCTGTGTGTGGGTGGCTCTGTGTGTGTGTGGGTGGCTCTGTGTGGGTGGCTCTATGTGAATGACTCTGTGTGGGTGGCTCTGTATGTGTGTGTGGGTGGCTTTGTGTGTGTGGCTCTGTGTGGGTGCAAATGCAATAGGTCTCTCATTTGCGAGCGATTAAGCTATTGGCATTGTAAATTACAATGCCATTTATTTATGTTTTAAAAACAAAAAACATAAATAAAAATAATGTCATGAGCAATGCCAATAGCTCTAACTTTAAGAATGGCGAGACCATTGCATTATAAATGCTTGTTTTGACATAGGGACTTGCACTTGTTTAGCACTGGTAGATCGTAGTGTTCTACCAGGAACGTACCAGTGAAACTTTCGCTTAAGAAACTCAGGACCAATTCCATTGATGGCCTTAAAAACAATACAGAGTGCCTTAAAGCGAGCTCTTTGTTTTATCAGAAGCCAGTGTAGCTTCTTAAGCTCTCCTTTCACAGAGACAAATTTGGATATTCCGGACAGCAGCCTGGCCGCTGCGTTTTGGACTAATTGAAGCCTATACATATGTTGTTTTTGTATGTTCAGATATAGGCTATTACAACAGTCCTAACGCGACGTTATAAGGGCCATGACTACTGTCTTGAGATTGCTCTCGGTCAAGAAGAACTTAATTTTCCTTATGATTCTAAGAATAATAAAGGAAGCTGAGCTCACCATGCTTACTTGATCACCCATGGTGAGTTTGTTGTCCACTCTCGCAACTGGCACCTTCCGTGCACCTACAAAAATAATGTTCCTTTACATAGTGCATGTCGACTAGGTTTTTCGGTTTCAGGGTGCCAGAAACATCGGGCGTTACTATATAGTAATGCAGAGCATCCCAAGGTGGTAGCTAAGCAGCAGGCTGCAGAGACATATGCAGCAGGGGCATTGGTCAAGACTAGGCTTAGAGGGTAGAGGCACGAGAAACCCTGACTCGAGCCATGTGCTGTGCTGACTGAGGTGAAAGGTCATTTTCTCAGGTGAAAACGCTTAGGGGAAAAAATATGGACTGCAAAACAATCTCCCCAAAACCTTGTGCAGGGTAAATGTCAGTGTAATGGCTGGTGTGAGATTTAGCTTTAGGATAAAGTACAGGGTTGAGGCCCTGGACCATAGGACTTTATCCTAACGTTAAATCTTAACTTTAGCTTAAGCGAAGGAAGGGAGAAAGTAGGGTATGAGGTAAGTTTCTTGGTGAGTGCTGGTGTTAGGATCACTTTTAGTGTTAAGGTCAGGTTGGTATAACCCAAGGTTATGGGTCTGACTTCGGTTTAGAGTTGGGGTGAGGACGTGGTTGGGGGACCGGCAACAGCTAGGGGTGAGTCTTAGTTTAAGTTGGAAGTCGGTTACTTGGGTTTAGGGAAGCAACAGTGGGCCCCCTCTTTTTAATGAAAAGAAATAGAAAACAGAAAAGTAGGTCTGAGGTTCGCGAAATAATACGAAAAATAAAGTGATCCTCATATTTTAGTCCCGAAGTTAACCTCATAGTGTCATGTGGAGTTAGGGTGACCACCTCACTCCTGCTCAGTACCATACCAGTACGAAACCTCTGTGTGATAGCCGAATACATTCTGGGAGTTGTAGACTGCTTGTGCACTTACTGTACTAATCAGACTAACAAATGCAATGAATGGCTTGTGGGTCAGGACTGGGAAGAGTCCGTGATGACCTGGAGTGCGGAAGGGGGAAGGGGGGTTCACCCTATATAGTGCATGGTTTCCACTCCTGCAGATAGGGTAGCCATTAGCCGGTCCATTACTTTCAAGAGAACATGCCGCCTCTTGAGTTGCGTCACACCTGCTACAGAGGACTGGATCTGAGTACAATGTAAAGTGAGATCTGTGGAAATTAATACTTTCACTTTCACCCCTGAAAGCATGTAAAGTACTGTTGACTAAAAAGGCAGGACAGGTCTGCAGAAGGCATGGAGCCATATGGTAACTAGTTGTGCTATAGGTGTTATAATTAATTTGTAACCATTAAAGCACACATAAACTGCAACTCCCAGAATGCATTGACGTTTTTAACACCTTGGATGCTAAGGGGTTTTCCCCTCCTGTGCTGACAATCCCTGGTGCCCATTGTTCATGACAAGGTCAGCTCGTCAAACGCACAGCGCAGGTAACACCCATGACGAGCTGACCTTGTCATGAGCACCGAAGGGGTTAAAGAAACAATGGTAGGAAACGATGATAAATGACAATGTAAATATTAGCATGAAACTTCCGTCCTTCACATCTAACATGGGCTTCAATTGGAATTCCATAGAGCATGTTATCAAGCCCATTATCGCCTGTCTTGATAATATGCCCCTTAGTTTTTTCCCTAATTCTTGATTTTAGGGATACATTTTTTCCGAATCTCTAAACTTGTTCGAAAATCCCTGCCCTTAATATCTGCCAAGTGTTTCAATGTATGAACGTTTTATATTACTCGACTGTGCCACCATGCTATTCTTTGGCCTTTCCGCCAAGGTGTAATCCAATTATTTTGGAGTTGAAACATGTAGCAAATTGCTTGAGTCAGGGAACGGGGGAGCGCGTGTTTGCCAGAGGGAGGGAGACGGAAGTTTCATGCTAATATTTACATTGTCATTTATCATCGTTTCCTACCATTGTTTCTTTACCCCATTCGGTGCTCATGACACCCCCCCTCCCCTCCGGATTCGACTTAGGGGCATATTACCATGACAGGCGATAAAATTATCGCCGCTTTAGCGGAAGAAAACTGCCGCTAAAGGGGCGATAATGGGCTTGATAATATGTCCTTCACATCTAACATGGGCTTCAATTGGAATTCCATAGAGCATGTTATCAAGCCCATTATTGCCACTTTAACGGTGGTTTTTTGCAGCTAAAGCGGCGATAATTTTATCGCCTGTCTTGATAATATGCCCCTAAGTCGAATCCGGAGGGGAGGGGGGTACAATAAGCTCCAAGTTGGACCGGGCCTAAATCGGATTGTCCTGGACAGTGCCCTGGCCTGAAAGAACATTTTGGTGGGGGTGACGGCCTGAGATGTGAGGAAGATGGTGGCAGGGGTGAGGCGGTGCTTACAAGTACGCAGAGGTACATTACATTAAGGGCTGATTACCAAGTCTTTAACAGGCCGTATTGAGACCAAGTTGGAGCTGCTGTTTTCATAACAAGTCAGGCAATTCCCTGCTGCACCCCTCGGTATGTTGGCACCAAAAACAATGGGCCATTTTTTATGCACCTATCCTGTAAATGTCAGTACTGGGGGCATGGAGCCTGCACGGACTGAAATTTACAGGATATTTGTGTGAAAAAAGGCCCATTGTTTTTGGGTCTGATTGAATCACGATTCGAAGCACTTGGCATAACGAGGCACGAGCTTTGTACCCCCAGCAGCTTGAACCCCAACCCCGCCCTGCCCCGCACCGCCCGCACATGTACAGCAGCAGCACGCTCATATCTGCTGTGGGACCTTACCAGTGGCATTATAATGCACCTCCCTGCTGCGGTGTCAAGGTACAAATTCTACAAAGATCTCTTCTGCAGCCGCTCACCTTGGCAACTGCAAAACAGTCCCGAAAGACGACACATGACCTACGATCACCATCGGCTCAGCTCCTGAGGGTGTCCCGTGCCGACCCCCAAGGCAGCCCTCAATCCACTCCCACCCGACTCCGCTGTATGGCGACGCGTCTACCCTGCCCGCAGCTCCTTTGGCGCTCCCGCGCCCACGCTCCCCACCTCCGGGTCTCCATGCTCCACCGATCGAGCCAAGCCTCCACTCCAGAGAAAGTGAAAGCCAAGAGCCTAGTGTACAGTTGCTAGCTCCACCCCCACTGCTCAGGAAAGAGTCAGAGGGGGCGGCGTGTAGACTTTCGCTCCACAGGATAGAGGCACATCCAGGATGGTTGGGGGCAAAACCGTGCATGGCAACACCTCAAAACACGAAACATGGAGACAGTGAAAAAATGGGGGATCCACCTTCCCCCTGACCCACATTGAAACAGAGACAACCCTGCCACATCTGCCCATGATGCTCCCGCAGGTCAAAACCAACCACTCTCCAAGTGCCTGCCTCTCTGTAAGTCCTCCACTATTTTATCATTGCATCCAGGTATATTGCAAAAAAAAGTCACAAATAAAGCGATCGCGAAACTGAAAGTGATCGCTTTTGGACCCATAGAAGCCGCGAGTGGTGCGCACGCCATATGCTTTCAATTATCGTGCCCGTGTCTGGGCACGATTATTTAAACCATTTGGCAACAAATGCGCGTAATAGACACCAGTAGGCCAGGGGCAGAGCCTCTGGCCTACTGGGAGGTGTGGCTCACTGGTTTGAGGCGGCAGACCCGAGTGCAGAGAACGGCCCGGGACCAGGGTTCGATTCCCGACGCGGCAGGGTCTTGGACCAGGATCAGCGGACTGATAATTCTCGCATCGGTGCCCACTCCGACCGGGGAGCACACTCGGCAACTCTGGGCATTAGCTTGCCTCATCTCTACAACGGCCCCCCACAGACGCCAGGGATGCCTGGTTTCACCCTGGAGATACCCAGAAAAGGGACCATCTCACAGGGAAAACCAGGACGGGTTCCCCAGCGGTCTACAGCGCCGGGACACTCGGGTAGAGTAACTGTGCGCTATACAAGTATCCCACATTTACATTTACTATTGAGTGCTATTTTACAAAAGAACACGCAGGGAAAGGCCAATTGCAGCCTGCAAAGGTCAGATCACACGCACATGAGTGCGCAATTCCAGGGTTCATTTCTGAACCCTGAACAAATGGACTCTCGCCTGCGCCATCACTGCTACGCAGTGCAACGTTGGGTGCGAGCCCTAAAAAGACGAATAAACTAAAGTAGTGTTCTTCTGGCAAACTATGTAAAGTGGTGCTAATTTGTTTGGGTGTGAAGAAAATCAATCTGGACACATTTTTTTCTTCATATTTTGAACTTTTTATTTCTCTCTGTCCAGAGGCTGCACTTTTACATAGAAAAATGTCAGAAAAAGACATTTCCAGCAAAAGGTTTTTTTTTTGGAGGATCCATTTCACAGGGCAACAAATAAAGGAATGGAGAGGAACAAGAGGGTAAGCACCGTGTCTTGAAGTCCCGGTTTTCAGCAAGTGAGGAGGAGCGAGACAGAAAGAAGGGGAATAACAGAAAGAAGGAGAGCAAAGGGAAGAGGGGGGCAGCTTCCAGAGGCAGAGCAGGAGAAGGGGACACTGTCTTGGTTTTCTCTGGACCTGTCCCCGAACGGCCACGAACAGCCAAGCCTTATCTATAGACCGTAGCCATTTCTGCCATTCTGGACGCAGTTGTAAAATAAACAAGTAGGGGAACGGATTCAATTCAATTGAAGAAGAAGGGGCCCTGCCCTGGTGATCCCTCTCACTTTGACCACTGGGCGAGCCAGAAGCTCACTAGGGAATAGAAAGCATGCACCACTTAAGAAAACATGGGGCATATCATCAAGCCCATTATCGCCGCGTCACAGGCACTTTTCTGGCGCTAATGCAGCGATATCATTATCACAGTATTACCAAGCTGCAGCCAGCGGGACTTAGTGAGAGTTTTTTGGCGATAGCGGCCCGTTTTTTATTGCATAGCATGTCAGCAATATTTATCGCTAATGACATGCAAAGTAGGCGTTCCTGTGCACAAATGCATGAAAACACCATTACTCCATATTATCAAGGGGTTGCTTCAAATTCTGAAGAGCCAAAAAACTGACTCTAACTGGAGTTAGAGCCAGTTACTTTAGATCAGAAAATAGCAAGGGGCATATTATCAAGCATGGCAGAAAAATTCCTCTAAAGCGGCGATAATGGGCTTGATAATATGCCATAGAGAATTCCCATAGAAGCCCATGTTCACATCAGAACATGGGCTTCTATGGGAATTCACAATGGCATATTATCAAGCCCATTATTGCCGCTTTAGCGGCAGTTTTCTGGCGCTAAAACTGCAATAATTATAACGCCGTTCCTTGATAATATGCCCCCTAGTCTTAAAAACGTGGATAAAGCTTGGGCCCAAATCTCTGCAGGTTTTGGCGCTGGACAACCCTGCAAGCAATGTTGCGGCGCTGCCCTGCGGCAAAACTACAGTGCAGGAATGCCCACAATCAATAAGATAGTGCACATTCCTGTGCCACAGTCATGAAAAGCGTTGCTGCGCTACGACAAGACAGCGTTGCAACACTTCTCACTACGCCCTTCTTGCGACTGCATGGATGGGCTGTAATCACTGGACAGGGCTCCATGACACAAGTAATGACAGATACGTCAGGAATCTTGACATATCTGCCTACGCTAAAGTCACGCATTGCTGAAGTCGTGTCACAACCATGACGCAACTCCAGCAATGCATGTGGACAGCCTATCCCTGTGGCACTGCCGCACCCTCAGGCCTGCCATCAGGCAGGCGGAAGGTAATGATGCAGTGCTATTCATGAGGGGTGCCCGAATGTTGGCGCTGTTGGAGATCCATCGATGGTGGTTGCGCGCTGCGGTGTCATCGTTTGGAAGCATTGGTGGAGTGTTGGAACGGAGGGAGTTGACGAGATTTCTTCGATGACCTTGATCCAGATGCGTGGAGGTGCGATGATGGCGGTGGCATCCGGTGGGGAAGGTGAAGACATGATGTTACCAATGATGGTTGGCCCAGGAGAGTCCAGTGTTGTGGCTGAAGTCGAAGCTCCCTCTGGCGGAGGTGACATGCTTGACCGTATGTCCTGCTACGTGGCCTGTTGAGGTGAGTTGCAGCTTGTGTATGATGTTGGAGACCTTCCCCAGAAGGCGGTGGTGCTCTGCTCACTGGGATTGTCCAGGTGGAACTTGAGATAACCGATTAGGATGTCGTCTGCGTGTGGGAGACCCTGCGGTGCAATGAGGTCAACAATGGTATTTGACAATGGAGGGTCAAGGGCCGGGGGCCTGCACATGAGGGTACCACAGTGGATGTGCTTGGGCTTGGGCTGGATCTGGGAGTTGAGGTGGGTATGGGTTTAGGATGTCGGACCGGAAATGTTGGGTGTGTTTTGGGGTAAAATAGGAAATTTGGGGGTGTTGTGGAGTAAAATATGAAATTTGGGGTAAAATATGAAATTTGGGGTGTGTTTTGGCAGAATTTTTGATATTGGTGTGTGTTTTGGGGATAAAAAAGGTATTTCTGGGTTCACGGTTGGGTGTAGTGTGCAAAGGTTATTTTTGTGTTGCACTCACTGAAGTGTGAATAGTGGTATGCAGGAAGCGAGCGCTGTCAGCCGAGGCAGAAAGAGCTGGTGTCCCACGGTACCGTCGGCGCAGAAGGGCAATGCACTCTGCTCCAAGCATGGGCAGTCTGCGCCCCTGCTGCTGCGCACAGATGGGCACTGGTGTCCGCTGCCCCTGGAGGCACAAGGAGACAGAGTGCCCGCTTCTTCTGTCACAGATGGCACACGCGGATGGACAACTGGATGGCATGTAGCTACATAGAGACAGTGTGCCCTGACCTGCAGAGGCAGTTTGCATTGGAGGTAAAGAGAGAGGGCAGTCTCTGATATTGCTGAGGCTCAGAGAGACAGTGTGTTCTACTGCCCGAAACACAGAGAGACAGGGTAGTGTGCCCTGCTGCAGTAGGCATATCTCATCAGGAGTCCTTGATGCAGTAAGACAGTGCACACTGCACAGAAAGCATCGTGGAGGGCAGTGTGGCCTGCTACTGGAAGAAATAGGTGAAACGGTGCACTGTTATAGGAGGCACGGTGTACCCCACTGCAGGGGCATAGAGGGGCAGGAGGCTCTGCTACTGGAAGAAATAGGTGAAACGGTGCACTGTTATAGGAGGCACGGTGTACCCCACTGCAAGGGCGTAGAGGGGCAGGAGGCTCTGCTGCAGAATGCCGAGAGGGTAGTGTGTCCTAGTGATTTAGCGGCACTTGGGGGCAGTACTGTACAGCGGGATAGTGTGCTCTGCTGGACTGAGCACATCCTGAGAGGCTCCCCCACTACAGAGGAATGCAGTGTACCTTACAGCAGGAGGCACAGACGGACAGTGTGCCTTTCTGCAGGAGGTACAGATGGACAGAGTACCCTGCAACAGAAGGCACGGATGGACAGTGTGCCTTTCTGCAGGAGGCACAGATGGACAGAGTGCCCTGCAACAGAAGGCACGGATGGACAGTGTGCCCTGCTGCCTGAGGCGCAGATGGACAGAGTGCACTGCAAAAGAAGACACGGATGGACAGTGTGCCCTGCTGCCTGAGGATCAAATGGGCAGCGTTTACTTCACATTTTCTGCACGTCACCCTGCTACGTGTGCCTCGGTTTCGGAAAGAGGCACTGCTCACTGTCTCGAGCTGGGTTCCCACAGATATTGGCACAGAGTGGATTTTCACTTGTCACGCTTCTCTTTCCAATGACAATGGTGCGCTCTGTCATCACCTGAACACAAACCCTCCTCGTCTTCCTTCTTCTCACCGCCATTCTCTTGCCAAATCTTTCAGAGAGCAACAATAAAACCACTATTACCGTTAAAGGCTTTTGTAGCAACGCCTGATTGTGTAAAGCCCTTCACTAATTGGCCTGTTTCTATATTCCCTCTAATTGAGATGGTTATGAAGCGTAGGCACTGGAAGTGGACAATAGGTGCACAAGATCACACAATTTGTTCAGGCAAGGTAACCAGGATTAGAACTCTCCCTTCTGGTGAAATAGAGACTAACAAAGTCAACCAATCACATCTCTTCTACCATTGCCAATTAAATATTTTGTGCTGATCATTTCAGGGTCCCAAATCCCTCCCCTTTAAAAAAAATCAGTTGGATTTAAGAGACCAGAAGTGCCAATCGTGCTGCTTGTGCTTTGTCCCGTGGTGGTCTGGAGAGATTTCCTGGGAACCCCCTCTTCCCGTAACTTAGGAGGGAAGGTTTTTCCTGACTGCTCCGTAGAAAAGGAAATTTATGGAAGAATGCAACCTCAAAAATTGAGTCTCTTTGGCAACGGTAGCTCCTCTGCCCATCCTGAAACTCTGAAATGAAACTCTTGGACCTTCGACGTTCTATACCGACTAGAAGACTGAAGACATCTCCCTTGTGGTCAAGGAGTGACCACCCTGTTCAAACAGGCACCACCAGTAACTTGCCGGAACTCAAAGACTCAGCTAATGAAGACTGGACTTCCAGACTTCTTGGACTCCTACCCACATCCACAGCAAAGCTGAGACCCGTGGCGGACACGAGAGACGTGGGACCAGACTCCCTGGACATCCTGAAAATGGCTAACTGCATTGACTCCTGAGGTAACCCGCAGTTGTGCATTGGGGTACAAGAAGCCCCAGACCCGAGTGCCACGTGGGGCCTGCTCCTGCATTCCAGCTTGATGCATCTTCCCAGTTGCTAGCCTGTTGGCTAGTGAGCCCCCTGAAGGCGAACCTTTGAGGCGAACCTTTGAGACCATCTTGCTTTCCTGGTTGCTCCAGGCTTGCTCCAGCTTCTCTGCAACGGAGAAGCCCCTCAGACCTTGCTGGTCTGACCTGAAGCCAATCTTCACTTCCTGCATGGGTTGCGGTTGCCAAGGGTTGTTGGGTCCAATCCGGATACCGACACCGCAGTCAAATAGATCCTTCGTGGGACAGCTCGAATCCTATAATACTTAAGTTCTACTGAACTTAGTTGTTGTAGAGGAAAGGGCTTAGCACACCCTGACTACAACTCCTAGAGAGGTTCTAGTAGAGTCCAACCCTGAGGCACTTGATAGATCTATTAGTGGAGTATGATACCGAAAAGGCAGTAACCCCAGATCAGACAGGTAGTGGAGGGGGGGCATCCCTCAACAGAGGATTCCCATGATAACCATCAAGGGGGTACTGATGATGAAGAGGATGATGATCAGGTCCAAGTTGGAGAACTGAACTAGGTCAACCTAAGACTACATGGGGCTGGAGGGGAGAGAATCCAAACCAGAACCCCAAGTAGGCTTAACACTGAGCACAGAAGGGGGAAATCACTTTCCAGTGAATCCAACCACTCTGGTGACTCAATAGGGTCAGACACCACAGCAATGGGGAGAATGACTTTCCCTCAGAGAAGAGAGCATAAGGCTAGAATGAGGGAAGTCAAGCTTAGGATCAAGAGGTAATAAATTGCCCTTGCCAAAGAGACCCTGGCTCTTGCTAGAGAGCAAAGGTTGAGTGGATTAGATTCCACTGGTGGCAGCAACATACCTAGAGATAGGGAAAGGTCATATGACCATAGAAACCTAATTAAGATTGTCCCTCCCTACCAGAGTGGGGATGACATCCACAAATGGATAACTGCTTTGGAGAGTACAGCAGGTACCCTAAAGTCAGTGGGCAGCAATCTTATGGCTCTCCTTTTCAGAAAAAGGTATAGACAAGCTCCTCACAGTTCGTGATGGGGATGCTAACAACTACACTGTCCTGAAGAGTGCTCTGATAGATGGGTTTGGCTTAACCACTGAACAGTATAGGTTGCTGTTCAGAGACACCCAGAAGACACAGACTCGGGATTGGACTGACTTTGTAGATTGTGCCACTAAGGCTCTGGAAGGCTGGTTACTGGGCAGTAAGGTCAAAGACTATGCAGGATTGTATAATTTGATTATGCGAGAACAAATTCTTAATAATTGTCAGAACCAGTTATTGCATCAACACCTTATTGACTCTGATCTGACCTCTCCCCAAGAATTGGGAAAGAAGGCAGACAAGTGGGTCAGAACCAGGGTAAAGCAGAAGGTCCAGAACCAATGTGGTGATCAGAAGAAGCAAGACCAAAAGGGTGGGGAGAAAGCAAAAGACCAGAAGTCTTCACAAGGTCCCCAAAAAGCTTCTAATGGTGGGGGTTCCCAACAATCTAAAAACAAGCATTTGCAATGCAATAGGTCTCGCAGTAATTAAGTTTGAGCTTTTGGCATTGCTGAATATTGCAACACTAATTGCAACAAAAGTCAATAAATTGTAGGCTAAAAAAATGTGTATTTATTTTTGTAGCAATGGTGGCATGCTGCACTTTAGATGAATATGTTTAACAGTAAAGTGTGCCATACTGCGATTGCTGCAATAGTTAATTGTGGATGCGTTAACAATTGATGTGTGCACTGATGGCTAGTGGTGTGTGTGCCTGTAGAAATTGTGCACTGATGGCTAGTGGTGTGTGCCTGGTGGAAGTGTGCACTGCTGGCTGGTGGCGTGTGTGCCTGGTGCAAGCGTGCACTGACAGCTGGTGGTGTGTGTGACTGGTGAAAGTGTGCACTGACAGCTGGTGGTGTGTGTGTGCCTGGTGAAAGCATGCACTGACGGCTGGTGGTGTATGTGTGCCTGGTGAAAGCGTGCACTGACGGCTGGTGGTGTGTGGATGACTGGTGAAAGTGTGCACTGACGCCTGGTGGTGTGTGCCTGGTGGAAGCATGCACTGATGGCTGGTGGTGTTTGTGCCTGGTGAAAGCGTGCACTGGCGGCTGGTGGTGTTTGTGCCCGGTGAATGCGTACACTGACGACTGATGGTGTTTGTGTCTGGTGAAAGTGTTCACTGATGGTGTGGTGGTGTGTGGTGGTGTGTGGTTGTGTGTGTGTGTGTGTGTGTGTGTGTGGTTGTGTGTATGCGTGTTGTTGTGTGGTTGTGTGTTGTTGTGTGGTTGTGTGTGTGTGTGGTTGTGTGTGTGTGTATGGTTGTGTGTGTGGTTGTATGTGTGTGTGGTTGTGTGTGTGGTTGTGTGTGTGTGGTTGTGTGTGTGGGGTTGTATGTATGGTTGTGTGTGTGGTTGTGTTTGTGGTTGTGTGTGTGTGTGTGGTTGTGTGTGTGGTTGTGTGTGTAGTGGGAGAAAGATCTGCCGCCGGCTGTGGATTTCCGGATACGAGGAACTGTTGCGAGGGCGAGGTTGGCTGAGCGGAGGTTATGGGTGGGGGGGTGGAAGCTGAGTCGGTTGTTGAGGTATGTAGGTCCGGTGTTGTGTAGGGCTTTGTGTGCGTGGATTAGGAGTTTGAAGGTGATCCTCTTGTTGACGGGGAGCCAGTGCAGGCCTCTCACGTGGGGTGTGATGTGGCTGCGTCGGGGGACGTCGAGGATCAGTCGTGCCGAGGCGTTCTAGATTCGTTGGAGTCGTCTTAGGAGCTTGGTTGTTGTTCCTGAGTAGAGGGCATTCCTGTAGTCGAGTCTGCTGGTGACAAGGGCATGGGGGACGGTTTTCCTTGTGTAAGGAGGGATCCATTTGAAGATCCTGTGGAGCATGCGGAGGGTGTTGAAGCAGGACGCGGAGACGGCGTTGACTTGCCTGGTCATGGAGAGGGTGGAGTCGAGGATGACCCCCCAGGTTGCGTGCGTGGTCTGTTGGTTCCAGGGCTGTGCCTAGCGATGTGGGCCTCCACTAGTCGTCCCAGGCTGATGGGGTGGGTCCGAGAATGAGGACCTCCATCTTGTCTGAGTTCAGCTTCAGTCTGCTGTCCTTCATCCAGTCGGCAATGGCCTTCATTCCTCTGTGGATGTTGGCTTTGGCAGTGTGGGGGTCTTCGGTGAGGGATATGATCAGCTGGGTGTCGTCGGCGTAGGAGATAATGTTGAGGTTATGTTGTCGAGCGACGTGGGCGAGTGGTGCCATGTAGATATTGAACAGCGTCGGGCTGAGGGAGGATCCCTGTGGGACGTCGCAGATGATCTCTGTGGGTTTCGAGCAGAAGGGTGGGAGGAGGACGCTCTGAGTTCTGCCGGAGAGGAAGGACGTCGTCCAGGCCAGGGCCTTCTCTTGAATTCTGGCGTCATGGAGGCGTGTTGATAGGGTGCGGTGGCAGACTGTGTCAAAGGCTGCTGATAGGTGCAGGAGGATGAGGGCGGCTGTTTCTCCTTTGTCCATCAGGATCCGGATGTCGTCAGTGGCGGCGATGAGGGCGGTCTCGGTGCTGTGGTTGCTGCGAAAACCGGATTGTGAGGGGTCCAGGATGTTGTTATCTTCCAGGTAGCGGGTTAGCTGTTTGTTGACAATCTTCTCTGTCACTTTTGCCGGGAACGGGATCAGAGAGATGGGCTGGAAGTTCTTGAGGTCCTTGGGCTTCTTCAGAAGGGCGTTGATCTCGGCGTGCTTCCAGCTTTCCGGGAAGGTGGCTGTCTCGAAGGAGCTGTTGATTGTTTTTCAGAGGTGGGGTGCCATGGTTGTGCTGACTTTGTTGAAGACGTGGTGAGGGCAGGGGTCGGATGGGGATCCGGAGTGGATGGAGTTCATGATTTTGATGGTGTCTTCGTCGCTGACGTTGCACCAGGCGGTCAGGCGGCTGGTGCGGGTGGTAGTCGCAGGGGTGGTGAACTCGGTGGTGGGTGCGGGGGTATTGGAGTTGAAGTTGTCATGGATGTCGGCGATCTTGCAGTGAAAGAAGTCGGCCAGGGAGTCGCACAGGTCTTGTGATGGTGGGATGTCGTTGGTGTTAGAGCTGAGGTTGGAGAGTTCTTTCACGATGCTGAAGAGCTCTTTGGTGTTGTGCGCATTGTTGTCTAAGCGGTTCTTGAAGGCGGTCCTTGAAGGCGGTCCTCTTGGCGGTCCTGATGAGTTGGTGGTGTCTGCGAGTGGTGCTTTTGTGGGCTGTCCGGTTGTCAGGTGTTCGGTCGTGGGGCCATTTCTTCTCCAGCCTCCAACAGGTATGCCTGGAGATCCGGAGGTCTTCGGTGAACCAAGCGGCTTTCTTGTTGGTGTGGTTGGTTGTGGAGGGCTTGAGGGGGGCGAGGGTGTCAGCGCAGTCGTTGATCCACTGTTTGAGGTTGGAAGCGGCGGTGTCTGGGTTGGTGGGGTCGGCAGGTGGTCTCAGGGCGAGGGTGGTAGTCAGTTGGTCCTGGGTGATCTTGCTCCAGCAGCGGCGTGGCATCTGTTGAGTGCTGTGGTGAGTGGCGGGCTTCCTGAAGGTGAAGTGAACACATCTGTGGTCAGTCCAGTGGAGCTCGGTGGTGTGGTTGAAGGAGACGTGGGGGCTGGTGGAGAAGATGGGGTGCAGTGTGTGCCCGGCGGCGTGGGTGGGTGCCGTCACGAGCTGTTTGAGCCCGAGGTTGGCGAGGTTGTCGATCAGGGCGGTGGAGTTGGCATTGTTGTTGTTCTTGAGGTGGAAGTTCAGGTCCCTGAGGAGGATGTAGTCCGTGGAGGCGAGGGCGTGGGTGCTGACGAGGTCGGCGATAGCGTCGCTGAACTGTGGTCGTGGTCTGGGGGGTCTGTAGACGAGTGTTCCTCTGAGGGTGGTGTTGGGGTCGGTGTGGATCTGGAAGTGCATGTGCTCGGCGGTGGTGAGGGTGTTGTCGGTGTTGGTTGAGACTCTGATGGTGTCTTTGTGGACGATGGCGATTACCCCTCCTACTCCGTTGGTGCGGTCTCTGTGGGAGTTCTTGTAGCCATGTGGGATGGCTATGGCGATGTCTGGTGCTGAGGTGGCTTTCAGCCAGGTCTCCGTCAGGAAGGCGACGTTGGGAGCAGTGGAGTCTAGGAGGTCCCAGAGTTCGATGGCGAGCTTGCGAGCTGAGCGGGTGTTGAGGAGGATGCAGCGGAGGTGGTTGGGTTCTGTGGTTGGTGGTTTGGTGGGCTGGATGCTGGTGAATCTGCAGTTCCAGCTGGTGAAGGGTCCTTGGGTGCGCTTCAGGGTGGCTTGGTAGCAGGGTTGGTCTCGTCCTGTGTTGAGTGCGTGGAGGGTGCTGGAGTCGTAGTGCAGTCTGGCGTTGTGGGGGGTGCGAGTTCCAGGGGTTCTGGTGCTGGGTGCGGTCCAGGCGCGGACGGGCGCAGACGGGCTTGAGGCGCAGAAGTGGATATGAGGCAGGAGCTACCTCAAATATATCTTACCGTTCTTGGAAATGTACGGTGAGGGAAGACCAAAGAGAGGGGGGTCAGTGTGGCAGGTAAATATGTATATTTTGAAATATATGTGCAAATTGGACCATGGACGGGATTGGAGTGTGACACTAGACTAAGTATCTTGCTTTCATGAATAACGAGAACGACAGAATAAGAGCTGGGAAGACGCCATACACACAAGATGAAATATATAGGGGCAATGTCCGCCACATTTCACTAAAGAATGCCAGCGACAAAATACACAGAGCCACAGGGTGTTTGAAGGGAGGTCGGACAGTGGAACAAAGAAATATAGCAAAGAGAGTGAACGGAAGAATCGAAGCAGAAAGTACGAATTAAATCCTGCAGTGAGTCATGGGAAAATATAGAAAATGTGCATGGGAAGGGAAGGAAGCAAGCTGAACGGCAGGGGTGTGAAAGGAGGCAAGAAAGGAGGAGAGAGGAGAGAAGAAGGGAGGGGAGCAAAGTGGCAGGAAGAAGAGCGAGGGCATGAAGGGATCGAAGGCAAGGGAAAGAAAGGGAAGATGGACGAGATTAAGAGGAGCCACAGATGGACTATCGAAAAATGAAGGGAGGAAATGGTAGAGGAGAAGACTCAAAAAAACACGAGCCCCTGTGCCACAGTGCTAAGAGAGCTGCAAAATGATATTTTTTTTAAAATACGTCAATTGTGCGCACGCACATTGGGTATTTCCGCTTACAGACAGAACTCACTCACAAAAGTGAACTGACCAATCATATAGGTTCCCTGCAGTGGTCATAGTAGAGGCAGAGGCAAAATGACGTTTTTTTATGGGAACGGAGGGGGCAGCCATTTACAATATGGGAAGCAGCAACAAACTAGCACTTTGGAAAAACAAAAGAAAAAATTGTCAGTGTGTGGTACTCGTGTGCTTTTGAAGCAGGATTCCAGGTAACTATTGCTAAAGAGGTTCGATGCCATGCACGAGATAGTGATAGTACACTACTCCTGGTGTGGTAATATAGTGAACAACATGTGGGCACCAACAATGTACATATCTTTATGCATTGAAAAATATAAAGCTATTCACAGATGTTAATCCATCTAGCCAGACAGAAAGACTGTTGGTTGGACAGACAGGCGGAGGGTTGCAGGGGAATCGGGGAACAGACTGAAAGAAGAACCGACAGACACGCATAGATGGGCGTATGAATAGATGTATGGAAGGACAACGGACTGACAAAGACAGATAAATAACATTAAAATTATAGACAGAAGGGAGAGATAACTGGATTGGCATATCAATGTACCAAAACATGAACAAAGGCCAGCCACTAGACTGATAAATGGGAGAAAGGAATGGGTGGATACAGGAATTGTATAGACAAGTACACAGAGAGGCATATCTACATTAAAACATAACTACATAAACAAACACTGGCAAAGCCAACTGGTCTCACTTTTAACGTCCCTTTGTTTTTGCCGATGTTATGCAACATCAGCAAAAAGATTTTTTTTACCAATGTTGTAGAATCGGCCAAAATAATTCAAGGAGCAAGAAGCACACGAGGAAGAGAGCAATAAAGACGGCAGGAGTCTTTAGTGGGAGGAGAAGCACACTAGGGAGAGATCCACAAAGAGTGCAGAGGAGGGGTTTCTGTGGGAACGCTCATATGGTGAGAAAACAACATGGAGTACAGGGGGTATTTAGTGAGGGGAACCTCACAATGAGATACAGAGTGCGTTGGGGGCGGAATAAGTGGTGGCACACGGAGAGACAATGAAGTGTGGCGTGAAGGGGTGGGGTGGGGTGCAAGCACTGGAGGGAGAGAGC
Organism: Lissotriton vulgaris; assembly: GCF_964263255.1. NCBI lineage: Eukaryota > Metazoa > Chordata > Amphibia > Caudata > Salamandridae > Lissotriton > Lissotriton vulgaris. The sequence continues at coordinate 113,055,744 of NC_141689.1, forward strand.
AACACAGCACCAGGATGTTTACAGGGAGAACACACAAAAGGGAAAGAGCAACACAGAGGGCGCATGTAGGAGGCTTCCAAGGAGAGTAGCGCACGGAGATCGCAACACAGAAAGTAGGTTGAAGCACGCAAGGGAGAGTATTGGAAAAAATATGCACTGTCAGGGAGAAAGATGGCAGACAGAAGGAAAGCAGGCTGTGGCCATTCTTAACCAGGAATAGCGACTCCTTCAGCATACTGCAGCTGTGATGTATAACATCACTTCCAATTACTTGCTGTGCTCCTTCTTGCTGTCCAACTCCAGGATGCATATGGCCCAGCAAGCAACTACCAGACCTGGAAGTACATTATAAGTAGCAGTAGGGCAAAAAAGCAGAGCAACAAGAAGTGGGCAAAGAGGTGTCACCACTAGGGTGTTACCAACACGCCGCCCCATCTGGATGAAAATAAATCAACACACATCACAAATCAGAACTGCTTGTTCTACACAGCAAAGGAGCTTAAAGCACAGCTCTTCAAGGAACCCCCAGGCTCCTCGTGGCCCCAGGGCAAGCTCTAAAGAGGACTGCCCCCCTCCCAACCCACCCTTCAGCTATGTACACGGTCTTGAATGAATTCCCATCACACTGCCGTGTACAGCGCTTCATTTCTTCATGCCCAGGTTTGTGCTCCAGGCGCACTCACAAGAACTGGACATCAAAAGACAAGCCTCACGTTGAGTAGATGCAAGGCCTGCCAGCCGCCTCAAAAACATCAAAAAGACGAGTGAAGAAAGGCATCCTTTGAAAACTAAAATAACAAACGCAACAAGATATTAAAGACAAGAGAGCAACACCTTCGGGTAAAGTTTGCGCTATACAAAATCGCATTACATAAATAAAAATTTAAAAAACGATTGCTATGGTAAAACAAGGTAAAACCCATACCAGATATGCGACCCCAGGGCGAGAGAGCGGAATGAGCGGAAGCAGGAATAGATGTGCGCGTGCACTGCCGAAACCTGCCGTGGGGCGGGACTTCTGTTTTCTGCTGGAAGCCCGCGCCCACGGAGTGCCCGGCCAGAGGAGCAGTGGTGACGCGGGGCTCCCATGCCCGAAGGAGAGCCCCGCAGTGGCTTCTGAAGTCCGGAGTTGCGCCAATGAGGTGAGTGGGGCTTAGTTGTAGTGGGGGGTGGCGGCGGGGGAGGGGGGTGTCTCTGTGCGCTGGTGTGTGTGTGTGCGCTGGTGTGTGTGTGTGCGCGCGCTCTTGTGTGTGTCGGCGGGGGGGTGGGTGGTGGTGTGTGTCTCTGTATGTGTACGCTCGTGTGTATGCGTGCGTGTATGTGCGCTAGTGTGTGTGTGCGTACGTGTATGTCTCTGCTTGTGTGCCTGTGTGTGTGTGTGCGCGTGTCTCTGTGTGGGTGTGTCTGATCAGCCTGCCGGAATCGGAGCGCGTGGTTGTGCGCGCCACCCGCTCCGATCCCATCCTGGCAGATGCGCGCGGCCAGGTCTTGTCTCCTGGAAAGCTGAGGCAGTGACAATATGTCTCTGGCGAGACAGCGCTTCGCGCAGTTAACGCCATGAAACCTAAAAAGGAAGGCCCAAAGAAACCCTGGTGCAAGAATTGTAAGGTTAATACTCACTGGACCAGTGATTACACCAAAAAGGAGACAGCTCCAACCACTATTGCCCCTAAGGCACCTGCACCCTCTAGTACAGTTAATAGTGGTGGTGCTCAACCCAAGGCTATAATGGGGTTAACCCTGGGTACTGAGATGGATTCTGGCCTAGTCAGAATACCAACTCAAGCTGTTCTTGTCTGTGATGTGAACATGGCTTAGTCCTCTACTGTGAGCCCCAATAACTTTAGCAAGTACAGACAGACACCTTTAATCAATAACAAAGTGGCTCAGGCCTACAGGGACACATGTGCCAGTGTCACCATGGTGACACCTAACTTTGTGGACCCTGGACAGATAATACTCGGTGACAATTACCTAGTGACCAATGCAAGCAATGTCACTACCACCCATAGTATGACAATTATTAATTTCTCCTGGGGAGGGGTAACTGGCCTCAAAAGAGTTGTTGTTAGTTCAGACCTCCCTGTAGAATGTCTGCTTGGCAATGATCTGGAATCTTCAGTCTGGTCTGAAGTGGAGTCTAGGACTCATGCAGAGGTGTTATGTATATCAGCACATGTCCTCGTTGTGACCAGGTCACAGGCCAAAAGGTGCAAAACTGAACAGGCCCTTGATCCTGAAACTATGGACCAGTTGCCTACCAAGAGAAAGAGCCGTAGGGTTAAGGCAGTGCCTTCCATCCTGCCTCAGAATGAGGATCAGACTTCTGAGGAAGCTGATTGCAAGACCCAAGAAGGAACTGTCCTAGAAGAGCTCGAGCCTGATCAGGTTGAGTTTTTTGGGACAGGGGGATCTTCAAGGGCAGATCTGAGGCAGGCGCAGTTGGACTGCCCCTCTCTTGAACCCCTCAGACAGCAAGCTGCTGCTAAGGCTGCTGGGAATGCTACAGGTACCCATGGGGTGTATTGGGATGAAGGAATCCTTTATTCAGAGGCTAGAGACCCCAAGCCTGGTGCTTCCAGGAGGTTGGTCATACCTTTGACATTCAGGGGCTTCCTTCTTACCTTAGCGCATGATATTTCCCTAGCAGGACATCTTGGCCAGAACAAGACTTGGGACAGGCTTGTCAATCAATTTCACTGGCCTCACATGTCAGAAGATACCAAGGAGTTTTGTTGCTCCTGTGTCACCTGCCAAGCCAGTGGCAAATCAGGTGGCACCACAAAGGCCCCCCTAGTACCACTACCTGTGGTGGGAGTTCCCTTTGAAAGAGTTGGGATAGACATTGTTGGACCAATGGATCCCCAAACAGCATCTGGGCACAGGTTTATTCTGGTGGTAGTGGATAATGCCACCAGATACCCAGAAGCTATTCCCTTAAGGACCACAACAACACCTGTTGTGGGTGGCACGAGCCCTCCTGGGAGTTTTCTCAAGAGTGGGTTTTCGAAAAGAGGTTGTCTCAGACAGAGGTGCAAACTTTATGTCTGGATATTTGACTGATATGTGGAAGGAGTGTGGAGTGAACTATAAGTTCACCACACCCTATCACCCACAGCGCAATGGTCTGGTGGAGAGATTCAACAAGACCTTAAAGGGCATGATCAAGGGTTTACCTGAAAAGCTTAGGCGAAGATGGGACATCCTTCTGCCCTGCCTTTTCTTTGCCAATAGAGAGGCCCCACAGAAGTGGGGTTGGCAATAGCCTTTTTGAACTTCTGTTTGGGCATCCTGTAAGAGGACCCCTTTGTCTGTTGAAGGAAGGATGGGAGTTACCTCTCAAAAATCCTAAACAAGACATTGTGGACTATGTATTTGGTCTCCGCTCCAGAATAGCCGAGTACATGAAAAAGGCATCCAAAAACCTTGAGGCCATCCAGGAACTTAAAAAAGCCTGGTATGACCAAAAGGCTGTGCTGACTGTTTACCAGCCAGGACAGGAAGTGTGGGTGTTGGAGCCAGTGGCCCCAGCAGCACTCCTAGACAAATGGTCTGGACCCCACACTATTGTACACTATTGGTTGACCTTGGAACTCCCAGGAGCCCCAGGTGCTTCATGTCAACAGATTAAAGGCATATGTTGACAGGGCAGACAAGGGTTTGCTCATGGCTACAGATGAGGGACAGGAGGAGGACAGTGACCCTCTCCCAGACCTGCTTTCTCAAAACCCTGATGATGGTTCAGTTGATGGAGTGGCCTTGGCAGGCAGCCTCACTGACCAACAGCAGCAGGTCTGCAGACAAGTTCTACAGTCCTACAGACATATGTTTTCACTGACTCCAAGTCGGACAAGCTGGTGCACCCATGAGGTGGACACTGGTGACAGTCTGCCTGTGAAGAGTAAAATCTACAGGCAACCTGACCATATCAGGGACTGTATCAGGACACAGGTCCAAAAGATGTTGGAGATGGGAGTTATTGAGCCCTCAGAGAGCCCTTGGGCCAGTCCTGTAGTGTTAGTGCCTAAACCTCACACCCAAGATGGTAAGTGAGAGATGAGGTTTTGTGTGGACTACAGAAGTCTGAATGCTGTCACTAGGACAGATGCCAAACCAATACCAAGGGCAGAGGAGCTCATTGACAGATTGGCTTCTGCCAAGTTGTTTAGCACATTTGACTTGACAGCTGGCTACTGGCAAATCAGACTAGCTGAGGATGCAAAAGCCAAAACAGCATTTTCAACCCCAGGAGAACATTATAAATGTGTGATAATGCCCTTTGGTCTGAAGAATGCACTTGCCACTTTCCAAAGGTTGGTGAACCAAGTCCTCCCAGGTCTGGATGACTACTGTGCAGCTTATCTTGATGATATTGCTGTCTTTAGCTCCACTTGGGAAGATCACCTGATCCACCTGAAGAATGTTTTGGAGGCCCTGCAGAAGGCAGGCCTAACTATCAAGGCTAATAAGTGCCAGATAGGGCAGAGTAAGGTTGTATACCTGCTCGACCTTGTAGGTGGGGGTCAGGTTCAACCACTGGAGAGCAAGATCCAGACCAGAAAGGACTGGACTCCTCCAACCACCCAGACACATGACAGAGATTTCTTGGGCCTGTCTGGTTACTACAGGCATTTGATGACCTGAAGCAGGCAATGTGCACTGCACCTATTCTGCAAAGTCCAGATTACTCCAAAGAATTCATTGTCTAAACAGATGCTTCTGAGTTAGGTGTGGGAGATGTTCTTTCACAATTGAATAAAGATGGTCAAGACCAGCCAATAGCTTTTATTAGCAGAAGGCTGACCCCTAGAGAGAAACGTTGGTCAGCTATCGAGAGGGAGGCCTTTGCTGTGGTTTGGGCCCTGGCGAAGCTGAGGCCATACTTGTTTGGTACTCACTTCAAGATTCAGACAGACCATAAGCCCCTCTTGTGGCTAAATCAGATGAAGGGTGAAAATCCCAAACTGCTTAGGTGGTCCATTTCTCTACAGGGGATGGACTTTACAGTGGAACATAGACCTGGGACTGACCATGCCAATGCAGATGGACTCTCCAGATATTTCCACTTAGAACATGAAGACTCAACTGGTCAAGGTTTGTTTAATGTCCCTGCGTTGGGGGGGAGGGGGTTGTGTAGGAGAGTAGGGTCTGCTTCCTGTGGTCACCCCCACTTTTTGCTGTGATTTTCTGGTTTTTCAACTTTAGTGTGGCTGTGGACCTGCTAATCAGACCCACATCCCAGCTGTTCTCTCTCTAAATTGATACCAAGTACTTTAGGTACATACCTGATTGGGTATTGAGTCACCTTTGTGAGCCCCTGTATAGTGTACCATAAGTACCCAGGGCATAGGTGCATCCAAGGCCTACCAGGGGCTGCAGCATGTATTATGCCCCCCCTGGCTGTCCATCCAAACTGACACCACAGGCTGATCACTCAGCTTGGGTAAGGTGGTGTAATCACCCCCTACTTAGATATAGTATATATATCTACCTTATATATAGACACATAGTAACCTATAAATCACTCCTATGGCAGGCCTTAACAATCCTGGAGGCAGAGTGCCTGGTTTTATGTGGGAGGGTGCCCTAGCATGAGCTGAGCCCCCTCTGCAGCTTTCAGAACCATGTCCTTATAGCTGTTCTATGATATAAGCAGAGCCAATCCCGCATATCCCGCAAATACCTTGGCAGCCAGTCTCGCTCTCCCCCGCCGCCGCTCCACACATCGCGGCCGCCAAGAGGGGGGAGCGTCTTCATTGTTTAGGGCTCCATTTTCCCAGCGTCCCCTCCTGACATCCGGGGACGCTGACAGCCGCGACTGAATCCCGCGCCCGGAGGCGCATAAGAGGGAGCTGTCCCTCCCGCCTCGCGGGACGCGCGCGTGCGGAACCTGGGCAGAGGGCGGGCCTTCTGTGGCCGTCCGGGGACGACCAGGGACGGGACGGGCCATCCCCCTTGACTTTGATTAATGCAAAAGGTACTTTTTTTCGGACTGATATTTTGTTAATATCTTGGGCACTGTACAAGCTGATATCGAACTGCCTAAGAAGAGGAAGTGGGAGAAGAGCAATCTTAGCCTGTTTTAAGTCTCATGGAGTCTTTAAAAGAAGGAAGCCAGGATTGACAGATAGGGTTGGGAAATAGTTACTCAAAACCCTACGATGTCCAATCCCACTAAAACACGCTCGGTTACGAGCAAAGCACATCAAGCTGGCACCCCAAAACAAACTACATGTGATACAAACATTGGACCACTTAACAAAGTAAAAAAAAACACTGCTATTGACCTGATGTTGAGGAAGGTATCTGGGGAGATTGAGCGTATGGAAAGGAGTTTGTCCTCTTCACCAATTCCTATGTTAGTTACCCCCACACAATCAAGGGATCAAACATTAGCTGAAAGCCCCAATATGACTGGGAACATAGAGCTAGTAAGTAACTCAATGGACGGCATTCCCTGTGCACAACATGTACCACAGTCTGGGGCTGAAAGTCCAGGGCACAGCAACCTTCCCGCTCAGAGTAAACTCAAACAACGGGGGGGGGGGACGGCAAGGGCCTGAATAGGAAAAACAAATCAAATATAGGAACTGGTCGATCTAAAAACAGACAAGAGGTCACCCCTGCAGAAGACAGATTGTCAACCAATGTAAGTCCACCAATGTGGATAGAGGAGGTAATTGGAGAACTCAAAAAACATCTGGAAGCCTTTCTTATCACCCAGTTAAAACCGATTGTAAGCAGGATGGATAAAATATCCAACGAACTGACAGAACAGGGCAAGATAATGGGTCCGATAAATAAGAATCCTACCATAGGCCCCAATCAACCCACAAATACGATCACTGACAATTTAGCAAGTAATAACAACTGTGTCAGTAACATCCAACACACGATCGCCCAGGTACATGACCCCCCTAAAGCTCCTCAACATCTTGAGAGGGATCAAATGACAAGAGTGGCACCAAAAATACAGATAAAGTCCACCAGCAACCAACTATACAAATGGGGCAGGCAGACCATCACTTAACCCAAGGTCCATCTAGCTTATCTCAAACTGATTATGATTCATTCCACAGCCTAGAAAGTCCTCCGCCTCATATAAATCTACCACCAGAAGTGAGCCCCTATGTCATAGTATTCGCAGGGGCGCCGGAACTCAGGGCCGCAGAAAAAGAATCATACTCACAACTACACTCAAAAATTGCAAAGTGGTTGAATATCCATAGGCCCTTGAACACCGGGGAAAGGGGGGAGATATTACATGTAAGAAGAGTGAATTGGCTAGGAAGCAGGAAAAAAGATATAAGAGGGGACTGCATTGTGGCAAATTTCAGAGATGTTAATCTGGTGGAATACATACTGAGAAATACAAATAGAAATCACACCAGCACAATCTGCACCCTCTCACTGGGGTATTTTTACCCAAGGAGACGGAGCATTAATAACCTGAATTACCCAATGTGGAGTGCAGGAAGGACACCAATTAACCAAAAGGACAGAATCCTAACCCATCCAGGCCAGTTCCTGTCATCCCGAGACTACCCACAGTGGAGAAATAGATTTGCCCCTCTGCAGTCGCTCGACGAAAACGGCTGACTACCCACTATAGATAACGAGCAAGCAAATATTGCAATTGGGGAGGGATTTGTTCATAGTATGAAAGGGGTAGGAGGAAGCGTGGAAGCTATGAGGACAGAAGATCCCCCAATGCAGAGGGATGAGGTTGCAAATGTCCTAGAGACTCATGAAAAAACAGCGTCTAGACTGAATGACCAGACCTCAGAGGGAAGAAAAGCATCTAGGGCAGGGCTAGTCTTTTTGTCCTGGAACATAGCCGGCCTGGGGGGTAAATTCGAAAATAAGGAGTGGCGGGAGTACATCACGGGCTTTCATATTATAGCCTTACAGGAGACATGGGCACGAGACAATAATTCCTGTCGACTAGAGGGCTATAAATGTTTTTTTAGGCCAGCGCAGGAAGGCAGATCAGGGAGGGCTAGTTATATATGTTGACCTAGATTTAAAAGGTATATGGTCACAAACCTTATGGGTATCAGACACCATACAAGCAGTGGTATTCCAGGGACAGGGACAGAGGCTCCTAATATTAAACTTTTATAATTCAGGCCCAGTTGACGGAAACTACCCTGTATTACAAGAACTAGAGAGCAGACTAAGCAATGAAACCGACCGAAGGCAGGGGGGCCCTGAACCAACAATTTTTTTGATGGGTGACTTTAATTGTCACCTGTGTCCAAAACTACTCCCCATGAGCCCTGATTGGTCCTCCTGCCCTGAAGAAAGTGGTCCACACTTTGAACACAACAAAGAGGTTGGCCCTCACCCACACAATGGACCTGTTGGCACTGAAAATAGGGGACACTCTTATACCAACATTTAAGGGAAGAGGCTGCTCTTCCATCATAGATTTTATTCAAATATCTGCCTTTGCTAAAGACCAGATTAAAGAGGTAAGAACGGAGTGGAGCCCCTTTAGTGATCACAAGAGGCCTAATCCTCGAAATACAACTTAATGGCCTGTCAGCAGGATATGCTGCTGAAGACACTGTAATCCGCCCAACTGATCAGGGGAGGCGCCTAAGATGGGCAAAGATTAATGCACAGGAATTTTATAGCTCCCTAGTGGAAAGAGGGAAAGAACAATTAGAGGCTTGCCTCGAACTTTCAACAGACGGCAGAAATGTGGTCCTGGCATTTGAAGCCTTAACTAGGGTGGTTGAGGGACTATTAAAAACCAAGCGACCTATAAAGGAACCGCCAACACCAAGATGGTTTGACACTAGTTGCTCCCGGGCTCTAAGGGAGCTAAAATTGAGCCTCAAGAAGTGCCCGAGAGATAAGAATGAAATTGCCCTTTGTAGACGTAACTATAAAATGCAGGTCAAGCAGAGAAAGACCACGTTACAAAAGGAAGTTTGGGCAGACCTGAGGGAAGCAGGAGAAAATAGGGATTACAATCAATTTTGGAGGATCATTAACAGACCCTGCTACCAAGATTCTAGCTCCCCTGTCATTAGTACCAACATACTTCCCGAGCAATGGATCAACCATTTTAAGAGTCTATACAATCAGCAGGGGGAGATAGTTAGGGCCGGAGAGTGGGAGGGGGCGAGACCCACTGAACTAGAATTTTCTTTAATGGAAATCTCGAATGCAATTCATGGCCTGACTCGAAATAAGGCACCAGGCTCGGATGGCACCCCCCCCCCCCCCAGACCTCTATTTAAGCAACATAGATTTATGGGCACAGATTATGACCAGAGTATTAAACGCAGCAATAAAAACTGGGCTCCCGCGATCTTGGTCAACAGCGTTGATTGTCCCTATTTACAAGAAAGGGTGCAGGGACAACCCGCAATGCTACCGTCCAATCTCGCTGATAGACGTGTCAGCCAAACTACTTGGCAGGGCAGTTTTAAATCGCCTTGTTGAGTGGACCGAAGTACACCATACCCTAGCAGACACTCAGTACGGTTTCAGAGCAGGCAAATCAACTAGTGACCAATGCCTTAATCTTTATCTACTTGTTGCCAAATACACGAAAACTGGTAATGGAACAATGCATATGGCGTTCATGGACCTGGCAGCTGCATTTGTTAACGTAAATAGAAGCAAACTCTGGGCCCTCATGTTTAAATTGGGAATTGACCCAGACCGTATAAATATCTTAAAGGAACTCCATTGGAACACCACTGCCAAAGTCCGCTATCGCGCGGGAGGTGAGTACCGATCCCTTCCCATGCACTGGCGGGGTGAGGCAGGGGCGTATCCTGGCCCCCTTCCTATTCTCCCTTTACATAAATGACTTGGAGACCTCACTGACGGCTCTGGAGACTGACTGCCCTAGAGTAGGATTGCGTCATGTACCAGTTCTGCTTTATGCGGATGACGCGGTCCTGCTTGCACGAACAGCAGTGAGCCTGCAACATCTGGTCGGTGGATTCGTAAGGTTCATGGAGAATCTGGATCTCTCAGTGAACCTGACCAAGTCATTTGTCATGGTGGCTGGGAAAAAAAACCCCAAGAGATTTGTATTTAAAATAGGAACTCATGCCTTAGAAACTGTAAACACATTCTCGTATCTGGGTCTCTTGTTCGATGGAGAGATTAGGTTTGCCCCTTTGGTGGAGGAAAGATGCAGGAAACTGGTGTCAGCAAATGGTGCTATTCTAAACTTTGCACGTAGGATGGGCCGCTGGTCACCGGAGCAAGTAAGGACGCTGCATAGAGCGGTCAGCATTGCCAAAGCTATGTACGGGGCAGAGGTGTGGGGTTTTAAGGATGTACACCGGATACAAGTAGAGGAAGACAAATTTCTAAGAAAATTGCTGAAGGCACCACAGACCACCCCAGCAGCAATTGCACATAAGGAGCTTGGTATTCCGTATATATCTGACCTGATTAAAGTGAGACCCATCCTGACCTGGCTCCGAATCTGGTTAAACCCAGAAGCTGAACTCAGTAGACAAATAATGAAAGATTGCCTCCAGAGAGATAGGTGCCTATAAATCCCCTGGCTTAAATACGTTAAAGAAACTCTAGAGTGCATAGACCATCAAACACTATTTACTGACCCGGCAATGATTGATACTTCTTGTAAATACCGGATTCATAAGCAGCTGACTGATAAATACGACTGTAGTAGGAAACAACTGGACTCTACTAAATCATCCGGAGCTGCACACTCCACAGTAAGCAATGGTGAGGGTATGGAACCATATCTACTTTTAATGTACAATCAACAAGAGAGGTTTTTAATGTGTCGTTTTAGGCTCAATTTGTTACCTAATATTTTAGCTTATCCGTCTGGTTTTACTTTAACAATTGAGCAGAAGGGTGCCTGCAGCTGCGAAAATAGGTCTCCGCAGGACACCCTTCATTTTGTATTATTATGTTCCTTTTATCAAAATCCCTTGACGCAGCTTTCTTGTAGATATTTTAAAGGAGTCAAAAATGTCTCACGCCAAATCTGCTTTAATATTTCTCAAAGAGCAACTGACATTCGTACTCTGTGCTCTATTATGAGTTTTTTAAAAGTGGCTGTTAAATTAAGAAACACTAGGGGCTGATTTTGGGATGTACTAAATGCCTTTTTAATTCACAAAAATTTCATTTTTAATATTGTATAGTTCCGAAATGTAATGTATTTGATGATTGTTGATTTGTATTATGTATTTTTATGATGGTTTTTAATCATCAAAATAAAGAGAGTTACTGTACTGGACTTGCAATAATCATCGCAAAATTTGCTGAGCCCCTTTTGTTCAACATCTACCTGGCTCCTCTCTTTACGCTAATTGCCAACTGGGGTGTCAAGGCAATCTCGTATGCCGGCGACACCCAGTTGGTATTTCCGTACTCGGAGATGACGCGGGAGTCCTTTTCAAATTTTAAAGGCTGCCTCCAGGATATAGCACACTGGATGAACACAAATAAATTAAAACTTAATGCCAACAAAACCGAAGTCATCTTCTTTGGCAAGGGCCCCTCCCCCGCCTCAGAACTCTGGTGGCCGACGGAGATGGGCCCGGCCCCTTTACCCAGTCACACGGCAAAAAATCTTGGAGAGAAATGGGATGATAGCATGTCCTTTTCACCCCATATCCAACAAGTCGCCGGATGCTGCCTGAGCAAATTGAGAAATCTCCGAAAAATCCTGAGACTTCTTCCGGAGAGTTGCCGGAAAACGGTTATCCATGCGACTGTCACCTCACGGCTGGATTATGCCAACGGTCTCTACCTAGGCCTCCCAAAATACCTAATTCACAGGCTTCAGGTAGTTCAAAATGCGGCTGTGAGACTGTTACTGCGAATCCCTTTCAAGCAGTCAGTCTCTCCGCATCTTCGATCCCTGCACTGGCTGCCAGTTGCCAGCAGAATAAAATTCAAAGCTCTGACGCTCGCGTTCCGATCTCTGCATGGCTCCTGTCCACAATACCTGAAAAGTCGCCTCCCGAGGTACTCCCAAACCCGCGCACTATGGTCCAACTACCATGTTCAATTGGCCGACTAGGCGGTCGGACTTTTTCGGCAAACGTCTCCACTCTATGGAACTCCCTGCCACAAGAAATCCAAAAGGCCCCTTCTGAACCCTGCTTCAAGAAACTGCTAAAAACCTGGCTGTTCAATCAGCCACGCTAACTTTCCTATCTTTTAGCCCCAGGTCTTCTGTGTTCTACTAGCGCCGGGACACCTCCTAGCGAGGTAGCTGTTCGCGCTGTATAAAATCCAGTATTATTATTATTTATTGCCGCCTATCGCTGGATATTTTCGCGGAGATAACATGGTATTAACAACGTTTATCTCCACTGTGACATAAATATCCAGTGATAGCGGCGAAATGCCTGCATATCGCTGGAATTCCAGCGATATTCATGCATTAACACCATGGTGTAGTGCAGTTCCTATTTTCCCAATAGGCCCTGCGCATTGGAATAACATAAACAGTAGTATCGACGTAGAGGTGCGGATCTTCCAGGCCTCTACTGACTATGCTAAACTTAATTTGGTTTGTTACCAACTAGCTCAGAGGTCACTGGAAACTTTCTTGACTGAATAGGAAGTGATCAGCTTCCCTGGTACAGACAAGAAGGGATTCAGTTTTCCAACAACCATGCAACATGACAACTTTGCTCCTCAGATAAGAGTCAATCTCTAGGGTCGTGTGAAACAATAGACAGTTATTTTACTCAGTCAGTTGTTGTGCAGATTACTTTCACAATATGTAGAGAATAGAGAGACAGGCGTTTTCAATAAAGGGTAACATTTATTGAACAGTCTTTCTTCTCATACAAGAGAAATGAATTGCCACAATTGCAAGACTTGTTATTATAAAAAGTACGTACAGTAAAATGAGTATTGCGAAATAATACTGTAAAAGCATTGATATGGTTTCTTAGCCATACAATGGTTTAAAATGAATAAAACATATATACATTCATATATAAATTAGGCTAAAATACTCAACTTGTGCTTCTAACTACGCCTACCCCAGTGTACCTGACCTAAGCCTAATACTTGGGAGGGGAGTAAGTAAGTAGCTTTAAGTTAAGTTGGTTTTGCCAAGGTTTGCTTCAAGAATTCTCTCTAAGGGTTTAGTCAACACCATACCTCTGGGATAGAATGCTGGAGGTCTGGTATCTCCTTCAGGGACCTTAGGACGTCTGTGAGTCCGCCCGAAATTGAATCATAGATTGCTCAGCGCTCTGTCACTAAACCGCAGGCATATGACATATTGGTGCACCCACCCAGGGTACCAGTTACGCAGGATCCTTCCTATCCGTCTAACAAACTAAATGATAGTGGTAAGCCCTTTGAGGATGAATTTTTGGAAGACACTTTAAGTGGTTATAGTAATGATGCCTCTAGTTCATGACAATAAATCTCTTCTCTTGTTCTTTAGGCAAAAAATTTAATCTACCGATAAGAAACTTTAGAGGAAACTGTCAAGACTCTAACCTTTAGAGGGCAAAAGGTAAACAACAATGAGGCTATTGTCATCACCGAGGGATTTTTTATGCATTTAACAATTGTGCTCATATGTTCCTTTGAGCTTAGATGTTTTCACAAACATAGGAAAAGGGATGACCCAACTAGCTCTGTTTGCTTTTCAATTCTTGTCTGTACCAGGGAAGCTGATCACTTCCTATTCAGTCAAGAAAGTTTCCAGTACTAGCTGACATCTAATAGATCTGTAGAAACATCAGTTTTTTCCTTGTTATCTACAGTTAAAAATCATTACTCCGGTCCGGGAGAATCCATCCTTCTGTTGATCCAGCTCCTCTCGCCCCTCGCGATAGGTGAGCGTTAGCATCTAGTTTACCGTTCAACTTAAGAATATGTGATTCCGACACAGATAGACAACACGGTTTTTAATTGTTCCACCCTCCTTTGAATTCATAACTGGATGGGTGTGTTTCTAATTTGTTTTTTAATTGTCCCTTAGGAGGTTGCCCACCCACAACTTCTTTGTCCTGACGAAGACCCTTTTGTAAGGAAAAGACTCCTACTGTTTATTCGGGTCGAAACGCAGACTACACAATCATCGACCAACTCCAGTCCCAATCGAGACACTAACGGCTCTAACGGAGTTAGGCTTTTGTTTTGCCAGTCATATTTTGGACTCTTTACGAGCCTCATGGTGTGGCCTTTGCTCTAAGGGACCACATGTACATAGTCTTCAAATCAAGAATAAGACTTGTCACTGAATGATTCAGACCACTTCTATCCTATCCCTGACACTTCCCTCACTTCACCCCTCCCCGTTGTGAATGTGGGCACGTACATGTATATAAACTTGTTGATATCAAATGAATGTACTATGAGTTCTAATCCATTGAATAGGATATATATGCAATTTTGAATTAAACTCTTTTGCATCCAATAGCTTTGCTTTTTTGAATTAATTTAACACAAATGAAATTAATTTGTAATTCTTTGTTCTAAGTCTGAGGACCCCTTCCTTTCATTCTAAAAACATTTCTAGGTTGTACAGATTTATGCAAGTAATGGTCACCATAATGTGTGAAACAGAACATCTGTTCATAACTAGACGAACCTTGTAAATAATCATGATCTGTGAATCTAGCTGACATTACTAAATCAGACATCATATTATTAATACTGTCAAAGTCCCAATCATCAGAGAATGTACTAGGTTTTACAAAGTCACTTAAGGAAACCTTGAGTTGATAAGGATACTTCAGGATCTCGACCGGACCATAGATCTCATAGTCAGTTTTCTCCCATACTACCCCACCGGGTATTGGAATGGCTGTGACATTCAGTGTTGACAGTTCTCTTTTCTTCACGTGGGATGATCTGTGTGGTTTGAGGACTAAGTTGATGTTCTGACTTGCTGTGTCCATTGTACTATATTTTCCCTCAATTAATTTTCCCAAACAAAGTACCATGATGAGCTAAAGCAGGAGGAAAAATACACCTAGACCGAACAAGAACTCTAACCATGGAGAAATAAGGTAAATTTCCTTAAGTTGATGAAAGAGTTCTGTTGCTTTTTCTTTAAAAGTCTTTTTAGTTTCTGGCATCACTTCGGGGTTGCTTTGATCCTCGGAAAAGTTATCGAAGTCGATGAAATAGCCAGAGGCAGTTCTGTCAATTGTTGGGATTGTTCTTTCAATTTGTCTTTCGGTAGCACATTCAGATGCCACATCATTGTAGACTGGTGTTTCTTCACGAACTGTTTCAATCTGTGTCTCAAGAGGCACGAGTTCCATGGCATTATTGCATAGTCATCCACTTGTGGGACACCCCCGCGCCGCACGGCCACCAGCTGCTGCGTGTGCCCCTTAGCCTTGTCCCTGCCGCGCTGCCTGCCTCGCCGCCGGCTGACTCTGTTGTCGTTTGTTTTTATTTTGTTTTGCTTGCCATTTGTGCTTGTTATACTGTTTTGTATTATACTGTATTTCTTGCCTGTGTTAGCGTTTTTTGCTTCCATTAGTGCCTGTTTATTTTTCAGCTTGTGTCCTTCCTGTTTGCCCGCCTACCTCGCCGCCCTCCGTCTTCCCTCCCCGCTCCCCGTTTCCCGCCACCACCGCAGACCCCGCCCCTTTTTTCCTTCTGTTCCCTCCCCGCTCCCGCCTCCCAGCTGCTCCGCCCACCCGCGCACTTGACCTTTATAGGGCGACCGTGCGACACAGGTAAGTGTGACCCACTTGTGGGACACCCCCGCGCCGCACGGCCACCTGCTGCTGCGTGTGCCCCTTAGCCTTGTCCCTGCCGCGCTGCCTGCCTCGCCGCCGGCTGACTCTGTTGTCGTTTGTTTTTATTTTGTTTTGTTTGCCATTTGTGCTTGTTATACTGTTTTGTATTATACTATATTTCTTGCCCGTGTTAGCGTTTTTTGCTTCCATTAGTGCCTGTTTATTTTTCAGCTTGTGTCCTTCCTGTTTGCCCGCCTACCTCGCCGCCCTCCGTCTTCCCTCCCCGCTCCCCGCTTCCCGCCACCACCGCAGACCCCGCCCCTTTTTTCCTTCTGTTCCCTCCCCGCTCCCGCCTCCCAGCTGCTCCGCCCACCCGCGCACTTCGCCTTTATATGGCGACCGTGCGAACGCGCAGCGGTCACGCGCAGCGGGCGCGCCGTTTGTGCGCCGAAGGCGCGCCAAAGGTAAGCCCGTCTGCGCCTGTCCGCGACCGGAACGCGACCAGCGCCAGGACCCCTGGCCCCCGAAGACCCCGACAGACCCGCCTGACGTACTCCGCCGCCACCCTCATCGCTCTCAAATCCGGCCGACTCCCAGAATGCCATCAAGCCACACCACAACGCACCCACGGACCTTTCAGCTGCCACGCCTGCAAATTCACCTGCATCCGGACCTGCCTCACACCAGCACCCGCCAAGTCGAACACCAGCAGCACCCACCTCAAGTGCATCCTGCTCAACACCCGCTCCGTCCACAGACACGCCATTGAACTCTGGAACCTCCTAGACGCCACAGCCCCCGACGTTGCCTTCCTCACGGAGACCTGGATGAACGCCTCATCAGCTCCCGACATCGCCATCGCTATCCCAGAGGGCTACAAGATCGTCCGGAGGGACCGCAACGCCAACCAGATGGGAGGAGGCATCGCCATCATCCACAAGAACACCATCCGTTTCACGACCAGCACCGACAACACCCTGACCACCGCCGAACACCTGCATTTCCAGATCCACACCAACCCGAACACCACCCTCAGAGGCACCCTGATCTACCGACCCCCTGGACCACGCACACAATTCAGCGAGGACATCGCCGACTTCGTCAGCCCGCATGCCCTCCCCTCCGCTGACTACATCCTCCTGGGGGACCTCAACTTCCACCTGGAGAACAACAACGACCGCAACACCACCACCCTGCTGGACAACCTCACCAACCTGGGACTCAAGCAACTGGTGTCCACCCCCACCCACCTCGCCGGACACACACTCGACGCAGTCTTCTCTTCCAGCACAGACATCGACTTCAGCCACGCCACAGAGCTTCAATGGACGGACCACAGCTGCGTCCACTTCACCTTCAAAAGAACGACGACTCACCACCACCAGCAACAGGCTGCCCGCAGAAGCTGGAACAAGATCACAGCAGACCAGCTCGCCACCTCCCTGAGCCAGCACCCTCCTGCCAGCTCAGCGAACCCCAGCCAGGCCGCCGACAACCTCACGAAGTGGATCAGCAACTGCGCGGACGAGCTCGCCCCGCTGAGGACCCCGCCCAGCAGACCCGGAAGCAAGAAAGCCCCGTGGTTCACCGACGAACTCAAGAGCTCCAAGAAGAACTGCCGAGCCCTCGAGAAAGTCTGGAGAAGGGAACCTACACCGGACAACAGGACCTCCTTCAAGCTTGCCACCCGGAAGCACCACCAGCTGATCCGCGCCGCCAAGAAAACAGCATTCAAGGAACGGTTGGACAACAACGCACACAACTGCAAGGAACTCTTCAACATCGTGAAAGAGCTTTCCAACCCCAGCGCAGGAAACAACGACATCACCCCATCGCAAGACCTCTGCAACTCCCTCGCTTCATACTTCCACAACAAGATCGCGGACATACACAACAGCTTCAACAACCAACCAACACACACCATGACCGAACAGCCACCCCCCACCACCACCCTCCACGCCTGGACCCCGATCAGCACCGAAGACACCATCCGCACGATGAACTCCATCCACTCCGGATCACCGACCGACCCCTGCCCTCACCACGTCTTCAACAAGGCCGACGCTGTCATCGCACCCCACCTGCGAGACATCATCAACACATCATTCGACACCGCCACCTTCCCTGAGAGCTGGAAACATGCCGAACTCAGCGCCCTACTCAAGAAACCAACAGCGGACCCCACCGAACTCAAGAACTACCGCCCCATCTCGCTCCTCCCGTTTCCTGCCAAAGTCATCGAGAAGACCGTCAACAAGCAGATGGCCGCCTTCCTCGAGACGAACGGATCCCTCGACCCCTCACAGTCCGGCTTCCGAGCCAATCACAGCACCGAGACCGCCCTCATCGCCGCCACCGATGACATCCGAGCCCTGATGGACAATGGAGAAACAGCGGCCCTCATCCTCCTAGACCTCTCCGCAGCATTCAACACGGTCTGCCACCGCACCCTAGTACAGCGCCTCAGCAACAATGATCATCTCTGAGCCCCACCCTCTTCAACGTCTACACGAGCCCCCTCGCGGCCATCGTACGCAAACACAACCTCAGCATAATCTCCTACGCCGACGACACCCAGCTGATCCTCTCCCTGACCAACGACCCCGCCTCCGCCAGAGCCAACCTGCACGAAGGGATGAAAGAGGTAGCCGAGTGGATGACGACCAGCCGCCTGAAACTGAACTCTGACAAGACGGAGGTCCTCATCCTGGGCTCTTCCCCCTCCGCCTGGGACGACTCCTGGTGGCCTCCCGCCCTGGGCACCGCACCCAAACCGACAGACCATGCACGCAACAGGGGCTTCATCCTGGACTCCTCCCTCTGTAGTGTAGTTCCTAGTTTCCCACTAGGCCCTGCGCATTGGAATAACATAAACAGTAGTATCGACGTGGAACTGCGGATATTCCAGGCCTCCACTGACTATGCTAAACTTAATTGGGTTGTGTTACCAACTAGCTCAGAGGTCACTGGAAACTTTCTTCTCTGCATAGGAAGTGATCAGCTTCCTTGGCACAGACAAGAAGGGATTCAGCTTTCCAACAACCGTGCAACATGACAACTTTGCTCCTCAGATCAAGAGTCGATCTCTAGGGTCGTGTGAAACAATAGACATAGATTTCACTCAGTCAGTCTAGTGCAGTTTACTTTCACAGTATGTAGAGAATAGAGAGACGGGCGTTTATCAATAAAGGGTTAACATTTATTGAACAGTCTTTCTTCTCGTACAAGAGAAATGTATTGCCACAATTGCAATAACTGTTATTATAAAAAGTACGTACAGTAAGATAAGTATTGCGAAATAGAACTGTAAAAGCATTGATATGGTTTCTTAGCCATACAATGGTTTAAAAGTAATAAAACATATATACAGTCATATATACATTAGGCTAACATACTCAACTGGTGCTTCTAACTAAGCCTACCCCAGTGTGCCTGACCTAAGCCTAACACGTGAGAAGGGGAGTAAGTAAGTAGCTTAAGTTAAGTGGGTTTTGCCAAGGTTTGTTTCAAGAATTCTCGTCTAAGGGTTTAGTCAACACCATACCTCTGAATAGAATGATGGAGGATTGGTATCTCCTTCAGGGGTCTCTCTCGATATCCCAGTCACCCGCGAGGGTGAACTGGAAGCGCCGGGACTGGATTTCTCTGCACGAGAAAGGCAGCGGCTTCTCTCAGCGCGTCGAGGAAGGAGGGGTGACAGCTGGGCTGGATGTCTTCGCAGAGGACGGCTGCACGGCTCCTCAAGCGTACTGCACCATAGGTCGCGCTGTAGCGGCGATAATGGTAATCAGCAGCTTCACCACCACAGGATAGCAGGCTGCAGCGACAGAGTGCTAGTTTTTACCAACACGGGGTCATGCAGGCAGCTGGCATCAGCAACAGGTTCGCTCATTGCTTAAGGCAACGTTGGTAATATTTATACCTGACAGGTGCCGGGTTTGACGCAAGTTTGCTGGACATAAGACGTCAATTAAAGATGTCACTAGGAAGTGACAGTTATCAGTTGCTCATTAGAGTTCCATTACTAATCAAAACATAGCAAGCGGGGATTTCCAGGTTTGCTAAGTTTTTATCTTGTTGAAGAACTCGGAGTGTTATCTAGGAATATCAGATAGTGACTGCTGCTCTGTCATTGCACTAATTGGTCGCAAAGGAAGTAGCAGAGAGTCATGCTGGAATGTGGCTCTGTTCGTGTGAGGCCAGAGATGACTTTTCAGAAAATCGCACTTGAACGGTTATGCCAATATAGGGAATAAATGGATTTATAGCCGAATAGGGGCATAAGGTCACAGTATCGATCAGGACCCTAGATAAGCACGCAACACCCACTCCACGTGTACATGTCCATCAAAAATTACTAAAACTAAGCAATTAGATGCATGTGTAACATTGCCCACCCCAAAATACATAAATGCATTCGAAATAGGCGTACTTGTAATACATGGAATTTAGGTACTGTACGTTTTTTAAAGCATAGTATCCATTCAAAAGGTATTGCATATGAAATCAATGAACGATTATGCAAAAAGTATTACACATGAAGTATCTCTGACAGAAGAAATGCGAGATAAATCATCACATAAAAATGCATTGTAATAACATGTGTGCTAGAGGCTGGTGTTATGTTGTTATGTCTCTAGATGTGTTCAGAAATAGAAGTGTGAAGCTTCTGTTCTCTAAGAATAGTTTTTACGTTAAGCAAAGAATTGTTCGTGCCAAAAAGAGAGGGTCAATATTTAAAAAAATTGTCCAATTCAAAGAAAAATAGATTTCCAAAGCACTTGGCAGTTTTTGTTGATCAAAACTGAAGGCCGAATTCAGAGTTCATGGGAACGCTGTGTGTCGGAAAGCTTCTCAAAAGTTATTGTTTCTCTATGGGTGAGAACATCGTATCAGACAGGCTCGCAAAGAATTGGTCTACAAAATCAGGTGATAGTTCAACCAAATTAGATAGCGCTGTAACTTGGCAGGTGTGAGAATGATTGCTGTCATCGAAGGCAGGACCAGCAATGCTCACAGAACGTTGTACCTGGATGATGTTGCTTTTGTCACTCGCTCCACTGTTACCACTTGGCTGTAGTACAGGAGTCTCCACGAATGCCGTCATCAGGATTGGTAGCCGCTGGGGACAACACAATGCGTGAGCCGTTATTGGACTTAGCAAAGTATCGACGTCCATTGGTACTGCTGATGGAAGTGAAAGACAGATGTCCAACACGCATTCCTCGCCGCAAAGCATACACCGTAGCACAGGTAAAATGCAATTTTGCCATATCGGTCTGAATGAAAGGAACCAGGTCATGTTTAGATCTCTTAGCCTGGCCAATCCGAGGACGTTAGTTATCCTGTCCCTGTAGCGCATTGCTAGGATTGTCTCTTCCATTCCCATGGGAGCTATGTCTGAGCCGAGGCTTTCCATAACGTAGCAGGATGGTCAAAAATAGAATCCCTGCGATGAGTCCCAAAAATAGTGGAATGCCGCCAAAGATGGAGTGCACAAAATTAGGAAAGATTCCCAAAATTGCCTGGAAGGGTGTTAGCAGTCCCGTAAAGACTGTCTTAAATATGCCTGGGATGCTTGTTGCACTAGACATGTTAAGGAGTTGGCTAAACATTTCTACGAAATGCACGGGGCAATTTGTTGATAAAAGGTCATGGACTTCAGTAGCCGTCCTTGCCACTAGAAGATCATACGTCTCTTTAGATGACGTTATAGGCACTGTTGTCTGTAAAAGCACAGATTTCATTTTGCTTAATGTATCAATTCGTATAGAATAGAGATTCAGACGAGGCCAGAGGGGAGTCACTATGTCTGGAGGCCCGCTCGGAAACAATGCTTGCATGCAACATTTGACCATGGACGTTACTTGTACTAGATAACTTTTCCCTGGCGCGAGGCCACAGCACCTGTGATCCGTTCTAAGAATGTAACTCCCGTTTGCGAGTTGCATAAAGAAGGGCTCTATCTGAGTTGCAGGTGTGACTAGCTGGTGGCACGAAAGGTTGTTTGAATTTCCATCACATGCTCCGTGTAAATTAATACCCTGACACAAAAGTATACCGCTTAGTGAGTGTTTACAGTTGTCACCACTAAGAAATACATTTTTGTCGCTGTCACTATAGCAAGAATGAGTGTATGGTAATTTCCATTCGGATTTTAAATATCCTTTACCCAATTGTTCATATTGGCCAGCAGGTATGTACTCAAGGCATTTATGAAATCGGAAAGTTGTTATCGGAATTGTGATAATTCCGTGTATTATCCATTCAATGACAGGGCTCTCTGACATTGTCAATGGTAATCTCTCGAGTTTCTCGATGCTCAAAATTGTATAGTCTGCTCCTTTCTGTGCCAAACTGATCTGTTTATCAGTAAGGTTAAAAATGGAAAATAATGACGTTGTGTTGATTAAACGCCAAGGCACATAGCCTGAACGAAGATTTTGCAGCGTCCAGCCTAATTCTATAATAGAGCGTAATTGAGACTGGCCATGTTGTAACATTAGCAAATCTCTGTCTATCACATCAAAGGCAGAGGATACAATATTGTCCAAAGAATATATTCTGGAAGACAGAGTCATTAACCCATTGTCTACCACAGAAAGTGATTTCTCCAAATTAATACGATCAATTTCTCGTATTTTTTCAGCAGTTTCAATTTGCTTTACTTTCCAAGCCTCGTTGTAAGCAGCATAGATACTGGTCGCTATGAAACGCTTTTGACGCTGTTTGCGTGGTCCAAGAATGAAATCGCGCAAATCAGCACCATCTTTTAATAAAGACAAGTGTTGCTTAATTTCAGCCAGTGTGGATGTAGTTAGCCATTCTAGGCAGAGTTTCCCTACACTGTATGTTGTTACAATCCCTGGATGTTGTCTCTGGGAGTATCTTGAGTCTAATCTGGTCATTTTTAAACCCTGTGTTTTATTCAGGAATCTATCTTGACAGCTATTTGTGTCTGTAGGCCAGATTAACCACTTTTTCCAATCAGGATGTGTTCTGTTGAAATGTAAAATTTGTGACACGTCTAACTCAATATCAGCAGTTATATTTTCTGGTATTGGCTTTGGTATAGACGGTGTTTTAAGGTCTTTGTTCTTAGCTAGGCCAAGACAAGATGTTTGGTGTACAGTGTCATTTAAAAATAACATTTGTTCAGGTATCATGCAGGTTCTAAATAGTGCTTCTATGCCTTGCACCTGCCAATCTTTTGTACCCCAAATTGTTTTCGTTTCAATATTATTTTTCCAATAATCAAAACCAAATGTCATCATTTTGTCATAAAATGCTTCTGAATATATCAATTTAGAATTTGTCAGCATTGTTTTCATTCCTGTTTTATCTAACAGTTTGTAATAAAACGTTTCTGCATTACTGGTGTTAAACCCTGAGAAGTATTTGAATTTCTCAAAAAATGCTTTAGAACTGCTTTTAGGTGGTGTAGAACAATGTTCCCATTGATTATACATAAAAACATTTCTTGGCTGTGCAGATTTATGCAAGTAATGATCCCCATAGTGGGTATAACAGAATAACTGCTCATAACTAGATGAACCTTGTAAATAATCATGATCTGTGAATCTAGCTGACATTACTAAATCAGACATCATGTCATTAATACTGTTAAAGTCCCAATCATCAGAGAATGTACTTGGTGTCACAAAGTCACTTAAGGAAACCTTTAGTTGATGAGGATACTTCAGGATTTCGACCGGACCATAGATCTCATAGTCTGTTTTCTCCCATACTACCCCACCAGGTATTGGAATTGCTGTGACATTTACTGTTGACAGTTCTCTTTTCTTTACGTGGGATGATCTGTGTGGTTTCAGGACTAGGTTGATGTTCTGACTTGCTGTGTCCATTCAATTGTAATGAACTTTCCTAAAATTAAAACTAAAATTAGGCATAGTAGGAGTATGAATACCCCTGAGATGATCCAATGCTCAATCAACGGTGAATCCAGATATAGTTCTTTGATTTGTTGAAGGAGTCCTGTTGTATTTTCTTTAGAATACTTTTTTGTTCCTGGCATCACTTCGGGGTCGTTTAAATCTTCAGAGAAGTTGTCGAAGTTGATGAAATAACCAGAGGCAGTTCTGTCAATTGACGGGATTGTTCTTTCAATCTGTCTCTCGGTAGCACTTTCTGATGCCACATTAGTGTAGACTGGTGTTGTTTCTTGACGAACTGTTTCAATCTGTGTTTCAAGAGGCACGAGTTCCATGGCATTATTGCATAGTCCTTCATTGTGCACTGCAGGCTGATCGAATGTGATGAGTCTTTCAGTTTGAACCTCTTGGATTGTTGCAAGTTTGGGTATTCTGTTGTTTCTTGGGAGTCCACTGGGCCTACTGTTGATTATAGGCCACATGCTTGTGGTTTTACCAGATCGATGGACACGACTCTGTTCTCCTTTTTACCAGCAAGGGGCGGTAGCACAACTGATCTTGTTCCGGTGACTGCTAAGACAGGTACTGCTTTTCTGTAAGAAGGCCCAAATTCCTTCTTAACCGCGATCTTTTCTCTGACTAGATCCCCAATCTTTGGAATCCAGACAGGCCTTGCTGGGGCTGTTGCGGGTGGTGCCTCGTCAGTGGTATTTGGCTGTTGCTTTAACTTTATGTTGCTTAATGATTTTCTTGTTTCATTCAGTTCCTGTAAAACAGCCAAACGGTCTTTTACTTCAAACTGCTTTGTTTCTGCTTGTACCACTGACATCTGACTATCGAGGTCCTGAACGTTAATTCTAATTCCGAACAATAGTTCGTATGGGCTGAAACCTTTTAGAGAATTTCTTGGCATGTTGTTAAGACTAGTCTGGACACTTATTAAATGTTTGACCCACCCAGCGCCTGAACCTAATACCTTCGCTGTTATAGATTGCTTTATGTCCCGGTTTTTTCTTTCTACCACACTATTCCCTTCGGGATGCGACGGACAAGAATACCGCAACCCAATTCCCATGCTGGCCATGGCCTCCTTATAAGCTCGAGAGCTGAAAGCAGGACCCTGGTCAGAATGGAACGTGGTAATTGCGTATGTGCCGATAAAGACTCGCAAATCTTTTATAACCGTTCTAGCGTCAGCCGAGCGCTGGGGCCACATCCATATGAACCTCGTACAGGAATCCACTGCTACCATGATATATCTATAGTTACCGTCCCTTTGTAGGGGACCACAGTGGTCCAGGTAAACGCATGCAAATGGTTTATCCGAGATGAGAAGGGGTGTCTGCGCTGGTCGTTTCACTGTTGATACTTTTATCCTTTGGCATATGTCGCATTCTAATACATACTTTTTAGTTTGTATTCTCAAGCGAGGCCACCAATATCTCTGTTTTAATAGTGATACTGTTGCGGAAACGCCAGCGTGTGCAGAAGCAAGCCCTTCGTGTGCCGCTTTTATTAGTCCTAGTCTGTGTTCCTTGTTTGGAATTACTCTATCCCCCACTCCAGGGATTCGAGCAAAAGGAACATTATTTGTATCCGTTAAGTACAAGTACTTTTCAGGAAAGCCTTTTGGGAGTGTTTTCTTATCATTTTTTACTGACGCACTGACAGCTTGTAGAACATCGCTGTCTATTTTTGTTTGTGACCGAGTAATCGCAGCTACGGAAGCCGTTTGCACAGCTGCCTTCGCGGCTTCATCAGCCAATGAATTCCCTGCAACGTGAACGCCATCACGTTGATGACTCAGTGTATGTATCACGTGAGTCTTTTGTAGTTCTTTTTGTAAAAGAACTACCTGTTCCCAAAGCATTTTATGCTTTATTGTGCCACCTTTTGCATCTTTGAAACCATTTTCCACCCAATTCTGCAAGTATTCATTATAAGATTGTACGCAATAAAAAGAATCGCACACTATTAGTGTGGGGAATTCGCGATCGGTATTTTCTAGCGCCATCTTAAATGCTACTAATTCAGCTCGTTGAGCCGAGCAATCTCCTAGAGATTGTGTTTTAGTGACCAATGGTCTAAATTTTCCTTTGTGCCAGCGACCTTTAACTATCGCGCACGCAGCACTGTAAGCTTGCTTACCCCCAACTGCGGGTTGTGCTGATCCGTCAGTATATATAATACTTCCGTATTCTTCGAGAGGCAGGATTTCAATTGGCAGAGGACATTCATATTCATATTGTAAAAATTCCTGTGTTTTTAAGTTAGGATCAAATTCGTAAACTACGTCTGTTGCAGCAAGAGAATTAACCCTCTGAATCCATCTCGGATGCAAAGCTTTAGCATTAGGAATGCTTGCTTTAGTTACTGCTTCTAAAGCCGGTATAGGAGTTACGATTATTATTCGTTTACCTTGTGCTAGGGGCCTTTCTTTCGCTACAGCAGTCTGAACCGCAGTTAGAATTTTCTCCGTTGAACTGAATTTTATTTCAGCCCTTGTGTATAAATGTGATTTGTAAGCTATTGGTACCTTTTCTCCCTCATTAGAGGTTAGGTATGTGAATCCGCATCTTCCTGGGATGACTCGGATTACAAGATCACGTGTGTTGTCACGTGTATCTAATTTTGTTTTTGCTAACATGTCTGTTTGCAGTGATCTCAAAATTTCTGTGTGTTTTTGAGTCCAATTGATTTGTTTTAAATCAGGTTTTATTAGTTCGTAGAGAGGTTTAACCCTCTCTGCGTAATTTAGTATGTAAGTTCTTCCGAAATTCAGAAAACCTAGTATTGATTGTAAATTCTTCAGCGTTTTTGGAGCTTAGAGTACAGCGCACTTCTCTAAGAAGTTGTCCGCTAGGCTTTTCCCTTCACTTGATAATTCGTACCCTAAAAACAGTACTGTCAGATGGGCAATTCGGGACTTTTTAAAGTTGAATTTGTAACCCTCTGCTGCGAACCCAAGTATAATGGTGTTCACTCTTTTCAAGTGAGTATCCAAGTCGTCGTCTGTGAGATAAATATCATCTACGTAAGATAATGCTTCATCATCATAGATTTGTAGTAACTCTGTTACCCTAGCTGAGAATAGTCCTGGGCTGTTCTTGAACCCCTGTGGGAGTCGACAGAATTTTTTCTGTGACCCAAATGCGGAGAAAGCGGTCAAGTATCTGCTTTCAGGTGCAATGTTTTGACAAAAGAAACCATTGGAAATGTCTAATGTCGTTTTGTATTTTTTCCTAACTATGTTATTCATTAGGGCTGCACTATGCGAGTTTTGTACCGCAAAAGTTTTGCAACATGTATTAAGATGTCTGTAGTCCAAAACTAGACGATATGAATTGTCTGGCTTGGAGACAGGAAACAAAGGATTGTTCATTTGAGAGGTGCATGTTTCAATCACCCCCTGGTACTCAAGTTGATCTAAGATCTCCCTGACCTGTTTTTTAGCTTCTTGCTTTATGGGATACTGCCGTTGGGCAGTTGGTTCACTTTTTAATTGGATTTTGTGAGGAGGTGAATCCTCATCCCATCCTACATGATTTTTATACAATGCAGGTGCCTGGGCTACTGCCCATTTCCTTGCATATGTGTATTTTTTGTGAATCGGAATGTGATTCGAGAAGGCAGGCATAATCACTTCTTCGCCACGAGGGCACTCCCTGACAAACTCTGGTGGCCAATCTTTTTCAGCTAACAGAATATCATAGCCTTTCGAGAGCTTATCCCAAAATAGACCCTTAATTTTCCTAGTCTTATCACCCTCTATACGCAATGTTATTTCGTATATTTTATGGGGCTCGCTAAGTCTGGCGTCGGCAGTTTCAACCTGAATGAATTCATTCGTGTCCACTGTCTCCAGATGACTCATCAAGATCTTGCGCGCTATACTGATTTCTGCTGCACTGTCCAACATTGTCAATGCCCACTCCCCGTTTTTCAACTGTGTCCTCAGTATTCTCGGCATGGTTGATTACTCTAATACTGGCTACCTTCTTTTTCTGAAATTGAGATTTCTTATTTTGAGCAGGTTCCTTGTCTTTGGACTTGGTGTGCTCTCCTGGGTCTGACCGTCCTCTTCTTTCCGAATTCTGTGGAAGAGATCGAGAGGGACGTGTATCAATACTTTGATATCTATCAGGTTTTTTTATATTATCCCTATTTCTAAGGTTATATCTTTTCTCAGAGGGCTCCCGTTGGGGAGACTGGCGTTCTCGAGTCGGAGTTCTTTCCCTCCGTCGAGGAGACCTTCCTCTGGACTGGAAAACTTTTTCCTTGGGAGTGGATTGTTTATTTCCATCCCAGCTCTTTTTAGGAGTGTTTGAATTATTTTTAATAAATAATTTTTCAGGATTTTCGAGCAGTTGGGGCTTAACTGGTTTTCCACCCAAGCTGTCTCTACCTAATTCTTCATAGCATTTTTCTATGATTTTTGCAAGCTCAACAGGATCTTTTATATCTGTTTCCCTCAACTTCTGGCGAATCGCCACAGATGCTGCTTCTCCCTTTACGTTGGCTAATAATATAGCCGTGACCTGCTTGAAATCTTTCAGTAATTTCATACCTAGATTTAAAGCGGGCTCTGGACCGAATTCATTTTGAATCTGTTTTAGCACGTCTGGTATTACCGCCATAGACGGAACACTGTGTGTTTTTGTGTAAATGGAAGCAAAGACTGTACCCCAAGTGTCACAGTCCTCCACGTGTGGTGCGATTCCCATAGGAAGGCAGATGGTCAAGATTCTGTGTTTCTCAATAGGGGTAGTATCAGGAAATACTGCCTCTATTTGAGTAATTTTCTGGGCTAACCAGAAAGGAATTTGTTCCCGTTTTACGGGTGTTTTACCAAGACATGACTGTATGTTCTGTGGTGTAATTTTATTTGTGTTCCCCTGATGAGGGGTCAGTTGTGGCGTATTTAACAGCTGGCTGGACTGTTGCAGTCCGTATTACATATTGGACTAATTGCCTATGTATTTTTATTAATGTGTTTAGCTGTGCTAACAGCTCTTCTCTAGACATTCTTGTAATGTCAGGATGTGGTGTGTAGCTGGCTAGAACCGGCCACGTGGCTCCTGGTCTACCTAGTGGACCGAGCCTAGTTATGTGATCATTGTGTTTTAGGGCGCCATTAAACCAGAGCAGGTGCTCTTGAAATTTAAGTGGAATTTCAACCTCCTCGAAAGGGGCGTACTCATCCGGAGGTTCCTCTATTTTGTAATAGTGAAACTCTTGTGTTATAGCGTTTACCGCTGGAAAGTTTATCCATGAATAGAATACCTCTGTCTGCTGATACTCGTGAGCCTCTATCACGAAAATTACTGTACCACCTTGAGGTGGCAGTCCGTGTTCTATAAGTTTTAAAGTTATAGATCTTCTTAACTGGACCGGGATGATAATAGCACCCGGGTCTGTGTATTCGGGACCTTGCTGAGTCGCATCTGCTGCGGCCCCAGGGGCTCCGTTTTCTGGCATTGTAAAAATGCGAGGTTTGCAGAGTAGGTCTCCAAGGAGACAAAGATTAGATGCACAATATTTTGGAACACTGTATCCTTCAACGTTGAATAAACCAGAGCTTTACATAGGAATCTCTTCCTACTAAGGTCGGGCGGATTTTAACCTTTCACCCACTCCAGACGTCTATTGGAGTATTTACGGGAGAAAGGGTGTGAAATATGCACGACTGAGTTACTCTACAAGTCTTACGTTAGTTTATCGCCTTACCAAACGTTTGGGCGCCATGTAGTGTAGTTCCTAGTTTCCCACTAGGCCCTGCGCATTGGAATAACATAAACAGTAGTATCGACGTGGAACTGCGGATATTCCAGGCCTCCACTGACTATGCTAAACTTAATTGGGTTGTGTTACCAACTAGCTCAGAGGTCACTGGAAACTTTCTTCTCTGCATAGGAAGTGATCAGCTTCCTTGGCACAGACAAGAAGGGATTCAGCTTTCCAACAACCGTGCAACATGACAACTTTGCTCCTCAGATCAAGAGTCGATCTCTAGGGTCGTGTGAAACAATAGACATAGATTTCACTCAGTCAGTCTAGTGCAGTTTACTTTCACAGTATGTAGAGAATAGAGAGACGGGCGTTTATCAATAAAGGGTTAACATTTATTGAACAGTCTTTCTTCTCGTACAAGAGAAATGTATTGCCACAATTGCAATAACTGTTATTATAAAAAGTACGTACAGTAAGATAAGTATTGCGAAATAGAACTGTAAAAGCATTGATATGGTTTCTTAGCCATACAATGGTTTAAAAGTAATAAAACATATATACAGTCATATATACATTAGGCTAACATACTCAACTGGTGCTTCTAACTAAGCCTACCCCAGTGTGCCTGACCTAAGCCTAACACGTGAGAAGGGGAGTAAGTAAGTAGCTTAAGTTAAGTGGGTTTTGCCAAGGTTTGTTTCAAGAATTCTCGTCTAAGGGTTTAGTCAACACCATACCTCTGAATAGAATGATGGAGGATTGGTATCTCCTTCAGGGGTCTCTCTCGATATCCCAGTCACCCGCGAGGGTAAACTGGAAGCGCCGGGACTGGATTTCTCTGCACGAGAAAGGCAGCGGCTTCTCTCAGCGCGTCGAGGAAGGAGGGGTGACAGCGTCCGCGGGCAGCTGGGCTGGATGTCTTCGCAGAGGACGGCTGCACGGCTCCTCAAGCGTACTGCACCATAGGTCGCGCTGTAGCGGCGATAATGGTAATCAGCAGCTTCACCACCACAGGATAGCAGGCTGCAGCGACAGAGTGCTAGTTTTTACCAACACAGGGTCATGCAGGCAGCTGGCATCAGCAACAGGTTCGCTCATTGCTTAAGGCAACGTTGGTAATATTTATACCTGACAGGTGCCGGGTTTGACGCAAGTTTGCTGGACATAAGACGTCAATTAAAGATGTCACTAGGAAGTGACAGTTATCAGTTGCTCATTAGAGTTCCATTACTAATCAAAACATAGCAAGCGGGGATTTCCAGGTTTGCTAAGTTTTTATCTTGTTGAAGAACTCGGAGTGTTATCTAGGAATATCAGATAGTGACTGCTGCTCTGTCATTGCACTAATTGGTCGCAAAGGAAGTAGCAGAGAGTCATGCTGGAATGTGGCTCTGTTCGTGTGAGGCCAGAGATGACTTTTCAGAAAATCGCACTTGAACGGTTATGCCAATATAGGGAATAAATGGATTTATAGCCGAATAGGGGCATAAGATCACAGTATCGATCAGGACCCTAGATAAGCACGCAACACCTCTCCATGACCAGGCAAGTCAACAACGTCTCCTCGGCGTGCTTCAACATCCTACGCATGCTACGGAAGATCTTCCGGTGGATCCCCACCGAGACCAGGAAGACCGTCACCCAGGCCCTTGTCACCAGCCGACTGGACTACGGCAACGCCCTCTACGCCGGTACCACCGCCAAGCTCCAGAAGAGACTCCAGCGGATCCAGAACGCCTCAGCCAGACTCATCCTCGACATCCCACGTACCAGCCACATCACCGGACATCTGAGAGACCTTCACTGGCTCCCCGTCAACAAAAGAATCACCTTCCGCCTCCTCACCCACGCACACAAAGCCCTACACGACCAAGGCCCGAGCTACCTCAACAGCCGGATCAACTTCTACGCTCCCAAACGCCACCTCCGATCAGCCAACCACGCCCTCGCCGCCGTCCCCCGCATCCGAAGAACGACTACAGGAGGAAGGTTCTTCTCCCACCTGGCCGCCAAGACCTGGAACTCCCTCCCTCCCGACCTGCGCCTGACCCAAGACCACCTCTCCTTCAGGAAGAAGCTGAAGACCTGGCTGTTCAAGCAGTAGCGGCACCTCCCCCCCCCCACCCCCCCACCCCCCCCAGCGCCTTGAGACCCTACGGGTATGTAGCGCGCTCTATAAGTGTCACTGATTGATTGATTGATTGATTGATTGATTGATAGTCCCTCTCTGTGCACTGCAGGCTGATCGAATGTGATTAGTCTTTCAGTTTGAACCTCTTGGATTGTTGCAAGTTTGGGTATTCTGTTGTTTCTTGGGAGTCCACTGGGCCTACTATTGATTATAGGCCACATGCTTCTGGTTTTACCAGGTCGATTGATACAACTCTGTTCTCCTTTTTACCAGCAAGGGGCGGTAGTACTACTGATCTTGTTCCGTTGATAGCTAAGACAGGTACTGCTTTTCTGTAAGAAGGCCCAAATTCCTTCTTCACTGCTATTTTTTCTCTGACTAGATCCCCAATCTTTGGAATCCAGACAGGCCTTGCTGGGGCTGTTGCTGGTGGTGCCTCATCAGTGGTAGCTGGCTGTTGCTTTAATTTTATGTTGCTTAAGGATTTTCTTGTTTCATTCAAGTCATGTAAAACAGCTAAAAGATCTTTGATGTCAAAGTCTGTTTTCTTATCTTGTACCACTGATACCTGACTATCTAGGTCCTGAACTCGCATTCTAGTTCCGAACAATAGTTCGTATGGGCTGAAACCTTTTAGAGAATATCTTGGCAAATTATTAAGACTGATTTGGACACTTATTAAATGTTTGACCCACCCAGCACCCGAACCTAATACCTTCGCTGTTATAGATCGCTTTATGTCCCGGTTTTTTCTTTCTACCACACTGTTCCCTTCGGGGTGTGACGGACAAGAATACCGCAACCCAACTCCCATGCTGGCCATGGCCTCCTTATAAGCTCGAGAGCTGAAAGCAGGACCCTGGTCAGAATGGAGCATGGCAATTGCGTATGTGCCGATAAAGACTCGCAGATCTTTTATAACCGTTCTGGCGTCCGCCGAGCGCTGGGGCCACATCCATATGAACCTTGTACAGGAATCCACTGCTACCATGATATATTTATAGTTGCCGTCCCTTTGCAGGGGACCACAGTGGTCCAGGTAAACACATGCAAATAGTTTATCCGAGATGAGAAGGGGTGTCTGCGCTGGTCGTTTTACTGTTGATACTTTTATCCTTTGGCATATTTTGCATTCTAATACATACTTTTTAGGTTGTATTCTCATGCGAGGCCACCAATATCTCTGTTTTAATAGTGATATTGTTGCGGAAACGCCAGCGTGTGCAGAAGCAAGCCCTTCGTGTGCCGCTTTGATTAGTCCTAACCTGTGTTCCATGTTTGGAATTACTCTATCCCCCACTCCAGGGATTCGAGCAAAAGGAACATTATTCGTATCTGTTAAATATAAGTACTTTTCTGGAAAGCCTTTTGGGAGTGTTTTCATATCGTTTTTTACTGACGCACTGACAGCTTGTAGAATATCGCTGTCTATTTTTGTTTGTGACCGAGTAATCGCAGCTACGGAAGCCGTTTGCACAGCTGCCTTCGCGGCTTCATCAGCCAATGAATTCCCTGCAACGTGAACGCCATCACGTTGATGACTCAGAGTGTGTATCACGTGAGTCTTTTGTAGTTCTTTCTGTAAAAGAACTACTTGTTCCCAAAGCATTTTATGCTTTATTGTGCCACCTTTTGCATCTTTGAAACCATTCTCTACCCAATTCTGCAAGTATTCATTATAAGATTGTATGCAATAATAAGAATCGCACACTATTAGTGTGGGAAATTCGTGATCGGTATTTTCTAGCGCCATCTTAAATGCTACCAATTCAGCTCCTTGAGCTGAGCAATCTCCTAGAGATTGTGTTTTAGTGACCATTGGTCTAAATTTTCCTTTGTGCCAATGACCTTTAACAATCGCGCACGCAGCACTGTAAGCTTGTTTGCCCCCAACTGTGGGTTGTGCTGATCCGTCAGTATATATAATACTTCCGTATTCTTCAAGAGGCAGGATTTCAATTGGCAGAGGACATTCATATTCATATTGTAAAAATTCCTTTGTCTTTAAGTTAGGATCAAATTCGTAAACTACGTCTGTTGCAGCAAGAGAATTAACCCACTGGATCCATCTTGGATGCAAAGCTTTAGCATTAGGAATGCTTGCTTTAGTTACCACTTCTAAAGCCGGTGTAGGTGTTACAATTTTTATTTGTTTACCTTGCGCTAGGGGCCTTTCTTTTGCTACAGCAGTCTGAACCGCAGTTAGAATTTTCTCTGTTGAACTGAATTTTATTTCAGCCTTTGTGTAAAAATGTGATTTGTAAGCTATTGGTACCTTTTCTCCCTCATTAGAGGTCAGGTAAGTCAATCCGCATCTTCCTGGGATGACTCGGATTACAAGATTGCGTGTGTTGTCAAGTGTATCTAATTTTGTTTTTGCTAACATGCCTGTTTGCAGTGATCTCAAAATTTCTGTGTGTTTTTGAGTCCAGGTGATTTGTTTAAAATCAGGTTTGATTAGTTCGTAGAGAGGTTTAACCCTCTCCACATAATTTAGAATGTAAGTTCTACCGAAATTCAGAAAGCCTAGAATCGATTGTAAATTCTTCAGCGTTTTTTGAGCTTGGAGTACAGCGCACTTCTCTAAGAAGTTGTCCGCTAGGCTTTTTCCTTCACTTGATAATTTGTATCCTAAAAATAATACTGTCAGATGGGCAATTAGGGACTTTTTAAAGTTGAATTTGTAACCCTCTGCTGCGAACCCAAGTGTAATGGTGTTCACTCTTTTCAAGTGAGTCTCCAAGTCGTCGTCTGTGAGATAGATATCATCTACGTAAGATAATGCCTCATCATCATATATTTGTAGTAACTCTTTTACTCTAGCTGAGAATAGTCCTGGGCTGTTCTTGAACCCCTGTGGGAGCCTACAGAAATTTTTCTGAGACCCCATTACTGAGAAAGCGGTCAAGTATCTGCTTTCTGGTGCAATGTTTTGACAAAAGAAACCATTAGATATGTCTAATGTCATTTTATATTTTTTCCTAACTATGTTGTTCATTAGTGCAGCACTATGCGAATTTTGTACTGCAAAAGTTTTGCAACATGCATTAAGGTGTCTGTAGTCCAAAACTAGACGATATGAATTGTCTGGCAGGAAACAAAGGATTGTTCATTTGTGAGGTGCATGTTTCAATCACCCCCTGGTATTCAAGTTGATCTAAAATCTCCCTGACTTGGTTTTTAGCTTCTTGCTTAATGGGATACTGCCTTTGTGCAGTTGGTTCACTTTTTAACTAGATTTTGTGGGGAGGAGAGTCCTCATCCCATCCTACATGATTTTTATATAATGCCGGTGCCTGGGCTACTGCCCATTTCCTTGCATAAGTATATTTTTTGTGAATCGGAATATGATTCGAGAAGGCAGGCATAATCATTTCTTGGCCACGAGGGCACTCCCTGACAAACTCTGGGGGCCAATCTTTTTCAACTAACAGAATATCATAGCCTTTTGAGAGTTTATCTCAAAATATACCCCTTATTTTCCTAGTCTTATCACCCTCTATATGCAATGTTATTTCGTATATCTTATGTGGCTCGCTAAGTCTGGTGTCGGCAGTTTCAACCTGAATGTATTCATTTCTGTCCACTGTCTCCAGATGACTCATCAGGATCTTGCGGGCTATACTGATTTCTGCTGCACTGTCTAGCATTGTCTGTGCCCACTCCCCGTTTTTCAACTGTGTCCTCAGTATTCTCGGCATGTTCGATCGCTCTAATACTGGCTACCTTCTTTTTTGGAAATTGAGATTTTTTACTCTGAGCAGGTTCCTTGTCTTTGGACTTGGTGTACTCAGTCAGTCAGTCAGTCAATTTTTCTTTATTCGATTATTGAAAATCATAAAAGAGCAAGCATTGTTACATACCATGGTTACATACAATTTCATTGAAGCACAAAACATTTTAACAAATTTAAAACATTCAATCAATATTGTAAAAACAGATAAGCTACGATACAACATACATAAATATCTAAAAAAGCTAAAAAGAAGGATTTATTAAGCACAATTCATTTAGGTAAATAGAAAAAAGAGGAAGTTCATTTGTCAAAGATAAAGTGCCTGTGCCTTGTGCGGTGCTTATTTAGACGTGCACCTGCAACCAAAAAACTAGCCACTGAGAAAGCTACTTTTACATTAGGGAGGAGTTGCAAAAACAACAGGGCTGGTTTAACCTGAATGAAGCCCTGGTGACGTAAAATAGGGAGCAGATAACTTTTCCTAATCTCAGTGTAATGTCCGCAGAACATAATAAAGTGCATCGTATCCTGTGTCGAGAAGTGGTCACAGTCGCATGGATCGGCATCCTCAGGTCGCGACCAAGTTCTGAAGTTACCCAGTACAAAATGAATTAAATCAAAGCGGAATCTCGTTAAGAGAAAGCGATGATAGGAATTTGTGGTAAAAAGGAGATAAGGTTCCATTCCTGGAGCTAAGGAGAGCATACAATGTTTCCTCACCATAATCTTTTTTAGCTCTACTTCTTCCCTTTCCATGGTATATAAATTTGTCAGGGTGTTTTTGACTGATTTTATATCGCCATAAGTTATCCCCTCTGGAGAAGAGAAGAGCTCCGGGCGGCCTGCCAGGGTAAGCTGCATTTTAACGTATCTTAACCAAGGGATGTAGAGGGCTCTATCCAGGGCTAAGCAATCTTTTAAGATGGTGTGATTTAAAGTAAGCTCCTGATTGAGCCATGTTTTTATCCAACCAATCACTGGGGCTAGTTTTAATATATCTGAGATATAGCCCACACCTAACTCTATATGTAATGCGAAGGTCGAAGTTGATTGGGGGACAGAGAGCAAAGATCTCAAGAATTTATTTTCTACAATCTGTATTTTGGCTGGGCTGGTATATCCCCAGATTACCGAGCCATACTGGGCAACTGACAGACACTTGGAATTATAAACTTTAATGATGCTTTCCATGGGGCGGGCACCTAGCTTTTTGGCAAACCCCAGCAGCCCTGCGGCCGCTCTAGCGACAGCGCTGCTTTTGACCAAAAGCTGAGGGCCCCAAGTGCCCCTATCGTCGAAAGTGACTCCTAAATATGGAAAGGAGGAAACTCTCTTAACCTCCTTTCCTGCACAGGAAAAAGTTGGTAACTTTCTTTTCCTTCCTGCGGGTCCAGCGATCATTACATGTGATTTGTCTGTATTAATTTTCATGTCCAAAGATGACATAAAAGCCCCGAAGGATGCAAGGAGTTTGTTTAGCGCAACTCCGGAGCGTGCCAAAAGGACAGCATCATCCGCATACAGGAGTACAGGAATCTTTGTCTCCCCTGCACGCGGAATATCGCTGTGGGCTGTTATCATTACCGCCTCTAGGTCATTGATGTATAAAGTGAAGAGGAGGGGGGCAAGTATGCACCCTTGCCTGACCCCCCTCTCTGACTTAAAGTGACAAGTGCATCTTCCTTCCCGAGTAACTCTGACTGAGGTCATAAGGTCCTTGTGTAGCTCAGCCAGGTATTCAACCAAAGGGGGGTCGAGACCCATGGCCAAAAGGATCCTCCACAGCTTTGCCCTGTTGACCAGGTCAAAAGCTGATGACAGGTCCATAAAGGCCATGTATAAAGACCCCTCCTTGGCGATTACATACTTGTTTAAAATTAATTCTAAATTTAGGCACTGATCTAACGTTCCTCTTTTGGATCTAAAACCATATTGTGCATTAGATAAAATACCCTTAATTTCTAAAATAAGGGTCAGTCTTGATAGTAGGACTCTGCCCATAATTTTTACACTCGAGTCAATAAGAGAAAATGGCCTATAACAAGCCAGATCTGTCCTCTGACCCTTCTTGAAAATTGGCACTATGGTTGAGTTTGCCCAGCTGGAGGGGAAGATAAATTCCCGGGTAGCATTAAAAACATTATTTAAAATTTTTGAGCTAAAATCAGGGGCACTCTTAAAAAAGTCTGCCGGGACCCCATCTGGTCCTGGTGCCTTTTTACAGAGTGTATCGTTGATAGCTTTTTTCACCTCTTCCTGAGTGAAAGGGGAGATGGAGTTTGGCGTTAGGGAAAGAGGAAGTACGCGTTCTGTGATCGTATCATTGTGACGATAAATATTACTAAAATGTGTCACCCATTGCTCATCTGGGATGATACAATCCGCTCTTTGATGGTCTAACCCTACAAAATACGGATGATTTATCACTGCCCAAAATTTAGCACTGTCTTTCTGTATCTCAGGCAGTAACAGATTATTCCAGGCTTCATCTTTTATCTCGGATTTCCTCTTTCTAATAGCCAAATTATATTTTTTTCTTAGGGATGCTACCAATGCTCTGTTTCTAGGTTTGTTCTTTAAGGCTTTAAGTAGAGTTGAATGAGCCTTAGAACAGTTTGTGTCGAACCATTTGGGGCCCATTGTCTTATTAGATTTTACCTTCACGGTCAGATCTAAATTGACTTGTTGACAAATAGTGCTAAAGGCCTCAACCACAATAGTGCTAGAATTTTTATTATCTAAACAAATGGCAACTTCTCCTTCGACCTTGGCCAGTGTGTCTTGTAAGAAGGTTATAGGGGTAACTTTGTCCCATTTAAGCCTTCGATTTTGATCTCTCAGCACAAGGTCTGTTGCACAAAAATTATCAGACGTCCTATTACCCAAAACTCCCTGAGCTAAAACCTCTAAAATCACAGGATTGTGATCGCTAAAAACAGAAGTTAAGACTTTACAAACAAATACATCAGATAAAACTCTAAGAGATACGAAGATGTAGTCAATAATTGTGCCTCGGTCCTTGCCCTCATAAGTCGGCAACCGTAAGTCATTTGAACAAGTATAAAATTCATGGAGGTTAAAAGGTAGCCAAAAACAGTTCCAGAGCCTCGCCACTCGGTGTGTGTTCGAAATGCGGCGTGGAAGAATATAGAAAAGATTCCTCTGTTTCTCTTTGGCAACCCGCCTGGCAAGGATGAATATTAAAATCTCCCATGAGGATCACCTCGTACCCATAAGAACTGTTTACATTGTAAGTCGATAAGAGGTCCTCTAGGGATACTAAATGCTCGGTTGGAAATTGACTGGCTGGAGAATTATAGAAATTTATAAGTAAAATAGGATGGGAGTTTGATGAGCTCAATTCAACCATTAACAATTTTTAGTATTAGACTTAATGTGCCTCGCTTTTCCTTTAACATCAAGTGAAATATATATAGCCAACCCACCCCTTGCTCTTCCTGCTTTGCTGGGATCTGCAGGTACATAAAAATGGGAGTAGCCATCTATAGCCAGACAATCTGATGTTTCCCAAGTTTCCTGGAATGCAAGAATATCATAATTTCTAATTAGGTCCAGCCAGTTCTTATCTTTAAATTTAGCTCTAAGCCCGGCGATGTTCCAGCTCATAATTCTTCGGACCTCAACACTTACTGAAGAATGAGCTAAAGGGCCAGGAGCTGGCTGTAAACCTTCTGAATTATTTTCTCCGGCTGGCAAGAGTCAATCATTTTGGTCCATAAATGAAAGTGGCGCAAAACGGTTGAAAAGTTCGAGTGGCTGTGTAACAGGGTTAAACATTGGGGGTTGATGACGATGAACTGAGGCGTTGTTCCTTAGGTCTTGTCCCCATCTAAAATGAGAATCCCAGTTGGTATCCCACCTTGGGGCGGGGGTCCTTGGGAAAGAGACATTCTGCTGTTCTCCATAAAAAAATTTCAAAGTAAGGGGAACCACAGTGCCTCTTCTTCGTTGAGGGGGAAGAATATTTGCAAGAATATTGGGAAGAACGTCTGGGTTTGAGAAGCTCACTGCCACACAGTCCCCTTTAAATTTTTTTGGCTGGTTTCCCAGCCAAGGAACCCTGGTTGCAGATTTAATCACGCTTGCAAGATGGTGTTTCCCCCCTGGTGCTAGTCGCATATTGCTAGTTAACCAGTGTAGGGCTTTACTGCAGAGTGAAGTTGAAGTTTCAGCTATGCCCCCTTCTAATGGGGGTACGTTTGCGAGGACCAAGACCACGGGTGTGGCCTCAACAATAAATTGCAAGGGATCCGTGGAATGAGTTTGAGCTTGCACTTGTATTTGTGCGGGGGGAATGTTAAGCGAAGGAGTTGGGTCTGATGTGGAGCATGCTGGTGTGGAGCCCTCAAGTGCTACTGATGGTGTTTGTTGCGTTGGATTCGCCCCAAGCAGTTCCATTCCATCTCCAACGTCCGTATCGCTTCCTGCTTCAGCTCCTCTAGGTTTGTTATCCAGGTGAGTAATTAACGTAGTAAATTTCTCAATACCACTTGCAACTGTATTTTGGAGTGCACCCAACTTCTTGACCTCTGCTTGCAGTTTATCGATCTTGGATATAAGAGGTTTGACAATGATATGGATTTTCATCTCAATGAGATCAGCGATTTTGTCAAGTAGGGCTTCCTCGGAGGAACAGATAGGGTGATCCTCGGCAAGAGTCATTTGTTTATGCTTTGGAGTGGTTGCCCTCTTCCGCTTAGTCCCTGAGCGTAAACCCCCCCCGCTTGGAGGGATTCTTCGTGCATTGACGTTTAGGTCTGCCAGCGTGTCCAGTAAGGGATTGATCTAGGACGGAGACCTGTGACTGTGTGTCTTGCTCTGGGTCGTGATCAATGTCAATATCTATGTTAACATCAGTAGGCAAGCCTTCAAGAGCCGGAATTGCATTCTCCGGAGATCCGGGTATAACTTGGGATGTAATATCAGCTGTAGAGTCTACAATATGAATGTCCTGTGTTAATGTTCCATCAAACAGGATGGGGGCGGATGTGGGTGGTGATGGGCATAGCAAGTCAGGTGATAGGCTCAACCCCAAAGACTCCCTCCTTTGCATGTTAATTTTCTGACCAGTCTGGACCATGTAGTTATTTATCTTGTTTTGCTGCACTGCTACAGGTTTTTTAGACATTGCTCAGACTGTATAATATATGTGGATAGCGTGCACTAAACTTACTTGAGGGACGATCGATGTCGGAACACTTGCAGAGTTTCTGGCCCTGCCCCTGCCTCCTCCTGCCGATGAGGGCCGTAGAGGGCCCGCCCTTTGCCCGGGCTTCGCCCCGGGCGTCCCGCTCGCGTCCCGCGACGCGGGTCTTCTGCGTCCTTTATTTCCCCTGTTCGCGCTCTCTGGCGCGTGTGCGTCACCCAAGACGCGCCGCCGCGTGGCCTGCCCGGAGCTGTAGTCCCCCGGAGCGGCGGCGCAGAGTCAAGTGCCTTCCTGACTCTTGGCGGTGGCGTCTGGATCAACAGGGTGCCTTCGCTGCAGGTAAGTGACTCTCGGCGGTGGCGGCGTGTGCAAAATATGTCCCCCGCTCTGCCGGTCTTCTGCGTCCTTTATTTCCCCTGTTCGCGCTCTCTGGCGCGTGTGCGTCACCCAAGACGCGCCGCCGCGTGGCCTGCCGGGAGCTGTAGTCCCCCGGAGCGGCGGCGCGGAGTCAAGTGCCTTCCTGACTCTTGGCGGTGGCGGCTGGATCAACAGGGTGCCTTCGCTGCAGGTAAGTGACTCTCGGCGGTGGCGGCGTGTGCAAAATATGTCCCCCCGACTTGGTGTACTCCCCTGGGTCTGACCGTCCTCTTCTTTCCGATTTCTGCGAAAAAGATCGAGAGGGACGTGTATCAATACTTTGATATCTATCAGGCTTCTTCAAATTATCCCTATTTCTAAGGTTATATCTTTTCTCAGAGGGCTCCCTATGGACTGGAAAACTTTTTCTTTGGGAGTGGATTGTTTATTTCCATCCCAGCTCTTTTTAGGAGTGTTTGAATTATTTTTAATAAATAATTTTACTAACTCTCTATATGCTTTTGTTAATTCTCTTATGTTAACTAAGAGTTCTTCTTTTGACATGTTTGCAATGTCCGGATGTGGTGTGTAGCTGGCTAGAACCGGCCACATTGCTCCTGGTCTACCTAGTGGACCGAGCCTGGTTATATGATCATTATGTTTTAGGGCGCCTTTAAACCAAAGTAAGTGTTCTTGGTATTTTAATGGGATTTCAATCTCCTCGAAAGGAGCGTATTCATCCGGTGGAACTCCTACTACATAGTAGTGGAACTCGTGTGTTGAATAGAATACCTCTGTCTGCCGATATTCGTGTGCCTCTATCACGAAGACGACTGTGCCACCTTGTGTGGTCAGTCTATTTTCTATAAGTTTTAACGTTATAGATTTTCTTAAATATACCGGGATGATTATTGCACCCGGTTCAGTAGTCCCGTCGGGACCCTGCTGAGTCGCATCTGCTGCGGCATCAGTTCCGTTGTTTTCTACTGACATTTTATAAATCCAGGTTTTGCAGAGCAGGTCTCCAAGGAGACAAAGATTAGGTGCACAATATTTTGGAACATTGTATCCTTCAACGTTGAATAAACCAAAGCTTTACTAAGGAATCTCTTCCTACTGAGTTCGGGCGGATTTTAACGTTTCACCCACTCAAGACGCCTATTGGAGTATTTACGGGAGAAAGGGGTCTGTGTGAAATATGCACGACTGAGTTACTCTAACGTCTTGCGTTAGTTTATCGCCTTACCAAACGTTGGGCGCCATGTAGTGTAGTTCCTATTTTCCCAATAGGCCCTGCGCATTGGAATAACATAAACAGTAGTATCGACGTAGAAGTACGGATCTTCCAGGCCTCTACTGACTATGCTAAACTTAGTTGGGCTTGTTACCAACTAGCTCAGAGGTCACTGGAAACTTTCTTGACTGAATAGGAAGTGATCAGCTTC
The DNA here is from genome assembly GCF_964263255.1 of Lissotriton vulgaris. Taxonomy (NCBI): domain Eukaryota; kingdom Metazoa; phylum Chordata; class Amphibia; order Caudata; family Salamandridae; genus Lissotriton; species Lissotriton vulgaris. The sequence continues at coordinate 113,097,888 of NC_141689.1, forward strand.
CCTGGTACAGACAAGAAGGGATTCAGTTTTCCAACAACCGTGCAACATGACAACTTTGCTCCTCAGAGAAGAGTCAATCTCTAGGGTCGTGTGAAACAATAGACAGTTATTTTACTCAGTTGTTGTGCAGATTACTTTCACAATATGTAGAGAATAGAGAGACAGGCGTTTTCAATAAAGGGTAACATTTATTGAACAGTCTTTCTTCTCATACAAGAGAAATGAATTGCCACAATTGCAAGACTTGTTATTATAAAAAGTACGTACAGTAAAATGAGTATTGCGAAATAATACTGTAAAAGCATTGATATGGTTTCTTAGCCATACAATGGTTTAAAATGAATAAAACATATATACATTCATATATACATTAGGCTAAAATACTCAACTGGTGCTTCTAACTACTCCTACCCCAGTGTACCTGACCGAAGCCTAATACTTGGGAGGGGAGTAAGTAAGTAGCTTTAAGTTAAGTTGGTTTTGCCAAGGTTTGCTTCAATAATTATCTCTAAGGGTTTAGTCAACACCATACCTATGGGATAGAATGCTGGAGGTCTGGTATCTCTTTCAGGGAACTCGATATCCCAGTCACTCGCAAGAGTAGGCTGGAAATGCCGGAGCTGGATTTCTCGGCAGGAGACAAGACAGCGTCTCTCTCAGCGCGTCGAGGAAGAGGAGGGGCAGCGTCCGCGGGCAGCTTGCATCTGCTGGGCTCTTGCAGGGGGACGGCTGTTCAGCACCTATGTTCACCACACCATCGTTCGCTCGTTAGCAGCGATAGCAGTAGCGATAGCATTGATGGTATCATCAGCATAACAGCAGCAGCATTTGCTTAAGGCAACGTTGGTAATATTTATACCTCAAAGGTGCCTGGTTTGACGTAAGTTTTTGGACATAAGACGTCAATAAAGATGTCACTAGGAAGTGATCGTCTGTCAGTGCTCATTAGAGTTCTATTACTAATCAAAACATAGCAAGCGGGGCTTTCCAAGGTTGCTGAGTTTTTATCTTGTTGAAGACTCAGAGTGTTAATCTAGGAATCTTAGATAGTAACTTCTGCTATGTCATTGCACTAATGAGCTGCAAAGGAAGTTGCAGAGGAAGCGATTCTGAAATGTGGCTCTGTTCGAGTGAGGCCAGAGATGAGTTTCTGCATATTGCATTTGATCGGTTATGCCAATATAGGGGAACAAATGGATTTATAGCCGTATAGGGGCATAAGTCCACAGTATCGATCAGGGTCCTAGATTAGAACGCGACAATGGTAGACTTAGCTTGACAATCCACCTCCCATTGTAGGAACAGATAAGTCATGTTTTCAGCAGGTGATAATCGCGCTTAGCACAACTTTTTTTATTGCTTCGCCTGGGTTGCTAATAGGGGGTAGTTGTGTTTGCGACTGTTTTCAGTCGCTTTTAGTTGGGAATGTCTACCTTGCATGTCATTAGCAATAATTATCGCTGACATGCAAGTCAATGGGAAAACCGGCCACTATCGCCAGAAAGCTGTTGCAAACGCCAGTTAGCGACACCTTGCTGATAGGGAGAAAAATAGATTGCTGCTTTAGCAGCAAAAGGAGCCGCTAAAGCGGCAATGAAGCCCTTGCTAATATGCCCCTATATTATGTGCAACGTCACCGCGCCTGTACTCTCGGGGAGAAACAAATGAAGGCCAGCTACATTAATGGGCAAAACAATAGAAAAACACACAGTAGAAAATAAGGGGCATATTATCAATAGCCAGCGATATTTATCGCTGGTCGTGCTTGGCGATAATTTACATTATCGCAGGCTATCTGCTATCATACTAACTTTGCTCATACTGCTGTTCTTCTAACACTACTAGCAATGCTCTTATGTTAACGGCTATCACTACTCTATTGATCCTTCTGTAACTGCTTTACTACTAAAACTGCTGCATTACTATTTTGCTACTTCTGAAGTCATTGCTAAACTGCTAACTTATTCATCTGATACTAAACACAGTATATTATTATATTTATAATAGCAACTACACCCCTAACCTCATTAATATGCTGAGACCAATTGGCATTGCCAATGCTCGTTATTGATGGAGTCACTTATAGTTTCATTTTGACGATGTTATAATATATCGCAGGTTTCCGATGGCATGTGGAGCTTCTCTGCCTTTTCGAAAGGCTGTGGGGCATATTATCAAGCCTATTATCGCCGCTTTAGCAGTCGTTTCTGGCCAAAAAGCGGCAATAATTTAATCTCAGTATTATCAAGGGCACGCTAACAGGCTTTAGCGCGTGTTTCCCTTGTACTAGCACCCATTTTACTAACGCCTTGCATTGCATCGCTGATGAGATGCAAAGTAGGCGCTCCTCACATAACTTCATGGCAATACATCGCTTTCGCAGCTTCGCGATATTTACAAGATGACCCAGACCCGCGTAGCGATGATTAAAATCCCCCTAAGCCCCCATTAACGATGGAATCTAATGTCTGCAAAATTCCTGACTTAGCTATATTATCCTATGAGAGGTGGATTGTCAGGCTAAGTGCACCATGTCGTATTATCAGGGTTTTACCTATCGCTGAGTTTTTATCGCTGGATTTCATGCGATATTCCCGCATGTCCCCCCTATCGCTGGATTTATTATCGCCTTGGAGATAAACATTAATAATAACGCACTATCTCAGCGATAAATCCAACGATGGCCAGCGATAAGAAAAACCGCGCTAAACGCGCTTAGCGATAATCATCGCTGTTTGTTAATAATATGCCCCTGTATTTTTTCTCCACACACCGCCGGCGACTAAATCTTTATCTATTACGTGGCTCAGGTACCTGGGGTTTCAAGTTTCCCCCTATTTTTGGTGCGTGGTACTAGTCCACCTGTCAAGGTTTCTTGGGTCGCTACTCGTCGACCGTCTTATTCTGAAGACGCGGGAGCCCCGAGTAGAGGAAGCGTCTTCAGAATAAGACGGTCGACGAGTAGCGACCCAAGAAACCTTGACAGGTGGACTAGTACCACACACCAAAAATAGGGGGAAACTTGAAACCCCAGGTACCTGAGCCACGTAATAGATAAAGATTTCGTCGCCGGCGGTGACCGGCGGTGTGTGGAGAAAACACCCCCAGCCCTGATGAAATTGCCGATGATATTCACATAGGCAATGAAACATGTTGGCTTCACATAATACAAAACAAAGCACAATGGTAGAGTGTTGGTTTTAGTGGGAGTAGAAACTCAGCGCAGAATAAAGGTGTTCAAAAAGCTAGGGATTTCTAACTCCATTTTCAAAGCAGGATCACACCGAGTAGCGGTGTTGATGTCTATTTTGGGGTACAGGGGTATTTTTAAGGTTCAGGGGTAGGTTTGGGTTTTGGGGTACAGGGGTATTTTAAGGATTATGGGCTAGGTTTGGGTTTTGGGGTACAGGGGTATTTTAGGGTTCAGGGGTAGGTTTGGGTTTTGGGGTACAGGGGTATTTTTAGAGTTCAGGGGTATGTTTGGGTTTTGAGGTACAGGGGTATTTATAGGGTTTAGGGCTAGGTTTTGGTTTTGGGGTACAGGGGTATTTTTAGAGTTTAGGGATATGTTTGGGTTTTGGGGTACAGGGTATATTTATAGGGTTAAGATGGGTTAGTGTTTAAGGGTATTGGGGTATTTTATAGAGTAAGGGTGGGTTATGATTATAGGGTGCAGGGGTATTTAAAGTAGGAGTGGGCGGAATTGGCGCAAACTTGGTACAATAATTCCGCAATATTTCGTTATGTCAGATTTCCAATTATTAAAACAGAAACCTCATATATTCATGGTAAAATAACAAGTATTTCTACATGCTAAAATGCATATAGTAATTTCACAAAAGTGAAATTAGCTTCCAGCAAGCAGTGAGAGAGGTGATGATTTTGAGATCAAGCCCCTGCGAACCATTATGGGATGAGCTTAGCAGTGGGAAGTGAATATTATAGTATCCAAATAATTCTGCTAAGCTTATCCCATAATGCTTTGCAAGGCCTTTTAGTTGTATTTTTGCCCATAACTGTGCTTGGGGTGGTTCTAAGAGAATGGGACCACCACTGAATTACTATTTAAAGGGAGCAGGAATGTATAGAAAACGGGGAAGAAAAAACAACACTTGTGACGGAATGCCCCCAGCGATTGTCACGCCCCCAGCACACACCCACAGCGCAATGCAGACACACCCACAAGGGACTACTTTGCTGGCACAGTTCTTTTACATTTTAAATGTATATGGTGGGCGTCTGCATAGCCTATGTCCTTCTGCTGCAACTGTCCTTTCCAACGCTGTATCGGGTGTTGTGATTGGTGCTGTGGTTCCCGAGTTTACCTGGCTAAAAGGTGCAAGTTCTCTCTTTATAATCTACTAGCAGCCCGTCCCAACGTTGTCCGGGTATGAATTGCTGCCGGCCAGTAGTATATTGTTTCGTAGGATTTCGTTTTGATAGCATTTCTTATCTGTGACAGGCCTGTGAAATGCTCCGATTCACAGTGCACTGCTGATGCACTTAAGAGTGCGCGTTCAGTAGTGTGTGAACTCGAGTTTCCCTACTTTATTTTCCTTGCAATATTATATAGCGCGAACTCGACAACATGGCATGAGCACAATTTACATTACAGGAGAACACATTCATGTGTGGTAGGCACGGGGAGACAAAACGATTTGCCTGGAATCACAGGATGTTGAGTTGATGCCGAGATTCGAATGTAGCTCCCCATCTCTAAAGTTCGTAATTCCAGAACTTGTGGTGGGAGGTGTGTCTAAAAGTGAATGTCGGTGCTGTGCATCAATGAGAGAGACCTGTGCATTTTTCCAATCGGTGGTGAAAAAATATGAGTATGTTGCTGGAGATGTGAGCCGCCGTGCCACCAATGTACTTACGGGGGATTGTAAACACCCATTATTCCACAACTTTCTTTCCGCATACCATCACTCCTCATACTTTCATTACGAAAGTACCATGACTCCGCAATGCCATTATAACGCGTGGCATTACATTTTATATGCTTTTACCACGCATACATTTACAACAAAATTCGTTGTAAATGCATGAATGATAAAAGCATGTTTTTTTTAAATGTTTGGATAAGGCAAGTATGGGTTTAGGGGTATATGTTTTGGGGTACTGAGGTAAATGTTTTGGGGTGTTTGGGTATTTTGAGGGTTCAGATATAGTTTTGGGTTCTAGGGTACAGGGGTATTTTTAGGGTTCAGGGCTAGGTTTAGGTTTTGGGGTATAGGGGTATTTTTAGGGTTCAGGGGTAGGTTTTCTTTTGGGGTACAGGGGTATTTTAAGGGTTCAGGGCTAGGTTTGGGTTTTGGGATACAGGGGTATTTTTAGGGTTCAGGGCTAGGTTTGTCTTTTGGGATGCAGGGGTATTTTAGGGTTCTGCGCTAGGTTTGGGTTTTGGGGTACAGGGGTATTTTTAGGGTTCAGGGGTAGGTTTGGCTTTGGGGTACAGGGGTATTTTAAGGGTTATGGGCTAGGTTTGGGTTTTGGGGTACAGTGGTAATTTAGGGTTCAGGGGTATGTTTGCGTTTTGGGGTATAGGGGTATTTTTAGGGTTCAGGGGTAGGTTTGGGTTTTGAGGTACAGGGGTATTTATAGGGTTTAGGGATAGGTTTGGGTTTTGGGGTACAGGGTATATTTATAGGGTTAAGATGGGTTAGTCTTTAAGGGTGTTGGGGTATTTTATAGAGTAAGGGTGGGTTTTGATTATGGGGTGCAGGGGTATTTAAAAGAGGGGTGGGCGGAATTGGCGCGAACTTGGTACAATAAATCCGCAATATTTCGTTCTGTCTGATTTCCAATTATTAAAACAGAAACCTCATATATTCAAGGTAAAATACCAAGTATTTCTACATGCTAAAATGCATATAGTCATTTCACAAAAGTGAAATTAGCTTCCAGCAAGCAGTGAGAGAGGTGATGATTTTGAGATCAAGCCCCTGCAAAGCATTATGGGACGAGATTAGCAGTGGGAAGTAAATATTATATTATCCTAATAATTCTACAAAGAGCTGCAGTTCACCTCATTGTCCCTAGTTGTCCCTGATGAGGCAAATGCAATAGCAATTAAAATATTATACATCAAGCTGCAGTTCACCTCGTGGTCCCTAGATGTCCCTGATGAGGCAAATGCAATAGCATTTACAACTATTACACATCAAGCTGCAGTTCACCTCGTCATCCCTAGATGCCCCTGATGAGGCAAATGCAATAAGCATCTAAAATATCATACATCAAGCTGCAGTTCACCTCGCCGTCCCTAGATGTCCCTGATGAGGCAAATGCAATGTCATTTAAAATATTATACATCAAGCTGCAGTTCACCTCGTCGTCCTAAGATGTCCCTGATGAGTAAAATTCAAAAACATTGAAACCCTTTCATGAATGCTAAAAGTTATGCTAATCTTATCCCATAATGCTTTGCAGGGCCTTTTAGTTGTATTTTTGCCCATAACTGTGCTTGGGGTGGTTTTAAGAGAATGGGACCTCCACTGAATTACTATTTAAAGGGAGCAGGAATGTATAGAACCTGGGAAAAAAAAACAACACTCGTGACGGAATACCCTCAGCGATTGTCACGCCCCCAGCACACACCCACAGCACAATGCAGACACGCCCACAAGGGACTACTTTGCTGGCACGGTTCTTTTACCTTTTAAATGTATATGGTGGGCGTCTGCATAGCCTATGTCCTTCTGCTGCAACTGCCCTTTCCAAGGCTGTATTGGGTGTGTGGATTGGCGCTGTAGTTCCCGAGTTTATTTGGCCAAAAGGTGTCTGTTCTCTCTTTATAATAGTAGTATAGATAGATCAAGCTGCAGTTCACCTCACCGGCCCTAGATGTCCCTGATGAGGCAAATGCAATAGCATTTAAAATATTATACATCAAGCTGCAGTTCACCTCGTCGTCCCAAGATGTCCCTGATGAGTAAAATTCAAAAACATTGAAACCCTTTCATGAATGCTAAAAATTATGCTAATCTTATCCCATAATGCTTTGCAAGGCCTTTTAGTTGTATTTTTGCCCATAACTGTGCTTGGGGTGGTTCTAAGAGAATGGGACCCCCACTGAATTACTATTTAAAGGGAGCATGAATGTATAGAAAACGGGGAAGAAAAAACAACACTCGTGACGGAATGCCCCCAGCGATTGTCACGCCCCCAGCACACACCCACAGCACAATTCAGACACTCCCACAAGGGACTACTTTGCTGGCACGGTTCTTTTACCTTTTGAATGTATATGGTGGGTGTCTGGATAGCCTATGTCCTTCTGCTGCAACTGCCCTTTCCAACGCTGTATTGGGTGTTGTGATTGGTGCTGTGGTTCCCGAGTTTACCTGGCCAAAAGGCGCAAGTTCTCCCTTTATAATAGTAGTATAGACTAGCAGCCCGTCCCGACGTTGTCCGGGTATGAATTGCTGCCGGCCAGTAGTATATTGTTTCTTAGGATTTCATTTTGATAGCATTTCTTATCTGTGACAGGCCTGTGAAATGCTCCGATTCACAGTGCACTGCTGATGCACTTAAGAGTGCGCGTTCAGTAGTGTGTGAACTCGAGTTTCCCTACTTTATTTTCCTTGCAATATTATATAGCGCGAACTCGACAACATGGCATGAGCACAATTTACATTACAGAAGAACACATTGATTTGTGGTAGGCACGGGGAGACAAAGCGATTTGCCTGGTGTTGAGCTGATGCCGAGATTCTAACGTAGCTCCCCATCTCTAAAGTTCGCAATTCTAGAACTGGTGGTGGGAGGTGTGTCTAAAAGTGTATGTTGGTGCTGGGCATCAATGAGAGAGACCTGTGCATTTTTCCAATTGGTGGTGAAAAAATATGAGTATGTTGCTGGAGATGTGGGCCGCCGTGCCACCAATGTACTTACGGGGGAGGGTAAACACCCATTATTCCACAAATTTCTTTCCGCATACCATCACTCTGCATACTTTCATTACGAAAGTACCATGACTCCGCAATGCCATTATAACGCATGGCATTACATTTTATATGCTTTTACCACGCATACATTTACAACGAAATTTGTTGTAAATGCATGAATGGTAAACGCATGTTTTTTAAAAATGTTTGGATAAGGCAAGTATGGGTATAGGGGTATATGTTTTGGGGTACTGAAGTATATGTTTTGGGGTGTTTGGGTATTTTAATGGTTCAGATATAGTTTTGGGTTATGGGGTACAGGGGTCTTTTTAGGGTTCATGGCTAGGTTTGGGTTTTGGGATACAGGAGTATTTTAGGGTTCTGGGCTAGGTTTGGGTTTTGGGGTACAGGGGTACTTTTAGGGTTCAGGGGTATGTTTGGGTTTTGAGGTATAGGGGTATTTATAGGGTTCTGGGCTAGGTTTGGGTTTTGGGGTACCGGGGTATTTTTAGGGTTCAGGGGTATGTTTGGGTTTTGAGGTATAGGGGTATTTATAGGGTTCAGGGCTAGGTTTTGGTTTTGGGGTACAGGGGTATTTTTAGGGTTTAGGGATAGGTTTGGGTTTTGGGGTACAGGGTATATTTATAGGGTTAAGATGGGTTAGTGTTTAAGGGTGTTGGGGTATTTTATAGAGTAAGGGTGGGTTATGATTATGGGGTGCAGGGGTATTTAAAGTAGGGGTGGACGGAATTGGCACGAACTTGGTACAATAAATCCACAATATTTCGTTCCGTCAGATTTCCAATTATTAAAACAGAAACCTCATATATTCAAGGTAAAATAAGTATTTCTACATGCTAAAATGCATATAGTCATTTCAAAAAAGTGAAATTAGCTTCCAGCAAGCAGTGAGAGAGGTGATGATTTTGAGATCAAGCCCCTGCAAACCATTATGGGACGAGATTAGCAGTGGGAAGTGAATATTATAGTATCCAAATAATTCTACAAAGAGCTGCAGTTCACCTCGTTCTCCCCAGTTGTCCCCAAGAGGCAAATGCAATAGCATTTAAAATATTGTACATCAAGCTGCAGTTCACCTCATGGTCCCTAGATGTCCCTGATGAGGCGAATGCAATAGCATTTAAAATATTACACATCAAGCTGCAGTTCACCTCATGTCCCTAGATGTCCCTGATGATGCAAATGCAATAGCATTTAAAATATTATATATCAAGCTGCAGTTCACCTCGCCGTCCCTAGATGTCCCTGATGAGGCAAATGCAATAGCATTGAAAATATTATACATCAAGTTGCAGTTCACCTCGTAGTCCCAAGATGTCCCTGATGAGTAAAATTCAAAAACATTGAAACCCTTTCATGAATGCTTAAATTTATGCTAAGCTTATCCCATAATGCTTTGCAGGGCCTTTTAGTTGTATTTTTGCCTATAACTGTGCTTGGGGTGGTTCTAAGAGAATTGGACCTCAACTGAATTACTATTTAAAGGGAGCAGGAATGTATAGAACCTGGTAAGAAAAAAACAACACTCGTGACGGAATGCCCTCAGCGATTGTCACGCACCCAGCACACACCCACAGCACAATGCAGACACGCCCACAAGGGACTACTTTGCTGGCACGGTTTTTATACATTTTAAATGTATATGGAGGGCGTCTGCATAGCCTATGTCCTTCTGCTGCAACTGCCCTTTCCAACGCTGTATTGGGTGTTGTGATTGGTGCTGTGGTTCCCGAGTTTACCTGGCCAAAAGGTACAAGTTCTCTCTTTATAATAGTAGTATAGACTAGCAGCCCGTCCCGACGTTGTCCGGGTATGAATTGCTGCCGACCAGTAGTATATTGTTTCGTAGGATTTCGTTTTGATAGCATTTCTTATCTGTGACAGGCCTGTGAAATGCTCCGATTCACAGTGCACTGCTGATGCACTTAAGAGTGCGCGTTCAGTAGTGTGTGAACTCGAGTTTCCCTACTTTATTTTCCTTGCAATATTATATAGCGCAAACTCGACAACATGGCATGAGCACAATTTACATTACAGAAGAACACATTCATTTGTGGTAGGCACGGGGAAACAAAACGATTTGGCGGGAATCACAGGATGTTGAGCTGATGCCGAGATTCGAACGTAGCTCCCCATCTCCAAAGTTCGTAATTCCAGAACTTGTGGTGGGAGGTGTGTCTAAAAGTGAATGTTGGTGCTGTGCATCAATGAGAGAGACCTGTGCATTTTTCCAATCGGTGGTGAAAAAATATGAGTATGTTGCTGGAGATGTGAGCCGCCGTGCCACCAATGTACTTACGGGGGAGGGTAAACGCCCATTATTCCGCAACTTTCTTTCCGCATACCATCACTCCGCATACTTTCATTACGAAAGTACCATGACTCCGCAAAGCCATTATAACGCGTGGCATTACATTTTATATGCTTTTACCACACATACATTTACAACGAAATTCGTTGTAAATGCATGAATGATAAAAGCATGTTTTTTTTTAAATGTTTGGATAAGGCAAGTATGGGTATAGGGGTATATGTTTTGGGGTACTGAGGTATATGTTTTGGGGTGTTTGGGTATTTTGAGGGTTCAGATACAGTTTTGGGTTCTAGGGTACAGGGGTATTTTTAGGGTTCAGGGGTAGGTTTGGGTTTTGGGGTACAGGGGTATTTTAAGGGTTCAGGGCTAGGTTTGGGTTTTGGGGTACAGGGGAATTTTTAGGGTTCAGGGCTAGGTTTGGCTTTTGGGATGCAGGGGTATTTTAGGGTTCTGCGCTAGGTTTGGGTTTTGGGGTACAGGGGTATTTTTAGGGTTCTGGGGTAGGTTTGGGTTTGGGGGTACAGGGGTATTTTAAGGGTTATGGGCTAGGTTTGGTTTTGGGGTACAGTGGTAATTTAGGGTTCAGGGGTAGGTTTGCGTTTTGGGGTACAGGGGTATTTTTAGGGTTCAGGGGTAGGTTTGGGTTTTGAGGTACAGGGGTATTTATAGGGTTTAGGGATAGGTTTGGGTTTTGGGGTACAGGGTATATTTATAGGGTTAAGATGGGTTAGTGTTTAAGGGTGTTGGGGTATTTTATAGAGTAAGGGTGGGTTTTGATTATGGGGTGCAGGGGTATTTAAAGTAGGGGTGGGCGGAATTGGCGCGAACTTGGTACAATAAATCCACAATATTTTGTTCTGTCTGATTTCTAATTATTAAAACAGAAACCTCATTTATTCAAGGTGAAATAACAAGTATTTCTACATGCTAAAATGCATATAGTCATTTCACAAAAGTGAAATTAGCTTCCAGCAAGCAGTGAGAGAGGTGATGATTTTGAGATCAAGCCCCTGCAAAGCATTATGGGACGAGATTAGCAGTGGGAAGTGAATATTATAGTATCCTAATAATTCTACAAAGAGCTGCAGTTCACCTCATCGTCCCTAGTTGTCCCTGATGAGGCAAATGCAATAGCAATTAAAATATTATACATCAAGCTGCAGTTCACCTCGTGGTCCCTAGATGTCCCTGATGAGGCAAATGCAATAGCATTTAAAATATTACACATCAAGCTGCAGTTCACCTCGTCGTCCCTAGATGTCCCTAATGAGGCAAATGCAATAAGCATCTAAAATATCATACATCAAGCTGCAGTTCACCTCGCCGTCCCTAGATGTCCCTGATGAGGCAAATGCAATAGCATTGAAAATATTATACATCAAGTTGCAGTTCACCTCATCGTCCCAAGATGTCCCTGATGAGTAAAATTCAAAAACATTGAAACCCTTTCATGAATGCTAAAAATTATGCTAAGGTTATCCCATAATGCTTTGCAGGGCATTTTAGTTGTATTGTTGCCCATAACTGTGCTTGGGGTGGTTCTAAGAGAATGGGACCACCACTGAATTACTATTTAAAGGGAGCAGGAATGTATAGAACCTGGGAAGAAAAAACAACACTCGTGACGGAATGCCCCCAGCGATTGTCACGCCCCCAGCGCACACCCACAGCACAATGCAGACACGCCCACAAGGGACTACTTTGCTGGCACGGTTCTTTTACATTTTAAATGTATATGGTGGGCGTCTGCATAGCCTATGTCCTTCTGCTGAAACTGCCCTTTCCAACGCTGTATTGGGTGTTGTGATTGGTGCTGTGGTTCCTGAGTTTACCTGGCCAAAAGGTGCAAGTTCTCTCTTTATAATAGTAGTATAGACTAGCAGCCCGTCCCGACATTGTCCCGGTATGAATTGCTTCCGGCCAGTAGTATATTGTTTCGTAGGATTTCGTTTTGATAGCATTTCTTATCTGTGACAGGCCTGTGAAATGCTCCGATTCACAGTGCACTGCTGATGCACTTAAGAGTGCGCGTTCAGTAGTGTGTGAACTCGAGTTTCCCTACTTTATTTTCCTTGCAATATTATATAGCGCAAACTCGACAACATGGCATGAGCACAATTTACATTACAGAAGAACACATTCATTTGTGGTAGGCACGGGGAAACAAAACGATTTGGCTGGAATCACAGGATGTTGAGCTGATGCCGAGATTCGAACGTAGCTCCCCATCTCTAAAGTTCGTAATTCCAGAACTTGTGGTGGGAGGTGTGTCTAAAAGTGAATGTCGGTGCTGTGCATCAATGAGAGACCTGTGCATTTTTCCAATCGGTGGTGAAAAAATATGAGTATGTTGCTGGAGATGTGAGACGCCGTGCCATCAATGTACTTACGGGGGAGGGTAAACACCCATTATTCCGGAACTTTCTTTCCGCATACCATCACTCCGCATACTTTCATTACGAAAGTACCATGACTCCGCAAAGCCATTATAACGCGTGGCATTACATTTTATATGCTTTTACCACACATACATTTACAACGAAATTCGTTGTAAATGCATGAATGATAAAAGCATGTTTTTTTTAAAATGTTTGGATACGGCAAGTATGGGTATAGGGGTATATGTTTTGGGGTACTGAGGTATATGTTTTGGGGTATTTGGGTATTTTGAGGGTTCAGATACAGTTTTGGGTTCTAGGGTACAGGGGTATTTTTAGGGTTCAGGGCTAGGTTTAGGTTTTGGGGTATAGGGGTATTTTTAGGGTTCAGGGGTAGGTTTGGGTTTTGGGGTACAGGGGTATTTTAAGGGTTCAGGGCTAGGTTTGAGTTTTGGGGTACAAGGGTATTTTTAGGGTTCAGGGCTAGGTTTGGCTTTAGGGATGCAGGGGTATTTTAGGGTTCTGCGCTAGGTTTGGGTTTTGGGGTACAGGGGTATTTTTAGGGTTCAGGGGTAGGTTTGGGTTTGGGGGTACAGGGGTATTTTAAGGGTTATGGGCTAGGTTTGGGTTTTGGGGTATAGTGGTAATTTAGGGTTCAGGGGTAGGTTTGCGTTTTGGGGTACAGGGGTATTTTTAGGGTTCAGGGGTAGGTTTGGGTTTTGAGGTACAGGGGTATTTATAGGGTTTAGGGATAGGTTTGAGTTTTGGGGTACAGGGTATATTTATAGGGTTAAGATGGGTTAGTGTTTAAGGGTGTTGGGGTATTTTATAGAGTACGGGTGGGTTTTGATTATGGGGTGCAGGGGTATTTAAAGTAGGGGTGGGCGGAATTGGCGCGAACTTGGTACAATAAATCCGCAATATTTCGTTCTGTCTGATTTCCAATTATTAAAACAGAAACCTCATATATTCAAGGTGAAATAACAAGTATTTCTGCATGCTAAAATGCATATAGTGATTTCACAAAAGTTAAATTAGCTTCCAGCAAGCAGTGAGAGAGGTGATGATTTTCAGATCAAGCCCCTGCAAAGCATTATGAGACGAGATTAGCAGTGGGAAGTGAATATTATAGTATTCTAATAATTCTTCAAAGAGCTGCAGTTCACCTCATCATCCCTAGTTGTCCCTGATGAGGCAAATGCAATAGCAATTAAAATATTATACATCAAGCTGCAGTTCACCTCGTGGTCCCTAGATGTCCCTGATGAGGCAAATGCAATAGCATTTAAAATATTACACATGAAGCTGCAGTTCACCTCGTCGTCCCTAGATGTCCCTAATGAGGCAAATGCAATAAGCATCTAAAATATCATACATCAAGCTGCAGTTCACCTCGCCGTCCCTAGATGTCCCTGATGAGGCAAATGCAATAGCATTGAAAATATTATACATCAAGCTGCAGTTCACCTCATCGTCCCAAGATGTCCCTGATGAGTAAAATTCAAAAACATTGAAACCCTTTCATGAATGCTAAAAGTTATGCTAATCTTATCCCATAATGCTTTGCAGGGCTTTGTAGTTGTATTTTGCCCATAACTGTGTTTGGGGTGGTTCTAAGAGAATGGGACCTCCACTGAATTACTATTTAAAGGGAGCAGGAATGTATCGAACCTGGGAAGAAAAAACAACACTCGTGACGGAATGCCCCAGCGATTGTCACGCCCCCAGCACACACCCACAGCACAATGCAGACACACCCACAAGGGACTACTTTGCTGGCACGGTTTTTTTACCTTTTAAATGTATATGGTGGGCGTCTGCATAGCCTATGTCCTTCTGCTGCAACTGCCCTTTCCAACGCTGTATTGGGTGTGTGGATTGGCGCTGTAGTTCCCGAGTTTACCTTGCCAAAAGGTGTCTGTATAGATACTACTATTATAAAGAGAGAACAGACACCTTTTGGCAAGGTAAACTCTTATATCTGTGCATTTAGATCTTTTACACTGAGTTTTCTACTATTGTTCTATATATCAAGTTGTTCTGTTTTAATATATGTTAGTTGCCTAGGAATTTATTTTCTACTGTGTGTTCATCTGTTGTTATGCCCATTAATGTAGCTGGCCTTCATGTGTTTCTACCTGAGAGTATAGGCGCGGTGACATAGCACATAATATAGGGGCATATTAGCAAGGTCTTCATCGCTGCTTTAGTGGCACTCTTTTTATACCGCTGAATCAGCAAGTTGCCGCTAACTGGCGTTAGCGACAGCTTTCTGGCGATAGCGGCCGGTTTTCCCATCGCCTTGCATGCCAGCGATAATTATCGCTAATGACATGCAAGGTAGGCGTTCCCAACTAAAAGCGACTGAAAACGGTTGCAAACACCTTCGTACCTGTGTCTCCACTCCCTTCCGGCCCCGCGTCTACCGGCCCTACCCCAGCATCCTTTACGTACCGGCCTTTATTCAAGTGCCCTTCCGCCTTCGTGCCCTGGTCCCCGCTCCCGTCCGCACCTGTGTCTGCCAGCTCCACCCCTGTGTCCTTCACATATGTTCCTTTTCTCAAACCCCCCCCACTCTCCTCCTCTCTCACATCTGTGCCAACCGACACCCTGACCAGTGGGGCCCTTGCCACACCGCACCGTGCTCCATGCCTCATCTTACCTGGCGTCAAGGTCGGCGTCCGCACCGGATCCCGCCGTCGAACCAGTTGAGTGGGAGGGGCCGTCACTCTGTCCGCCTTGGGTCTCCCGTGCTCACTCTGCAAGAGACTACGACAAACATTACTCCATTCCCCCATCCCGCTCTACCCCCCACCATTGCTCAAACAACTCTCCCTCTTCTCCGCTCTCCTCTCCGTTGTTCAACTGGTGGGACGGGCCGCCCTCCACGGACTCCAGCCCTGTTGTCCCCCTGCGTTCATGCTCTAGGCTGCCCTCTTGGGGCTCCAGCCTGCTCAGTTCGCCCTTTCCCTACACGTGCGCAGCAGCTCCCCCAGATCCACACTCACCCTCCTCTGTCCTGTGTGCCACTCCTCTGGGTCCTGATTCGTACTGACGGACCTCTGCCCCTTCCTCCGGTGGCCGCATCGACCCTTCGGGGTGGGGCTGGCGGGTACCTACTGTCCCGCCTCACGTAGTATCCCCCTGTCAGGTCCCTCGTGGGAGCGCGACCGCCCGCATAAGGCGAAGCCGGCCCATCCCCTCGATGGAGTGGAGCTGCATGCTGCTCTCCCGAGCCCCTCGCCAAGCAGTCCTGTCCATGCCGGGGTTAAAACCATACCCCACTCTGCCACAACCCCATCATCCCCCAGTGATCCCCCCACACGCCTGCCGCCCCTGACAAGTTTCTCTACCCGCCGCGACGGTGTCAACCCCCTGCACTCCACCCCCCTTACTCTCCTCCCCGTCGCTCCAAACCAAGGCCTTCAACTCCCGGTGGACCGTGCCACCCCCGCGGCCCCTCCGATGCCTCCACACCCTTCTTCGGGCCCCACGAGCCCGCCTGCTCCCCCGGGCCCCCCTCCCCTGCCATCCACATCCAAATTAGGCATGGACCCCCACCGCATCACACACCCTGTGCCCAAACCCCCTCGCCCCACCGACCCCAGCCAACCCCTCTGAACCCCGACCCTTTGGCCCCTCCCCCAACCCCATGCCTGATGCCCGACGCAAGGGCCTCAAGAACTTCGCCATCTCCCCCGTCACCCCTCCCACTGGCCCCTCTCCGTCTCCCTTGCTGTCAGACAGGACCAGTGAGAACCTTGCTCCCCGGGGGGGCGCGTCTCCGCTGCCCCTCCCCTTGCCTGTGTGCTCCACTGCTCCTTCCTCCTGTAGGCCCTTCTTTTTCCCGCCCCCCCCCCACTCGCCCGTGTCACTCCCTGTGCCCCTCTCGTCATCTCAGGCTGTGCCACCTGCACCATACCCGCCCCTTCCGTACCGGTCACCCTTGGCCCTGAGCCCCGCATGGCCTTCGGCAGCGTCGCCCCCGCCTTGAAGGTAAGACTTGGCCTCTTGGCACCGCTAAGCTTTTCCTTATGCGGGCGCTTCCGTGTCGCGGCTGAGTGTTCCCCACGGTCGCGGCCCCCCAGCCTCCACTGGTACGCGCTTCATTACCCACGGCAGCTCACAAGCAAGCACTGCGGCAGCGACGCCACTCGCTGCACGCCGCGGGGTCTTACCTTGATGTCGGGCCGCAGGATGTCAATGCGGTCCGCATCCTCCAACAGGCGTAGGACCTCCAGCACGCGGGGGGCATTGAAATGCGCCATTACCACAGGTCCCGCACAAGGAGGCCCACCTCACACTTCCACACCGCACGTCTTTTCACACACAGGGATGCCGCAATCAATACAAACCGCCGCAGGACCAACGCGCGATAAACCAAGCTACTCTTACCACTCCCCCAACAACTACCAGAAGCCAAAGAGCAGAAAGTAAAGAAAAAGAAGCCCCAGAGAATCTCCCCCACCGGCTGTCGTGTCACGACCTCCAAAATGATGCCTCGTGATACGAAATGACCGGTTATAAAACCCATGGAGCCCAAACCCAGCCCAGCCCAGCGACAGCCCAACCAGCTCCCCACGTCCAGCAGCCCCTCCTCCGGCCCAAAACCCCCGGGGGGCCAGGCCTGCCGCTGGTCGGCTCGCCTCCATAGCCCTATTCTCGCTGCGTGGATGCAATTGTCTGCTGTCCCTAAACAAAACTAACAAAGCCAGGCAACAACTAATCCAGTATTCGGAATATATGTAAAACTATATTCTATTCGCCGTTGAAAAGACGGAGGCGCTTTATGATTGGCGAAGGGTGTTGTTGGTATGCTCATTGGCTGAAGGTTTCGGCTGTTGGCCTCCGAGCATGTATAGAGGTTTAGGATTGGATACGAGGCACCCACCCACACCTATGAAAATGCGCAAACGGGGGATTCAGTCCCTTAGGGGCGGGATAGTGAAACGTCATGATAATTAATATGCGCATGCCGGGCGTAAAATGCTCGATGAGGTACGGAATGTCCATTTGGCCCATCATTTCTGTCTTGTAGTAATGTCAAACAAAATTATACAGCCAGGCAGGGCTATGATGGTCACCATACAATACAGAAACACCACCTTTAAGGTCTGTAATATTTACGCACCAACCGACAAGAATGAAAGAATGTCCCTGTTTGAAATGCTCCCACTTTTTATTGCAGGTGCAACCCCAATGGTGTTAACAGGGAATTTCAACTGCATCATAAACCCCACAGACAGATGTGGCAAGAAAAATTGTTACGAAATTGATAAGTCTGCAAAATGTCTCAAAAACATGTGTAAAGATCTGCAACTGTCAGATACAGGGGCAACATCAGGGTCAAAACAAAGGTTCACATGGGAAGCAGAAAGTGGCAAAGTCAAATCAAGAATTGATTTCATTTTCACCTCTAAAAATATAAAAGCAAGGAATTATGAAACAAACGAGAGTGGTATGTCAGACCACCAAATCTTGAAAGCAACCGTTGAAATCTCAAACATGTGTCAAATGGGGAGGGGTGTGTGGAAAATGAACACCTTGTTATTACAAGAGGAAAATATATGTAAAAATTACAGTGATATGTACAACAACTTAAAAACCAGAAAGGAAAGTTTCCCATCCTTAGCAGAATGGTGGGAAGAGGTAAAAAAACAAACAAAACTTTTTTTCAGAAAACAGAGCATGATCAAAAGCAAGGAAAAGTTTCAAAAATTTGATGAAATACAACAAAGAATGATCACACTAGAAAACCTGGAAAGGGGTGGAATGGAAGTAGGGGAGGAAAGAGAAAAAACAAAAACAGAACTGAAAGAATGGCTGAAACAACGAGGGAAAGAACACATTTTTAACTCCAGGGTCAAGATCTTTGAGGAAGATGAAAAGTGCTCAAGGTTCTTTTTCAAAAAGGCACAGCAAGTGCAAAAGGTAATGAATGAACTGAAAGACACAAATGGACAGACACAAAAGGGCACAGAGAAAGTAGGGAAAATAACAACAGCCTTTTTTTCCCAATTGTACAAAAAAGAGCCATCAGATATAAGTGCATGTGAAGATTTTCTAGGGTCTTTGCAGAGCTCTTTATCCCAAGAGGAACAACATTTTCTAACCACCCCCATTTCAGGAGAAGAACTCTTCCAAATCATTCAGGAAGCCCCAAAAGGATCAGCCCCTGGGCAAGACGGCCTTCCATGGGAGTTTTACAAAGCTTTCTGGGGGCTTATTGCAAAGGATTTTTGGAGTCTGTTGAAAGAGTGCTTGGAAAAAAATGTTTTACCCCCCTCCTTTCCACAGGGCATCATCAAACTGCTGGAGAAAAAGGGGGACAAGCTGGTCATCAACAATTGGAGGCCAATCACCCTCTTGAATGTGGACAGTAAGATCCTAAGTAAAGTCCTGGCAGGAAGATGCAGAAAGGTGCTGGCCTCCATCGTGCACCCAGACCAAACATGTGCGGTCCCAGGAAGGAAAATCTGGGACAGCTTGGCCATCATTAGAGACACCTTGTGGTTAGCGAAAGACAGGGGGAATCCACTAGCTATCTTGGCCCTTGATTTCCAGAAAGCCTTTGACTCCCTAAGTCATGAATACCTTTTTAAAGTGCTCAGGAAAATGGGATTCCCAGAAGGTTTCATCCAAACTATTGGCTTAATATACACTGGATGTGAAAGCCAGGTCCTTATAAATGGTACACTATCTGAGGGGTTCCACATTGAATCAGGGGTCAGGCAGGGATGCCCCTTATCACCGGCACTCTTTGTATGTGCAATTGAACCTCTCCTATGTGCCATCAGGAAGGACAAGTGCATAACTGGCCCTCTGGTACCGGGCAGCCAAGGCAAACAGGTCAAATGTGTAGCATACATGGACGATGTCACCATTGCTTGCACTGACGCTAGATCCATGAAAAGAACTTTCCTTATAACCCAACTCTTTTCCCTAGCAGCTGGGCTACAGGTGAATGTGGAGAAAACACACTGCATGACGGTGGGACAATGGGACAAACTGTCGCAGCTCCCAGTGAAACCTTCCAAAGACCCAGTAAAAATACTGGGGATTCTTTTTTCACAGGACATGAAGGGAGAAATAAACTGGGAGAAGATCCAGACAAAGCTCAAGCAGAAAATGGCGCTCTGGACGACGAGAACACTTTCCATGGAAGGGAAAGTCTTGATGCTGAAAGCAATATGTCTACCAATCCTGATGTTTATTGCCATGATCTTCCCTCCATCATACAGGTGGACAAAAGTGACACAAAGACTTTTTGCAAACTTCTTTTGGGGGTCAAAAATTGAAAAACTAAAAAGAGAGACAGTTTTCAAACTACCCACAAAAGGAGGGAAAGACCTGCCAAACCTCCATGACTTCCTGATGTCACATTTTGTTAAAAACGTACTGGGGAATGCAAAGAAAGACTCACATGTGGCTGCCTACACCCTGTTTGCTACAAGCTTCATCTTATCAAGAGAGGGAATATGTAAACTGGACAATACAAAGCCTTTTTTACTAGAACCACCCCCTGCGTACAAAGGCATCAAACCTTTCTTCAAGAAGCTGGAAGAGAGGCAAATTCAAGCGAAGGACATCACACCCCAGATGGCCTTAAGCAAAGAACTGAAAGAAACGGACTCAGTGACAATGGTAAACAACTTATCAGAGAAGCAATCAGGGAAGGTTTGGGAGATGGTGAACCACAAAGACTTGACAAACTCCCAGAAAGACTTGGCATGGATGATGGTATCCAAATGCCTACCAGTGAAGCAATTCCAACATGCAAGGAAACTGGCAAAAACAGCAAGATGCCCAACACCAGGCTGTGCAGCAGATGAATCACTGATGCACTTCATTTGGAACTGCGGCGGAGCACAAAGCATGTGGAAGGCAATGGGACAGCTCATTAAAGAATTAACAGGACAGGCATCCCTGTCCTATGAACTGGTTCTATATGGGTTGGGCATGAATTGCAATGCAAATAAAGAAAGGACACTATGGAGAATAATAAACTGTGTTAAAGAGGCGATGTGGGAAAACAGGAACCTTTCCTTGTACAAACACCAAGCAATCACGGAAAAAGAATGCCAAAAACTTGTTTTCACTAAAATGTTCTCTTACATGTGCATAGACACCCATAGATTTGGACAAGAGTGGGCAAAGGAAACCTGGAAAATCAGGAGTTGGTCTGGATGGGTAAAATGAGAAATCTTGATGGAAAACCACCAAAGATAGCCTGATGCGCTTCTTTGAGAATGGTTAAATGTACACCACCCAAATATAAGGGACTGCTTAAAATGTAAACCTGACAAATAATTTTAAATAAAGTATATTTTTACAAAAAAAAAAAAAAAATTTCCTCCAGGAAATGTCTTCCAAAAATTCAATACGTGAGTCCGAGTGAATCATCACGCATGGTGGTAATCCGGATTTATGGCTAGCAAAGGAGTTTGCAGCTCTCGTTACCGCTAAAATACGATCGCCTAATAAGGTTAGGGCGAGGCTGGAACGTGTGTCGATCTACAATAGAGAGTTTTGAACTAAAATGCTCAAAGATAATCTGTAAATACGAGATTTAATACGAGCTCTCCATGGTTCGTAGGGATGAAAGAGAAGTGACATGAGGGTTTGTATGCAGATTTTTCGCAAAGGATTGTGGGCAGGCAGTGACACAGTTTTTGGGCGCTGCAGTTGCTTGTTCCCACGCAATGAGTGTTTGTATGCAGATATTACGCAAAGGATTGTGGGACGGCGGTGTTGCCAGTAGTTTTTGGTCACTGCAGAGTAGGGTGACCAGCCCTCATTAAATTTGGACCTCAGTCCCTGGTCCATGAGGATTCTTTTTACGGACGTCTTTTGTTCCTAATTATGGCCACTAAAGGGAGCAGCACTGCCCCCTGCCAGAAGCCTCAGCCCCCTGATGGGGCCCCTCACACCTCACACCCCTCTGAGGACAAGAGCAGCTCCCAATGGCCACATTCCGAATGACAATGGGGCAGTTTGGGCTGGGACAGGGATAAAAGGTAAAACGATGCTGGAACGTGAGAAAACAGTTTATATAAAGAAGCCTGCGAAACAAGGTAAAAAGTGTGGGTTATAGTTATTTCTCTGGCTGAGCTTTTTCCATATTATAATGAACAAAGCCATGGTTGCTGCTTTTTTAATTTAAGCAACTAACAACCATTGACAAAGCCAATAGTCCGGCTTGTTGTTGTCAGGGCTCGAGTCGGGGTACCACGCAGGTGGACGGCGTCCCCCCACTTATTTTACCGGGGGATGCAATCCCCCCTGCCAAACAGCAGGACTTCACTTTTTGGCCTCTCCGGGACGAGAAGCTTGGCACCTTCCGTGACGTCACTTCTGGTCGTGACGTCACTTCCGGTGCCAGCCCACTTCTTTTTTTACGACTCGTGCCCTGGTTGTTGTTGTAATGATACTTGCTGTATTATATATCTGGATACAATGATAGAAACAACATAATACTAGTCGGGTGGGCAGAACACAATGCTAAGCATAGATTTTTATCCTAGGTGATTTAACCCCTTAAGTGCCTTAAGTGCTGCTGACGGCCAATGGTCGTCAGCAGCGCTACCTCCCCAGTGCTGTGCACGACCATTGAACGTCCATTCAGCACTAGTTCTAATGGACAGCGCAGCACTGGGGAGGAATGTGTAATAGCAGCTATGAGGTTAAGCCATGCCCCCCGTAATTACATCGAACACCCCCTTTGAAGAGACGCCCTAGTTTTCTTACCTCACTTAAAGCCCTGAAAACAACACCATGTCACAGTCACCTCACGTCCTGGCACTGTGCATCATGCATGACTCATGACTACTAAGGGACAGATTTACAATAACTGGCGCATCCCCAGGGACGCGACAGTTATTGTGCGCCGCAGCTCCGCCTCCCATGGTGCGCCCCATTTACAATGCGGCACACCTTGTGGCAAAAACGGCACAGATGCGTCTGTGCCGTAAAGGCGGCATATTGCTGGAGTTGCGTGGCAAGCGCGACGCAGCTCCAGGAATGCTCTGGCGGGTCCTATCTGTCCAATGCTGTGTCAAACCTTACGCCTGCTTCAAGTAGGCGCAGGGTTTTGATGCAGCATTGGCTTGTAAATCTGCCCCTAAGTTTTCAGATTGCCTATGTGCAGGGGCATAGTGAACCTTCACCCACCCCACCCCTTGCTTTAGGAACTACAGTGCAGTGAAGGTCTTGATGGGCCTCTTCTCTCTGCAACTCTGCAGACAAAGGCTCAGCTCATAATGTGAAAAGGTGGGTAGGTAAATAAGTGAAGGAATGTGTGATTGGCTGGATGGATTTGTGAAAGGATGAATAAAAGACTGAATGGATACATAATGAGAAAAAGGATGAATGGATGAGTGAGTGGAAGGTCGGATGAGAGAAAAGGTAAATAGATGGATGTATGGGTGGAAGGGTCGATGGATGGGTAAAAGGGTGGATGGGTAAGTGAAAGGGTGGATGGATGAGTGAAAGGGTAGATGATGGGCGTGTGAATGGCTGGGTGAATGAGTGAAAGGATGGATGGATTGATGAATTGATAAGTGAAAGGGTGAATACATGGATGGATGAGTGAAAGGGTGTATGTAAGGATTGATGAGTGAGTGAAAGGGGGTAGCTGGACAAAAGGATGGCTAGATGAGTGAAGAAATGAAAGGGTGGGTGGATGAGAGAACGAATGGATGGATGAGTGAAAGGATGGATCAGTAATAGGGTCAATGGATGGATTCATGAATGGATGAGTAGATGAGTGGGTGATTGGAAGGATGGATAAGTGAAAAGGTATGGAGAGAGAAAGGGAGGATGAATGACAGAAAGGGTGCATGGGTGGAAGGACAAGTGACTGGGTGGATGGATTAGTAAGTGAAAGGATGGCTGGATGGGTGAAAGGGGAAATGGCTGGATGGATGAGTGAATAGATGGATGGGTGGAAGAGCGGATGGATGAGTGTATGGATGGGTGGGGTAAAAGGGTGGACGGATAAATAATTGATGGATGAGTGAAAGGGTGGATGGGGATGGAGAGTGAAATGATGAATGGAAGGATACATGTTGGATAGGTTTGCAAATGGTTGAATATGTTTGGATATAAATGGGCACACAGATGGAAGGACAGAATGAATAATGAAAGGCTGAATGAAAGATAAAGAATGATTACACCTTGTAGCACCCATTATATTAAGTGACATTTATTATACATTGACTTTCACGTTTATTTAAGTAATTGTCTCTATATAATTTGTGTGTGATGTAAGCACTCGACACCTTGCCCTACATACTTGGGATGAGTCACACTGTAAAAGAAATTAAGTACACATTAGAGCCAGTCTATGTGAAGCTGAGGGGCACCATGGGAGGCTGGAAAGGGGGGGCTGTTTTGTTACTAGGGGCTGGAACTGCAAAGTTCCTTGTATATCCAGTAGTTTTCAATCAATAACAAATGCGGCCTCATTGAGGGGCATATTAACAAGGGCTGGCGATAAATATCGCAAAGCGCGCTTGGATATTTATCGCAGGCTATCTCTGGAATGTATCTCCCGGTTAGCGCGTTATCAACAACACGCATCGCTGAGGCGATAAAAATTTAGAGATATAGCGTGGATATCGCCGTTTTCCATAGTGGAAAACAGGATATCCTAGATGATAGGGCCTGTGGTCTTAGCCACAGAACACACCCCCCATGTTAAGTTTGCCTTTTAATATCACAAAGCTGCCTTCATGATATTTTCCCTGGTTGATTTCACAGCCATGCCTACTTTGCATCTCATTAGCGATGCAAAGGTAGACCGGCTGGAACTGAGCGCTTACGGTGCGATTCCTTAAAATCGTCCGTTTGCGATTCCAAAAATGCTTTTTGCAATGCATCATTGGTTTTTGTTGAAAATCGCTAATTTTGCGATTTTCCACGAGGTTGAACCTCGTGGTAATTTGAGAAAAATGTTTAAAATGCTCAAATTAGCATTTTAAACACTGTCATGTTTCAGACACACATGTCCTTAGGAGATGTGTGTGTGAAACATCCATTTTAAAATACATTTCAGGGGTGCAGGGGGGGTCCTTTGGACCCCCTCTGCACCCATGGAATGCATCAACATTTTGCGAATTCCAATTTACGAATTCGCAATTCCCATTGATTCCTATGGGCCTTTTGGCCCATAGGGATCAATGGGAATTGCGAAATCGCAAATTGGAATTCGCATAATATTTGCGATTCGGTAAAAATTGCGATTTTTACAGAATCGCAAATATTATGCACTTTCAATAATGCATCCCGTTTTGCGATTCCTTATTTGCGATTCGGTAAAAATTGCAAATTTAGAATCGGGGAGGTTTGATGCATGTGGGCATTAGTCAGCAAAACACGCAATAGCGTGTGTTTGCTGATAAGGCAATAAAATTAGCCGAAAACGGCTGCAAGAGTGGCGGTAGTTTTATAGAGTTGCCTTGTTAATATGCGACTTAGTGAACATACAATACTTGCTGCAAGTACATCATGTGGGTGTGCCATTATTAAAAGAGCAACCCTTTCGATGGCCAGCCGAACATTCTGGCTTAGTTTTGTAAAAATAGATGCAGTGCCTCATGATATCATTAAGTCGGAGGAGTTCTAATTAATCATGACTAATGCATTTTAATGTGGTGATGTGGTCATCTGCATTAAAATGCATTAGTTTAACCCCTGATGTGTGGTACTTGGCAGGGCTGTATGTGCCAACTTACTCCCACCATGTATGACACAATATTGGCCCCCTTCACATGGTCACCTGATGAGGAGTCAAAATCAGCCACCCTCAGCATGCTTTTGGGGCATCTTTAAAAGCCCCTATCACCACAGGAATGTCACTTTTTACGACGTTCCTTTTACGATCGGGGCTTCACCCTATTTACAAGAACGAATTAAGTCACTTAACGCTGCCTTGTAAATAAGGCAGACTTTCACGCAACACTTAGTGTTAATGGAGCAGGCAATGGGTGTTGTGTTGGGCTCCCACCACAACACCAATTGATTTTGACGATGCCCCCTATTTACAAGAGTGGTGTAAATATGGGGCTGCACCAAAATTAAGACCAGGAACACCTTCCTGCACATAAAAAATGTTCCCTGCAATGCGGGCACCCTTGAGCAATGGTGCAAGAGTGCCTGCGTTGGAGATAGGCAGCTGCATTTAGTGGCAGCAGAAGAAGAAACACAGGGCTGCACCGTATTCTTGTAAATACGGTGCAGCTCTGCATTTCTGAAGTAGTGTAGTGCAGTGTAAAGCCAACAAGGGTAACACCGTGCTCCGACATTTCATTGTGAATATGCCCCTAAGAATAGTGTGAAAGGGTGCCTTATTTACAAGGTGGCGTTAAGACATGTTAAGTTGCTTAATGCCACCTTGTGAATAGGGTGAAGCCCCTATCATCACCGAAACGTCATTAAAGGTGACATTCTTGTGGCGGTAGGGGCTTGTAAATATGCCCCTAAGGGCCATATGTACAAGAGGTTTGGCAGAGACGGAGTGAGGTCGTGTAGGTGTTTGGGCGCTTTTACCCACGAGGAACTGTCTTGAGGGACCCACAGCTGATTCTCATGGGAATTCTTCCCGCTTGTCTTGGAATACTTCTTCCACCCTCTCCTAAGTGACACCAGATCAATCATTATAGGCCACACACCTTCTTTGCTTATCACAAAACAGCTTTCTGGTCCTGAAGAAGCTCACGGGATCTCCTCCTGAGACCGTGATATAGCGCGAAACAGGCCGACCTACAAATCATATCCACTAGGGGTATGTTACTTATTTAGCTACAGAGGGCCATTATATCCCTCACAGCAGCACCCCCTTCTTGGTTTTTACTAATGACAGAGGGACCCTTTTTTCAATAAATTCTTCAAGCACGCCTCCAGTCATTTTTTACCTTCACGCTAGGACGCCACTGCCACTTACCCCATGCTCCAATACAGCTTTATCGAAAAGATCTCAGAAAAAGTGACTCTTCGGGGAACCCGTAGGGCTTGCAGCGCCGGCCCGACGAGGAGCATTGCCCAATGATGAAGCATGACATCCTTCGGGTGTGTGAGGGCATCATGAACCGGACACACTGTCCCCACCAAACGCAGTAGTAGAACGACAAGCGCTCTTTACTCTTTTTTCCATTGATAGGAACAATGACTCTCGTTGGTTGTAAGGAGGCCGTCTTTAACCTTCATGGCTTAATGACATGCTCTGCCATTTCTGATACGTACACCTGCACCATATTTACAAGAATATAGTGCAGCCCTGAGGTTCCACCTGTCTAGAGTGGAGCAATTGATGGTCTTCGAGGTATTTTGCAAGGGTTTTCAAGACATGTTGCTCCAATATTTTTGCTAGAAAGGGGAGCTGCTTTTTTCCACTTAATGTATCATCAAACAATGGGGCCCCCTTCCCTTTGTCTCTAACCCTTTCTTTCCGTTCTGGTGCCAGTCAGTCAATGGCCTGCTGCAGCCGGGAGAATAAGGCTTCACTTTTTTGGTCCAGGTTATCCTCTCTCACCTCAGGGGGAGGAATTGAGTGTAGCGTAGTTATTAAAGGATCTGCCTCAACATTTTTCCACATTCTGACCTTCCTCCACAAAGGTGGGGGCTGCAAAAGTGGACTGTCGCTTGGGACCCAACATCTTAGCAGTGAAATGAAATGAAATGGAATGAAAAGGGGTTTTGTAAAGCGCAACTGCTAACCTAAGGCGTCCAGGCGCTGAGAAGAGAGGATAGTGCCTTATGAGGTCATTGCTTTGAGAAACATTTAAGTGGAGAAAAGAAACGTTTTTAGCTGTTTACGGAAGGATGATAGGTTGGGATTGGATCTTAGGTGTATAGGGAGTGAGTTCCATAACTTGGCCGCGATGAACATGAAGGATCTACCTCCTGCTCTGGACCTTTTGATCCTGGAGATTGCCACCAAGAAGGCTTGAGCGGAACGGAGCTGTCTGTTGGGGCCATAGGGAGAGAGAAGCGAGTGGTTGATCTTGGGTCCAGTCCTCCAAAAGGCTTGATGAGACAGGCACATGGCCTTAAATTTTATTCTCTCCCTGATTGGGAGCCAGTGAAGAGTTCGCAGTCCTGGTTCTATTGAGGTTCTGCGTGGGATCTGAAGTAACATGCGTGCGGCGCAATTCTGAACTCGCTGGAGTTTTTGCAGCACGTATTCAGGTGCCCCTACATATACTGCATTGCTGAAGTCAAGTCGAGATTGTATTAGCCCCTGAATCACAATCTGTTTCGCTTCAAAGGAAAGCACTAGGAGAATTTTTTTCAAAACATTTTTTTGAGCATCCTGAGTAGGCCGAAACAGGTTGCGGAAGTTTTGGTTGCTTGGGTATTTAGTGTTAAAGATTTATCCAACCAAACCCCTAGACTTTTGACATTGTCTTTCGGGGTTGGTGGAGCTCCCAAGCTAATGGACCAAAGGTGGTCGAAGGCTGGTAGCGCTGGGGGACCGAGTAACATGAGCTCGGTTTTGTCCCCGTTAAGTTTTAGGGAGGAAGCAGTCATCCATGCCCTAACCTCCTCCATGCATGCCGCCAGGTTGGGCTGAGTGGGTGCGCTGTTCTTCTGTGCAAGGGATAACACTAACTGAGTATCGTCCGCGTATGAAATTATCTTAATATCATACGGGAGTGATCCAACCAGGCACAGGGACTGATATCAGTTATCAATGCCCGCGGTTGTGAAGACCAAATGAGGTCTAAAGTGTGACCTTTAGTGTGGGCAGGAATGTTAACCAGTTGCTGCAATCCATTGAGATCATGTTAGCCTCAAATAGATCCGCTACGGGCACTCTTTGCGTCTAGTCCCAGTGATAATTGAAATCCCCCACTACTAGGAGGCGTTTATATCTGGAACACAGATCAGCAGTAAGCTCCAGAAAACATTCATTAAAATCTGGGGTAGATCTAGGGAGCCAATACACTACCATCAGTATAAGGCAGGAGGATTTCAAAGAAATTTTTATCCCCAAAACTTCCGCACTGTCACAATTTTCTGCCAGTATTTTAGTAATCATGAGGCTCTTATTAAACAGAAACGCCACTCCCCCGCCCCTGTAGTCCCCTGGCCTATTGTGCCACACCGCATCAAAATCCATTGGCAGGACTGCCAGAATATCAGAGGTAGATGTATCCCCCAACCAGGTTTCTGTAAGTGCCAGAATGCCAATATCTCCCTCTAGCAGTAGAGAGAACACTTCAAGATGGTGTTTCTGCAAGGAGCGAGTATTAAGCCCGCTACCTTCAACCCACAGACCGTAGGAGCTCGGGTCTGACCCTGAGTCCTCAGGGACCCCTCCGTCTCAATATTATTGGCCTTCAGTAGGGATTCGGCTCGCAACCCTGCCTACAAACTCTCCTCTCACACATAGTTACCCGACTTGAGTGCCCATAGTGTTTCTGTCAGGTAAGTCAGTGTACGGGCAGGGGTTCTGGCCCGTGGTCCCGGTCGGGCACAGACGGGCGCAGAGGGACTTGTCTTCGGCGTGCCGCCGGCAAGTCTGCTGCGCGTCGGCCCCATCAGCTGTTTTTAAGGCAGCCTCGGCAAACAAGACCGATACCCAAGATGGCAGCGTAGCCTGTGCAACCAGAAGTGGGCGAGTAACTGCAACCGTCACCCGACGCTCCCTCCACAAAAACAGCACTTAGAGCTGCGGTGGATGGGGGAGAAGTGACCGGAATGAGGTGGCTGAATTAAGGTAGGCAATCAAGGGGAGAGCAAAGAGAGTTTAAAAGCACACTGTAGGTGTATTGCAAGTAACTTCAGTGGATTCGCAAAGTAACACACAAAATAAACAGGAATTAATAATACATTTTTAAAAGATCACACGCGCACCAGCTGTCAACGAGCTCCGCGCTACCTGCTCTTCTCTATGCCGAGCTGAGGCACCCTTCTCCTTAAGGGGGCCTGGCTACTGCAGAGCTGTCCGAGCTGCCAATAGAGGCGCGGCTAGTTTAAGAACCGTCAACGCTGGCCAATAGGAGTGTGGCTACAGAAGAGTCGTCACAGCTAGGCTTCAGGGGCGTGGCTACGGAAGAGCCGTCCAAGCAGACAAATAGGACCATGGCTACTGCTGGCCCATAGGGGTGCGACTAGAGAAGAGTCATCCGAGCTGCCAATAAGAGCGCGGCTACAGAAGAGCCGTCCGAGCTGCCAATAGAAGCGTGGCTACATAAGAGCCGTCGAAGCTGGCCAATAGGAGGGCGGCTACAGAAGAGCTGTCCAATCTGGCCAATAGGAGCATGGCTACAGAAGAGCCATCCGAGCTGAGCAGGGGATGCACAAGCCCGAGGGATTACTAGATTATGGCGTTCTTTCAGAGGCATGCACTTCTTCGGAAAGAGTTGTCTTTAAAACTGTGTAGTGTTAAGCCTGTCATCTATCTTTACACAGCTGCCAAGGTTTCAGATTGCTTATGTGTGACATTTTCATAATTACAGAGTAATTATGAGTGACATTCAACAACTAAGAGTGACATTTTCTGGTAAGCAAAATCAAGCAATGAAGACAAGGGAAACATATAAATATCGGAAATTACACCCACTTGTGCAACAAGAACGTCTGTGGAGATCTGCAAACCTCTGCAAAGCACCAGAAATGAAAGGGCACTCATAGCTGCCAAAGTTTAAGATTGCTTCTTTGTGACATTTCCATAATTTTATCGTGCTTATGAGTGGCATTAAGTGACCACATGTGTGAGACTTAAGAGTGATATTTTTTCATTTCATGAGTAGAAGGACACACTCTTTCCAAACATTAAAGATTAACTCGAAGGTACGAGTAGGACGTTAATTCAAGGGGGAGAGAAGTGGGAGAGAAGTGGTGCTTTGATTATCTTTCTGTTTCATAAAGCATTTCTAACATTATTTGTTGTTCATGTAAGAAAACAGAAGCTTTTTATTGCAAGCCTGGTAACTTCGCTGTGTGTACCACACATTTATTCTCTGTGTGTAATTGTGCATCTGAAATATTAAGAAAAAAACATTCCTCTTGGTTATCAGCGCAACTCATTGGAAGGGCGGCCTAGTAGGTTAATGCACATGCTTTAGAGATCAGACACATGAACTTCAGTGCAGAGAGAGAGAGAAAGAGAGAGTGAGAGAGAGTGAGAGAGAGAGTGTATGCACGGCTTTAAGTGGGATAAAAAAACAAACTAGGGGGTCTCTCAAAGGGGCGTGGCCATTGTAATTAAGGGCATGGCTTAAAAACATGGGGGAAGATCTGCAAGGAAGTTCCACAGCGCTGCAACGCAGGCCCTTTGGCTGCTCCACGCTGCGGCACTTCTGAAGCACACAAATGCAACATATTTACAATAATATGTTGCATTCCTGTGCTCTCCCCTACGCTGGTGCACAAACAGCAGCCGTGCACCGGCACCCTTGCACCATGGCGCAAGGATGGCTGCGTCATGGGGAGATTGTTTTGTGCAGGAAGGGGCACCTTTATGCACAAAACAATCACAAAAAGCATTTTCCTCTTTCAGTATATGCTGTAGAATGCAGCACGCGTTGAAAGAGGAAATAACGAGGAGAAATGAAAGCATTTCTCCTCGTTGCGCCTCGCTGGAGCATTGACGCACATTTCCAGATTCACAATTCCTCCTAAACCTGGAAATGTGTCTCGCTCCATGGGTGTTGCGTGGGAACACCCACAGCAACACCCATTGAACTCCCCTTCCCTGGAAAGTGCTGAGTGTGAAGGGGCCGTATTTACAAGGAAAGGAAAAGTCAGGCAGGGTGGCTTTTCCTCTCCTTTTAAATATGGAGAAGTGAAATGCGCCTCCAGTACGTCATGTTCATTAGGTGAATCAGCATGAGCCAGGTGCGCTGCTGGCAGCGTACAATGCACAAACTGTGTGCTAACTGACCACAGACTGCTGCACAGTATGGAGATATTTAACAACAAGGGGTGGTGATGGACAGAGTCTCTGAATTAAGCAGAATACTCTCACCCAGTCAAGAGATCAGGGCTAGATCCAACACCGTTTTTTAGCTCACTGCACCATCCCAGCTCAGAACCTGGCTATATGCAAATTCGTCTGTTCCTGTCCCAGTGCATGATGGGAACAGGGCAAAGCAAACTACCAAGCCAATTCTTACACTGGGAAGGAAACAAGCTTCCGGGTACCGGTTTCTGGCATTTCAGCCGTCCTCGGCCCGGCTTGCTTGAATCCTGATGGTGCAATGAGCAAGGGACTCACATCTGAGTATACCCTTCCACGCTTAGGGTGGACAAAATATTTAACAACAAGGGGTGGTGATGGACAGAGTCTCTGAATTAAGCAGAATACTCTCACCCTGTCAAGAGATCAGGGCTAGATCCAACACCGTTTTTTAGCTCACTGCACCATCCCAGCTCAGAACCTGGCTATATGCAAATTAGTCTGTTCCTGTCCCAGTGCATGATGGGAACAGGGCAAACCAAACTACCAAGCCAATTCTTACACTGGGAAGGAAACAAGCTTTTGGGTACCGGTTTCTGGCATTTCAGCCGTCGTCGGCCCGGCTTGCTTGAACCCTGATGGTGCAATGAGCAAGGGACTCACATCTGAGTATACCCTTCCACGCTTAGGGTGGACCAAATATTTAACAACAAGGGGTGGTGATGGACAGAGTCTCTGAATTAAGCAGAATACTCTCACCCAGTCAAGAGATCAGGGCTAGATCCAACACCGTTTTTTAGCTCACTGCACCATCCCAGCTCAGAACCTGGATATATGCAAATTAGTCTGTTCCTGTCCCAGTGCATGATGGGAACAGGGCAAACCAAACTACCAAGCCAATTCTTACACTGGGAAGGAAACAAGCTTCCCGGTACCGGTTTCTGGCATTTCAGCCGTCGTCGGCCCGGCTTGCTTGAATCCTGATGGTGCAATGAGCAAGGGACTCACATCTGAGTATACCCTTCCACGCTTAGGGTGGACAAAATATTTAACAACAAGGGGTGGTGATGGACAGAGTCTCTGAAGTAAGCAGAATACTCTCACCCAGTCAAGAGATCAGGGCTAGATCCAACACCGTTTTTTAGCTCAAGGCACCATCCCAGCTCAGAACCTGGCTATATGCAAATTAGTCTGTTCCTGTCCCAGTGCATGATGGGAACAGGGCAAACCAAACTACCAAGCCAATGCTTACACTGGGAAGGAAACAAGCTTCCGGGTACCGGTTTCTGGCATTTCAGCGGTCGGCGGCCCGGCTTGCTTGAATCCTGATGGTGCAATGAGCAAGGGACTCACATCTGAGTATACCCTTCCACGCTTAGTGTGGACAAAATATTTAACAACAAGGGGTGGTGATGGACAGAGTCTCTGAATTAAGCAGAATACTCTCACCCAGTCAAGAGATCAGGGCTAGATCCAACACCGTTTTTTAGCTCACTGCACCATCCCAGCTCAGAACCTGGCTATATGCAAATTAGTCTGTTACTGTCCCAGTGCATGATGGGAACAGGGCAAACCAAACTACCAAGCCAATTCTTACACTGGGAAGGAAACAAGCTTCCAGGTGCCGGTTTCTGGCATTTCAGCCGTCGTCGGCCCGGCTTGCTTGAATCCTGATGGTGCAATGAGCAAGGGACTCACATCTGAGTATACCCTTCCACGCTTAGGGTGGACAAAATATTTAACAACAAGGGGTGGTGATGGACAGAGTCTCTGAATTAAGCAGAATACTCTCACCCAGTCAAGAGATCAGGGCTAGATCCAACACCGTTTTTTAGCTCACTGCACCATCCCAGCTCAGAACCTGGCTATATGCAAATTAGTCTGTTCCTGTCCCAGTGCATGATGGGAACAGGGCAAACTAAACTACCAAGCCAATTCTTACACTGGGAAGGAAACAAGCTTCCGGGTACCGGTTTCTGGCATTTCAGCCGTCGTCGGCCCAGCTTGCTTGAATCCTGATGGTGCAATGAGCAAGGGACTCACATCTGAGTATACCCTTCCACGCTTAGGGTGGACAAAATATTTAACAACCAGGGGTGGTGATGGACAGAGTCTCTGAATTAAGCAGAATACTCTCACCCAGTCAAGAGATCAGGGCTAGATCCAACACCGTTTTTTAGCTCACTGCACCATCCCAGCTCAGAACCTGGCTTTATGCAAATTAGTCTGTTACTGACCCAGTGCATGATGGGAACAGGACAAACCAAACTACCAAGCCAATTCTTACACTGGGAAGGAAACAAGCTTCCGGGTGCCGGTTTCTGGCATTTCAGCCGTCGTCGGCCCGGCTTGCTTGAATCCTGATGGTGCAATGAGCAAGGGACTCACATCTGAGTATACCCTTCCACGCTTAGGGTGGACAAAATATTTAACAACAAGGGGTGGTGATGGATAGAGTCTCTGAATTAAGCAGAATACTCTCACCCAGTCAAGAGATCAGGGCT
This sequence comes from Lissotriton vulgaris, assembly GCF_964263255.1. Taxonomy (NCBI): domain Eukaryota; kingdom Metazoa; phylum Chordata; class Amphibia; order Caudata; family Salamandridae; genus Lissotriton; species Lissotriton vulgaris. The sequence goes on from NC_141689.1 coordinate 113,131,898, forward strand.
AGATCCAACACCGTTTTTTAGCTCACTGCACCATCCCAGCTCAGAACCTTGCTACATGCAAATTAGTCTGTTCCTGTTCCAGTGCATGATGGGAACAGGGCAAACCAAACTACCAAGCCAATTCTTACACTGGGAAGGAAACAAGCTTCCGGGTACCGGTTTCTGGCATTTCAGCCGTCGTCGGCCCGGCTTGCTTGAATCCTGATGGTGCAATGAGCAAGGGACTCACATCTGAGTATACCCTTCCACGCGTTGGGTGGACAAAATATTTAACAACAAGGGGTGGTGATGGACAGAGTCTCTGAATTAAGCAGAATACTCTCACCCAGTCAAGAGATCAGGGCTAGATCCAACACCGTTTTTTTAGCTCACTGCACCATCCCAGCTCAGAACCTGGCTATATGCAAATTAGTCTGTTACTGTCCCAGTGCATGATGGGAACAGGGCAAACCAAACTACCAAGCCAATTCTTACACTGGGAAGGAAACAAGCTTCCGGGTGCCGGTTTCTGGCATTTCAGCCGTCGTCAGACCGGCTTGCTTGAATCCTGATGGTGCAATGAGCAAGGGACTCACATCTGAGTATACCCTTCCACGCTTAGGGTGGACAAAATATTTAACAACAAGGGGTGGTGATGGACAGAGTCTCTGAATTAAGCAGAATACTCTCACCCAGTCAAGAGATCAGGGCTAGATCCAACACCGTTTTTTAGCTCACTGCACCATCCCAGCTCAGAACCTGGCTATATGCAAATTAGTCTGTTCCTGTCCCAGTGCATGATGGGAACAGGGCAAACCAAACTACCAAGCCAATTCTTACACTGGGAAGGAAACAAGCTTCCGGGTACCGATTTCTGGCATTTCAGCCGTCGTCGGCCCGGCTTGCTTGAATCCTGATGGTGCAATGAGCAAGGGACTCACATCTGAGTATACCCTTCCACGCTTAGGGTGGACAAAATATTTAACAACTGGTAAGAGTGGTCTGCTTAATTCAGACACTCTGTTCATCACCACCCCCTTTTCTGAATCGTTTTTGGCCACTATAGGTGTGGCAGGGTATACTCAGACATGAGTCCCTTTCTCACTGCACCATCAGGATTCAAGCAAGCCGGGCCGAAGACGGCTGAAATGCCAGAAACCGGTCCCCGGTAGCTTGTCTCCTTTCTGGTGAAGAATTGGCTTGGTAGTTTAGTCTGCCCTGTTCCCATGATGCACTGGGCCAGGGACAGACTGATTTGCATATAGCCAGGTTCTGAGCTGGGATGGTGCAGTGAGATAAATAACGGTGATGGATCAAGCCCTGATCTTTGGACTGGGTAAGAGTGGTCTGCTTAATTCAGACACTCTGTTCATCACCACCCCCTTTTCTGAATCGCACAGTATGGAGAAGCATTGCAAACTAATTTATCGTTTGATCAGGATACTAATCCTTGTTGCATACTGCAATTTGCATGTGTTAGCTTTGCAAACAATTTAGCTGTGCCGTGCTGTCATTTTCAAAGCACAGGGATGCATTAAAATAACAATAGGGCTTCCAGTTTTCCGTTTTTATTTATTTTTACAGACAAATACAGACAGAAAACAATGGGGCATATGTAAAATCCCCTATTGCCACCACAACGTAAATTTTCTGATGTTGTGGTGGCGATAAGGGCTTAACCTTATTTACAAGGCAGATCAACTTGAATACCAAGGGGTGCTTGAAACATGCACCTCGTCAAGGGAAACATCCTTTACAATGCAACTTTTACCACGCAGTGCTTTTACATCGCAACTTTTACAACGCAAACCGTTACAACGCATTGCGCTGGGGCGGGCGCTCTAGGATAGGGAATAGATTTAATTTACTATCCAACACCTTCCCTACTATCCACGGGGACTGGAGTTGGAATAGTAAATTAAACTATCACTATCCAGCACCCCTCAACACTATGCGTTGTAAAGGCATGCGTTGTAAAAGTTGCAATGTAAAAGCATGCGATGTAAAAGCTTGCGTTGTGATGTCATACATCCCTTCGTCAATCATCAATCCCTTGTTTCCTGTCTCCAAACCAGACAATACATATCGTCTAGTTTTGGATTACAGACATTTAAACTCTTGTTGCAAAACTTTTGCAATACCAAATGCACACAGTGCAGCACTAATGAATAACATTGTGCGTAAAAAATATAAAACACATTAGATATTTCTAACGGTTTCTTCTGTCAAAACATTGCACCAGAAAGCAGGTACTTGACGGCTTTCTCAATTATGGGGACACAGCGTCACTTCTGTCGTCTCCCCAAGGGATTCGAGAATAGTCCAGGGTTATTTTCAGCCAGAGTAACTGAGTTACTACAAATGTATCTTATGTCGATGACATCTATCTAACAGACGATGACTTGGACAGGCACTTGAACAGAGTGAATACTATAATACTTGGCTTTGCATCTGAAGGGTACAAATTCAATTTTAAGAATTCTCAAATTGCCCACCTCAACTTCCTATTCTTAGGATACGAACTATCAAGTGAAGTATCCTAAGTGAAGTCAAAAGCCTGAAGTGAAGGCAAAAGCCTGGCAGCAAAATTTCTAAGGAAATGTGCGCTGCTCCAACCTCCAAAAACGCTGTAAAACTTACAGTCAATTCTAGGTTTCCTGAATTTCGGAAGAACTTACATTCTAAATTACAAAGAAGGGTTAAACCTCTCTACGAATTAATCAAATCTGATTTCAAGTCAACTAATTGTCCAGAGATGGCCAGCACTAATCTGCACCCACCTGGTGAAACACTCAAGACTTTCGAAGTGTACTTGCTTGTCGATCTGAACTGCAGCTACTTTGATGCCCAGGGGCGACTCTGCTGGGAGGTGAAGCAGTGTGCTCCCACACCAGTTTATTACTGAAAGGCTCCCTCGAGCCGCTTTGAGCTGACGAGCTCGTGGAGAGGCACCTGCGCGCCTGGAGAGATAGCACCATGGTGCAAGGATGGCTACGTCATGGGGAGATTGTTTTGTGCAGGAAGGTGCCCTTTCCTGCACAAAAACCATCACAAAGAGCATTTTCCTCTTTCAATGTATGCTGTAGAATGCAGCACGCTTTGCAAGAGGCAATAACGAGAAGTAATGAAAACATTTCTTCTCGTTGCGCCTCGCTGGAGCATTGACGCACATTTCCAGATTTACGATTCCTCCTAATTCTGGAAATGTGTCTCGTTCCATGGGTGTTGCGTGGGAACACCCACAGCAATACGCATGGAATGCCCCATCCATGGAAAGTGCTGCGTGTGAAGGGGCCTTATTTACAAGGAGAGGAAAAGTCACGCAGGGTGGCTTTTCCTCTCCTTGTAAATATGGAGAAATGAAATGAGCCTCCAGTACGTCATGTTTATTAGGTGAATCAGCATGAGCCTGGTTCGCTGCTGGCAGCGTACAATTCACAAACTGTGCGCTAACTGACAACAGACTGCTGCACAGTATGGAGAAGCATTGTAAACCTATTTATCGTTTGATCAGGATACTAATCCTTGTTGCATACTGCAATTTGCATGCGTTAGCTTTGCAAGCCATTTAGCTGTGCCGTGCTGTCATTTTCAATAAATAAATAAGTAAACAGATTTCTTTCACAAAGGAAAGGGTGCAGGACCAGGGACACCTAGGGACAGCCTGTGTTACTGCACCCTTTTCTTCGTGAAAATAATTTCTCTGTTTATGCTAATACTGGCATACTTTGAAATGAAATAAAATTTTTCATTTGTAATGTCAATAGCTGGCATTTTCACGAATACGAGTGGTTTTGCACTGCAAATGCTGTGAGCTGCCTCCTGTGTGGCTTCAGCAGTGAATATGTTATTGCACCAGGAAGCAAAGAATAAATACTTGCATACAGCAAGTACACTTGGTGCTCACGGTGACTAGATATGCGAAGATAGGAAGCATTCCGCAACAACCTTGATCGTTCAGCATTCGAAAGCAACTCAAATACCATGGTAATCACGGCTGCCGGGGTACGTCTCAGATGGCAGGACAAGTTTGCTACTGAACCATTGCAGGCCCCATGTAACATAATATCCTAGCATATGAGAGATCCACTTAAAGCGTTCTCGCAGTTTGTGCCGCTAAGAAACACTTCTCGATCCCCACTTCTGCAGCGAAATCTAATTCCCAAAATTCTTTGATGAATTCCCTACCCATTTCTTCATATCTGCATGCCTGTTGTTGTTATTCTAGGCAATTTTAATACTGGAAAGTTGTGATCTGTAATGTTATATGGCCATGGATCAACCATTCTGTAGACGGTAATTGAGATTGTCCGTGCTGTAGTATGGACAGATCTTGTTCTAGTACATCAATGGCAGAAGATGCAATGTTGCCCAGTGAAAAAATCCTGGATGTTAATGTAGTCATACCATTGTCGACTACAGCTAATGCTTTTTCTAAATTGATCCTATCTATTTCTTGTAATCTCTCCACTGCTTCTTGTTGGGAGATTTTCCAGATTTCATTCTAGACAGCATAGTAGAAACATTTTTGACGGGGCATTCTGGGACCCAATCAGAAAATCTGTAGATCCACAATCGCTGTAAGTAAGGATAAGTGTTGTCTCACCTCTGTGAGTGTTGAGGTTTTTAGCCAATCAAGGCATAACTTCTCAACACTGTATGATGTTAACACCCCCGGATGTTCTCTTTGTACATAGCGTGGGACTGGCCTATGGGTACTGAACCCTTCAATGGTACCCCTAAATCTCTCTTAACATCTGTTAGTGTCTGCGGTCCAAACCAACCATCCCTTCCAATTGGGGTCTGATCTATTGTAGTACATGATGTCATCTGAAGTAAACCCTTCTTTGGACGTATTGCTGTCCCTCTGTTTGTGATAGTGTTGGAATCTGAGGTGTGTTCAAATCCTCGTTCTTGGCTATTCCAAGACAGGAAGTCTATTGCACAGTTTCAATCAGAGATATCATCTGCTGTGGAATGAGGCACGCTCTAAATAGTGCTTCTGTTCCCTGGACTTGCCAATCTCTAGAACCCGAGACTGATTTTAAATCAATAGTGACTTTCCATAATTCGAAACCCTGTTCGGACAGTTGGTTAATAATGGAAGCAGAATAAATCTGTTTGGTGTTTGTCAACATATTTTTCTGTGCAGATGTAGGTGCAACCTTATAGTAATATGAGGCTCGGTCAGAAGGATTAAATCCTGAAAAATATGAAACTTTTTGTGCAAATGTTTTATAACTACTTTTCAGCGGTGTTGGACAATGTTCCCATTACTGATATGTGAAAACATTTCTAGGGATACTAGATTTGTGTAGGAAGTGATGACCAAAATGTTGATAACAATACATGCGGAATTCAAACGCCATGAGGGGATCGGCTTGAAAGGCACTCACCAGCACCTACCAGCTCCATCACAGCCGATCGCGGCGCCATGAGGGGAACGGCCATAGCAGTCTGAAGGGGGACTGCAAGTCCCAGGCCCCCTTGCACCTACTTCCCACGCCTGGAGGCGGGTTATAAACAGCAGCGGCCTCCCGCAGCGTGGAAAGCCTGTGGAATTCAAATGCCGTGAGGGGAACGGCTTAAAAGGTACTCACCAGCACCTACCAGCTCCGTCGCAGTCGATCGCGGTGCCTTGAGGGGAAGGAAGACTGCAAGTCCCAGGCACCCTTGTGCCTACTTCCAGCGCCTGGAGGCATGTTTAAAGGAGCGGCGGCTCCCCGTAGCGTGGAAGGTGCGCGGGCGTGCCCGGGCTCTGCCCAGGCCAAGGGCGGGCCCATCTGCGCCCATCAGAGACTGTAGGAGGCCTGGCCACCCCTCTGACAAGCATTACATCCAAAAACTGCTTAGTGGTGAGTCATCCATTTTATTATTCTCTTGTGTAAAGGACTAATACGTCATGGGGAAACGTACAACCCTACCAAGCTCTTGTTCTTCCATCTCAATAGACAACATGCTGGAAAGAGCGGTTAATATTGTTGCCACCAAAACAGAGTTTACGGAGAGGCGGTTGTCATTGGGACTTACAACCCCTCAGTTTGTTCCCTCTAGCCCCCCTAAGTAGCCTACCCATGCCATTGAATTTGCCATCAACTTCCATTAGTGACCCACTAATTACATGGCTGTAACAACGAAAATAGCGGGATCAGTGAGGTTACTGGGACCATCGGCGTGGTGGACCACATGGGATGGATAGACCATAATGTCATTGCACCAAGCATGAATGTCTCCCCAGACTCAGCAGTCACCGGGGCCAAAAGAAAAAAGAAGGCTACTAGACCAGTGAGTTGCAAAAGAAAACAACCACCTTGTTTAAACAAACAACATACTGCCTTGAGCTCATGGATTAAAGGTACTGTGCCCCTGTGGCTCAGAGCTCAACTATCATTTATGCTACTGTTGACTTCACTACCTCTGTGGCATCAAATCGGTCCACTCACACCCAGACTGAGGCCGTTACAGGCCTTTCCTCTTGCGTCCATCTTGGCGATACTGCAATTGACATAATAGCAGACTCTGTGTATGAGCACATTAAAACACTCGGGGATAAGAACTTCACAGCCCTCTGGAAACGCTTAGACCGTTTGGAGTCATTAAAGAACAAATTAGGATCACCTAATAACACTCACAAGCAGGACCCACAACAGGGGGAGACTCTTAAGCCCCAGGCTTCTTGTGTATCTAGTGTAATAAGGCCCAATAATCAACATCAAAGCTCGTCTTCCAAACATCCACCATCCAGTAGTACTTCCTGTGCACCTAGCGTAACTAATTCTAATAATCAACAGCTGAATCTCATTTCCAAACATCTGCCATCTACCAGCACCTCCAATACCTGTGCAACTTGCTTTAAGATAAGGGAATGTCTCACACCCACAACCACCGTCATATAGAACGATCCTCTAACGACTGGAATCCTTAACAACACACACCAACCATCCCATTCAGCCACCCGAGTTGCCACCGCAAATCACGTAACCAAGACTACTCCAGCTCATAACACCCAGTGCTCGAAATCCATAACTGCGTACAATACTAGTGAGTCTCTGATGGTTAACGAAGAAAAGCTTAATCTACCACCGGCTGCTTGTCCCTATGTTTTAGTCTTAGCAGGTGTTCCCCCCCTAAAGAAAAACCAGACAGAGACATGGGAACAATTGCATAACAAAAGTGCTGATTGGCGTGTTTTAGGTTTTAGGATGGCAAATACCAGTGACATTATAATGGTGCGCAGGGTAGGGTGGGTTGGCTCCTCCGTAAAGAATATAGAGGGCAATTGCGTTGGAGTTCTGGACTTTTTGGTTCCGTCCAGAGGTGTCAGGGTACAACACCCGAAGACCCCGGAGTTCCACCTGCCTTGGTGCACAAATGAACAGAAACACGGGCTTCTCGATGGTGGCGTCAAAGACCAAAGGTTTATTACTGCAGGGACACAGAAGTCATAGATACTACACACGGGCAGTAACCAGGAGCCTGTTCAATTTGTACAAAGTGGGTTGCTCCTTATATACTAAATTTTAAGCTGGGGGCGAATTCTTTACATGTAAAACATTCCCAAAACCTTTGTGTCTAAAACAATAAATATTTGACGTTACACAGGAACCGTCGATAATATCTGAGGCCAAACATTGCGAAGAGAGGGGTTCCCACTAGTTTGTCACAATTCCCTGTCAATATTGCATTCAGGACCCGGACCGCCTCATCGTAAAGTTCGTTACCTCCCCCTAATAAAGGTTCAGAAAGAAAGAAACAGAGCCAGGTGTGGAAGATAGGAAAGCGGGATAAGGGATGTTTGTGGGTTGTAAATGGGCAAGGCTACCGGCTTCGGCCGCCTAATCATGATCAGGTACAATGGACACGAAGACCAGTTTGGCAGGACTGGCCTCGGGCAGAGGAGGTAGCCTTTGTCGAGTCATGCAGCTACAGCGTGATCTGGTTTAAGGTGCACGTGTCATGAAAGAGGTGAATCTCCGGCTAAGGTTACGTGTCCTTAATCGAAATGAAGTGATCAGAGGCTATTGCATATGTGAGGGCAAGAATCACAAAATGGCGGCCATGATCTAAGATGGATGCCGTGGGTAGATCAGAAATATGTCAATAGAAGGAGTGCTCTTGCTTGTAGCGTAGCGAAAACACCAGGATATACTAAATGGATCATTTGCGGTTCGCTGATACCAATATTATGTATTTCCGACAAACTTGAAAACACGGGTTCAAATTGTCACGGAACCGTCACGGAACCTCAGACCCTCCTTTTGCCCTTACATAGGCAATTACTCAGTCTATGTCAGAATCTAGTTCTATGCTCATCAGGTCAGTGACATGCTGTTGTATCATCATCCTTTCTCGTGTCTTTTCTCCAAACGCAGGTGGTTTTCTGAGACAAGTCGCAGCACAAAGACTACACAGAGCAGGACCACACTGGATAATCAGACAACATGAGAATAGGAATACTAGGATGACACCAATGACCATTAGAACCTTCCATCCCCATGCTGAGATCAGAGTCCAAAACCACTCCATGAAGGACCAGTTTCCCTTGTCTACATGTATGGAGTCTGAAATCTTGTGCAACTTAGAGATCGCCTCATAGACTGTTGGAGCATTATTAGGAATAAAGACACAGCAGCTCGATTGGATCATTCTGCATACCCCACCTCGATCTGCAAGTATAACGTCTAGAACCATACGGTTCTGCAACGTCATGAGCCTATCCGCCTGAAGCTCAGCTGTTAGATTGCTAAGGGCACCAGCAGTTTCGGTAATAGTAGATTCAACTACCCGTGTTAGCTGACGTATGTTTCTACTATTGGCCATAGGCCCCCAGAACGGAAGGAAGCCTTTGAAGAAGTCTCCAGCTTCCTGACCAGCGGTATCTTCCTTGCTGAAGACACCTCTCGCTACTCTTGTTCTGTGGTAATCAGGTGAAGCAGTGTATGTCGGAGGCAATAGTCGAGCAATATAACATGATCCTGAGAAGTCGGCAGGCAACCATGTATAAGCTCTGTCTCGACAAATGAAGTAGGTACCCCTAGCAGTGAGAAAGGCAGGGGAAGAGTTAGCCGGAAACACATAAGTCTCTACGCACTCACTCTTCCCTAGCTGAGCTCTCGGATTTCTCCCATTACCTTGCAAACAGACCTGACCTCGGTGAGGTACGACCCAGATTGGAGTTGAGCTTTTACGCTTGCTTTCTCCTAAACTAAGGCGATACTCTGAAGTATTCCAACTTAAATATACTCGCAATTCGTCTCTAGGGTAAGATGGAGTATTATTGACGTCCTTGACCATGTCAATAATTCCCTGGACTAAAGCTTTATTGGCAGAGTTATATTTAGTGGAACGCGGTGGACGTGGAGGATAGGTTTCAAGGGCATAAGCAAAGATGGTTTGGAAGGCCTGAAATGATCCATTATAGCTGTAAGGCAAAACCAGATATGGAATACCTTTATCCATAGTGTGGGGTATCAAGCCACACACCCAGCAGTCTGTAGTGTTAACTACCAGTTGGTGTTGGTGTAAGAGCTGTACAAAAGTGTTGTTGGTAAATTCTGAGCGTCGGGCTTGCTCATGTTCTGGAAACGAGTGAAAAGAGTGTATAGAAGAAACAGTAGAAATAGCAAGATCAAGGGGAGGTGCTGTAGAAACTGGCACACAAATCAAATTTATGCTAAAGACGATTCCACCCACCAATGTTGCTAAAACAATCAAAAATGTAATGGCACATTGCATCAGAAAACATTTGCTATGAAGAATTCTATTAAGTCTGTTTCTGCGAACATAAATCATATTTTCTCGTTGCAGCGCAGGAAGCTCCATCTTCTACAATCCGCTCGCGACCACTGATGATGTGTACGTAGATGAAAATGCCTCTATCAGCCCTGGGAGTTCCCAGAACCAACAGAAAGATCGACCTTGTGTCAGACCCCTGCAAATTCAAACTAGGCAAACAGCCACGACCCTACGGCCACCCAGACGGCAAGGCAATTTTAAAAAACAATAAACAATAGCAAACTTCCTGGCTGAAGGCAAAAGTTCAATATATATATATCAAAATCACAATATGCAGTTGCCTGCTTTATTTGTCCATTTTATGGCTTCTTAGGTTGTATCTCTGCTTCGCTGGTACTGTCTGATCGGAAAATAGTGTATCACTAGCAGCTGTTGCAGAGTTCAAGTTCGCAGATAGCAAAGTTTCTTCTGATGCTGGAGACAAATGTTCAATGTTCAAAGGAGTTTTTTCAGGAGGAGAGTCAGGTTTCGAAGTGTCAGTAATCAATTCGGCATCGCTGAAAGAGATGAACTTCGGTGTGATTTCAGATTCGGAGGCACCAATTCCCTTTTTCACCCAGTCGTCGTAAGGGAGCGGCAACGGAACACGCTTTACATGAGAAGCGTGAATCCAGTGTTTGCGGCCAGCTACACGAACTGCTGTCCTCGTTGCCAGTAAGATCTGAAAAGGCCCCACAAATCTTGGCTGAAGGTTCTTTGTCCTCGCGAAGTTCTTGATTACAATGAAGTCACCCGGTTTCAGCTGGTGCCCTGGACTCTCCGGAGGTTTTGGCAAGGCATCGAAAACCTGTTGATGAATAAGACTCAATTTAGCAGTCAAGTCGTAAAGGTAGTCTATTAACATAGGATATTCAATGGAGCAAAATTGTTTAGGCCTCGGCACACCCCAGATATTTGCCGGGCGGCCAAACACAATCTCGTATGGACTAAGCCCTATTCTAGAATGTACTGTTGCTCTCGTTGATAACAGGGCCAAAGGAAGTGCGTCTGGCCAGGCTAAACCTGTGGATGCTTGTATTTTGGCTATTTTTAGCTTGAGGGTGCCATTGTAACCCTCGACTAAACCAGCAGACTGGGGATGGTTTGCACTGTGAAATTTCTGTTTCAATCCTAGACCGGCACACACACTCTGCATAACTTTCCCTATAAACTCACTTCCGTTATCTGACCATACAATCCGTGACATTCCATACCTAGGGAAAAATTCCTTGAGAAGAATTTTAGCAGTAGATAGGGCAGTGTTGTCCTTTAGTGGGTATGCTTCTATCCACCTGGAAAAAGCACAAACTACCACCAGGACGTACTTTAAATTGTTGCAGCGTTCCATGTGAATGAAGTCTAACTGAATCACTTCAAAGGGACAGGAAGGAGGAGCGAAATGACCAGCTGGAGTTGGAGTTCCCTTGCCAGGATTATGCATCAAGCACACCATACAATTTTTCACCACTCTCTCTGCACACTTACTGATTCCCTCATTCTTCCAGACCGGAGCCAACATCTTACATATCCCTTTAGAACTTATATGCGCTACTCCATGCGTCATCGTCACTACTGCAAGCACATACGCATCGGGCAACATCCAACGCTGCTGTTCTGTCAAATCAATCCAACATCCATTCGAGTCCAACTTGCCCGTACTTTCTCTCCATACACGTTTCTCTTCCTCAGTCGCTTCTTTCTGAATCTCTTTCACACTTTCCATAGTGTCCTCACACATTCCAGACTCAGCAATCCATCTTGCAGACGTAGCAACATACATTCTACTCATCGTGTCTCTAGCTGTCTGTTTAGCAGTCTCATCAGCAAAAGCATTCCCACGACCAACATCATCCGTGATTGCTTTATGAGCACTGCACTTCACAATCGCAACTTCAGTCGGTAAGGTTAAAGATTCCAACAAGTCGTTAACTAGCTGACCATGCTGGATCTTAGTCCCATGGGACGTAATGAAACCTCTTTCTCTCCACAACCGGCCAAAACTATGGGCCACGCCAAAAGCGTACTGACTGTCTGTAAACACATTCACTCTCTTTCCCTCAGCTAAAACACACGCTCTCGTTAGAGCTATTAATTCTGCAGCTTGGGCAGAATTCTGACTCACTCTTGCAGTCTCCACAATCGTCTTCAAAGTCGTTACCGCGTAAGCAGCAGTCACATCACCATTCTCCAATTTAAAACATGACCCGTCCACATACAGCGTACCATCTGGGTCGGATAACGGAGTATCTTTCAAGTCGATACGTCCTTTTGTCTCTTCCTCCGTTTTGAAGTAGCAGTCATGTGGCTCGGAATCACTCGACTCTTGATCAGTCGGCAACAGCGTTGCTGGATTCAATACATTACATCTTTTGATCTGAATATGACTCGCTAGTAATGTCAGCTCGTAACCAGATAATCTCGCACTAGTAAGGTGTTGTGTCTTCGTTCGGTTCATGAGTGTATCCACTGCATGAGGAACCATGACCACTAGCATATTGTTCATCACCAAACCAGCAGATTGTCGAATGGAAGCTGCAGCTGCCGCTGTAGCTCTCAAACAACTAGGTAACGCTCTGGCTACCGGATCTAATGTTGATGAAAAATACGCACAAGGGCGTTGTTTATCACCAAACTTCTGTGTCAGAACACTCAACGCGCAACCTTCTCTTTCGTGAACGTAGAGCGTGAATGGCTTACTGTAATCAGGTGTACCCAATACAGGAGCTGAACACAATGCTTTTCGTAATTCAGTAAAACTCTCTTGACATTCATCAGACCATGGCATCGGACTCGGAACATTTTTCCCAGTCAAGGCTACCAATGGTTTCGCTAAAAGAGAAAAATTTGGAATCCACTGCCTACAGTAAGAGGTAATACCTAGGAAGGCACGTACTTCTCTCTGCGTGCGTGGAACACTCATCTGCGTAATTGCTTTTATTCTTTCTGGGGTCAACTTCCTTCCCTCCTTTGACAAGAGATGACCTAGGTAGGTCACTTCTTGGCAGCAGTATTGCATTTTCGAAGGAGACACCTTGTGATTCAAATTAGACAAATGATGCAATAGGGAAATTGTAGCTGCTTTGCAAGTTTCCTTGTCATCGGCAGCCACTAAAAGATCGTCTACGTACTGTACTAGGGCAGAACCTGGAGGAAGGACAAAAGAATCTAACTGGCTTTTTAATGCTTGACTGTAAATGGATGGACTTTCACAATAGCCTTGTGGAGCGCGTTTAAATCTGAAACTGCGACCTCCTAGACAGAAGCCGAAAATATCCCTACTTTCTTCAGCTATCGGAATGCTGAAAAAGGCATTCTTTAGGTCAATAACTGAGAACCATGTGGCTGTGGCAGGAATCAATGTTAACAAGGCAGTAATGTCTGGTACTACAGGAAACTGCGGGATTACAATCTTATTAACTTCTCTAAGGTCTATGACAAACCTATAAACTGGAGGTTTTGTAGGATCAGTTCGCTTCAGAATCGGTAATACAGGACTGTTACAGACATTTCCTCTAGTTTCTTCAACCACACCCTTCTTAATCAAATCTTGCACAATCAATAAAAGTGCACGCTCACCTTCACTCGATATTTTATATTGGGGAATTCTTGGAAATTTCACATTCGCTTTCAAAGTCACTACATACGGTGGAATTTCTAGGAGACCTACATCATTAGGACCAGTCGCCCAAAGAGAATCAGGGAGGGAACGTAGCTCCGGCGGGAGTGCGTCCATTGACAAATACATCGGAGAGGTGATATTTGTACCCAATGTAAGCTGTACTCCTTCCGGAGAACAGTACAATGTCGCATATAGTCTTTTTAACAAATCTAAACCAAGCAGGTTTTCATTACAACCTGTCGTCAAAATCAGGGGTGCTTTCAATTGGCACGGTCCAACAGAAATAGACAAAGGACCAGATATCGGGTTGTAAACAGGGGCGCCTGAAAAACCTACGGAAACATTTGTTGAGCCAGACAAAGGTGCGCCAGGGAGTTTCGCATGAATGATAGAACTTTTTGCGGCACCAGTATCCAACAGAAACGGTTCGACTACACCTGATGTTGCTACTGCGACATAAGGCCCACTCTGATCCACTGGAACTGATACTACTCCCTCTCTCTGTCCATGGCTGTCCTAGTACCCATTTTGCTGAAAACCCTCATCTACTTCATTATAGTCCTCAACAAGATACTGTTGAGATCTATTTTGCTGAGCAGATTGTCCATTTCGTTGATCAAAGTGATTGGAGGGACGATCATTCGTTTGTGGAGGCATAGCACCTCGTCCTCGACCTCTAGAATTCTGCACAAAACCACCACGACCTCTCTGAGCTGCTGCTGCATTATTTTGCGCTAAGATCGGACATTCATTTTTATAGTGACCCTCTTTCTTACAGTACGCACACTGATTCCACTGATATTGAGGTTTTGATGAACCATAATCTGTCCTTTGGTATGAGTTTTGCTGCGTATTAGTTTGATTCGTGCGAGGCGGATACGCCTGCTGTAAAAGAACTTTAGTTTTTAAATCTTTCGTTTTCTTCTCTGATTTTTCCTTTTCCTCTTTATCCCTATTTTCGTAGTACTGTGCAGTTGCAAGTATTTGCGCTGTCGTAGATACAGCCCACGCACTTTCTGAGTCTTTTAATTTATTGCATAATTCAGGTAACAAATTATGCACAAATTTATCGACAAACAGTCTCTGTCCTCCTTCTGTACTCATGTCCTGACCACTATGATCTACAAAAGTCTCTTCAAACCTCGTGAAGAAGTCGGAGACACTTTCGTCTTTCTTCTGCCTGCATGCTGACAACTTGTCCCAATTAACACGTAATGCTGGCATCAAAGTCTTCATTAGATCAATTATTCTACCTGGCAGATTAGCAATTAAAGGTTCGGGTTTCGCACCACCTATTTGTTGACCATCTGCTGCAGTGATAGCTGCCCAATCACCACCTAAAGCAGCTTGATGATCCTCTCTACGAATTTTAGCCCACACTGGTTGCGGAACTACGTTACCAAACAACATATCAATGTCGGCTAGGTTCATTATACAAGCCTCAACTGTCTGTGTTAATTCCTTGTAATATCCGGCTGGATTCTTACGTGGATCTGGCAAGGCCTGTTTCACCGCTAACACTTCTGCTCGCTTCCATGGAATGTGTATCCACACTCGTTGGAACTGTGCTGGAGCAGCTGCAATTCCTGCATTATCATCACGTTGTATTGCTTCGCGCCAGATTGGAGGAACCTCCCTCATAGGATATTGGCGACTTAGCTTCACTTTACCTTTTTCTAAATCTCTCGGTGAACGAAGAGATGGATCATTCCTAAAACTTAAAATAAGTTCCATCGCTTCTTTTATATTCTCACCCACTATCATTCCAGCAGCAAACTCCTTTTGAACTCTAATTAAACCTTCCAAATCTGATTCAACATCATCTTCTTCTATCTCCTCACGTAACAACGAGCACATCTCATCAAAGACGTACCGTTGCGTTGGTTCCCCCCACTGCATAAATGTGTCTAGCACATCTCTCGTACTATATCTTCTACCCTTCGAAATCCATCTGAGAGCCGTGGAATCTAAAACTCCCCGTTCCTCAGTACTTGGAAGCTGACTCCGTCTCTGTACAGAGTCAGGAGTAGGAGTCTTAATCAAAGTTTTACATATAGGAGACAGCATATTAGTAACAGAATCAGTGATTCTTCGACGAACAGAAAGTGGAGTTAGCACACTCGCAGACGTAGAGAACGCAGTAGAGGTAGGGATAGATAACGGAACAGTAGGAGTATCGAGAAAAATAGTTTGAGGAACAGTAGGTACAGAAGTAGGTATAGAGGCTGGCAGTGTAGGAAGAGGAGGAGCTGTAGGAACATTCACATTCATCACAGGAGGTACAGGAGCTTGATTCTGGGGGACAGGAGCAGGAACACCAGGTTGTCCAGCAACCAGCAATTGAACATTCGGGACGAGTGGAGCCGCAGCACCTTGTGCATACGGTGGAGGTGACCTTAACAGATAAGATAGCAGAGGATCGTTTTCGGAATCCTCCAATATCTTAGCCATTTTCGATGGCAAGGCAGGATAGCACTTGTCAATCGCTAGATTATGCTCTCTAATGGCTACATCTATGGCCTTCTCACACTCGTTAGCCTGCAACTGTTTAGTCGCTTGCTCTAGAGTTAACTCTTCTTGTTCTTTCTGTTCTTTCTTCAACCTTTTCATTTCTCTCTGTTTGGATTCTTTTCGCCAATAACGGAAAGAATCAAACATTGCCGGCCGGGCTTTCTTCTTAAACAATTTCGCTTCTAAGTTGTCGAGAATCTCTGGTTCAAAACTACCATGCAGTGGCCAACTAAGGACACCATCCTTCTTACAATAACGGACCCATATCTCATTATAAGATATAGGACCCACGCCATACTTACAATATAAATCATATAGGGGAGTCCCAATCGGAGGAACCAGACAAGAGTCCTCCAATCGTGAGTCACTGTTGCAACTAAAACAAGACAACATTTTCCGACTTACCATTTTCAGTCCGGAACACAAAACAAACAAAACACAGAACAAGTATGTGCACTCGAACCAAGAACTTAGGCCTACCAAAACGAACTGATGTATCGATACCCAAACTAAACCAAATAGATTATCGTAACTAGAACAACCAATGATAATCTGACAAAACCAAACCAAACCAAGAACCGATCAAGGATTTTTAACAATCCTCACAAAAGTAACCAGCTAGCTATCACTAAATACTTAACTGAGTCACTGAAGACGTCACCAAGGAGAAACCCGTCACGTTTCGCCGTACTAAGGACTGCACCTCTTCGGGTCCAAGACAGGGCGACGGTCAAGGCAACGGCCCACTGCAGCCGTCCTGAACGGGAAACCCTCGTGGAAGAGAACTTCGGGCCACTTTTGCGATATGCCGGGATCGATGAAGTGGGGCGCCTCCCTCAGGAATCTTCACACGAAGCTTCTCGAACTCTTCAGGCTTTTGGACCGGTACCGAATGACGTCGCCCCACGTTGGGCGCCAATTGGAGTTCTGGACTTTTTGGTTCCGTCCAGAGGTGTCAGGGTACAACACCCGAAGACCCCGGAGTTCCACCTGCCTTGGTGCACAAATGAACAGAAACACGGGCTTCTCGATGGTGGCGTCAAAGACCAAAGGTTTATTACTGCAGGGACACAGAAGTCATAGATACTACACACGGGCAGTAACCAGGAGCCTGTTCAATTTGTACAAAGTGGGTTGCTCCTTATATACTAAATTTTAAGCTGGGGGCGAATTCTTTACATGTAAAACATTCCCAAAACCTTTGTGTCTAAAACAATAAATATTTGACGTTACACAGGAACCGTCGATAATATCTGAGGCCAAACATTGCGAAGAGAGGGGTTCCCACTAGTTTGTCACAATTCCCTGTCAATATTGCATTCAGGACCCGGACCGCCTCATCGTAAAGTTCGTTACCTCCCCCTAATAAAGGTTCAGAAAGAAAGAAACAGAGCCAGGTGTGGAAGATAGGAAAGCGGGATAAGGGATGTTTGTGGGTTGTAAATGGGCAAGGCTACCGGCTTCGGCCGCCTAATCATGATCAGGTACAATGGACACGAAGACCAGTTTGGCAGGACTGGCCTCGGGCAGAGGAGGTAGCCTTTGTCGAGTCATGCAGCTACAGCGTGATCTGGTTTAAGGTGCACGTGTCATGAAAGAGGTGAATCTCCGGCTAAGGTTACGTGTCCTTAATCGAAATGAAGTGATCAGAGGCTATTGCATATGTGAGGGCAAGAATCACAAAATGGCGGCCATGATCTAAGATGGATGCCGTGGGTAGATCAGAAATATGTCAATAGAAGGAGTGCTCTTGCTTGTAGCGTAGCGAAAACACCAGGATATACTAAATGGATCATTTGCGGTTCGCTGATACCAATATTATGTATTTCCGACAAACTTGAAAACACGGGTTCAAATTGTCACGGAACCGTCACGGAACCTCAGCGTCGTTCTTAATTTTCGCCGCCCAGCTCTAGTGAGATCAATATTAATGTCACAGGAAGCCAACAGCACTATCCCCACCCTCATTTGGTCGTTACCCCTGGGTTTCTTTTACAAACCGACCCCGGGGCTACACATGCCTGCCCTTATCACTCCCACAGAGTTTAACAGATTTTGGGGCAGATTTACGTTGCCTGACGCATCTCTGCAAATCGGCAGAGATGCGCCAGGAACGATCCGGCACGCAAGTTCATCCTTGCGCCACCCATGATGCGCCGCATTTACAATGGGGCGCACCATGGCGCAGGAATGAACAGATGCGTGTCGCATCTTGGGCGTAAAGTTGGCGCAGTGCTGAAGTTGTGTTGCGTGCGGCACGCAACTCCAGCACTTTTCCAACTTGCCCTATCTTTAACGAGGTGCGTCAAGCCTTACGCCTGCTTCATGCAGGCGAAGGGTTTTGACGCATCAGCGTTGGGAAAGTGACTCAGTGAAATCTTGTAGATTTCACTGAGTCACTTTTCAGGGGCGTTCCTGCGACGGAAAGCCCCCCCCTGCACCGGAACGCCTACATGAAACCTGACGCAAGTTTCATGTGGCGCAGAGCCTTACACCATGACGCATCTCCATAGATGCGTCACGTTGTAAATGCCTCGTAGGGATGCGCCACCTTTACGCCGCCTTGCGTGACGCAACAGCGGCGTAAACGTGGCGCAAGGGGCTTGTAAATCTGCCCCTTTCTGTTTTGTCTGGTTTGGACAGCCTGGACTGACTGTCTTCCATTCAAACACCATCAGAACATATTCCTTCGAGTCCCACGCCCAATTCTTTAGTGCTTGACAACTCAGAAACACATGTCCCAAAGCCCAACCGTATAATACACAACATCACAGAAACATATGACCCAAACTTGCATGTCCTTAGCTGGAACATTGCCGGCTTGTCTTCTAAAACAAGTTCTGAAGAGTGGGTAAATTTAGTCAGGAAATGTGAAATTTTTATGTTTCAAGAAACTTGGGAACCACAGATTTATACCGAGAGGGGTTCAAATGTCCTACCATTATTGTACCTACCCCAAAGAAGGTCGTCCATCTCGTGGTCGCACTATATGGGTCAACATCTCCTCAGGTGGTAGCGTTAAAAAGCTTGTTACAAATAATGACAATTGTCAAGCCACCATCTACACACGAGGGTCCTCAATCTGTTTTATTAATTTCTATAATAATGATTTCTCTGATGTACCTAATAGGAATTATATTAATCTTTTTAATTTTATTTCAGTTTTACAGAACCAGATTGAGTCTAGCAAACTTGCAGGAATTTGTCTGGGTGGGGCTTTAATGCTAGGATGGTGAGGGCAAACGAAGTAGTAACTACATCTATCTTAGACACATACGCATGTAAAAGAGGGAAATAACTATTTGACCACCTGTTAAACCATAACCCACGGAATGTAATGGACGTTGCAAATGTAAATCACAAAGAGAGTCCTATTCCAACCTATAGGGGCTGGGGCTGTGCCTCGATAATAGATTACACCTTTATCTCTGCCTCGTTGGAAGACCTCGTAGTACAAGCCGAAGTCCTGCCAACCGTGCATGGAGACCACAACCCAATTTTAACAACAATTAGGTTGGTTCCCAGACCCGTCTTGACCAAAGTGCCGGGGGCAAGAAATGTAACACACTTGATGAACAACTTGAGGATAATCTGGAAGGGGATCGATAATGGCAAATTGTTTCTCAACATGATAACAGCATACTCACCATCTATTGAGGTCTGTTTGTCATTTCATGATCCCAACCCGGAAGTAGTTAATGCTTTTTGCCACCTATGTGCTGGCGTTAAGGGACTCATTTCAAGGCCTGTATCTAATACTAATTCGAACCCCAGATGGTTTAATAATGCTTGTTCTCATGCGAATAGAGAGCTCCGTGCAGCACTTGCAGTGGTACCCAGGGATCCAACTCTTGTTGGAACCATGAGTCATCATTATAAACAAGCGTTAGGACAGCGCAAAGAGGAAATATTAAAATAACGCTGGGACAAGCTGGCCTGTGCTGCTAGTTTAAAAAATGGGAATACGTTTTGGGCAGCAGTTAAAGACATGAGATCCATAGGCCTCCCACTTACTTCTATAAGTTGTAATATAACAAGTGAGGCCTGGGAGGCACATTTTTCCAAAATGTATGCAGCCCGCCCCCCCAGACTGAGGTTCCTTTTGACTCTTATGATGATGTAGCACCCATCCAGATGTCAATAACAGAAGTCGGGGATGCAATTATTCAAAGCTTGGGTAACAAGGCTCCCGGCCCTGACGGGCTTCCCATTGACCTCATCAAGTATAAACCTGGGCGCCTCTTTTACTTAATGTTTTTAATAATTTAGTAAATACTTGTATATCAAGCACATGGTCCACGAGTATTATCGTCCCAATTTTTTAAAAAGGGGACAGGTCTAACCCCAGCTGCTACAGATCGACCTCCCTAAATGATAATACACTCAAGATACTTGGGAGGATCCTGTTTAATAAAATCAGTTCACGGGCCGAGGAGGAACACATTTTAAATAATTGTCAGTTAGCTTTTAGAAGCAAACTGGGCACAGTTGAACAATGTTTAAATATTAACTTGATTGTCAGTAAATACACCGTAGCCCGACAGTCACCAATCGATCTGGCTTTTATGGATCTCTCCTCTGCCTTTAATCTTGTAAATAGGTCTCATTTATGGTCAGCACTTATAAAATACGGGTTGGACGAGATTTTAGTTAATTTTTTAGCTTATTTGCACAGGGACTTGAAAGCACGGGTGAGAATTGGCAAGGATGGGGAGGTTTCAGGGTATATTAACATCGGCAGAGGGGTCAGGCAGGGGTGTGTACTGGCCCCGCTCCTGTTCATCCTGTACATCATTGATTTACACAATGCCCTCTCGGAACTTACTTATGATGGACCAAAAATCAATAGAAATGTACTCCCAGTTCTATGATATGCAGATGACGCAATCCTAATGGGCCGCACTCCAAACGCACTTCGTACTTTAATTAGAGGCCTTGTTGATTTTAGGGCCGCCTTGACCTTTGTACTAATTTTAAGAAATTACAAAAAGTACCACATCCCCTCAGTTACCCTAGGGTACAAACGCCTCCTATGCACTAGCACTTTTCCGTATTTAGGGTTAATGTTTTCAGACACTGGCTCCTGGGTAGCTCACTTGCCTTATACTAGGAATAAATTCTTAAGCGCTGTTAATTCAATCCTATGTCTCCTGCAACCAAAAAGAACAGAGGTAGTGCTACCAATAATTCAAATTTACAAATCGCAATGCATACCTACGGCTACCTATGGAGCGGAAGTTTGGGGTTACACAAAAAGTAGCTGCATTCAGGGAGAAGAAAATCGATTTTGCTGAAAACTTCTGGGGATCCTAATTTCTTCTCCAAATTGTATTTGCCATCAGAAATTACAGTTGCTTTACATCGAAGATTATATCAGGTCTCGACCAGCCATATTTTGGTTAAAGGTTTGGCAAAATCTGGCAGCATCATTAACAGAAGCGGCTCCTGAGGAAGTGCTGCTGGGCGGTAGGGCGGACGGGGGAGTGGCAGGGTGGGGGGTAGTAAACACCAGCATACGGCCGTACGGAGGTAAGTACATAAATAATTCAAACAAATTACATTGCGCAAGCCGCAACGCCAACTGGCGATGCAGCCTGTGCAATGTAATTAGATGTATTTATTTATTTATGTACTTTCCTCCGTTCAGCCCCGTAGGCCAAAATGTACCAGCCCCCACCCTGCCCTTCCCCCGCCACACCCCACTGCCCCGCAGCACTCCCTCCAGGAGCCGCTACTGATCGTTAACAAGAGAAATTATAACGGACTGCCTTAAATGTGACGGAGGTGGTGATATACCATGGCTTGCTGCGGTTAGAAATATCTTGTCTTTGGTAAACCTGGAGCACATCTTCCTAAATCCGAACAACATAGAGGGAATAACCGAGAAGACGCCACAGGAGGCCCTATATAGCAATTCAAGGCACAACATAGAACTTGTGAAGCCGTAAGCTATTTGGTATACGTCCTTGTTTTCCACCAACTGCACCTGTACCCATTTGCCATCTAGCTACCTCCTACTGAATTTAAGTCGTTGGGAGAGAAGCCTTAAAATATCTACTGTGCTTCCCGATAGGCTTCAATATCAACCTTGGGCAAATGCTTTGTCCCTGTGGCAACCAAAGCAATTAATCAACTTTACACTTCTTATTTTTCAGTGATTGTTTTCTGTTATATACTAAACAGTTTTTGATTCCTTTCTTTAAAGCTAAAGCCACTAATGATTTCAGAACAGCTTACCTGGAAATCTTTAATATCAATAGAGCAGATTTAAGTTTCAGAGTAACCTCCTTTCTGAAAGGGGCGGACCACTCACGTGCTTCAATGAGCATCTTCTAAAAATCATCAGATTGCACTTGTTTTTATTTAGTTGCTACTAATATAGAATCATAACTCCTATTATTCATTGGTGCTCTTTAAAGGATTGTTGCCCTGTTCACCATGGCTTTTCAGAATTAGCGTATATCTGTACGCACTTTAATACAACATGTTGTTGTCTTTGCGCAGTTTTTTATCATACTGTGCTGCGCTGCTATTTTTTATCTTTGATTGCTCTTGTATTAATTCAAGTTGTTATGATAACTGCATATTTGCACTTCCCTCACCATGTTGCTAATACCATAGATAACTGTGTCATCTAAGAGAGCGGTCGTTCTATATACCTAACTCCCTTTTATAATATGATTATTAATATCCTTGATTTTGCCTAACTACACGTTCTTGTTATTTGTTATTATTTTCTGTTATTTACTGAAACATTTTAATGTAACTATCATATGCTGATGTTTTTATTTACCTGTGCTTTTATGGATATCATGTATCCGAATGCAGATTGTTTTGAATTTGAATTTGAATAATGTTTAAATCTGATGTGTCTTCCAACATTTCACTGCTAGAAATGCGGTGGATTTTTCTAAATCAGACAACATATTATTAACAGTTACAAAATCCCAATCATCGGAAATGTACTGGAGATAATAGCATAATTTAACGCATCTACCTAGACGCGTCACTTTGTAAATATGGCGCAACAAGGCACATGTTTTACGCCATTGGTGCGTCACGAAAAGTGACGCACCGGCGGCGTAAAAGTGACGCACGGCCTCATAAATGAGGCCCATTGTCTCTGTGCAACGTAAAGTGCTCTGACACACTACACCGGTATGAGTAGCTCTAAAAAACAAAACAAAACCATGTGAGAGAGAGTGGTTATGGAGACTTGAAGGTTACTGTTAATGGGTGGTAAATCGCAATCGTCCTGATTTTGCTCGCAGGAAAGTATCACTCATAGTTGTTGAAATGTCACTCATAGTTTCATTGAAATTATGAAAATGAAATGAAAATGTCACACATTGCAATCTGAAACCCTGGCAGCTATGCATCTAGTAAAGACCTGTCATACTGCACTTTGTGCTGCTGATTCTACAGGGACATCTAGTAGCGACCTGCGGTACTGCACCTTGTGCTGCTGACGCCACAGGGACATCTAGTAACGACTTGCGGTACTGCACCCCCTGCTGCTGACTCCACGGGGGCATCTAGTAGCGACCTGCAGTACTGCACCCCAGTGGTGCAGACTCCACAGGCACATCTAGTAACGACCTGCGGTACTGCACCCCAGTGCTGCTGCCCCTACGGGCACATAAAGTGATGACCTGCGGTACTGCACTCTTGGCTATTATAGTAATGAGTGGGGAAGGGCGGAGATGGCAGTATAAATAGGAAGTGAACACAAAATCTGTCTTTCCCACAATCTTCTGAGCAATAACTCCACATATCTCTCACAGTACTTGTTTTTCATACTTATTGGAATATAGAATTATTTTGATTTTCATGCACAGTAAAATATGTGAAATGTATTTCTCTGGACTGGGGGCAAATATACTAGCATTTTGCTCTAGGTTTATGTCACAAAAGTGATGCTAACCAGCACAAAGTGTGTTTTTCCTAATTTACTTGCAAGTGCAAAACTTGTTTTGTGCCTGAAAGAACCTTGGGGCAGATTTACAAGCCCCTTGCGCCACCGGTGCGTAACATTTTCTGACGCACCAGCAGCGCATTTTGCTGCCCCATATTTACAAGGGCAGGAAAAGCCAACCTGGGTGAATTTTCCTGTCCTTGTAAATACGGCCCCTTTACACGCTGCACTTTACGTGATAGGAGGGTTTTATGGGTGTTGTTGTGTGTGTTAACACTCATTACTCATGTAAACATGGGGCATATTAGCAAGGAACCTCGTTAAAATTATCGCTGTTTTATCGGCAGGAAACTGCAGATAAAACGGCGATAATGGGCTTGCTAATATGCGTTATAGAATTCCTATAGAATCCCAGGATAGATGCAGTGCGCATCTAACCTAGAATTCTATAGAAATTCTATAACACATATTGGCAAGCCCATTATCTCTGTTTTATCGGCAGTTTCCTGCCGATAAAATGGCGATAATGGTAATGAGGTTCCTTGCTAATATGCCCCCAGACACATTTCCAGGTTTACAAGAATCATGAATCTGGAAATGCGTCTGAATACTACACCTCTCCAGGGGAGGCATCGGGAGGTGCAACGGGGAGAAATGTTTTAATTTCTCCTTGTTTTTTTCCTCTTTCTATGCATGCTGCATTCTGCAGCACACATCGAAAGAGGAAATCACCGCTGGTGATTGTTTATTTACAGGAAGGTGTCCCGTTCTGTACATAGACAATCATTTCAACAATGACGTTTTGAAAGTTCTATGTGTGCTAATGCGGCACACATAGAAGTTGTAAAACGCCATTTCTGGTTGTTTATGTGCAGGAAAGAAACCCTTCCTGCACATAAACATCATCCCAGTGACGCCGGCATCCTTGCACCATGGAGCAAGGGTGCCTGCGTCGGCGCAATACAGCAGTTTGTGCGCCAGCGCAGGGGGAAGCACAGAAATGCAACATATTGTTGTGGATATGTCAGTTCCCTGTGCTTCCAAACTAACGCAGCACGGCGTGGCAAAATTACTTGCTGTGCCGCGTTAGTTTATTGTAAATCTGCTGCCCTGAAAGTAACACAAATCAGCTCAAAGCATTGCTTTCCGTTATTTAGCGCCAGGAGGCATTACATGGCAATTTCCATGCAACCACTCATGCCTTGTGACTTAAAACCCTATCTACAAACAATAACAGACAGGGTTTAGCTCCAAAGATTAAACCATTTAAAAAAAGGAGTTGAGAGGAGAAATGTTTTTATTTCTCCTTTCTTTTCTGACTTTGCATGCGTGCTGCACTGTGTAGCGCACATACAAATTAAGAAACTTTTTAAAGCATGTCTACATTTAGAGTTTTGTACTGGAAGGAAATTCTTCCAGTTCAAAACCTGTGGCAGACTAAGGCACGCACACTGGCACTATGGTGCTAAGTTGTGTGCCTGGTGCACAATAGCCGAAAGCAGTGCTGGCTGTAGGGGAAGGAGAGAAGAGAGACATATCTTTGTAGATATCGTGCGCTCCTTCTACCTCCCTTCCACGCAACGCAGCGCAGCATTTTTGGCTACTGCAATCTATGGGGCATATTCTCAAGAATGTGTTATAATTACCACAAAATTAGCTTAACGCAACTTCTCACATCGCAGTCCATGGCGGGAAAATAACCCTGTGATAACGTTGTATTCTCAACCCAGCGGCACCATGCGATAGTCTCACGATAACGCAACAAATTAACGCATTAAAATGAACACGTCGACAAAAAAATGCAACACACCAACGTGAAAAAAGTGGAGATGTCCCAAATCGTGATACAAAAATCAGCTAGAACCAGTGACAGGCCTGCAATGCCCACACGTCATGCAAGAAAATGCACTATAAAAGCAGGAAAAAAAGACAAAACAAAATAAACTGCGTTGCACCATGGACGCACCAGTGCCAAGTGCAGAGGACGGCTCGAACCCCTCAAGTCCCATGGAGGACCAGCCATGAATCCCGGGGTCGGGGAAGGAGAAGAGGAAGACAGGGTTCACTTTGCAGGAAAATAGGAACATCATCACAAAGGTGATAGAACACTACCAACAACTGTTTGTCACCTCCACTGTGACATTGGCAACACAAAGAGGTACTGGCATGATATGAACAGCTAAACCAGGCAGAAACTCGCTGCCAACAGGAAGGCGGCAACGGCAACTAGAGGACGGAGTCCAGCGTCACAGGATGAGCTGGAGGAAATGGTGGCCACAGTCATCAGTGAGGAGACAGTGCAAGGAGTTGGGGGTCTGGACACTGCTCGATTTGACCTGACCGAACATCAACAGGGTGAGGAACGACCAGGGACTGGGGCTGGGAGGACGGGGGAGATGGGGGACAATGGCACACATGCAAAAGTATGCGTAGCACACTGCACGCCCACAATGATTGTGGATCATGTCCCTGATACCTTTGACACACTGCAGCACACATAGAAATACCAAGTAAGCCCCAGTCCACTATGTGCACAAAGGCAACTCCCTGATCACCGATCCGACAACCTACCCATGCACATGTGCTGAATCCAGCAAAGCTCTGTGAGCCACACTGACAATGCAAGTGACACTGCATGAGCAATAGCATGGCAGCAGTCAAAATACATGACATGGTGCATGACACTACACCGAGGTGGCCCGGTGTGGATCACATACGCAAAGTAGCGGGTCACACTCTGACACATCCACGTGTACATACAACCCCAATACCAACAACACATCTGCAGACAAACAATGCACAAGAGTACACAAATCGCCCAAGTGCACAAATGACTCAAGTCACCAACACCTCTGCACCGCTAAAGCACACGAGTCAAAGGCATACGGCCTCAAAGGGATGAGCGGTCGCTAAATCAGAGCTGTAGGGGTGGCTCTCCCACAATGCAGCACACACACACATAGCAATCACAGTACATCAATATTGACGACAATGTGGTTCAAAGTGCAACACTTTCACTACAGGACACAACTGGTGCTGCTTGTGCTTATGGACTGGCCATTCACATCTGGCATAGCAAGAAACTGTGAGATGAAAATGTACGAGTACAACCTCACATCCATTATGTAGTCAAAATTTACACTGTCTCACATCAAATATCCAGCTCCCCCAAAACAGTCATAATGTACATTGTCTCGCTGTCTGTCTTGTAACGTACAATGCGTCGACATACATGGAACACACTGTTAACCTGCATCTCCCCTTCACATTGCAGAGGAACAATCAACACCTCCTGCCGAGCAGACCAGACATCCCTGCACTGATGATGAAGAGGACCCCCTGGCCATCTGCTCTGACACCCTGCAATGGCTCATGTACATTCTCCGCACCCCACCCCAAAGAGGAGGGCTGCCCAGCTGCATCAAGGTGAGCCCGCCCCCTGCACAGTCCAAACAGCAGGAAGCACCCACCACCACGGATGGCTCACACCACCTCACGGAAAGACACATGCCATTCCAACGCCATGTGTTAGACTGCCAGAAGGAGCTGGAAGAACAGGTGTGGTGGGGTTTGACCTCATGGCAGCCAAACTGGATGCCTTGCGTTGATGCATAAGTCCCATTAGGACCACTTACACTCCCTATCGGACACACAGAGTCTGTTCCATGCTCTACAACAATTCTTGGATGACCACGCTGGAGCCATTACTCGGATACAAGAACTGTCTAGTCAGACAGGCTCCAGCAATGACAGCACAGCACAGATGCGGAGGACAATGAAGAACCGCATCCACCACCTCCACCCCCTGATGTGTCAGTGGCACACAGTGATGCAACCAGTTTTGGATAGGCAGACATCCATGTGCCACTCGAATGTGCATGATCGACAGTGGAACCAGGGCTGGACGTAGGTGACGTACACAAGACAGAAGCTCAGACGGTTACTGATGCGCAACACTGCCAGAGGCAATGCTCCCAACAAATGCAGCATACATGCATGGTACTGTTCCACGTGACGGGGGTTGTGCATGTGCCCGGGATGACCTGCCATAGAGTTGGTGCGTCTTGTAGAACCGGCACTCTTCTGACCTGCGGCGGTTATGTGGATGATATGCCACAGCTCTGAGCAATGAGTCGTATGTGTGTGCAACATTTGGAAGAATGGGTTGTTGTGTATGTGAGTGTCAAGGTCATCCCATGCAGGGTTACCTCAAGCAGGGACTTCCAAGTTTGGGGTGTGGATACGTTGGTCTTTCATTAGCGCAGTTCGTGGTGCGGTAGTCGTCATATGCATTGGGATCTTTCTCAGGGTGTGCCAGCCGCATTCAAGACCAAGGTCGGCGGTGCAGATGTCCTTCCCCTTATGTATTGGAACAAAGGAGCTTTCATCCCTAATGTTTGTCTGACTACTACTTGCATTTCGAAATGTGATGTGGCTTTGGAGCTGCAATTGAGGCCAGGCCTTAGGCTTATGGTGCACCAATACACACACACACCAGTTGGCATAAAGAGCCACAAGCCCGAGTGGCCTTGCGCTCCTTGTTCAATCTCTCTCCCTCTCTCTTTCTCTCGCTCTCCCTCTCCATCTCTCTGTCCTTTAATGAGCGCATGACACACCTCCTTCTCTTTAATTTTATCTTCCAGGCTGTGACCTACAGATTGTCCAGGGAAGACCCGCTATGGCTCTTCCGAATAGTTGTTTTGAGTTATTTTGAATGAAATTTTGTGTTGGGAATTGCAATTATGAATGTATGATTTTCCATTTTCTGACCACACATGAATGTTCTAATTGTGCAACATCAGGCGAATTGTTTGGTTCATGATTCCGTAAGGTTGATGTGACATATCTTTGTCTGGGGGGGTGCCCGGGGTAAGTCCAGGAAGGGGGGGTCCAGGAAGGGGGGTGGGGTGTTGAGGCCCTGTTAGGTGTGTGAGCTGCATGATCAGTAGCTCCTTGGCATCAGTTGTTCTGCAGGTGTGGCTGTGGGCTGGGATCCCTTTCATGGTGCAGGTTGTCGTCCGACTTTACACCTGGTCAGGGCAGGTGTTAAATCCCTGCTGCTAGCGTGCCTTATCGCCTGTTTTGGGATCTTATCGCGAATCTGGCTGGTCGTTGAGACAAAGTGGTGTTTTCGCTGCTTTTTGCAGGGAAACGCCTTCTCTGCATCTCATTAGCGTTAGTTGCCGGTGCCATCCGCGGCAATGTTTGTAGCGGCTGCCATTGCAGGTAAACTGGTGCTATCGGCTGTTGTGAATGGTGCAATAAATTCACCACCACTTTTGCTGCGATAAAGTGCCGCCAACTGAGCGATAAGTCCTTGAGAATATGCCCCTATGACATTTTGTAAATCAGGACCAATGTGTTGTAAATTTTAACAAATTATGGCCCCTCCTTAATATTATATGGTGATTATAACGTTTGGTATGCTCATCCTCCAACGTTTTCTTTTTTGTGTTACGTTTCGACCTATGCGTTTTTTTTTTATCTATTTGTACTTTGAGCGTCAATGATTGTCCGTTATGGAGGAATATTTGGAAAACGTTTTAAGAAAAAACATCTTGTGAACTTGTATGTAAAACTGTTTTTACTTTGATTTGGTGATGGATTGTTATTCTGAGAACATGATAGTTTGTGACGTATACTTGAAAGCACAACTTTTAGTTGAGATTTCTGTATTATTTGCTTATTTTTCAGTTCATAAATGTGCTTCTAGGTTAAGCTGCAGGCTTCAAAGATGGCACCTCAACAACCTGCTTTAAAAAAGTGTGAGCCGATGTATTTATTTATTTATTTAAGTGCTTGTATAACGCAGGATTCGACCCCCGTAGGGGTATCTCCGCACTTGGTTCACCAGATGTACATCAAAACAGAGCTTTAGGAAGTCAAATGAAATTATGCTGTCAGAAACAAATGTGTCTTGAGTGTTCTCCTAAATTTGAGATAATTGGTAGTTTGTCTCAGGCCAAGGGGAAGTTTGTTCCAAAGGGTAGGGACCATATAAGGTAGAGCTAGACCACCCTGCCTTACCTTCCTAACCGAAGGGATCTGTAGCAATAGTTGTCCGCTGGAGCGAAGGAAACGTCCAGGATTACAGATGTAAACTTTTTCAGGCAAATATTGAGGGCCTGAGCCAAACAAACTTTTATGTACAACACAGCAGATCTTGAACTAAACCCGTTGACGAATGGGCAGCCAATTGAGTCTTTCCAGGAGAGGGGGAGAGGGTGTTCTAGGCGGGACATTTAAGATCAGTCTCGCCGCGGTATTTTGGGCCACTTGCAGTCTGCTGAGTACCTCTTCATTAGCAGATAAGAAGAGGCCATTACAGTAATCTAACCGGCTGACTACGAATGCCTGGACAAGGGTCTTTCTAAAAGTGTCCGACAAGAACGGAAATACACGCCTCACAAGCCCAATCATCCGAAAACAGGACCCTGTCACCTGTTTCGCATGCTCTTTTAGCAGTAGTCCCTGGTCCAATCGTACACCTAAGTTCTTCACTGTCTGTTTAGGGCAAGGGACAGGGCCCAAATCCAATGGCCGCCAGTCCGGAGACCCGAGGAGAGGAGCCTTCCCGCAAAGCATGACCTCTGTCTAGCCCACATTACATTGGAGGCAGTGAGAGGCCATCCAGTCAGACACCGCTCTCATTCCCTCCGCAAAAGAATGTCTAATTGCAGGAGTGAGGGTCTGGAATGGAAACAGAAGCTGAGTGTCGTCAGCATACGACACTGGAGTGAATCCATATGCTTTCACAATGTCAGCTAAAGGGGCCACATACAGATTAAATAGTGTGGGGCTTAGGCATGAGCCCTGTGGAACTCCCTTGGTGAGCTCCCCAGAGATGGAATGGTAGGAGCCCAAGCTGACACTTTGTGAGCGGCCTGAGAGAAAACTCTCAAACCAAGACAGAGCCAAACCTCCTATCCCCACCTTCTGCAGACGGCCGAGGAGAATATCACGTGAAACCGTGTCGAAGGCTGCGGACAGAACAGCACCAGAATCATGGAGACCCCTCTATCCTGTGCCATCCTGATGTTATCTGTCACAGAGAGGAACGCTGATTCGGTGCTGTAGTTGGGTCTGAAACCTGATTGTGTATGGCCAAGCCCTCCTGATGCCTCGATGAATTTGGACAACTGGGTATTCACATGTTTCTCGGTCAGCTTGCTTAAATATGGCAGAAGGGAAATTGGGCGGAGGTTAGATAAATCTGTCCATGGTGAGGCCGAGTTCTTACGAATAGGGTTAACTACAGCTCTTTTCCATTCTTGAGGTACCCGGCCTTCCCTAAGAGAAAGGTTTATTGTTGTTTGAATCATAGGGCCAAGTAGGTTGCCTAAAAAAGAAACCATTTTGGCAGGCAGGAAATCCAAAGGAGACCCTGTTTTAATATGACTTGTCAGCAAATTGATGTCATCTCGACTAATCTACGGAAAACCAGTGAATGTGTGAATATGTAAGTCAATATTATGTGAGCTTGATAGTGGAAGAGTACTAGTGGCATTAATCACAAAGAAACCTAGGGGTCTCATGCCGAGGAATATACGAAAACCTCAATCCATTCTGAAATGAGTGGATATAACAAACATTAGGAGCGAGATAAACAATGTCTGAACAGGAAGATATGTCAGTGATTGTGAGTAGAACCCGCTCAGTTCTTTAGGATACCCATCAAACTATTGCATGATCAATTTTATCATCTGGTCCTCCCACAGGGGTAATAAGTCTCTAGATCATTGAGACCAGGTCTTACCCTGCTTGAGAACGGGGTCACTGCCCACAAGCACTTAGTGACCAGTTGAATATAAGTAGATGGGTAGAAGTGCAGTGCAAAAATAAGAAAGTGTGGTGAGTTTAAAATAGGATAGAGGACAAAAAAGTAAGTAATTTTATTAGGAATATGACCTCTTCCTAATTAAAAACAAATAGAACAGTGCAAGAATGCAGTGTGGAACAAATTACTGCATTGTAGCCAACATGTTTCAGCCTCAATGGGGAAGACCCAAGGCTTTCTTCAGGACCTCTGTTCATAACATTGCTACTGCAAAGTGTAAAATCAAATTCTAAATATTAGAGAAATATGATTTATACAATTGAAAGGATACGATATATTAGTTACTGCTCCTCCGTGTGAGTGGATCCTTAACGTGATCTATAAAAACACAAACACAAACATACAACCACTGTTCAAATAAAAAGGGGAAAAATCAATCTACCACTCCATGTTTTGAACATAAATGGAATAACTCACTCACCCAGCAATACCGGGGAAAAAACCTCACCTCGCCTGGACTCGAACTCAGGGATAAATGAGGCCCAGCTTTAGAGGAAACACGGGAAACACATGCTAGAATGCCAGCGAGTGGACAAATCTATTCTCCTATAACTAGCATTCTATGAAATAGCATTCCTGTGATCCTTATTTCAATTATCCTTCTTATACGTGCAATCTCCAATCACAGCCAACTCTACCTTAAGAGACAATCTCATCTAAACTACTCCTTTTGTAATATTGCAAAGAATACGAGCGTTTATGTTTGACAGCAAAAACTTTTACTTGGTGCTGAGCATCAGGGATTTTAACAAATGTTATTAGCAAAAGCAGACTGTTTAATTGCTGAATCTTACGTCTCCGTCGTTGCCTTGAGCAATACCCGAGTAAGGGGGAGGCAACGATCGGGGAGGAAGAGGAGTTTAATAACCCAGACTAAGACCCGCCTCTCAAAACGTCACAACCCCAAACTTAAGAGGGGTGTATCCCGCGAAAGTACTGTGTGTTACTACTTGGATGTTATTCAATGTACCGATAGCTACTTTAAATAAGATCACACCTATATGTGTTTGCAACATGGCGTCTGATGAAACTTACCTTGCACAAAACATGGTAATGTATTAATACAGTATGTGGGCCTTCCTATAAAGTGGCCCTTGTGGGCTATAAGTTATACACACATGTCGTTTAAATGTCACACGAGCACACAGAAAACATGTTGACATAAAGCCCAATGCAAAACTGGGCAGCTAGGTTGATGCCAATGTCAGCAGATGGCCTGAGCTTTTGGAGTACAATTTTGGGTGGCTCCGAGGAGGACCATTTTAAGTAACTTCTTTTAAGTGTATTCACCCAGCACCTCTGTAACTCCAATAAGACTTTTGGAAAAAATTAGGGATGCAAGAGAGCATTAGCGACCAAGCCTTCCCAGACAGGCTGTAACCTTCCCATTAGCCACATTCCTTAGGAACAGCATAGACCACAGCTCTACCCAGAAGAAAGTAGCAAACGCAAAAATGTGAAAAGCAAGTAACACCTCAAGTCATCTGGAATGTACGAATACACCCCAGAGAGGCTGTCTAAGTACTCTCCCACTAAAGCTGCACTTCTAGAAAAGTAATTTGCTCTTGTTTTGTTGTATATCATTTTAGGACCCTAGCGTAATTTTCCCGATTCATGCCCTTATATAGGTACCATTCACCATATCCTTATATAGGCATAGAAATCATAACCATACTTAGACATAGCTCATGCAGTCCAAATACGGCATGGCTACTTCCACTAGTTCCGAAAATTCACAACGATTTCTTGGAAAACTCACCTTCAGCAGTCAAGGACTTCCCGTTGCTTGAATATTGATTTATCCAAGAACTCATGGAGTTTTCAAAGAACTAAGACCCTTTGATGACGTTATTATGTCCAACCTTACGTCAAACTCAGCACCTTCAAGGTATAAATATGCCCACACTTGCCAAAGCAAACACACAGTGGTTTGGAGCAGTTTGACTATCTACTTGCCCGACGCAGCTCACTACAGCATGTGCCGATGAAAGCCGACCCTCTAGCAGACGCACTGGGAGAGACGCTGTATTTTCTCCTGCCGAGAAATCCAGCATCAGTGTTTCCAAGCTCCCCTTGTGGGGTGTTGGGAAATCGAGTCCTGAGAGTGAGATACCAGACCTCCTTCATTCTAAACCAAGGTACGGAGCTGGTTAGACCCTAAGCGAAATCTTGTATAGATTCTTGGCAAAAGAATACTAAAACTAAGCTACACCTCACCTACTTCTTCCCTCGCACTAGACCTAGGTTAGACACATCAGGGTAGGCGTATTTTAGAAGCACCAGTTGAGTACTTTTTACTATTTATGTAGTTTTGTATGTTACTTTATATGGCTTAGAAAGCATACCATGCTTTTACAGTATTATTTTATAATACTATTCTTACTGTACGCTTTGTACTTTGCAACCAGTATCACGATTGTAGCAGTTCATTTCTTCTGCATGAGAAAGAAGACTGTTCCATAAATACTTTTATTAAAAACGCCTGTCTCTCTATTTCTCTGCACCTCTGGTGAAAGGAAGCATGCACGATTGACTGAGTGAAATAACTATCTATTGTTTCCGCCACTCTAAAGATATATTTCCTATTCTTGAGAAACAAAGTTGTCATGTTTATGCAGTTGTCAGAAAATAATCCCTTCTTGTTTATTCAAGAAAGTTTCTAGTGACCTCTGAGCTAGCTGGCACTCACAATTAAGTCCAATATATCCGATAGAGACCTAGTCAACCTCAGTCCTAAATCTAATCTATAGGATATTTTATTCCAATTCGCAGAGCCTAATGGGAATATAGGAACTACACTACATGGCGCCCAAAGTATGGTAAGGCACTAATTTAACGCTATATACTAGAGTAAATCAGTTGTGCTTTTCACACAGACCCCTTTTTTCCCGTAAAAACTCCAATAGACGTCTGGAGTGGGTAAAAGGATATAATATCCGCCATAATTGAGTAGGACGAAAATCCTATGTATTAGTTTTTGGTTTGTTCAAAGTTGAAGGATACAGTGTTCCAAAATATTGTGCACCTTATCTTTGTTTCCTTGAAACTAGCTCTGCAAACCTTCATAAAAATGACGGATAGTGATGAGGAAAGAGCTGCTGAAGCAGCAGCAATTGAACAAAAGCTAGACACTACAGGTTGGAATGAAAATGACCCAGGTGCTATACACATCCCGGCAAATGTAAGAAAAATTATAACTTACAAACTTATAAATAATGGAGTATCATAGAGAGGTGGTAAAGTAATCTTTGTAATAGAGGCACATGAATATCGGCAGACAGAGGTATTCTATTCATGGATTCTGTTTCCTACAGCAAATCCAGTAACACATGAGTTCCACTACTACAAAGTAGAGGAACCTTCAGCGGAATACGTTACTTTTGAGGACGTTGGAATTCCATTTACTTACCAAGAGCATCAGCTCTGGTTTAAAGGCAACCTACAACATCAAAATCACATTACCAGGCTCGGTCCACTAGGTAGACCAGGAGCAACATGGCTGGTACTAACCAGCTATACACCACATCCTGACATTGAAAGAATGACATGTCCAGAACTGTTAGCTCAGCTGAAACATTTATTCAAAATACATAGACAGTTGGTTCAATATGTCATGCGGACTTTGTAAATTACCCACAAAACGAGAACAAATTCCGTTCTGGTTAGCTCAAAAAATTACGAGGCAATATTTCCCGATAGTACACCTCATGAGAAACACAGGATTTTAACAATCTGTTTACCAATAGGGACTGCACCACATGTGGAGGACTGCAACACTTGGGAATAGTCTTTGCTTCAATCTGCACAAAAACACATGGTGTTCCATCTATGGCGGTAATACCACGTGTCCTAAGACAGATTGAATACAGACCAGAACCTGCTTTGAATCTTGATATGAAATTACTAAAAGATTTCAAACAGGTTTCGACTATACTATTAGGTAACATTAAAGGTGAAGCAGCATCTGTGGCAATCCGCCAAAAGCTAAAAGAAATAGATATAACTGAGCAACCATATGACCTTTCTAGAATTATTGAAAAATCCTATGTAGAACTAGATAGAGGTAGTTTGGGTGGGAAACCAGTAAAACCCAAACTAACAGAAAATCCTGAAAAGGTCTTTATTAAAAATAATCTTACTACTCCTAAAAAGAAGTGAGAAAACACAAAACAGACACATCCTAAAGAGAAGC
This sequence comes from Lissotriton vulgaris, assembly GCF_964263255.1. NCBI lineage: Eukaryota > Metazoa > Chordata > Amphibia > Caudata > Salamandridae > Lissotriton > Lissotriton vulgaris. Next base: position 113,167,725 of record NC_141689.1, read on the forward strand.
GTTCTCAGTCAAGAGGAAGGTCTCCTCAACAGAAGCCCTCTGAAAAGAGGTATAACCTCAGAAATAGGAATAATTGAGAAAACCTGATAGATATCAAGATACTGATACACGTTCCTTTCGTACCTTTCAGACTTCCTCGCAGAAATCAGAAAGAAGAGGACGGTCAGAAGAAAAGGAAGAACACGTGAAGTCCAAAGACGATCAACACGTTCAGAAAAATAAGAAAACCCAATTCACCAAAAAGAAGGTAGCAAGTCTAAAAATCAGACATGCCGAGGATCTTGAGGACACAATTCAAGAACGGGGAGTGGGCCCAGACAATGCTGGACAGCGCAGCATAGGTTACCATAGCTCGCAAGATCCTGAACGATCATCTGGAGACAGTAGACTTGATTGAATGCATTCAAGTTGAAACTGCCGACACCAGGGTTAGTGTACCCCTTAAGTTATATGAAGTAACGCTCCGGATGGAGGGGGACATACCCAGAAAAGTAAATGTGCTCTTTTGTGAGAAGCTTTCTAAGGGTTATGACATTCTTCTAGCTGAAAAAAGACTGGCCACCTGAATTTGTCAGGGAGTGCCCACATGGTGAGGACATCATTATGCCAGCCTTCTCAAATCATATTCTAATTCATAAAAAATACACCAATGCCAGAAACTGGGCAGTAGCCCAGGCTCCAGCATTATATAAAAATCATGTAGGATGGGATGAGGACTCTCCTCACCATAAAATCCAGTTAAAAAATCAACCTACTGCACAGAGGCAGTATCCAGTTGAGCAAGAAGCTAAAAAACAGGTCAGGGAGATCTTAGATCAACTTGAATACCAAGGGGTGATTGAAACATGCACCTAGTCTATGAATAATCCTTTGTTTCCTGTCTCCAAACCAGACAATACATATTGTCTAGTTTTGGACTACAGTCACTTAAACTCTTGTTGCAAAACTTTTGCAGTACAAAATGCACACAGTGCAGCACTGATGAATAACATCGTTCGCAAGAAATATAAAACTACATTAGATATTTCAAACAGTTTCTTCTGTCAAAACATTGTACTAGAAAGCAGGTATTTGACCGCTTTCTCAATATTGGAGACACAGGGACAATTTTGCCGTCTCCCTCAGGGATTCAAGAATAGTCCAGGGTTATTCTCAGCCAGAGTAACAGAGGGGCATATTATCAAAGGGGTTTATCTCCGCTTTTTTGGCTTTAAAGGCCAAGAAAGCGGAGATAAAATTATCTCCCTATTACCTAGCTGTCTCTAACACCAGTTAGCGACAGCTAGTAGGAGATAGCGACCATCTTGGGCCCCACTTTGCATGTCAGTGATATTTATCACTAATGACATGCAAAGTGGGCGTGCCAAGATGTTAGCGACTGGAAACAGTCGCTAACATCGCTATCTCCTATTACCAACTTTTGGAGATATTCGTGCTAATCGCGAATATCTCCAAATGCTAACACCTGCCCTGAGCGGTTCTTAGCCATGTTATCCAATGGGAGGTGGATAACATGGCTAAGAGCATTAGCTCGGTAATGCATGAATATCGCTGACTTTTCAGCGATATTCATGCATTGCGGCTGTTTTTTATCGCATTTGCGATAAACCTTGGTAATACCAAGGTTTATCTGCGATAAAAATCGCCGCAGCTCAGCGGTAAATTTTTGTCTCTAACCAAGCAGTAGCGATAATTATCGCTATTGCTTGGTAATATGCCCCAGAGTTACTACAAACGTATGATGAGGTATTATTTTATGTTGATGACATCTATCTTCCAGACGATGATTTGGACGTACACTTGGAAAGAGTGAACACCATAATGCTCGCGTTCGCTTCCCAAGGGTACAAATTCAATTTTAAGAAATCACAAATTGCCCACCTCAACGTCCTATTCTTGGGATCTGAACTTTCAAGTGAAGGCAAAAGCCTGGCAGCAAACTTTCTAGAGAAATGTGCACTGCTCCAACCTCCAAAGACGCTGAAAAACTTACAGTCAATTCTAGGTTTCCTGAATTTTGGAAGAACTTACATTCTAAATTACGCAGAAAGGGTTAAACCACTCTACGAACTAATCAAACCTGATTTCAAACTAACTGATTGGACTCAAAAACACACAGAAATTTAACGTTCAGTGCAATTAGATATGTTAGCAAAAATACAGTTACAAACACGCGACAACGTACGCAATCTTGTAATCCCAGGGAGATGCGGATTCACATACCTAACTTTTAATGAAGGTGAAAAGTTACCAATTGCATATAAATCAGACTTGCACACACAAGCTGAAATTAAATTCACTTCAACAGAAAAAATTCTGACAGCGGTACAAACTGCAGTAGCAAAAGAAAGAGGCCTCGCACAGGGAAAACACATAATGGTCATTACGCCTGTACCTGCCTTAGAGGCAGTGACAAAAGCAAGCATTCCGAAAGCTAAAGCTTTACATACGAGATGGATACAATGGGTTAATTCTATTGCTGCAACAGACGTTGAATACGTTTTTGACCCCTACTTGAAAACTCAAGAATTTCTACAATACGAACACGAATGTTCGCTGCCCGCTGAGATCTTGCCTCTAGAACATTACAGCTGTATAATTTATACAGACGGATCAGCACACCCTGCAATTGGGGGTAAACAAGCTTACAGTGCTGCGTGCGCGATTGCTAAAGGTCGCTGGCACGATGGTAAATTCCGACCCATGGTCACAAAAACTCAATCACTAGGAGATTGTACAGCTCAGCGAGCTGAACTACAGGCATTCAAAATGGCGCATGAAAATACCGATCGCGAATTCCCCACACTAGTGTGCGATTTGTATTACTGCGTCCAATCTTACAATGAATACTTGCAGAACTGGGTTCAAAATGGGTTCAAAGACGCAAAGGTCACACAATTAAGCATACATTCTTTGGGAACAAGTAGGTCTATTACAGAAAGAACTACAAAAGACTCACGTGATCCATATACTGAGTCATCAGCGGGATGGCGTTCGCATTGAAGTCAATTCATTGGCTGATGAAGCCGCGAAGGCAGCTGTACAAAGGCTTCTATAGTGACAATCACTCGTTCAAAAACAGAAATAGACGGTGAAACAATGCTAGCTGTCATTTCCACTAGCAAAGGCAGCAGTGCAATGTTACCCCTAAACTATCCACTCGAATATTCATACATAGTTGATGCAAACTGCGTTCCTTTTGCTCGAATCCCTGGAGTGGGGGACAGAGTAATTCCAAGCAGGAAACACAGAGGTGCTCTGATACAAGAAGCCCATATGGGAGAGGGTCTGACACATCAACGGATCTCAAAATCTCTACTAGAACTAAAAGAGATGTACTGGTGGCCAGGGATAAATGCCCATTATTTAGGAATTCCGAATCAATTGTGATGTCTGTTACAGAGATCATAGCTTTGAATGCCACTAGATACCTGACTACAGTGTAGCCAGCCCAGTCCAGACACCTTTGTTAGACAGCATTGGACTTTCTACACGCAGACGTCACTACCGACGAATGCGCTCCCACAACTATTAGGACAGATTCATTTGGATGTGGCCTCGAACTGTTATAAAAGATTTGCGAGTCTTTATCGGCACATTCGCAATCGGCACGCTACATTCTGACCAGGGTCCTGCGTTTAGCTCTCGAGCTTACAAGGAGGCCATGGCCAGTTTGGGCATTGCATTGCGGTACTCAAGTCCATTCCATCCTGAGGGGAATACGGTAGTGGAAAGAAAAAAACGATACACAAAGCAATCAATAACAGCTAGGGTATTAGGCTCGGGTGATGGGTGGGTCAAACAACTAATATGTGTCCAACGTAGTCTTAACAATCTGCCAAGAACTTCTCTGGGTGGAATCACTCCATACGAAATACTGTTTGGTACTAGAATGCTCATCCAGGATCTTGATCATCGTACTTCAGTGGTGGAACAAAAACACTTTGATATCAAAGAACGTTTGGCTGTTTTACAGGACTTAAATGAAACAAGAAGTCTGAGCAATACAGCACAAAAGCCAACGACCACTGAAGAAAAACCACCTGTCCCAGCAAGACCTCTCTGGATTCCAAAGATTGGGGATGTAGTCAGGGAAAATATCGCGATCAAGAAGGAATTTGGGCCTTCTCAGAAAATCAGTACCTGTCCTAGCAATCCACGGAACAAGATCAGTGTTAATGCTGCCCCTTGCTGGAAGAAAGGAGAACAGAGTTGTGTCAATCGACCTGCTCAAACCACATCATGTGGCCGATAATAAGTAGTAGGCCCAGTGGACTCCAAAGATGTAGCAGACAGCCAAATCTTGCTACAATCGAAGAGGTTCAAACTGAGTGACTCATCACCTTTGATAAGCCTGCAGTGAGAAAAGAAGGACTATGCAACAAAGCCATGGAACTTGTGCCTCTTGAGACCCAAATAACAGTTCGTCAAGAAACACCTGTCTACAATGGTATAGCCTCTGACTATACTAATATGACAAAGGACGAAACAGCTCCAGCGATTTCAAGTAATCCGGATGCAATTCCGACAATTGACAGAACTGCCTCTGGCTATTTTATCAACTTTGATACGTTTTCCGAGGATCCCAGTGAGCCTGAAACAACAACAGCAAATAAAACTTCCCAATAAAAATAACAGAACTCTTTCATAAACTTGAGAAGACATATCTGGTTTCACCATGGGTTGAATTTTGGATTGTGTTTGGTGTACTTTTTCTCCTACTTTGGCTCAACCTTTTTTTAAGTTTGGGAAAGCTGATAGATGGACAATATAGTAAAATGGACACAGCAAGTAAGAACATCAACTTGCTCCTGAAACCTCACAAATGTCATTGTGAACAAACAGACCTGTCATCAGTGAACATCACAGCCGTTCCTATACCTGGTGGTATAGCGTGGGACACAACTGATTATGAGATCTATGTCCCAGTGGAGTTGTTGAAGATTCCACACTAATTTAAGGTTTCTTTGAGTGATTTTGTTTCACCTAGCACATTCTCTGATGATTGGGACTTTGAGACTGTTAATAACATGATGACAGATTTAGAAATGTCAGCTAAATTCACAAAACATGAATACTTAGAAGGTTCATCAGATTATGAACAAATGTATTGTTTTAATCATTATGGTCATCGTTATTTGCATACATCTGTAAACCCTAGAAATGTTTTAACTTATAATCAATGGGAACATTGTCCAACGCCGCCAAAGGGTAGCTCGAAAACACTTTATGCAAAGTTTCCATACTTTTCAGGCTTCAATGTAACAAATCCGGAATCTTTTTACTTTAAAAATGTTAATAAGACAGGAATGAAAAGTATGTTGACCAATACTAAGAGAATTTATTCTACTGCTTTTTATGCTCAGATGTCTACATTAGGCATTAACTTTTGGAAAGACAACATTGAGATAAAAACTGTGTGGGGCACAAAAGACTGCCAAGTGCAAGGTTTAGAAGCCTTGTTTAGTGCCTGCATCATCCCAGAACAAATTATGTTTTTAAATGACACTATTCAACAGACATCTTATCTTGGCCTAGCTAAGATAAAATATTTAAACAAAACATCCATACCTAGATCCACAACTGACAGTACTAGAACTACAGATGAGGAGGTAGACGTAATCTATATTTTACAACAGAACAGAACTAATTCTGATTGGAAAAAATGGTTAATCTGGCCAACAGACACGAATAACTGTCAAGATAGGTTCCTAAAAAAGACACAAGGGTTCACAGTAACCAGGCCAGATCCAAGATATACCCAGAGACAACATCCAGGGATAATAACAACGTACAATGTACGAAAAGTATGCCTTGAGTGGCTACAGAAATCCACACTTCCAGAAATTAAACAACACTTAACTTTACTTAAAGATGGCGTTGATTTGAGAGATTTCTTACTAGGACCTCATAAACATTTCATATACGCTGGTATATACGCTGCTTATAATGAATTTTTGAAAGTCACGCAAATAGAAACTGCAGAAAGAATACGAGAAATTGATTGTATTCATTTAGACAAAGCTCTCTCTGTAGTGGACAATGGGTTAACGATTCTGTCCTCCAGAATGTATTCTTTGAACCGCATAGTATCCTCTGCCGTAGACATAATGGAACAAGACTTGCTAATGTTACAACATGGCCAGTCTCAATTACGTTCTATAATGCTGCTAGGCTGGAAGTTACAAAACCTTCGTTCAGGCTACTTGCCTTGGCGTCTAATCAACACCACATCATTGTTTTCTGCATTTAACCTTATAGATAAACAAATCTCTTTGGCACAGAGGGGAGCAGACTATACGTTGCTGAGCATTGAAAAACTGGAAAGATAACCATTAACCGTTTCTGAGCAAACAGACATTGAATGGATACTACATGGCACCATCACAATACCAGTGACGATTTTCCAGTTTCAATGGGGCCAGATGTAGGTCGGTCGGTAACAGCCTAAAATCGGTATTTTCGGCCGTTACCGACCGGTATACATGATTTGGCATGTAGGGGCACAATTTTACAGAATCGGTAACTTTACCGATTCGGTAAAGTTACCGATTCTGTAAAATACCGAATTGGTATTTTTACCGATTCGGTAAATGTCAGATGTAGGTGGGACTCTTCTGAGTCCCAAAGGCCCTACAAAATCGGTATTTTACCACACAATCCTATTGTGTGGTAAAATACCGATTTCAGGTGTGCATGCATATGTGTGCATGCACACCTAGCCATGTGACAGACAGACATGCCCTTAGGGCATGTCTGTGTGCCACATGGCGCACATGCCTATTTGTGGCGTGCCAGAGGGTGTCAAAGTGACACCCCCTGCACCCTTGCAAAATTCGGTATTTACCGATTCTGTAAATACAGAATCGGTATTTCCCATTGATTCCTATGGGCTTTGAAGCCCATAGGAATCAATGGGAAATACTGATTCTGTATTTACAGAATCGGTAAATACCGAATGTTACAGAATCGGTATTTGCACATCTGGAAATACCTACATGTCCACCACATTGATTTACCGATTTTCAATTACCAAATCGGTAAAATTCGGTAATTAAAAATCGGTAAATCAATATTACCTACATCGGCCCCAATATTGCTTAAAACACATACCAGCAGCCCTGTATGAAAGGTTGGGTAAAGAATACATTAAGTCAATCTGGGATTTACCATACACACACACATGTTGGAGTGGGGGAAAGGAGATATTTCTTAGTGGTATCAATTGCAAACATTCACTAAGCGGTACACTTTTGTGTCAAGGTATTAGTTTACACGGAGCCTGCAAAGAGTTCTTCAAATAACCTTTCTTGCCACCTGCAGGGTTCCCCGGCAGCAGTGATAGATCCAGTTTTTAGGCAGCTATCCAATGGTAGCTACATATTGTTGAATGATCACAGCTGTTGTGGAATGATGCCAGGAAAATCCTATTTAGTTAGTGTGTCAGCCAGGGTCACTTGTTGTATGCAAGTATTGTTTCCTAAAAGTAAGACAGACGGGGATTCGCCGCTATGGCATTCACTGAACATCTCTTCTATTCGAATTGATATTTTAAGTAGACTAAAAGCCCTTCTTTTACAAAAAACTGTGCCACTGACCTCGACCAAAGAAACGTATGATCTGCAAGTTGCTAGGTCCTATGCGGAGATACATGCCCTATTATCAACAAACTGCCCAATACTTTTCGCAGAAATATTAGGTCATATCGTAAACATGTCTGATACCAGTGGTATTGTAAATGTATTTAAGGTAGTTTTTTCGGGACTGTTAGCACCCTTTGAAGCAGTCCTAGGCATTTTTCCAAATTTTGTGCACTCTGTGTTCGGTGGCCTGCCTCCCATCTTCGGACTCGTAGCAGGGATACTATTTTTATTACTTCTGCTCCTATATGGAAAGTCCAGTCACCAGTGAGAAGCTTTCTAAGGGTTATGACATTCTTCTAGCTGAAAAAAGACTGGCCACCTGAATTTGTCAGGGAGTGCCCACATGGTGAGGACATCATTATGCCAGCCTTCTCAAATCATATTCTAATTCATACAAAATACACCAATGCCAGAAACTGGGCAGTAGCCCAGGCTCCAGCATTATATAAAAATCATGTAGGATGGGATGAGGACTCTCCTCACCATAAAATCCAGTTAAAAAATCAACCTACTGCACAGAGGCAGTATCCAGTTGAGCAAGAAGCTAAAAAACAGGTCAGGGAGATCTTAGATCAACTTGAATACCAAGGGGTGATTGAAACATGCACCTAGTCTATGAATAATCCTTTGTTTCCTGTCTCCAAACCAGACAATACATATTGTCTAGTTTTGGACTACAGTCACTTAAACTCTTGTTGCAAAACTTTTGCAGTACAAAATGCACACAGTGCAGCACTGATGAATAACATCGTTCGCAAGAAATATAAAACTACATTAGATATTTCAAACAGTTTCTTCTGTCAAAACATTGTACTAGAAAGCAGGTATTTGACCGCTTTCTCAATATTGGAGACACAGGGACAATTTTGCCGTCTCCCTCAGGGATTCAAGAATAGTCCAGGGTTATTCTCAGCCAGAGTAACAGAGGGGCATATTATCAAAGGGGTTTATCTCCGCTTTTTTGGCTTTAAAGGCCAAGAAAGCGGAGATAAAATTATCTCCCTATTACCTAGCTGTCTCTAACACCAGTTAGCGACAGCTAGTAGGAGATAGCGACCATCTTGGGCCCCACTTTGCATGTCAGTGATATTTATCACTAATGACATGCAAAGTGGGCGTGCCAAGATGTTAGCGACTGGAAACAGTCGCTAACATCGCTATCTCCTATTACCAACTTTTGGAGATATTCGTGCTAATCGCGAATATCTCCAAATGCTAACACCTGCCCTGAGCGGTTCTTAGCCATGTTATCCAATGGGAGGTGGATAACATGGCTAAGAGCATTAGCTCGGTAATGCATGAATATCGCTGACTTTTCAGCGATATTCATGCATTGCGGCTGTTTTTTATCGCATTTGCGATAAACCTTGGTAATACCAAGGTTTATCTGCGATAAAAATCGCCGCAGCTCAGCGGTAAATTTTTGTCTCTAACCAAGCAGTAGCGATAATTATCGCTATTGCTTGGTAATATGCCCCAGAGTTACTACAAACGTATGATGAGGTATTATTTTATGTTGATGACATCTATCTTCCAGACGATGATTTGGACGTACACTTGGAAAGAGTGAACACCATAATGCTCGCGTTCGCTTCCCAAGGGTACAAATTCAATTTTAAGAAATCACAAATTGCCCACCTCAACGTCCTATTCTTGGGATCTGAACTTTCAAGTGAAGGCAAAAGCCTGGCAGCAAACTTTCTAGAGAAATGTGCACTGCTCCAACCTCCAAAGACGCTGAAAAACTTACAGTCAATTCTAGGTTTCCTGAATTTTGGAAGAACTTACATTCTAAATTACGCAGAAAGGGTTAAACCACTCTACGAACTAATCAAACCTGATTTCAAACTAACTGATTGGACTCAAAAACACACAGAAATTTAACGTTCAGTGCAATTAGATATGTTAGCAAAAATACAGTTACAAACACGCGACAACGTACGCAATCTTGTAATCCCAGGGAGATGCGGATTCACATACCTAACTTTTAATGAAGGTGAAAAGTTACCAATTGCATATAAATCAGACTTGCACACACAAGCTGAAATTAAATTCACTTCAACAGAAAAAATTCTGACAGCGGTACAAACTGCAGTAGCAAAAGAAAGAGGCCTCGCACAGGGAAAACACATAATGGTCATTACGCCTGTACCTGCCTTAGAGGCAGTGACAAAAGCAAGCATTCCGAAAGCTAAAGCTTTACATACGAGATGGATACAATGGGTTAATTCTATTGCTGCAACAGACGTTGAATACGTTTTTGACCCCTACTTGAAAACTCAAGAATTTCTACAATACGAACACGAATGTTCGCTGCCCGCTGAGATCTTGCCTCTAGAACATTACAGCTGTATAATTTATACAGACGGATCAGCACACCCTGCAATTGGGGGTAAACAAGCTTACAGTGCTGCGCGCGCGATTGCTAAAGGTCGCTGGCACGATGGTAAATTCCGACCTATGGTCACAAAAACTCAATCACTAGGAGATTGTACAGCTCAGCGAGCTGAACTACAGGCATTCAAAATGGCGCATGAAAATACCGATCGCGAATTCCCCACACTAGTGTGCGATTTGTATTACTGCGTCCAATCTTACAATGAATACTTGCAGAACTGGGTTCAAAATGGGTTCAAAGACGCAAAAGGTCACACAATTAAGCATACATTCTTTGGGAACAAGTAGGTCTATTACAGAAAGAACTACAAAAGACTCACGTGATCCATATACTGAGTCATCAGCGGGATGGCGTTCGCATTGAAGTCAATTCATTGGCTGATGAAGCCGCGAAGGCAGCTGTACAAAGGCTTCTATAGTGACAATCACTCGTTCAAAAACAGAAATAGACGGTGAAACAATGCTAGCTGTCATTTCCACTAGCAAAGGCAGCAGTGCAATGTTACCCCTAAACTATCCACTCGAATATTCATACATAGTTGATGCAAACTGCGTTCCTTTTGCTCGAATCCCTGGAGTGGGGGACAGAGTAATTCCAAGCAGGAAACACAGAGGTGCTCTGATACAAGAAGCCCATATGGGAGAGGGTCTGACACATCAACGGATCTCAAAATCTCTACTAGAACTAAAAGAGATGTACTGGTGGCCAGGGATAAATGCCCATATTTAGGAATTCCGAATCAATTGTGATGTCTGTTACAGAGATCATAGCTTTGAATGCCACTAGATACCTGACTACAGTGTAGCCAGCCCAGTCCAGACACCTTTGTTAGACAGCATTGGACTTTCTACACGCAGACGTCACTACCGACGAATGCGCTCCCACAACTATTAGGACAGATTCATTTGGATGTGGCCTCGAACTGTTATAAAAGATTTGCGAGTCTTTATCGGCACATTCGCAATCGGCACGCTACATTCTGACCAGGGTCCTGCGTTTAGCTCTCGAGCTTACAAGGAGGCCATGGCCAGTTTGGGCATTGCATTGCGGTACTCAAGTCCATTCCATCCTGAGGGGAATACGGTAGTGGAAAGAAAAAACCGATACACAAAGCAATCAATAACAGCTAGGGTATTAGGCTCGGGTGATGGGTGGGTCAAACAACTAATATGTGTCCAACGTAGTCTTAACAATCTGCCAAGAACTTCTCTGGGTGGAATCACTCCATACGAAATACTGTTTGGTACTAGAATGCTCATCCAGGATCTTGATCATTGTACTTCAGTGGTGGAACAAAAACACTTTGATATCAAAGAACGTTTGGCTGTTTTACAGGACTTAAATGAAACAAGAAGTCTGAGCAATACAGCACAAAAGCCAACGACCACTGAAGAAAAACCACCTGTCCCAGCAAGACCTCTCTGGATTCCAAAGATTGGGGATGTAGTCAGGGAAAATATCGCGATCAAGAAGGAATTTGGGCCTTCTCAGAAAATCAGTACCTGTCTTAGCAATCCACGGAACAAGATCAGTGTTAATGCTGCCCCTTGCTGGAAGAAAGGAGAACAGAGTTGTGTCAATCGACCTGCTCAAACCACATCATGTGGCCGATAATAAGTAGTAGGCCCAGTGGACTCCAAAGATGTAGCAGACAGCCAAATCTTGCTACAATCGAAGAGGTTCAAACTGAGTGACTCATCACCTTTGATAAGCCTGCAGTGAGAAAAGAAGGACTATGCAACAAAGCCATGGAACTTGTGCCTCTTGAGACCCAAATAACAGTTCGTCAAGAAACACCTGTCTACAATGGTATAGCCTCTGACTATACTAATATGACAAAGGACGAAACAGCTCCAGCGATTTCAAGTAATCCGGATGCAATTCCGACAATTGACAGAACTGCCTCTGGCTATTTTATCAACTTTGATACGTTTTCCGAGGATCCCAGTGAGCCTGAAACAACAACAGCAAATAAAACTTCCCAATAAAAATAACAGAACTCTTTCATAAACTTGAGAAGACATATCTGGTTTCACCATGGGTTGAATTTTGGATTGTGTTTGGTGTACTTTTTCTCCTACTTTGGCTCAACCTTTTTTTAAGTTTGGGAAAGCTGATAGATGGACAATATAGTAAAATGGACACAGCAAGTAAGAACATCAACTTGCTCCTGAAACCTCACAAATGTCATTGTGAACAAACAGACCTGTCATCAGTGAACATCACAGCCGTTCCTATACCTGGTGGTATAGCGTGGGACACAACTGATTATGAGATCTATGTCCCAGTGGAGTTGTTGAAGATTCCACACTAATTTAAGGTTTCTTTGAGTGATTTTGTTTCACCTAGCACATTCTCTGATGATTGGGACTTTGAGACTGTTAATAACATGATGACAGATTTAGAAATGTCAGCTAAATTCACAAAACATGAATACTTAGAAGGTTCATCAGATTATGAACAAATGTATTGTTTTAATCATTATGGTCATCGTTATTTGCATACATCTGTAAACCCTAGAAATGTTTTAACTTATAATCAATGGGAACATTGTCCAACGCCGCCAAAGGGTAGCTCGAAAACACTTTATGCAAAGTTTCCATACTTTTCAGGCTTCAATGTAACAAATCCGGAATCTTTTTACTTTAAAAATGTTAATAAGACAGGAATGAAAAGTATGTTGACCAATACTAAGAGAATTTATTCTACTGCTTTTTATGCTCAGATGTCTACATTAGGCATTAACTTTTGGAAAGACAACATTGAGATAAAAACTGTGTGGGGCACAAAAGACTGCCAAGTGCAAGGTTTAGAAGCCTTGTTTAGTGCCTGCATCATCCCAGAACAAATTATGTTTTTAAATGACACTATTCAACAGACATCTTATCTTGGCCTAGCTAAGATAAAATATTTAAACAAAACATCCATACCTAGATCCACAACTGACAGTACTAGAACTACAGATGAGGAGGTAGACGTAATCTATATTTTACAACAGAACAGAACTAATTCTGATTGGAAAAAATGGTTAATCTGGCCAACAGACACGAATAACTGTCAAGATAGGTTCCTAAAAAAGACACAAGGGTTCACAGTAACCAGGCCAGATCCAAGATATACCCAGAGACAACATCCAGGGATAATAACAACGTACAATGTACGAAAAGTATGCCTTGAGTGGCTACAGAAATCCACACTTCCAGAAATTAAACAACACTTAACTTTACTTAAAGATGGCGTTGATTTGAGAGATTTCTTACTAGGACCTCATAAACATTTCATATACGCTGGTATATACGCTGCTTATAATGAATTTTTGAAAGTCACGCAAATAGAAACTGCAGAAAGAATACGAGAAATTGATTGTATTCATTTAGACAAAGCTCTCTCTGTAGTGGACAATGGGTTAACGATTCTGTCCTCCAGAATGTATTCTTTGAACCGCATAGTATCCTCTGCCGTAGACATAATGGAACAAGACTTGCTAATGTTACAACATGGCCTGTCTCAATTACGTTCTATAATGCTGCTAGGCTGGAAGTTACAAAACCTTCGTTCAGGCTACTTGCCTTGGCGTCTAATCAACACCACATCATTGTTTTCTGCATTTAACCTTATAGATAAACAAATCTCTTTGGCACAGAGGGGAGCAGACTATACGTTGCTGAGCATTGAAAAACTGGAAAGATAACCATTAACCGTTTCTGAGCAAACAGACATTGAATGGATACTACATGGCACCATCACAATACCAGTGACGATTTTCCAGTTTCAATGGGGCCAGATGTAGGTCGGTCGGTAACGGCCGAAAATCGGTATTTTCGGCCGTTACCGACCGGTATACATGATTTGGCATGTAGGGGCACAATTTTACAGAATCGGTAACTTTACCGATTCGGTAAAGTTACCGATTCTGTAAAATACCGAATTGGTATTTTTACCGATTCGGTAAATGTCAGATGTAGGTGGGACTCTTCTGAGTCCCAAAGGCCCTACAAAATCGGTATTTTACCACACAATCCTATTGTGTGGTAAAATACCGATTTCAGGTGTGCATGCATATGTGTGCATGCACACCTAGCCATGTGACAGACAGACATGCCCTTAGGGCATGTCTGTGTGCCACATGGCGCACATGCCTATTTGTGGCGTGCCAGAGGGTGTCAAAGTGACACCCCCTGCACCCTTGCAAAATTCGGTATTTACCGATTCTGTAAATACAGAATCGGTATTTCCCATTGATTCCTATGGGCTTTGAAGCCCATAGGAATCAATGGGAAATACCGATTCTGTATTTACAGAATCGGTAAATACCGAATGTTACAGAATCGGTATTTGCACATCTGGAAATACCTACATGTCCACCACATTGATTTACCGATTTTCAATTACCAAATCGGTAAAATTCGGTAATTAAAAATCGGTAAATCAATATTACCTACATCGGCCCCAATATTGCTTAAAACACATACCAGCAGCCCTGTATGAAAGGTTGGGTAAAGAATACATTAAGTCAATCTGGGATTTACCATACACACACACATGTTGGAGTGGGGGAAAGGAGATATTTCTTAGTGGTATCAATTGCAAACATTCACTAAGCGGTACACTTTTGTGTCAAGGTATTAGTTTACACGGAGCCTGCAAAGAGTTCTTCAAATAACCTTTCTTGCCACCTGCAGGGTTCCCCGGCAGCAGTGATAGATCCAGTTTTTAGGCAGCTATCCAATGGTAGCTACATATTGTTGAATGATCACAGCTGTTGTGGAATGATGCCAGGAAAATCCTATTTAGTTAGTGTGTCAGCCAGGGTCACTTGTTGTATGCAAGTATTGTTTCCTAAAAGTAAGACAGACGGGGATTCGCCGCTATGGCATTCACTGAACATCTCTTCTATTCGAATTGATATTTTAAGTAGACTAAAAGCCCTTCTTTTACAAAAAACTGTGCCACTGACCTCGACCAAAGAAACGTATGATCTGCAAGTTGCTAGGTCCTATGCGGAGATACATGCCCTATTATCAACAAACTGCCCAATACTTTTCGCAGAAATATTAGGTCATATCGTAAACATGTCTGATACCAGTGGTATTGTAAATGTATTTAAGGTAGTTTTTTCGGGACTGTTAGCACCCTTTGAAGCAGTCCTAGGCATTTTTCCAAATTTTGTGCACTCTGTGTTCGGTGGCCTGCCTCCCATCTTGGGACTCGTAGCAGGGATACTATTTTTATTACTTCTGCTCCTATATGGAAAGTCCAGTCACCAGCGATACCCAGATTACCATAGAAAATGCTCTTCTGGCGATGCAGTATCGTGACCGAATAACACAGATTCTTGGCTTGGCTCGTTTAAGAGATCTGAATACCACATGGTTCCTTTAGTTCAGACCAATCTGGCAAGATTGCATCTTACCTGTTCTACGATGCCTACTTTGTGGAGAGGAATGCGTGTTAGCCGTTTGTTTGACACTTCTATCAGCACTGCCAATGGATGGTGACGCTTTGCTAGGTCCGGTAGTGGCTCATGCATTGTGTTGTCTCCAGCGGCTACCAATCCTGATGACGGCATTCATTGAGGTCTCACAGACGCAAGCTACTGCCAGTGAGATTCATGGACCAACCGGCACACTGGTACCATATACTGTGAACGTTGCTAATGCGGTTGACGCTGACGGTGATGATTCTCATCTGTGTACAATTGATCTACTTAATGAAGTGGTTCAGCTTTCACCTACTGTGGTAGACGATTTCTTTGCCAGCTTAGACGATTTGATGTTTTCTCCTGACACCGAGATTAACTTTTGAAATTAGCACACAGCTCTGAATTCGACCTTCATTTTTCAACAACAAAGCTTCTAACTTTGGTACTCTATTTTTCTAGTATTTTGATTTGACTTTTTTTCAGAAAAATTGAAACTTTTTTTTTGGGGCGCTAATTAATCTGCTTAAAGTAGAACTATTCTTAGAGAACAAGAAATTCTTTTGAACACTTCCTAGAGACAATATTTGGCCTTGTCCTTAAAAACAATAACAATTTATATATTCTGATATGGAATGGTCTCAACCTGTCTGTAAAACTTAGAGCCATTTAATGAATGTCCATTTAATAATTAATTCAGATAGCATTAAATGTCGTTACATATGCTGTGAATGTCAACTATTGCCTTTAAAAATGCGTGCAGTACCAATACTCATTTTTTGTGTACAACCATTGTCAGATACATTTATGTATTTTTGAGTGGGATTGAAACCCATGCTTTAGTTATGTTTTAGATGCTTATACTTTAGTAATGACGAACTTAATAAGTTGAGTGGGTGTTGTATAGCATTTTAGGACCCCAGTGTAATTTTCTCGATTCATGCCCTTATATAGGTATCATTCACCATATCCTTATATAGGCATTGAAATCATAACCATATTTAGACATAGCTAATGCAGTCCAAATACGGCATGCCTACTTCCACTAGTTCCGAAAATCCACAACGATTTCTTGGAAAACTCGCCTTCAGCAGTCAGGGACTTCCCCGTGCTTGAATATTGATTTATCCAAGAACTCTTGGAGTTTTCAAAGAGCTAAGACCCTTTGATGACGTTATTATGTCCAACCTTACGTCAAACTCGGCACCTTCAAGGTATAAATATGCCCACTAGCCCAAGCAAGCACACAGTGGTTTGGAGCAGTTCGACTATCTACTTGCCCGATGCAGCTCGTTACAGCAAGTGCCGAAGGAAGCCGAGCCTCCAGCAGATACACTCAGAGAGACGCTGTCATTTCTCCTGCCGAGAAATCCAGCTCCAGTGTTTCCAAGCTCCCCTTGCGTGGTGTCGGAAAATTGAGTCCTGAGAGAGAGATACCAGACCTCCTTCATTCTAAACCAAGGTACGGAGCTGATTAGACCCTAAGAGAAATCTTGGATAGATTCTTGGCAAAAGAATACTAAAACTAAGCTACACCTCACTTACTTCTTCCCCCGTACTAGACCTAGGTTAGGTACATCGGGTTTGGCGTATTTTAGAAGCACCAGTTGAGTACTTTTTAGTATTTATGTGTGTTACTTTATATGGCTTAGAAAGCATACCATGCTTTCACAGTATTATTTTATAATACTATTCTTACTGTACGCATTGTACTTTGCAACCAGCATTACGATTGTAGCAGTTCATTTCTTCTGCATGAGAAAGAAGACTGTTCCATAAATACTTTTATTAAAAACGCCTGTCTCTCTATTTCTCTGCACCTCTGGTGAAATGAAGCATGCACGATTGACTGAGTGAAATAACTATCTATTGTTTCTGCGACTCTAGAGATATGTTTCTTATTCTTGGGAAAGAAAGTTGTCATGTTTATGCGGTTGTCAGAAACTAATCACTTCTTGTTTATTCAAGAAAGTTTCTAGTGACCTCTGAGCTAGCTGGCACTCACAATTAAGTCTAATATGTTCGATAGAGACCTAGTCGACCTCAGTCCTAAGTCTAATCTATAGGATATATTATTCCAATGCGCAGAGCCTATTGGGAATATAGGAACTACACTACAGTTTGGGCTGTGACGCTGCTCACTTGTTGCCTGCAATTGCACATGAAGGAGCAGATTTACAAGTTCTGGCGCATTTCTGCAAATCAGCAGGGATGCGTGAGAAAAGATGCGACACACAATCATTTACAATGCGGCGCACCGTGGCACAAGGATAGGGCGATGTGTGTCGCATCCTGTGGCGTAAGGGTGACGCATTGCTGGAGTCGTGTCGTAGTATGTAACCTCTGTTGAAATGCATTGGGCAGAAACCATTTACACAACACAAGTGTGGGAGCCATCTTATAGCAAGTGGGTGAACATTTACATGGAAACAAAGCTATAATGGAATCTAAAATATTTTTTGATTCAGGGGCGCGGGAGATGTTGTGTGGCTACTAACATGCCCAGAATAGTTCCTATACTGTACCCTTGTTTCTGGACCTCTACATAAACCAGAGGTCTGTAGTTGTGCCTTGACTGGCCCCAGTATTTCCATAAGGCAGAATACAGCTGATGCTTCAGGCCACAACCAGACCGTGGCTCCAAATCAAATGAAAAGGATAAGAATTGGCATTGTAAAATTAGTGTTGGGGGAGCGCTCCAAGGGCAAAATGTTATTTTACCTGAAGAGTTAATAATCCTGCCACCGTTGCTGGCTCTTTTGTGCTTCTGCAATGGATGGCAACTTCAGGCTGGTTGCATCCATCAAGTATTACTTGATGTTGTCGAGTCTGCTGGCATGTAGCTGGTATTATATTAGTCTTAAAAGAGAAACCACAACGTGACACTTGTGAATGTGGGAAGATGACCCTTCCTGTCATTAAAGTTAGCCAGAGGACAATTATTCAACTTCTCTTGTTGGTTTTAACCAACTTTTTTATGTCTGTAACTACTGTAATATTTTATCATCATTTTAAAATACCATTTTACTCGCCTGCTTCTTTTCTCGCACCTCAAGTCTGAACCTCCATTGTAACTTTACGGCAGGAACCATATGCAATGCGGTTGATGCTGCTTCCACTTACACTATGACAAAAGTAGTGTGGAAATATTGTATCAGGTGCAGTTGTGAACCTGGGGTCCTTCACAGGGGGTCCACTATTTCACATTCATATTTTGTCCCCCCCCCCCCCCCCCCAATTAAATGTGAGTAGGCTACTATACATTTCAAAGTATTTTACATTCTGCCTGAGTCAGTCAGCCTTCAGCTGCGGGCCAGCTACAGTATCGAGCACCAACAGCTAAGGAGGGTCCTGTGTATAACATACATGCCTCAGGAGGTGGAGCTTAACAATATTGACACCGTAGTACTCGTTGTCAGAAGCCAGCACACTGGGCCCAAGTGCACGTGTCGCAGACGCCAACTGGATGATAGTGAGGCAGCTGAGTGAAGCCGATGTAAACTGCACTGATCTCAAGGTCACTGTTGAAGCCCACCACAGAGCAGAATAAAAAGGTTCCTTACCACTGAAGTGCTACCATGCACAATCAAGCCGATGAGGGGGACACTGTGTGACGTAGATTAACCAGGACACTCCGGGAGTACTGCACTTACAAACGAGCTGTAGATGCTTCTAATGCTGGCCCACAGGGCCCTGTTCTTCAAATATGACCTACTGGGGATCCAGGACCAGCTGTCAGTATCTCTCCTGATGTCACATGTCTCACTCGCTGTAGTGCTGGCAAAGTCTCCAGCAAGGTGTCCGACTCCCCGCAGCCGCGGGTGGGCATTTACTCACTGCGCTGGTTAGTTGTTGGGCAGGGCCTATCGGGACCACCATGAGCTTCACAGGAAGGCGGAGATGGCCACCCAAGCCGCCAGGCTGCGCACCATGCCGCCTGCCCGCAGTCCCGCCGGCGATTCACTGGAGCTGCAGACACCACACGCCGGGGTGTACAGGCACACGACGGTGTTGTTGGGACAGGGGCTGCAAGCAAGGGAGGCCGCTCAGCTAAGATTCCACCGCCCAGCGTGAGTGTGATCCGGGCCTTGCACCACGGCTACACTCGCTGCACAAGTCAAGTCAAGTCAAGTCAGAGATTTATATAGCGCGCTACATACCCAGAGGGTCTCAAGGCGCTTGAGGAGGGGAAGGGAGTTACTTGTCGAATATCCAGGTTTTAAGTTGCTTTCTGAATGCTAGGTGGTTCTGTGTGAGACGTAGGTGGGTGGGGAGTGAGTTCCAGGTTTTAGCTGCGAGGTAGGAGAAGGATCTCCCTCCCATGGTGGATTTGTTGATGCGAGGAATGGTAGCAAGGGCTTGGTTGGAAGATCGTAGCTGGCGAGGGGGGTGTAGAAGGAAAGTCGTGTGTTGAGGCATTCGGGTCCAAGTTTGTAGAGTGCTTTGTGAGCGTGGGTTAGGAGTCGTAAAGTAATCCTCTTATTCATGGGGAGCCAGTGGAGGTTTTTCAGGTGGCTGGAGATATGGTCTTTGCGTGGGATGTCTAGTATGAGTCTGGCTGATGCGTTCTGGATGCGTTGGAGTTTTTTCTGGAGTTTTGTGGTGATACCGGCGTATAGGGTGTTTCTGTAGTCCAGGCGACTTGTAACCAGTGCATGGGTGACTGTCTTTCTGGTTTCGGTGGGGATCCAGCAAAATGTTTTTTTGAGCATGCGGAGGATGTTGAAGCATGAAGATGAGACTGCGTTGACTTGTCTGTTCATCGAGAGGGAGGAGTCCAGGATGACGCCCAGGTTTCGTGCGTGGTCCGTCGGGATGGGTGCTTTTCCAAGGGCCTCTGGCCACCAAGAGTCGTCCCAAGCGGAGGGGGAGGTGCCTAAGATAAGGACTTCTGTTTTGTCTGAGTTCAGTTTCAGACGGCTGTGCTTCATCCACTCTGCTACTTCTTTCATGCCTTCATGTAGGTTGGTTTTGGCGGTGTTGGGGTCTTTGGTGAGTGATAGGATCAGTTGGGTGTCGTCTGCATATGAGATGATGTTGAGGTTGTGTTGGCGAGCGATGGTCGCGAGGGGGCTCATGTATACATTGAAGAGGGTGGGGCGAAGAGAGGAACCTTGGGGTACGCCGCAGATGACTTCAGTGGCCTCGGACTTGAATGGTGGGAGGCGGACTCTCTGGGTTCTTCCGGTGAGGAATGAGGTAATCCATTCCAGTGCTTTTCCTTGGATCCCGATGTTATTGAGTCGCTGTAGGAGAGTGCTATGGCAGACTGTGTCGAAGGCTGCGGAGAGGTCGAGGAGGATGAGGGCGACTGTGTCTCCATTGTCCAGTAGAGTTCGAATGTCGTCTGTTGCTGCGATGAGTGCGGTCTCCGTGCTGTGTTTGGCTCGGAAGCCGGACTGTGAAGAGTCGAGGGATTGGTTGCTTTCGAGGAAGGCGGCAAGCTGGGTGTTGACGGCTTTCTCGATGACTTTGGCCGGGAATGGTAGGAGCGAGATGGGGCGGTAGTTTTTGAGTTCGGTGGGATCCGGTGTGGGTTTTTTCAGAAGGGCGCTGAGTTCGGCGTGTTTCCAACTTTCCGGGAAGGTGGCGAAGTTGAGGGAGCAGTTGATGACGTCTCGGAGGTGAGGTGCTATGATGGAGTCTGCTTTGTTGAAGATGTGGTGAGGACATGGGTCTGTGGGGGATCCTGAGTGGATGGAGTTCATCAGGCGGATGGTGTCCTCGGTGGAGATTGGGTTCCAGTTGTTAAGGATGTTCGAGGGGGGTGCAGGTGCGGCAGAAGTTTGGGTGGGATGGTCTCCGGGTTGGATGTCGAAGCTGTTGTGGATGTCTGCAATTTTGTTGTGGAAGAATGAGGCTAGGGAGTCGCAGAGGGCTTGAGAGGGGGTGATGTCGTTGGAGTTGGCTGAGGGGTTGGTGAATTCTTTGACGATGTTGAATAGTTCCTTGCTGTTGTGGGCGTTGTTGTCTAGTCGGTCTTTGAATGCGGCTTTCTTGGCCGTCCGGATCAGTTGGTGGTGTATGCGGGTGGCGTTTTTGAAGGTGTCCCTGGTGCTGGTGTTTGGGTCTTTTTTCCAGGCCTTCTCGAGGGAGCGGCACAGTTTCTTCGATTTCTTAAGATCATCATTGAACCAGGAGGCGTTTTTGCTGCCGAGTTTGATTTGACATTTTTTCGGCGGTGCTAGGATGTCGGCGCTGTTGGATAGCCATTGGGTGAGGTTAAACGCTGCTTGGTCGGGGTTTGAGGAGTGGGCAGGTGGGTTTTGAAGAAGCGATGAGGAGATCTGGTCGATGGTGATTTTGTTCCAGTTTCTTCGTAGAGTAGGTTGAGGTCGGTTGTGAGTGGTGGTTTTATTGTAGAAAAAGTGTACACAGCTGTGGTCCGTCCACTGGAGGGTGGTGGTGTGACTGAAGGAGACATGTTTGCTGGAGGTGAAGATGGGGTCGAGTGTATGACCTGCGATGTGGGTGTGCGTAGAGACAAGTTGTTTGAGTCCGAGGTTGGCGAGGTTGTCCCGAAGGGAGGTGGTGTTGCTGTCGTTGCTCTTTTCCAGGTGAAAGTTGAGGTCTCCCATTAGGATGTATTCCTCGGAGGGGAGGGCGTGTGGGGAGATGAAGTCGGTGATAACGTCACTGAATTTTGCACGGGGTCCTGGAGGCCTGTAGAGGAGAGTGCCTCTGAGTGTGGTCTTGGGGTCGGTGTGGATCTGGAAGTGAAGGTGTTCAGCGCTAGCGAGGTTGACGTCTGAGCTGGTTGAGATGCGGATGGAGTTCTTATGGACGATAGCGATGCCTCCTCCTGTTTGGTCGATGCGATCCTTGCGGATGATCTTGTATCCTTCCGGGATGGCAATGGTGATGTCATGGGCTGATGAGGCGTTCATCCATGTTTCTGTCAGGAAAGCGACGTCGGGAGAGATGGTGTCTAGTAGATTCCAAAGTTCGGTGGCGTGTCTGTGGACTGAGCGGGTGTTGAGCAGGATGCATTTTAGGTGGTTGGTGTCGGGTCTCTTCTTGGTATCGGTGGATGAGGAGTTGGTTTTGGTGCCGTCGAACTTGCAGGAGTTGCATGAGAAGGGTCCATGGGTGTGTCCAGGAGCGGCTTGGACGCAGGTGGCGGAACGGCCGGGGTTAAGGGCTAGGAGGGTGGTGGCATCGTAAGTAATGCGGGGGAGGTAGGAGGTACGAAGGCCAGGGGGTATGGCGCTGGGCGCGCTCCAGGCGCGGACGGGCATAGACGGGCTTACCTTTGGCGCGACTGGGGCGCGAACGCTGCGCGTGAACGCTGCGCGAAAGTGCATCTGTCATATATGGGTAGTGGAGGGGGAGGGGCGAGGGGGGTCAGCTGGGAGCGGGGTGGAGCTATGGGCAGGGAGGCACAAATAACAACAAACCAACAAAATGGCGGCAATGGGGTAATTGACCAGGACTGGCGTCCGATCTGCAGTGTCTGTAGCACAAATGGCAGTGGAGTTGGCAATCGGGCAGCGGAAGACTGCAGGCAGCACGAGACACACAGTATCTGTCTAGCGCTGCTTTCGAAGGTGCCTCCGCTATTATTTAAATATTAAAGGGCGGGCGGGGCAATTGCACGCTAACTCAATACGCCGAAAGTTAAGCAAATAAACAGTTACAAATATATGCAGCAGTCTATCAGAGGCGGGCGGGGCAATCACACGCTATCCCAAAACGCCGAAAGCTAAGCAAATAAGCAGTTACAAATATATGCAGCAGTCTATCAGAGGCGGGCGGGGCAATAATATATGCAGGCTGAGGCAGTGCGAGGGCTTGTAGAGCTACGATACCGGTCAGGAGCAGCGGGAGGAGCGGCCGTTTCTGCCAGCCAGGTCACAGGGCCTCCTCCGCGACCTGGTAGTTCCGTGCAGGGGTTCCTTACGGGCTCTCCACTGGTTGAGAACAGCACCAGGGCCACCGCCTCTCCGTAGGGTTTCTGTTCTTGCTGGGGGTAGTGGGGCATATTACCAACAACTAGCGATGATTATCGCTATGTTGGTTTAGCGGCAATATTAATATCGCCGAGCTTCGCCGATTTTTATCGCTTCGAAGCCTTGCTATTATCAAGGTTTATCTCCTAAGCGATAAAAATTGGCCGAAATGCATGAATATCGCTGTAAAGTCAGCAATATTCATGCATTACCGAGCAAATGCTCTTAGCCATGTTATCCACCAACTATTGGATGTGTGTGTGTATTTGAGCTTGTAAAGCGCACTGCTACTCATAGGTTTCCTGGAGCTGTATAACGCTGGGGAACCCATCCTGGCTTTCCCTGTGAGATGGTCCCTACTGGGCACCCCCAAGGTGAAGCCAGGCATCCCCGGCGTTGATGGGGCCGTTTGTGGAGATTAAGCAAGCTATTGCCCAGAGTTGCTGAGTGGGACCCATGGTTAGAGTGACACCGAAGGGGAGATTTATCGAGGCCGCTGAATTGAACCCTGGTCCCGGGCCGACCTCTGCTTCTGGGTCTGCCGCCTCTAACCAGTGAGCCACACTACTCCACATGGATAACATGGCTAAGAACTGCTCAGGGGCAGGCGGTAGCTTTTGGAGATAATCACGCTTAGCGCGATTATTTCCAAAAGTTGGTAATAGGAGATAGAGATGTTAGTGACTGTTTCCAGTCGCTAACATCTTGGCACGCCCACTTTGCATGTCATTAGCGATAATTATCGCTGACATGCAAAGTGGGCACCTAAATGCCCGCTATCTCCTACTAGCTGTCGCTAACTGGTGTTAGCGACATCTAGGTAATAGGACGATACAATTATCGCCGCTTTAGCGGGAAAAATTCCCGCTAAAGCGGCAATAATGCCCTTGGTAATATGCCCCAGTGTGTGTTATTTCGGGAAAAAAATGCGATGTCAAAGCATGCGGGGTGTTTGTTGCACATTCACAAAGACAAAGACACCCCACAGAATGCATATGTTGTGAACACAGCCAGTCAATCCTACACTATCAGCCTTATTCATGAAGGGGCCGTTTTGCGAGCCCCTAATAGCGAATCATAGCGATTCGCTATTAAGGACTCGCAAAACGGTAATCATGTAGGAATCGCATAATAAAATGCGATTCCTACTGATTCCTTATTTGCGATTAGCAAATTGCTAATCGCAAATAAGGAATAACTGGCCCATAGGAATGAATGGGGAGTATTCCTTATTTGCGATTAGCAATTAGCTAATCGCAAATAAGATTGCGATTTGAAGGGTGTCAGGGGTGTCCACAGGACACCCTGTAGCACCCCTCAAATGATCTGTGACACAGGTGTTGCACACACGCATGTCCAAAGGACATGTGTGTGTGTAACATGCAACTCAGAAAAATGCATTTAAATGCATTTTTCTGAGTTTTCGCAATTTACCGCGAGGTCTGACCTCGCGGTAAATTGCGCCTAGAAATAGCGAAATCGCAAATTGAAATAGGATGTTGAATAGCATTTAAGGAATCTCAAATAGAGATTCCTTAAATGTCATTTCCTCGCACATTTGCGACATCGTAATTAGCGATTTTTGCTTTTGGGATGCTGAATCCCAAAAGCAAAAATTGCACTCGCAAAGGGCCGGATTCTCAGAATCCGGCCCTTTGCGAGCCGATTTAGCCTTCATGAATAAGGCTGTTTATCACTTCATCTGAGCCTGGTCTGCAGGTTCTTGATAGCTGGGCACCTGACAGTTGGCAGGAGCTGTGCAGCAATGCACCACCCGGCACCGTGCCACAATGCACCAGAGGCAGGCTGCACCACCCGGCACCATGCCACAATGCACCAGAGGCAGGCTGCACCACCCGGCACCGTGCCACAATGCACACCAGAGACAGGCAGCACCACCTGGCACCGTGCCACAATGCACCAGAGGCAGGCTGCACCACCCGGCACCATGCCACAATGCACACCAGAGAAAGGCTGCACCACCCGGCACCATGCCACAATGCACACCAGAGAAAGGCTGCACCACCCGGCACCATGCCACAATGCACACCAGAGACAGGCGTGCGCTTTACGAATACCAACAACGCCGCATCCAAGCTTGTTGTGAAAGGCCCTCGAATTTCAGTTTAGACAATGCATTTTGAAAGTAACAAGGTAGTGTTGGTGCAAGTGTGCATCTCATATCAAACTTGTTTAGTTTCAGTTAACTGTCAAACACGCAGGACAGCGACCAGAAGTCCAGCACAAACTTAGTATCCCTTATTTTGCATACTTCCGCTGACCACACTTCCTGCCAGGGCCACTCTTCGTTCTCCTTGGCACCTCCATGCCCCTGCCCTTATTCTAAACAGCGCTTTCGGGCACTCTGGCCCAATGCGAGAAGGCAGAAACATAAATGGTAGTTTTTACCGGTTATGTTTCTGCCTTCTCACACCGCGAGAAAGTAGTGGGCCCACGCCCCACGCCCCAATGGGGGAGCCGCCACTGCGTTTTAAATGAACTAAAGTAAACAAATAGAAAACAGGCAGCAGTAGTCAGTGAGAGCAGAGCCTGTGCCACGCTCATGGGATCCGCTAGCAACGATACACGCACTAGATATTGTACTTCTAGTGAACATACTGTTGCCAGTTGATGGCGTAAACGTGGCACAGGCTCCGTGGTCAATGACTGATGCTTCTGTATAGTCAGCATACCCTCCCATGTCACGCCGAACCAAGTAAGCGCCGGCATGCCCAGACTGACCGTCCTGCATATAGTCAAATAAGATATTCTAGAAGCAGTGTTTATTGCAGGTGGTTACTCTCGTGTTTACATTCCTATGTGACACGATTCTAGCATGTCTATCTTCGTACTAATGTCAGACATTCCCTCCAGGAAATGCCTTCCAAAAATTTCTAAACGTGAGTCTCACTGTCACACAAAGTACGAGTGAAACTTTTTTTGTAAAAATATACTTTATTTAAAATATTTGTCAGGTTTACATTTTAAGCAGTCCCTTATATTTGGGTGCTGTACATTTAACCATTCTCAAAGAAGCGCATCGGGCTATCTTTGGTGGTTTTCCATCAAGATTTCTCATTTTACCCATCCAGACCAACTCCTGATTTTCCAGGTTTCCTTTGCCCACTCTTGTCCAAATCTATGGGTGTCTATGCACATGTAAGAGAACATTTTAGTGAAAACAAGTTTTTGGCATTCTTTTTCCGTGATTGCTTGGTGTTTGTACAAGGAAAGGTTCCTGTTTTCCCACATCGCCTCTTTCACGCAGTTTATTATTCTCCATAGTGTCCTTTCTTTATTTGCATTGCAATTCATGCCCAACCCATATAGAACCAGTTCATAGGACAGGGATGCCTGTCCTGTTAATTCTTTAATGAGCTGTCCCATTGCCTTCCACATGCTTTGTGCTCCGCCGCAGTTCCAAATGAAGTGCATCAGGGATTCATCTGCTGCACAGCCTGGTGTTGGGCATCTTGCTGTTTTTGCCAGTTTCCTTGCATGTTGGAATTGTTTCACGGGTAGGCATTTGGATACCATCATCCATGCCAAGTCTTTCTGGGAGTTTGTCAAGTCTTTGTGGTTCACCATCTCCCAAACCTTCCCTGATTGCTTCTCTGATAAGTTGTTTACCATTGTCACTGAGTCTGTTTCTTTCAGTTCTTTGCTTAAGGCCATCCGGGGTGTGATGTCCTTAGCTTGGATTTGTCTCTCTTTCAGCTTCTTGAAGAAAGGCTTGATGCCTTTGTACGCAGGGGGTGGTTCTAGTAAAAAAGGCTTTGTATTGTCCAGATTACATATGCCCTCTCTTGATAAGATGAAGCTTGTAGCAAACAGAGTGTAGGCAGCCACATGTGAGTCTTTCTTTGCATTCCCCAGTATGTTTTTAACAAAATGTGACATCAGGAAGTCATGGAGGTTTGGCAGGTCTTTCCCTCCTTTTGTGGGTAGTTTAAAAACTGTGTCTCTTTTTAGTTTTTCAATTTTTGACCCCCAAAAGAAGTTTGCAAAAAGTCTTTGTGTCACTTTTGTCCACCTGTGTGATGGAGGGAAAATCATGGCAATAAACATCAGGATTGGTAGACATATTGCTTTCAGCACCAAGACTTTCCCTTCCAGGGAAAGTTTTCTTGTCGTCCAGAGCGCCATTTTCTGCTTGAGCTTTGTCTGGATCTTCTCCCAGTTTATTTCTCCCGCCATGTCCTGTGAAAAAAGAATCCCCAGTATTTTTACTGGGTCTTTGGAAGGTTTCACTGGGAGCTGAGACAGTTTGTCCCATTGTCATGCAGTGTGTTTTCTCCACATTCACCTGTAGCCCAGCTGCTAGGGAAAAGAGTTGGGTTATAAGGAAAGTTCTTTTCATGGATCTAGTATCAGTGCAAGCAATGGTGACATCGTCCATGTATGCTACACATTTGACCTGTTTGCCTTGGCTGCCCGGTACCAGAGGGCCAGTTATGCACTTGTCCTTCCTGATGGCACATAGGAGAGGTTCAATTGCACATACAAAGAGTGCCGGTGATAAGGGGCATCCTTGTCTGACCCCCGATTCAATGTGGAACCCCTCAGATAGTGTACCATTTATAAGGACCTGGCTTTCACATCCAGTGTATATTAAGCCAATAGTTTTGATGAAACCTTCTGGGAATCCCATTTTCCTGAGCACTTTGAAAAGGTATTCATGACTTAGGGAGTCAAAGGCTTTCTGGAAATCAAGGGCCAAGATAGCTAGTGGATTCCCCCTGTCTTTCGCTAACCACAAGGTGTCTCTAATGATGGTCAAACTGTCCCAGATTTTCCTTCCTGGGACCGCACATGTTTGGTCTGGGTGCACGATGGAGGCCAGCACCTTTCTGCATCTTCCTGCCAGGACTTTACTTAGGATCTTACTGTCCACATTCAAGAGGGTGATTGGCCTCCAATTGTTGATGTCCAGCTTGTCCCCCTTTTTCTCCAGCAGTTTTATGATGCCCTGTGGAAAGGAGGGGGGTCCCCTGGGCAAGACGGCCTTCCATGGGAGTTTTACAAATCTTTCTGGGGGCTTATTGCAAAGGATTTTTGGTGTTTGTTGAAAGAATGCTTGGAAGTACGAGTGAAACATCACGGAAGAACTGGATACACGCATCACATGCGGAGAAATGCCAGAAACCTTCGTTAGGGTTAAAATATGATCACCTAATAAGGTTAGGGCGAGGCTGCAACGTGTGTCAAACAAATGAGAGTTTGGAACAAAAACGCTCAAAATAATCTGTAAATACAAGATTTAAAACTAGTTATCCATGGTTCGTAGGGATGAAACAGAAGTGACATGAGGGTTTGTATGCAGATTTTCGCAAAGGATTGTGGGCAAGCGGTGACACTCAGTCTTGGCGCGCTGCAGTTGCCTGATCCGCAATGAGGGTTTGTATGCAGATATTACGCAAAGGATTGTGGGAAGGCGGTGTTGCCAGTAGTTTTTGGTCACTGCAGAGTAGGGTGACCAGCCCTCCGTAAATTTGGACCTCAGTCCCTGGTCCATGAGGATCCTTCTTGCAGACGCCTTTTGTTCCTAATTATGGCCACTAGAGGGAGCCAGAAGCCTCAGCCCCCTGATGCGGCCGCCTCACACCCCTCTGAGGACAAGAGCAGCCCCAAATTTCCATATTCAGAGTGACAATGGGGCAGTCTGGGCTGGGACAGGGATAAAAGGTAAAACGCCCATGCTGCAACGTGAGAAAACAGTTTATATAAAGAAGCCTGCGAAACAAGGTAAAAAGAGCGGGTTATAGGGGCATATTACCAAGCAATAGCGGTTAGAGACAAAAATTTACCGCAGCGCTGCGGCGATTTTTACCGCAAATAAACCTTGGTATTACCAAGGTTTAACGCAAATGCGGTAAAAATCGCCGCAAAGCATGAATATCGCTGAAAAGTCAGCGATATTCATGCATTAGCGAGCTAATGCTCTTAGCCATGTTATCCACCTCCCATTGGATAACATGGCTAAGAACTGCTCAGGGCAGGTGTTAGCTTTTGGAGATATTCGTGCTTAGCGCGAATATCTCCAAAAGTTGGTAATAGGAGATAGCGATGTTAGCAACTGTTTTCAGTCGCTAACATCTTGGCACGACCACTTTGCATCTCATTAGTGATAAATATCACTGACTTGCAAAGTGGGGCCCAAGATGGTCGTTATCTCCTACTAGCTGTCGCTAACTGGTGTTAGCGGCAGCTAGGTAATAGGGAGATAATTTTATCTCAGCTTTCTTGGCTTTTAAAGCCAAAAAAGCGGAGATAAACCCCCTTGATAATATGCCCCATAGTTCTTTCTCTGGCTGAGCTTTTTCAACATTATATTCAACAAAGCCATGGTTGCTGCTTTTTTAATTTAAGCAACTAACAACGATTGACAAAGCCAATAGTCCGGCCTGTTGTTGTTGTAATGATAGGTTGTAATGATACTTGCTGTATTATATATCTGGATACAATGACAGACACAACATAATACTAGTCGGGTGGGCAGAACACTATGCTTGCCCCCCCTGGAGCGACCCTCCTTGCCCCCCCTGCGGACGCCCATGAAAACCGTGACTTCAAGACGGGGGTTTCACTCTCTTTCCTCTCCTTTCTTCTATTCGCTTCCCTGTGAAATGGATCCCAAAAAGAGATGCTTTTGCTGGAAATGTTGCATTTTAATTTCAAAGTGCAGCATTGGGAATAAAAGGCTAAAATATGAAAAATAGATAAATAATAAAGTAAGACAGAGTGGTAGCAAAGTGGCAAAACTGATTTTATTCACACTGAAACACATTAGCGCAACTTTTACAGAGTTTGCCAGTGAAGCGCTATTTTTGTTTTCTTGACTTTGTTTTCCCTGGACTTGGAACTAGTGCACCAATCCTGGAGGTACTGCAATGTGTGGATTGGAAAACAAAATGTGTGCTGCGGCTCTGCATCCAGGGATGTGGTCTTTTTACCATACTGCTTACGTTTTGTAAGGATAGAAGCAATGGCCATTGAAATGGGTCCGTTCAGGGCCCTGTAGTCGTGTCCTTAACTTTTCAGGCAAAAGCACTCACTGGTTTTTGAATAGTGAGTGTAAAAGCATTAAGGTAACCATGTTGTTCCTGCTTACATTTCCCATGGTTTGCTAAATTTTTCATTCCCTATAAGTGTTTGCTTTTTCCAGGATGTTGTTACGTTTTTTTTTGTAGGCCGCATATTGCTCTTGTCTAGTGCGTAATTAAAATTGAGTTGCATCTAGGTGTTTATAGCAGGAACAATTGGGTTGTAGCTGAAGACAGTGGGAGTTTTTTTCAGTGGGGCAGTACAGTGTTCAGTGGGGGAGAGGGTGTGGCACTATGGTCAGAGCTGCTGAGTTTGGAACTGGGAACCCGGTTCAGCCTTAATAACCAGTCCACCAGACCACTCTCCTGCGAGAGCACAATCACATGCTAGACCTTAGAAGGCTTCGCAACACCTTAGAAGTCCTGTTTCGCACAAGCAGGTGGACCCTAGCATGACAAGTGTAGGTTAAGGATATGATATTACAACGCGGACTGTTACAACGCATACCGTTACAACGCGGATTTTACAACGCAAATACTATTACAACGCATGTTTTTACAACGAGTACTATTACAACGCAAAATAGTACTGAAATAGGAAAAATACCATTACAACGTAACATATAACAACGTATACCATTACAACGCATATCTATACTACTATTATAAAGAGAGAACTTGCACCTTTTGGCCAGGTAAACTCAGGAACCACAGCACCAATCACAACACCCAATACAGCGTTGGAAAGGGCAGTTGCAGCAGAAGGACATAGGCTATGCAGACGCCCACCATATACATTTAAAATGTAAAAGAACCATGCCAGCAAAGTAGTCCCTTGTGGGCGTGTCTGCATTTGTGCATTGTGCTGTGGGTGTGCGCTGGGGGCGTGACAATCGCTGGGGGCATTCCGTCACGAGTGTTGTTTTTTCTTCCCAGATTCTATACATTCCTGCTCCCTTTAAATAGTAATTCAGTGGTGGTCCCATTCTCTTAGAACCACCCCAAGCATAGTTATGGGCAACAATACAACTAAAATGCCCTGCAAAGCATTATGGGATAAGCTTAGCATAATTTTTAGCATTCATGAAAGGGTTTCAATGTTTTTGAATTTTACTCATCAGGGACATCTTGGGACGACGAGGTGAACTGCAGCTTGATGTATAATATTTTAAATGCTATTGCATGTGCCTCATCAGGGACATCTAGGGACGGCGAGGTGAACTGCAGCTTGATGAATAATATTTAAATGCGATTGCATTTGCCTCATCAGGGACATCTAGGGACGGCGAAGTGAACTGCAGCTTGATGTACAATATTTTAAATGCGATTGCATTTGCCTCATCAGGGACATCTAGGGACAGCGAGGTGAACTGCAGCTTGATATATAATATTTTAAATGCTATTGCATTTGCATCATCAGGGACATCTAGGTACATGAGGTGAACTGCAGCTTGATGTGTAATATTTTAAATGCTATTGCATTTGCCTCATCAGGGACATCTAGGGACCATGAGGTGAACTGCAGCTTGATGTATAATATTTTAAGTGCTATTGCATTTGCCTCTTGGGGACAACTGGGGAGAACGAGGTGAACTGCAGCTCTTTGTAGAAATATTTGGATACTATAATATTCACTTCCCACTGCTAATCTCATCCCATAATGGTTTGCAGGGGTTTGATCTCAAAATCATCACCTCTCTCACTGCTTGCTGGAAGCTAATTTCACTTTTGTGAAATGACTATATGCATTTTAGCATGCAGAAATACTTGGGGCCTTATTTATGAATGCCTTGCGCCGCCCGTGCGTCACTTTTAACATGGGAAAAAGTGACGCATCGGTGGCACAAGGCCTTCATAAATAAGGCCCTTGTTATTTTACCTTGAATATATGAGGTTTCTGTTTTAATAATTGAAAATCTGACGGAACGAAATATTGCGGATTTATTGTACCAAGTTCGCGCCAATTCCGCCCACCCCTACTTTAAATACCCCTGCACCCCATAATCATAACCCACCCTTACTCTATAAAATACCCCAACACCCTTAAACACTAACCCATCTTAACCCTATAAATATACCCTGTACCCCAAAACCCAAACCTATCCCTAAACCCTAAAAATACCCCTGTAACCCAAAACCAAAACCTAGCCCTGAACCCTATAAATACCACTGTACCTCAAAACCCAAACATACCCCTGAACTCTAAAAATATCCCTGTACCCCAAAACCCAAACCTACCCCTGAACCATAAAATACCCCTGTACCATCTAGGGACCATGAGGTGAACTGCAGCTTGATGTATAATATTTTAAAGGCCTTTGCATTTGTCTCTTGGGGACAACTGGGGAGAACGAGGTGAACTGCAGCTCTTTGTAGAATTATTTGGATACTATAATATTCACTTCCCACTGCTAATCTCGTCCCATAATGGTTTGCTGGGGCTTGATCTCAAAATCATCACCTCTCTCACTGCTTGCTGGAAGCTAATTTCACTTTTGTGAAATGACTATATGCATTTTAGCATGTAGAAATTCTTGGGGCCTTAATTATGAAGGCCTTGCGCCGCCGGTGCGTCACTTTTCACATGGGAAAAAGTGACGCATCGGTGGCACAAGGCCTTCATAAATAAGGCCCTTGTTATTTTACCTTGAATATATGAGGTTTCTGTTTTAATAATTGGAAATCTGATGGAACGAAATATTGCGGATTTATTGTACCAAGTTCGCGCCAATTCCGCCCACCCCTACTTTAAATACCCCTGCACCCCATAATCATAACCCACCCTTACTCTATAAAATACCCCAACACCCTTAAACACTAACCCATCTTAACCCTATAAATATACCCTGTACCCCAAAACCCAAACCTATCCCTAAACCCTAAAAATACCCCTGTACCCCAAAACCAAAACCTACCCCTGAACCCTAAAATACCCCTGTACCCCAAACTAGCCCATAACCCTTAAAATACCCCTGTGCCCCAAAACCCAAACCTACCCCTGAACCCTAAAAATTCCCCTGTACCCCAAAACCCAAACCTAGCCCAGAACCTTAAAATACCCCTGTATCCCAAAACCCAAACCTAGCCCAGAACCTTAAAATACCCCTGTATCCCAAAACCCAAACCTACCCCTGAACCCTAAAAATACACCTATACCCCAAAACCCAAACCTAGCCCTGAACCCTAAAAATACCCCTGTACCCCATAACCCAAAACTATATCTGAACCATTAAAATACCCAAACACCCCAAAACATATACCTCAGTACCCCAAAACATATACCCCTATACCCATACATGCCTTATCCAAACATTTTTTTAAAACATGCTTTTACCATTCATGCATTTACAACGACTTTCGTTGTAAATGTATGCGTGGTAAAAGCATATAAAATGTAATGCCATGCGTTATAATGGCATTGCGGAGTCATGGTACTTTCGTAATGAAAGTATGCAGAGTGATGGTATGCGGAAAGAAACTTGTGCAATAATGGGTGTTTACCCTCCCCCGTAAGTACATTGGTGGCACGGCGGCCCACATCTCCAGCAACATACTCATATGTTTTCACCACCAATTGGAAAAATGCACAGGTCTCTCTCATTGATGCCCAGCACCGACATACACTTTTAGACACACCTCCCACCACAAGTTCTAGACTTGCGAACTTTAGAGATGGGGAGCTACGTTAGAATCTCGGCATCAGCTCAACATCCTGTGATTCCAGGCAAATCGCTTTGTATACCCGTGCCTACCACAAATCAATGTGTTCTTCTGTAATGTAAATTGTGCTCATGGCATGTTGCCGAGTTCGCGCTATATAATATTGCAAGGAAAATAAAGTAGGGAAACTCGAGTTCACACACTACTGAACGCGCACTCTTAAGTGCATCAGCAGTGCACTGTGAATCGGAGCATTTCACAGGCCTGTCACAGATAAGAAATGCTATCAAAATGAAATCCTACAAAACAATATACTACTGACCGGCAGCAATTCATACCCGGACAACGTCGGGACGGGCTGCTAGTATATATATATAAAAATTCTTTGTATAATGAAACCTGGCACGGGATGCAGGGAAAATAGGGGTTTTGGGTGGGTAAGTGTATTAAAAAACGGCATGAAAAACTACCATATTATGACGAATACCAATTAATTATTTATTAATTTATTACTCGAGTATTTTTTTAAAAAATATATATAAATATATATTTATTATTTCCTTTGTAAAATAAAACCTGGCACGGGATGCAGGGAAAATAGGGGTTTTTGGGTGGGTAAGTGTATTAAAAAACGGCATAAAAAACTACCATATTATGACGAATACCAATTAAATATTTATTAATTTATTACTCGAGTATTTTTTTTTAAAAAATATATAAATATATATTTTTTATTTCCTTTGTAAAATAAAACCTGGCACGGGATGCAGGGAAAATAGGGGTTTTGGGTGAGTAAGTGTATTAAAAAACGGCATGAAAAACTACCATATTATGACGAATAGCAATTAATTATTTATTAAGTTATTACTCGAGTATTTTAAAAAAAATATATAAATATATATTTTTTATTTCCTTTGTAAAATGAAACCTGGCACGGGATGCAGGGAAAATAGGGGTTTTGGGTGGGTAAGTGTATTAAAAATCGGCATGATAAACTACCATATTATGATGAATACCAATTAATTATTTATTAAATTATTACTCGAGTATTAAAATTAATACTCGAGTCCTTAAATTAATACTTCGATTAGTAAAAATGATATTATTTTACTTAATCCCTTTTTTTAAATACTAAAATATACACATTTGTATTAGTATACACGAAATGTAATTTTCCGATTAAAACAAACAGATATATAGGATTCATGGACGCCATTTTGAAAAGGTATCACAATATTTAGTCCTACTATTCTTTCAATGAATAAATACCACAACACATTAGCCAAAATGGATGCCAAAACGGCAAACATAACGCTATATAAACTATTTAAAATTGACTTTTAAATTATATGTTCTCAGAGAAATATATGTAAACTTAAAAACGATTTCCAGCGCATATTTTTACAATTAATTTTGTGATACTACACCAAACTTATAAATAGTAGTGAGACACCATTTTGAAATTAGTTGATCCTCAACTACCCGAGAGAGCAGACGTGAAATATCATTCTGTGACCTTTTTACCCTGTCATCCCAGTTAAAGTTACTGATCTACTTCATAGAGCGATTACCAACGATTTACAAGTAAGTAACGTTTACTGAAAACGTTAAATGAATAAATAAATATATACTCAAATAATATGAACTATATTTCTTATTTAAAATGTAATTAAATATAGGGAAAATATTACTGGGAATAAATAAAGATAAACGAAAAATATTTACATTTCTTAAAAAAAAATCCAATTTATATTAACACAAAAAATAAAATAAAATTATTTTTGAGAAGAAAACGTCATTTTAATTATATACGATAGCAATAATATATTCGTAATTTATTATATTTCTTTTAGAATTAACTTCAAAAGAGTTAAGAACGAGAGACCGAAATATTTCATTTATTTTGAAAACCGACCCGTTTTTGAAAGTTTAAAAAAGGTAGATCATCATTTTTCATTACATACATTTAATATTCAATATGTGTAAAAGTTCGCATTACGAATAAACATTGTATATTTTTTCTCACAGAAATATTACTTCTAAATTATATCTCCATTCATAACTGGCCCCAAATACATATTCGACATCGTTTTAAAAGGTAATAAACATATTTTGTTATCAAACTAAACACTGCATTTTGATTCCCCCCAAAAATCAGTAAACACGGAAAAAGTTTATATTATTTTTTTTAACGTTTCAGATAAAAACACCAATCTCTGAAAAAAATAAAACAAACTGCAAAAGAAAGAACCGATTTCTGCTAATCAAACATCGATAACGAAAAGTAAGTGAAAAACAGTTTTCATTATATATATATAAATCAAGCAAAAACAGCAAATAATGCTAGATAGTGTAAAGGAACAAATACATATTTCAACTCTAGGTAAGTGCAGCACTGAATAAAGTGTATAATAGTTTACAAGTGTAAATTGCTATGCAAAGTCCCGGTAAGTGCTGCAGTAGAGAAAGTGCAGGATAGTCTAGAGGGGTAAATTACTATTCCATCTCCTGGTAAGTGCTGCAGTATGGAAAGTGCAGGATAGTCTAGAGGCGTAAATTACTATTCCAACTCCAGGTAAGTGCAACAGTAGGGAAAGTGCTGGATATTAATGAAACATATCAAATAATAATCTTACTCCTTGAAAGTGCTGCTGTAGGAAAAGTGCAGGATAGTCTAGAAGTGTAATTTACTATTCCAACTCCAGATAAGTGCAACAGCAGGGAAAAGGCTGGATAGTTAAGGAACATTTAAAATACTATTACCACTCCTGGTAAGTGCTACAGTACATAAAGTGCAGCATAGTCTAGAAGTGTAAATTACTATTCCAACTCCTGGTAAGTACTGCAGTATGGAAAGTGCAGGATAGTCTAGAGGCGTAAATTACTATTCCAACTCCAGTTAAGTGCAACAGTAGGAAAAGTGCTGGATAGTTAAAAAACATGTAAAATACTATTACCACTCCTGCTAAGTGCTGCAGTAGAGAAAGTGCATGATAATCTAGAGGTGTAAATTACTATTCCCACTCCAGGTAAGTGCAACAGTAGGGAAAGTGCTAGATATTAATGAAACATATCAAATAATAATCTTACTCCTTGAAAGTGCTGCTGTAGGAAAAGTGCAGGATATTCTAGAAGTGTAATTTACTATTCCAACTCCAGATAAGTGCAACAGTAGGGAAAAGGCTGGATAGTTAAGCAACATTTAAAATACTATTACCACTCCTGGTAAGTGCTGCAGTACATAAAGTGCAGCATAGTCTAGAAGTGTAAATTACTATTTCAACTCCTGGTAAGTGCTGCAGTAGGGAAAGTGCAGGATAGTCTAGAAACGTAAATTGCTATTCCAACTCCAGTTAAGTGCAACAGTAGGAAAAGTGCTGGATAGTTAAAAAACATGTAAAATACTATTACCACTCCTGCTAAGTGCTGCAGTAGAGAAAGTGCATGATAATCTAGAGGTGTAAATTACTATTCCCACTCCAGGTAAGTGCAACAGTAGGGAAAGTGCTAGATATTAATGAAACATATCAAATAATAATCTTACTCCTTCAAAGTGCTGCTGTAGGAAAAGTGCAGGATAGTCTAGAAGTGTAATTTACTATTCCAACTCCAGATAAGTGCAACAGTAGGGAAAAGGCTGGATAGTTAAGCAACATTTAAAATACTATTACCACTCCTGGTAAGTGCTGCAGTACATAAAGTGCAGCATAGTCTAGAAGTGTAAATTACTATTCCAACTCCTGGTAAGTACTGCAGTATGGAAAGTGCAGGATAGTCTAGAGGCGTAAATTACTATTCCAACTCCAGTTAAGTGCAACAGTAGGAAAAGTGCTGGATAGTTAAAAAACATGTAAAATACTATTACCACTCCTGCTAAGTGCTGCAGTAGAGAAAGTGCATGATAATCTAGAGGTGTAAATTACTATTCCCACTCCAGGTAAGTGCAACAGTAGGGAAAGTGCTGGATATTAATGAAACATATCAAATAATAATCTTACTCCTTCAAAGTGTTGCTGTAGGGAAAGTGCAGAATGGTCTAGAGGTGTAATTTACTATTCCAACTCCAGATAAGTGCAACAGTAGGGAAAGGGCTGGATAATCCACAGGACTAAATTATGATTCCGACTCTGAGTAAATACTGCAGTAGGAAAAGTGCAGACAAAGTGCTAAAGTATGCCTCATTTCTATATGTCTCGAATGTAAAGAAAACATGTAAATCACTCTCCTCACAAATTGTAACTAACACATTTTTTAACATACATTTCTCTTTTAAGGACTCAATCTCACAAGAACTAGAAAAACATCAAAGCAAGAACCCATTTCTGCAAAGCAAACATCCAAAACTAAAAGTAAGTGAAAAACAGTTTTCATTATACATATATGAATCAAGCATAAACACTAAAGAATAGTAGATAGTGTAAAGTAACAGATACATATTTCAACTCTAGGTAAGTGCAGCACTGAATAAAGTGTAGGATAGTTTACAAGTGGAAATTGCTATGCAAACTCCCGGTAAGTGCTGCAGTAGATAAAGTGCAGCATAGTCTAGAAGTGTAAATTACTATTCCAACTCCTGGTAAGTACTGCATTAGGGAAAGTGCAGGATAGTCTAGAGGCGTAAATTACTA
Organism: Lissotriton vulgaris; assembly: GCF_964263255.1. NCBI lineage: Eukaryota > Metazoa > Chordata > Amphibia > Caudata > Salamandridae > Lissotriton > Lissotriton vulgaris. The sequence continues at coordinate 113,206,465 of NC_141689.1, forward strand.
TTCCAACTCCAGTTAAGTGCCCCAGTAGGGAAAGTGCTGGATAGTTAAGAAACATGTAAAATACTATTCCCACTCCTGCTAAGTGCTGCAGTAGGGTAAGTGCATGATAATCTAGAGGTGTAAATTACTATTCCCACTCCAGGTAAGTGCAACAGTAGGGAAAGTGCTGGATATTAATGAAACATATCAAATAATAATCTTACTCCTTGAAAGTGCTGCTGTAGGGAAAGTACAGAATAGTCTAGAAGTGTAATTTACTATTCCAACTCCAGATAAGTGCAACAGTAGGGAAAGGGCTGGATAATCCACAGGACTAAATTGTGATTCCGACTCTGAGTAAATACTGCAGCAGGAAAAGTGCAGACAAAGTGCTAAAGTGTGCCTCATTTCTATATGTCTCGAATGTAAAGAAAACATGTAAATCACTCTCCTCACAAATTGTAACTGACACATTTTTTAACATACATTTCTTTTTTAAGGACTCAATCTCACAAGAACTAGAAAAACATCAAAGCAAGAACCCAATTCTGCAAAGCAAACATCCAAAACTAAAAGTAAGTGAAAAACAGTTTTCATTATACATATATGAATCAAGCATAAATACTAAAGAATAGTAGATAGTGTAAAGGAAGAGATACATATTTCAACTCTAGGTAAGTGCAGCACTAAATAAAGTGCAGGATAGTTTACAAGTGGAAATTGCTATGCAAACTCCCGGTAACTGCTGCAGTAGATAAAGTGCAGCATAGTCTAGAAGTGTAAATTACTATTCCAACTCCTAGTAAGTGCTGCAGTAGGGAAAGTGCAGGATAGTCTAGAAGCGTAAATTACTATTCCAACTCCAGTTAAGTGCAACAGTAGGGAAAGTGCTGGATAGTTAAGAAATATGTAAAATACTATTCCTACTCCTGCTAAGTGCTGCAGTAGAGTAAGTGCATGATAATGTAGAGGTGTAAATTACTATTCCCACTCCAGGTAAGTGCAACAGTAGGGAAAGTGCTGGATATTAATGAAACATATCAAATAATAATCTTACTCCTTGAAAGTGCTGCTGTAGGGAAAGTGCAGGATGGTCTAGAGGTGTAATTTACTATTCCAACTCCAGATAAGTGCAACAGTAGGGAAAGGGCAAGATAATCCACAGGACTAAATTATGATTCCGACTCTGAGTAAATACTGCAGCAGGAAAAGTGCAGACAAAGTGCTAAAGTGTGCCTCATTTCTATATGTCTCGAATGTAAAGAAAACATGTAAATCACTCTCCTCACAAATTGTAACTGATACATTTTTTAACATACATTTCTTTTTTAAGGACTCAATCTCACAAGAACTAGAAAAACATCAAAGCAAGAACCCAAATCTTGCAAAGCAAACATCCAACACTAAAAGTAAGTGAAAAACAGTTTTCATTATAGATATATGAATCAAGCATGAACACTAAAGAATAGTAGATAGTGTAAAGGAAGAGATACATATTTCAACTCTAGGTAAGTGCAGCACTGAATAAAGTGCAGGATAGTTTACAAGTGGAAATTGCTATGCAAACTCCCGGTAACTGCTGCAGTAGATAAAGTGCAGCATAGTCTAGAAGTGTAAATTACTATTTCAACTCCTAGTAAGTACTGCAGTAGGGAAAGTGCAGGATAGTCTAGAAACGTAAATTACTATTCCAACTCCAGTTAAGTGCAACAGTAGGAAAAGTGCTGGATAGTTAAGAAACATGTAAAATACTATTCCCACTCCTGCTAAGTGCTGCAGTAAAGAAAGTGCAGGATAATGTAGAGATGTAAATTACTATTCCCACTCCAGGTAAGTGCAACAGTCGGGAAAGTGCTGGATATTAATGAAACATATCAAATAATAATCTTACTCCTTGAAAGTGCTGCTGTAGGGAAAGTGCAGGATGGTCTAGAGGTTTAATTTACTATTCCAACTCCAGATAAGTGCAACAGTAGAGAAAGGGCTGGATAGTTAGGAAACATTTGAAATACTATTCCCACTCGTGGTAAGTGCTGCAGTAGAGAAAGTGCAGGATAGTCTAGAGTTGTTAATTACTATTCCCACTCCAGATAAGTACAACAATAGGGAAAGTGCTGGATATTAATGAAACATATCAAATAATAATCTTTCTCCTTGAAAGTGCTGCTGTAGGGAAAGTGCAGGATAGTCTAGAGGTGTGAATTACTATCCCAAATCCATGTAAGTGGAGCAATAGACAAAAAACAGAAGAATCCACAGGACTAAATTGAGATTCTGACTCTGAGTAAGTGCTGCAGTAGGAAAAGTGCAGACAAAGTGCTAAAGTATGCCTCATTTCTATATCTCTCGAATGTAAAGAAAACATGTAAATCACTCTCCTCACAAATTATAACTGACACATTTTTTAACATACATTTCTTTTTTAAGGACTCAATCTCACAAGAACTAGAAAAACATCAAAGCAAGAACCCATTTCTGCAAAGCAAACATCCAAAACTAAAAGTAAGTGAAAAACAGTTTTCATTATACATATATGAATCCAGCATAAACACTAAAGAATAGTAGATAGTGTAAAGGAAGAGATACATATTTCAACTCTAGGTAAGTGCAGCACTGAATAAAGTGTAGGGTAGTTTACAAATGGAAATTGCTATGCAAACTCCAGGTAACTGCTGCAGTAGATAAAGTGCAGCCTAGTCTAGAAGTGTAAATTACTATTCCAACTCCTGGTAAGTACTGCATTAGGGAAAGTGCAGGATAGTCTAGAGGCGTAAATTACTATTCCAACTCCAGTTAAATGCAACAGTAGGAAAAGTGCTGGATAGTTAAGAAACATGTAAAATACTATTCCCACTCCTGCTAAGTGCTGCAGTAGAGTAAGTGCATGATAATCTAGAGGTGTAAATTACTATTCCCACTCCAGGTAAGTGCAACAGTAGGGAAACTGCTGGATATTAATGAAACATATCAAATAATAATCTTACTCCTTGAAAGTGCTGCTGTAGGGAAAGTACAGAATAGTCTAGAGGTGTAATTTACTATTCCAACTCCAGATAAGTGCAACAGTAGAGAAAGGGCTGGATAATCCACAGGACTAAATTGTGATTCCGACTCTGAGTAAATACTGCAGTAGGAAAAGTGCATACAAAGTGCTAAAATATGCCTCATTTCTATATGTCTAGAATGTAAAGAAAACATGTAAATCACTCTCCTCACAAATTGTAACTGACACATTTTTTAACATACATTTCTTTTTTAAGGACTCAATCTCACAAGAACTACAAAAACATCAAAGCAAGAACACAATTCTGCAAAGAAAACATCCAAAACTAAAAGTAAGTGAAAAACAGTTTTCATTATAGATATATGAATCAAGCATAAACACTAAAGAATAGTAGATAGTGTAAAGGAAGAGATACATATTTCAACTCTAGGTAAGTGCAGCACTGAATAAAGTGCAAGATAGTTTACAAGTGGAAATTGCTATGCAAACTCCCGGTAAGTGCTGCAGTACATAAAGTGCAGCATAGTCTAGAAGTGTAAATTACTATTCCAACTCCTGGTAAGTACTGCAGTATGGAAAGTGCAGGATAATCTAGAGGCGTAAATTACTATTCCAACTCCAGTTAAGTGCAACAGTAGGAAAAGTGCTGGATAGTTAAGAAACATGTAAAATACTATTCCCAATCCTGGTAAGTGCTGGAGTACAAAAAGTGCAGGATAGTCTAAAGGTGTAAATTACTATTCCCACTCCAGGTAAGTGCAACAGTAGGGAAAGTGCTGGATAGTTAAGAAACATTTAAAATACTATTCCCACTCCTGATAAGTACTGCAGTAGAAAAAGTGCAGGATAGTCCAGAAGTGTAAATTACTATTCCCACTCCAGGTAAGTGCAACAGAAAGGAAAGTGCTGGATAATCTACAGGTATAAATTACTATTCAAAGTCCTATTAAGTGCTGTAGTAGAGAGAGTGCAGAATACTCTAGAGGTTTAAATAAGTATTCCTACTGCATATAAATCGAGCAGTAGCTAAAGTGCAGGAAAATCCACAGGTGTAAATTACTATTGCCACTCCACATAAATGCAACAGTATAGAAAGTCCTGGATAGTTAAGAAACATTTAATATACTATTTCAACTTTTGTTAAGTGCTAAAGTAGAGAAAGTACAGGATAGACTAGAAGTGTAAATTACTATTCCCACTCCAGTTAAGTGCAACAGTAGGAAAAGTGCTGGATAGTTTAGAAATATTTAAATTACTATTCCAAGTCCTGGTAATTGCTGCAGTAGAGAAAGTGCATGATAGTGTAAAGGTGTAAATTACTATTCCCACTCCAGATAAATGCAACAGTAGGGAAAGTGCTGGATATTTTAGATACATTTTATATACTATTCCAACTCCTGGTAAGTGCTACAGTAGGGAAAGTGCAGAATAGACTAGAGGTGTAATTTAATAATTTACATGTTTAAATTACTACATGCAGAAAGTACAGGAAAATCTAGAAGTTTTATTTACTATTCCAACTGAATACTGCAGTAAGTATAGTGCTGGATAATATAGAAATAAACAATTATCTTACTAATGCAAAATGAAAACTGCATACAAATGTTCATGTTAAATTTTTATATTCTAAATATTAAAACATTTATTCTTTCTTTTCAGAAAATGTCTTCACAACCAACTGCAAAATATATTCCATCCAGAAAAGGAAAACAATTACTTACTCATGCAGGTTACATTTATTGTAAGGATAGGTTAAGTAATCCACGGATTCATTGGAGATGCATGCAATACCATACAACTCGTTGCAGCAGCAGAGCGGTTAAGGTCAATGATATTATTGTAAGAACAACTGACCATAACCACTCTGCCTCTGCAATGGAAGTTGATGTTAGAGAAACTGTAAACGAAATGAAAGCTATTGCAAGCACCTCCAATGAATCCACAGGATCTATTTTGAGACAGGTTGCACAACATGTCCCTACTCATGTTGCTAGTAATATTCCAAACATTCATAATTTGCGTAGAATTATACAACGTCAAAAGCAGGCAAGTAATACTCAAGTAAACACACCACATACCTTTTCTGATATCAATATTCCTCCTGAACTTACTATTTCTTTTTCTAATGAACCTTTCCTCCTGCATGATAACGAAAACCCTCTTAAGCGCATATTAATATTTAGTACTCCACGCAACCTTGTTAAGCTTGAAACAAGTGAAATTTGGATGATGGATGGGACGTTTAAAAGCACGCCCCATCCATTCACCCAAATTTATACTATTCATGCAAAAATTAATAATAGTGTAATACCCCTAGTTTATAGTTTGCTGCCTGATAAGACTTCAGCAACTTACACAGAATTTTTAACTGTGATTAAATCCAAAACAAACCAAAGTCCTAGGAAAATAATTATCGATTTTGAATTGAGTATGATCAATGTGATCACCAAAATGTACACGGATACCCAAATTCAAGGGTGTTTTTTCCACTTTTCCCAGGCATTCTGGCGTAAATTACAGAAAACACCCTTAGTTACTGAATACTCAACGGACAGCAAACTACAAGTCGAATTAAAAAAATTAACAGCTCTTTGTTTTGTCCCTCCCGAAAGTGTAGACGAGTACTACACTGCCATTACAGAATCAGATTATTATTTAACAAACGAAGATAAATTGGCACCCATTTTAAATTATATGGAAGACACATGGATTGGACACCTAGGCAGATTGGGTCGCAGGAAGAAGCCACGTTTCCATGTGGAGTGGTGGAACTGTTATTCGAGTTGCCTACAGGGAGAGGCAAAAACAAATAATGCCATTGAGGGATGGCATAACTCCTTCAATCATGTAATTGGTAAACCCCACCCTAATTTCTATTCATTTCTTGAAACTTTGAAGAAGGAGCAAAGTTTTCAAGAAATGAGACTTTCACAAACTCTCACAGGTAGTCTAAACTCACGGATTACTCAAAGAACTAAGGAAATGTCTGAACGACTATTGGCACTATTACATCAATTTTCGTTGTGTGTGGCTCTAGATTACCTTGAGAATCTTGCTAACATCCTTTCTTTCTAAACTATTATTGACATTACTTTCCTGCTTTTACCAAAATTAAATATTTTTCTAATTTTAATTGGCCAAAAACATTTTTCCAAAAACATTTTTTAATATTTAATGTTGGGTCACTATTTTTTCCATGTAATTAATTTTTTTGCATTCTTTATTAAATAAATCCCTTACATGAATTTTTATTTTTTATTTTGAATAAAATAAGCCTTTCGAAAAATTGCTGAAAATATATTTCCAACATTCATGTTTGAACTGCATTATTAAATAATAGCAAATTACTTAGCAAAAAAAATAAATGCATTTTCGATATTTTCCTAAACTCTTCTTTCAAAACCACACCATAAACTGAATGATTAAAATATATATGTAATCAAAATATTGATATTTCCATGTTTCTACAGTAAGTGCTAATTCCTAAAACATTTGACATAATAATAAATAATTCAAATATGAATTTACTTTGTTTTCTTCAGAAAGTGAAAAACAATCTGGGCTTGTCATTTTTAAAATTCAATGTAACCTCATTTGCTAAATTCAAATTTCTCAACTCCTGCTAAAACAAGAAATACAGACTTCACCTTATTTTTAGAAAAACAATAAACATCAATTCTGCCTTTAAGTCTAATAAAGCAAAATAAGCAAAGTCTCCGAAACTTTTGCTTTAATAATTTCAAAAGAAAGACAAAGCACAACGTTATACCAAATTTGTAAATTAAAACTAAAATGCAACCAATATAACCAATCATAACATCACTTCTTCGCAAATAATCCCAAGAATTGAATCTTCAGCAAATACATATTTGTTTTATAAAAGCACGAATAAAACATTGGAAATATCACTATTAACATTCGTATAATATTTTAGCAACAATTCTTAGAAACTAACTTTCTCAAACTCCATATTTCCAAACTGTAATATCAGTTGAAAATGCATTTTAATACTTTGCATACATAAATATATTTTTTGGTATATAAAATACATTTCAAAACACTTTTTCATCATTTTATGCAACTAATTCAACTAATTCATACTTTAATGTAATTACCGATCTTCCCCACGCCCACCGACCCAACATCGGCATATTCTAATAATACGAGTAGCGACATGTTGTTTAAATGACATTTTTTTTAATTCGAGCAACCTCTACTTAACATATCCTTACAATAAATGTTAATCTTTTATTATTTTACATTATTATTTAATATTTAATTGTTTTCCTACCTGATCGTAGATCAGCGTCCTGCTGCTTCCTGCTGCTTCCTGCTCCGGTACTCCACAAAATGGCCGATGACGCTCGCGTATACGTAATGACGTCAGGATATGCTGCAACAATAAACAAAGGACTACTGTACATTTTTGTATAATACTATTTTTGCAAATAAATTATTTTTATATATTATTACATGTATATGAAAATATTACAAAAATATACATTAAATATTAAAAAAAGAGAAGTTTATTTTATTATTTTTTTTATGTAATAAAAAAATATTTTTACTTAAAAAAAGACTGTCTCTTCCTTTTTATTTATTTAATGCAATGTATCTTATCTTTAATATTTTCATATAAAAAATGTACTTTCTTATTTTACCTGTTTTCTTCTTTCTTTTCCGCTTTTTTCCAACTCTTTCCTTTCGTTTCCATTGCTTTAATTCCGGACCGCTTTACATATCTGGATGTATCATGAAAATAAATGAAGGACAAATGTATCCATAGAAAACAATGTTAAAGCGTGGGAACGAAAACATTTCTATAAGTATTTCACAAACAAAATCAATTAATTATATTTTTATTTTAAAAACTTAATTCTTAATAAAGTCTAAATGTCTAAAACATTATATTTTAATTAAATTAAATTAAATTAAAACTTAGACCTTTTTTAATAAATATTTTTATTAATACAATTGTCTATATTATCCAAAATATTAAAAAAATTAATATTTCTAAAAAAAATTAAAATATACATACCTAAATTTAAGAAACATACATTAAATTTATAAATAATACATACATTAAACCAAATAAATAAATTAATAGTATTTTTCAGAAATTATAAAATACAAAAATTTACACTCAAAGTAATCTTTTATGTACTTTATTAAATAAAACTCCACTAAATAAAATTAAATAATTTTTATCCAGTAATTATTCAATAATTTATTTAAATTAATACTCTAATACCCTAATTAAAACACAATATAATTTTAAATGCCTTAAAATTATTAATTATTATATCTTTTAATAATTAAATATTTAATACCCAAATTTTAACAATAATACTTCATATTTTTTTAATCATAATTATTACTTATTATACATACATATATATTTATTTCACATTTCATTTGTTTAATTCATAAATTAATTAATACTTAAATACCCAAATTAATACTCATATTACTAAAATAAACAATATAATGGATAAATAATTTTCCTTTGTTTAATTCATTAATTAATAAATACTTTACTATTCACATTAAATTAACATTAGAAATTTTAAATTATACATTACTATAATTATACTCAATTACCATATAAATTACCATATAAATTAATAATACTAAAACAAATATTAATTTTTAAAAGTCAATAAACATATTACTAAAATCAAAATTAATTTTAAAAAATAAATTTAATTTAAATACATATATATATATATATGCGTTGTAAAAGTACCTGCGTTGTAACAGTATAAGTTGTAAATGTATGCGTTGTAATAGTACCTGCATTGTAAAAGATGCGTTGTAACAGTACTGCGTTGTAAAAAATGTGTTGTAACAGGTGTATACCGCATTCCACCCTTCTAGAGGGACACGACATGTGTGTAGCCTTAACCCCGGTTAAAGTTAACCAGAGCCTCAGCATCACAAAATGGATGCTGCCACCACAGACACAAGTCTGACCTCCTGCTGCTGGGAGTCCTTCCAGCGAGGGAGGCTTGGACAAAGGGTTTCCTGCCTTGGGAGGTGCGAGCACCACCCCAGACAGGGTTTTGTGTATTGGGTAGGAGAGGGCTGAATAGAATCAGACATGCCCGGGGCACACAAGGTGTCCCCGTGCATAAGCCAGTCCAAACCGGTCCTGGGACTTTCCAGACCCAGGCCTGGCGAGGAGCTGAACAAAGGAAAGGGGGTGTAACCGCCCCCCTTCCTGGTTCCTCCCAGAGGAGGGACCTAGTAGGTGATCCACCCCTCAGAATGGGAATAAGAGTGGGAGCAGTGCCATTGCACAGCAGATCATCCTGAATCAACTTTACACGAAGAAGAAGACTGGACTTCGACATTCTGCTGCACAGAAGACTGAAGAGAATTTCCCTTGTGGCCTAGGAGTGGCCACCCTGTGAACACAGGCACCAACCAGCGAATCGACGTCTGCTTTGCCGCCGCCGGAGCCCGAGCCCAGAGCCCGACAAGACCCAGACTCCCAGATTTCTCACAGCCCGATCCACAGTCCCTGCAAAGAAGGGACCCGTGGAGGCACCGAGAGACGTGGGACCGGACATCTTGGAAGACACCCGAAGAGCTGACTGCGCAGCATCAGAGGCATCCTCGATGTTGTGCTTTGGGGACTGAGAACCCCCACCACCGAGCAGCCCTTGCACCGAAGATCAGCCCCCCAGCATCTCCACGATCTGCGTGGGGCCCTTTTGCATTGTGCCACTCGGCGCGCCATCCCGGCCACTAGCCACGTGGTCAGCGCCATCTTGGCAACTACAACTACAAACTACACCTTGGGTCTGGTTGCTCCAGACTTGCCCTAGCTCCTGTGAAAAGGAGCACCCACTCTGACCTTGCTGGTCCGAGTGTTAAGCCTTTTTCGACTCCTGCGTGGCTTGCATTAGCCAAAGCCTGTTTGCTACAATCAAGTTGCCAACACCGCCAACAGCGAGAAGCTTACGTAGGACAGCCCGTGACTGACTCCTGGACGTCCTCGACCCCCGGTGTCCACGTGGCTGCAGAGAGAAGCTACCCCTCAACACCTGTTTGCACCCGACATCGCCTGGTTCCAATCTGGTTCCACGGTAGTCACTGGCTAGTGACTTTGAACATTGTCCCCTCTGCTTTCAGGTCTTCACATCTTCAGATCCACCCTTGGATCCACCGGAACTCTTCACATCGAGCCGCCTGCAGCATCTTCAGCTCCAAGCACCATCGACCAGCGTTACAAAACCCGACACTACTTCGACCCTGTGCACCCGCGTCCTGTGGGTGAGGTAACTCCGCTCCGCCGGTGTTCCTACACTGGTACACATCTCTAGGGCCTGTGTCTCAAGTTTCAGCTTTCTAGGTCACTTGGAAGGTTCCGAACTAACTAATTTTGTACTTTTTACGCACCATAGACTTTGTATTGGTGAGTGCGTGCACTTTAAACACTGCACCGAGTCCCGCGGGCCTTTCCCGACTTAGTCACTGCTAGTCTCGAATAGCTCCAGCGATTCCCAAGGCTCTAAGCCTGTTTCCTTTCAGATTGGTATCTCTTATACCACTTTCTTAGTATATGGTTTAGGTGGCCCCTAGGGCTCATCCATATTGTGCAACTTTTGTGTATTTTAAACTGTCTTCTGTTTAACGCTTGTGCTTCTGTGCTCATAAAGAGTCCAGGGGATACTTTTAGTTAATAAATCAATATATATTTTCAATATATATCTGTGTGGTGTCCTTTCATTTGGTACTAGCAGCCCCTCCCGACGTTGTCCGGGTATGAATTGCTGCCGGCCAGTAGTATATTGTTTCGTAGGATTTCGTTTTGATAGCATTTCTTATCTGTGACAGGCCTGTGAAATGCTCCGATTCACAGTGCACTGCTGATGCACTTAAGAGTGAGCGTTCAGTAGTGTGTGAACTCGAGTTTCCCTACTTTATTTTCCTTGCAATATTATATAGCGCGAACTCGGCAACATGGCATGAGCACAATTTACATTACAGAAGAACACATTCATTTGTGGTAGGCACGGGGAGACAAAACGATTTGCCTGGAATCACAGGATGTTGATCTGATGCCGAGATTCGAACGTAGCTCCCCATCTCTAAAGTTCGTAATTCCAGAACTTGTGGTGGGAGGTGTGTCTAAAAGTTAATGTCCGTGCTGTGCATCAATGAGAGAGACCTGTGCATTTTTCCAATCGGTGGTGAAAAAATATGAGTATGTTGCTGGAGATGTGAGCCGCCGTGCCACCAATGTACTTACGGGTAGGGTAAACACCCATTATTCCGCAACTTTCTTTCCGCATACCATCACTCCGCATACTTTCATTACGAAAGTACCATGACTCCGCCATGCCATTATAACGCTTGGCATTACATTTTATATGCTTTTACCACACATACATTTACAACGAAATTCGTTGTAAATGCATGAATGATAAAAGCATGTTTTTTTAAAAATGTTTGGATAAGGCAAGTATGGGTATAGGGGTATATGTTTTGGGGTACTGAGGTATATGTTTTGGGGTGTTTGGGTATTTTGAGGGTTCAGATATAGTTTTGGGTTCTAGGGTACAGGGGTATTTTTAGGGTTCAGGGCTAGGTTTAGGTTTTGGGGTATAGGGGTATTTTTAGGGTTCAGGGGTAGGTTTGGGTTTTGGGGTACAGGGGTATTTTAAGGGTTCAGGGCTAGGTTTGGGTTTTGGGGTACATGGGTATCTTTAGGGTTCAGGGCTAGGTTTGGCTTTTGGGATGCAGGGGTATTTTAGGGTTCTGCGCTAGGTTTGGGTTTTGGGGTACAGAGGTATTTTTAGGGTTCAGGGGTAGGTTTGGGTTTGGGGGTACAGGGGTATTTTAAGGGTTATGGGCTAGGTTTGGGTTTTGGGGTACAGTGGTAATTTAGGGTTCAGGGGTAGGTTTGCGTTTTGGGGTACAGGGGTATTTTTAGGGTTCAGGGGTAGGTTTGGGTTTTGAGGTACAGGGGTATTTATAGGGTTTAGGGATAGGTTTGGGTTTTGGGATACAGGGTATATTTATAGGGTTAAGATGGGTTAGTGTTTAAGGGTGTTGGGGTATTTTATTGAGTAAGGGTGGGTTTTGATTATGGGGTGCAGGGGTATTTAAAGTAGGGGAGGGCGGAATTGGCATGAACTTGGTACAATAAATCTGCAACATTTCGTTCTGTCCGATTTCCAATTATTAAAACAGAAACCTCATATATTCAAGGTAAAATAACAAGTATTTCTACATGCTAAAATGCATATAGTCATTTCACAAAAGTGAAATTAGCTTCCAGCAAGCAGTGAGAGAGGTGATGATTTTGAGATCAAGCCCCTGCAAAGCATTATGGGACGAGATTGGCAGTGGGAAGTGAATATTATAGTATCCTAATAATTCTACAAAGAGCTGCAGTTCACCTCATCGTCCCTAGTTGTCCCTGATGAGGCAAATGCAATAGCAATTAAAATATTATACATCAAGCTGCAGTTCACCTCGTGGTCCCTAGATGTCCCTGATGAGGCAAATGCAATAGCATTTAAAATATTACACATCAAGCTGCAGTTCACCTCGTCGTCCCTAGATGTCCCTGATGAGGCAAATGCAATAAGCATCTAAAATATCATACATCAAGCTGCAGTTAACCTCGCCGTCCCTAGATGTCCCTGATGAGGTAAATGCAATAGCATTTAAAATATTATACATCAAGCTGCAGTTCACCTCGTCGTCCCAAGATGTCCCTGATGAGTAAAATTCAAAAACATTGAAACCCTTTCATGAATGCTAAAAGTTATGCTAATCTTATCCCATAATACTTTGCAGGGCCTTTTAGTTGTATTTTTGCCCATAACTGTGCTTGGGGTGGTTCTAAGAGAATGGGACCTCCACTGAATTACTATTTAAGGGGAGCAGGAATGTATAGAACCTGGGAAGAAAAAACAACACTCGTGACGGAATGCCCCCAGCGATTGTCACGCACCCAGCACACACCCACAGCACAATGCAGACACGCCCACAAGGGACTACTTTGCTGGCACGGTTCTTTTACCTTTTAAATGTATATGGTGGATGTCTGTATAGCCTATGTCCTTCTGCTGCAACTGCCCTTTCCAACGCTGTATTGGGTGTGTAGATTGGCGCTGTAGTTCCCGAGTTTACCTTGCCAAAAGGTGTCTGTTCTCTCTTTATAATAGTAGTACTAGCAGCCCGTCCCGACGTTGTCCGGGTAGGAATTGCTGCCGGCCAGTAGTATATTGTTTCGTAGGATTTCATTTTGATAGCATTTCTTATCTGTGACAGGCCTGTGAAACGCTCCGATTCACAGTGCACTGCTGATGCACTTAAGAGTGTGCGTTCAGTAGTGTGTGAACTCGAGTTTCCCTACTTTATTTTCCTTGCAATATTATATAGCGCGAACTCAACAACATGGCATGAGCACAATTTACATCACAGAAGAACACATTGATTTGTGGTAGGCACGGGGAGACAAAGCGATTTGCCTGGAATCACAGGATGTTGAGCTGATGCCGAGATTCTAACGTAGCTCCCCATCTCTAAAGTTCGCAATTCTAAAACTTGTGGTGGGAGGTGTGTCTAAAAGTGTATGTCGGTGCGGGGCATCAATGAGAGAGACCTGTGCATTTTTCCAATTGGTGGTGAAAAAATATGAGTATGTTGCTGGAGATGTGGGCTGCCGTGCCACCAATGTACTTACGGGGGTGGGTAAACACCCATTATTCCGCAAAAAATTTTCCGCATACCAAAACTCTGCATACTTTCATTACGAAAGTACCATGACCCCGCAATGCCATTATAACGCATGGCATTACATTTTATATGCTTTTACCAGGCATACATTTACAACTAAGGGGCATATTATCAAGGGGGTTTATCTCTGCTTTTTTGGCTTTAAAAGCCAAGAAAGCGGAGATAAAATTATCTCCCTATTACCAAGCTGTCGCTAACACCAGTTAGCGACAGCTAGTAGGAGATAGCGACCATCTTGGGCCCCACTTTGCATGTCAGTGATATTTATCACTAATGAGATGCAAAGTGGGCGTGCCAAGATGTTAGAGACTGAAAACAGTCGCTAACATCGCTATCTCCTATTAGCAACTTTTGGAGATATTCGCGCTAAGCGGGAATATCTCCAAAAGCTAACACCTGCCCTGAGCAGTTCTTAGCCATGTTATCCAATGGGAGGGGGATAACATGGCTAAGAGCATTTGCTCGATAATGCATGAATATCGCTGACTTTTCAGCGATATTCATGCATTTCGGCCGTTTTTTATCGCATTTGCGATAAACCTTGTTAATAGCAAGGTTTATCTGCGATAAAAATCGCCGATGTGCGGCGATAATGTTTGTCTCTAAACAAGTTAGAGACAAAAATTATCGCTAGTTGTTGGTAATATGCCCCTAAATTCGTTGTAAATGCATGAATGGTAAAAGCATGTTTTTTAAAAATGTTTGGATAAGGCAAGTATGGGTATAGGGGTAAATGTTTTGGGGTACTGAGGTATATGTTTTGGGGTGTTTGGGTATTTTAATGGTTCAGATATAGTTTTGGGTTATGGGGTACAGGGGTATTTTTAGGGTTCAGGGCTAGGTTTGGGTTTTGGGGTATAGGGGTATTTTTAGGGTTCAGGGGTACGTCTGGGTTTTGGGGTACAGGGGTATTTTAAGGGTGTAGGGCTAGGTTTGGGTTTTGGGGTACAGGGGTATTTTTAGGGTTCAGGGCTAGGTTTGGGTTTTGGGATACAGGGGTATTTTAGGGTTCTGGGCTAGGTTTGGGTTTTGGGGTACAGGGGTATTTTTAGGGTTCAGGGGTAGGTTTGGGTTTTGGGTATAGGGGTATTTTAAGGGTTATGGGCTAGGTTTGGGTTTTGGGGTACAAGGGTATTTTAGGGTTCAGGGGTAAATTTGGGTTTTGCGGTACAGGGGTATTTTTGGGGTTCAGGGGTATGTTTGGGTTTTGAGGTGCAGGGGTATTTATAGGATTCAGGGCTAGGTTTTGGTTTTGGGGTACAGGGGTATTTTTAGGGTTTAGGGATAGGTCTGGGTTTTGGGGTACAGGGTATATTCATAGGGTTAAGATGGGTTAGTGTTTAAGGGTGTTGGGGTATTTTATAGAGTAAGGGTGGGTTATGATTATGGGGTGCAGGGGTATTTAACGTAGGGGTGGGCGGAATTGGCACGAACTTGGTACAATAAATCCGCAATATTTCGTTCAGTCAGATTTCCAATTATTAAAACAGAAACCTCATATATTCAAGGTAAAATAACAAGTATTTCTACATGCTAAAATGCATATAGTCATTTCACAAAAGTGAAATTAGCTTCCAGCAAGCAGTGAGAGAGGTGATGATTTTGAGATCAATCCCCTGCAAACCATTATGGGACGAGATTAGCAGTGGGAAGTGAATATTATAGTATTGAAATAATTCTACAAAGTGCTGCAGTTCACCTGTTCTCCCCAGTTGTCCCCAAGAGGGAAATGCAATAGCATTTAAAATATTATACATATAGCTGCAGTTCACCTCATGGTCCCTATATGTCCCTGATGAGGCAAATGCAATAGCCTTTAAAATATTACACATCAAGCTGCAGTTCACCTCATGTCCCTAGATGTCCCTGATGATGCAAATGCAATAGCATTTAAAATATTATATATCAAGCTGCAGTTCACCTCGCCGTCCCTAGATGTCCCTGAAGAGGAAAATGCAATAGCATTGAAAATATTATACATCAAGCTGCAGTTCACCTCGTCGTCCCAAGATGTCCCTGATGAGTAAAATTCAAAAACATTGAAACCCTTTCATGAATGCTAAAAATTATGCTAAGCTTATCCCATAATGCTTTGCAGGGTCTTTTAGTTGTATTTTTGCCCATAACTGTGCTTGGGGTGGTTCTAAGAGAATGGGACCTCCACTGAATTACTATTTAAAGGGAGCAGGAATGTATAGAACCTGGGAAGAAAAAACAACACTCGTGACGGAATGCCCCCAGCGATTGTCACGCCCCCAGCACAAACGCAGAGCACAATGCAGACACGCCCACAAGGAACTACTTTGCTGGCACGGTTCTTTTACATTTAAAATGTACTAGCAGCCTGTCCCGACGTTGTCCGGGTATGAATTGCTGCCGGCCAGTAGTATATTGTTTAGTAGGATTTCATTTTGATAGCATTTCTTATCTGTGACAGGCCTGAGAAACGCTCCGATTCACAGTGCACTGCTGATGCACTTAAGAGTGCGCGTTCAGTAGTGTGTGAACTCGAGTTTCCCTACTTTATTTTCCTTGAAATATTATATAGCACGAACTCGACAACATGGCATGAGCACAATTTACATTACAGAAGAACACATTCATTTGTGGTAGGCACGGGGAGACAAAGCGATTTGCCTGGAATCACAGGATGTTGAGCTGATGCCGAGATTCGAACGTAGCTACCCATCTCTAAAGTTCGCAATTCTAGAACTTGTGGTGGGAGGTGTGTCTAAAAGTGTATGTCGGTGCTGGGCATCAATGAGAGAGACCTGTGCATTTTTCCAATTGGTGGTGAAAAAATATGAGTATGTTGCTGGAGATGTGGGCCGCCGTGCCACCAATGTACTTAAGGGGGAGGGTAAACACCCATTATTCCGCAAATTTCTTTCCGCATACCATCACTCTGCATACTTTCATTACGAAAGTACCATGACTCCGCAATGCCATTATAACGCATGGCATTACATTTTATATGCTTTTACCACGCATACATTTACAACGAAATTCGTTGTAAATGCATGAATGGTAAAAGCATGTTTTTAAAAAATGTTTGGATAAGGCAAGTATGGGTATAGGGGTATATGTTTTAGGGTACTGAGGTATATGTTTTGGGGTGTTTGGGTATTTTAATGTTTCAGATATCGTTTTGGGTTATGGGGTACAGGGGTATTTTTAGGGTTCAGGGCTAGGTTTGGGTTTTGGGGTATAGGTGTATTTTTAGGGTTCAGGGGTAGGTTTGGGTTTTGGGGTACAGGGGTATTTTAAGGGTTCAGGGCCAGGTTTGGGTTTTGGGGTACTGGGGTATTTTTAGGGTTCTGGGCTAGGTTTGGGTTTTGGGATACAGGGGTATTTTAGGGTTCTGGGCTAGGTTTGGGTTTTGGGGTACAGGGGTATTTTTGGGGTTCAGGGGTAGGTTTGGGTTTTGGGGTACAGAGGTACTTTAAGGGTTATGGGCTAGGTTTGGGTTTTGGGGTACAGGGGTATTTCTACATGCTAAAATGCATATAGTCATTTCACAAAAGTGAAATTAGCTTCCAGCAAGCAGTGAGAGAGGTGATGATTTTGAGATCAAGCCCCTGCAAACCATTATGGGACGTCACGAGATTAGCAGTGGGAAGTGAATATTATAGTATCCAAATAATTCTACAAAGAGCTGCAGTTCACCTCGTTCTCCCCAGTTGTCCCCAAGAGGCAAATGCAATGGCCTTTAAAGTATTATACATCAACCTGCAGTTTATTTTATTTATTTTAAATTCTTCTAAAGCGCAGGAATCAATCCCGTAAGGGTATCTCCGCGCTGTGCCAGCAGTAGGAAACTCAGTCAGTGAATAAGGAACATTAAATTAGATGGACAGAAATGCCTCTTGATAAAGGATAGTTTTTAGTATTTTCCTAAAGGATAGGTAATTAGTAGTTGTTCTGGCTTCAAGGGGCAGTCTGTTCCATAGGGCAGGTCCGACTGAGGAGAAGGCCCGGTCTCCTTGTCTGGACTTCTTTGTGGACGGGGGTTTTAGCAAGGCTTGACTACTTGAGCGAAGGGACCTACTGGGCTGATATGGCACCAAAGATTGAGACAGGTATTTAGGACCTATGCCATAGATGCATCTATGGACCGTGCAGCAGATCTTAAAATCGACGCGCTGTCTTATTGGGAGCCAGTGCAGCTCCCTGAGCAGGGGTTTGGAGGGGGTCCTAGCTGGTGCCCCCATAACCAGTCTTGCTGCCGTGTTCTGGACCACCTGCAAACGACCTACTGCGTCAGCATTTGCTAACGTCAGCAGGCCGTTGCAGTAGTCCAGACGGCTGGTCACTAATGCCTGCAAAGTGTCTTCCTGTAAGAAGCAGGAAGATACGGAAAGACACGTCTAAGCAGGCCAATAGTGTGAAAGCACAATCCTGCGATGTAATTGGTGTGCTCCTTCAAGGTCAGCTTTTGGTCCAGTTTCACCCCAAGATTCTTCACATGATGTTTAGATGAAGGTACTGGGCCAAGATCTATTGGCCACCAGTCAGGGGACCAAAGAATGATTGCTTTGCCAAAAAGCATGACCTCAGTTTTTGTGACATTACATTGGAGGCAGTTCTTCGCCATCCAATGTGACACCGCCCTCATACCCTCAGCAAAGTTCTCTTTGACTTTAGAGTCAAGGGAGCTGAAAGGGTAGAGGAGCTGGGTGTCATCAGCATAGGAGATCGGTGTGAACCCATACTTCCGCACAATCTCAGCAAGGGGGGCCACATATACATTGAACAATGTAGGGCTAAGGCAGGAGCCTTGTGGCACCCCCTTCGTGAGCCCCCTGGAGATGGAACGGAAGGGGCCCAGGCTGACAGATTGTGATCTCCCGGAAAGGAAACTCTCCAACCATGATAGTACTAGGCCTCCGATTCCTACTCCTTGCAACCGGCCGAGAAGGATGTTATGATCCACGGTATCGAAGGCTGCAGACAGGTCCAACAGCACTAGAATCATGGAGCCTCCTCTATCCTGTGACATTTTGATCTGATCCGTCACAGAAAGAAGGGCTGATTCAGTGCTGTGGTTGGGCCTGAACCCAGATTGTGATTGGTCCAGGCCCCCTGTTCACCTCGTGGTCCCTAGATGTCCCTGATGAGGCAAATGCAATAGCATTTAAAATATTTCATATCAAGCTGCAGTTCACCTCATGTCCCTAGATGTCCCTGATGATGCAAATGCAATAGCATTTAAAATATTATATATCAAGCTGCAGTTCACCTCGCCGTCCCTAGATGTCCCTGATGAGGCAAATGCAATAGCATTTAAAATATTATACATCACGCTGCAGTTCACCTCGTCGTCCCAAGATGTCCCTGATGAGTAAAATTCCAAAACATTGAAACCCTTTCATGAATGCTAAAATTTATGCTAAGGCTATCCCATAATGCTTTGCAGGGCCTTTTAGTTGTATTGTTGCCCATAACTGTGCTTGAGGTGGTTCTAAGAGAATGGGACCTCCACTGAATTACTATTTAAAGGGAGCAGGAATGTATAGAACCTGGGAAGAAAAAACAACACTCGTGACGGAATGCCCCCAGAGATTGTCACGCCCCCAGCACACACCCACAGCACAATGCAGACACGCCCACAAGGGACTACTTTGCTTGCACGGTTCTTTTACCTTTTAAATGTATATGGTGGGTGTCTGCATAGCCTATGTCCTTCTGCTGCAACTGCCCTTTCCAACGCTGTATTGGGTGTTGTTATTGGTGCTGTGGTTCCCGAGTTTACCTGGCCAAAAGGTGCAAGTTCTCTCTTTATAATAGTAGTATAGATTCAAGGGGGTTGTGTATGGTAATACAGCTGGCTTCACATGCCTTTCAGAGTTTAGCCTAAGACTGCTTTGTCCACGTTAACACTAGGATAACTGGTCTATAAGGTTGACTTACAACCAATCATCATAAGGGTTGCTTGGCATGGTACAAAGTGATCACTAGAATTAGTGAGCATTATATACCAGGCCAACTTCTCACAGACGGGACTGCGTTGACTTGCTTGGTCATCGTGAGGGAGGAGTCCGGGATGAATCCCCGGTTGCGTGCGTGGTCCGTGGGTATCGGTGGGGTGCCCAGTGTCATGGGCCACCAAGAGTCGTCCCAGTCGGAAGGGGATTGTCCGAGGATGAGGACCTCCATTTTGTCTGAGTTGAGCTTCAGACGGCTGAGCTTCATCCAATCTACGACATCTTTCATTCCGTCCTGGAAGTTGGCTTTGGCGGTGAGGGAGTCTTTGGTGAGGGAGAGTATCAGTTGGGTGTCGTCGGCGTAAGAGATGATGTTGATGTTGTGCTTGCGTGCGATGGCGGCGAGGGGGCTCATGTAGATGTTTAAGAGGGTAGGGCTGAGTGAGGAGCCCTGGGGTACGCCGCAGATGATCTTGGTGGCCTCGGAGCGGTAGGATGGGAGGAGGCCTCTCTGGGTTCTGTCAGAGAGGAACGATGTGATCCAGTCCAGGGCCTTTCCTTGGATCCCAGTGTTGTAGAGTCGGGATATTAGGGTGCGGTGGCAAACGGTGTCAAAGGCGGCCGATAGGTCAAGGAGGATGAGGGCGGCTGTCTCTCCGTTGTCCATCAGGGTTCTGATGCCATCGGTGGCTGCGATGAGGGCGGTCTCGGTGCTGTGGTTGGCTCGGAATCTGGACTGGGATGGGTTGAGCGAGTTGTTTTCTTCGAGGAAAAGGGGGAGCTGGAGTGGATGCTGTTCATGACTCGGGTGGTGTCTTCGGTGCTGACGGGGGTCCATGCGTTGAGGCAGGAGGTGGGGGTCATTGGTATGGTGGTTGGAGGTGGGGTCTGGGGTCCGAAGCTGTGATCTTGCGGTGGAAGAAAGTGGCGAGGGAGTTGCAGAGGTCTTGTGACGGTGAGATGTCGTTGTTGCCGGCACTGGGATTTAAGAGCTCTTTGACGATGCTGAAGAGTTCCTTACTGTTGTGGGCGTTGTTGTCCAGCTGCTCTTTGAACAATGTCCTTTTGGTGGTGCGAATCGTCTGGTGGTATTCGCGGGTGGCGTTCTTGAGAGTAGTCATGTTTTCTTGTGTCTGCTTGTGGCGTCAGGCTTTCTCGAGGGTTCGGCAAGATTTCTTTGCGATTTTGAGGGCGTCTGTGAACATGCGGGTTTTCTGTTGCTAGTATTGCCTGGGGGTTTCTTCAGAGGGGCGAGGTTGTCGGCGCAGTTGGTGATTCACCGTGCGAGGTTGTGCACTGCGTTGTTGGTGTTGGGGTTGTCGGCAGGTGGATTATTGCTAAGTGATGTGGTCAGTTGGTGTGTGGTGACTTTGCTCCTGTATCTGCGGGGGATCTGCGGTGTCTGGTGGTGACAGGTGGTCTTTTTGAAGGTGAAGTGGACGCAGCTGTGATCGGTCCAATGTAGTCCGAAGGAGTGGCTGAAGGAGACGTGGATGCTGGCAGAGAAGATGGGGTCGAGTGTGTGACCGGCGAGGTGGGTGGGCGTGTCCACCAGTTGCTTGAGTCCGAGGTTGGCAAGGTTGTCCAGTGACATTCCTGTGGTGATAAGGGCTTTTAAAAATGCCCCAAAAGCTTGCTGAGGGTGGCTGATTTTGACTCCTCATCAGGTGACCATGTGAAGGGGGCCAATCTTGTGTCACACTAGGTGGGAGTAAGTTGGCACATTCATCCCTGCCAAGTACCACACATCAGGGATTAAACTAATGCATTTTGATGCAGATGACCACATTACCACTAAGCATGAGCGAATTTTGCGGATCTCGCGTTCGCGAATTTTGCGGATTTGCGGATTCGCAATCCGCAAAATCCGCGAATTCCCGCGAATTTGCGGATTTTTTTTTTTTGTGTTCGCCCGTGTTTCTGCCAGTTCGCGAGGGTTTTGTACACTTTCGCAAATTGCGAACTTACCTGTCGGGTCGCAAGTTTCGCGAACTTGTTGTTTCTACGTGTCCAGCCTGTTTGGGACACTCTTCTTCATCACTGCCACTCTCTGTCACCACTGCCACTCTCTGACTACTCATGCCACCCTCTGGCCCACCCATGCCACCCTCTGTTTCATCACCACACCCTCTGGTTGTCCAGTGTACATTATTTTCGGCAAAGCAAAGCACACCTTCCCTGCCTCAAGTGACCTGAATTAATTTGGGGCTGATTAATGTGTCACAGAATATTTTTTTAGCTGGCACCTGCTTCCTTAGTGCGCCCTGATTAGTGATCTTTTGCACTTGCTAAGTGCTTTCATTGTTGCAAAATTAGTTACAACACCTGCCCTGCCCCAACTGACAATAATGAATTAGGGGCTGATTAATGGATTTTAACTTCCAGCCTGGCTCCTGCTTGTCTCCCTTAGCTGTAATTCAGGACCTTTGTGGCATATGTGTAACTATTCTGAGGTTCAGAGCAGGGTCACATAATAGTTTCAACTGGCAACTGAACTCTGGAGGGGCCCCTCAGGAAGCACTACAGGAAATGGCTACTAATGATGAGCCTGAACTTTTGAACCTGGTAAGTAGTTACTTTCAGTTTTGCTAAGATCGTATTTCTGCAATTTTGCACTTATTCGCGGGGCGCGAACTCACGCGAACTCACGCGAACAGTGCGAGCAGTGCGAGCAAAATCCGCTGCTCGCGGATTTGCGGATTTTGCGGGAGATTCGCGAATCTCGCGGATTGCGGATTTCCCGAAAATCTGCAAAATCCGCGAGCGGAACGGATTTTCCGCCCATGCCTAATTACCACATTAAAATGCATTAGTCATGATTAATTAGAACTCCTCCGACCTAATGATATCATGAGGCACTGCATTTATTTTAACAAAACTAAGCCAGAACGCTCGGCCGGCCATAGAAAGGATTGCTCTTTTAATAATGGCACACACACAGGATGTACTTGCAGCAAGTATTTTATGTTCACAAAGGGGCATATTAACAAGGCAACTCTATGAAATTATCACCGCTTTGCGGCCGTTTTTGTCTTATTTTATTGCCTTATCAACAAACACACGCTATCGTGTGTTTTGCTGACTAAGCGCTTGTTTCCAGCACGCCTACCTTTGCATCGCTAATGAGATGCAAAGTAGGCATGGCTGTGAAATCAACCAGGGAAAATATCATGAAGGCCGCTTCATGATAATAACAAGGAAGGGTAGCGATGATTTAAGTTGCGTTAAGTATGCCTTAACGCAGGAATTTAACGTCTGTTAAGTTCCTGACATACTTAACATGGGGGGTGGATTCTGTGGCTAAGACCACAGGCCCTATCATCTAGGATATTGCGGTTTTCCACTATGGAAAACAGCGATATCTACACTATCTCTGGAATTTTTGTCGCCTTGCTGATGCTCGTTGTTGATAACGCGCTAACCAGGAGATACATTCCAGAGCTAGCCTGCGATAAACATCTAAGCGCGCTTTAGCGATATTTATCGCCAGCCCTTGTTAATATGCCCCTCAATGAGGCCGCTTTTATTGTTGATTGAAAACTACTGGATATACAAGGAACTTTGCAGTGCCAGCCCCAGTAACAAAACCGCCCCCCTTTCCAGCCTCCCATGGTGCCCCTCAACTTCACATAGACTGGCTCTAATGTGTACTTAATTTCTTTTACAGTGTGACTCATCCCAAGTATGTAGGACAGGGTGTCATAGTGCGTACATCACACACACATTATATAGAGACAATGACTTAAATAAACGTGAAAGTCAATGTATAATAAATTTTACCTAATATAATGGGTGCTACAAGATGTAATCATTCTTTCATCTTTCATTCAGCCTTTCATTGTTCATTCTGTCCTTCCATCTGTGTGTCCATTTATATCCAAACATATTCAACCATTTGCAAACCTATCAAGTTCTGCTTGCCGATGTCGTCCACCGCCCCTTTGTGTTGCTTGGTTGACATCCTTGGTCCCACGCCCGGAGGACAAAAAAAAGCGGAGATAATCCCCCTTGATAATATGCCCCTGTTTTCCCACCTTGCAGCATGGGCGTTTTACCTTTAATCCATCTGACAGAATCCCCTGCTGTACACTGAGGCAGGAGGAGGGCACTGCATGCTGTAACAGCCCAGACTGCCCCATTGTCATTCTGAATGTGGCCATTGGGGGCTGCTCTTGTCTTCAGAGGGGCCGCATCAGGGGGCTGAGGCTTCTGGCAGGGAGCAGTGCTGCTCTCTATAGTGACCATAATTAGGGACAGCAGGCGTCTGCTGGAACGATCCTCATGGATCAGGGACTGAGGTACAAATTTACGGAGGGCTGGTCAGTCCATGGGCGTAGGAAGTGTGGGGGACGCGGGGGACATATCCCCCCCAGATTTTCTAGTGGGGGGGACACGGGGGACAAGGGTGGGGGGTACGAGGGGACGAAATAACGTGCCCTCTCTCTCCTATTAGTTGCTGGGCCATTGACACGTAAAAATCACTAGTGCTTTGACGTGCCAATGGCCCTGTACTTAGCCTGTGTGACTTTACCTTTTGTGTGCTGCAAAGCTCCAGGAATCATTTCACACCTCGTTCTGGCTACCCCGGCTGCCTGCAGTCTGCACTTCAGGACAAAGGGAGAGAAGTCATTTGTTTATTGCTGTCTGCATCCTGCCCTTCCCCAGCACCGACCTGACCTTATTCACGCCACCTGCGCAATTCAGTCACTCAAAGGCTACTGTTCTGCTTAAATGTTTATTTTAAGCAGTTGAAACTCACCCTGGAACATTAAAACAAATTAGCAATAGTCGTAGTCTAAGCACGCATCAGGGTTACGTTGTGACAGATGTGTTAGTCTGTCCTAATACTTACACAAATAATTGAAATACCACTATTTTGTCTTATTTGTTTTTATAGCGCTACTCAACCCTATCCCGGGTGTTAGAGCGCTGTACATCACTCATACACATTATACTTTAACAATAAAACATATGTGTAAATCCTTTTACAGGATGTGTTCCATAAGATAGTGAGCGTCAAAAGGTGTAGGAGTCACATGTGCTTTAATTAATAGGTTACGGTGCAATATTCGAAAGATTACAATGTATGAAACGCAAACACTTAAAGGATCTCTTTGTTAAATGCAGTTCCCCACTTACCCAGCGAAATAAAATAAAAAAATCTATCATCTGTGTGTCACATGATGTGCTCTGTGGGAGACATATTAACCCTCTATGCCACTCTGATTAAAAACTGGAACTAGACAAAATCCGTGTCTCTCCAGCAAGTGCATTAACCTCCAGAATTATCTCACCATTATTTCCTCAAATTTACTGGATACATATTGATCTCAGCAGCAGGTCCCTTAGCCCCATGAGATATTTTAAAATGCAAACTTAGTAACCAATTAAGCAGAACAGATTTACTGCCACATTTCTCCTTGTTGTCGATTTCTTTCTGGCAGAGTTTGAATTAATAAATGTCTAAGTGGAGGCCAAGATCTTGCGCCGGTGTTGCATCACTTTTTTTGACCCAGCTCCAGCGCAAAATCTTATTTCTTAAATATTGTAATGCGCTCACATGTACTCATGATAGAACCACTTAACACATGAGAGGTCATAGAATCTGATGTCATTTTTTGTGATATCACTTCCTGCGAGGTCATGTGCGATGTCACACACTGTGATGTCACTTACAATGAACACAAATGTAAGGAGGGTCAAACGGGGATATAATTTAATGACCTGTCAACTTATGCCCCAATAATTGATACAAAACACGAAAAAGGAGACCAGGTCGATTGATGGTGTGCTGTACTGGATGGAGTGTAGGAAGCACCGGGACACCTGTGTGAGTAGATGTGTAAGGTTACAGTGGGCTGAAAAAGTCCCATCAGACCACCCTCTTGGAGGCATATCATCATTTGGGGAGGGCAGCAATTCCATTCTCCGCCTATGTGTCAGTGCGGAAAAGGAGCTCATCGTAGTATGCCACAGTAGTGCCCAAAATGATGTGTGAAGAAATGCAGTGCTGTGAAAAAAGACTTAAAAATGGCTACCCAAACTCAAGAAAAAACTTGTCTGTATGAGTATGGGTGTCATGATTAAAACCACGCCTAGTAGCAAAAAAGTGGAGCTACGTTATGGCGCTGCGTAGAATGGTCAACTAGTTTCAGCTAGGTGGAGTAGTGCTCCAGCTTTCATCAGGACCTTGGAAATTGATACGCTACTGCAACGTGAACTCAAGGGTGTACAAGTATAGAATAACATAAGTTTCATCAAAATACTTTATAGAAGAAGGAGTATCACCCGAGACTTGGAACCTCTCTGTCCTCTGTAGACAGGAAAGAATTGTTCTACCCAGCTTTGTGTGGGTGAAAAGCCTCACCTTGCCCGGCAACCGCTCGGGAAATTGAGGCCCCGCTCCAGCTATGTGTGGGTGAAAAGCCTCACCATGCCCGGCAACCGCTCGGGAAATTGAGGCCCCGCTCTGTCCGTCGGTGCCTCTGCTCGAAATCGAGGACAGAGGACAGAGAGGTTCCAAGTCTCGGGTGATACTCCTTCTTCTATAAGTGACTTCTTCACGCCAAGGGAGATCACGCCAAGGGAGATCACTTTGGATGTCCTTGATGCCCACAGGCCTTCTGGAGAACCTGGATGAAGCACAGAGACAGAAGACACAGAAGACTTGAAGAACCGGGAAACCAGGAGCAGCAACAGTCTTCCTTGATGCACTCTCAGTTCCAGTCAAAGTCCGAAAAAGTCCAAGCGTCCAGATGTTCGAAGAATGTTTTGGTTTCAGAAGTGAGTCTTGTTCCATGACGAATCTGAAGACCCACCCACAGAGGATCCCCTAGGGAAAGAGTTGGTACAACTTTGTGGTTCCTCCCAGAAGAGGGGCTGGACAGAGGGGAGGGTACTCCCCTGTCCTTTTTCGAGTTTCGCACCAGAGCGAGAACCAAAGGTTCTTGATCGGGCTCAAACTGGAGTATGCATGGAAGGCATCAAATTTGCCCTTCAAAGCAGTCTGTTGGCCCTGGAGGGCACACCCATCCCAGCCCAATACACTAAGTTCTGTCTAGGAGGTGGTCATACCGCCCAGTGACAGAAAACCTATTGTTCGACCTTTCCCTGCTCAAGCTAAGCTCAGCAGCAGGAGTGCAAAATCATGTCTGTGGTCGACAGAAGCACAAGCTTGCTGGCAGACCCTGAAATGCTATTATCAGGCGTCTGTCCCTTAAGGAGTCCCCCAGTTCATGGGATCATACTTCCAGCACTGGAATTGGTTGCTGGGGTATGATTCCATGATGTTTGATTACTCTAGGTAATATCTTTTTAGAGGAACAGCATCCACATTTGCTTGATTGATCTGACTGGGCACTGCTGTTGGACTTCTTCAAAAAGTCCTCTAGTCCCCTCCTTTGATGAAGTGATACCAAATATGACCAGGTTCAGTGCAGCAGTATATAGTTAGATATCTTGTAATAACTGATGTCCACTATATACCTTAAAATGGCTGACCACACTTACAAAGACTGCAAAATCGTCTCTGGGATTTGTATTGGTGTCCTGCTCATCCTCAAATGTGTAACCAAGCACCCTGCCTTCCATAGGGGTGACTTAAGTGCAGTGACCTCAGATATAGAGAAACTTATATCTGTCATGAGGGGTGCAAGCAACATCTCACAAAGGCTGCAATGGCAGGCATGTAGCTGGAGTTTAAGTGGTCTCTCAAAGGTGGCACATGCTGCAGCCCACGAGAGCACCTTAGTGTACCCATGCCCTGGGTACCTTAGTACCATACACTAGCAACCAACCGGCGTACACCAGTAGCCAATTGTGAATTTACCAAAGTACTTACCAGATCCAATTTTGGGGAGAGAGCACAGTTGCTGGGGTCCCGATTAGCAGGATCCCAGCAGACTACAGTCAAAACACGCTTTCACCAGGCAAAAATTGGGGTTAACGATGGAAGCAGATCCTACTTACCTACAAAACCCCCCACCAAATGTAAGGACATGGGATAGCCTTGCCCAGTTGAGCCTTCTTTTTCTAAGTAGGAATATCTGGAAAGTCCATCTGCATTGGCATGGTTACTCCAAGGTCTATGTTCCACTGTATAGTCAATCCCTTGTAGAGAAATAGACCACCTCAAAAGTTTAGGGTTTTCATCCTTCATCTGTTTAAGCCATAAGAAGGGATTGTGGTCTGTCCGAACAATGAAGTGAGTGCCAAAGAGGTATGGTCTCAACTTCTTCAAGGTCCAGACCATAGCAAAGGCCTCCTGCTCAAGAGCTGACCAACGCTGGTCCCGGGAAGTCAACCTTCTGCTTATAAACGCTACTGGTTGATCATGGCCCTCTGCATTAAGCTATGACAACACTGCACCTACCCATATATCAGAAGCATCTGTATGGACAATGAATGGTTTGGAGTGGGACCTACTAATATTCCCCGCTTCCTCAGCAGCAGCTTGCTGTCTGAGTTGTTCACAAAGGGGCAGGCCTTCTGCTCCAGACCCAAGGCTTCCCTGGAAGGAACCTTGCCCCAGTAGCTCTGCCTTATCAGGGCTAAGCTCCTCTGTGACAAGGTTCTGAGATCCAGCCCCCTCATGAGGCTGATTCTCACTGGGAGACTTAGAGGAGGATAAATATTTACCCTTCCTGCTCCTTCTTTTGGGAGCAGGCTGGTCCATTATTCTCAAGATCCAGGGCTCCCCTAGTGTCTAACGTCTTGGACTGAGCTCAACTGACAGCAAACACACAGACTGAATTTCTCAAAAATTCTGCATGAGTCAATTACTCCCCGTCAGACCAAGCTGACGTTTCCCAATCTTTGCCCAGTAGGCAATCCAAAGGTAGGTCTGAGGATACCACAACTCTCTTTGGACCAGTTACCCTTCTCCAGATGAGATTAGCAACTGCCATGGAATGATCTGTCCTGCACATTGATGAGAGGCTGTTGTCTGCACTTGCCCAAGTTAGTGGGACTTACATTAAGGGTGGCAAGCTCAGTGCCACCATCACAGACTAAATCAGTCTGAGTGGCTGTTCTGACTAGGCCAGAACCCACTTCAGTACCCAAGGTTAACTCAGCTAAACGTTTGGGGGCACTACTACTACCAGTGGTATTACTAGGGGCACTAGAAGGTTGAGGGGTAGTAGTAGCTGTATTGGTGCTAGACTTAGAGCAATTAGCATCACTTGCCCTGTGGCCTTTTTCCTTACACAAATAGCACCAAGGTTTTGTGTTAGAGGAGGAAGAGGAATGGGTACTACCCCCAGAGGAAGATTTTTGGGGACCTTCAGAAGACTTTTTTTTTAGATTTCTCCCCACCTTTCGCCTGGGCCTTAGAAGCACCTTGCCTCTTCTGACCACGACCACCATGAGACTTTTGTTTCACCCTGGTACAGACCCACATGTCTGCCATCTTTCCCAATTCTTGGGTAGAGGTCAGATCCGAGTCCACCTGGTACTGGTGCAGGTGCTGATTTTAAAAGACACACAGATGATGGACGGAATGCAGAGCAAATCAAACATTCAACCCCAGTCAATAGATCTGGGTTAAATCCATCATTCATTTGCTCACCATGCCACCTCAGTTTAGACCTAGCCATATGATAATCAGGCTTGACTCTGTGCCTCATGGGACCAGTCCAGCCCAAACCACCAAGCTAGTCCTCCCTGGACTGGAAGCAAGCATCCTGGGACCAGATTCGGGGCATAACCCCTCATCAGCCAGTAACACAGTGAGCAGGTGCTGATTATTAAGGATAGCTCACTAACAAGTAAATTGTTCAGTCCCTCATAATCATGCACATTACTTCCCTGAAGCAGCCTTCTAGAGCCTTAATAGCACTATCTACAAAACCTACCCAGTCTTGAGTGAGTACCTTCTGTGTGTCCCTAAACTTAATCCTGTATTGCTCAGTGGTTAACCCAAACCCATCTATGAGGGCAGTCTTCAAGACTTTGTAATTGTCTGTATATTCTTCCTTTACAGTCAAGAGTGTGTCCCTACATTTGTTAGTAAAGGAGAACCACAGGATAGCTGCCCTCTGCCCTTGAGGAACCTTCTGAACTTTACAGGCCTTCTATAAAGCAGTAATCCACTTATGAATGTCATCACCCTCCTGGTAAGGAGGGACTATCCAGCTCAAGTTCCCAGTGTCAAAGGATTGTTCCCTAACTCTAGGTGTACTAGTGCCAACACCATGGGATTCTAATCCCACATTTTTCCCAGCCCTCTGGACTTTTAGGGTTTCCTTGTCTTGGGCGAACTGTTCTTACTTGATTCTGAGGAGGTAGTATTCCCTTTCTGAAGAATCTTCCCTCTTGCTATAGATGGAGGTCCATTTTGAAGTGACAGAGGAAGTAGAATTAACTGAGGAGGACCTGGACCTCCCCTGACCCCTTTGTACCGTCCCAGGAGGAATAAAGGGGTCCTACCGCTAAGGCATCCCTCCGGGTCAAAATAAATATTCCCTGAGGGACTAGAGTTCTCCAGTAAGGGGTCTTCAGAATCCTCCTGGACATGCTCAGAAGCAGAGGCATGCGTGTTGGACACCCCTGGCTCATCTTCTGGAGCATCACTACCTATAGCCCGTTATCCAAGTTATCCTGCCATATGACCTTTTTTCTTGGTAGCAATACCTATTACCCAAAGATTGCCTCACTGTTAATATGCAACTCTCCAAATGTCATTTGTAAATAAATCATCATAGTCTTTTGCAAGGCCTCCACACCTTCAATCATTGTTTCAATTAAATGCTTATTTTTTGGGCTCGAATAATCCTAGCATGAGGCACATTTGCTAGTTTTGAGTATTTTTTATAGTTTTTGTGAGCCTACCATATAACAAAGTTTGTAACCTTCCACCCACTGTATTCATTTGTAAGCTTCACACACAAACACTATGGTTCTTGTCTAATTTTTTTTAGCATCCCACACAAAGTTAATTCTTATTGCAAATGTATCTCATGGGGCTTCTTATACATT
Organism: Lissotriton vulgaris; assembly: GCF_964263255.1. Taxonomy (NCBI): domain Eukaryota; kingdom Metazoa; phylum Chordata; class Amphibia; order Caudata; family Salamandridae; genus Lissotriton; species Lissotriton vulgaris. The sequence continues at coordinate 113,237,107 of NC_141689.1, forward strand.
TGTGCAAGATAATGTGGTTTGAGTACACTCTACACTCATAACATACATCTGCAATAAAGCTTCTCATAGATTAGACAACAAAAGGTTTGGTATTGTGTTGTATATTTTGCAATGCATTATGGTTTTCTCCACCCTCCAGCCTCAGCAATGCAGGCGATAAACTTCCACTGTTTGAGAAACCATTCTCGCTCTCCTTCTTGTGCCCTGCTAAACCAGAGTTTTCCAAAATGTATCTGACTGAATTCAATATTCAAACAGACAAACAAAATCCTATACAATACTATTAGACCTGTCTAGCTTAGGGTGGTCTTCCTCCAAACATTTTGGCTGCTTACCTCCTTTTTCTGCTGATTATTTTTGTTAGCCATAGGACTCTGAGTAACTTATCACTACTGACCAGTGTTATATTGCATGTTCTTCTCCCCTAAACATGGTAACATTGGTGTATACACAACTGGCAAATTTTATTTACTTGTAATTACATTGTGCAGTGGTATACCATATACCCAGGGCCTGTAAATTAATGCTACTAGTGGGTCTGGAGCACTGATTGTGCAACACACACAAGTAGCTCTTTAAACATGTCTCCGGTCTGCCATTGAAGAGCCTGTTTGTGCAGTTTTACTGCCACGTCGACTTGGTATTAAAAACTCCTTCCCAAGCCTTAAACTTCTCTTTTTTATTACACATACATCACTTCCAAAGTAGGCCCTTGATAGCCCATAAGGCAGTTTGCTATGTTACTAAAAGGAAAGACATGTACTTTTAGGTTTTGCATGCCTATGTAGTGAAAAACACCTATATTCATTTTTCACTACTGTGAAGCATAATCCTCTCATAGATTAACATTGGGAATTCCTAAATACTTTCTTTTAAGCTGTAATTCATGGTGAGAAAGGAGTAGCTGTGCCATGTTTACATCTTTGGAATCGCAATGATAAATCCTCTCTACTGGTAAGGCTGGATTTCATATTACTATTTTAGACGTGCTACTTTTACAAGGTGGACATTTCTATGCTCTTACAGCTGTGTGTGCTTGTAGCTTGTCTCCAATAAACTCCAATATTAATCCAATTGCATTTTGAGGTTTAGGAATGTCACAAAAAGGATTTAGTTTATTCTTCCTTTTTTTTGTCCCATCTTTGTTGCTTGGTGCATTCAAAGTAAGGTTCAAAAACAGGTTTTTCACATTTGGTCTAATTACTTTGTGAATGTAAATAATAATTAAAGCATACTTGCAAACGGTGACTACATGCCTGCCTTTATCAATGTTTCACTACAAAACCATGCGATTGTATAGGTTTAACCGAGCGTATGGCTCCTAGACAATGAGCGATTTGTATAGGGTCACTGGGTAGTCCAAAAAAATTGTCTTTGTCCCCCCCAGAAATTTAGTGTCTCCTACGCCCCTGCTGGTCACCCTACTCTGCAGTGAACAAGGACTATTGGTAACACCGCCTTCCCACAATCCCTTGCGTAATATCTGCATACAAACCCTCATTGCATGGGATCAGGCAACTGCAGCGCCCCAAGACTGAGTGTCACCGCCTGCCCACAATCCTTTGCGCAAAATCTGCATAAAAACCCTCATGCCACTTCTCTTTCATCCCTACGAGCCATGGATAACTCGTTTTGAATCTTGTGTTTACAGATGATCTTGTGCGTTTTTGTTCCAAACTCTCTATTGTTGATCGACACAAGTTGCACCCTCGCCCTAACCTTATTCTGGCGTGTCCGGGGCCAGGCTGCGTGTCGGGGAGGGGGAGGGTAGATAGTTCGGTGCTGACCCTCGGCCACTAGACCCTGCGGCTGGGCCTTCGACCTCTGGCTTGTCCGGAGCAAGGCTGCGTCAAAGGGAATAGGCACCGGGGTGACGGGCTGCCACAGGCCACTGTCGTTCCTGAGGAATTTGGGTGCACGTTTTTTCACTTTTCCTGATGTCCATCTGCCGGTGCTGAGAGGGAGGGGGGAGCCGACCCCGTCGAGGAAACCTGGGCTGTGAGCCAGGTAGGGCCACTGCTGCGTGAGCTGCGTGAGCCCACGACCAGAATCCACGGAGTTGAGGCGTCGCCCCTTGTCCTTGACCCCTGTGAGGTGCCCCCCACCCCCGAGAGGAACTCGCACGGGCAGCAGACGAGCCCACTTTGGACCCCCTGCACTGGTGAAGGAGGCGACCGGGATATCTTAAAACCGCCCTGCAGTACCCCTTTTGGTCCCTAGAGGGCCGGAGCTGTGAACCATCAAGTGAGGTGAGTCGGGGACCCGTTTTTCACTCGGAAGGTGGCTGGTGGCCACGCGAGAGAGAAAGGACTCTCTCCCTTTGTTAGCACTGGGCAGGAAGCCCCTTCCATCCCCCCAGCAAATACCACCTCAAACATCAGTGGGGGCTCGCACTTCCACTCGAGTGCATCCCCGTTTTGAGGCGCAGAGAGACCCTTGCCCTGAGTCTTGGTCCTGCCTTCCCTGGGTTCCCACTCGGGATTCTTCGTCTAATCAGGCCCACGCCCCACTTTCCACCCAGAGCGCCCCTCGACGGCACCTCGGCTCACTTCTGACTTAAAGCGAGTGGCAGACAGAAGGGCACTGCATCCCTGGGAAAACAAGAGACTTTTGGACTCTGACTTTGAACTTGGTGTAAACTTGTGTGGGCAACTACGGGGCTCGGCCACAGAGGGCCTAAGATCACAGAGCCAAAATGTTGCCCTAAGCACAGGGAGAAAGTGCACAGCTAAAATGGCGAAACAAACGCTCCAGTATGGGGAGCTTGCCATTAAAATCGAAATAGAGGAAGAGTATAGAGGTACTAAGGATCTAGAGTATGTAGTGAAGGAAATACTTGAAAAAGTATTCAAATGTACTGCTAAGGATTTAAAATGTGTACAGCAAAACAAAGATAGAGGTTTTTTTGAAATCCCGTTTTTTACAGAGCTGAAATATGAAATTTTCTTACAGGGAGTGTCACTCATGTGTTCACATGAGAACCTCAAGGGGGTAAAAATTACTGCTATGGCAGCAGCAAAGGAGGTGCCAGTAATTGTCCATATGTATAATGCCCATGTGTCTACATGGGAGATTGAATGTTTTTTAAACCGGTTTTGCGCAAAGGTGAGGGGAGGTATATTACAGAGAAATAAGTTTGGAATCTGGAATGGCAAGAGGAAGTTTTTTGTGATACTTAAACCAAACCCTGCTGGGGGAGTGACCCACCTCCCACAAACCTTTGCATTGGGCCCAAACAGAGGCTATTTAAACTACCCAAGCCAACCATAATATTGTAGGAACTGTTTAAGTTTTGGCCACCTTAAAGAAGAATGCAAAAATGAGAGTTGCAAGTTCTGTGGGGACATAGGCCACAAACACACCGAATGTAATGCCCCCAAATCATGCAACCTATGTGGATCCAAAGAGCACCTTTATAAAGCATGCCCAAAGCAAAGATTCTCATATGCGGCATCTGCAGCTGCCAAACATCACCAGCCAGGGGATAGTAAACCTTACGCCGCAGTACTGGCACCATTAATCTTCAAGACAGTTAGTGATGGAGGCACCGGGGAAACACCCAACACAAAAAAACAAGTAATACAGGTTGAACCTACCCCTACCCCACAGGCAGAACAGGAACAAACCAAGGAAAGTACACAGGTAGTAGAGGAGACTCAAGTGACAGAAATAGTGGAAAGTGAAAAGAAAGTTAAAGGGATGTCAGACATAGACTCACAAGTGGAAGACAGGGAAATAGATTCAGATTGTACTCTTATTCCTACAGATATATATAACATCATCAAAGAAGCCAAGGACAGGGCACAGGAAAAAAGGGAAAGAGAAGAACAGACCTCCTCAGAAGAGGAAACAAAAACCACCGAGGGCCAAATGCAGATGGTTAAAAAAAGAAATAAAATCAAAATTAAAAAACAAACGGCGGACCCAAGTGGTCCGGCCGCAACAGAACAGAAAGAAAATAGGAAGAAAACTCTACCAAGAGAGAACTGCTCAGGGTCCAGGTATAGTGTATTAGGGGACCTCTCAGACTCAGAAGACCTAGGATATAGCTTATTCTCACAAGAGGTAGGAGTAACCCCCCACAAAGACCTTTTTCTACAGTCCCCATACTTAGGGGGAGCAGAAGAAATTGGCGGGCAAGAGACGCAAAATAGTGAAAGCAGTCAGCAAATATGTGACAGCATCTGGTCGCCATTGAGCTTTGAAAATGTTCAGGTTTAACATGTATTGTATATCGTGCAAAGTAATCACCATTGCAAATATAATGTTTAACATCATATCATGGAATGCCCGAGGAATGGGCGCACAAGTGAAAAGAGCGTCAGTGTTTGAGCTCTGCAAAGTACAAAAAGGGGACGTTATATGTTTACAGGAATGTGCAATCCCCCACTCCACGGACTACAGTCACATATCCAAATATTGGGAAGAAGGCCCCTCCAAATGGTCTGGGGGTGGAAACAAGAATGCTGGAATAGGCATTCTCATAAAAAACAAAGAAATGTCAATCCTTGATACTAAAATCATACTGCCAGGCAGGGCTATGATGGTCACCATACAATACAGAAACACCACCTTTAAGGTCTGTAATATTTATGCACCAACCGACAAGAATGAAAGAATGTCCCTGTTTGAAATGCTCCCACTTTTTATTGCAGGTGCAACCCCAATGGTGTTAACAGGGGATTTCAACTGCATCATAAACCCCACAGACAGATGTGGCAAGAAAAATTGTTACGAAATTGATAAGTCTGCAAAATGTCTCAAAAACATGTGTAAAGATTTGCAACTGTCAGATACAGGGGCAAAATCAGGGTCAAAACAAAGGTTCACATGGGAAGCAGAAAGTGGCAAAGTCAAATCAAGAATTGATTTCATTTTCACCTCCAAAAATATAAAAGCAAGGAATTATGAAACAAACGAGAGTGGTATGTCAGACCACAAAATCTTGAAAGCAACCGTTGAAATCTCAAACATGTGTCAAATGGGGAGGGGTGTGTGGAAAATGAACACCTTGTTATTACAAGAGGAAAATATATGTAAAAATTACAGTGATATGTACAACAACTTAAAAACCATAAAGGAAAGTTTCCCATCCTTAGCAGAATGGTTTGAAGAGGTAAAAAAACAAACAAAACTTTTTTTCAGAAAACAGAGCATGATCAAAAGCAAGGAAAAGTTTCAAAAATTTGATGAAATACAACAAAGAATAATCACGCTAGAAAACCTGGAAAGGGGTGGAATGGAAGTAGGGGAGGAAAGAGAAAAAACAAAAACGGAACTGAAAGAATGGCTGAAACAACGAGGGAAAGAACACATTTTTAACTCCAGGGTCAAGATCTTTGAGGAAGATGAAAAGTGCTCAAGGTTTTTTTTCAAAAAGGCACAGCAAGTGCATAAGGTAATGAATGAACTGAAAGACACAAATGGACAAACACAAAAGGGCACAGAGAAAGTAGGGAAAATAACAACAGCCTTTTTTCCCAATTGTACAAAAAAGAGCCATCAGATATAAGTGCATGTGAAGATTTTCTAGGTTCTTTGCAGAGCTCTTTATCCCAAGAGGAACAACAATTTCTAACCACCCCCATTTCAGGAGAAGAACTTTTGGGGCTTCCAAATCATTCAGGAAGCCTCAAAAGGATCAGCCCCTGGGCAAGACGGCCTTCCATGGGAGTTTTACAAAACTTTCTGAGGGCTTATTGCAAAGGATTTTTGGAGTCTGTTGAAAGAATGCTTGGAAAAAAATGTTTTACCCCCCTCCTTTCCACAGGGCATCATAAAACTGCTGGAGAAAAAGGGGGACAAGCTGGACATCAACAATTGGAGGCCAATCACCCTCTTGAATGTGGACAGTAAAATCCTAAGTAAAGTCCTGGCAGGAAGATGCAGAAAGGTGCTGGCCTCCATCGTGCACCCAGACCAGACATGTGCGGTCCCAGGAAGGAAAATCTGGGACAGCTTGACCATTATTAGAGACACCTTGTGGTTAGCGAAAGACAGGGGGAATCCACTAGCTATCTTGGCCCTTGATTTCCAGAAAGCCTTTGACTCCCTAAGTCATGAATACCTTTTCAAAGTGCTCAGGAAAATGGGATTCCCAGAAGGTTTCATCAAAACTATTGGCTTAATATACACTGGATGTGAAAGCCAGGTCCTTATAAATGGTACACTATCTGAGGGGTTCCACATTGAATCGGGGGTCAGACAAGGATGCCCCTTATCACCGGCACTCTTTGTATGTGCAATTGAACCTCTCCCATGTGCCATCAGGAAGGACAAGTGCATAACTGGCCCTCTGGTACCGGGCAGCCAAGGCATACAGGTCAAATGTGTAGCATACATGGACGATGTCACCATTGCTTGCACTGACGCTAGATCCATGAAAAGAACTTTCCTTATAACCCAACTCTTTTCCCTAGCAGCTGGGCTACAGGTGAATGTGGAGAAAACGCACTGCATGACGGTGGGACAATGGGACAAACTGTCTCAGCTCCCAGTGAAACCTTCCAAAGACCTAGTAAAAATACTGGGGATTCTTTTTTCACAGGACATGAAGGGAGAAATAAACTGGGAGAAGATCCAGACAAAGCTCAAGCAGAAAATGGCGCTCTGGACGACAAGAAAACTTTCCCTGGAAGGGAAAGTCTTGGTGCTGAAAGCAATATGTCTACCAATCCTGATGTTTATTGCCATGATTTTCCCTCCATCATACAGGTGGACAAAAGTGACACAAAGACTTTTTGCAAACTTCTTTTGGGGGTCAAAAATTGAAAAACTAAAAAGAGACACAGTTTTCAAACTACCCACAAAAGGAGGGAAAGACCTGCCAAACCTCCATGACTTCCTGATGTCACATTTTGTTAAAAACATACTGGGGAATGCAAAGAAAGACTCACATGTGGCTGCCTACACTCTGTTTGCTACAAGTTTCATCTTATCAAGAGAGGGCATATGTAATCTGGACAATACAAAGCCTTTTTTACTAGAACCACCCCCTGCGTACAAAGGCATCAAGCCTTTCTTCAAGAAGCTGGAAGAGAGGCAAATTCAAGCGAAGGACATCACACCCCAGATGGCCTTAAGCAAAGAACTGAAAGAAACAGACTCAGTGACAATGGTAAACAACTTATCAGAGAAGCAATCAGGGAAGGTTTGGGAGATGGTAAACCACAAAGACTTGACAAACTCCCAGAAAGACTTGGCATGGATGATGGTATCCAAATGCCTACCCGTGAAACAATTCCAACATGCAAGGAAACTGGCAAAAACAGCAAGATGCCCAACACCAGGCTGTGCAGCAGATGAATCCCTGATGCATTTCATTTGGAACTGCGGCGGAGCACAAAGCATGTGGAAGGCAATGGGACAGCTCATTAAAGAATTAACAGGACAGGCATCCCTGTCCTATGAACTGGTTCTATATGGGTTGGGCATGAATTGCAATGCAAATAAAGAAAGGACACTATGGAGAATAATAAACTGCGTGAAAGAGGCGATGTGGGAAAACAGGAACCTTTCCTTGTACAAACACCAAGCAATCACGGAAAAAGAATGCCAAAAACTTGTTTTCACTAAAATGTTCTCTTACATGTGCATAGACACCCATAGATTTGGACAAGAGTGGGCAAAGGAAACCTGGAAAATCAGGAGTTGGTCTGGATGGGTAAAATGAGAAATCTTGATGGAAAACCACCAAAGATAGCCTAATGCGCTTCTTTGAGAATGGTTAAATGTACAGCACCCAAATATAAGGGACTGCTTAAAATGGAAACCTGACAAATAACTTTAAATAAAGTATATTTTTACAAAAAAAAAAAAAAAAAACTTGTACTTTTTGTGACAGTGAGAGTCATGTCTTGAATTTTTTGAAGGCATTTCCTGGAGGGAGTGCTTGTATTAGTATAATGATAGAAATGTTTTAACTAAATCTTCACCGTTAGAGGGGGTGAAAAGGAGGCTGCGCGGCATCCAAGAGTCTTACACTGTGGCGCAGACCCCCCCATCCCCCGAGACTGAAGTGACCGGAGGTTGGAAACCGAAAGACGCGGCCCAGACCCCGAGCAGCGCGGGGAGCGGCACGGGAAGAACTCTGGAAGCCGCTCCGCCCCTCTTGAGCCGGTGTTCTAACTAGCTGATCTTCCCCATCGGTTTGATCTCCCCCTACGTCAGAGGGGAGATTAGAAATACAGCACGGAGCTAACTAGCTGAGCTTCCCCGTTGGTTTGATCTTCCCCTACGTCAGAGGGGAGATTAGAAATACAGCCCGGAGCTAACTAGCTGAGCTTCCCCGTCGGTTTGATCTTCCCCTACGTCAGAGGGGAGATTAGAAATACAGCACGGAGCTAACTAGCTGATCTTCCCCGTCGGTTTGATCTTCCCCTACGTCAGAGGGGAGATTAGAAATAAGGCATGGAGCTAACTAGCTGAGCTTCCCCGTCGGTTTGATCTTCCCTTGCTATAACGTGATTTGCTGTATTTGCGCTCCTCCTACGGGGCTTATTAATTCAGCTAAAACCTAGTTTATTTGTTGCCAGGCTTTTGTCTATGCCTCCCGTAAAGCGCTGCTGCTATTTGTACGTGTGCCTTATTTTATTTATTTATTTTATTTTATTTATGCTATTTTATATAGCGCGAACTTTACCAGAGGATGTCAGAGCGCTTTACATAAGAACCAGTTGAAAAACATAAGGACATTGGGGCAGATTTATGTTAACTGGCGCATCCCCAGGGATGCGCCAGTTAACATGCGCCACAGTGCGCCACAGCTCCGCCAGCCATGGTGCGCCGCATTTATAATGCGGCGCACCATGGTGCATGGTGCAAAAACGGCACAGATGCGTGACGCCGGAACGCCCACAAGCGGCACAGGGCTTTACAACGTGACGCATCTGCCTAGATGCGTCACGTTGTAAATCGTTCGTAGGGATGCGCCACGTTTACGCCGCCTTGCGTGACGCAACAGCGGCGTAAAAGTGGCGCAAGGGCCTCATAAATCTGCCGCTTAGTATTACATCCGTTACATAAAGGATACAAACATAAAAAAATTGCAAATGTACAAGATGTAAAGACACACAAGGAGGAGATACAAGTGAATATACTCTAAGAGTCACATAGGAATGATAGATAGTATAAAGGTCTACTTCATATACTAATGATTAGAGTTATATCTATATACATAGGGAAGGGATACACATGGATATACTCTAAGAGTCACATAGGAATGGTAGAGAGTACAAAGGTCTACTGCATATACTAGTGATTAGAGTTATCTCTATATACATAGGGAAGGGGTAAGACTGGATATACTCTAAGAGTCACATAGGAATAGTAGAGAGCACTACGGTCTACTGCATATACTAGTGATTAGAGTTATCTCTATATACAGAAAAGCAGAGTTTCATTAAGTGTGGTTGGAGGGGGAATGCAGTCGGAGGGGGGATGCAGTCACAGCACCAGGGGCCTCATTTATGAGGCCTTGCGTCAGTTTTGCGCTGCGGATGCGTCACTTTTTGTGACGCATCGGCAGCGTAAAACATGCGCCTTGTTGCGCCATATTTAAAAAGTGACGCATCTAGGTAGATGCGTCACTTTTTAAACCCCTGCGCCACATTATACCTGCGTCAGGTATAATGTATGCAGAGGGGGCGTTCCCCCGCAAAAAGCCTCGTAATAGTGACGCAGTGAAATCTATAAGATTTCACTGCGTCACTTTTAGGATGCGGTTGCGTCAAAATCTTGCGCCTGCCTCACAGCAGGCGTAAGACTGACGCAAGCCCTTTCACATGGGGCTTTCCCCATGTGAAAGGACGCATTGCTGGAGTTGCATCACTTTTGTGACACACTCCAGCAATGCGTCACTTTTGCGCTTAGAGATGCGTCAGAAATACTGATGCATCTGTAAGTCCTTGCGACATGATGCGCCATACATTAAATATGACGCATCATTGGTGTCGCAAGGAGTGCGCAGTGAAAAGTGACGCATCGCTGTTTTCACGCAGCGATGCGTCACTTTTCATAAATGAGGCCCCAGGGGAGGGACAGAGAAGGGCAGGAAAGTGAGACAAACGAGAGAGGGAAGCAGTTAGTAACGATTAAGACAGCGAGGAGTGTGTCAGAGACAACAGGAGAGACAATAGAAAGGTCTCTAGGACAGAGAGGGGAGAGGTCAGAGAACGCTAAAATGGCGGAGGAGAGAGGTAGCAGAAGAAGCGAGTCATGAAAAGAAAGGAAAATGGCGGGAAGTGCAAAGGTCCAAGTCCGAAAGTCCAGGAAGAGGGCTGCCATAGCCAGGAAGTCCGGGGGAGAAAGGCAGTCCGCAGAAAAATCACAGCCTCATCGTCCATGAGGAGCTGGGGATGAGGATTTCGATTTGGAGACCAGGGATCAGGGAAGGAAGACCTCAGGCGCCCAGGCAGCTGATCGCAGAACGGGAGGCAACAAAGTCAGAAAAAGAAAGTTAGACAAGGGGGACGACCCCGTGCTCACTCTTGTTTCTCGGCACCTTTCTTCCCTTTTTTTATAACATCAGACGGGCCTGGTGATCACCGGGGTAGAATGGCATTTTTCTACAGCGCTCTCTACAGCGCAGCCAGGGCTCACCTTTATCGGCAGGGGCTGCATGGTGACCTCCACAATGTTGCCTCCATACTGAGCACGGTAGGAGCCGTCATCTCTGCACCCGTCTGATGTTCTCACTGTCCATGAGCGCATCCGTGTGGAGGGGGGGGGCACTGCCTCTCCTGCAGCTGGCTGTTCATGGTGCTCTGTCTCCGAAGCGCTTGCCGCGCGGGAGTGCAGTGCAGCCCGCACCAGCTCCCTCTCTGCCCCTTTGGTGTGATTGCTGGGGGGGGTGTCTCTGGGCTTATTTCAGGGCTTGCGGTTGGCAAAGGAAGCGGGGACACCCACCGCTTTGATCTGTCCCGGCTCCGTCCCGGCCATCATCCCAGCCGTGTTGCTCCACCCTGGGCGACGCCATCTTTGTTCACCTCGCGGCTGCGATCGGCACCCCGAACTTTGCCGATTTCAGCCTCTCATCTGGGATTTCTAAGTCTGCGTGGTACAGCACTACCTTGTGCAGCTGCGAGGGTGCACTGTAGGATCCCCGGATTTGCTCAGGGCATCCGGATAACCTCGGATGGCAACTGACCGACCGGAGCTCTTGAGCTTGCTGCTGTAATTCATGCCAGTAGGGCGAGCCGGGGCCGTGTCCATCATCCCCCACTCCTCCCCGAGTCTTCCTAATTCTGCGTTAAAACAGCGGCCGTGCTCGGCGTCTCTGTCCCGAGTGGATCCCGCCGGCTCGATGCGCTCCGCCATGGAGGGCACGTCAAGGATGGACCGAGCGAGGAGCTCGGCCTTGACTGACAGAAACTCTTATGGCCTGTGTAAACTTTGAGAGAAGGCTCCCCCGCCTAGGGAGAGAACGCCCCTGAGCACAACGTAGCAAGGACCAAAAGGTCTGATTCAATAAACTGAAGTAATCAATAGTTCATGTTGAGGATAAAGATCCAGTTATCCATGTTTATTTATACATATAGATGAGAAGAACTCTGTTTGAAGCAAGTATCAGAGCATGTAATCCACATAAATGAATTAAGGTATGTTCATTTTCACACATCCCAATGCATTTCGGGCGGAGCCCATCGTCAGGGGATTACTCTTCAGGTAGGTTAAACACGTCTTGACGGTGTATTCCGAAGTTAAGCAGCTCCCATCCAAACTTTAACAAAAGGGCCAACTACCCCAATCGCTATCCCTGTATTCTGCAGTGTCCACTACGGTGACCTTAGGGGCCAGCAGGGCGTGACGCGGCTCCGAGGATCGCTATCACACTCCCGTCCCCCCCGCCCCACAATCTCCCCATAATCACTCACGAGTTTCCGTTCTTATACACCACAGTCTTTTGCATCGAAGCGTCTCGGTCCCCCCAGGTTCATTATATAAAACAGCACTTTATACTTTCCCTCTCAAGCTTCTATGATTTCTTCCGACGTTTGTGGCGTCACAACTGGCCCCTTGGCACCACCAAGTTCTGAGAGGTCCGTTTCCGAGTCTGTGGCCTGGCCTTCAGAGTCCAAACCCATGCATGATTGGCTGTGCACCGTTCCCGACAAGTCCACCACTGCTTGAAGTGCCGCCTTCCTCTCCTCTTCCGTTTTTGATGCCGTTGGCTTCTTAGTCCTTTGTCGGCACTTCCGAAGTCGCTGTGATTTTCTGGTCGGTTGTCTCCGCTGTTCCTCCTCAGCTCTAACTCGAGCTTCATCCGTTCCAACCCTATGAGTATCCCACCACGCCCAGGCATCCGCTGATGTGTGGAAGAAGAGTGTTTTGTCATCCACCACGACTCTGAGCTTTGCCGGGAAGAGGAGAGAATAGTTTATGCCCTCTACACGCAGCTCCCGTTTGATCGACAAGAAGGAGGCCCACAGTTTCTGTGTTTCAAATGTAAAGTCTGGGAACATTGTCACATTGTTATTGTCCACCTGAAAGGGGCCCGCTTCTCTGGCCCTTTGCAACAGCCAGTCCCTGTCCTTATAATGCAACAGTTTGATCACCACCGGACAGGGCAGCTGGCCCGGGGCAGGCGGCCTGGCCGGGACCCTGTGCGCCCGCTCCAGCATGAAGAAAGGTGAAAGCCCTTCTGGCGCCACTTCAGTCCGCAACCAGTTATCAAGAAATCCCACCATGTCGTCCCCCTCCTTTTTCTCTGGAAGTCCGACCAAGCGTACGTTATTGCGCCTACTGCGATTTTCCGCATCCTCCGCTCGCCGTTCCAAAGCTAGTATTCTGTCTAGGGCATCCCCCAACCGTCCTTCCATAGATTTATGCTCCGGGATCATCTCTTGTAGGGTGACCTCCGTGCTCTTGACCCTGTCCTGTAATTTATCGTGGTCTGCGCGTAGGAGCCCCAATCCTGTTGCTACTTGAGCGATATCGTGTTGTGGAGCTTCTTTCGTGGCCGTGATAGCTTCCAATATACGATCTTGCATTTGTTGTAGTTCCGTATGGCCCTGCTCCATTCCTTCTGTTGTCTCAGAGCTAGTAGCTCCGTCCCCTTTCCCTTTTGGTTTCCCCATCTCCATTTGTTCGCCCGATGGCGGTTTCTCTCCTTGGAATCCCAAAAATTAGGGGTGGGGGTCCTCTCACTGCTTCGGGGCGAAGGTTTGACCGCCCTTACATGGACCTCCTGTGGCTCCACCATCTCCAGGCAGCAAGTTTTCGGCCAGCTCTCGGTGTCTCCTCTTCCGGTCAGCTCCCTTTACGCCTGAGTAACCAGTTCAAGGGTGGTCTCTTGCTACAGCGCGCTGTCCGTCTCGGGCTAGTCAGCCAAGGTGTCTCAGGTCTCCCTTCAGCCGCTGCAAGGCCTATGCTCCACCAGGGAATAGGGGTCCCCCTATCTCTACCAGTGCGCTGCCCTGCTTCTCTCCAGCGCTCGTCGAAGCCTCGGATTAGATATGGTAGTTCCTGTCATCGTCCGCTGCACAGCCCTCCAGGCCTGCCAACTCCACCGGCGCTGTCGCAGCCAAGCTCTAATGGTCATCTCCAAGGAAGCTCCCCTTCTCAGGTCGGGGGTCCCCCACGTATCCCCAGCCGCCACCAAGTTTTTTCTCAGGGTGCGTGGGTCTGCTCGTAGGCTTCGTTCCACTCGTGCCTCCCCCGGGTCAAGCCCCCGCCGTCTGTGTCTTCCACTGTGCCGCAGGAGTACCGGTCTTTCTCCGATCTTCGCCCAAGGCTCCGTATGCCCCCAGCCCTATTAGAGCGTTTATCTTATTCAGGTCTCTGCAGTTAGACGCGCGTGGTGCCGCTCCCCCTGGGTCTGAGCTTCTCGCGATCGTCGTCACCCTTCCGGATCTGGGCTGCGTTCTGGCTGTAAGGCTCTGGGCAGGTCGCTCCTCTTTGTAATCAGGGGGAACCCTTCCCTCGCCAGCGGGCTCCGTGCAGCTTGATCCCCGTTCCCCGTCTCCTCAGCCCCTTCACTTTGCAGGGTCTTCAGCCCTCGTCTCCCGGGACCGCCGCCATCTTGAGTGTGCCGCGGGGGGAGTCCGATAGTCGCCGACCGCCGTCTCTTCGTGGGTGGTAGGAGATGTTATTTATGATCCTCACCGATGCGGTCGCACAGTAGATTCTCCGGCGGCGCCCCTTATTTATCCGGCGTCTCTAGAGAGGAGATCGCTGAACTCCTTCGGCTTGCAGTTACGCCGGCTTGATCCTCAATCCGCCATCTTGGGTCGAAGCGTCTCGCTCCCCGAGCAGTTCGCTTGGTCGGGTTCTGTGCCAATTAGTGGCAATTAGCTTCAGCCTTGGGGTTCCGTCGCCCCACCGATGCCTTCTGCCAACAGGACGGTCTTTATCCGCCGGATTTCGTGCAGTTTAACAGGATTTTAGCCGGGATCGGGCGCGGAGCTCCGGGCTCTCGCTGCCTAACTCCTCGGCATTCAAGCCACGCCATGATATGATATGATGATAAAGACATTTGTACAGCGCACGTTCACCAACGGCTTCATGGCGCTTTGGACAGGCAAAGAGAAAAGACTAAAGGCAGGGAAAATCAATCAAACAGAGATCAGTCAAAAGCTTGGGTAAACAACCAGGTCTTCAAGGCGGATCACTGACAGAATATCGACATCAGAAATATCGACCTACAAGAATATCGAGTCAACAATATCGAGGGCAAAAATATCGACATCCTATCTACAACATGGTAAGTACAAAAATATCGAAAAAAATATATAGATGTAAAAAATATCGATGTTAAAAATATCGATTTTTTTTATATATATAAATGTAAAAGTAAGTATATAACACTAATAAATAATATATACATATTTAAAAGTATCTAATAATGTTTAAAATTAATAAATAATACATATATATTAATAATACATTAATTAAATATATACAGTAAATATATAATATATATGTACTGAACAATAAGTATTAATAATTAATTTACTAATTTATAAATTAATGAAATATATTCTAATTTACTAATACATTTACAAACATAAAACAATAAAATAAATAAAATGTATTCTGTGGTGACCTCAATATCTCGGCAGATTTTACAGGTAATACCCATTATAAAGGACGAAAACCCCGGGTATTCAGGGCAGTCTCCTCGATAATCCATTCTTACGGCCTGAAGGATGTATGGGGTAACCTAAAGAAAGATGATCCTGGGTTCACATACTTCTCACACCCATTTAACAAATACACAAAATTGGATTATTTTTTAGTATCAGCCACTCTTCTCAGTACTGTAGAAATTTCAATGCTCCCAAAACTAATTTCGGATCATAATCCACTTGTCTTGAATCTATCTATCACTAAACCGAGGGAAAAAATGAGACCGTGGTCCTTTGATAGAAAACTTCTATTAGACAGAAATTACATCGCACATATAAAGGGGTGGTCTCAATCGTTTTTCGATGCCAACAGATATAGTGCTTCTCGTGGTGTGGTTTGGGATAGTTTCAAGGCGGGTTTAAGAGGAGAGACTATTAGCTTTTCTACACGGCTGTGGAAAAATATAAAGGCAGATAGGGAGGGACTTCTGAATAGGCTGGTAAAGGCCGAGGAACAACACAGGAGAGATGTATACAGCGGGATTCAGGGTTCTCAGAGTGTAGATAGCTTAAATACGATAAAAGCAGACATTCACCGGCAACTAGCAAGGAAAGCTGCAGCAGAATATCAGACTCGCAGATTGGGAATGTATGAAACAGGTGAGAATGCAGGAAGGGCTTTAGCATTAAAGATAAGACAAGCTACCTCAAAAAATATTATCACTGAAATTAAAGAGGGGGAGCATATCTATAAAAAACCAACAGAAATCCTAGAGGTTTTTAGGCGGTTCTACCAGGCTCTCTATAAAGAGGATGCAGATACAACCTATCCAAGCAAGAATTTGCAGGATACAGAAAATAATTTGTTGCCCAATGAGAGGGAAATCTTAGAGCAGGATATTACTATGGAGGAGCTCCGACAAGCACTGAAAGATTTATCAGCAGGAAAAGCAGCAGAGCCGGATCTCATACCCCTGGAAGTTTATAAATACCTGAGTGAAGAGACGGCTCCTCTCCTACTAGATCTATTTAACAGGGTTATTATTACAGGCACCATACCAGAGTCCTGGACCAAAACCAATATAGTGGTCTTTCATAAAAAAGGCAAACCCAAGGAGAACCCAGGTTCTTACCGGCCTATTTCATTAATAAATAGCGACAATAAACTTTACGCTAAAATATTGGCCACTAGAATGGGGAAGATTATTGCAGGCCTCGTCTCTCCCTGGCAGCATGGTTTTATCCCCGGAAGGGGTACTACCGACCATATAAAAAGAGCTATAACTCTGTTTGCTATGCATGCCGGGGAAGGGGAGGGGATTGCAATGGTCCTCCTCGATGCCGAGAAGGCGTTTGATCGGGTCAAGTGGAGCTTTCTCTGGAAAGTGATGGAGGGCAGAGGATTTGGCCCCCGATTTCTTCAGGCAATCAAGGCCATGTATTACACCCCAACAGTTAGGATCCACCTAATGGGTGAGGGTTCTAATCCGATCCATATCTCGAGAGGGACAAGACAAGGGTGCCCATGTTCGCCTATCCTATTTGCACTGTATATCGATCCCTTGATTTGTCACATTATGGGTAACATAAATATTAAACCAATCATTACTAACGGATTTGCAACCAAAATCCTCGCTTACGCGGATGACATAGCCATTACCACTGTGGATCCTGCTAGTGCTATGAGGGAACTAATTAATATCACCTCCGATTTTAGTAGTGTATCCTGATATATGTTAAATGTGGCAAAAACAAAGGTTCTATGCTCCAGTAAGACAGTCAAATTGGATGACAGATATGTGGACTCTGTTGTCTATCTGGGAATCACAATCAATGCCCAGACACAGGAAATTATTAAGGATAATTTCTCACCATTATTGTTGAAAATGAAACAGGATCTAAAGAGGATCGATACTCTTCATCTATCAATTATAGGCAGGGCTAATGTCATTAAAATGACAATGTTTCCAAAAATTCTATATAAATTCAGATCTATTCCTTTTAAAATTGATGATATTTTGATCAGGGAAATGGAGGCAATTTTTATGAATTATATCTGGCAATATGGCAAGGTGAGGAGATCAATCAAATTTATGTCTCTCCTTCAGGAAAAAGGTGGTTTGGGTATACCAAACCTAAAATTCTACCATTGGTCTTGTCTCCTTACAGATATGGCTATACTTTTTTTCCCTGCTAACATGATAAACTGTCAAAGCGGTATTCCATCCATTTATAAGCTATTATTAGGGAATGAAACCTCTGGGGTACTATTAAGACACTATGACAAACGGTTCTTTAAGTCTCAAGGGTATAAAATGTTGGAAGATATCTACACAATTTGGGCGGTGATACAGAAGAACCAGAAAATTCCGAAGTTTAATAAACACACTCCACTCTGGAACTCAGGGCTATTCCCTTACTTGAGCACAGATGGATCCTGGAGACACTGGGAAAGACAGGGAATTACTTCATTGGGTCAAGTGATGGTAAAGGATGCCCTGAGGCCCCTTGATCTCCTGATGTCTCGGTATGCACTTCAAGATTCTCAAGAGCTTAAATACATGCAATTGACTCATACAATTAAATCCAAGAGACCGACCATAGATGTATCTAAAGAATGTGCACTGTTAGACTATATGAAGGGAGGCGGCCG
Organism: Lissotriton vulgaris; assembly: GCF_964263255.1. Classification (NCBI taxonomy): domain Eukaryota; kingdom Metazoa; phylum Chordata; class Amphibia; order Caudata; family Salamandridae; genus Lissotriton; species Lissotriton vulgaris. The sequence goes on from NC_141689.1 coordinate 113,254,825, forward strand.
TCGTATAAGGAAAATCTATGTATTATTTTTGGATACACTGTCGGATGATCTGCTCAAGACAGAAACCACTTGGGCTGGGAAACTGAATGATCCCGATATTGATCTAGATAGAGCCATCCTTATGGATAAAAGGTTTCTAAGATCTTCAAAACTAAGAGCGCAGCATTTTAAAACTTTATTTAACCTTTATTACACACCGGCAAAATTATTTGACTGGGGCAAGAGAGTAGATCATAACTTCCCCAGATGTGGCAAGGGTCCGGCAGATCTGCTTCACATGTTTTGTTGTTGTGAGAAATTAGGACCAATTAAAAACGAAATTGTAAAGTTTTTAGAGGGGCTGCTAGATATCAGGATTGATTTATCCCCAACACTTTTAATATTTGGGGTCGATACCAAAATGGGTTTGAGCGTAGAGATGGAGGCACTCGTTTTCATAGCAACAGCAGTCTTCAGAATATTAATTGCTGCTGCTTGGAAGGACACCGAGGCCCCAACCTTTCAGATGTGGATGTGTAGGCTACTAGGGATACACAACATTGAGTCAGAGCTGTATGCACTGAAGGGTGTGAAATCCAGGGATATGGGACTAAGGCTCTGGGCCCCCGTGGCAGCATGGAGGCGGTCAAAAACTCTGGGCTTATAGCTTTTTAACATCCTCAGCACTACTTCCCCCACAATCTTAACATATTAGTAGCATTTGTATCCTCCGTTATATTAATGGTTTTAATCAGTTCGGACATTCTTATTAGAAGTTGAAAATCTGTTAGCCTTATTTATTTCTTAATATGTATAACTACCTGGTATCGTCATGCTAGTTTGTGTTCTCTGCTATGTATTTGATATGATATTGTCATGAACTTTCAATAAAAAATAAAAAATAAAAAAATAAATAAATAAATAAAATGTAAGTAATATAAAAAATAAAATAAACATTTGATATTTTAACAATTAATGATATAAAACATTGGATACCGTAAGGGTAATAATTACTATTCCTACTCCAGAGATTGGAACAGTAGGGAAAGCGTTTGATAGCGTAGGGATAAAATTACTATTCCCACTCCAGAGAGTGCAACAGTAGGGAAAACTGACCCTGAACCCAAAAAACACCCCTTTACCCAAGAACTGAAAACTGACCCCGAACCCTAAAAATACCCCTTTACCCAAAAACTAAAAACTGACCCTGAACCCTAAAAATACCCCTTTACCCAAGAACTGAAAACTGACCCTGAACCCTAAAAATACCCCCTTACCCAAAAACTGAAAACTGACCCTGAACCCTAAAAATACCCCTTTACCCAAGTACTGAAAACTGACCCTGAACCCAAAAAATACCCCTTTACCCAAAAACTGAAAACTTACCCTAAACCCTAAAAATACCCCTTTACCCAAAAACTGAAAACTGACCCTGAACCCTAAAAATACCCCTTTACCCAAGAACTGAAACCTGACCCTGAACCCTAAAAATACCCCTTTACCCAAAAACTGAAAACTGACCCTGAACCCTAAAAATACCCCTTTACCCAAGAACTGAAAACTGACCCTGAACCCTAAAAAAACCCTTTACCCAAAAACTGAAAACTGACCCTAAACCCTAAAAATACCCCTTTACCCAAGAACTGAAAACTGACCCTGAACCCTAAAAAAAACCCTTTACCCAAAACCCCAAAACTGACCCTGAACACTAAAAATACCCCTTTACCCAAAAACCCAAAACTGACCCTGAACCCTAAAAATACTCCTTAACCCAAAGTTAATTAATATTATTTAATTAGCAATTAATAATTAATTAACAATAACAATAAAGTAAATATATTAGCACATTAGCTGTAATTAATATAATTTAATAATTAATATATTTTTTCCCCAATTAATTAATTAACAGTAACTAAAAATTATATAAATAAATTAATCTAATTAATGTAATTAACTAATTAATATTATTTAATTACCAATTAATTACTAATTTAAAATATGTACAAAATTATATTAATTAATTAACTAATTAATATTAATTATTTGCCAATTAATTAGTTATAAATATTTAAAAACATATATTAATTAATTAATTATTATTAAATTACTCCCCACCCTATTCCCCTATAAACCCACATCCCGCTACAGAAAATATATATTAATTAATCAATTAATTTTTTCCCAATTAATCAATATTAATTAGCAAATAATTATAATTAATTAATTATTCCTACTAATTATTAATCAACTTACCATAATTAAATTACTTCCCACCCTATTCCCCTATAAACCCACAACCCGCTCCGGTACTAAAACATAAAATTTCCTTATAAATTTATATATTATTATAGAAAATGTATACACATATAATAGTAATTATTTTAAATACTTAAATTAAACATATAACACATACATAATAAAAAACTATAAAATAATACAAATATCGATATTAGTGTCATCGAAATTAGTAACATCGATATATATGCTATCGATATTACTAACTTCGATATTACTTACATCGATATTAAGTATTTCTATATTACTTACCTTGGGTCGATATTCTGTCCTACGATATTCTTGCCTTCGATATTATGCTCCTTCGATATTTCAGACTCGATATAATGGTAGGTCGATATTTCCAACTCGATATTTTGACTGTGTACCCTTCAAGGCCCTTCTAAATGAGTGATAAGAAGGGATAAGACGAAGATCGGGAGGCAGGGAATTCCAAAGGTGGGGAGCTTGGAAGGCGAATCTTAGTCCTCCAAGCCTTTTCCGTTTGAACGAACAAATGGACAGCAAATCAGAGCTGGAAGAACGGAGAGCTCGGACGGGAGTATAGCGATGAAGGCGAGAGGAAATAAAGGACGGACCTTGATGAGTCAAGGCCTGGTAAGTCAAGCAGCCCACCTTGAAGAGGCTGTGCTGGACCACAGGGAGCCAATGCAGGCTCCTCAGAAGAGGTTTGGCAGAACTGGTCCTGGGCTGACGAAAGACTAGTCTAGCCGCTTGATTTTGAATCAACTGAAGTTGATGAGACTGGTAGAGGTGAATTCCGATGTACAGTGAGTTCCCATAGTCAATACGGGAGATAACCAAACCCAGCGTAACTTGAACTAGGGCCTCATGCGTGAGGAATCTGCTAATCTTTCTGATGCGGTGAAGATGGAAAAAGCATGTCGACATCACAGATTTAATTTGGGATTTCATGGTCAGATCCTGACTGATGGTAATTCCAAGGCTCTTGACCGAGCTCACCGGGCAGGGGGCACTTCCGAGGGAATGTGGCGAGAAGCTGGAGTTCCAGGGGTTACCAGGAGGTCCAGTGAGTACGAGCTCTGTCTTTCCAGGATTGAGTTTGAGCTGGTTTGTACTCATCCAGTTGCTAATGAATGACATAGTTGACTGGAAATTCTCAACTGAGGCAGGGGAGGAATCAATGTTAAAAATAAGTTAGAGGGCATCCTACTAGACCCCCAGGTTATAGCTGACTGGTTACTGTTGTGCAGCTGTATGTGATGTGGATTAAAATATTTCTTATTAAATAATTATTATTTGTTGTTTATTAATATTAATTGGAGAATTACGTTTATTGTGTAATACTTAAAGTTATTTCTGCTGAGTTAGCGATTTCGATTTTAAAAACATGTCAATTGCTGTCTTTTTAAAACTTAAATAGAATGTTAATCTATAATACATAATGAAATATTAAACATTAAAGCTTTATATGTACTGCAGATAATGTTTGTTTGATATCATTAGCGTGACTTTTGTTATATATAAATATGAACACATGAAAGTAAGATAATTTTCCACATTGTAAGTTATATACTTTATTAATTTTACATATTTTTCAACTTACATATTTTAAAATATCACAGATTATTATTTTAATCATATATATATATCAATATTTGGTATCATTTCTTATTTTATTTCTTTTTTATATGTATTTCAATAATTACAAATAGAATGTTAAATTATTATTTTGGTATTCACTTTTTATTTATATTCATTTATAAAACATGTACTAATTATCTTATTTTAATACTTTAGTAGCATTTGTACTCGAATATCTGTTACTAAAGCGTATTTATTTTTTGATGTAATAATACACTTATTAATAGTCTTTTTAACTTTTCCAATTTTCTTATGTTATGGTAAAGACTTTTTTCCTTTTGTTTTGTTTTTTGAATGTAACTAACATTAGCACGGATAACATTATTTAGGATAATGATTGCATTTGGAAGACTGTTTTAACGCCATTGCTGCAAGAATGTGATCGACTCACAATTAGTCAGTTCTCCCACCCACCTATTTTATGAACCGACTGCCTTTGAGTCATGTGCAAACCTCTCTATTTTATAAAGACTTGTGTTGCAGCCTGGAAAAGGTCAGCATCACAAGCTTTAATCTGAACAGGTTTGTTTTAAAACATCCCTGCAGCCCATGCTAGTCACAGCATGCAAGTATGTCCATGTGGTACACCAATTGAGGATTCCACCATTGAGTATGTATATGTTTGTTAGAAACTCTGATCGTGACCTGAACAAACAAAATTATTACCAGCTTTATAAATGTAGAAAAAGCTGTATGAAATGCATGGCTGAGCGTTGCATCGTAATCCATTGTGGTTGAATGCAAAACGATCTGCAACCGTGGTCCTTACGGATATTGAAATCTGTTGCTCGTTTGATGCTTTTTCCTATCCCATCTCACCAAATGCAGCCTGATGTGGATCTGTCTGACTGCTTCGACACATCTCTGTGCTAAATACACCCACGGTACTATAGATATTTCTATTGGCCCCATTGTATTCAAAGTTTAAAAAAATGATGTCAATGCTGGTTTTTAAATTTTATTATTTCTGATATTATCACTTTAAATATTTTTTCTTCACATTATATTTTAATTATTTATCTCAATGTATGTATTTATAAACACATTTTTAGTTATATTTATTAAGTGTTTAATTTTCTTTAAATTATAATCTAATGTTTGTAATGTTCCACTTAATGTAATATTAAGCAATAAACGTTAACCTTATGCAAAAGAATTATTTCACTGTTCTTGCACTTATTACTGTTGCAACACTACATTTTCCCTCTACATCAAATAACACTTTTTATAATGTTTACACTGCTTGGATTCGGAAAACTTAATTTCACCCATCCACAATCCTACTTTCCCACTAACGTACTATTGTCTGTATGGTTTATCCTACAATTTACATGTTTCAGTTTTCAAATTTTGCTCTCAATAATATTGTATTTATCCCGATTATACCATGTAAAACAAAAAATGTTTATACTATATAATCCAAATCCTTTTAGGTATATGATTATGTTTCTTATTACAGACAACTTGCAAATATAGAAGTTTTTAAATATTTTTTTTGTAAAAAAAAATGTCTCAGCATGTTTTGTAGGATTTAATAAAAAAATTAATAACAAAAATCACATCTTTCATTTTTATAATTTTTAGAATATTGGAGATGTATGTGGGACAGTCGACGCATATCAATGGATAACATTTACCCCATTGTATTTACCTTAATAACTATATCTCTGCTTTGCTTTCTCTAACTAAATATATGAAGCCAAATTTGCTTTATTCGAGGTAAAAACTCATAAAAGCATAATACATTTAAAAACCATTTTGGTCCATAATAAAATGGATTCACAGAAAAAAGAAAAAGTCATTTACACAAAAATGTTTTAAAAGAATAAAGCGTCATGGCTTCACAAATATTAAAATCAGTAATAAAAATATACAGAGTTATAATTATAAAACCAGTAAATACCCAGAATAGGTAGTCAAAGCATTTCACTTGGCTAGGGGGGAAGACGCCCAGCTTGATCTCAACAGACCTACATTTACAATAAGAATTTCTTTCTGATGGACCATGACCACCCCAAGAATTTGGCAACCGCTACAGAAATAACAGGCAAAATGCTGGTGCAGATTATTCTTAAAGCCACCTTGCTCTCTCTCGTAACAAGCTGTTTGCACATCACCCTTAGACAAACGCATCAAGGGATTGAATAGGCCCCACAAACAAAAAGAAGATGAGCAATAGACTCGATTTCACTATTACAAGCTGAGCAAACATTGGAATTAGCTTCTGCCCATCTTCCCATCAGCGATCTAATTGGGAGCGACCCCACTCTAAGCTGGAAATAAAGTTTCCTGTCCTCAGGCTTAGTCATTATGTCCCAATAGGGCTGCAGGGACGGGGAAACTTTTACTTCCAAGAAACGGCCTTCCATGGAGGAGGGGTCTGCATCATTCTGGTGGGCTACCATTTCCCAGTACTTTGCTTTTAGAATGTCTTTTGACGGGAACTGGGCTAGCTCTGGGTTCTCCCACAACCCCTTCATGTCCATTTTCTCCAGTGTTCTGCACAATTCCTTTAGCCAGCCTATCATATTGAATTTATCAGTTTTAACGACATCCAAAAACCCCGCGCATAATGAGCAAGTTCAAGAGTGACCCAAATACAATGCCAATATAAAATGGGTCGTAGTCTAGCCAGGTCTGATATGGCTTTCCTACCTAGTTCATAGCCCAATGGCTTCATGGGTGTGCTTTTAGGGAGGCCAGTAAGATTACGCAGGAATTTGTTTTCAGCAAGTGTTAACGGGGCTAAATTGTCATAACCCCAAAGCTCGGCACCGTAAAGTGCTGATCTGAGTGCTTTACCCTCGTACACTTGAAGTGCTGGCAGTATCGGTTTAGTCAAAGATTTTTTATGCTCAGCACTTATAGCACCTGCATTTTAAAGGAGTTTGAGGGCCGCCATTTCTGTGTGCTTCCCCCACTTTACACCCTTTGCTATGTGGATACCCAGGTAGACGAAGTCTGAGACCGTTTCCACCTTTTGGCCATCCATATAAAAATTCCCTTTGGAGCTGGCATGTGGGTTAAATACCATAAGCTTTGTTTTGGTTACGTTGACTTCTAGCCCACGATCAACACAAAAGCCCTCAAAAATCCTCAGGGCACGCTGTAGTCCACTAGGGGTTTTTTGACATAATGAGCGTGTCGTCTGCAAATAATAGAATTGGCGTTTTCGCTCCATCCAAAGTGGGAGCATCTACGGCTCCAGACAACATACGCTCCACTACACCGTTAATATATAATGAGAAGAGTGTGGGGGCCATGGCACAGCCTTGGCGTACCACCCGCTGTACCGGAAACTCAGTGGTGACTTGCCCATGCCTCCCCCACTGAATTTTTGCATAGTTTGACTCATGTAGTCTCATCGCTAATGACAGAATTTCCAGCTGCATACCCATCTCGGCTAACACTTTCCACAGTTGTGATTGAGGAACTATGTCGAAGGCTGCTCGAAGGTCGATAAAAGCAGCATAGAGGCTACTCTTCCCTAGCTGCACTGTCTTCCAGTGGAGTAGCGTGAACCTGAATATTTGTTATATGGTGCTAGTAAGCTTATGAAAGCCTGCTTGGTAGGATGACAAAACATTGTTCTCTTCTGCCCAAACCATAATTTTTGCTAGGGTCATTTTACCTATCACCTTTTGTACCGTAGCTATTAGGCTAATGGGCCTGTAATTCCCAGGGAGTGTTTTGTCTCCTTTCTTATACACAGGGATTATTACAGCCCCTTGCCGAGACTTTAGTACTGGTGCCCCAAGCACCACCGCATTGGCCAGCTCCAATATGTACCTGCCCCATCGCGTTTTATCACACAGAAAAACATCAGCAGGAAGCCCATCAGGTCCTGGAGCCTTCCCCCTTGGGACTGAATCCAGAGCTACTGCTACATCTGTGTTATTGAAAGGAGGGACTAAAAATATAGCAGTGTCTACAATTTCCCTAGTCTTATCCTCAGGGCGGCATGAATATTGGGGTCCAAAGTATTCTAACCAACTGCTCTGCGAAACATGATTAGTCGGTGGTTCGGGGAGACCTCCTTTCGCCCATTTAACGATACTCCAAAATAATCTGGAGTCCTTGGCAATGCTGGCAGCTTTGAGGTCTTGCCAGCGCTGGTCGTCCCATTGCTTCTTGGCCATATGTATGCTGGCCTTGTACTTCTGTCTTGCTTCCCTAATGACCATTGGATCTCTATTTTTAATTGCTGTTCCCAGAGAAGATCTTGCCATCCTACAAGCCTCGTTATACCACCCCGTTATTTTTGGGCGATTATTCTTGCCTTAAGAATGGGGGACTACCTGATAAAAATGTCCCTTTATAGATTCAAAAAAGTCACAGTGCGGATCAATATTTTTTTCCAGTTCATTTCCACTCTCAGTTCCTATCCTCAATATGGTTTCCATAGCAGAAGTAGTTTTATCCAGGTCTTCACTAATGCTCTCTAGCACCTCGCTCTTCGTCATAATTTGGGGCCACTGAACCCGCCTCATGTCATTCGTTGGAACGATCTCTGCTAGAACCTCTTTGACGATTCCTTGTCCCTCCAGGTACCCCCCCCCATATGAGGTGAGTAATACACAAGGGGTTGTAATCCCTCTCCTGTCTACTAACCACCTTCATGTCGCTCATCAGGTGCCAAATTGCCAGATTGCAGATAGCATATTCAATCCTGCTTTGCGAGCGGCCGTTGTCGAAGGTGTTCTTACCCTGGCCGTCACTCGATGTTCTTCCATTCAGTGCTCTGAGCCCCCCTATCGCTACATATAGCGTTCATTTATTATGCTTTATGTCCATCTGCCTACCGGTTTTAAATCCAGTTTGGGGATCCCCCACTCAGAATCCACATCTTCCCCAGAGTACCTGTCACCTACTGAGAGGGGTTCAAAGGACATATTCAAGTCCCCTGCAATTAGTATGTTGCTCTCACTTGAATGAGCGCCAACCAGATGGTCTAGGGCTGCCAAAACCTGGTATTTCCCACCACCCGACCCTCTTACGTCAAATTGTAGATGTCTAATGTATACCCCAAAGCCATGTTTAGCCTGATCAACTGGATGTCATTATTGCCAGTAGGGAGCTCTATTACTCTATCAAAGAGTGCCTGTCGGGCCCAGATGGTTAAACCCCTTTCGGCCGGCCCTTGGGGCCCTTTAGTGCTGGCACGAAAAAGTAAAAAAAAATAAACAAAAGGAACAAGGGGTCGCAGGCCCACGTTTCTTGAAGAATGCAAACATCGAAACCATTTATAAAAGATACCCATTCGGATGAATGCATTCTAGAGCCCAATCCCGCTATATTCCAGGATACTATTTTGCCCCCAGCCCTACTAGATTCGCACCACAGCGCTGGGGGGGCTAGAGTCTGGACACTTGGGCCATGTACACTTAGGGAATTCTGACCTCCGGCTGCCCCTGGGTTAGAGAAACCATGTCCCATCCCTCCAACATCACTGGGTACTTCAACCTTTGCTGCAGTAGATCCTGACAAACCCACATAATCAGTCTCTTTTACTATAATGCAATTTGCTTGGTGCTCCCTATCTCTGTGCCCCTGGTGTTCTTTGGTCATTTCGTCCGTCCCCCTTTTGGGTAGTCAATCAATGGAATTGAGCCTAGATCTATTAGACCCATGCCTATTATCCTTGACTAAGGGAGGCGAGAATGGAAAAGGGAGCATCTTTCTCAGCTGTATACTCGAATGTATAGGGGGGGCTTGATCTGAATTCTAGCATGCACAGATTCTCAGCTAGTTTATCGGAAGAAAAAGTTAGTTCAACAACATCATGAGTGGCCCCAGGATGGCTGAATCTCCTAGCTTTGACTATGTCGTCCCTAATAACCGATCGACACCCTGACATTCCGCAGCCAGTGAATGGCCTTGTTAGTCAGGGAGTCTACCCCTTCCCTTGGGCAATCAGGTCTCTCTTTGCACTTGGGCATATTTGCCATGAATATTGTATTTGTGGCATAATTACCCTTTACATGTGTTTGGACCCTAGTGGGCTCTGAGATGTAATTTGGCGGCCCTTTGTTTACATTTATTGGGAAACCATGATGCTGTGCCGCTGCCATCATTCTTGGCTCCTTTGATAGTATAGGCCCTGTCGATCCTTGCCCCCCATTGGAGCCCCTCTGTGTCCTCTGGACGCTGGCGCTAGGCTTATTTACTGCCTTGGTTTGGATCGTGGAGTGGTCTGCCCTATTGTTGGTAGGAATAGGGGTATTACATATACTTGTCACTCCCCCCTCTGCATAATCAGCCCTATGCATTTTGCTACTTGAGGGAATGCTTTTCCCTACTAATGGGAGGTAACCTTGAGAAAGTTTAGTTGGATAGGTAGTAGCTGTCTTATGAGAAACCCCTGGTTGAAACTTAGGGGCACCTAGATTGTTTTTTGTAGTTACAGCTAAATTAATTATTATTTTTTTCATGCCCTCAATCTCGTCCCTAAGTAGTGAGACTAGATTAACTAAATCACTAATAGTTCATAGGCTGTCTCTTGGGGTTATGTGGCCACAAGCATAATTTATGACTACTATAGGGGAGGTGTTCTTTCCACTACTAGGGCTATCTTTTTCTATCTCCTGTTGAATCTCTGCCAGTACCGTGAACCTGTTTGAGCATTGAGTTGGAATAATATCGATCACAGGTAAAACCTGGAAATTTTCCTCGCTTTCACCAGTAGGGAGAACCTTTACCCTTTACCCCTTTGTGTAACCTTTTTACCCTTGTTGTTTCAGAGCAGTCATACTCTATTTAGCACTGGCTCTGAACATTTCAGGGATAGTAATAGTAGGGCCTTCAACCTCTGATGGATTAGGCTTTGGACACCATGAATCCTTAGCCGGCTCTACGACCTCTAGGTATCCTAAATCAGAAGATAGGATTTCCTGGCAATCATCAATAATATTGTTAATATTGTCCATAATGCAGTTCATCGCAGCATGCTTAGGTGTTCCCTTTACTTTCTTCTTTTTGCTCCGTTTCTGACGTTTGGCTGCCTCAATAGCCCCCCTTCCATGGATTTCTGCTTAGCCATCCTCAGTCACAGTGGAGTATAAATCCCAGACCCCTGGACGGATATAGGTTACAGTACGCTCTATACCTTTTGCGTACCTATGACTTGCCCAGTAACCTTGAGAAAGAGGGATCGTAGAGGGCGTTAGATGTGTGGCCCGGCCCGTCCTCCGTCGTCCCCGGATGGCCACAGACTTTGTCCGGGCTGCGGAAAACGGATACTGATGTAAATGACGGTGGGTCGTGCCTCCGCACAGGTGGGATCACGCACGGGCTCCTGGACAATGGAGTCCCGTGCGGCGTGCAGGATGAGCCCTTCTCAGCAGTTTGGCAGGCGCGGCAGTTTAAGTGCTGGTGATACTTTCCACACTACTAGCTACTAGATATTTAGAAGGATTTGTCTGTGTGTTTTAATTTTTGGAAGAAATGATAATTTTTTGAAATCTGAAAAAAACATTTTGCAATTGGCTGTGTTACTACAATTGTGTTATCATTTGACTTATTTAAATTTTACTGTTGATAATTTTCATTTTACAAAATTTTGGAATAAATACTTTTGGTAAAAACATAAAATTTGACTTCTAACATTCCTTAATGTATATCACTAGTATATCATTATTAAGTTTAACATATTCTTTCTTAATATTGCAAGATGACGATTTTTTGCTGTTTAACATTTCTTATGTAAACTCTACCTTACCAAGCTGTCTCACTGACACCCAAAGGTAGTCAATGTGGAAATGTGTGCCATGGATCCATAAGGTCAAAGTGTACTCTTTGGTCCCCATTAGGATGCCGGGAGGCTTTGCCCGCCCAACACCCTTATGGAAGACGGGACAGCCCGCCTTAAGGGTGGGTGTCCCGTAGTCTGCATTAGGATGCGCCCACCACATTGGCGGGCGCATCCCCCATTTTTAACATTGTGGTGGGCGGTGCTCACTTCCTTGCCCGCCACAATGTTAAAAATGAGTGCACGCATTTGCATAAACAAAGTGGCATGCACCGCGCGGTCCCTGTTGCTTTGTTTAGGCAAATGCTGGGGGGTACCACAGGTACCCCGTTTGCACACCCCACCCCTCCCTCACTCACTCTGGGGGCCTGCAGGGGCCCCCCCCCCCCGAGTGAACACCACATGCCTTTCCATGCCGGCAACGCCGCCACGGAAAGGCATCAATTTTTGCTCATTGTAATATGGCAAGGCGACCGGGGCAGAAAAGCGGCGGGCGGTTTTTCCGTCCGCCGCAGTCCCCCCCCCCGCCATACTAATATGGCGGGGGTGGATTTGGGAATGGCTGTTGAAAGGATTACCTCCACCAGACCGGCAGCGGCTACCGACAGCTTGGGGGAGGCAATACGCCCGACATCGTAATGGGCCCCCAAGTTTTTCGTATGCGATCCATACAGATCTGCAGATACATTTTACAACTCATCCATTCAGATTTTGTATTCTGACATCCTTACTTACTTGGTATGTCCACCACCTAAAAATGTTTTTGACACTTCATGGGCTCTTGTAAGTCTACTCTACATGTTGTCATTTTGTCAAAAGTGAGATTCACCCACTATAGGCATTTGTGTTGTTGCAAACACAGGCTCCCATCATACTGAATGGCATTCCTCCTGAACATTTTTTGGAAGCATAGTATTCAGGCAGATTCAACTGTCGAACTCTAGTTTGTAAAATACCAAATAAAAAATGTTTTGGGCCGCAATATTGCTGACTGATATTTTAATGATCTCATTGTTGTTTAGGCTAAGAGGTCTTTCAAAAAAAAAAATTAAAATACATTTTGAATTAAAGATGTCAAAATACTTTGGGTGGCGGGCGGACAAAGTCTGCCAGCCATCCTAATGAGGCCCTATCGGTATGCTGGACTGCCCGCCGTAAGGGCGGGTGTTCCGTTAGGGGAATTAGGATATTCCCGCCACAGTTGTGGGCACATACTTCATTGTTAGCATTGTGGCGGGCGGTGCACTCTGCACAGCCCGCCACAATGCTAAAAATGCTTTCTCGCATTCGCATATAGAAAGCGGCAGGCACCGCGCGGTGCCTGCTGCTTTGTACATGCAAATAAAGGGGGGTACCTAGGCACCCCACTTAGGCCTTCACAGGGGGGCCTGCAGGGGCCCCCCAAAGCAAAGACCGCCTGTCTTTCCGTGGCGGCATAGCCGCCGTGGAAAGACACCTATTCACACAAATCCAAATATGGCTGGCAGTGTCTGATAGACACCGCCACCATATGAACCCTTTTCTGCCCCGGACGCAAGGCGACCGGGGCGAAAAAGTGGCAGGTGGTGTTTGCCTCCGCTGTGGTCCCCCCCACCATCGTAACGTGTCGGGGAAAAAGGGTGGCGGGCGGGCATTTATGTCGGGCGGATCGATGGACCCCTTAGTGTCCATTTTTTAAAATTTCTTTTTTTATTTATGGAACATAGTTATAAATAATACATTTTTGATATTCTAATTTAGACATTGCAAACAACTTAAATTGAACAATTAGTGTTTTTTTCAAATGTTTAAAAAAACATGTTTTAAAAAAACTCGCTTTCCATCAGGCTTACCATGTCAGAAAGACTGTGGGAAACCAAGCATCCTAATCCTAAAGGTGGAAACACCTTCCTATGGGACGGACTCTGAATGGCTTATGGGCTCCTGGAGCCAGTCGCAATCCAGCTGTAATGACAGGCCAGTTCAATTCTGACCGGCTGTATGGTAATCAGCTGGACAGAAATGAAATGGGCTACCTCGGTTGTAAAGCCTCTGACCTAAGGTCGGAGGGTTAACAATAGAGATTGTCATAGGCCCCTTGTCTCTAAATACATTTTATTTTAGCATTACATTTCAATAATGTTTAATAGCATTTCTAGATTCACCTTTAGTGACAGGATATAGGGGTAATGGGCGGGGTATTATATTAATACCCAGTTAATACTTAATTTTTACCTACTAACTGAAATGTATTTTAGAGGGAAAAATGAATACAACAGTGAGATTTCAAGAGACATTTAATTTTTAAAACCACAATAATTATGAATAAATAATAATTACAGCGATACACTTTATTTTAGAGTGAGTAACAGGAACTTTTTGCCAGTTCCCACTGCGGTGCACCACCATGGGAACGGTCAAAGAACTGCCAACCATATTACAAGCTGCACATTTCCAACTCGTAACACAGTCGGCTGCATTGTGCCGTTGTTGCAGCGCTAAAGTCGTAATCAGGCCCTTAGTCATGTTTAGGAGGTTTTTATAAAGTGCCTGTATGAAAGTGCCCATTTTGTACATAGTTAGCCCCATGATTTGCCTGATAGCTGATGCAACTTTGAAGAGCACTGGGTTCCTGCTAACCAGGTTGCCAGTGGCAGTATTATTTCACAAAAATTATGTAAATGCCTAATTGTTCCAAGGCCCTTTGCACCGCTGTAAGTCCCTAGTAAGGGGTACCTTTTGGTATGTAGGGCATGGGTCCTGAGGAGGCCCCCTTAGAGATGCAGCATGTACTGTCCTGCTATAAGGTTACTAGGTCTCTGAATGTACGCATTAAATTACTTGCTAAACTCACGCATGTGCACAGCACAGCAGTCAGCATTCCAGTCCACTGTACAGAACGGCTCTCCATAGCGGCTGCTGGTACTGCGTACTGAATTACATGCCTAGATGCGCTTGTGTACCGGATAGTAGTTAGCATTCTAGTCACCGGCTGATTTCCAGGGTTTCTGGACTAGACTGTCAATACAAACCACTTCCAGGTTACTTGGCCAGCACGTCACACTCGAACTAAAGAGAAACTCTGGTGGGAACTTATGCCCGACTGAGTTTCTCATCAAGTACGCTTTTACTCCCTTCTCTGCCCCTGTCCCCGCAAAGCCCAGACATGTATTGCATGGATACCTTTTTTTCAACATTTTTATTGCCATTTATTTTAATATACATCCATAATAATATAGTTCAGCAATTAGTGATATATCACAATACAGCGCTTCTTTGGCATATAGAAAATTGTCCTGTACTAACTTTAGTTACAATTCGAAGAAGCCATAGAGAAGGTTATCCATAAAGGTACTAACACATAAAATCAGTCTCATACGTTCAAGTCTTATTTCACCTGTAAGTTTTAGGAAAAGGTTATTTTGGTAAATGTATACAGTCACATATTATTTGTAAGTCTGTAAATATCCGACATTTAATAAAAGAAAGCAATACAACTGGTGAATCATACTATGTAATTATCTAACTGCAGTGGAGCTAAGGGTTTTGAATTTGCTAATACGTTAAGCAGGCTGTGTGGGGTGTGTGCATGAGATACGTGGGGCCGGGTGGGCGCTAGACCACCGGTGGGTCATTATACACACATCTGGCTGTAGGTTCGCAGTGTCCCCAAGTTTTATGTGTGACCTGGGCAGTTTGTGCATTCCCTATCTGGCCATTGTCATGTGGTATATCAGGGTCTGTTTGCAGTAGCGTTTTTATGAAGGTCAACTCAGTGTTTTTATTTAGGTGTCATATCTTTTGTCATCTTCGCCGCTTGTTTTTGTTCCCCCTTCGCTCGCCCCCTCGGTCGCTCCTGTCTCGGTCTGTGTTTTCACATGCATCCAGTATATGTTACTGGAGGTCAGCAAGGGTGCATTGCCTCAATCCAAGCGCCTCTTCCCTCGTCAGTACTCTGACTTCTGCACCCTATGCCCAATGGGTTACATTCCGTTTCCCGGCTTCCATTGCTGGTCCGTGTACGAATTTCCAGGCCAGTGCTATTCTTCTCCAGGCTAAGACCAGGGCTACATCTAGGAATCTGTTTACTAATTTCCTTTTAGAAGAACAGGGAAAGAGCCCAAACAGCCACGCTCCCATTGTTGGTTCTAGTATGCACCCCACAGCTGCACACATGAGTTGTATCGTTTCCTCCCAGAACTTACGTAGTTGGGCACAATCCCAAGCTTTGTGTATGAACTCTGAGTCTACACGGTCGCATATTTGGCATTTGTATCCAGTGTCTCCAAAGTCAAGCTGAAGTTCATGAGGTGTCATGTGCATGTAATTAAACTGTGTGTACTTCAATCTAGTATTGCGTGAGACTTTTAGGGTATGCCAACATTTTGGCCCATTCTGGGTCTGTGATGGGTCTACCCAGAGCACTCTTAACAGGTGCGCAGTTTTGTTCGGGTTGTGCAGACCATCTCCAGTTGCGATGTATAGAACCATTTTAGCTGGTGTCTTGCAGTGCCTAATGTAAGGACAGAGTGTAAAATAGAGTGTGAATTAGGATCCTGTTGTCTCACCCACCCCAATAGCCCTCCAAAGGTGCGCAGTATTATCTGATAGGTTAAGAATTGTCCTCGTTGTGTGTCGTAGCTCTCAAGTAGGTCTTCAAATTGAGCCAGGGTTGCTTGCTGGTAGCAATCCTCAACATTTTCCAGTCTGGCCTCGGTCCAGGTCTTCAAGATTGTTGGGGTTAATATCTTCCTGGGGTTCCCGGGGGGGAGGCCCACCAGTGGCAGGGCCGGGGCATATGGGAGAGATTTCCCTTCTTTAAAGAGACAGCATTTCCAACAGTGTAGAGCAGTAGTCTGCAGCAGGGATAGAGGAGATGGCAAAGTTCTAGCATCTTTGCCAGCATCAGATCGGTACGGATCCCTGGGTCAGTGCCTATTGGGCCACTATCTGCCAACCACTGCACCAGCCACTGGAGTTCAAAAGCTAAAAAGTATAGCTCGAAGTTAGGCACTACAAGTCCTCCTTCCACGGATGGGCGTTGTAGGATCAGCAGGGCTACTTGCCTCCTCCCTTTTTACCATATCTAATCTCGCAGTAGAGCATCTAGTTGTCAAAACCAGAAGCGGGAATGGCGCGACTAGCAGGGCCCCCTTCATCCTGAGGCCTCCAGTTGGGGGCAGAGAGGGTATCTAAGGGACCACCCTGTAAAATGTTGCTCTGTGTCACAGGCACAATGGGGTGTCAGCTACAGAGTGCAGAGATTTTCACACACCTCCATTTTCCCCAAATGAGCCTGTGTTGTCAGGCGGAACACCGGCTCCCCTAGGAGTCAATGGAAATCCGACCGAACAGGGTCCCGATTCTGAGATGGTCCCACCAGACATCGGATTGAGGCCTTGGTGCACTCCGTGAGCACACCCTGGCTTTTCATCAACTTACACCCCTCAAATTAATATCACACCTCCGGATTCATCCACTTTCAACGGAAGAGATAACAAGACACCAGCTCACTCGCTGCATGGTTCTCGAGTAAGTTCCGTGCAATTATATTTTTTTGAAAAATAAGTTCTAACCAACCTATGATGTTTTGATTCACTGGGACCAAAAAACAAAGAAATACAAATTATAGTGGCGGATTAGGATGGTGGGCAGGCATTATCCTTCAACAGGACCTCCCAAAAGGCTGTCAGTGGTGCCAACAGGCATTTTGATGTGACTTCAACCACGGCGGACCTACAGCCCCTTAAAGTCGCTTTCTGCCTACCTTTTCATGGCGGGTTACCCACCATGAAAATGTGGACAGTGAGGCACATTGCAATCCCTATGGAGGTGCCTGGTAAGCACCACCACCACCAGGGTAGGGAATACAACCCCATCCGCTGCATAGGGGAGGTATCGAATTTACTATTCCCACTTCAGTCTGCAACATTAGAGTCGTTCAGTTCCAGTACAAATATTTGAACTACATTAAATCAATAAAAATGTAAAATATATGATTGACATTAAAAAAATGACATTAAAATGTTTAATTTTTACGGAAACAAAAATTCGAATCCCACGCTATATTTTCAAAATTTATTCGAATCCCACGCTATATTTTCAAAATTTTAACAAACACGTTAATTTCAAATTAATAAAAACATAACAACAAGAATAATTTTTTTAACAAGAGCTATTTTTACATTACTTAAATAAGTACCTAGCCAATAACTCTAAGTAAACAAACACCTAAAATATATCTTTAAACTTTACAAATATTCAATTCAAAAATAGTTAAGCCATAAAAATGTAAATTAAACAATGAACAACAATTACCTAATAATAAATAAATTATACTAAATGAACTTCCCACTCTTTACCCCTAAAAACACAACCTGCATCACCTAGATGACTTTACAAATTTGCTAATTTCACAATCACAAATAATCAATTAAATAATTCATACAATTAACATCACAATTAAATTCCTTGGCAAGCTTTAGCCCCACAAAAAACACAAACCACATCAAAAATAATAAAACAAATTAACTGATAAAATGTGCATAAATAAATCATTTAAATAACTCGAAATAATTAAAACTCTGTAAATACTTATAATAAAAATACTTCCAACCATATTCCCCTACCAACACCACAACCTGCACCTATGGTGCACCCCTGTTAATCCCTCCACCATGTGAAGCACCCTGAGGTGCCGGTAATGCATTGCAGTGATTATTGGGGGGCACCATTGCTGCCCCTTCTACCCCTAGCCGTAGGCCGCGAAGGCAAGGGGGCCCTTCTAGGGGCCCCTAAACTCACTTTCTGACAGACTTCCATGACAGAAAGCCCTGAGTGGAAATTCGGTCGGAAACAGAGCAAAGTTATTCCTATGGGAGAGACGCCGTCCATAGGGATTACGGGCTGGTCGACAAATGGCCGGCCTCCTTAAGCCCGCCTGAATCAAGCTGGAATGACCGGCCAGTTTCAATTCAGACAGTCTTGATTGTAATTCGGAGGCTGGAATTGAAATCGCGATCAGGGTCAGAAAATCTCTGACTTGCAGACAGAGGCTTTCCAGGCCTCATCATAATAAGGCCCCAAGTGTTCTGCAATTGTTAACCAAATATGAATAAAAAACAGAACTGTGAACATCAAATATTTCTCTTTATGATAATAGCTCCTAAATATCATTACAATATTCACTATGGCAAGAGCATAATTTTGTTATCCCTCTGCCTTTTGTGCCTGTTTAGCAAGATCCCCATACCTCTGCACAGCTGACCATGATTTCTTCAACTACGGAAGCTTCTGTAAGTGGCCTTGTTCTCGGATTTAAAATATGCACACTTTTTTTGTGTAAAGTTATACTTGGATTCCTTCAGGAGATTGCTTTCAGGCCTGCAGAGGTAGGTAGGTCATCCACTGGATCATTGTGTGTGTAATGATAGATTCGGGACAAAGGACTATGGGCAAACCACTTGCTGAGAATATGATTTTCAAATAGTTTACCATCTGCATCGTGTGTGTCCAAAGATCCGAGTGGATCTCCCCCCCATTTTGGGTTCCAAGACCATAAACACCCTGAATTCTTCGTCATACTCTGTCCAGGCGTAATCCCCATATATGAGGTGTGCTTTCATAAGACATCTGTGAGAAAGTGGATCTTTTGACATAGTTTGCCTCCCATGTTTTGCAAGGAAAATGGTGTGTTTTCAAATATAATGCACAGGGTCCCGGTCTACCTGGTCCCCTATGCCAGTGCTTCTTCTTCTCTAAAACTTTTCCACAATTGGCCCTTCAAGTCCCTAGTAACTGGTACAAGGGGACCAAGGGCATTAGGACTGAAGAAGGTCCCCTAGTGACCCCTCACCTGGGCCATGCAGATTGCCACTGTAGCATTCATGGCCTGGTGTAGACAAAAATGACAGTCGACATGGCACACTGCCTGTGTGCCATGCCAACCAGCACTGTCCAAGGTATAGGTAAGTCACCTCTCTCGCAAGCCTTGAAGCCCTAAAGCAGGGTGCATTATTTCATTGGTTTGGACATATTTGCATGAGCAGATAATCCCCTATAATATAAAAGTCTATTCTTAGATAGTGTAAGTGCCAGGGAGGCCAAAGAGAGTACATGGGCTGGAAACTATGCAACTCCAGTTCCCCAGCACATAATGGCTTCTCTGAACGCAGGAGTGTTTGGTACCAAATTACTCCTTAATAAACACACACTGAGGCCAATGTGTCATTTATTAAAACATCTACTCAGAGGGCACCTCAGAGGTGCCCACTGAAATTCCACTAAAGCTGGTGTGGTCGCAAATTGGCTTTAGTCAATTCAATTCAACTCAATTTCAAAGCTTTATTCGATTATTTATAAACAATCATAAAAGCATACAATGTTAAAAATACAGGATAAAATACACACCAAGAGACATAGATCACAATAAATGGAGCAGCTCAATTGGGAACAAGTATTCGACCACACAATTAAACTTTTACAAATTAATCAGACTTAAAAAACCAGACTTTTCCTATGGGACACAGCTTTTAGAATAAAAGTAGCGGTAAAAAAACAGATATCCAAAGTGTCAAGTGCAAATAGTAAATTCATGGCATGGGCAGTAGTGGACACAGAGTATTTCTTAAAAACAGGTTTAAGGTAACATAGACGAATGTGAAAGTATAATGGACAGATTAGCATAAAGTGCAGTGTGCTTTGCTTGGTGGTGCCATCACACGGGCATGGACTTGAACTATATATTTTCATCCGTGGGAATGCCACCAAGTTATGGACAATACCTAATCTCAGAATAGTGAGAACAAACTGATGAGATTGTTTGGTGATTGCTTTTAAATACATAGGTATGCCCTGGCCAACCTCCTTGTTAGAATGGTAAAAACATGGGTTGTAAAGTGGCTACATTGGACTCTACACATATTGGATTTAGTCCCCAAATAAACATTTTTAACCTCCTGTTTGGGTATATTAACGGCACTTAAAGGGTCATCAAAAATGTCCAGATTGAAGATTTCTTTATAGGACGTTAAAACGTATTTTAACCAGGGGATCTTGCGGGCATTGTCCAGCCGGAGACAGTCTAAGATAATTCGCCTGGTGAATCCTGTCTCGTCCTTTGCCCAGATTGACCTCCAAACCATAAGGGGTCCCATGCCCATTAAATCTGTCAGATAGTCCAGCCCAGCCTCTTTATGAGTCAGTTCGGTGGATGCCGAAGAGGGAAGGCACAGGGGTCTTTTGAGGAACTGATTCTCTGTTACTTGCAGATCCCCATGGTTGCAGTATCCCCATACACCTGAGCCGTATAGGGTAATGGATGCGCATCTATGCCTGTAGATGTTTAACATATCTGGGATGCGGCTAATGCACAGTTTTGATGCAAAACAAAATACTCCCGAGGAGCTTTTACCCATCTTCGCCTTCACATTTAAAATCTCGGATGCCCATGACCCATTACTACTAAAAGTTATGCCAAGATAACAAAATGTATCCATAACCTCTATTCTGTGTTCCTTAAAGTGGAATGGTTTAAGTTGTTTCATCTTTTTCCCACAGGCCATAATAAAAGTCTTAGAATTATTAATTTTTAGTTTTCTCCCCCGGATAAAATCATAGAAGTAGTTCATAAGGTTTTGGAGACCATTTGGGGTTCTCGAGAGAAGGACCGTGTCATTTGCATATAGCAGAACCGGGACAGGGTGGCCGTCAATCTGCGGGGAATCAGCTTGAACCCTCTTTAATTCGGACTCCATAGAATTTATAAAAAGGGAGAAAAGTAACGGGGCCAGCACACAGCCTTGCCTTATACCAGATTTTACCCTGATCTTCTTGGTGCATTCCCCTGCCTGACCAAAGCGAATCTGGGCAGAAAGCTTATTATATAGTCTGGCCAGGAAGTATATTATTGCTGTCGGAGCTCCCATTTCAAGTAAAGTGAACCATAACAAAGTATGGTCCACCAGATCAAAGGCACTTGAGAGGTCAGCAAAACAGAGGAATAGTGAGCCCTGTTTCGCTTTGGTATATTTCCCTATAATAAGGTCAAGATTGAGGCACTGCTCGATTGTCCCAAGGCCCTTGCGGAAGCTGAATTGAGAATCCGCAAGAATTTTATTGTCCTCTGCCCATTCCTCCAATCGCGCTAGTAAGACCCTGCTCATGATTTTAAGTGAGGAATCCAGGAGGGAGATAGAGCGGTAGTTCTTAGCCTCTCCTCTATCTCCCTTCTTGTAGATCGGCAGGATTATGGATTCACTCCAGGTAGATGGTGTACTATCACTAACAGATGCATTGAACACCTGGATTTGCTCTTACTGATGGCAGTTTCTACTTCTTGGAGGGTAATCCCCAGGGGTAGCTTAGGTTTAATAGGGGTGGCAGAAGAGCTATCATGAGCCTCCCTAGCCGGATCAAAGATTTCTGCGAAATATTGTACCCAGCTTTCCTTGCTAACTTGGGCTGTTAGTATAGGGAAATCTTCCTTTTGGAGGAAGGGACTATTGACCGTGCTCCAGAAGAGCTTACTGTCACGCAGCACTGCTGATTTTGTCAGGTTATCCCAGGCTTGCTCCCGTTACTCTTGTTTTCTACAGATAAGTTGCTTTTTATAGGTCGACCTGAGGTGTGTGATAACCTCCCTGTCTCTGGGTTGTTTAGACAGAGCCCGCTTAAGTTCTTGTAGAGATTTTGTGCAAGCACTGTCAAACCAGCCCACCGCTGCCCTCTTGGAAATGCCCTTGGTGATGGTAAGGGACCTTTTTATTATGGTGCCCAGTTCCTCAAAATCAGCAATAATGCACCGGGGGGTAGCATCATAGTCCAGACATTTAAATATCACTTCCGACCCGGCTCCCACAATTTTACGCAACAGCTTCTCCGAGTTATTCCCACACCATTTGATACGGATACCATTCTGCCTGCAGGGGATTATATCTTCTACTATCATGCGCTGATCACTGAGCGGAGACCCCCAGATAGAGGTCAACATAGTGATGGCATTATGGTCGCTGTTACTAAAGTCTACAACAATCGGGACTGAACAAAATGGGGCAATATGTACTAATACCAGTAAATGGTCAATAACGGACACTGTATTCCTTCCTATAAAAGTTGGTATAATATTTCCCTCATTATCTGTAGCCGGGTATTGGATCAATAAATCAAGGTGTAGCATAAGGGAGTTAAGAGAGTCACCGTAGGGTGTATGGGTAAAATGTGCCTGATATTCCCCGTTATCCCCGTCAAACCCACATACATTAGTAAAGGAGTGGGGGCAAGTACGGATGTTGAAGTCCCCACCCCAGATGATATCGTAGGTCTTTTGGGTATCTTTACAAATTTTCCTCACCGCTAAATCGAGCTCATCCACAACTGAGGTATGTGTAACATCAAACATGTTATTATAATGGTTGATCAGCAAAGTTTCATGACCCCTTTTGTATTCCAGTCTTAGAATTTGTGAATGAAAGCCCACAGTCAAATGCAATTTCACACATACAGGAAAATTCACAGTGAGTAAAATTTCAAGCGCACCTTTAGCCCTGCCCATGTTAGACCTTTGTGCAGGGTTAATATATGACACAAAACCATTGAAAAAGATATCAGTCGTTACCCAAGTCTCCTGTAAGCATAAGACGTCAAACTGGGAAAGGGATTCACTCCAACCCAGGGACAACGTTTGCCGACTCCAACCAGCAATATTCCAGCTGGCAAGTTGGAAGCCAGGGATACACGTTATAGGATCAATAGACTCAGAGACACTAATTGGCCCTATGGACGGTGTGGTTTCATCAGGGGTGACCATAGATACTGGTAGGTGGTAAGTCTCATAGGGGTCTAAGTCCCGGGGTACAAAATGGGTCGGGGTGGAGGGCATTATAGGGGCTGAGTCCATTGGTAAACCATTACCCTTGGCCTCTCGTAAACTATTACCAGTACCAGAACGGGGGGGCTTGAAACATGAGTCATAGGTAGTCAGTCGAGTCCATCTAAACCATCTAGACAGCTGAACCGGTTAAAATCACAGAAGGGGGTGTCCGGGGGCATCAAAACCGGTCTTGCATCAAATATTCTATATCTACCCCTCCGCTCAACCCTGGTCCAGTCGTCTCTACCTCGGTCATGGTACAGGTGGTTGGGGGGGAAAGAAAAAAGACACTCGTAGCGTCTGAATAGTGGAATCAAAGGATCTATTAAAACCTGCACAAATATGTGAGACTGTTCTAGGGTCTCTAAAACTGACCGTTATACAGTCCCTATTTATAAACTTCCTAGTTTTGCCCAGCCAGGGCACCCTTCTAACCATAATGATTTCCTTATGAAGGTGGGCCGGTAGGGGTCTGTTCCAGTTCAGCCATCTAACAACTTTACTTTCGAGGGATTTAAAATTCTCGGCTTCCCCGGCTTCCAGCGGTGGGGCTCCAGCCAAAACTACCATGAAGCGATTAGCTTCTGGCGGCAGGTCTGGCCGGCGCGGTCTAGGGGCTATCTGTTCAGGTGCTGAGGAAACTATATGGCCGTCGGCCGTGACCCCATTCGTATTAGCCATGGATTGGACTGGCCCTAGAGGTAGCAAGGAGGGAATTTTATTATTGCTATGATGGAAAGCGGCTAAAGGGCCTATTGGGGGACAGGGCGGGTTGGGAGCGTCTTTCGCTAAAGGGAGACCGGGGATAATGGGAGTGATTTGAGGGTTACACAGAGTGTTGGGCTTGGTGGATTTAGCCAGAATGGCAGCTGTGGTTTTCTCGATGTTAGTAAGATTGAGTTCTATCTGTTCCATTTTGGACTCTAGAGGGAATAGAAGTGATTTAAAAAGAACTCCCAGGTTTGTAATGTTAATTCCATACTAGGCAGGGGTTTGGTTAGACCTAATGTGGGGTTGGGGATATCATGTTTATGCTTGGCTGATTTAGACTTTCCACCCGCTTTCGTGTTATAAGACCTCTTACGTTTGGTTGCGGTCCCTTCTTTGACTCCATTTAACATATTGTTACAGATCACTTCGGGCTCAGAAGAGGTGGACACATTATTGTCAAGAACTATATCAATTTCAGGGAGAATTTCATTAACCAGAATGTCCAAGTCAAGAGCCCCCGGGTTATCCTCCTTGAGTGTTGAGGTTTGGCCAACCGCATCATTATTAATAGACTCGGTGGGCCGTTCGGGTGTTTTGGCGTTAGCTAATGTTCCAAGGGAAGATCTCTTTATAGCCGATAGTTCCTTAGATAAGCGTTTTTCAAGGACATTTATTTTGGTGTGAATTAGGGTATTGGCTCTGATCAAAACATTTTCCATACCTCCAGCTATGGCGCCTCCAGCTAGGGAGGACTTGCTCCTTGTTTCGCGACAGGACATCTCCCCACACTTGAGTTGCAAAGGGTGACGACAGATGTAAGATGGGGGGGGCCCGGTCCGGTCCAGCCCGGTCACAAACGGGCACAAACGGACCCACCCTTGGCCCGGGCTTCGTCTGGCGCAAGGCCGCGCGCGTCCCGCGATCGCGCACCAGGGCGTGGTCAAATAGGAGGAGTAGGGGGCGGTAAGAGACACCAGGTGCGCTGCGTTGACTGTGCACGGTGGACCCTGGTTCTAGCAGTCCCGGCCCCTGTCAGCGTGCTCTGATGCGTCAAATGGAAGGGTCTTCCTTGTGGTTTGCAGGCTCCGTGGGGCACAGATACAGCCCAGAATCCTCTGCCCAGATTCCTTCGTCCCAGAAAACGGCTGCCACCACCAGAAATCTTTCTGGACCCCTGGATTGAGAGCTCCCCTCTCTGGGACCAGACACAAAGCACGTCCTGTGCAGAGGTTTCATACCTACTCCCCCAGGATGGGCACAGTGCGAGAGATGGAAGCTTCAAAGGTCTTCCCCCATTGTAATGACACCCCTAACCTCTGATGGCAACCCGTTTACACCTCTACTTTCGGCCGGAAAACTTGCAGCAAAAAATAGGAACAATAGGTTGTGCCCCACCTCTGCCAACTCCACCCCTAAGGTGAAGGAAGCGAGGTGAAGCATATCTTTCAGTCTCTGCCATATGGAAGATGAGGGGGCGGGGGGTTCCTCCAGGATACGACTATGCCTCCTACCACAGTAGGTGGCATAATGGAGGGTGTAGACAGTCCAGGTAAAGTGCCCATTGGTCCCACCTGTTAATCCCTTAAAACAACCCTAAAACACAAGTTACTTACCTTTGGTAACAATATATCTGTAAGAAACATTAGTACCGATAGATTCCGTACCTTAGAATTACCCCATCCGTCGTCATGCGGCTCCGCGTGAGTCATTGGCATCGTTGTCGCTGGGTTGACGTTGCTGGAGTTACTTGGACGAACCCACGCACACTGACATTTCTGTACTTCACTTCCCACGCCAGGAAAGCAGAGCCATGCAAGAAACTGACAACTGGTGCTTTGAAACTAGGGCCCTGAAAAGGAATAACCTTAACCATAGGAATCAGTTAGCAAAACGGGGAGGATGGGTGGGGCTGTAAGGAATCTATCACTACTACTGTTTCTTACAGATATATAGTTACTGAAGGTAAGTAACAGTGCGTCTGAAAAAAACATGTAGGGACAGATTTCTTACCTTAGAATAGATAACCTTTGCTGTGCACCATGCCACAAATGTATTCCACCTGCAGGCGTATACAATTTTAGTGGAGGGCTGTCTGGCCGCCAGCATTACATCACATACTTCTGGAGGCAGGTCAAAAGACGTCAACTGCCGCACCTCAATCTCCACGCAAGGAGGCGGACAGGTTCTGGTGGAAGACCGTCCCTTGCTGCTGCATCAGAAGATCCTCCCGAAGATTCAGTCGGATTAGGGGATCGATAGCCATGCTGAGTAGCACAGGACACCATACTCTTCAAGCTCTGTCTGGAGCCACAAGAATGACTAGGGCCTGGTCACGCTTGATCTTCTTCAGCACTCTGAGTAGAAGTGGTATAGGCAGAAAGGTGTATAGTAGACGCAACTCCAGTCACAATGAAAAGAGTCACCTAGCGAGTGCCACCTTGGAAATTCTAATGCGCAGAACTGAAGACATTGCGCGTTCTCTACGGTGGCGAGTAGATCTAACCAAGGCTTTTCCCACTGCTGAAAGAGACCTTGTGTCACATCCGGGTTCAGACGCCATTTGTGATCCATCACGCACCTGGGGCCGAGTTTGTACGCCCTTGCGTTCAAAGAATCTGCCAGGTGTTGAACCACCAGGGAAATGCCCCGATGTTCCAGCCATGTCCAGAGGCGCAGAGCCTCCTGACATAGGGTCCACAACCGCGGGACGCGCGGGACGTGGCGGGCTCTAGCCTGCTCTCGTCTACCCATCACTGTTGCCATGCTTACATACTCCAGGGAGCGCTTGTACTCCATCGGCAAGGTGAGCGGTCATTGCACTCTTCAGCCCGTTCATCCTTTATGCGGCCCCTACCGCTGTCCCTGCAATGGTTTGGTGCTTGACCCTCCGCAACTTCTTTCCCGGCTTCGTCCCTCTGCCGTTCGGCACAACAGGGGGCTACCGCCCTCATTGCGGATTTTGAATCTTAATGTCAGGTCAATCCTTAAACATCAACAAAATGTGTACGACCTGATTGAAAATGAAGCCCCGGATATTTTAGCCTTAACCGAAACATGGCTACAGGAAGCCGACACTGCCATTCCCAATCTTGTTTGCCCTCCCGGCTACTCTATGTATATTGTGAATAGGCTATCTAGAGGTGGGGGTATAGCCCTGATAGTGAGATCTAGTTTTTCCTGTGTGTGGACCATTCTTAAGATCGCTGGCTGTGAAAGCGCCTCTTTTAAAGTCTCTGTCAGCCCAGAATTTACACTCTCTGGGATGGTGGTATATCGTCCCCCGTGCAGTGATGTGGCGTTCAGGAATGCTTTCCCGGACACTGTTGCCACCTTGGTCACTGACTGTGCTAATTTTTCCATTCTGGGCGATTTAAATTTGCACTTCGATGCTCCATCCTGTCTGACAGCACGTAGTATTCTTATGGACTTAGAGGCCTTTCAACTTTTCCAGCTGGTCTCCCAGCCTACTCATTCCGGGGGACATATTCTTGACCCTTTTTTTACCAACTTGACCGAGGCTAAAGTCACGTCGGTGGCTCCTGTAGAGTGGTCTGACCATTCTTTGGTATCCATCTATTGCCCTATGACTACCAACATTTCCACTTCTTCAGCCAAGCGGGTACCCAGGAGACCCTGGAGTAAACTCAGGCTGGATGACTTTTACCATCTTCTGTCAGTGGAACCTCCGGGCCCATTTAACAACGTAGAGGAGGGCTATGATCTCTTCTGCTCTTGGCTCACTAGGGCTCTGGATGTTTTGATACCTGTTGTAACAACAAAGATCAACCCTCGAGTGTCAAGCCCCTGGTATGACGACGCTTTGCGCGCTTTGAAGGGAGCCTGTAGACGGGCGGAGAGGGCCTGGCGGAAGACATATGGGGCTGAGTTAAAAGCTACATATGTCGCGTCCGTCAAGCTCTATCACCGGGCCATCTGTCGTGCCCGAGCGGCATTTTATGCCGAGGAATTCCGGAACAGCACTAACCCGTCGAAGGCCATCTTCAAGGCGGTGAAAGATCTTATGTCTAAGCGGTCTATCTCTACGGCTGAGAGCTCTGTCACACACTGTGAATCCCTCGCTTCCTATTTCTTGGGAAAAGTCCAGTCCATATATAGGACTTTCCCGAACACTGGTATAGTGCTGGGTAGCCCTAAGGAGACACCTCACCAACCCGCTCTGCTCTCATTTCCCCCCCTTACCTTGGAAGGGTTTGACAAACTTGCTGCGCAAGTTAAATCTGGGTCCCCATCCGATCCAGTGAGGCCTGCCCTCTTTCGAGACCAGACCTTTGTAGGGCGCGTGGCTATACGCTCTCTTGTCAATCTCTCCCTAGAGACTGGGGTTGTCCCCATCAGCTGGAAGCAGGCGGTGGTGTCTCCGATCATTAAAAAACCATCTCTTGACCCGTCTAAGCCGGAGAGCTACCGTCCCATCTCGCTGCTGCCCTGGCCAGCTAAGATGACAGAGGCCCATGTCAATCTGGCCCTGTCTGAACACTTAGCCCGGTCCAATGCCCTCGATCCCACACAGAATGGCTTCCGTGCTGGCCACAGCACGGAGACTGCCCTTCTGGTGATGGTGGAACATCTCCGTGCAAGGTTGGATGCTGGTCAGACGGCGGCGCTGATCTTGTTAGATCTCAGCGCCGCATTCGATACTGTATCGCACAGCATCCTCCTTAGGCGGCTCGAGGAGATTGGTATCGGCGGCCAGGCGTTGCAATGGTTCCGCTCCTTCCTAGACAACCGCTCCTTCTGTGTTGCCATCCCTCCCTTCAAGTCCAGGTTCCAGCCTCTGGCCATGGGGGTTCCGCAGGGATCCTCGCTGAGTCCCACGCTGTTCAACCTCTACGTGAGACCGCTGGCTGATGTCGCAAGGCAGTGGGGCCTAACCATGGTCTCATATGCCGACGACACACAGCTGGCGGTTACTCTCAGCGGGGATGCGGAACAGGATGCCCCCAGGTTTCAGTCCGGACTGAAGGCGGTGGCCAGCTGGTTGACAGGTAATTGTCTCCAGCTCAATGCCACAAAAACAGAGGTTATGGTTGTCGGGAAGGGAGTGGAGCTCTGGGGCGATCAGTGGTGGCCTTCGGAGTTGGGCCCCACTCCGACCCCTGTGTCGCAGGTGAAGAACCTCGGGGTCTGGTTAGACGCTGGTCTTACATTTATAGGGCACACCAAAAAAATCGCAGCCTGTTGCTTCGATCTCCTAAGAGGGTTAAGGCCGGTGCTCAAGTTCTTCGACGCCCCTACCAGACAGCTTGTGGTCCAGGCAACCATCATCTCTCGTCTGGACTACGCCAGCTCTTTGCTGGCGGGGGCTAACCAGGCTGAGCTAACCCGTCTGCAGCGGGTGCAGAACGCCGCGGCGAGAGCCATCGTTGGACTTCCTAAGTTCTGCCCGGTGTCTCATGTCATCCGCTCCCTGCACTGGCTCCCGGTTAGGAAGCGTATTCTCTTCAAGGTCTTGTGTCTGACCTTCAAAATCCTTAGAGGCATAGGCCCTGAGATCCTGGCCAACTCGATCTCTTTCTATGTCCCTACCCGTAATCTTCGATCTCAAGGTCAGGCCCTTGCTGTTGTCCCCAGATTTAGGCTCAGCAGGATGGGGGGCCGTTCTTTCAGGGTGAGAGCCGCGTCAATCTGGAACACCCTCCCAGTTGAAATTCGGCTGATAGAGGACTTGCTGTCGTTTCGTAGAGCCATAAAAACCTTCCTATTTTAGCTTCCCTGTTTTAGTACTTTTCTGTAGTATTATCTCCATGTTGTGTTATGACTGCTTCGTGTCTCTGCGCCAGGATGCTCCTTCGATGGAGTCGCTGTGCGCACTATAAATTGTTATAACATAACATAACATAACCCCACCCCGCCTTGTTTGTTGCAGTACCACACGGGAGTGGTGTGGTCTGTGAACACCTGCACTACTCTCCTCATGTTAGAGGGAAGGAATGCCTTCTCTGCAAGTCAGATCGCCAGAAGCTTACGAAGAATGATATGGAGCCGGGACTCCACCGGAGACCAGAGTCCTCTGATCTCCGTCTCTCCCAAGTGGCCGGTCCATCCCAGAAGGGAAGCATCCCTCAAAACTGAGTGTTCCGGTTGGGGAAGGGAGAGGGATCTGCCATTGACCCAATCGCAATTTGTGTGCCACCACTGCAATTGTTGCGCAGTGCCCTCCGAGATCTGGACGTGGTCGGACAGGTTGCCCTGATGTTGTGCCCACTGGAACTTCAGGTCCCACTGCAGAGTCCGCATATGCCATCTGGCATGATTCACTAACAGGATGCAGGAGGCCATCAGACCCAGTAGACGGAGGGTCATTCTCACCGAAACCAGGGATAGAGACTGAAAGATCAGAATCATAGCCTGAATATCCCAGACTTGCTGCTCGGTAAGATAAACCCGAAACTGCGCTGAGTCAAGAACCGATCCGATTAAGATTAGCGCCTGAGAGGGAATCAGGTGTGACTTTGGCACGTTGAAGGAGAATGCAAATGAGGAGGTTGGCCGTAGTCTGGAGGTGGGAGACAACTGCCTGGGGTGAGCCCGCCTTCAGCAACAAGTTGTCGAGATAGGGGAAGACTGGAACCCCTGATCTGCGCAGATGAGCTGCGACTACCGCCATCACCTTCATGAACACCTTAGGGGTGCTGGTAAGGCCGATGGGGAGCACAGTAAATTGAAAGTACTCATGGCCTACCGTGAATCACAGGTTACGCCGGTAGGCCAGCAGGACGGGGATGTGGAAATATGCGTGCTGCAAGTACAACGCTACCATCTAGTCGCCAAGGTCGAGGGCAGACTACACCAGAGCTAGCATCAACATCTTGAACTTCTCCTTCCGGAGGAGGCGGTTGACGTTCATGAGGTCCAAGATAGGACGCAGGCCCTTGTCCTTGTTGGGGACCAGAAAGTAGTGGGAACCACAACCTACTTCTGGGACAGGAATGTGCTTGATGGCCCCCTTGGCCAAGAGGGCCGCGACATACTGCTGAAGAAGTGCAAGATGGTCCCCCGACATGCATTGGTACTGAGGTGGTATGGCTGGAGGGGTAGTCTCGAAGGGGAGGGAGTAGCCCCTTCGCACAATTTGCAGCACCCACTTGCCCGATGAGATGTTGTGCCAGTGGGGGAGTTGAAGGCAAATTCTGCCCCCCACTGGCGTTCGATGGGCCTTAAAGTTCGGACTAGGAAGGCTTTGTAGTGGATGCTGCTGGGTGGAGGTGGACTAACCCACCCGCTGGCCCACAGAACAGCCTCGGCGGTTCCCCCGTCCGCAGCCAAGCTGAGGATGTTGCCGTGCAGGCCTGTGGCTCTGGAACAAACATGTTGGGGCACCCCTTCCGTGTCCATGAAAGGAGCAAAAAGCAGAAGGCGGAGGAGGGCGAGTGACCGACAGGCCCAAGGACTTTGCGTAGTCCACGAGTTATTAAAGTGCTCCAATGCACCATCTGCCTTATAGCCAAAAAGGCGAATGCCTTCAACGGGCATGTCCATCAGAGTGTTCTGGAAATCCCCTGAAAAGCAAGTTGTCCTCAGCCAGGTGTGGCGCTGAAGCGCCACCGTCGTGGAAATCGCCCTGCCCAGCGAGTTGGCGGTATCAAGCACACAACGGATGGTGAACTTAGCTGAGTCTTGCCCAGCTGCTATAGCTTGAGGGAGTACTGTCCGTGCCTCCTCCGGACAGTTGGTCAGCACTTGCGCAACGGTATCCCACACAGAGTGGGAATACTGGCCCAAGAGGCATAATTTGTTTACCGACCGCAGCCCTAAGATGGCAGATGAAAAACGCTTCTTGCCAAGCTGCTCCAGCTTCTTGCATTTCCTATCCGGAGGTGCGGAAGGGAACGCGCTCTGGGAAGCAGAGGCCTGGACAACCAAGCTTTCAGGAGTGGGGTGTTGGGAGAGAAAGAGGAGGCGGGGGGGTGGGGTCAACCGGAAACCGGAGCCGAACTATGGCGTTGGGCCTGGACCAAGTGCCCAAAAGCACGTAATTGAAAGGCAGCAAGGGCTACAAATTGGTTGCTGCCGGCTGAAGCACTTCTATCAGGAGGTTAGTCCTGACGTCCACTATAGCGAGTTCTAGGAGGAGGGCCTCGGCCGCCTTACGCAACACCACTGCGTAACTGGCGCCCTCCTCCCTCGGCACGGTAGGAGACAGCATGCCAAGGTGAGGTGTCTAGAACATTGGCATCCCCCAAATCCTATGCCCAGTCCGGATCATAATCACTGTTGTGTGAGAGGGTCCTCAGACCCCTCCCAGTCCTCCCCTTCCTCCGAAATGAATATGAAACTGCTGCAACAAAAACAGAAAGTACACCGAAAACAAACAGAATTCCACGGTCATAAAATGTAACTGGAACCTTTTTCCTGTCCCCCTCCCGCCCCCCACCCACATTGCTCAATCGAAGAAACAGATAAGAATCTGTGTGTGTGTCTTTTCGTGGTGCATGAAAGATTCAATGTACGTCTTCTGCAACTGAAAAGCCAGGGCATGGGGGACGAGGAGGGGGCTTACCTAATTATTCCTGGAAGCTTCGGGTTGCCATGGAAACCAGCCGGGACGGAGGTCCTAATGCAGAGGCCGCCATGAAGATGTGTTCATCAAAAAGGGACACGAGGTGAAAGCAGCGAGGGCAACTAAATACAGCTGGATCCAGTTAAAGGCAGAAGTGACGTCGCAGAACTCCGTGGAAATACAGCCTGCATCGTCGAAGGTGCTGGTCCATCTTTAAAGTTCGCGGGCATTTCCTGGTGTGCATGCAGCAGTCTCTGATTGGAGGACAGGCATTAAAGACGTAGCCACATTATGATTGGCTTATTTTGCACTGTACTCCAATCAGAGAGGTTTCTGAGATGTAATGATTTCGAATCCAAAACGAAAGGTAAATGTTTTGGATTCGAGGGAGCAGCGAGGCAGGTGAATGCGCGACCCCCTTCCAATGACGCCGCGCCCCCCCTGGGGGTCGCGCCCCATAGATTGAAGACCCATGGTCTAGAGCCTCCAGAGAGTTTCAGTTTATTCGACAGGTAACGAGGAGATGAGGAGTGCAAGGCTTTGTGGTTGATACAGGCAGTCTTGTAGATGGCTCTAGCCTTGATTGGAAGCCAGCGAAGGGTGGATAACAGCGGTGTGATGTGGTCGCTTCTTTTGGCCCCGTAAATGAAACAGGCTGCTGAGTGCAAGACCGATTTCAGGGGGGACAGGTGGGATTTGGGGAGGCCAGTAAGAAGAGAATTGCAGTTGTCCAGTCTGGAGAGGACCAGCGATTGCACCAGTGTTTTAAGGTCGTGCTCAGGGAAAAAGCGACGAATTCCCCAAAGAAGGCGCAGTTGGTATCGTGTAGACTTTGCACTGGAATTGATGTGGGAGATTAGATTGAGTTTGTTGTCAAGTATGACACCAAGGGATTTTGTGCTGTCAACAATGATGGGTTTATTGTTAAGTAGATTCATCGGATCCATCCATGATTGAACCGGGGAGGAGAAAGTGAGGAGGAGAGGAGGAGGAATTCAGTTTTTGAGGGATTCAGAATCAGTTGATGAGTTGACATCCTGTTTTGAATGGAGTAGAGAGTTGAGCTTAGGATAGCGAGATCGTGAGTGGAGCCAACCTTGAGGTAGATTTGAGTGTCATCTGCGTAGAGATGATAGTGGATCCCAGATTTACTTAGGAGATTTCCCAGTGGTTGTAGGTAGAGGTTGAACAATGTAGGTGCAAGTATAGAGCCTTGAGGAACACCTTGACCTACCGCCAAAGGAGATGAAAGACTGTTCGCTATTTTGATCATTTGGGATCTATCAGAGAGGAAGGAAGCAAACCATTTAAGCACAGTACCCTCCATGTCCATTCTCTGTTGCAGAGTGTTGAGGAGAGTGTTGTGATTGAAAGTGTCAAAGGCTGCCGAGAGGTCAAGGAGAATGAGAAGACAGGGAACCCCCCCCCCCAGTGAATGGGAATAGAAGTCGATGGCATGGCACTGGGGCGGGGGTCAAGAGAATGGTTGGAGGGCTTTGTTTCGTGGATGCATTTGAGGAGGGCATCTTCAGAGATGGGGTCAAAGTTCTGCTCAATGGCTTTGGATTTGCGCTCCTCTGGAGGGGTAGGATGAGCGACCTGAGCCACAAGGGATTTCACTTTTTCGTCAAAGAATAGAGCAAAATCCGTTGCTTTCTTTGTAGAGTCCTCCAGCTTGGAGGTTGGGGGAGAGCGGTTAGAAATCTTGATGAGATCGAATAGTTTTTTGGGTCTATTTTTGGCAGAGTCAAGTAGGGTTCTGAAGTGCGACGCTTTCCCAAGGAAGATGCTCTTATGGTACTTGGATCTTACAGAACGAAGCGTGGCCAAGTTATCGGTGGAGGCCGCTTGCCTCCATTGTTTCTCCAGGAATCTTAGCTGCTTCCTTTCTTCATAGAGGGATTTGTTGAACCAGGGTGCTGAGGGAGTGGGCCTGGTCTTTTTGCTTTGGAGAGGAGCAACGTTATTGATTTCGACTGCAAGGACTGTGAGGCATTGGGAGGTGAGTTCGTCAACATCAAGGTTCGGGCCTAGCCTTGGAAGTCATAACAAAGCTGAGGGAAACAACGTCAATGTCTTTAGCATCCCGGAACCAGGAGGTAGCCCTCTTAGGTTGGCCAAGAGTTATAGAGTGTGATAGCTGAAGAGAGAATGGGATGAGGAGGTGGTCAGACCAGTCTACATGAATAGGGGTAGTGATAGAAAGCCTGTCTGCTTTGGAAATAACAAGGTCCAGGATTGAGCCCTTAGAGTGTGTTGACTGTGTGCAGTTTTGGAGAAGATCGTTTGCAGAGAGGAAGGTGGCCAGCGAGTTCGCAGAAGAGTCTTGCGGTGAGCCCCAGTGGAGATTGAAGTCACCCACAAAGGTCTGATTGTCACTTTCCGAGTATTGGTCGCTGATGAAGTCAGTGAGTTCTTCCATAAACGAAGGGTCGCTACCCGGCTGGCGGTAAATGACATGGAATCTGAGGGGTGAGTGATGGTTCAATTGGCGCTCAAGAGAAAGGCCTTCAAAAGTGTGGAAGGAGCTGAAAGGAAAAGCCTTCAATTGAAGGGAGTTTCTAAAGATGACTGCAACACCTCCCCCAACACCGTCGGTTCTGTCATTCTTGAGTATAGAATAGCCTATGGGTAATAGGAGATCAAAGATAGAGTGAGAGGCATCGTTGAACCAGGTCTCTGTGAGGAAGAGCATGTCAATTTTGTGAAGGGTGATTGTATCGGAGATTTCAAGTTTATGTTTTACTGCTGATCTGCAATTGTGGAGCAGACAGCGCAGCTCTGTCAAGACTGTTTTGGTGATGGGGGCACTTGGGCTCTGCAGGGTGACCGGGATATTGTGCTTATACCGGGGTGCTCGGGAGTGTTTAGGTGGATGCTTGGTTCTGACAGAGGAGATGGTCGGAATAGAGTAGACAGTAGGGTAATCGGGAGGTGCAGGTTGAAGAAGGGTGGCATTCGAAGGCTTGTGTGAGTTAACTAAGTTTGCAGACGATGGGTTGAGCTTAGCTATAGAGGGGTGAGGGGGCGAGGTGCATCTCGTGGGATGGTGAGGGTTATCCAAAGGAATGGAGGTTTATGGAAAGGTGGGAATCTTGGAGCTTAAAAGTGAAATGGCACTTACAAGCTGGGAGATAGAGGTGATCAGGGAGTCTAGCTTGTTTTCCAGGGAGAGTAGCGCAAGCACGGGTGGTTGGGTGGTTGGAAGGAAACAGGAAGGGATGGAATTGGTGGAGGAAGGCAGGGAGAGGTGGCGGTAAAGGAGGGGATTTGAGGTGTAGGGTTCAAAAGTGGGGAAAGGTGGAGGTTGAGAGCGGTAGTTGGTGAGTCAGAGGCGAAGGGAGAGTTGTCTTTGTTGGAGTTTCAAGAAGGAAGGGAATTAAGGACAAATTTAGGGGCAGCTTGGTACAGATCAGGGCGGTATGGTAGAAGGAGAGGGGAGGATTGTATGGAGTCATGGGAATGTAGGAGGTTAGAGAGGAAAAGAGGGGTGGTGGTTGAGGAGGTCCTGTTGTCGAGAGGAGGTGGCTGTAGGGAAACAGGCATCTGGCAGAGTGAGGGGGGTTGGGAGAAAGGTAAATTGAAGAAAGGAAGTGGTTCGGCTGTGCCCCAGGGAGGGAAATGGAAGGGTTACCAAGGGGGGAAAAGGGGTAGCACAGCATAGTTGGAGGAGAGGGTGGAAGGAGAGAGATGCAATGGGTTTGAAGACAAAATCGGGGAGAAAAACGAGGGGAGGAGGGAGCGTAGGGAGGGTTAACCAGGGGAGAGGGTTGGAGGAGAGGTGGACTCAAAAGGGGGGTGGCAGGTAGGAATATGGGTGAGGTGAAGAGATTGGGGAACCGTGATGGTGCAGATTGGACGAGGAGCGTATTAGTTAGAGGTAAGGCTGAAGTGATGAATGGGGGGGCAAACTGTGAAGGGTGAGGAATAGGAGAGGAGAGCACAGGGGAGGGGAAGGGAAGAGGGCCTGCCTCTGCTTCTCGAGGGTGCACCCTAATGATGTGTAGGGGAGTCATGGGAGGAGAAAGTGAGCAGTGGGTGGAGCTAGGTGAGGAGTTAGGGGATAACCCAGTCGCAGAGGAGGGGAGTAGGGAGGGGAAGAGGTGGTCAAAGAGCGAGAGACAGGAGTCTTTGCCTTGGATCATGACAGTACCGTTATTATAGAGTGAGATAGTGAGGTAGCCATTGAAACGTGCAGAGGGGGAAATTTTTAGTTGTTTGCCATGAGGGATAGAGGAGGAGGAGGTGACGTTAAGGGAATTATATAAGCTGGTGTACCAAGAGGGGGTGTCATGATGAAGAAGATGAAATCGCTTTTGAGCCTCCCAAAACGACCATTGTAAAATTGATCAACAAAAAGGGAATCAGGAAAACGTTCAATAGTATTATGTTTCAATCGTTTTACTGAAGCTTTCTTCTGGTTTGGAGGATAAATGATTTTGTAGCAATTAATTCCAGTCTTAACTCGAGTGGTAGCCATGTTGGGAAAATGAGCCGGAGGGAGGTGGGGTGGGGATATGAGAAATGTGTTACTGGGAAGGCGGTGGTGATGAGAGGTAAGAGGCCAAAAAGGAGGCACATATTCCAGATGTTGGGTGAAGAAATCAGGACTAATGTGTCGTCCGGGAAGTGGGGTGGGTATTTGTTGGGCCCTTCATCTAAGTATGCATGGTGTCACTTGGCACTAGATAAACAAAGGAATAGGTTACATATGAAAGGACCAACTGAACCATTTTCAAAACCATCACAAAGCAAATTTGGTCAAAGTAGAACAGATTATCATGAACACCCAGTGACCACTGGTGACCACTGGTGATCACTGACTTTCGCATCAGCCTGTAACAGAGGCACATTCGGCACCAAACGTGTTGCACGCCTATAATCTCAACAGACTACTATTGGGCCCTAATCTCCTGAGAACCATTAACATTAGGGGCAAAGAGCATGGGGTGGAACAGGATCTGACTAACAAGGTCTAAGAATGCACAACAACCTCGTCATCATAAAACCACCTCTAGAGGTACTCAGAACAGGGTGCGTAACACATACTACATGGGAAACATTTCCTAGCACCCCATATCCGTATAAGGACCTGGCGCCCTAAATCCCTTGGAGACTCCCAGGCCAACTCAGCAGGGGGCACAGATGCCCTGAATCCATAATCCATAATGTCCAGGCTGCCAAGGCAGGGGGAGTCCTAACTCAAACAAAACTGTCTTCACTGATAAAGTTGTTTAAAAGATGCAGCTGGCACTACTTGCTGCACAGCAGTTGAAGGCCTAAACGGAGCAGCTGGCACTACTTGCTGCACAGCTGTAGAAGCCCTAAACGGTGCAACTGGCACTACTTGCTGCGAAGCTGTAAAAGGCCTAAACGGTGCAGCTGGCACTATTTGTTGCACAGCTGTAGAAGAGGCAACAGCATCCTCATGATGGTCATGTGGCCTCCTTCACGGCCAGCCTGACGGTCCGCGCTGTGCGGCAAGGTTGGAAAGTTGAACCCAGTTATTCAGGGTTGCTTGAGCCACAGACTAAGAAAAGCGGCCACTCGCTGCCTCTGCCACAGGCCCAGCGGATTGCAATTATTTAATCCAGCGTTCAGGCCCCAGCTGTATTCAGCCCAGAAAACTATTTTCCCCGGACCGTCTGCGCAAATTCAACCCCCATCAGGCCAATAGTCCTCCTGCTTCAGTGGTCCTCAACTCCTTCACACACACTTAAAAGCTCTTTCACCCACAGGACCTCAGGGCAATACAGTCCGGCAATGATAGTAAGTTTGTCCATTATTCCTACCCATCGCCGCGTCTTCAGCACACACTGTCCCAGGGAGTCCGATAGCACAGCTCCGGACTGGCGGCTAGGGGGGGGCAGGCCTCACCACTCACAAGCTAATCACTTTATTCAGTGCCCTGGCTATCTGAGCATTGCTGGTACTGGGCATTGGCACTGATTAGTACTGGCACTGGTACTGAGCCTCACTGGCACTGGTCTCCAATGTTGATCACTGTGGGGCCTGGGTTACAGTCACGAGCATGGCCAAGCATGGTGGTGTGTATTACAATGTCCCAAATCCGCCATCTTAAGGTCAGGCAGCATGGACTGGTCGTGTTCGCTCAGGCAGGCTGCAGGCAGCGTTTTAGCAGAACGCATATGAGAGTCCAGTTGAGAATGGGCTTAGAGAGTGGTAAACTCGCTGCAATGGAGCGCAGAGGGCAAAATCGGAACAAATAAGGCAGCGCTTCTTCGCCGCCACGCCATTTTGGGATCAGGCGCCTCAAGATCGCAATCGGGACACCCCTCTCGTTGCGCAAAAGTCAGGGAATCTAAGGTAGTCACCGCTTCTCCTTCGATTGCAATGCGCTCACCCCGCTGGCTTCATGGGGTGTATCCGGATCAGTAGGGAGGGTTGTGGACCGTCTTGAGGTGGATCGGAGTCTGGACATAAAATGGCGGTCAGCATCGCGTCTCCTGGTCCAGCAAAAAGACAGCGGGCAGCCCGTTCCCTTGGGTGAAAAGTGGCGCCAAGCGGCTCATTTGCTGTACCAAGTCTTGCGGTCACCGAATTCACAGGTTTGGCATGATTTTTCACTCTGCCCCACACTATATTCAGGGCGATTCGGGCTCGAGCCCCTCGGAGAGAGCCAGTCCCGAACTGGTCCGCTAGTCTGGGGGTTTCTGCCCGCCTGCTCGGAGCCGCCCCCCGCGGAAACCGCTCGGGAGGCAGAGACCGCAGCAAGAAGTGTTGGAGGGGCCGGGCCCAAGCCCCAGAGCCACCCCCTCCGCCCAGGGCAGTTTGTCTTTTCTGAGCAGGGGCAAGAAGGCGAGGGGTGACAGGATCACATAAAGCACTCTATGGCACGAGCCCCAACTACCGGGTGGATAAATTCAGAGTCTACTGTCCAAATCGCCATATTAGATCGGAAGGGTAAAGGCTGTTAGTAATTAGCCGGTTTAAGAAACT
Organism: Lissotriton vulgaris; assembly: GCF_964263255.1. NCBI lineage: Eukaryota > Metazoa > Chordata > Amphibia > Caudata > Salamandridae > Lissotriton > Lissotriton vulgaris. Next base: position 113,294,491 of record NC_141689.1, read on the forward strand.
TAGAACAGGCGGCAAAACTGTTGTCCATCTGGCCTCAAAATTATGGAACACCCTACAGGTGGACTTGCGTAATTGCTCCAATCTTCTCTTTAGGAAACTCTTGAAAACTGCACTAGGAGTATAATTTCTACCTGCAAGTGTTCGCCTGACTTTCCTGTTAAGATAGCACAGAGATACCCCTTCGGGGTTGATTTCTGCGCTTTATAAAACCTATACATACTGGGGGTACTTGGTCTTCCGGGATCTGCGCTTGTTGGCGCAGTACAAGAAAGAACTGAAGTCAGCGCACGTGGGTGCGTCTAAGCAGCTCCTGCGCAGTCATCTCAGTGACAAAGACGCCAACGACACCTACCGACACGCATGGGTACTGCTGATGAAAACTTTCCAGATCCAGTCAGATGCCTGGTGTTAATTCTAAGGTAAGGAATCTATCACTATATGTTTCTTTCAGATTCTAATATTTAGGTGGCTCACCCAGACCCTGAAACTAGTTTCTGTAATCTAATGACAAGAAGGAGAAAGAAGATGCTGTGCAGATAAGACTCAACGCCCACCAACTTGGCTACGGCCCTACTGGCCTGTCTCCAGCCCTTGAAGAAATTACGACTGTCCTGCCGTCAGCGACCTCCACCAGCCAGGGAAGGACTGCCTGCCTTTGAAGGAGGAAGGAGGAAGGAGGAAATTGACAAAATCCTATCAGACTCCAACCTCTTTGAAGGCTTGAGTAACCAGGAAACTGGTCCGAACACCAATGATTGGAATGAACTACTGAACCTAAGACGCAGCCAAATAAAAGCAGCCCTTCACGGTCTATTCATGACCGAGTACCTTCGCAATAAAATGGCACCACCGGGACTGATTGTGAAAAACGAACCATTCATTTTTCAAAATGACCTAGTATTTAAAAAGGAATGGTCACTGATTTCCTGGCATTGCTCGAGAGACTGGTTGGTACTCATAGTAAAAACTGCCGCCAGAATAACGCATGAACTAAAAATTGAAATCAACAAGATAGAGGTCCAACTCAACACGTACATAAGTCCAGAAGAGTTGAAAACGAGACTGGACGAATTGAACCAGCAGATGACAGACTTCGAGTGCACTTTGAAACAAAGCAAAACAAACAAACTGGCCAAAGATGTAGCAAAATTTACCCTGGAGAACGCTTATCCATATACAAAAGCGGATTATGTCTCCAGGAATACTAATAGCGATGCGGACAGCGACGTCTCAGACACTGGCTCCTCAGGATCAAATTCAAGTGGCAATAGAGGATCCAGACAACGACGAGGTGGGTGGAGACAACGAAGACAACAATTCCCTAAACAAAGGGGATGGAGAGGCTACCAACCGCAGAACCAATATCCACAGTACCTAGGCCCCCCACAATTCAACCCCTTCCAATACGGACCACCCCCAGTAGCAATGAACTACCCACAGTGGAACCAGGAATATAACGAAGGTTTCTATGGCCAACAACAGCCTTTTGGAGGACAACAACAGCCTTTTTTAGGCACACGCCAGACCACACGAGGAAGAAACCGGAAGGGCAACAACGTGGCATGGCAAGACCAGGAATAGCCCAACAAACGGACAACCAGGAGCATGACCGGGTCCCTCCCCAACCAGCCATCGACAAGCAAGAGAGGAACCTAATAGTCAACCTAACAGCGTTGAGACTAACAACGACACAGGAGAATATATTAAACAAAGGATTGGGGTTTGTACCTACCCACAAACCAGACATATTTAAACTAAATATGGAACTGCAGGAGTTCTTTCGGAAATTGAAGCTACAAGCTTTTTTCAAAGATAAACCACCACCAGAGGACAACACAGACACCGGCTTGAAGTTGAAATCAACTTTCACCCCGCTAGACTCAGCAATACCGGTGGAAATTTTGACTTTTGAAAAAGCAGTCATCACAGAGGTCAATCAAATGAACTCGAATGAACGGACCACCTTCCACAACACCAGTGGTGACGAACACCGTGCCCTGAGGGAACTAACAAACAATAGCGAACTAATTATAAAACCAGGAGACAAAGGGGGAGCCATCGTACTACAAACCCTTGAGGCCTACGACACGGAGTGCAAACGTCTATTATCAGATGAGCGGAATTACAAAATCCTACACGAAGATCCAACGGAAAGATTACGCATCAGGATCGGTGGAATGGTAGAGGAAGGCTTAGCCCACAACTGGTTGAGTAAAAAAGAGGCGGACTTCTTACAACAACCATCACCGAAAATACCGTACTTTTATTGCATCCCCAAAATCCACAAGAACATCAGCAACCCACCAGGGAGACCAATCGTCTCCGGGCTAGGGTCTATCCAGGAACCCCTGTCCTAGTTTGCTGACGCTTTTCTGCGCCCTTTGGTACAATCCACCAGTACTTACCTAAAGGATACCAAGGCCGTATTGCAACTACTGGAAGACAAACAATTTGACCCGTCCAAACAGTTCCTACTAAGTCTCGATGTAGAGAGCTTATACACTAGTCTCCCTCATGATGAGACATTACAAATCATAGAGGAAGTTCTCTTCAGCGGCAGATGGAAATACCAAACCCCGCGGAACCTGGTCCTGGAATGCATCTCCATAGCCTTGCAAGAAAACTTTTTCCAATACGACCAGACATTATACTTACAGACCCATGGAACAAGCATGGGCAGTATATTTGCGCCGAGTCTGGCTGGTCTGTATGTGTACCACCTTGAACACACCAAGATCCTCAACACAGACAACCCATACCACTCCCAGATTAACACCTGGAAAAGGTACATTGACGATATTTTCATCATTTGGGATGGTGATATGGAGAGCGCCCTAAATTTTGTGACATGGCTGATTAATCAGAATCGGTTTCTGAAATTCACAAGTACCATATCCAATACAACAATGGTTTTTCTGGATTTAAGCATATACACGGAGGATGGTAGGTTGAAGAGCAGAACCCACTTCAAACCCACTTCCAGGAATTGCTTATTAAGGTACGACAGTTTCCACCCCAGACACCTCAGGGAGAACCTGCCTTATGGGCAGTTTTTACGCCTCAGACGAAACTGTACAGAACTGAATCAGTTCAACAAACAAGCGAAGGACCTCAAAAAGAAACTAATACAGAGGCAATACCCAGTTAAAACCATTGACAGGGCAATGAAAAGGGCCAAGAATAACCACAGGGATGCACTCCTTGAAGACAACCAAAATACCAAAGAAGTAGAAAAAAGACCAAAATGTGTCACAACATATACAACCTTGTCCAACGAAGTATCGAAAGTGATCAACAAACACTGGAGGATACTGAATTGTGGCCAGTTGAACTTTGAAAAACCGATGTATGCACACCGTAGAGGCAGGAACATCAAGGACATACTGGTACACACAAGACCTCGCCAGAACCCTACAGGCAGACAAACCACCATAGGAGTACAAGGACATTTCCCCTGTGGAGACTGCAGTAGTTGCCACCTAACACGCAAAAGCAAAAACATACGTTTCAGAAATGGCACATCATGGGAGCAGCGACAATTTTCGAACTGCAACACAAAAAATGTAGTCTACATGATTACATGCCCATGTGGCCTTGAGTACATAGGCATGACCTCCCGACCAGTGAAAGTAAGGATAGGAGAACATAAAAGTAACATACGATGCAAAAAAACAACCACCAAAATGGCATCTCACTTTTTAGAGAAACAACACTGTGTCAATGATCTACACTGGACCGTAATTGAACGTATGCCATCAGAAACCGGCCTACTTCAGAAAGAACAACGTTGGGTCTTCCGTTTGGGTACCCATCTGGACGGCCTAAATGATGATATTCCCTGGGGTCAATTGTCTGGATAAAACCCACAAAACCACGGAATGTATGGAATATGCATACAAAAGTGTATCCCAAACATCTTTAAAACTGTGGTAGCCATGTCTATGCTTCCTCCTCCACTATCCTCTATTAAGTCCAAGTGGTTCTAAAAAATACTCACAGATTCATCTCACACACACTAGCCTAAGAGCCGCGTAAACATGAACTGAACCAGAGTCTTTAACAAAGGAGTAGTGTACCTAAGCGCACTCCTCGTAAACTTTACCATCTACCCATGCGCCTAGTAGTAACGACCATCTAATCAACCCATGACATACGCGCATGCGCATTTTGGAAAAAAGAGTCACTAGTTCATTTTACATGCTCAGAGCGACACATGGTATCCCTCCAACAGGTCCATGATCATGATAGGCCTAGAGGCGGATGTTCCATATATGGTCTGTGTATCGCATCCGTCAATTGACGAATCAAAGAGCACCACAGGCCCCTTATATACCACAACCCTGTACGCTAAGCATTACCAGCGGAGCATCGCAGGGTGGTGGAAGGAGGCCGACTTTGGCGGACTTTGTGAGTATCAGTGAAAACTTTTTTATAAGACACCCACCTGGCACACCTAGGATAGTGAGTAAAAGACTGAAACCATTTTTTACACTCACAGATTAGGAGTCCACCTACCTACCCTGGCGTTCTGGACATGCTCATGAGGCAGAACAAGACAGTCATAATGAGTATGATTTCAGAACTATTACAAACTGATAGTGTGTCATTTATGTATTTGTGTATGTGTTTCCTTTACAGGTTTATTTAACCGTTTGGGGCTCCGGGTGACTGTACCTGTCTGAGCCATTCCTGTGTGGAAACCAAACTTATTTATCTTTTCTTTTCTTTTTAGTACATGCAACTGCATGATCCCGAGAAACCGCTGTAGGCACATAATAGCCTTATTTTCACTGTAAATATTTTCACTTTTTTCTAATTTAAGAGAAAAACATTTTTTCTTAAAAATACGTGAGTAGGGTTGGGAAGTTGTGCACCCGTCCTGAAGAAGGAACACTGAGTTCCGAAACATGTTGACGCACACCAGAGGTAGTGTCCATAATAAAGACTACTAACCTCGCCTTGCACCTTTTTTTAACAGCACCAGCCAGAGGTTTCGAATAAAGTTTTTTCTTATAACCTACTGGCCAGGTGTCTTTTTAAATCCTCACCACACCCTTCACTCTCATTTTCCCAATACCCCAGCACATGCACGTAACACACACCACACATAGTCAACCTCTTCAGTGCTCCCACGTATTCGCTGGTCGCAGCACGCCGCATCCCTCTAGCGGGATGCGAAGACCCCGATGATGAAGCATGACACCAAGGGGCCTGTTGGTGTGTGAGGGGTATTTAACAAAACACTGAGTGTCCCCCGTCCCTGAGGAGTACACTCCGAGTAGGATTCTTTTTGTTTAATTATCAGTGCCCGTGGAGTGAGAATCCTATCTCTAAACTCTACCTCCCCCGTTGATACTTTTTTTTTTTTTTTTGCCTTTGAAGGAGGCCAGAACTCCAGAGGACAGCCACTCAGTACATAAGAAAGAACTGCAAAGGACTCTGGTGCAGTCCGGATTCGCAATTAATGACCACTTTGCACCTGATGCCTGTGTCCAGGTGGCCTACCGATCCAGAAAAGGTTACCCAGCAATCCTGATTTCAAGTCCAGTGATGGCTAACCCCTCCTGGACTCCACGACAAGCCTGCAGTGTGAATCCAAATGCTCAACTCGACGGCGACCAACTCTGGTAAGAGAAACCTGACGTCAATGGAAAAACCTATACCCAAAGCCCCTTGGCCTTGAGGAGCTGGTCCAACGGTTTATCTATGACCTACAACAGCCCAACTTACCTATCCTGTCACTGGTTTTATCTGTGCAGACTCCAGTCATCAACTGCAGCCTGTTTTCCAGTGTTTTTCCATTAAATTGCATTGTGCACACGGCACCCTTTTTCACCCTTCACACAGCCAAGTCCAGGCCGCTGTTGGTATAATATTGGTGCTGGCTTGTGTCCCCCATGCTTGCATAAAAACTCCAAAGCTTGAGCTCTGCAGACGCTTTATTTACCTGCAAGCAGTGTGTCTTCAAATACCCCCAGTCTCCATTGGTTAACATTGGGCCTGATCTTCAAATTTGACCCCTGCAACCGGCTGCCCCTGTGCAGCTGGTGGTGCAGTGTTTGTCCTTAGATGAACCTTGCCCTCTGCTCACCCAGCATCCCAAAGACTGGATTTGGGAGTTGGTGACTGTTAGATTTGGGGGTCTCTGGTTGGGACAGGTAAGAACTTGTGACAAGCAGGGACCCTCTCCTCTAGTCAGGGCATGGGACTTACTCTTTCAAATAACCCCTGCTCACCCTCTAGGTTGCGTGGCGCGAGCAGACAAGGCTAATCTCGGAGTGTTATTGGTTAAGCATTTGTAATCACACACAGTAGCTCAGTGACAACACCACACCAGGGTTTGTATGAAAAATAGGTGTTATATCAGCAAGACTTAGTACAAGACCCAGATAACGTTTCTAAATCAGCCCACAAGAATATTTAGGCAAAAAGAGTTTTTAGTAAGGTGTAATTTCAGAGTCTGTGCGCAGCGTACTTCTAAACTCAGCCCGGCGGTGAAGACAACAGAGTCTGGGGTGCACGGAGGACGTTTCGGTCCCGTGCGCTTTTAATACAGCGTACGATGCGGGCACAGTACCTTTTGCTTGGCGGGAGTTAGTCACGGACGATGCGTTGCTGCGCCAAGCGGCTCACGCAGTGGTGCCCTCCTTGTCGTGTTGAGAGTCACGGCTCGTAGGCTCTAGGTCGCGTTACTGGAAGGGGGGATGCTTTGTGGATTCGGGGCACTTCGTTGAGGCGTCCGCGCCGTACCTGGAGAGGGGGCGCTGGAGGCTCGGTGCGGAGCGGCAGTATACTTCGTAGGTACGGGACGTACCCAGCCGCTCTACGCGCAGTAGCCTATGGAAAGCAGCAGGAGGTGCATCGATCAGACCGATGCAAAGGGGGGAGAACAAAGCCCAAAAAGCGGAGTCCGGGCCGTACATTGTGAGCTACGGCTGAAATTGCGGCAGTCTCGTTGCTCGGGCCAGGCCGGTCCAGACGTTGCGAGCTACGGCTCGAAGTGCGGCAGTCGCATTGCTTGGGCCCGGCCGGTCCAGACGTTGCGAGCTACAGCTCAAAGTGATGCAGAAGTCTCGTTGCTCGGGCCGGGCAGGTCCGTTCGTTGTGAGCTATGGCTCGAAAGGGTGCAGAAGTCGCGTTGCTCGGGCCGGACAGGTGGGCACAGGGTTCTCAGAGTGTGCGATAGTTTGGCATGAGGCGCGCACACAGTTCTCTCCTTTAGCGCTGCGGGATAAGGCAGCGCCCTCAGCAGTTCTTCTCCAGGTCGTTAGAGTCCACTGGTCCTGGGACTCTGTTCAGGGGCAAGCTCACACACAAGCCCTTGGAGAGCTTTGAAACCTAAGTCTTTAGAAGTAAATAGTCTTTGCAGGTTCTTCCTTTCCTTCAGCAGCAAGGCAACCACTGCAGGCCAATCTCCCAGGACAGGGACAGTAGTCCTCCTTCAACTTTCCCGGTTCCTTTTACTTAGGCAGAGGTTTCGTCTTGGTTCAAGCAGGATCGGATTTCTTAGGAGCAGGGCTCCTATCTTTATACCCAAAATCCTTTGTTCTTTCAGGCCAGGGGGGCCTTTGCCTAATCCAATCCGTACCTTGAGCACTTTGTTTTGCAGACTCTGGCTTCTTCTTTCAGTGTGCAGGGCAGGGACATCAGACACTCCCCAGGAGGGGGAGCCAGCATTGTGGATGACAAGTACAGTCCAGGAGTACTCTGTTGACAGTCTCCCCTCTCTCCTTACAAGGTGCAGGGCAGAGACATCAAACGCTACACAGGAGGTGGAGCCAGCATTGTGGTGGCAGAGCACAGCCCTATTCAGAGCCCAGGGGCACTCCTCCCACCTATCCTGGTGTAATCTCTCTATTCACCACCTGGCAGCCCCAGCCGGTCTCTTGGAATCCCCCAGCCCTGTCACACACAGAAACCAGACAGCAGAGACATATCAGAGCAGAGGCGGGCTGAAATGGTTAGGCAAGCAAATACCAGCTTTCTAAAAGTGATATTTGCAAACACAGGATAATAAATTAAACTTTACTAAAAGATATATTTTATTATTCTGAGTTCAGGCATACTAAACTTGACTTTCTACCATGTTCCCTGAGTCGGTTAGGAATGTAGGATGTAACAATTCCAACAGCCCATTCTGGCCTATGAGAACAGGTAGCCTTGCAATAGTGAAGAACTAAAATGGCTGTAATTCACCATTAGGACATGCCACACACATCAGGGCTTGTTCTACCTTATGCTTACAATGCACCGTGCCCTTGGGCCTACCATAGAGGTGACTAATATGAAGTTCAGGGAAGGTTTAGGGACTGGCAAGTGGGTAGACTTGTCCAGTCAGCATGACAGAAGCTGCCTTGTAAAATGTGTCTAGGGTCTGCCATTGCAGAACCTGTGTGCAGTCTGGTACTGTGGGTGGCACAACCAGGAATGCAAGCCCACTAGCAGCATTTGGATTCACAAGCCCTGGCACTCCTGGTTCACTTTACTGGGGTCTGCAGTAAATCAAATAAGCCAATCATGGAAACCAATCAACATAGATACTTTATATAGGGATCACTTGCACTGTGATACTGATTGGCAGTGGCGCAGTGCTCCGAGCAGCTAACACCAGCAAAACAAATGAGGCACAGTAAAAAAAATGGAAGGGAGACACATGCCAATGGTGCCAGGTCTAACAGTTACTTACCTGCGAAACCCAATTTATTTTCTTCCATAAGTTAACATAGCAAAGACTGAAAATTGCACGGAGTGTCTATTTGAAACTGTACATAATTCCTATTTAAAAACATACTTAACTTTCCGCAAAGATCTTTGTTTTACAATAAATCTTGAAAGAAGCTTATACAAAATTGGCTTTGGATTCCCTTTGAGTCGTGTTTTAATTTATTGGTCATTGTGTGCACAACAAATATCTTATACTCTATGTTAGGCCTATGGCTGCTCGCCCACACTACCGCAAGAAAACAAGTTACTTACCTGTAACTTTAGTTATCCAGTATTGGAAGCTTTCATAGATTCACGTGCCTGAATCATTCCCAGTCGTCGACACGGGAGTCTCGGGTACATAAAAAAGCAATGCTTAGTAGTAGAGCAAACTGAAAAGAGACCTAGGCCCATTTCCCTTTTGCAGCCCATAACCTTCGTTATGTAAAAGAGACCAAACTTGTCCCTGAACCAAACACTCCTGAGAACCTTTTGCCCCTCAGATTTTCGTGCACTTGTGCCATTAACACCTTTTGTGCTTAATCCGAGGTGAGCCTCTCAAGAGGAGGAGGGTGGGTTGCATGTGAATCTATGAAAGCTTCCAATACTGGAGAACTACAGTTGCAGGTAAGTAATTTGTGTTCTCACTCCTGTATTTGAGCTTTCATAGATTCACATGCCTGAATCAGAATAGCGAGCGGTAGAATAAGGGACTTTTCTTTTATTTTTAGACTCCATGCAGACCTGGTATAGCTATGCAAGACATCATTTATCTATACAAATTGATTATGGAATTCTGCATATTAGAAATGTAACCACTCACTAAACATAATAAAAACTGTGCATTTGTATCCAAGAAACCAGGACGGAGGGATGAAAAGAGGGCTCACCGTTACTGGATAAGGTTTCTCAGCACCGCTTCTCCCACCACCACATCTCTTCCTGTGGCTGCATCCAAGCAGTAATGCCTGGTGAAGGTGTGTGTACTCTTCAAGATCGCTGACCTGCAGATATCCTGGATCGGTACTCCCACAAAAAAAGCAGTGGAGGTGGACACTGCTCTTGTCGAATGGGCACGAACTTGTGCATTTAAAGGCTTTCCAGCTGTCTGATGACAATACTCTATCGCACTGGAAATCCATCTGACAATTCCTCTTTTTGATAAGGGAAGCCCTTCCTGGGTGTGCTTAAGGCAACAAACAGTTCTGAAGATTTGCGGAAGGGTTTTGTCTTTTGTAAATAGAATTTGAGACAGCGTTGGACATCCAGCAAGTGGAGAGCTCTTTCCGCTGTGGTTGTTGGTTGAGGAAAGAACCGTTTGAGCATTAGCGGCTCATTTAAATGAAAGTCAATTGGAACTTTTGGAATACATTTTGGATTAGTCCTGAGTATCATTCTATCCTCTTGAAATTGTAAGAAAGGGTCTTGAAGCGTGAGAGCCTGTAATTCCCCCACTCTCCTGGCTATAGTGAGCGCTATGAGGAGCAGAACTTTCCACGATCGAAATTTAAGATCTGCCCTGTGTATTGGCTTGAAGGGCTGTTTCATTAATTGAGAAAGAATAATGTTCAACTGCCAGAGAGGTGGTGGAGGCTTTACTAGAGGAAAAACCCGGAATAATCCTTTCATGAATTGTTGGATGACTCTTCCAGACCACATAGTTGGTCCTGAGGAAGTCCTCCTGTAGAATGATATTGCAGCTAAATGTACCTTTATCGATGCATGAGCCAAAAGTAAAATGCATGGAATAATCTCATTCGCTGCCGAATTCAGAGGATGAATGTTACATCTTTGGCACCACAGACAGAATCTTTCCCATTTCATTCTGTGGGTCTTGTTCGTACTCTCCGCTCTGGCTTTTGATAGGACGTCTTTGCATTCCTCTGAGATCTTTAGATGGTGACACTTACAGTGCTCAGGAGCCAGGCTGCTAAGTGCAATAATTTCGGATCTGGATGTAGCACTTGTCCCTGGGACAAAGTCAGAATCCCCTGTATTGGCCAGAGGCGAATCGGATGGACCTCCGACAGCAGAGGAAGCACTGTGAACCAGTGCTGCCTGGGCCACCATGGGGCTATCCGGATCACCCAGCACGGCTCCTTCTTGATCTTCATAAGAACTCGTGGCAGGAGGGGAATTGTAGGAAAGGCGTAAGCAAAGACGCCTGACTATGCCATCAAAAACGCATTCCAGCAGGATCCCCGTTGGGAAAGCCAGCTTGCGAAGAACCAGCATTTCCCGTTCTCTGCTGTTGCGAAGAGGTCTACTGTTGGTTCCCCCCATCTTTGGAAGATGTTGTCTAGAACCCCTTGGTCGATCTCCCATTCGTGGCAGGTAGATTTGAGCCTGCGGAATGTATCTGCTTGGACGTTCTGGTCCCCTGGGAGATGTTCCGCTGTTCTGGATATCTCGTGTTGCAGTGCCCATTCCCATATTCTATGGGCCTTTTGCGACAGGGAGAGTGATCTTGTTCCTCCTTATTTATTAAAGGAATGCATAGCTGTTGTGTCGTCCGTTCTTACTAACACAGTTGATCTTATTTTTGGTAGGAACGCCAGCAATGCCAAGCGGACGGCTCTGAGTTCCAATAAGTTGATATGCATCTTCTGCTCGTGCAATTTCCAGCGGCTGCAGACTTTAAGGTCCTGAAGGAAGGCTCCCCATCCTTCTAGGGACGCATGTGTAGTAATTATCAGTGGGGCTGGGTCTGTGAGGAATGAGAAGCCCCGCAAGATGTTCCGCTCTTGGGGCCACCATTTCACCGCTTGACCCATGTTCGGCGTTACCTTGACTATGTTTTCGAAGGATCCCTATGCTTGAAGCCATTGTATATCTAGCTGCTCTCGCAACGGACGCATCCTTAACCTGCAGCAAGGTACGAGGGGAATGCAAGATGACTTCGTTCCCAGCAATGACTTGTACTTGCATACTGAAAGGCACTTTCTTTTTGTGAAGTCTTTGAAAAGAGATGTAATTCTCAGTTGCCTTTCTTTGGAGGGGAAATGCCTTGTGTCCAGTATCGCTCCCAAGAAGGTGATGTTTTTTGTCGGTTGAAGGGAGGATTTTTCCTCGTTTAAAGTCAGACCTAACCTGGCAAACAAATCCACGCAAGCCGCTGTTGGCGATCAGGCGGATGCTGCTGATGGTGCCTTAACCAACAAGCCAGCGAGGTAAGGAAAAACTTAGTGTTTGTTTCCTTAGAACAACCGCCATTGGAGCCAGGCATTTCATGAATATTCTTGGGGCTGTTTTCAGGCTGAACTGCAGTAACTTGAATTGGTAATGTTCTCCGGCAACCATGAACCAAAGGTACTGCCTGTGGGAAGGATGGATGGGGATGTGAAAGTACGCATCCTGTAGGTCTGTGGTTATATGATCTCCTGGGTCTAAAAGCAGAAGGATGTCCTGAAGAGAAACCATTGCGAAATATTGCTTTTTGAGATAGGTGTTTAGGGATCGGAGGTCTCGAATAGGACGCCATTGGAGAGTGTTTTTCTTGACTAGGAAAAATCGTGAGTAAACCCCTTCCCCTCTGGGAGTTCGGTACCGGTTCTATTGCTCCCTTTCGGAGCATTGTCTGAATCTCCCGACGCATATGAAGTAAGTGCCTGACCTCTTGATGTATCGGTGGTGAACAAGGGGGCGTTTGTGGAAGTTCTAGAGTGTGTCCGAATTTAATTATGTTGAGGACCCACTGGTCCGTAGTTTTTTGCTGCCAATTTTGGAGATAATAAGCAATCTTTCTACCCAAGGGAACATGTGACGTAAGAGGGATAGGTGTAGCCGGATCCTGAAGGCTGTCATTGTCGTTGGTTGTTGTCTTTTCCCTGACTACCTCCCCTACCCTCTAGGTGTAGATTTTGTGTAGCCTCCTGACTGACTGTGCGTATACTACTTACGGTAAGGCTGCGATGATGTAGAGTACGATGAATATCTTCCCTGCTGGTATCCTCCTCTGAAAGATGATTCGCCTCTACCTTTAGAGCCTTGAAAAGGAACTTTCCTATATTGTAGTGTTCCTAATGATTTCCCTGCATCAGTATCTTTTTTGATACCTTGCAGTACCTAGTCTATGTGATTTCCGAATAAATCCTCTCCATTGAAATGAAGGTCCAAGATCTTATTTTGGACTTCTGGCCTGAACGCTGTTGCTCTCAGCCATCCTTGTCTGCACAGGACCGCCGCTCCCCCCAACGATCTGAAGGCTGTGGTTGCAATGTCCATAGCACAATCTATGACTTCAGCCGAAGTCCTTTCTCCCTCTTGCAGATTCTTGGTCTGTCAGCCTCTGGAATGCAGGAGGCGAGAGGTCACACCACATCTGCCTATCGTACCTGCCAAGAATGGCCAGGGCATGCAAAGCTTTAACTAACAGGGCAGACAGAGGAAAACTTCTTCCCCGCATTGTCCAATCTCCTACGCTCTCTGTCCGGAGGTGTCGTAATAGGAGCGGACGGATTCCTGGTCTTCTGCTGAGCCGCCTGGGTTATGACGGAGTCCAGCTTGGGGTGGCCTAGAAGACAAGCTGGAGCATCCGAAGGTGCCTTATATTTTTTGTCCAGTCTGGCAAGTACTTGAGTCACCATTGCCGGTGTCTCCAGGACTTTCAGGCCCTTTTTCCATAGATGATCGACAATCGGTAGGGACCGAAATGTACTACGATAAGGTTCCTTGAAGTCGTAAAAGAAACATTCTGCTTTGTCTGTGGACATGGCAAGTGTGAATCTGTTTGTGGTTCTCTCCATTAAATTATGAAAACCACTGATGTACTCACGTGGTGAATTCACAGGTTTCGGTGAAGGGGAAGAAATCGACTAAATGAGATAATCATCCCACTCCCTGATAGGGTCCATTATCTCTCCCTCCTCCTCATCATCATCCGTGGTCAATGGCTCTAGTTGAGATCTTGCTGGTGGAGATCTAGGCAAGGGCTCTGGTAAAATTTCTCGCCTACACACTGGCGTACCTGGTATAGAGCGTGGTTGAGGCGTAGTCACCTGTAATTCTCTAGAGGTATGAGGAACAGGATGTCTCTTATAATCCTCCAGCATGAACTGCAAATCCTTTAGCAATGAAGATGGAACAATCACCATCTCCTCCTGGCGGTATTATTGCTGAGGACAACATTGAAACCCCTCATATTCGTCCTCTGAGTCACCCTCTTGGTACTTTATTTGCAACTGCGACGGGCTACTGGCATAGCCAAAAGGACCGCCATCATCCTCCACTTCTTCTGACTCCTCCAACAGGTGAGATGTTACCAAAGGGGTCACCTTACTTGGTGATGGGTTCTTCCGGGCAAGAACCCATTTTCTGGGTTTTTTTCCTCTCGTCGACAAATTCGGCATCGCAACCACAGACGTTATTATCGTTGTCAACGCTACCATTGACTATTGCGTTACTGTCGTCATTGCAGTCAACGGCGCAATTGTTACCTGTAGCCATTGTAGTCGATGCAGTCGTCACCACAGATCTCGGCATCGACACTGCCGCCGACGGTAATAAAGTCTTAGACGTACGTTCTACCTCCGATTTAAAAGGCGCCGCCATCTTCTTCGTCGACGCTCCCGTCGACAGTGTACATTTCTCCAATGTCCCCTCAGAAGGTGTGGAGGCCAGCTTCTTGACTGAATCTTTGACTTTAGTGGGTGATTGTGGGCTGTGAGCTTTTCCTCTTGTTATGTTACGTTATATTAAGTGTATACAGCGCACAGTTACTGAAAGTGTCCCGGAGCTAACTCCAGAAAGAATTAAAAATGATCCATACTCCTATGTCAGTCTTAAACAGCAGCGTTTTTAGTTGTTAAAAAAAAAGCAATGGGTCATGGATACTCCTTAGAGCCTTCGGTAGTAGGTTCCAAGCCAGGGCGGCTTTGCGAACAAATGAGTTGCCGCCAAGCCTCTGGTGGATGAACTGAGGATTTTTCATTAGCAGCTGATCGGATGATCGCAGGTGCCGGGAGGGTTTATAAAATCGCTTCTGCAAATAGCTAGGGCCAAGACCATGCAGAGCACGGTGAGCCATGGAAAGCATTTTAAATTAAATGCGAGACTCCACCGGGAGCCAATGCAGAGTACGTAAATTAATGTGGACTCTCCGTCTCCGAGGCAATCCCAGTAGAAGTCTGGCGGGCGCATTTTGGACTACTTGAAGTTTCCTGGTCAAGTAAGCCGGACTGCCAGCCAGCAAGGCGTTAGCGTAATCTAGGCGAGACAGAATCATTGCTCTGGCCAGGCCCTTGCTCACAGTAGGGCATGGAAAGTCAGGGGGCCAGAGCCTAGCCCTGAAGTCCTCAGTCCTTGGTATGTTTTACCCCTGAAGCATGACCCATGCTCTCCTTTTCTTTGCTTGGGGGAGGTTTAGAGGGACTGCAGCCAGAAGACCCTAGACAGGACTTCCTTCCTGGCTTTAAGCTTTTGAAGACAAAGTAATAGCCTTCCTTCACGAGCCCTCAAAGTTTTATTTGAAAAGGTACGACATACCTTACAATCCTTTGCTTGATGATCTGGATAAAGGCCGGAGATGCAATCCTTTAAGGGTCGTCTGCATAGTGCCTTTTCTTTGAACAGGTGGCACAGGCTCTAAATAAACCTTTTTTCTCCTTGTCAGCCATTGTACCCGTAGTCTGCTGCCTTGCTTCTTCAGCCTCAACAGTAGAAATCACCTGCCCATCGACCTGGTGTCTGTGGATTTGTGTCTTAAGCCTGTAAAACACTAAGTGGACACTGATTAACAAACCCACCCACCACCACCCATGGACCCTCCGGCCCCTTTTTGCCACCTCCTCTGCTACGCCTTATCAATCACCTCACTGCCCAAGACCTAGTCCTCCTCCCAGCTATCCTCCTCATAGTCAAAGTCCGTACAACCCACCAATTCATCTGCCCCTGCCCACTGAGAGAGTAGTGGTGGTACCACCAGCAGATATTGCACATTATACACCATCTCTGGCCTACCCGCCCCCAAGTCACCCTCACTGGCCATTGTACATGCAGACCTTGCAGCACCCTTTCCAGCTATTCTTGCATCTTCAGATGTAACCTCCAACCACTGCTCTTCACCTCCTACTTTCCCTTTTCAGATATCCCAATCTTCTTATGTAGACACTACCTCACATCTCTCATATAACATCGCCTAAAACAGGGATCACCCGTTCCACTCCTCTGGCTTGCTTCTGAATCACTATAAATGAAAGGAGGGACAAGGAAGAGATATATTAGGTCCAGCATCAGACCTCGGAAATGACAACCTAGCACAAAAGGACGTTGCAGTTTATCATTGGGTGGGAGGGATAAGGATGTCAGAAGTAACTGGCTGGTAGACCTAAGGGATCCTGGGGGAGAAGAGGGGGGTTGGAGAGTGATCGGATCTGAATTCTATCACACACCCAGAAGGATGTCATGCTTCATCATTGGTCTGCTCCTCGTTAGGCCGATGTTGCAACGCTGGACAGGTCCCTCAGTGGGAGATCTTTAGCTTGGATCTTTTGATTTTAGCCATATAGATGAATGCAAGTGAGGGGGTGTAAGTGTAGGGTGGTGTGTAGGTGACTACAAGTCTAAAATATGTCATCAATACTTGGTAGACATAGGTTTAGCCTCTCCTGAGGAGTTAGTGGAAGAAGGAAAACCATTAAAACAAGATTAGGGGGTCCCCAAAGTCTTATGGTGGGGGTGAACAAAGGAAAGTTTTTGCTATTCCCTCTACTGGGAGCATGTGGAACATTCTAAGAACAAAAAAAAAAACAGACGTCTGAGGTACCACAAAAACCTGTCCTGGAGGGTGGGCCCAGAGGCAGTCTGCAACCCAAGGGTGGGTACTAGGGTAAGAAATGGGATTTCAAAAAGACTATGTTTCAATTTTAAGGCAAATGGGCACCTAATTGGGGGGTTTCCTGGTCCCAAAAAGGCTTCTACTAGTACACCCCCAGTTACAACTGAAGTGGTGAGTTTACAGATGGGATTCTACCGTAATCTAAAAAGTGTGGGGTTGAAGCAACTGCTCTGGCTGTCTGGCTCCGTAACCTGGACGGCCACACATCAATGGGGTTAGAGTAGAAGCACTGAGAGATATAGGTGCAAGTGTAACCATGGCAACTAAAAAAAACTGGTATCCCTAGAGCAGTATTGCACTGGACAAACTTAACTAGTCACCAATGGTGAGAACTATACTAAAGTTCATCTCATGGCTACTGTGCCCTTAAAGTGGGGAGAGGTTACTGGACAAAATTAAAAGGTGGTTGGGTTATTTGCCATCCCATTACAGTGTCATCTAGTGAATGGTCTGGAGCCCTCAGCACGGGCCGAGGTAAATATAATAATTCCACGCAACCATGCTGGGAATACCCGATTGGGCTGGTGTAAAAACAAGGAACACAAAGCAAAGCCTAGGGCAGAAAAGAAAAGGGGTGTTGGGGCCTGGAATAATGCCCCAACACTGCAAGAGAAAAGGTAAGAAGTCTGGGAAACAAACTTCAGAGCAGCCACAAGTTTAGGTCTCCTCTCCTCTGGAAGAACACTGGTCAGACCTAGAGGAAACTGAGCCCTGGGTATCTGGGCACTCCTCTGTGGAAGAGCTGTGCAACAGACAAAGAACCCGAGACCGCAAGCTGCCTCACATGAAAATGAATATTATTTTATAGTTTCATAGAGTGCAAACCAGACCCGTGAGGGTATTCCAGAGCTTTACAGGATTACGGGTGGTATACAAAGCGTACAGTAGGGAGGGACCGCTTGGGTAAAATAGGTGGATACATTATAAAAGAAAAAGGAAAAAAAGAGAAAAAAAACCCCGCAGTCTAAGGCCACGGGTACTTCTGGGATAAATTTTTTTTAAAGTAGATACATTATAAAAGAAGGAACGCAGTCTCAACTCTTGGGTGGGATGCCCAGGAGTGCAGGAATTGGTATCATCCGTAGGAGCAGTGGATAATGCAGAGCTGGAGGGTGGAACATGTCGCTGAGGTAATAGAAATGTTATCGTTAGATGATGTATTTGCCCATTAAGAAGGATTTGGTCTCCTTTTTAAAGTGCGCCAAGAACGGAAGTCTTCTGATGGCGGGTGGGAGAGAGTTCCAAATTCTTTGAGCGGGCTCAGAGAAGGCCCGATTGTAGGTTTTTTCTTCCGGAAGCGTGCTGGTTGCAACAGGTCTTTGGCAGATCTGGAGTTTCTGGCTTCTCCGGATATCACAAGTTTTTGGGTGAGAAATGCAGGGGAATTGGAGTAAAGAGATTTGTGAGTAATGCAGACCAGTTTAAGTTGGATTCCGGCCTCTAGGAGAAGCCAGTTCAGAACTTTGAGGTGGAGAGAGATGTGGTTGGATTTCTTTGAGCCAGTTAGGAGTCTAGCGGCGTCGTTGAGACAGTCTTTCAAAGGGGACAGAGAGTTCTTGGGTAGCCCTGTGAGTAGAGCATCCATATTCAAGTCTGGAAATGACTAGTGCCTGGATTGCAGTTTGAAAGTAGAAACATCGAGGAAGGGTTTTAGGTTTCTGAGGTAACTCAGGTGGAATCTGGCAGTGTTGGCCATAGAGTTCATATGGCCACGCATGTTCAGGGTGCCGTCCAGGGTTATTCCAAGGGATTTCACAGAGTCAACAATGATAGAAGGGCAGTTTAGTGCTGTGTTGGTCTGGATTCATTCCTGCATATCTGAATTGGTTGTAGGTGGGGGAGATTAGAAGAAATTCAGTTTTATTCGCGTTTAAGCTGGTTGGCGGTGAGCCAATGGACTGTCGGCTTCAGGGCCTCATTCTGGGAGAAAATGTCCCCAGGGGAAGAGATTTTGATGTAGATCTGTGTATCGTCGGCGTACATAAGGTAGGAGATATTGGCAGCACCTCAGTGAGTGGTTCAAGGTAAAGGTTGACGAGGGTAGGGTAGAAGGTTGACTAGGGTAGGGTAGAGGGTTGATCCTTGGGGGATTCTAACCGGATAGGGAGCGAATAGATTACAGTTGATGGATTCTGAGCGATTTTGGAGGAAGGATCTAAACCATTCAAGGACTGTGCCATCCAAACCCATCCTGAGTTTGAGGCGTTCAAGGAGAAATTTGCGGTTAACCGTATCAGCAGAAGATAGGTCTAGGAGGATTAGCAAACCAGTTTTCAATTGGGGGGGGGCTTGGGGGGAGTCATCCACAATGTGGGAAGGATGGTTTCCATGCAGTGTCCAGGTCTGAACCCGGATTAGAAGTAATCTAGAAGGTGGGAGTGGTTGATGTGTAGGCTCAGCTGCTGTTGCACACTTTTTTCCAGAACTTTGGCTAGGAGTGGGATGTTGTATTTGGGTCTACAGTGGTCAGCGGAAGCAGGATCCAACGTAGGTTTTTTTAGCATGGGGACAAATTGCCAGCCTTGAGAGAATCAGGAATGGAGCCCTGTAGGAGGGAGGCATTGATTTTTGAGGTCCAGGAAGGGATGATAGCCTGAGAGGGGGCAGCTAGGCAGTTAGAAGGGGGAGGATCATTGAAGTGATTGTTCAGGTATAAAGAGGCAAGATTTTGAGAGGAGTGTTAGTCATGAAATAATCAATACAATTGTAAAGCGCACTAATTACCCATGAGGATCTCAAGGCGTTAAAGGGGGGGGGGGGTGCTGCTACTACTCAAAAAGCCAGGTCTTGAGGAGTCTTCTGAAGGTTAGGAGGTCCTTGGTCTTCCGTAGGGGGGGGGGGGGGGGATGGGGAGGCTGTTCCATGGTCTTGAAGGCGAGGTGGGAGAAAGATCTGCTGCTGGAGGTTGCTCTTCGGATGCGGGGGACTGTGGCGAGGGCAAGGTCTGCAGAGCGGAGCTGGCAATTAGGGGTGTAGAAGCCGAGTCATCTGTTGAGGTATGCTGGTCGAATGTGTAGTGCTTTGTGTGCATGGGTGAGGAGCTAGAAGGTGATCCTCTTGTTGATGGGGAGCCAAAGCAGGTCTCTCAGGAGGGGTATGATGTGGCTGCGGCGAGGGATGTCTAGGATCAGGTGTGCGGAGGAGTTTTGAATGCGTTGGAGTCCTTTCAGGAGTTTGGCCGAGTCTCCTGCGTAGAGGGCGTTTCCGTAGTCCAACCTGCTGCTGACGAGGGCCTGTGTGACCGTTCTTCTAGTTTCTGTGGGGATCCACCTGTAGATCTTGTGGAGCATGCAGAGGGTGTTGAAGCAGGAGGATGAGACAGCGTTGACCTGTTTTGTCATGGAGAGACTAGAGTATGAACCCTAGGTTGAGTGCATGGTCGGTGGGTGTTGGAGCTGTTCCCAGTGCGGTCGGCTACCAGGAGTCGTCCCAGGCCTAGGGGGTGGAGCAGAGGATGAGGATTTCCGTCTTGTCCGAGTTTAGCTTCAGTCTGCTGTTCTTCATCCACTTGGCAATGGCTTTCATTCCTTCGTAGAGGTTGATTTTGGCAGTGAGGGGGTCCTTGGCGAGGGAGAGGATCAGCAGGGTGCCGTCGGCATTGGAGATGATGTTGAGGTAGTGCAGTCTGGTGATATGGGCAAGCGGCGCCATGTAGATGTTTAACAATGTTGGCCTGAGGGATAAGCCCTGGGGTACACCACAGATCTCGGTGGCTCTCGGTTCTGCCGGAAAGGAAAGAGGTAGTCCAGTCCAGAGCCTTGTCTTGGATTCCAGCATCATGGAGGCATGCGTAGGGTGCGGTGGCAGGCTGTGTCGAAGGCTGCTGACAGGTCCAGGAGGATGAGGGCCGCGGTTTCTCCTTAATCCAGCAGGGCTCTGATGTCATTGGTGGGTGCGATGAGGGCAGTTTCGGTGCAGTGGTTGCTGCGGAACCCGGACTGGGACGGGTCCAGGGTGCTGTTCTCCTCGAGGTAGCGGGTCAGTTGTCTGTTGACGGTCTTAATTGATGACCTTTGCTGGGAACAGGGCGATGGGGCGGAAGTTCTTGGGGTCAGCCTTTGATTTTTGAGTAAGGCATTTTGTCTTGGCGTGCTTCCAGCTCTCCGGGAAGGTTGCTGTCTAGGAGGAGATGTTGATGTCCTTCCGGAGATGGGGTGCGATGGTGGTGCTGGATTTGTGGAAGATGTGGTGTGGGCATGGGTCTGCCGGAGATCCGGAGGGGATGGTGTTCATGATTTTGATGGTGTCATTGTAGTTTATGTTGGTCCAGGAGCGCAGGGGGTCGGTGTGGATGGTGGACGTGCGGACGGAGGTCTCAGTGGTTGTCGTAGCGGTTAGACCTTGAAGCGGTCGTGGATGTCTGCGATCTTGCGATGGAAGGTGGCAAGGGAGTTGCACAGGTTTATTTTTTTTTTTATTTTTTTTGAGTTTTCTATAACGCTGGCCAGACCCCATGGCATTGGAGCGCTTCACAACCAGATGTGTAGGTCAATATAGCGAATACAATACACAGAAGGCTAAGCGAACAACAAGTCCAACACGTATAAGTCATATAATGAATCGAAAGCGCACAGAGTGAGCGTACAGCAGGACCACAAATAGAATACGCATACCAATAAGAGATTCAACTGGTCCCGAGGCAGTGAGGACAAAGTCATATCCGTATCGAGGCTGACCCCAGGAAAAGGGGAGGGAGAGGTCAGTTGCAAGAACGTGCGATCTGGTGGCAACTAAGGTTCGGATTAGAGGGTTATGTAATTGGATTTGGGAAGGCACGTTTGAGGTTGAGGTCTTTTAGTTGGGGTTTAAACTTTAGAAAGGAGGAAACAGTTCTGATGTCGACCAGGATGGTGCTCCTGATTTTCGGAGCATTCCCAGCAAAGAAGCGGTTTGCAGTTTTCGGTTCCCGAATTCCTAGGGGGATGAGCAGGAGGAAGTTTGAGCTTCTGAGTGTTCTTGCTTGACCGGCTTTCTTGAGTTTCGAGGCAAGGTATTCAGGTTTCCCTGTGTGCAAGGCTTTGTGAGTCAGGCAGGCTGTTCTGAATCTGGCCCGCATTTCCACTGGGAGCCATTTTAAATTTCTGAGTGCGGCAGAAATGTGGTCAAATTTTTTTACTCCCTAGACCATTCTGGCCGGTGCATTGAAGGTGGTTTTTAGAGGAGCTAGGTGGGAGAGGGGGGTACCAGAGAGGGTTGTGTTCCCGTAGTCCAGTCTGGATAACTCAAGAGATTGGGTGGCTTGTTTGAGATCCGCGGGTGGAATGTAGGGTTGGACTTCGTTGAGTAGTTTCAGATTGAAGAAGGAGCTCTTGGCAGTTTTTAATGTGGTTCGCCATGGATAATTTGTAGTCTAGGATGATTCCTAGTGATTTTACAGAGTGGGCATCACATTGAGATTGTCAATAGCTTTTAGCCACTCGGAAACTTGCAGGTTTTCTTCCTTGTTGGAGATCAGTAGGATTTCTGTTTTACCTTGATTGAGTTTCAGGTGGTTTGAGGATAGCCAGACTTCTTTGAGAGTATTATTGAGCCTTAGGATGTCATTGATGGAGGAGGATTCCAGGTAAATCTGGGTGTCATCTGCATATAAGTGGAAGGGGATGTTGGCTTTATTCAGAATAGAAGTGAGGGGTAACGAAAAGTTTCTTACCTGTCGGTGTAGTTTTGCAGCTTGAAGATCTTTCTGGATTCACTATGCTGTGCATATTCCGTAATCTGGTGGTTGGGTCGGGAATCGTAGTCTTTTTTTTTTCGTAGCCCAGGTGGGCGTCGATGTCCCATCATTTGGTGTACCTTCGGATTCTTTTTTCTTTTCTGTGCTTGTAGTGAATCCATTGTTTTGTTTGTCAATCCTATTTTCAACGTAATTCTTTTCACATATCTTGTAAGCTTCAACTTGCTTTCTTTTCTATGTGTTTCCACCTTATTCTCCAGCCTCATCTTTCTGGCGGAGGCGGGTGGGTTCGCTAGTGAATCCAGAAAGATCTTCAAGCTGCAAAACTACACCGAAAGGTAAGAAACTATTCGTTTTGCAGCGTCAATCTTTTTGGATTCACTATGCTGTGCATAGATTTTGTAGCGGTTTCGTTACTTTTGTGGTGGTTGGGTGGAAGATGAGCGTTGGTTGTAGAATATATGTTGAAGCACTCTTTGTCCTACTTGTGCTTCCTTGTTCATCTGTACATCCACGCAATAGTGCTTAGTGAACGTGTGCACTGAAGCCCATGTTGCCGCCAGGCATATGTCCTGAATTGGTGTGTTGGCCCGAAAGGCAATTGTTGCTCCTTTCTTCCTGGTCGAGTGGGCCTGTGCCCCTCCTATTAGCTCCTGCCCACTTGCTTGTGGCAGAATTTTATCGTTTGTGCGATCCATTGAGCTATAGTGTTCTTAGTCACTGGTCTACCCATGTAACTGTTTGCGAAGGATACGAAGAACTGTTTTGTCTTCCTGTGTTCCTTCGTCCTTTCAATGTAGTGCATCACTGCCCCTCTTGCGTCTAGAGTGTGGAGCGCCCTCTCAGCGCTTGTCGTGGGGTTCTGGAAGAAGCTAGGAATCTGAATACTCCAATTCATGTGGAATCTTGACACCACCTTTGGCATGAAGTGCGGGTCTGTTCTCATCACGACCCTGTCACTGTGTATCTGGTGTAGGGTTCCTGCAGTGTTCGTGCCTGTAGTTCGCTCACCCTACATAGCGAGGTGATTGCTACCAGAAAGGCCGCTTTCATTGTCAGCATTTGCAGTGTTGCCTTGTGGATGGGTTCCAAAGGTGCTTTCATGAGCTCGGTCAGTACCACATTAAGGTTCCAAGCCAGCGGCGGCATCCTTTTTGGTGGCGCTATTCTCTTAGCCCCTACCAGGAATCTTTTTACTACTTGAGATGTATAGAAGCGAGGATGAGCTTAGCTTGGCTCTTATTAGGTGTGTGAGGTATCTTAGCACCGTTGATTCCTTGGTTAGCTTTCTCTGGAGTTTTTTCTTGCAGCACCATTGAGTGAATCTTTTCCATTTTTCCCCATAGCACTTGCGTGTGCTGGTCCTTCCTGCCTCTCGCCGCACCCGTGGGGTGCTCTCTGGTAGTTTCAGATGTGCAAACTCCAAGTCCTCAAGAGCCAAGCTGATAGGCTGAGGCCCTTCGGCTCTGGGTGTAGAACTTCTCCCTTTTCCATGGAGAGTAGGTCTTTTTTTTTGGGAACTTGTGGGGTGGACCCTGTGCCAGGCCTGCCTGGCCCATTGTGGTGCCACCAGGATGAGCGTCATGTTGCTGGTCATGCATTTTTTGAGAACCCTGGGAATCAGTGGTATCGGGGGAAAAGCGTAGGCAAATGTTTTTGACCAGCTTATCCATAGGGCATTCCCTTGGGATAGTACCTCTGGTTGTTGGGATGCAAAGTACTGGAATTTTGCATTCTGGCGTGTTGCAAACAGGTCTATTGTCGGAGTGTCCCACCTCCTGAATAGCTCTGTTTCCTGTATGTTGAGTTGCCACTAGTCGGATGCTGAAGTTTACCTGCTGAGCTAATCTGCTTCTCCATTGTCCTTCCCTGGCAGGTGTATGGCTAGCAGGCCTATTTTGAGTGGTATTGCCCATCTCCAGATCTCCTGTGCCAAGCTTGACAGAGGGAATGATTGTGTTCCCCCCTGCTAGTTGATGTAAAACATTGTTGTGGTGTTGTCTGTCTGTATCAGCACCTTCTGGTTGTACAGTTGTTTCTGAAAGGCCTTGAGGGCAAGCACTGTTTTCATCTCCAGGAAATTGATGCGTTTGACCGCATCCCCTCGGCTCCATAGACCCCTCACTCTGAGCTTGTTCATGTGTGCGCCCCATCCCTTCTGGGATGCGTCTGTGGTGATGGTCACTGTTGGGTCCGGTGGCGTTAGAGGCTTCCCTATTGTTATCCTCTCTTTGGTCCACCACTTTATTTCTTCCTGCACTTTGTGCGCTACAACCACTAGATCCTCCCAACTTCATGTAGCTTATGACCATTGCTGTTGCAGCCACTCTTGGAGTGGTCTCATCTGCAGGCGTACATTGGGGACCAGGTGTATGCATGACGCCATCATTCCCAAGATCTTGCTCACTGTCCTCGCTCGCCCCTTCAGGTAGTGACGTTTCTCCCTCAGTAGGCTGAGTGTCCTCTTTTCGGTGGTTAACACCCTGCATTGGACGGTGTTGATTTGAGCTCCCAGGAAGATCTTCACTTGCTCCGGTTCCATCGAGCATTTTCCCCAGTGCATGGAGAATCCCAGGCTTGCTAGCGTTATTGTGACCTGTTCTGCATGATCTTTGCATGTCTTGTAAGAGCTTGCCTTTACGAGCCAGTCGTCGAGGTAGGGGTACACGTGTATCCCCTCTCTTCGAAGATGTGCGGCCACTGCTGCGAGGCATTTGGTGAACACCCTTGGTGCGGACTTTAGACCGAATGCCAGGGTTCTGAATTGGTAGTGATCCTAATTTACTGTGAATCCTAGCATGTGCTTGTGCTTCCTATTCATGGGGATGTGCAGGTACGCATTTTGAGGTCTATGGTGGACAAGAAGTCCCCGACATTTATCTGTGGGATGACCTCTTGTAGGGACGTCATCTTAAATTTTTGAGTCTTTACATATTTGTTTAGAAACCGTAGATCCAGGATGGGTCTTAGGCTTTCGTCCACTTTTGGCACCAGGTAGTAGTTTGAGTACACTCCTCTGTTCCGTTCTTTGAATGGGACCGGTTCGAAGGCCTCTTTGAGGAGGAGTTCTTGAGCTTCCTCTTGGAGCAAATACAGCTCCCTTCCAGAGTGCTCTCTTTTCTTTGGCTTTCTGTTTGGTGGTCTCTTTTCCAACTCTATGCCATATCCGAACCGTATGATGTTGAGTATACACTGGTCTGTGGAGAAAAATCTCAGCCTGCCTCCTACTGGTGTTACATGTTCTTTTGTGTCTTGTCCGTGTAGCCCTCTCCTCTTTGGTTTTCTGTGCTCTTCCCCCGGAGCGTTTGAGTGGTTGGGCACCTTTTCCTGTGTGAAGTCACTTAGAGGGGGGTTATTCACCGCCTCTCCTCTGGCACCGCCAGTTTCCTCTCCCGCGAAAGGACTGGCCCCTGTTCTGGTAGTTTCAGTTTTGCTTCTGCTGGCCCTGGGGGCCTTGGTTGTCACTTTGTTGACCCTGGTGGAACGCCTGGTGTGGTGGTCCTTGCTGGTTTCCACCCCTTCCGTTCAGCCTCCGCGTAGGTGTGCCTCTTCTCATCCCCCTGAGTTGCAGGGCCCCCATGGACCTTGCCGTCTCGTTGTCTTTCTTCAGTTATGTGAGTTTCTCATCAACTGGGGCTCTGAACAGTGTTTCTCCATTGAAAGGGGTGTTCAGGATGTTGTTTTGAACCTCCGTCTTGAAGCCTGACATCCTGAGCCAGGCTTGGCTTCTCTCTGTGATTCCTATAGCCATCAGCCTGCTGGATGTTTCTGCCCCGTCCAAGGCGGTCTTCAGGCACGAGTTTGCGATGCTTTTCCTCTCTTCCACGAGGTGAGCGGCTCTCTGCAATTTGTTCATCTCGTCCCAATGCTGGTACTGGTGCCTGTTGAGAAGGGCGTTGGGAGTTTGCCATCCTCCAGTGCATTGCTGCGTTTCTCTCAATTTTTCTGCCTGTTAGGTCCATCCTCCTGCTTTCCTTGTCAGATGGTGGCCCAGATGTTGGGACGTTGGCCCTTCGTCTGGCCGTTGCGGCTATAATTGAGTCTGCTGAAACTGACCCCTGGATGTAAGGGGGGTCCTGGGAGGAGAACTTGTACTTCTTCTCCGTCCTTGGCGTGACTGACCTGCAGGTAGCTGGTTCTCTGAACGCCTCTTTGCCCTGTGCCATAATACTCTTGAGCATGGGCAGGAAGTGGCTATTCATCTGTGCGGGGAGCAGGAAATCTGCCTTAGCCTTCTCCTCCTCCAATTTGGCTTCATAAGCTGCTGCAGCCTTCTTGACGACCTCATAGTAGGCCCCAATGTCATCTGGCGGCGAAGGCCTCGAGGGGTATGTCTCCACAGCCTCCTCCGGGTTTTTGGCCTCGATGTCCTGCCAATCCTGGTCCTGAGCCGTCAAGGATCCAGAGTCGTAGCTCGAACGCGGGTCCCCATAATCACCCTCTGTGTAATAGAGGTCCTCCTCTTCTCCCTGCTCAGAGGGCTCTGGAGTTTTCGGCGGTTCTTCAGCGTCGAACTCCTCGTGTTCTTCTATCTCTTCGAGGACCGTCGTGGGCTTCGAGGGGAACCTGAAGCTTTTAATTTTGTCTTCGAAGTCCTTCTTCCTCTGGATGATGTTTTCCATCTCGGCCTTGAGCCTTCTTTTTTTTCTCTCCATCTGTGCGGCCTGCTCGGCGTCTAGCGTTTCAGTCGCCCTCTTAGACGGCCCGTCTACGTCGGAGCGGCTCTCGGCTCCTTCGAAGTCGAGGATCCCTTTTCGGGAGCTTGCTTCGACAACCCTTGTTTTTTCGCTGGTCTTTGCCGCCTGGGAGTCCTCCTCGAAGGATCCGCTGGGCTGTTTTTCGGGTACCGCAGCTTCGGTCGTCGAAGATTTCGACGCCGGTGCTCCCTTCGAGGCTCTAGACTCTGATTTTCGAGAGTCAGCCTCAGGTTTTCAAAGCCCTGTCTAGGGTTTCGGAGTCGTAGACTCTCCTACCTTGTCTGACGATTTCTTATTAGTCTCTGCGATCTTGGAGACATCTGGACCTTCGGCGATGTTGTCCTCGTCGTCGGTGGAGAGGCCCAGGTCGTACAGCAATGGGGCCTTGCCCTGCATCGTGTGGTGAGCGTTTTTTCCCGAAATCTCAGCGTCTTCGGCGTGAAGACTGTGCAGGCGTTGCAGTGCTTGCTCCCGTGGTCGATAGGCAGACAGAGGTTGCAGACCGGGTGCTGGTCTCTCTGCACGTACTTGTAGTGGCAATTACGGAAGGTGAAGTGGATGCAGCGATGGTCGGTCCAGTGGAGTTCGGTCGTGTGGTTGAAGGAGAAGTGGGCACTTGCGGAGAAGATGGGGTCAAGCGTGTGGCCAGCGGACCGGGTAGGTGTTGTGATGAGTTGTTAGAGTCCGAGGTTGTAGATCACGGATGGGATCATTGGATGGGAGCAAAATCTGACCGATTCAATCAATCAGGATTTGTAGAACACAGCAGCTTCACCAGTGAGGGTCCCTAGGTCTGGAACCCAGTTTATGCTCTGTTGACACATAAGTGTACAAGCATTGTGAGGGGTTCCATAATGTCCAAGCATCGCATAGGACAATTGAGTAGGTCTACAATGTAAGTTGGGATGAGAGTGCAATTCGGCCCAGCCAAAGGGCCTCGGAAATATCCAGAAAGGGGTCTGAGACAGCATTAAAAAACACACCACATCCCCCAATCTGATAGTCCAAGGGGAGGGGGCACCACAAGGTCCTGGGGTGCCTGCAGTGTCCAGTGCAACATCTGTTGGGGAACGTAGGCAGCTATGAAGTTCTGGTGTCTAGTCTCTAGAGCGCCCTCCGTTTCTATGTACCTCCTCTGCAGGTCAATGTAGGAGGAGGACAATGCCATTGGGAAGGCCTTTGCAGCAGGATCACAACCCCTCATGAACCTCTGAAGAAAAAAGCATGAAAAACACAAGTCCCAGCCAAACCTGATGAGCAAGGGACAGTGGGCCCCTAAAAGATGTGTTTCGTGGAGCATGACCACATCCTAGCAAAACCGCTTATATAACAAAGTACAGGCAATCTCTTATCGATAAAGAACAGTTTACATTCTAGGAAATTACCGTAACCATGTGTGGCAGGGCTGGAAAGTGTTGTACTGGCCGCTCTCCTGATGAGAGGCCTCCCAGTCCAAATAGGGATAGACTCAGTGGAGCCATAGACCATGTTGTATGTGAGTGGCCCCAGTGGATGTAGTTTGTTGTAGGTGCCTTCAAAAGAAAGTCAGAACAATAAAGGAAAACAGAACATTAACTATCCCCCTCAACACATACTCCTAACTATGAAGCATCTGTCGCCAAACATTCAAACAAAGAAACTAGTAGGGTGTGTCAGGATTCCATCCAAGGCTCCCTGTTGCCAAATAGAAGGATCACACTAGCTGACAGCAATTTCTGATTATCACAATAAAACAACAAAAGAGCGTAACACCACCGGAAACGCTCCCTCCAACCTATGTCCAAAATGATTATATGTAATACAGAAGTATTTCACAGATTATGTAGCAATGGTTGGCTATCCATGACCGGGTCATTCTGCACATCTCGATCTGCGGGGGTTCAAGTGAGTGGCTCATGATCGCCATCTTGAGTCTGAAAGATTGTGGGGGTGCCCGAGATAGACACCTTTGGGTCAAGAGCTTCTGGTTCACTCCCAGTAGAAGAGCTCATAGGGCTCGAAAAAAATCTGAAAATTGTACTAGTCCTGCAGGTCTAATACCTTGAAAAATCACCTTGACCAAACTGCAACCTACTTGACCTCAGTCTCTGAAAGCGGAGGAAATGTGACAAGATAACAAGATTTAAAGGCATCTTTATTGCTCATTCGCTTGGTGAGCAATAAAAATGCCTTCAAATCTTGTCACATTTGCTCCGTTTTCAAAGACAGAGAACAAAAGTTAGTTTGTTTTCCTACTCGCCAGAAAGGGCGAGTAGGACCTAAAAATAGCTCGTCCTCCTTAATTCTACCTCGCAAATGTGAGCGGATTTGTCAAGCCGTGGCTCAGTAACCCTTGTCTCCTGTGCTGGTTCGGTCGGCCCTGCTTGAGTGGGTTGTCTATCCCCCCTGGGTACCCGAGAGAGCTCACGGGGGACCCAACTGTCATACAGTTTGTGCATCTTCAATTCTGGTGGGTCAGAGTAACTGTTGCTCCATTGCCCACTTCCATGCTTGTTGGGGAATGTCAAAAAAATAGGTGGAAGAGTTGAAAATTACTTTCAGACGGACCAAGAACAGGAGCATATATTGGATATGATGGGCCAGGAGTTTCAGTTGAACACCTCAAACAAGCATCTGCGCTGCAGGACCGCCCTGGTGTAGTCTGTGAACACCATGAGCTTGGTGTTGAAGCGCAGATCTTGGTGATTTGATACTCCTTGAAGATGACATTCCAAGAGTGGTGGTTGAAGATGCAGCCTATCATGGGGTGAGAAACAATTGCAGGCGGCCTGTTAGCCATGACCCGATACTCCCTCTCATCCACAAAACCAAGAGACAGCTTATCCAAAGGGACACAAGAACGGAACCATTGCTCCAGAAAGCAGTCTGTCCCGAAGGTCTCTACCCCCTCTGGGAACCCAATGAGGCACAGGTTGTTTCTCAGGGATTGGTTTGGGCACCCTCTCCTCGTTCTTCCAGTGTATCCATTGTGGAGAGCAACTAGAGACGTGCAGTTTAAGGGTTGTCACTTTATCTTCAACCACTGAGACCCTGGCTTTAGCCACCCTGCCTACTATTTTGTGAGTATCTTAGTGCAGAATGAATACATCCAACAAGACTTATCCACTTTTGTCTGTACTGCTTCCCTGGAGCCTTTAATTGCTTTGAGGATGATGGGCATGTCGGTTTATTGTTATTGATGGGAGAGTTGGTTTGCGGTCTTCCCGGTATGTACAGTGGGTGCAATATACTGGTATTTTTGTGTGGCATTTTGAGTTGCGAGGGCTTGTCAAACCCCATCTCCAACTGCAGAGCCACATTCGCCACGGGAGGGTATCGGCACAACCCAAGTGACCAACTTGCTACAGGGCAGCATGAGCAGCCAGAAAAGGCAGACATGAAGTGGATCTCAGAGAATCATCGCTGCAGTGCAATACTCCATTTAAGTACAGTGCAGGATTCAGACTTCAGCAGTTCCCCAAACTTATCCAGGCACCACAGAGCCATTGAGGAGGCAGTCTACGACATCTTAATCAATGACGGATTTATAAAAGCATGGCATATCACCTGTGAGGGTCTCAAGGCACTGGGGCAGCTTAACTGCTTTGTGGTGATTTGTTGATTCGAACAGCCAGGACTTGAGTAATTTCCTGAATTGCCGGGATGATTGAGGTAGTCAGGGGGTGCAGGGGAAGGTCGTTCCAAGCTTTGGGCACCAGGTGTGAGGAGTGCCCTCGGCTATTAACTTGGCGGATGAGAGAGGTTGTCTGCGAGGGAAGATCGCAGGTGTCTGGTCAGTTAGTGGAAAGTTATGCTTTTGTGGATTTATGTTGGTCCTTCACTGTGCAGGACTTTGTATGAGTAGATCGGAATCTTGAACTGGAATCTCTTATGGATCTGGAGCCAGTGTAGCTTCTGGAGGTGGGGTGTGATGCTGGTCCGTCTGGGGAGATCGAGGGGTCTTGCAGCTGAATTTTGTATGGACAGTAGTCTCTTCAGGAGATGTGCGGTGAGTCCTATGTAGAGTGTGTTCCCGCCGTCCAGCCAGCTAGTGACAAGGGTCTGCATAACAGTCCTTGCAGTGTTAAGTGGGAGACAACTGAAGACCTTGCCAAGCATGTGTGGGGTGTGGAAGCAGGCAGATGAGAATGCGTTTACCTGCTTATTCAGATATAGCTTGCTGTTCTAGATGACACAGAGGTTGTATACGTGGTCTGTCAGGCGGGGGAATCGGCCAAGTTAAGCAGGCCATCGTGCATTGCTCCATGATGAGATGTTGTTCCCAAAGATCAAGACTTCTGTCTTGTCCATGCCGAGCTTGGGTTAGTTGTCCTTCTTCCATTCAGCAGCGTTTATCATACATCTGTGGAAGTTGCTTCTGGTGGTGGAGGGGTCTTCAGACAGCGAGAGGATTATGTGGGTGTCAAGTGAATAGGAGATGATGCTGAGTCTGAGCGATCTGACTGTGTTGACAACAGGATCATATGCATGTTGAAGATGGAGGGGCTGATGGACGATCCATGTGGGATGGAGATCTTTTCAGGTTTTGAAGTGAATGGTGGGAGAAGGATTCTCTGAGTTCTTCCGTGTGAGATGATCCTCTTGAGGGCGTCTCACTAGATTCTCATGTGAAGTCTGTTGATCAAGAGGTGATAGGAGACTGTTGAAGAAGGCTGATAGGTCCAGGAGGATGAGGGCTGCCATTTTGCAGAAGTCCAGGAGGGCCAGGATGTCGTTGATGGGTTTGATGAGGGCTGTTGTGTTCAAGTTGTTTGGCGAGTTGCTGGTTAAATGTCTTTGAGAACATTTGGTGGGAATGGGCCGTTAGATCTTCAGTTCCACTGGGTCGGCAGTTAATTTCTTCAGAGGGGGGTGGAGTCTGCAATTCAGCGTGTTTCAAGTCTTCAGGGAAGGATGCAGTGGTAATGAAGGTGTTCAAGACTTTCTTGAGCTCATCTTCAATAGTCCTGCTCCCAAGGTTGAAGGTGGGGTGGGGACAGTGGTCTGTTTGTGAACCGGAGTACACAGAGTTCATAATGGTGATTGTGGCTTAACTTGTCAGGTTTTGGGGGTGCCGTTTGCGGATGTGAGCAGGCTGATGCGGTCGGCGTCATGGGGTTATGGTTTTGAAGTGTTCGTAGTTGACAGATCTTGTCATGGAAGAAGTTAGTCAGGGTGTCACATTTCTAGGGAAGGGATGGTGTGGTTCTCGTGGCTGCGGGGTTGGAGATCTCATTCAGGATGATGAACAGCTCCTTGCTGCGGTTTGTGCTGGCTTCTCTGCGGGCTGCTTAAGAGTACATGTTTTCTTTCAGGGTGGGGTGGAAGTGATTTAGAGATGTCTTGAAGCTGGTATGGTTGCCTGTCTCTTTGCTCGTGCACCACTTCCTTTCAACTTGCCTGCAGTTGCATTTGGTAGATTTCAACTCAGCAATGAACCAGCTGGCTCTTCAGAAAAGTCATCTGGATGGCTTGGTAGTGGTAATTATGTCAACTCATTCTATGATGCACTGGGAGTAGTTCTTTGCAGCCTTTTCTGTGTCTGGGAGGTGAGCGTTGATTATTGTCCCACTGTTTTTCTGATATATTTTTCCGCTTTCTGCGCATGGAGTTGGGGAGCATGGTGCCAGTGTTGGTAAGTCTTGAGATGGTAAAGTGGATGCGGTAGTGGTTGGCAAGGTGAGCTGTTAGACCAGGTTGAACTTGACTAGGTCTTTAGATGTGAAAACAGGGTAGAGCGTTGTAGGTAGGGTAAGTGACAAGTTGTTTGAGGCTAATTCGGGGGTAGATGAGGGATGGGGGGAGAGAAAGCACAATGAGGGAATACTATGTAACAGATTTTTAACAATCAATCAGTCTAACAATAAGTGAAGTGACCACATCCTAATGAAAGGGTCGACAACAGTATCATCGGCGGGTCAGTAGGAAGAACAGAGCAGACTAGATCTAATAATCAGGCACAAGAGAAAACAGCACACTTGAGAGATAACAGCAGTATAGGAAACAGGCAGAGGAGAGAGTGAGGCATAATGATGATAGGCGGCAGCAGGAGCACAAGCGAGGAGGCGCAGCAGGCTAGTAGTAAGGGGACCTGGTCTTAAAGCCCAGAATAACTCAGAGAGGGGAGAAGAGGTCAGGAGAACAGGGCTGGACGCAACACAGGGCCAGCAAGCTGACAAGAAAAGGTTCCCAGGTCTTACAGGGCCTCTCTGGACCAGAGGCAGAGGTCACTCAACGTAGCCTCAGTGGAGCATGAAATTAACAGCAAACGCCTGCACGTCCGCACTGTGTCTCTGTACGAAGGTGTGCCAATATAGGGGCCTGCAGGGGCCCACCAGGCATTAACTGTTGTATCCGAATGCTGCACCCATACAAGTCATGACAGGTATAGGCCTGTGACTGCTTGGCTGTCAATAGTGGCCATCCACGAGTCGAACCACAATGCGAGCCTTGCCAAAGTGCAAAAGGCTGCTTGGGCTCCAGGCCCAGTGCACATCTGCGAGGCTGCATACACCATATTGCTTTATGGTAATCAGGGATTCTTTAAGCATGTTATTCATGCATGAGGGTTTCAAGGCACGGGGCAGCTCCGGTCAGTAGTCTGATTGTTTGAGTTCTTCCAGTGAGGAAGGAGTGGAGCTGGTTGAGGGCCATTTCCTATACACTCACCGCCGTCGGAGTCTGGCGGTGAGTGTATGGTGTAAACAGTGTTGAAGGCTGCAGAAAGGTAGAGTAGGATCAAGACTTCAGTGTGTCCTTGCTCGAGGAGAGTGTGGATGTCGTCTGTGGAAGAGAGGAGAGCGATCTCAATGCTGTTGCTGCCGAATCCGGATTGGGGGGTGGGAGGGGGGAGGGAGATGTAGGTCTCTTCGATTAATTTAGTTAGTTCGACATCACCGGTCTTCTCTGTGACCTTAGCCATAAAAGGGAGGAGAGAGAGAGGTCTTAGCTCTTGAGTTCCGTGGTGTCTGCTGAGTGTTTCTTTAATAGGAGTCTGACTTCTGCGCGTTTTCAGTCCTCAGGAAAGATGCTGGTTTTGAAGGTGGCTTGGATGGTGAGTTGTAGTTCGGGAGTGATGGTGGCTCTGTGGAAGATGCGCGGGGGTCCGGGGTCTGTGGGGCTCCAGAGGATGCTTTTCAGGTTCTTGCAGTGTATTTGATGGTGACCGGGGTCCAGGAGGAGATGGTGGGCTGGCTGGCGCTGCTGGAGGAGCGGGTGGTTTCAGAGTCAGGTGTCCAATCGTTGACTCCCTTGATTTTCAGCTGAAAGTAGGAGCAGGTTGTAGAGGTCCTGGGAGGTGGTGATGTCCGTGGTTTCGCTGGTGAATTCCTAGATGATGCTGAAGAGTTCCTTAGGAGTTGCTTGAGTTGTCGAGGATATTGTTCTGGGTGAAGGTCCTCTTGGTAGATGTGATGTGTTGATGGTATTCCATCATGGCGTTCTTTAAGGTGGTAGTCTTCCGCAGATTTGCTGTTTCTCCAGTTCTTCGAGACGTCTGCAGGCGAGTCTGGCTTCTTGGAGGTTGATGGTGACCCGGGTGACCTTACTGCGACGCTGTCTGTCAGGAATACATAGGGGTGAAAGCTCGTCTGCGCAGTTGGTGATCAATTTGAGGAGTTCTTTTGCTGAGAGGTTGGGGTTGGTCCTGGTGAGGGTGCAGTTGAGCTGCTCCTCTGTGACCATGCTCCAGTTTTATCGTGGGCAGCGTGGGTTTATTGACAAGGAAGTGTACGCAGTGGTGGTCCATCCATGGGGGTTGTGTGGTGTGGCTGAAACGGATGTCGTTCCCACTTGTCAAGATGGGGGTTGAGGCTGTGTCATGCCTTGTGGGCTGGCGTGGTGACAAGCTGTTTCAGTACGATGTTGGCTAGGTTGTCCAGGAGAATAGTGGATGGGGGGGTCGCCTTGGTTGTCGAGGTGGAACATCAGGTCTGTGAGGAGTATGTAGTTCGTGGAGGCGAAGCCGTGGGGTGCAATGAGGTCAGCGATGGTGGTGGCGAATGAAGTCTGGAGCCCAGGAGGGTGCCACGAAGTGTGGTTCTAGGGCTGGTCTGGATGGCACTTTACTCATGCATGCCCAAGTCCAGACTGTGACCCCCTGTAAGTGCTGAGCACCACGAGCAGACCACAAGACGCTGTCATAGGGGGTGGGGTGGGGGCGGGAGGGAGCGACCAAAAACATCCCAGAAGGAGTGTGCTATTAGTGATGGGTAAACAGAGGCAGCCTCCCTTCAATAGAGGCATGAAAGAGGGTTGATCACACCACGAAGCCAGTGCCACCGTACGCAACTCAAAAGGACACCTCATTGAAAGGCAGTCACAGGTAGATAGCCACAAGCGTCATACATGTGGCAACCATTCAAAACAGCCACCTGCGCGGACCAGGATAGAAGTTTTGCCGTCTTGGTGCCGGAAATGCCAGCCGTCAGAGGCTTAACAAGGTGCACGCAGCGCCAGGGGAAAAAAAATCAAAGGGTGAAACAGCCATTATGCAGCTGCTTCGTTCACTGGTGTGAAGGCGGCAGCCATATTGTATTCGGTCCTTCCCTGTCAACGACCAGGTTAACAGGAAATTATATTGCTGTGTCTACAATAATTATGCAGCTTAAAAAGAACAAATTAATGTTAATTAATGTTTTTCCCCCCAAAGCTACAGATGCCCTGATCTAAAGGGAAATCATACCGGTCTCCTGGTAGGACGCAAGTCTGGGGAACAGTCAGTCACACAATAACAAATAACAACAATTATAAATGTAATAGCACAAGACCCTTCTAGGAAACCCATTTGACTGCAGGCTACCTGGCATTTAAAACGTACTCCATCAACAATTCTGTTTTTGCTCCTCCATAAATAAAAGATCACCTGTCTCTCAGCTAGTTGAGAATGCCAAAAATGTCTGTGCTAGTGATTGAATAGTGATTATTATTTGGCATACATGGAATTCAGAGACATCGAACAGGGGGTGGGGGGGGTGAGGCGGGGTTTAATGGAGCAGTAACCTAGGCCTTAAGGCAAGCAAAAGAAATAGGTCCCCATGCACTGGTTGGATAGCAAAATACTTTATTCAGTAAAATGGGCTATATAGTACTCATGGTCCACTGTACCATTCCAACAGCTGCCCTCTGCGTGCCACGCTCGGACCTCACACTATAAGAAACAAAGCAGCAACACAATGTAAATCAGGCAAGAGACAAATCATCAACTCAATGTAAATGGACAAGAGAAAATGTGACGTAAAAAGTTAAAAATACGCATGTTTAAGAAATCAAGGTGGATGATTTTTGAAGATACATCATCTGTCATGTTGATTTTGGCCCTCACGCTCAACCCTAAAAAAGGTGCAACAGTTAATATATAACGGGTGGAGGGAAATCAAAGGAGAGCAAAATCTGTCGCATGTTAAAGAAATTCAGAGAGAAATACCAAAACACAAAATTATTTGCCAAACTCACTGTGGACACAAAGCAGCAAGAAATGTGGTTATGTAAATTTTGAAAAGACTTCACCTGCTTAGCGTGGCTTCTTCCTGCCACACAAACTTCACAAAGCAAAACCTCAGTGTTTACTCGGAGGGAAAACCTGATGGCCAAAAGGTAAATATAATAGACGTTTCAACCTCATGTTTTAGTAAACATTAACGCTGAAATACATGTTTAAAGCTCAAAGCAGCATCCTTCAATGTGAAACCTAGGTACTGGACTGAGGCCAACTGTAAGGCTGCCGGAAATGACGGCCTCCAAAACATCAAGCGGCAAATGTAGGCTATGGAAAAAGATCTGAAGTCTTTGTGGGCCCAACATCAGGGGGACATCTCAAACTAAATTGATATTTTGGAAGAGACTGCAAAACTGCTGCTGTGGTTCTTACTGAACTGCGATAGTCAGCAGCAGAGCCGTCTTCTCTTCCCTATACAGACCCGACAGTGAGCAATGCGTTGCTTCTGGGTTGGGGTGTCCATCTGTGAGAGGTGGAGATAAGTGGCCTCTGGCCGAGTTCAAGCCCCACATCAACCTAAAGGAATGAGGGGCCAATAAATTAATCAGAGCTGGTAAAGCACAACTACTCACCGGAAGGGTATCAAGGCGATTGAGGGGGGAATGGGCGGCTCCTGGACGTTCTCTCCGATTCGAAGAGCCAGGTCATGAGGTCATTCATGAACCATGGAGAGTGTTGGTGTCTGTCGGAGGTGGAGGCAGGATGTTCCATGCCCTGGCGGCGAGGAAGGAGAAGGAAATGTCTCCTGTTCTGGTCTTGATGCACGACACTGCAGCAAGGGAAAGCTGAGCTGAGCAATCTTTGGGGTGCGTGGAACGAGTCGGTGGTTCAGGTAGGTAGGCCCGGAGTTGCGGAGGCTTATGTGGGCGCGGGTGAGAAGCATGAAGGAGATTCTCTTCTCAGCGGGGAAACAATGTAGTGTCCACAGATGTTGTGTGATGTGGTGAGGTAGGTTTTGAACTAGTCTGGTGGAGGTGTTGTGGACGTTCAAGTTTGTGGGTGAGGTTTTGGTTGATCCAGTCATAGAGTGCGTTGCTGTAGTCTTGTCTGCTGTTGGTGAGGGCATGGGTGACAGTTTCCTGTGCTAGAGAGGAATCCAGTTGAAAGTCTTTCCTAGTAGACAGAGGGTGTGGGAGCAGGAGGAGGAGACTGCATTGATTTGGCAGTTAATTTTGAGTTCAAAGTAGAGGATGGTTCTGAGATTGCACACGTGGTCAGTGGGGGGCGGGGGTCCCAAGGGCAGGAGGCCACCAGGTGTCAATCCAGGTGTATGGGTGTGGGCCCATGAGGAGTAGTTCAGTTTTGTCCATTGAGATGTAGGCAGCTGTTCATCAACCTGACGACAGCTGCCATTCATTCTTGGAAGTTGTGTTTGGAGATATTGGGTCCGTTGGATAGTGAGAGGATGAGTTGGGTGTCGTATGCATAGGATACAATGTTGAGTGTGTGGGATCTGACAATAGGTGCAAGCAGGCCATGCAGACGTTGCCAGGGCGGGGTTGATGGAGGATCCTTGGAAACTCCGCAGGCAGTCAGCGTGGGATCCAAGAGGAATCGTGGGAGTGTCACCTGCTGCGTTCTGCAGGATAGGAATGAGCTGATCCAGTCGAGGACCTTGTTCCTAATTCCTGCGTCTTGTAGTCTGTGGGCTAGGGTGCAGTGAGAGACAATGTAAAAGGCTGCAGAGAGGTCCAGGAGGATGAGGGTCAAAGTCTCTCCTCTGTCCGGAGGAGGGAGCGGATGTCATCTGTCACAGTAAGAAGGGTGGTTGCAATGCTGTGGTTTTTCCCGAATCCGAATTGGGAGGAGTTGAAGATGTTTTCTTCTATGAAGGAGGCACGCTTCCCGATTAAGCTTTTTGATGGCTTTCGCCGGGTAAGGGAGTAAGGAGATCGGTCTGACGTTTTTGAGGTTGGGTGGGGATCTACCAAGGGTTGTTTCAGGAGAGGTTTGATCTCGGCGTGTTTCCGGTCATTGGGGAAGGAGGCGGTCTTGAAGGATACGTTAATTCATTTAAGCTCTGGAGGAGATTTCCTCCATGTGTATGTGGAGGGAACGGATACTGAGGAGGATGCATTGCAGGGTTTGGGGTGCAGTGGAATTGTGGCAGCGAGTTGAGGTGGGTCCTGGGTCTCGGAGAAGGCGTGGCGACTGCGGCAGCAGGTGAAAGGTCCGTGGGTGTGAATAGATGAAGAACCCTTGCAGTTGTCCTGGCCTGTGTTGAGTGCCTATAGGGCAGAAGAGCTGTTGCACTGGCGCATATATGGCACAAAGTATTATTAAGTAGAGGGTTAGTAGGGAGAGGGCGGGACCATGCTGGAGGAGCCACATCGACGAACACAATGGGGAAGAGGCGAGAAATATGAAAGGAACAGAAAAAAAGACAAAAAGGAACAGGAAAAGGCAAGGAAATTGGAAGCAAAAAACGAAAACTTGAAAAGGCAAGCATAAGGAGGAAAGAATTAGGCACAGAAGGGGAGACAAGCAGGAGGAGGCACAGAAGCCTCGAACACCAACCTTGCAGCGATGGGGGCAGGCACTTAACAGTGGAGCTGCCTGAGGGGGAAGAGCAGTAGTCTGACCAAAAGGTCAGAGGTCTAGGTGGATTAATTAAGCTGTCAGCGCCTAGGGGGGGGGATCAAGAGTGGCAATAACACATGGAGCCAGGGCAGGTTCTCTTCCACAAATGGGGATAACCATTGCTCTGTTTGCCACCGTAAAATACAAGCAATGTCAGCACATCTGCAGACTGGTGTTTCAAAGGCATCTCTCACTCAGACATGCGTTCCGCTTTAGTTGGTGGGTTTGGGGGATAATGTATGCCTTCTTGAGGATACCACTCCTATCTCACTGTCTCACGTTATCAAGAATATTAGGACCAACTGGTTCCAAATTATCCAAGAGAACCCAAATTGGGCACAGAAGGTAATTCCTGTGCTCGAGTATCTGTCCTCTGATGAGGCTATGTCCACGGAGGACCTGCTATTGCAGTAGCAGGGCTGGGTTCTCAGCCCAGGCATTCGCAAAATCCATGTCCATGCATGGAGAATGAGCGGCGACATCTGAACACGTTTGATCTTACTCCAGAGGTGATTGACATCCTCTTGGCAGCCAAGCATCCCTCAACAATAACTAAACTATATATGTCTGTTGTTGGGACCAATGTGTTGCCTGGTTCAGTACTTGGAGCCCAAGAGTGTGGATCCTCGATACAGATCCAAACAACAATGGACACATTCCAAGGCTTTATAACACACAGACAGAAAGATAAGTCAATTGATGCAAGTCAACCGCTCAAAAATTCTGTGTGCAACTGAAATAATTGAGTATTGTACAGCCTATGGAAAAAACAATGAAAAACATTCCAATGGCGGAGAAGTCATATCTCTCCTCCCCCAGGCCTCTATTCACCAGGCACCCTTCTCCAGAGTTTTCCATTTAAAACAATGCATGCACCATCCGTTTACCAGATGGCCACGGTCCCGGACTGTGTCCCAACAACCTGGGTACAGAAGCACTAAACATGGCAACAACATCCAAATATCCCATTTGTCAGGCACAGAATAAATAGTAAATAAACAGGGGTGGCAATGGCTGGGAGTCCTAAACTATCAAAAGCAAAATGGAGAATTTAAAGCAATGAAAAAGGTGGCTTAAAATGCCGGACAATCTACAAACATTGCAAGTACGAAGAATTTAGAGAAGCAATGAATCATATCAGAACACCTCAGAACTACAGGGGGGTCTATGTGATCAGTCCCACAGTGGCAGGACCAGTATCTGCAGTTTTACTGCAGCCAGTAAACACCACACTGTTCCCTATAAAAATCTGGTTTCCGGAACTACATTTCCCAATTTAATCACAAGCAGCAAAGCCAACTACCTCTCTGGCAGTATCCACATTCCGACCGAGTGCAAGTGATGCGAGATTAAACTAAAAAGTGTGCGGGACGCTAGAGGCTTGAGCCTGATGCCTGGCTCTGGTGCCGCACGAGGGCCCCTTGAGAAAAAAATAAGCCAAGCTTTCATGCGACTCCTGGTTGTAGCTCACACTGTAAACTAATGCACCACAAATTAAACACATTATTAACATTAACCTTTGATGTAAAGTATGAGAGGGCACCAGCTGCTCATCCAGTGGCTGAATGAGCAATGTAAAATCAGAAAACTTAGAATTTCTTCCAAGCTTCTCCGCTTGACCAATTAGTTAAGAGTGCTCTGGTATACATCGTGAAGCTTGAAAAATGAGTTGTGTGTGTGCAAGTCCTGCATTGCCAATCCCTGGTGAGTTGCCCTTCTACTGCTGAAACAATGACAATGCCGGTACCAATGTGTGAGGCGGACTGGCCTCAATGGTCCTGTGACCTCAGTGACAGTCGCTGTTGTTCCTGGGAGTGCTGCTTCGTGGGATTACCCAGAAGATTGGAGATGAACTTCAGTATGGATTGTAGTGGACAGGCCTTCAAGGTTAACCCACACTGCCACTGCTAGGGTCCACCTGCTAGTGCTAGGAGAGCAGGGCTTCTAAATACCAGTGAAGCCATTTAAATTCTAGCATGGAAATGTGCTCCCTACAGAGAATGGTCTGGTCATGAAGGCTTAACCATGATTCCTCAGTTCCAAATTCAACAGCTCACATCCTTTCTCCCACTGAACACCATAATGCCCCACTGAGAGAAACTTGCAGTGCTTTCAGCTACAAACCAATTCTACCCGGATGCGGCTCAATTCAAATTATGCACTAGACAAGAGTAAGTAATATGCAGCCTGAAAAAAAGGAACAACATCCTCGAAAAAGCAAACACTCGTAGTGACTGCAAGATTACGTAAAGCATGTCAAATATAAGCAGGAACAACATAGTAAACTTAACGCTATAACATTATTCAGAAATCAATAAGTATTTTTGCTTGATAAGTAAAGTACATGACAGCAGTATGGTTTATAAAGAACACATTCTTGAAAACAGAGCAGCGGTATACATTTTCTAAACTAAAGTAAGCAAAAAAGTAGACACATATCGTATTAAAAGTTTACCACTCCACATATCAACTAAGTATTGGAGTACCTACATGAATAGTGCCCTTCCCCACCCGGGGAAAACAATACTTTTCAAACAAAAAGAGCAGAAAACAACAGTAGCGCTTAACTAGCAAACTCTGTAAAGTGGCGCTAATGTGTTTGGGTGTGAATAAAACCAATCTGGCAACTTTGCGATCACTCTGGCTTGTTTCATTTGATTATATTTTGAAACTTTTTTCCTCTTCATCTCGAAGATGAACTCTGGAATTCAAAAATGTTAGAAAGACATTTCCAGCAAAAATGTTGCTTTGTTTATCGATTTCACAGGGGGAAGAATGAAGGCATGGAGAGAAAATAGAGGGTAAGAGTCTGTGGGGCATATTACCAAGCAATAGCGATAATTATCGCTATTGCTTGGTTAGAGACAAAAATTTACCGCTGAGCTGCGGCGATTTTTACCGCAAATAAACCTTGGTATTACCAAGGTTTAACGCAAATGCGATAAAAATCGCCGCAAAGCATGAATATCGCTGAAAAGTCAGCGATATTCATGCATTACCGAGCTAATGCTCTTAGCCATGTTATCCACCTCAATTGGATAACATGGCTAAGAACTGCTCAGGGTAGGTGTTAGCTTTTGGAGATATTCGCGCTTAGCGCGAATATCTCCGAAAGTTGATAATAGGAGATAGTGATGATAGCGACTGTTTTCAGTCGCTAACATCTTGGCACGCCCACTTTGCATGTCATTAGTGATAAATATCACTGACATGCAAAGTGGGGCCCAAGATGGTCGCTATCTCCTACTAGCTGTTGCTAACTGGTGTTAGCGAGAGCTAGGTAATAGGGAGATAATTTTATGTCCGCTTTCTTGGCTTTTAAAGCCAAAAAAGCGGAGATAAACTCCCTTGATAATATGCCCCTGTGTTTTCACTAAGTGAGGATCGACAAAAAAAGAGGGAATAAGGGGGAGTGATCAGCTGCTAGCGTCAGCGCATACGTGGAGAATGTGCTGGTCTGATTTCGGTAAGAAGGAAAAGACAGACAGTGAGTCCTTGTCCTCCTCTGCCCACCCGTCCTCGAACGGCCAGGGAGGGCTGAGTCTCATCTACAGGCCTTAGGTATTACTGACTTTCTAGGGCGCATTTTAAAAATAAAAAGGAGGGGGTGAAAGAGTGATATGTCTATCTGAAGGCCAAGGGAAGTTTAGGATTAGGAAAAACTACCGCAAAGGTGCACCACACAACAAGAGGTAACAAAAAGATCAGTGCAGATAAAATATAAGCACAATAAAGAAATATTTTTCAGAGAGATGTTGTTGATCTTCTTTAAATCTTTATTTTCAGTTATCAGTGAAACATAAACAGCCGACGCGTTTCGTCCCAAGCTGGGACTTCTTCAGGGCTGTCGGTAAAAAACATATATGTACAATCAATCTTCTATATACACAAAACAGTATCCAATCAAACAACATATACAACAATTGACATGTTAAAAACAACACAACGATAGACATGGAGCTTATGTGTTCATTGATCTACAGGCAACAACCTACAGAAGTTCTGTCAGCTGGAAAATACATATAAGCCCAAGGATATATACAAGTGTATAAACAAAAAATACAATAAAAAGTATGTGATATTTACAATTAAAAGGGATCAGAACATAGATTGTGTAGCTTTCTAACAAACGATTTCATTAAGCGGGAGACGGATTCAATTACCAACAATTGATTTCATTATTTTGGGAAACAGATGTGTACACACAGCACGTAGTGTGCTAGGACCATGTGTGTACATGTGGCACAAGAAAAAAAGGGGGGGGAGAACTAGAGTAAGTAAGGAGAGAGAGAAGAAAGAATGAGGGGAACATAGCAAAAGAGAACCCTGTGTAGAGGTTGGGCTAGTTCCATGTGAGAAGTTTAATATTGGCAATTTATCACTGAAGCAGATTCAGTTCCTTGTAAGAAGTTTAATATTGGCAGTTTATCACTACTGCAGTATTCAGTTGGAATAGTAAATAAAACTTCTAGATTTTCCTGTACTTTCTGCATGTAGTAATTTAAACATGTAAATTATTAAATTACACCTCTAGTCTATTCTGCACTTTCCCTACTGTAGCACTTACCAGGAGTTGGAATAGTATATAAAATGTATCTAAAATATCCAGCACTTTCCCTACTGTTGCATTTATCTGGAGTGGGAATAGTAATTTACACCTTTACACTATCATGCACTTTCTCTACTGCAGCAATTACCAGGACTTGGAATAGTAATTTAAATATTTCTAAACTATCCAGCACTTTTCCTACTGTTGCACTTAACTGGAGTGGGAATAGTAATTTACACTTCTAGTCTATCCTGTACTTTCTCTACTTTAGCACTTAACAAAAGTTGCAATAGTATATTAAATGTTTCTTAACTATCCAGGACTTTCCATACTGTTGCATTTATGTGGAGTGGCAATAGTAATTTACACCTGTGGATTTTACTGCACTTTAGCTACTGGTCGATTTATATGCAGTAGGAATACTTATTTAAACCTCTAGAGTATTCTGCACTCTCTCTACTGCAGCACTTAATAGGACTTTGAATAGTAATTTATACCTGTAGATTATCCAGCTCTTTCCTTTCTGTTGCACTTACCTGGAGTGGGAATAGTAATTTACACCTCTGGACTATCCTGCACTTTTTCTACTGCAGTACTTATCAGGAGTGGGAATAGTATTTTAAATGTTTCTTAACTATCCAGCACTTTCCCTACTGTTGCACTTACCTGGAGTGGGAATAGTAATTTACACCTTTAGACTATCCTGCACTTTTTGTATTCCAGCACTTACCAGGATTGGGAATAGTGTTTTACATGTTTCTTAACTATCCAGCACTTTTCCTACTGTTGCACTTAACTGGAGTTGGAATAGTAATTTACGCCTCTAGATTATCCTGCACTTTCCATACTGCAGTACTTACCAGGAGTTGGAATAGTAATTTACACTTCTAGACTATGCTGCACTTTATGTACTGC
The DNA here is from genome assembly GCF_964263255.1 of Lissotriton vulgaris. Lineage (NCBI taxonomy): Eukaryota > Metazoa > Chordata > Amphibia > Caudata > Salamandridae > Lissotriton > Lissotriton vulgaris. Next base: position 113,338,918 of record NC_141689.1, read on the forward strand.
AGCACTTACCGGGAGTTTGCATAGCAATTTCCACTTGTAAACTATCTTGCACTTTATTCAGTGCTGCACTTACCTAGAGTTGAAATATGTATCTCTTCCTTTACACTATCTACTATTCTTTAGTGTTTATGCTTGATTCATATATCTATAATGAAAACTGTTTTTCACTTACTTTTAGTTTTGGATGTTTTCTTTGCAGAATTGTGTTCTTGCTTTGATGTTTTTCTAGTTCTTGTGAGATTGAGTCCTTAAAAAAGAAATGTATGTTAAAAAATGTGTCAGTTACAATTTGTGAGGAGAGTGATTTACATGTTTTCTTTACATTCGAGACATATAGAAATGAGGCATATTGTAGCACTTTGTCTGCACTTTTCCTACTGCAGTATTTACTCAGAGTCGGAATCACAATTTAGTCCTGTGGATTATCCAGCCCTTTCTCTACTGTTGCACTTATCTGGAGTTGGAATAGTAAATTACACCTCTAGACTAGTCTGTACTTTCCCTACAGCAGCACTTTCAAGGAGTAAGATTATTATTTGATATGTTTCATTAATATCCAGCACTTTCCCTACTGTTGCACTTACCTGGAGTGGGAATAGTAATTTACACCTCTAGATTATCATGCACTTACTCTACTGCAGCACTTAGCATGAGTGGGAATAGTATTTTACATGTTTCTTAACTATCCAGCACTTTTCCTACTGTTGCACTTAACTGGAGTTGGAATAGTAATTTACGCCTTTAGACTATCCTGCACTTTCCCTAATGGAGTACTTACCAGGAGTTGGAATAGTAATTTACACTTCTAGACTATGCTGAACTTTATCTACTGCAGCAGTTACCGGGAGTTTGCATAGCAAATTCCACTTGTAAACTATCCTACACTTTATTCAGTGCTGCACTTACCTAGAGTTGAAATATGTATCTCTTCCTTTACACTATCTACTATTCTTTAGTGTTTATGCTTGATTCATATATGTATAATGAAAACTGTTTTTCACTTACTTTTAATTTTGGATGTTTGCTTTGCAGAAATGGGTTCTTGCTTTGATGTTTTTCTAGTTCTTGTGAGATTGAGTCCTTAAAAAAGAAATGTATGTTAAAAAATGTGTCAGTTATAATTTGTGAGGAGAGTGATTTACATGTTTTCTTTACATTCGAGAGATATAGAAATGAGGCATACTTTAGCACTTTGTCTGCACTTTTCCTACTGCAGCACTTACTCAGAGTCGGAATCTCAATTTAGTTCTGTGGATTATTCTGTTTTTTGTCTATTGATCCACTTACATGGATTTGGGATAGTAATTCACACCTCTAGACTATCCTGCACTTTCCCTACAGCAGCACTTTCAAGGAGTAAGATTATTATTTGATATGTTTCATTAATATCCAGCACTTTCCCTATTGTTGTACTTATCTGGAGTGGGAATAGTAATTAACAACTCTAGACTATCCTGCACTTTCTCTACTGCAGCACTTACCACGAGTGGGAATAGTATTTAAAATGTTTCTTAACTATCCAGCCCTTTCTCTACTGTTGCACTTATCTGGAGTTGGAATAGTAAATTAAACCTCTAGACCATCCTGCACTTTCCCTACAGCAGCACTTTCAAGGAGTAAGATTATTATTTGATATGTTTCATTAATATCCAGCACTTTCCCTACTGTTGCACTTACCTGGAGTGGGAATAGTAATTTACATCTCTACATTATCCTGCACTTTCTTTACTGCAGCACTTAGCAGGAGTGGGCATAGTATTTTACATGTTTCTTAACTATCCAGCACTTTTCCTACTGTTGCACTTAACTGGAGTTGGAATAGTAATTTACGTTTCTAGACTATCCTGCACTTTCCCTACTGCAGCACTTACTAGGAGTTGAAATAGTAATTTACACTTCTAGACTATGCTGCACTTTATCTACTGCAGCAGTTACCGGGAGTTTGCATAGCAATTTCCACTTGTAAACTATCCTGCACTTTATTCAGTGCTGCACTTACCTAGAGTTGAAATATGTATCTCTTCCTTTACACTATCTACTATTCTTTAGTGTTTATGCTTGATTCATATATGTATAATGAAAACAGTTTTTCACTTACTTTTAGTTTTGGATGTTTGCTTTGCAGAATTGAGTTCTGGCTTTGATGTTTTTCTAGTTCTTGTGAGATTGAGTCCTTAAAAAAGAAATGTATGTTAAAAAATGTGTCAGTTACAATTTGTGAGGAGAGTGATTTACATGTTTTCTTTACATTCGAGACATATAGAAATGAGGCACACTTTAGCACTTTGTCTGCACTTTTCCTACTGCAGTATTTACTCAGAGTCGGAATCATAATTTAGTCCTGTGGATTATCCAGCCCTTTCCCTACTGTGTCACTTATCTGGAGTTGGAATAGTAAATTACACCTCTAGACCATCCTGCACTTTCCCTACATCAGCACTTTGATGGAGTAAGATTATTGTTTGATATGTTTCATTAATATCCAGAACTTTCCCTACTGTTGCACTTACCTGGAGTGGGAATAGTAATTTACACCTCTACATTATCCTGCACTTTCTTTACTGCAGCACTTAGCAGGAGTGGCAATAGTATTTTACATGTTTCTTAACTATCCAGCACTTTTCCTACTGTTGCACTTAACTGGAGTTGGAATAGTAATTTACGCTTCTAGACTATACAGCACTTTCTCTACTGCAGCACTTACTAGGAGTTGGAATAGTAATTTACACTTCTAGACTATGCTGCACTTTATCTACTGCAGCAGTTACCGGGAGTTTGCATAGCAATTTCCACTTGTAAACTATTCTGCACTTTATTCAGTGCTGCACTTACCTAGAGTTGAAATATGTATCTCTTCCTTTACACTATCTACTATTCTTTAGTGTTTATGCTTGATTCATATATCTATAATGAAAACTGTTTTTCACTTACTTTTAGTGTTGGATGTTTGCTTTGAAAGATTTGGGTTCTTGCTTTGATGTTTTTCTAGTTCTTGTGAGATTGAGTCCTTAAAAAAGAAATGTATGTTAAAAAATGTGTCAGTTACAATTTGTGAGGAGAGTGATTTACATGTTTTCTTTACATTCGAGACATATAGAAATGAGGCACACTTTAGCACTTTGTCTGCACTTTTCCTACTGCAGTATTTACTCAGAGTCGGAATCATAATTTAGTCCTGTGGATTATCCAGCCCTTTCCCTACTGTTGCACTTATCTGGAGTTGGAATAGTAAATTACACCTCTAGACCATCCTGCACTTTCCCTACAGCAGCACTTTGAAGGAGTAAGATTTTTGTTTGATATGTTTCATTAATATCCAGCACTTTCCCTACTGTTGCACTTACCTGGAGTGGGAATAGTAATTTACACCTCTACATTATCCTGCACTTTCTTTACTGCAGCACTTAGCAGGAGTGGCAATAGTATTTTACATGTTTCTTAACTATCCAGCACTTTTCCTAGTGTTGCACTTAACTGGAGTTGGAATAGTAATTTACGCTTCTAGACTATACTGCACTTTCTCTACTGCAGCACTTACTAGGAGTTGGAATAGTAATTTACACTTCTAGACTATGCTGCACTTTATCTACTGCAGCAGTTACCGGGAGTTTGCATAGCAATTTCCACTTGTAAACTATTCTGCACTTTATTCAGTGCTGCACTTACCTAGAGTTGAAATATGTATCTCTTCCTTTACACTATCTACTATTCTTTAGTGTTTATGCTTGATTCATATATCTATAATGAAAACTGTTTTTCACTTACTTTTAGTGTTGGATGTTTGCTTTGCAAGATTTGGGTTCTTGCTTTGATGTTTTTCTAGTTCTTGTGAGATTGAGTCCTTAAAAAAGAAATGTATGTTAAAAAATGTGTCAGTTACAATTTGTGAGGAGAGTGATTTACATGTTTTCTTTACATTCGAGACATATAGAAATGAGGCACACTTTAGCACTTTGTCTGCGCTTTTCCTGCTGCTGTATTTACTCAGAGTCGGAATCATAATTTAGTCCTGTGGATTATCTTGCCCTTTCCCTACTGTTGCACTTATCTGGAGTTGGAATAGTAAATTACACCTCTAGACCATCCTGCACTTTCCCTACAGCAGCACTTTCAAGGAGTAAGATTATTATTTGATATGTTTCATTAATATCCAGCACTTTCCCTACTGTTGCACTTACCTGGAGTGGGAATAGTAATTTACACCTCTACATTATCATGCACTTACTCTACTGCAGCACTTAGCATGAGTGGGAATAGTATTTTACATGTTTCTTAACTATCCAGCACTTTTCCTACTGTTGCACTTAACTGGAGTTGGAATAGTAATTTACGCCTTTAGACTATCCTGCACTTTCCCTAATGGAGTACTTACCAGGAGTTGGAATAGTAATTTACACTTCTAGACTATGCTGAACTTTATCTACTGCAGCAGTTACCGGGAGTTTGCATAGCAAATTCCACTTGTAAACTATCCTACACTTTATTCAGTGCTGCACTTACCTAGAGTTGAAATATGTATCTCTTCCTTTACACTATCTACTATTCTTTAGTGTTTATGCTTGATTCATATATGTATAATGAAAACTGTTTTTCACTTACTTTTAATTTTGGATGTTTGCTTTGCAGAAATGGGTTCTTGCTTTGATGTTTTTCTAGTTCTTGTGAGATTGAGTCCTTAAAAAAGAAATGTATGTTAAAAAATGTGTCAGTTATAATTTGTGAGGAGAGTGATTTACATGTTTTCTTTACATTCGAGAGATATAGAAATGAGGCATACTTTAGCACTTTGTCTGCACTTTTCCTACTGCAGCACTTACTCAGAGTCGGAATCTCAATTTAGTTCTGTGGATTATTCTGTTTTTTGTCTATTGATCCACTTACATGGATTTGGGATAGTAATTCACACCTCTAGACTATCCTGCACTTTCCCTACAGCAGCACTTTCAAGGAGTAAGATTATTATTTGATATGTTTCATTAATATCCAGCACTTTCCCTACTGTTGCACTTACCTGGAGTGGGAATAGTAATTTACACCTCTAGATTATCATGCACTTACTCTACTGCAGCACTTAGCAGGAGTGGGAATAGTATTTTACATGTTTCTTAACTATCCAGCACTTTTCCTACTGTTGCACTTAACTGGAGTTGGAATAGTAATTTACGCCTTTAGACTATCCTGCACTTTCCCTAATGGAGTACTTACCAGGAGTTGGAATAGTAATTTACACTTCTAGACTATGCTGAACTTTATCTACTGCAGCAGTTACCGGGAGTTTGCATAGCAAATTCCACTTGTAAACTATCCTACACTTTATTCAGTGCTGCACTTACCTAGAGTTGAAATATGTATCTCTTCCTTTACACTATCTACTATTCTTTAGTGTTTATGCTTGATTCATATATGTATAATGAAAACTGTTTTTCACTTACTTTTAATTTTGGATGTTTGCTTTGCAGAAATGGGTTCTTGCTTTGATGTTTTTCTAGTTCTTGTGAGATTGAGTCCTTAAAAAAGAAATGTATGTTAAAAAATGTGTCAGTTATAATTTGTGAGGAGAGTGATTTACATGTTTTCTTTACATTCGAGAGATATAGAAATGAGGCATACTTTAGCACTTTGTCTGCACTTTTCCTACTGCAGCACTTACTCAGAGTCGGAATCTCAATTTAGTCCTGTGGATTATTCTGTTTTTTGTCTATTGATCCACTTACATGGATTTGGGATAGTAATTCACACCTCTAGACTATCCTGCACTTTCCCTACAGCAGCACTTTCAAGGAGTAAGATTATTATTTGATATGTTTCATTAATATCCAGCACTTTCCCTATTGTTGTACTTATCTGGAGTGGGAATAGTAATTAACAACTCTAGACTATCCTGCACTTTCTCTACTGCAGCACTTACCACGAGTGGGAATAGTATTTTAAATGTTTCTTAACTATCCAGCCCTTTCTCTACTGTTGCACTTATCTGGAGTTGGAATAGTAAATTAAACCTCTAGACCATCCTGCACTTTCCCTACAGCAGCACTTTCAAGGAGTAAGATTATTATTTGATATGTTTCATTAATATCCAGCACTTTCCCTACTGTTGCACTTACCTGGAGTGGGAATAGTAATTTACATCTCTACATTATCCTGCACTTTCTTTACTGCAGCACTTAGCAGGAGTGGGCATAGTATTTTACATGTTTCTTAACTATCCAGCACTTTTCCTACTGTTGCACTTAACTGGAGTTGGAATAGTAATTTACGTTTCTAGACTATCCTGCACTTTCCCTACTGCAGCACTTACTAGGAGTTGAAATAGTAATTTACACTTCTAGACTATGCTGCACTTTATCTACTGCAGCAGTTACCGGGAGTTTGCATAGCAATTTCCACTTGTAAACTATCCTGCACTTTATTCAGTGCTGCACTTACCTAGAGTTGAAATATGTATCTCTTCCTTTACACTATCTACTATTCTTTAGTGTTTATGCTTGATTCTTATATGTATAATGAAAACTGTTTTTCACTTACTTTTAGTTTTGGATGTTTGCTTTGCAGAATTGAGTTCTGGCTTTGATGTTTTTCTAGTTCTTGTGAGATTGAGTCCTTAAAAAAGAAATGTATGTTAAAAAATGTGTCAGTTACAATTTGTGAGGAGAGTGATTTACATGTTTTCTTTACATTCGAGACATATAGAAATGAGGCACACTTTAGCACTTTGTCTGCACTTTTCCTACTGCAGTATTTACTCAGAGTCGGAATCATAATTTAGTCCTGTGGATTATCCAGCCCTTTCCCTACTGTGTCACTTATCTGGAGTTGGAATAGTAAATTACACCTCTAGACCATCCTGCACTTTCCCTACATCAGCACTTTGATGGAGTAAGATTATTGTTTGATATGTTTCATTAATATCCAGAACTTTCCCTACTGTTGCACTTACCTGGAGTGGGAATAGTAATTTACACCTCTACATTATCCTGCACTTTCTTTACTGCAGCACTTAGCAGGAGTGGCAATAGTATTTTACATGTTTCTTAACTATCCAGCACTTTTCCTACTGTTGCACTTAACTGGAGTTGGAATAGTAATTTACGCTTCTAGACTATACAGCACTTTCTCTACTGCAGCACTTACTAGGAGTTGGAATAGTAATTTACACTTCTAGACTATGCTGCACTTTATCTACTGCAGCAGTTACCGGGAGTTTGCATAGCAATTTCCACTTGTAAACTATTCTGCACTTTATTCAGTGCTGCACTTACCTAGAGTTGAAATATGTATCTCTTCCTTTACACTATCTACTATTCTTTAGTGTTTATGCTTGATTCATATATCTATAATGAAAACTGTTTTTCACTTACTTTTAGTGTTGGATGTTTGCTTTGAAAGATTTGGGTTCTTGCTTTGATGTTTTTCTAGTTCTTGTGAGATTGAGTCCTTAAAAAAGAAATGTATGTTAAAAAATGTGTCAGTTACAATTTGTGAGGAGAGTGATTTACATGTTTTCTTTACATTCGAGACATATAGAAATGAGGCACACTTTAGCACTTTGTCTGCACTTTTCCTACTGCAGTATTTACTCAGAGTCGGAATCATAATTTAGTCCTGTGGATTATCCAGCCCTTTCCCTACTGTTGCACTTATCTGGAGTTGGAATAGTAAATTACACCTCTAGACCATCCTGCACTTTCCCTACAGCAGCACTTTGAAGGAGTAAGATTTTTGTTTGATATGTTTCATTAATATCCAGCACTTTCCCTACTGTTGCACTTACCTGGAGTGGGAATAGTAATTTACACCTCTACATTATCCTGCACTTTCTTTACTGCAGCACTTAGCAGGAGTGGCAATAGTATTTTACATGTTTCTTAACTATCCAGCACTTTTCCTAGTGTTGCACTTAACTGGAGTTGGAATAGTAATTTACGCTTCTAGACTATACTGCACTTTCTCTACTGCAGCACTTACTAGGAGTTGGAATAGTAATTTACACTTCTAGACTATGCTGCACTTTATCTACTGCAGCAGTTACCGGGAGTTTGCATAGCAATTTCCACTTGTAAACTATTCTGCACTTTATTCAGTGCTGCACTTACCTAGAGTTGAAATATGTATCTCTTCCTTTACACTATCTACTATTCTTTAGTGTTTATGCTTGATTCATATATCTATAATGAAAACTGTTTTTCACTTACTTTTAGTGTTGGATGTTTGCTTTGCAAGATTTGGGTTCTTGCTTTGATGTTTTTCTAGTTCTTGTGAGATTGAGTCCTTAAAAAAGAAATGTATGTTAAAAAATGTGTCAGTTACAATTTGTGAGGAGAGTGATTTACATGTTTTCTTTACATTCGAGACATATAGAAATGAGGCACACTTTAGCACTTTGTCTGCGCTTTTCCTGCTGCTGTATTTACTCAGAGTCGGAATCATAATTTAGTCCTGTGGATTATCTTGCCCTTTCCCTACTGTTGCACTTATCTGGAGTTGGAATAGTAAATTACACCTCTAGACCATCCTGCACTTTCCCTACAGCAGCACTTTCAAGGAGTAAGATTATTATTTGATATGTTTCATTAATATCCAGCACTTTCCCTACTGTTGCACTTACCTGGAGTGGGAATAGTAATTTACACCTCTACATTATCATGCACTTACTCTACTGCAGCACTTAGCAGGAGTAGGAATAGTATTTTACATGTTTCTTAACTATCCAGCACTTTCCCTACTGTTGCACTTAACTGGAGTTGGAATAGTAATTTACGCTTCTAGACTATCCTGCACTTTCCCTACTGCAGCACTTACTAGGAGTTGGAATAGTAATTTACACTTCTAGACTATGCTGCACTTTATCTACTGCAGCAGTTACCGGGAGTTTGCATAGCAATTTCCACTTGTAAACTATCCTGCACTTTATTTAGTGCTGCACTTACCTAGAGTTGAAATATGTATCTCTTCCTTTACACTATCTACTATTCTTTAGTGTTTATGCTTGATTCATATATGTATAATGAAAACTGTTTTTCACTTACTTTTAGTTTTGGATGTTTGCTTTGCAGAATTGGGTTCTTGCTTTGATGTTTTTCTAGTTCTTGTGAGATTGAGTCCTTAAAAAAGAAATGTATGTTAAAAAATGTGTCAGTTACAATTTGTGAGGAGAGTGATTTACATGTTTTCTTTACATTCGAGACATATAGAAATGAGGCACACTTTAGCACTTTGTCTGCACTTTTCCTGCTGCAGTATTTACTCAGAGTCGGAATCACAATATAGTCCTGTGGATTATCCAGCCCTTTCCCTACTGTTGCACTTATCTGGAGTTGGAATAGTAAATTACACCTCTAGACTATTCTGTACTTTCCCTACAGCAGCACTTTCAAGGAGTAAGATTATTATTTGATATGTTTCATTAATATCCAGCACTTTCCCTACTGTTGCACTTACCTGGAGTGGGAATAGTAATTTACACCTCTAGATTATCATGCACTTACTCTACTGCAGCACTTAGCAGGAGTGGGAATAGTATTTTACATGTTTCTTAACTATCCAGCACTTTCCCTACTGTTGCACTTAACTGGAGTTGGAATAGTAATTTACGCCTCTAGACTATCCTGCACTTTCCCTAATGCAGTACTTACCAGGAGTTGGAATAGTAATTTACACTTCTAGACTATGCTGCACTTTATCTACTGCAGCACTTACCGGGAGTTTGCATAGCAATTTCCACTTGTAAACTATCCTACACTTTATTCAGTGCTGCACTTACCTAGAGTTGAAATATGTATCTGTGACTTTACACTATCTACTATTCTTTAGTGTTTATGCTTGATTCATATATGTATAATGAAAACTGTTTTTCACTTACTTTTAGTTTTGGATGTTTGCTTTGTAGAAATGGGTTCTTGCTTTGATGTTTTTCTAGTTCTTGTGAGATTGAGTCCTTAAAAGAGAAATGTATGTTAAAAAATGTGTTAGTTACAATTTGTGAGGAGAGTGATTTACATGTTTTCTTTACATTCGAGACATATAGAAATGAGGCATACTTTAGCACTTTGTCTGCACTTTTCCTACTGCAGTATTTACTCAGAGTCTGAATCATAATTTAGTCCTGTGGATTATCCAGCCCTTTCCCTACTGTTGCACTTATCTGGAGTTAGAATAGTAAATTACACCTCTAGACCATTCTGCACTTTCCCTACAGCAACACTTTGAAGGAGTAAGATTATTATTTGATATGTTTCATTAATATCCAGCACTTTCCCTACTGTTGCACTTACCTGGAGTGGGAATAGTAATTTACACCTCTAGATTATCATGCACTTTCTCTACTGCAGCACTTAGCAGGAGTGGTAATAGTATTTTACATGTTTTTTAACTATCCAGCACTTTTCCTACTGTTGCACTTAACTGGAGTTGGAATAGTAATTTACGCCTCTAGACTATCCTGCACTTTCCATACTGCAGTACTTACCAGGAGTTGGAATAGTAATTTACACTTCTAGACTATGCTGCACTTTATGTACTGCAGCACTTACCAGGAGTGGTAATAGTATTTTAAATGTTGCTTAACTATCCAGCCTTTTCCCTACTGTTGCACTTATCTGGAGTTGGAATAGTAAATTACACTTCTAGACTATCCTGCACTTTTCCTACAGCAGCACTTTCAAGGAGTAAGATTATTATTTGATATGTTTCATTAATATCTAGCACTTTCCCTACTGTTGCACTTACCTGGAGTGGGAATAGTAATTTACACCTCTAGATTATCATGCACTTTCTCTACTGCAGCACTTAGCAGGAGTGGTAATAGTATTTTACATGTTTTTTAACTATCCAGCACTTTTCCTACTGTTGCACTTAACTGGAGTTGGAATAGTAATTTACGCCTCTAGACTATCCTGCACTTTCCATACTGCAGTACTTACCAGGAGTTGGAATAGTAATTTACACTTCTAGACTATGCTGCACTTTATGTACTGCAGCACTTACCAGGAGTGGTAATAGTATTTTAAATGTTGCTTAACTATCCAGCCTTTTCCCTACTGTTGCACTTATCTGGAGTTGGAATAGTAAATTACACTTCTAGACTATCCTGCACTTTTCCTACAGCAGCACTTTGAAGGAGTAAGATTATTATTTGATATGTTTCATTAATATCTAGCACTTTCCCTACTGTTGCACTTACCTGGAGTGGGAATAGTAATTTACACCTCTAGATTATCATGCACTTTCTCTACTGCAGCACTTAGCAGGAGTAGTAATAGTATTTTACATGTTTTTTAACTATCCAGCACTTTTCCTACTGTTGCACTTAACTGGAGTTGGAATAGTAATTTACGCCTCTAGACTATCCTGCACTTTCCATACTGCAGTACTTACCAGGAGTTGGAATAGTAATTTACACTTCTAGACTATGCTGCACTTTATGTACTGCAGCACTTACCAGGAGTGGTAATAGTATTTTAAATGTTGCTTAACTATCCAGCCTTTTCCCTACTGTTGCACTTATCTGGAGTTGGAATAGTAAATTACACTTCTAGACTATCCTGCACTTTTCCTACAGCAGCACTTTGAAGGAGTAAGATTATTATTTGATATGTTTCATTAATATCTAGCACTTTCCCTACTGTTGCACTTACCTGGAGTGGGAATAGTAATTTACACCTCTAGATTATCATGCACTTTCTCTACTGCAGCACTTAGCAGGAGTGGTAATAGTATTTTACATGTTTTTTAACTATCCAGCACTTTTCCTACTGTTGCACTTAACTGGAGTTGGAATAGTAATTTACGCCTCTAGACTATCCTGCACTTTCCATACTGCAGTACTTACCAGGAGTTGGAATAGTAATTTACACTTCTAGACTATGCTGCACTTTATGTACTGTAGCACTTACCAGGAGTGGTAATAGTATTTTAAATGTTCCTTAACTATCCAGCCTTTTCCCTACTGTTGCACTTATCTGGAGTTGGAATAGTAAATTACACTTCTAGACTATCCTGCACTTTTCCTACAGCAGCACTTTCAAGGAGTAAGATTATTATTTGATATGTTTCATTAATATCCAGCACTTTCCCTACTGTTGCACTTACCTGGAGTGGGAATAGTAATTTACACCTCTAGATTATCCTGCACTTTCTCTACTGCAGTACTTAGCAGGAGTGGGAATAGTATTTTACATGTTTCTTAACTATCCAGCACTTTTCCTACTGTTGCACTTAACTGGAGTTGGAATAGTAATTTACGCCTCTAGACTATCCTGCACTTTCCATACTGCAGCACTTACCAGGAGATGGAATAGTAATTTACCCCTCTAGACTATCCTGCACTTTCTCTACTGTAGCACTTACCGGGACTTTGCATAGCAATTTACACTTGTAAACTATTATACACTTTATTCAGTGCTGCACTTACCTAGAGTTGAAATATGTATTTGTTCCTTTACACTATCTAGCATTATTTGCTGTTTTTGCTTGATTTATATATATATAATGAAAACTGTTTTTCACTTACTTTTCGTTATCGATGTTTGATTAGCAGAAATCGGTTCTTTCTTTTGCAGTTTGTTTTATTTTTTTCAGAGATTGGTGTTTTTATCTGAAACGTTAAAAAAAATAATATAAACTTTTTCTGTGTTTACTGATTTTTGGGGGGAATCAAAATGCAGTGTTTAGTTTGATAACAAAATATGTTTATTACCTTTTAAAACGATGTCGAAAATGTATTTGGGGCCAGTTATGAATGGAGATATAATTTAGAAGTAATATTTCTGTGAGAAAAAATATACAATGTTTATTCGTAATGCGAACTTTTACACATATTGAATATTAAATGTATTTAATGAAAAATGATGATGTACCTTTTTTAAACTTTCAAAAACGGGTCGGTTTTCAAAATAAATGAAATATTTCGGTCTCTCGTTCTTAACTCTTTTGAAGTTAATTCTAAAAGAAATATAATAAATTACGAATATATTATTGCTATCGTATTTAATTAAAATGACGTTTTCTTCTCAAAAATAATTTTATTTTATTTTTTGTGTTAATATAAATTGGATTTTTTTTTAAGAAATGTAAATATTTTTCGTTTATCTTTATTTATTCCCAGTAATATTTTCCCTATATTTAATTACATTTTAAATAAGAAATATAGTTCATATTATTTGAGTATATATTCATTTAAAATGACTAATATTTATTCAGTTAACGTTTTCAGTAAACGTTACTTACTTGTAAATCGTTGGTAATCGCTCTATGAAGTAGATCAGTAACTTTAACTGGGATGACAGGGTGAAAAGGTCACAGAATTATATTTCACGTCTGCTCTCTCGGGTAGTTGAGGATCAACTAATTTCAAAATGGTGTCTCACTACTATTTATAAGTTTGGTGTAGTATCACAAAATTAATTGTAAAAATATGCGCTGGAAATCGTTTTTAAGTTTACATATATTTCTCTGAGAACATATAATTTAAAAGTCAATTTTAAATAGTTTATATAGCGTTATGTTTGCCGTTTTGGCATCCATTTTGGCTAATGTGTTGTGGTATTTATTCATTGAAAGAATAGTAGGACTAAATATTGTGATACCTTTTCAAAATGGCGTCCATGAATCCTATATATCTGTTTGTTTTAATCAGAAAATTACATTTCGTGTATACTAATACAAATGTGTATATTTTAGTATTTAAAAAAAGGGATTAAGTAAAATAATATCATTTTTACTAATTAAAGTATTAATTTAAGGACTCGAGTATTAATTTTAATACTCGAGTATTAATTTAATAAATAATTAATTGGTATTCGTCATAATATGGTAGTTTATCATGCCGATTTTTAATACACTTACCCACCCAAAACCCCTATTTTCCCTGCATCCCGTGCCAGGTTTCATTTTACAAAGGAAAAAATAAATATATATTTATATATTTTTTTAAAAATACTCGAGTAATAACTTAATAAATAATTAATTGGTATTCGTCATAATATGGTAGTTTTTCATGCCGTTTTTTAATACACTTACCCACCCAAAACCCCTATTTTCCCTGCATCCCGTGCCAGGTTTTATTTTACAAAGGAAATAATAAATATATATTTATATATTTTTTTAAAAAAAATACTCGAGTAATAAATTAATAAATAATTAATTGGTATTCGTCATAATATGGTAGTTTTTCATGCCGTTTTTTAATACACTTACCCACTCAAAACCCCTATTTTCCCTGCATCCCGTGCCAGGTTTTATTTTACAAAGGAAATAATAAATATATATTTATATATTTTTTTTAAAAAAATACTCGAGTAATAAATTAATAAATAATTAATTGGTATTCGTCATAATATGGTAGTTTTTCATGCCGTTTTTTAATACACTTACCCACCCAAAACCCCTATTTTCCCTGCATCCCGTGCCAGGTTTCATTATACAAAGAATTTTTATATATATATATATATATGTGTTGTAATGGTATACGTTGTTATATGTTGCGTTGTAATGGTATTTTTCCTATTTCAGTACTATTTTGCATTGTAATAGTACTCGTTGTAAAAACATGCGTTGTAATAGTATTCGCGTTGTAAAATCCGCGTTGTAACGGTATGCGTTGTAACAGTCCGCGTTGTAACATCATATATCCCAAATTTTCCATTGCCACACCCTTAGGGCTGTGCTCAAAATGTGGCAAAGACGTATGATCTGGGCCAGTATCATCCTCAATCTGACAATGTAACCCACACAAATGAACATTAAAATCTCCCATCAGAATTAGTTGAACAAAAGTGGTTTGTTTTGACATGTAATTGGTTAAAAAGGAAGATAAACCTTCTAAGACAAAATTAGGGGGCCCTCCCTGCATAGAATTATAGCAGTTTATTAATGCAATCTTGTTCTTATATACCAGGAGAATTTCCACCAACTGAAAATAGTATGAGGAGCTGGGGATTTCCTTAACAGTGCCTGCTACTTTAACTGAAACTAAAAGCAGCAGACCCCCTCTATCCCTTCCCGCCGTGGAACTCTGCGCTTTGACAAAGAAAGATGTATAGCCATCCACCCAGAAAGCATTTTCTTTTGACCAAGTTTCCTGTAAGGTGACTATATCATGTTCTTTTAGCTTTTGTAACCAAATCGAGTCCTCCTGCTTAGCCCGTAGGCCCGGGATGTTCCATGAAAGTAGCCTGATGTTCCCCCTGTCCAAATCTAAAGGCTCATTTACGGCAGCGCTAACTGTGTTACATGATATGTCATTCGCAGCATTATCCCTGCATGGGACAATCAGGCTTTTGTGCTTAGGCTCTAGTCAGTCAATGTCTATTTGATCAGCTAGAGCCGTAAACCTATTCGAAAATTGTAAGTCGTTGGTAGGGATGTTCCTAACAGAATTAGCTAAGCCACCAACCCTGGGTAGCTTTGTCACCCATTGATTGACATGCAGAGGCGAAATAAGTTTGTCTTCAGCCCAAGCATTTTCAGTATGATGTGGCCTGGTGTTCTCTCCATCGCCTGACCTATAAACTCGGAGATAGAAAAAGCCAAGGGGCATCGCGCGAACACCCTTACCTACTGGGTCCAATGGGGAACCATCCCAGAAGAGACGGCTGGCGACATTTCTAGATTTAAAATTAATTATTACACAATCTCCTGCTACATCTTTCTTGGTTGTGCCCACCCAGTTAACCCTTCTTCCTGTCAAAATATTATCTTCAATGTTACTTTCTCCCGTGCAGTTCGCATTACACCATTTTTTAATATGCTTAAGAAGGGTTTCGTGATGTTCTACCACCCCATCTGCAAGTTTAGGCACATTAACCAGAATTGCTACAAATGGTGTTGCATCCGGAGGTAAATTCACTGGGGGTACCCTTCCCACCCGACCCCCCTGTGAACCTCTAGGCCTTACTATGGGATTTACACTAGGAGCAGCCTCCAACATAGGAATATATATGCCTTTGTCCATTTTCCCTTTGTTTTGGACAGGGTTATCAATGGCCACTTTAGAAGCCAAGGTGGGTATGTTGGTAAAAGAACCACCATCTTTAGGGGCAGAAACCTGCACGACTGTAGGACATGGCGCCATAGGTATAGAAGAAAAAGGGGCCCGGGTATTTAAAACATCATTAATGCGCTCACATTTTGCCACAAGGCCCTTGACACAATCCTTCAGAGTCTCAGTAATGTCAGAGGCAATCTGGATTAGGGCGGATTCAAGCCTTTCCGTAAAAAGTTTTTCTAATAAAGACGAGATGCCCTCCTCATTAACATACATTGCACGTTGAGCCCCAAGCTGGCTACTTGCTGTACTTCCTAAATCCCCCGAGACCGCTGGGATTGATGGTATCACTGTTTCAGGCAGTACCGGGAACGGAAGAACAGTAGGAGATTGTGGGAGGATGGGTCTACAGGACTCAATAATGACCCTAGGTTCCAACGGGATACAGTTAATAGTGGAAGTATTAGATGTGTCAACATCCACTGGGATAGTTGCAAGACCCAGCTCACGCTCTGACTCTGCAATCCTTGTTGATAGTTCACCCACTTTCGTTGTTAGATACGTAATAATGCTGGTAGTATACTTATAAATAACAAAAGAGGGTGCCAGTACTGATAAACATAACTTAGAGGTATGAATAATCCTCCACAAACAGAAAATCAGATTCCAGAAAGGGGGTGCTTCTTAGTCGCAATTTTATTCTATTTAGAAAATTAACAATGTTTTATAAAATTCATTTGTACATTTGCAGAAGAAACATTAGGAGGAAATCAAAAGTAAGAACGGACACATAAGAATACAATCAATTAGAACGAACCACCATTCGGAACTACAATCATATCACATTCACCATACATTCGACACTTACACACTTTGCTTGAACATACCATATATACATTATCTACAAAAGGAAAGGTATATCACTGGAACTGCCTTAGTAAAGCAAACCATTCAGATTTTTGGTTGACAAATAGTATAACATCAAAAGATATTCAAATTTCAAACAGTCAGTTATAAACAAATAAAGAGAGTCAATGGATGGATGTAACTCTTGAACCCAAGGGCAGACCAGTGAGAAGATGGGCCTACGCGTTTCGAATCCCCTTTAATTTTCTGGAGATTCTCATCAGGGCCTCAGGCAACTGGACAAAAGGAAAAGAAAACAGATATTTTCCTTAGTGGAAGAAAATTGAAAATGAGACAAGTGCAAAAGGCTGAACACATTAATTCTATACGTTGGCTGGAGCATCTACTACAGGAAGATGGACTCATATCAGAACCTCTTGCAACTCAGTGACTACCCAGTGCACAAGAACCTATTCAGGTTAATGACTATTTAAGGGGATTAGCGGGGAGCCATGGGTCTCAGAAAACCAAATCTAAGTATGCATTTCCACTGCACTATATGGCATCTTAGCGACAAGATGGGAATAAAAAATGGGCTTACCACATGAGTTGTTGCAGAGGAAGCTAGTGGTGGTCCGGGGCTGGGGTAGGAAGGGAGGGGAATAAATCTGTGGATCAAATGACAACGTAAATAGTGAAAGGGAATTAGGTTTGTCATACCAAAGACTTATGGGCTGCAGGGTTGTCTTACCGTTCACACAAGAACACTGTGCCCAAATGGCGGGATGGAGGTTCCAAAGAAGGAAAGTGGGATGAGTTTTGCCAAAAACAAGGGGAACCTTGTGACCGGAGGTTTGTCAAAGACGTTTTTCGTATCTGGCTCAGGGCGCTGTTAAAAAGCCAATATCAAATGGTTAGGAGGCGGCCAAGAAAGACTAGAAGAACTTAAGCTAACGGTTTTGCAGGCAATTACCTGTTCAACGCGTTATCCGTTGAGAAGCCTATCTCAATCGGGCGGCTCCGGCGAGGGAGGCAGCGTCAGCACAAGCAGGCGCAGGTCGCATGTGCTGTGTGAATAGAAGTACACAGCAATTCAAAACGGGGTCGGCCGGGTGCTTAAACATCGTACTCTCTGTGCCTCGGCCAAGTGGCAAGGTTGCCCTCCTAACATCCAGCTCTTACTTACCTGAAAGAGGGTTTCTTCTTCTTCGCAGGGATCCTACCGGTCGGCGTCGCGTAGTGCACTGGTCACTCGCGCATGCGCGTTACCAAATTTCGAGGGACTTCCCTTTTTAAGCTAGACGCGCGCCGCGTCATCGGGGGTTGAGCAGTTTACTCCGCCTCAAGAGGCAGCGGCAGCACAGTGCAATGAAACATCGCACTTCAGTGGAGCGTGTTACATGAAGGGATTGGCAGCAAGTGGTTTAAATAAAGCGTGGGACATGTGGGATTAACACAATGCAGAATAGGAACAAGGGCAAAGGCTTAAGAAATCCAGGCATCATCACGGGGGTTCACAACTTGAAGATTTCCGAGAGTTCATTAAGACCTGACACTGCTGTGTCAAATTTGACGATTAACATAGCTTCCCTTTTGGATAGTGATGGAGCTTGTAGGGGGATGTGGTATGTTTGAAAAACAAAATACATATGTGTGAGCCAATGTGTTTTTCCTATAAGAGAACAACAATTACCTATTAGCATGCAACTATATAGGAAGTCATTGAGGTGAGGGCAACCAGTTTGGTGCCACCTGTTGAGAGAAATTTAGCTCGGCTCAGGCAATTTACATATCAGAAGTATAGAGGAGACCTTCCTTTATTAGAATCAACATGAATATTCATGAGCCAAGTTGATCTTCATGTGAGAAATAATGGTTACTTATTCGTTTATAACTCCATAGGAACGCATTGGCTTGAAAGTGGCACACTGGGCACAAATGGAACCGTGGCATGGCTCAGGCTAAATCCTGATGGAGCTTGTAGAGGGATGTGGTATGTTTGAAAAACAAAATAAATATGTGTGACCAATGTGTTTTTCTATAATAGAACCACAATTGCCTATTTGCATGCAACTATATAGGAATGCATTGAGGTGAGGGCAACCTGTTTGGTGCCACCTGTTGTGAGATATTTAGCTTGGCTCAGGCACTTTACATATCAGAAGTATAGAGGAGACCTTTCTTTATTAGAATCAACATGAATATTCATGAGCCAAGTTGATCTTCATGTGAGAAATAATGGTTACTTATTCGTTTATAACTCCATAGGAACGCATTGGCTTGAACGTGGCACACTGGGCACAAGTGGGACCGTTGCTTGGCTCAGGCTGAATCCTGATGGAGCTTGTAGGGGGATGTGGTATGTTTGAAAAACAAAATACATATGTGTGAGCCAATGTGTTTTTCCTATAAGAGAACAACAATTACCTATTAGCATGCAACTATATAGGAAGTCATTGAGGTGAGGGCAACCAGTTTGGTGCCACCTGTTGTGAGAAATTTAGCTTGGCTTAGGCAATTTACATATCAGAAGTATAGAGGAGACCTTCCTTTAGTAGGATGAATATGAAAATTAGTGAACCAAGTTGATCTTCATGGTAGAAAGGATGGTTACTTATTCGTTTCTCACTCCATAGGAACGCATTGGCTTGAAAGTGGCACACTGGGCACAAGTGGAACCGTGGCATGACTCAGGCTAAATCCTGATGGAGCTTGAATGGGGATGTGGTATGTTTGAAAAACAAAATACATATGTGTGAGCCAATGTGTTTTTCCTATAAGAGAACCACAATTACCTATTTGCATGCAACTATATAGGGATGCATTGAGGTGAGGGCAACCAGTTTGGTGCCACCTGTTGTGACAAATTTTGCTTGGCTCAGGCAATTTACATATGGGTGGTGTATACGGGAGCTTCCTGTGTTAGAATGAATATGAACATTGATGAGCCAAGTTGATCTTGATGGGAGAAATGTAGGTTAATTATTCATCAATAACTCCATATGAATGCATTGGCTTGAAGGTGGCACAGTGGGCACAGGTGGTAACTTTGCTTGGCTCAGTGTAAGTCCTTATGGAGCTTGTAGGAGGGTGGATTGTTTTTAAAATGATTGTGATCCAATGTGAATTTATTATAGGAAATGTATGATTACTTATTAGAATATAACTGCTTGGGGATGCTTTGAGTTCAAGGCAACCCATATGCTGCCATAAATTATCATCAGCTCAGAAAACTTACAAACAGGTTCTGCAAAGGACTGCTCTCTTGCTTAACTTGTGATGGTGGCAAAGTTGTCCCATTTTTGTCGAAAGGTTGCTAGTGTCAGACTAAATCCTAATAGACATAATAGTGATACGTTTTGTATTTCAAAAACAACATATTCACTGTATGGCAATGTAGAGTCCCATAAAATGGAGTTCATTGAATCATTTATGATTGCATTTTATATAAAATGTTGCCTGCAAATAAAATGGTGGGTGAATAAGATGTTGGCTGAATAAGATGCTAACTTCAGCCTGCGAATAAGAAGCTGGCCGAATAAGAAGCTAACTTCAGCCTCATAATTTACCCGATGTAAGTTAAAAGGTAGGACACAGTAAAAGGAAACAGCAGCCACTGAGGTTCAAATAAAACTAATAAAGAAGCTAAAAGGAAGGCTGAATGTGAGGTTTCTTCTAATACAATAAAGCTGCAAAGATAAGCGAGGGGAGTGGGGTTAGGCACTGCTGCCTCGAGACTACACAAACCAGTAAAACGACAGCAATACAAGGAGTTGAATCAATATAGAGAATACTTTTAGTCTCACACAAGACCTAAAAACAGAGATAAAAGCATTTCCCCTTTGATGCCATTCCTACGCCTCCCTTGGGGAGGAATGGAATTCTAGCACAGTCCCAGTTTTAGAAAATGTTGTGATTCTAAGAATGTGTCAAGTTCCATGGATACTGCTTGGGAATACCCACAACAACACCCATGGAATGCCCCTTTCACGCAGAGTAATGCATAAAAGGGGACCATATTTACAAGGCCTTGAAAAGCCACGCTGGGTGACTATATGTGGCCTTATAAATATGGGTAGGCACACTGCGCCACTGGTGCGTCCAAAAAGGGGACGCATCAGCGGCGCAAGGAGCTTGTAAATAAGCCCCTTTGTGTTTTACACTACACATTCATTTGGTACTTTGCAAACTATACAATCTTTCAAAGCTATCAAATGCTTTTCTGGATTTAAGATAGTAAAAGGAAACAGCAGCCACGGCGGTCAGAATAAAACTACAAAAGAGGCTAAAAGGAAGGCTGAATGTGAGGCTTCATCTAATACAATAAAGCTGCAAAGACAAGCGAGGGGAGGGGGGTTAGGCACTGCTGTCTTGGGAATACACAAATCAGTAAAACAACAGCAATACAAGGAGTAGAAGCCAATATAGAGATTACTTTAAGTCTCGTATGTGCGAAACGAGAAGAACATTTCCCCTCTTGTGCCATTTTTACGCCTCCCTTGTGGAGGCAGAGGGCCTCATTTATGAGAAATGACGCATCGCGTCAATTCTCAGTCCACACTTCTTGCGACATGATTGATACGTCATATTTATAATATGACGCATCATGTCGCAAGGAGCTACAGATACGTCAGATCTGTAAGCGCAAAAGTGATGCATTGCTGGAGTGTGTCACAAAAGTGACGCAACTCCAGCAATGTGTCCTTTCACATGGGGAAAAAGGCCTGCACCAGTCTTACGCCTGCCATGAGGTAGGCGTAAGATATTGACGCATTTGCGTCCTAGAAGTGTCGCAGTGAAATCTCATGGGGCCTCATTTATGAGAAATGACGCATCTCTGCGTGAAAGCAGCAATGCGTCACTTCTCAGTGCGCACTCCTTGCAACATTCCTGATGCGTCATATTTAATGTATGACGCATCATGTCGCAAGGAGTTACAGATACGTCATTATTTCTGATGTATCTGTAAGCGCAAAAGTGACGCATTGCTGGAGTTTGTCACAAAAGTGACGCAACTCCAGCAGTGCGTCCTTTCACATGGGGCAAGCCCCATGCGAAAGGGCCTGCGTGAGCCTTACGCCTGCTGTCAGGCAGGCGCAAGATTTTGATGCAACGGCGTCCTAAAAGTGACGCAGTAAAATCTCATAGATTTCACTGCATCACTTCTACAACCCTTCCTTGCGTCAATACGCCCCCCTTGCATACATCATACCTGGTGCAGGTATAATGTGACGCAGGGGTTTACAAAGTGACGTATCTACCTAGATGCGTCACTTTGTAAATATGGCGCAACAAGGCACATTTTTTACGCCACTGGTGCGTCACAAAAAGTGACGCACCAGCGGCGTTAAAGTGACACACAGCCTCATAGATGAGGCCCATAGAATTCTAGCACAGTCCCAGTTTTAGAAAATGTTGTAACTCTAAGAATGTATCAAGTTCCATGGATGCTGCTTGGGAATACCCACAACAACACCCATGGAACGCCCCTTTCACGCAGAGTAATGCGTGAAAGGGGACCATATTTACAAGGCCATGAAAAGTCACGCTGGGTGACTATATGTGGCCATGTAAATACTAGGGGTAGGCACAATGCGCCACTGGTGCGTCCAAAAGGTGAATAAGCCCCTTTGTGTTTTACACTACACATTCATTTGGTACTTTGCAAACTATACAATCTTTCAAAGCTATCAAATGCTTTTCTGGATTTGCTGCTAGCTAATTGCCCAATCTAATACATTTTGTAAGGTTTATGTGGAATGACAAATCTCTCCGAAAGTGCACTGACATGCAGTCAATATAAAACGGTATCTAAGAGCACCAGATTAATAGTCAGCAGATGTGGTCTGTTTAAAGAAAACGGAGAGACAAGTGGTACCTTCGTACCAATGAACACAAACTCACAGTACTCTCATCAGTCAATAGACTCCCCGTAAGAAGGCCCAATATGTTATTTACATTCACCAAACTTATAAGGGCATCAGATGCCACTGATCAGATTTTATTAAAATGGAAATCGGCACTCATTTTGTTTTGTAAACAAATTCTACTGCATTTTATATTGCAATGTGGTACAAAGAACACCGGGCCTCATTTACAGAAAAATAACAAAGCGAGGCACCGCAAGCTATTTTGCTGTGCCGAGCTGTGTCATTTTAAAAGCATACGGTGTCATGTAGTTCCTATATATCTATATGTTTTCTGCACGTTTAGACAACATAGACTATAGGATTGGTGTCAAACTGATTCTGGACACCCCTATCGGGAATGTTAGCCTGTATACCAGCTAGCTCTCAGTACCACTAAAAACCCCTCTTACCAAGGAGAGAATAGTTCTTGGCAACTATCAGACATGACAACCCTGATCCCTTAGGACTGTGGAAGCAGTGTACTGCTTTTCCCTCAGTCACTCGTGCTCACTTGGTCTCAAAAAAATACACAGAATAAACGCTAGGGACATTTTCAATAAGGATTTATTGAACAGTCATTATTCTAATGTAAACTAGATGTGCTGAAACAATCATTAGACAGACACAGATATAAATGACTAGAAGCACTAGTAAAGTACAAGTATGGTGGATTTTTACCATTCTGATAAAATCATGAATGCAGGCAAGCATTTAAAATACATGACAATAAAATGCCTACTTCTACGATGCAATCCCATCTAGATGTACCTAAGTGTACCTAGCTTGTGTGTAGGTGTTACGCTAAAAATCCCTTTAGGATAAAGTTGGACTCCATTACCTGAATTAAGAGACTGGTCTCTAGATGGACACCCCGCAAGGGATGTCAGACCACTGCGAGCTGAAGTATCTGCATGCAGGAACCAAACCGTCTTGCATCAGTTTGTCGGGCTGGAAGTCCTGATCTCTTCTCTCTATTCCAGCAAGATGTAATGTTTATATACCCAAAGGTCTCCCCAGGAGTTCTACCTTTGTGCGCCACTGTCAGACTTAGGATGACGTCAGGAATGAACCTTGTTCATAGTTATTATGCAGGAGATGTTAGTCGTGCTGTGTTTCCGAGAATCTAAGGATCCTCAAGTATAATGTATGAGGCTATTGTTCAGATAAAACCCCACGTTCTGTAAGTAGTGCTGTAACTAGGTAAAGGGTCAGTCCTAGCAGCACGTTATGTATGTATTGTAGGGACGAATATAGGTGAAAGGTTGAGATGTTACCCTAGCCTATATTGGGGTACCTACATGTAATATTACACCCACTCCTCACCCGATCGAACAACATAATTACGTTGTGATGTATTGCTACGCAATAACTATAGTAAAGACCAATACTTTTGTAAAACATTTTTTAAACTTTTAAAAGTGCTCAAAAAATAGTCACTCAAGCAATAGCTCTAATGTGTCCGTATATATAGTTTGAGCTACTATAAGCATTGGAAAGACATGCCAGTCAAAATTCTCATTAGGATTTTTGGAGTTCCAATTTATGAGTTCGTTTTTGAAAAAAAGAAAAGAAGGCCACATTTTTCCCAGC
The DNA here is from genome assembly GCF_964263255.1 of Lissotriton vulgaris. Lineage (NCBI taxonomy): Eukaryota > Metazoa > Chordata > Amphibia > Caudata > Salamandridae > Lissotriton > Lissotriton vulgaris. Next base: position 113,363,245 of record NC_141689.1, read on the forward strand.
ACATGACGGGCCAAATGTTTATGTGTCCTGGCTGGTAGACTCAACATTGCTTATGCCTTCCTTCGCAGACGACGATCCCTGTAACATCTCGAAGATGATGTCAATTGAGCACAGATGATCTTCCCTACTGTCTGCGGCCGATGCCCAGGCAGTCAGTGTGCCATCCAAGGCCTGGGTGTCAGAGGAAGAGCCGGTATCCATCCCAACAGGAGCCGAGACTTCCTGTGGTGGCTCTAAGAATGCTGCCAACAACATCAGAATACGAGGGAGGCACTGCAGAACATGGGCTGTTATCAGGTCCAGTAGAGCATCAACGTTCGGTGGCGCAATCGATGGAAGTGTCAGAGAGATATCCAACATGCATTTTTCTCCGCAGACCATGCATCAGAGACTGGTCTGAAGGACAGAAACCTAGAAGCATTTAGTTCCCGTAGGCGAGGTGTCCCCAGATGTTGTACCATGCTATCACGGTATTTAAGCTCCAGGAGCGCTCTCTCCATTTACTTGGTGATTGGGACGTCCATTGCTTAGCAGAAAATTTACAATCAGTATAACTGCAATTAGGAGCAGGATCGGCGGAAGCCCTCCAAAAAATGCTTCAGAATATCGAATGTTTAAAGTTTGGTATAACTCCGAGAAACGTTTGAAAGATGCTTAACAGTCCAGAACCTATGCACTTAAATAGGTGGACTATACCCGTTGTATCAGACATGTTATAGATACGATTCACCATTTCCGTGAAATGGAAGGGGCAGTTTGTACATATGAGTACCTGAATCTCGGCCGAGGACCTTCCTATTTGAAGATCAAAAGCCTCCTGGGCGGAGGTTAAGGGCACGGATTTCTGAAGAAGGACGGCTTTCATTCTGCTCGAAGTATCAAACTTTATAAGAGAAACATTCAATAAGGCCATAACAACGCCTCCCTGATTGTGTGTTTCAGTGGAAACAATACTTGCATTCAGCAAGTAAACCTGGTGCTCACGGTGACTAGATATGCGAAGCTAGGAAGCATTCCGCAACAACCTTGATCGTTCAGCATCAAGTAGCTCCCATTCGAAAGCAACTCAAATACCAGGTTAATCACGGCTGCTGGGGTACCTCTCAGATGGCAGGACAAGTTTGCTACTGAACCATTGCAGGCCCCGTGTAACATAATCTCCTAGCATATGAGAGATCCACTTAAAGCGTTCTCGCAGTTTGTGCCGCTAAGAAACACTTCTCGATCCCCACTTCTGCAGCGAAATCTAATTCCCAAAATTCCTTGAAGAATTTCCTACCCATTTCTTCATATCTGCATGCCTGTTGTTGTTTTTCTAGGCAATTCTAAAACTGGAAAGTTGTGATCAGTAATGTTATATGGCCATGGATCAACCATTCTGTAGACGGTAATTCTGCTACAGTGAAAGCTAACCTATCCAGTTTTTCGATACACACCATTGTATATTTTACTCCTCTTTGTGCCATTTTCATCAGTTTTTCTGTGAGGTTGTACGCAGAAAACAAGGACGTACTGTTGATAAAACGCCAAGACACATAACAAGTGCGCAGGGATTGCAGTGTCCAGCTTAACAACGTAATCGAACGTAATTGAGATTGTCCGTGCTGTAGTATGGAAGATCTTGTTCTAGTACATCAATGGCAGAAGATGCAATGTTGCCCAGTGAAAAAATCCTGGATGTTAATGTAGTCATACCATTGTCGACTACAGCTAATGCTTTTTCTAAATTGATCCTATCTATTTCTTGTAATCTCCCCACTGCTTCTTGTTGGGAGATTTTCCAGATTTCATTCTAGAAAGCATAGTAGAAACATTTTTGACGTGGCATTCTGGGACCCAATCAGAAAATCTGTAGATCCACAATCGCTGTAAGTAAGGATAAGTGTTGTCTCACCTCTGTGAGTGTTGAGGTTTTTAGCCAATCAAGGCACAACTTCTCAACACTGTATGGTGTTACCACCCCCGGATGTTCTCTTTGTACATAGCGTGGGACTGGCCTATGGGTACTGAACCCTTCAACGGTACCCCTGAATCTTTCTTGACATCTGTTAGTGTCTGCGGTCCAAACCAACCATCCCTTCCAATTGGGGTCTGATCTATTGTATTACATGATGTCATCTGTAGTAAACCCTTCTTTGGACGTATTGTTGTCCCTCTGTTTGTGATAGTGTTGGAATCTGAGGTGTGTTCAAATCCTTGTTCTTGGCTATTCCAAGACAAGAAGTCTATTGCACAGTTTCGATCAGAGATATCATCTGCTGTGGAATGAGGCATGCTCTAAATAGTGCTTCTGTTCCCTGGACTTGCCAATCTCTAGAACCGAGACTGATTTTAATCAATAGTGTCTTTCCATAATTCGAAACCCTGTTCAGACAGTTGGTTAATAAAGGAAGCAGAATAAATCTGTTTGGTGTTTGTCAACATATTTTTCTGTGCAGATGTAGGTGCAATATGAGGCTCGGTCAGAAGTATTAAATCCTGAAAAATATGAAACTTTTTATGCAAACGTTTTATAACTACTTTTCGGCGGTGTTGGACAATGTTCCCATTACTGATATGTGAAAACATTTCTAGGCATACAAGATTATGTAGGAAGTGATGACCAAAATGTTGATAACAATACATGCGGAATTCAAACGCTGTGAGGGGATCGGCTTGAAAGGCACTCACCAGCACCTACCAGCTCCGTCGCAGCCGATCGCGGCGCCTTAAGGGTAAGGAGGACTGCGAGTCCCAGGCACCCTTGCGCTTACTTCCCGCGCCTGGAGGCATGTTAAAAAGAGCAGCTGCTCCCGCAGCGTGGAAGGTGCGCAGGCGTGCCCGGTCACTCCCCAGGCCAAGGGCAGGCCCATCTGCGCCCATCAGAGACTGTAGGAGGCAGGGCCACCCCTCTGACAAGCATTACATCCAAAAACTGCTTAGTAGTGAGTCATCCATCTTATTATTCTCTTGTGTAAAGGACTAATACGTCATGCGGAAACGTACAACCCTACCAAGCTCTTGTTCTTCCATCTCAATAGACAACATGCTGGAAAGAGCGGTTAATATTGTTACCACCAAAATAGAGCTTACGGAGAGGAGGTTGTCATTGGGACTTACAACCCCTCAGTTTGTTCCCTCTAGCCCCCCTAACTAGCCTACCCATGCCATTGAATTTGCCATCAACTTCCATTAGTGACCCACTAATTACATGGCTGCAACAACGAAAATAGCGGGGTCAGTGAGGCTACTGGGACCATCGGCGTGGTGGACCACATGGGATGGATAGACCATAATGTCATTGCACCAAGCATCAATGTCTCCCCAGATTCAGCAGTCGCCGGGGCCAAAAGAAAAAGGAAGGCTACTAGACCAGTGAGTTGTAAAAGAAAACAATCACCTTGTTTAAACAAACAACATACTGCCTTGAGCTCATGGATTAAAGGTACTGTGCCCCTTTGGTGGCTCAGAGCCCAACTAACATTTATGCTACTGTTGACTTCACTACCTCTGTGGCATCAAATGTCCACTCACACCCAGACTGAGGTCGTTACAGGCCTTTCCTCTTGCTTCCATCTTGGCGATACTGCAAGTGACATAATAGCAGACTCTGTGTATGAGCACATTAAAACACTCGTGGATAAGAACGTCACAGCCCTCTGGAAACGCTTAGACCATTCGGAGTCATTAAAGAACAAATTAGGATCGCCTAATAACACTCACAAGCAGGACCCACAACAGGGGGAGACTCTTAAGCCCCAGGCTTCTTGTGTATCTAGTGTAATTAGGCCCAATAATCAACATCAAAGGTCGTCTTCGAAACATCCACCATCCAATAGTACTTCATGTGCACCTAGCGTAACTAATTCTAATAATCAACAGCTGAATCTGATTTCCAAACATCTGCCATCTACCAGCACCTCCAATACCTGTGCAACTTGCTTTAGGATAAGGGAATGTCTCACACCCACAACCACCATCATATAGAACGATCCTCTAACGACTGGAATCCTTAACAACACACACCAACCAGCCCATTCAGCCACCCGAGTTGCCACCGCAAATCACGTAACCAAGACTACTCTAGCTCATAACACCCAGTGCTTGAAATCCATAACTGCGTACAATACTAGTGAGTCTCTGATGGTTAACGAAGAAAAGCTTAATCTACCACCGGCTGCTTGTCCCTATGTTTTAGTCTTAGCAGGTGTTACCCCCCTAAAGAAAAACCAGACAGAGACATGGGAACAATTGCATAACAAAAGTGCTGATTGGCGTGTTTTAGGTTTTAGGATGGCAAATACCAGTGACATTATAATGGTGCGCAGGGTAGGGTGGGTTGGCTCCTCAGTAAGGAATATAGAGGGCGATTGCGTCGTTCTTAATTTTCGCCGCCCAGCTCTAGTGAGATCAATATTAATGTCACAGGAAGTCAACAGCACTATCGCCACCCTCATTTGGTCGTTACCCCTGGGTTTCTTTTACAAACCGACCCCGGGGCTACACATGCCTGCCCTTATCACGCCCACAGAGTTTAACATATTTTCTGTTTTGTCTGGTTTGGACAGCCTGGACTGACTGTCATCCATTCAAACACCACCAGAACATATTCCTTCGAGTCCCACGCCCAATTCTTTAGTGCTTGACCACTCAGAAACACATGAACGAAAGCCCAACCGTATAATACACAACATCACAGAACCATATGACCCAAACTTGCATGTCCTTAGCTGGAACATTGCCGGCTTGTCTTCTAAAACAAGTTTTGAAGAGTGGGTAAATTTAGTCAGGAAATGTGACATTTTTATGTTTCAAGAAACTTTGGCAACCAGAGATTTATACCTAGAGGGGTTCAAATCTCTTAACATTATTGTACCTACCCCAAGCAAGGTCGTCCATCTCGTGGTCGCTCTATATGGGTCAACATCTCCTCAGGTGGTAGCGTTAAAAAGCTTGTTACAAATAATGACAATTATCAAGCCACCATCTACACACGAGGGTCCTCAATCTGTTTTATTAATTTCTATAATAATGATTTCTCTGATGTACCTAATAGGAATTATATTAATCTGTTTAATTTTATTTCAGTTTTACAGATCAGATTGAGTTTAGCAAACTTGCAGGAATTTGTCTTGGTGGGGACTTTAATGCTAGGATGGTGAGGGCAAACGAAGTAGTAACTACATCTATCTTAGACACATACGCATGTAAAAGAGGAAATAACTATTTGACCACCTGTTAAACCATAACCTACGGAATGTAATGGACGTTGCAAATGTAAATCACAAAGAGAGTCCTATTCCAACTTATAGGGGCTGGGGCTGTGCCTCGATAATAGATTACACCTTTATCTCTGCCTCGTTGGAAGACCTCGTAGTACAAGCCGAAGTCCTGCCAACCGTGCATGGAGACCACAACCCAATTTTAACAACAATTAGGTTGGCTCCCAAACCTGTCTTCACCAAAGTGCCGGGGGCTAGAAATGTAACACACTTGACGGAAAACTTGAGGATAATCTGGAAGGGGATCGATAATGGCAAATTGTTTCTCAACATGATAACAGCATACTCACCATCTATTTAGTCTGTTTGTCGTTTCATGATCCCAATCCGGAAGTAGTTAATGCTTTTTGCCACCTATGTGCTGGCGTTAAGGGACTCATTTCAAGGCCTGTATCTAATACTAATTCGAACCCCAGATGGTTTAATAATGCTTGTTCTCATGCGAATAGAGAGCTCCGTGCAGCACTTGCAGTGGTACCCAGGGATGCAACTCTTGTTGGAACCATGAGTCATCATTATAAACAAGCGTTAGGACAGCGCAAAGAGGAAATATTAAAATAACGCTGGGACAAGCTTGCCTGTGCTGCTAGTTTAAAAAATGGGAATACTTTTTGGGCAGCAGTTAAAAACATGAGATCCATAGGCCTCCCACTTACTTCTATAAGTTGTAATATAACAAGTGAGGCCTGGGAGGCACATTTTTCCAAAACGTATGCAGCCCCCCCCCAGATTGAGGTTCCTTTTGACTCTTTTGATGATGTAGCACCCATCCAGATGTCAATAACAGAAGTCGGGGACGCAATTATTCAAAGCTTGGGTAACAAGGCTCCCGGCCCTGACGGGCTTCCCATTGACCTCATCAAGTATAAACCTGGGCGCCTCTTTTACTTAATGTTTTTAATAATTTAGTAAATACTTTTATACCAAGCACATGGTCCACGAGTATTATCGTCCCAATTTTTTAAAAAGGGGCCAGGTCTAACCCCAGCTGCTATAGACCAACCTCCCTGATTGATAATACACTCAAGATACTTGGGAGGATCCTGTTTAATAAAATCAGTTCACGGGCCGAGGAGGAACACATTTTAAATATTTGTCAGTTAGGTTTTAGAAGCAAACTGGGCACAGTTGAACAATGTTTAAATATTAACTTGATTGTCAGTAAATACGCCGTAGCCCGACAGTCACCAATCCATCTGGCTTTTATGGATCTCTCCTCGGCCTTTAATCTTGTAAATAGGTCTCGTTTATGGTCAGCACTTATAAAATACAGGTTGGACGAGGTTGTAGTTAATTCTTTAGCTTATTTGCACAGGGACTTGAAAGCACGGGTGAGAATTGGCAATGATGGGGAGGTTTCAGGGTATATTAACATCGGCATAGGGGTCAGGCAGGGGCGTGTACTGGCCCCGCTCCTGTTCATCCTGTACATCATTGATTTACACAATGCCCTGTCGGAACTTACTTATGATGGACCACAAATCAATAGCAATGTACTCCCAGTTCTATTGTATGCAGATGACGCGGTCCTAATGGGCCGCACTCCAAACGCACTTCGTACTTTAATTAGGGGCATTGTTGATTTTAGGGCGGCCTTGACCTTTGTACTAATTTTAAGAAATTACAAAAAGTACCACATCCCCTCAGTTACCATAGGGTACGAACGCCTCCTATGCAATAGAACTTTTCTGTATTTGGGGTAATGTTTTCAGACACTGGCTCCTGGGTAGCTCACTTGGCTTATACTAGGAATAAATTCTTAAGCGCGGTTAATTCAATCCTATATCTCCTGCAACCAAAAAGAACAGAGGTAGTGCTACCAATAATTCAAATTTACAAAGCGCAATGCATACCTACGGCTACCTATGGAGCGGAAGTTTGGGGTTACACAAAAAGTAGCTGCATTCAAGGAGAAGAAAATCGATTTTGCTGAAAACGTCTGGGGATCCTAATTTCTTCTCCCAATTTTATTTGCCATCAGAAATTACAGTTGCTTTAATCGAAGATTATATCAGGTCTCGACCAGCCATATTTTGGTTAACGGTTTGGCAAAATCTGGCTGCATCGTTAACAGTAGCGGCTCCTGAGGGAGTGCTGCGGGGCGGTGGGGCGGGCGGGGGAGTGGCAGGGTGGGGGGTAGTAAACACCGGCATACGGCCGAACGGAGGTAAGTACATAAATAATTCAAACAAATTACATTGCGCAAGCCGCAACGTCAACTGGCGATGCAGCCTGTGCAATGTAATTCGATGCATTTCTTTATTTATGTACTTTCCTCCGTTCAGCCCCGTAGGCCAAAATTTACTAGCCCCCACCCTGCCCTTCCCCCGCCACACCCCACTGCCCCACAGCACTCCCTCCAGGAGCCGCTACTGATCGTTAACAAGAGAAATTATAACGGACTGCCTTAAATGTGACAGGGGTGGTGATATACCATGGCTTGCTGCCGTTAGAAATAGCTTGTCTTTGGTAAACCTTGAGCACATCTTCCTAAATCCGAACAACATAGAGGGAATAACCGTGAAGACGCCACATGAGGCCCTATATGACCAATATAGCAATTCAAGGCACAACATAGAACTTGTGAAGCCGTCAGCTATAAGGTATACGTCCTTGTTTTCCACCAACTGCACCTGTACCCGTTTGCCTTCTAGCCTCCTCCTAATGAATTTAAGTCATTAGGAGAGAAGCCTTAAAATATCTACTGTGCTTCCCGATAGGCTTCAATATCAACCTTGGGCAAATGCTTTGTCCCTGTGGCAACCAAAGCAATTAATCAACTTTACACTTCTTATTTTTCAGTAATTTTTTTCTGTTATATACTAAACAGTTTTTGATTGCTTTCTTTAAAGCTAAAGTCACTAATGATTTCAGAACAGCGTACCTGGAAATCCTTAATATCAATAGCGCAGATTTAAGTTTCAGAGTAACCTCCTTTCTGAAAGGGGCCGACCACTCACGTGCTTCAATGAGCATCTTCTAAAAATCATCAGATTGCGCTTGTTTTTATTTAGTTGTTACTTGTATAGAGTCATAATTTCCATTATTCATTGGTGCTCTTTAAAAAAGTGTTGCCCTCTTCACCATGGCTTTTCAGAATTAGCGTATATCTGTACGCACTTTAATACAACATGTTGTTGTCTTTGCGCAGTTTTTTATCATACTGTGTTGCGCTGCTATTTTTTATCTTTGATTGCTCTTGTATTTATTCAAGTTGTTATGATAACCGCATATTTGCACTTCCCTCACCATGTTGCTAATACCATAGATAACTGTGTAATCTAAGGGAGCGGTTGTTCTATATACTTAACTCCCCTTTTATAATATGATTATTAATATCCCTGATTTTGCTTAACTACAAGTTCTTGTTATTTGTTATTATTTTCTGTTATTTACTGAAACATTTTAATGTAACTATCATATGCTGATGTTTTTATTTACCTGTGCTTTTATGGATATCATGTATCCGAATGCAGATTGTTTTGAATTTGAATTTTAATAATGTTTAAATCTGATGTGTCTTCCAACATTTCATTGCTAGAAATGCGGTGGATTTTTCTAAATCAGACAACATATTATTAACAGTTACAAAATCCCAATCATCGGAAATGTACTGGAGATAATAGCATAATTTAACGCATCTACCTAGATGCGTCACTTTGTAAATATGGCGCAACAAGGCACATGTTTTACGCCATTGGTGCGTCACGAAAAGTGACGCACCGGCGGCGTAAAAGTGACGCACGGCCTCATAAATGAGGCCCATTGTCTCTGTGCAATGTAAAGTGCTCTGACACACTACACCGGTATGAGTAGCTCTAAAAAACAAAACAAAACCATGTGAGAGAGAGTGGTTATGGAGACTTGAAGGTCACTGTTAATGGGTGGTAAATCTCAATCGTCTTGATTGCCTGATTTTGCTCGCAGGAAAGTATCACTCATAGTTGTTGAAATGTCACTCATAGTTTCATTGAAATTATGAAAATGAAATGAAAATGTCACACATTGCAATCTGAAACCCTGGCAGCTATGCATCTAGTAAGGACCGGTCATACTGCACTTTGTGCTGCTGATTCTACAGGGACATCTAGTAGCGACCTGCGGTACTGCACCTTGTGCTGCTGACGCCAGAGGGACATCTAGTAACGAGTTGCGGTACTGCACCCCCCTGCTGCTGACTCCACGGGGGCATCTAGTAGCGACCTGCAGTACTGCACCCCAGTGGTGCAGACTCCACAGGGACATCTAGTAACGACCTGCGGTACTGCACCCCAGTACTGCTGCCCCTACGGGCACATAAAGTGATGACCTGCGGTACTGCACTCTTGGCTATTATAGTAATGAGTGGGGAAGGGCGGAGATGGCAGTATAAATAGGAAGTGAACACAAAATCTGTCTTTCTCTTTCCAACAATCTTCTGAGAAATAACTCCACATATTTCTCACAGTACTTGTTTTTCATACTTATAGGAATATAGAATTATTTTGATTTTCATGCACAGTAAAATATGTGAAATGTATTTCTCTGGACTGGGGGCAAATATACTAGCATTTTGCTCTAGGTTTATGTCACAAAAGTGATGCTAACCAGCACAAAGTGTGTTTTTCCTAATTTACTTGCAAGTGCAAAACTTGTTTTGTGCCTGAAAGAACCTTGGGGCAGATTTACAAGCCCCTTGCGCCACCGGTGCGTAACATTTTCTGACGCACCAACAGCGCATTTTGCTGCCCCATATTTACAAGGGCAGGAAAAGCCAACCTGGGTGAATTTTCCTGTCCTTGTAAATACGGCCCCTTTACACGCTGCACTTTACGTGATAGGAGGGTTTTATGGGTGTTGTTGTGTGTGTTACCACTCATTACTCATGTAAACATGGGGCATATTAGCAAGGAACCTCGTTAAAATTATCGCTGTTTTATCGGCAGGAAAGTGCAGATAAAACGGCGATAATGGGCTTGCTAATATGCGTTATAGAATTCCTATAGAATCCCAGGATAGATGCAGTGCACATCTAACCTAGAATTCTATAGAAATTCTATAACACATATTGGCAAGCCCATTATCGCTGTTTTATCGGCAGTTTCCTGCCGATAAAATGGCGATAATGGTAATGAGGTTCCTTGCTAATATGCCCCCAGACACATTTCCAGGTTTACAAGAATCATGAATCTGGAAATGCGTCTGAATACTACACCTCTCCAGGGGAGGCATCGGGAGGTGCAACGAGGAGAAATGTTTTAATTTCTCCTTGTTTTTTTCCTCTTTCTATGCATGCTGCATTCTGCAGCACACATCGAAAGAGAAAATCACTTCTGGTGATTGTTTATTTACAGGAAGGTGTCCCGTTGTGTACCTAGACAATCATTTCAACAATGACGTTTTGAAAGTTCTATGTGTGCTAATGCGGCACACATAGAAGTTGTAAAACGCCATTTCTAGTCGTTTATGTGCAGGAAAGAAACCCTTCCTGCACATAAACATCATCCCAGTGACGCCGGCATCCTAGCACCAGGGAGTAAGGGTGCCTGCGTCGGCGCAATACAGCAGTTTGTGCACCAGCGCAGGGTGAAGCACAGAGATGCAACATATTGTTGTGGATATGTCAGTTCCCTGTGCTTCCAAACTAACGCAGCGCGGCGTGGAAAAATGACTTGCTGCGCCGCGTTAGTTTATTGTAAATCTGCCGCCCTGAAAGTAACACAAATCAGCTCAAAGCATTGCTTTCCGTTATTTAGCGCCAGGAGGCATTACATGGCAATTTCCATGCAACCACCCATGCCTTGTGACTTAAAACCCTATCTACAAACAATAGCAGACAGGGTTTAGCGCCAAAGAATAAACCATTTAAAAGAAGGAGTGAAGAGGAGAAATGTTTTTATTTCTCCTTTCTTTTCTGACTTTGCATGCGTGCTGCACTGTGTAGCGCACATACAAATTAAGAAACTTTTTAAAGCATGTCTACATTTAGAGTTTTGTACTGGAAGGAAATTCTTCCAGTACAAAACTTGTGGCAGACTAAGGCACGCACACTGGCACTATGGTGCTAAGTTGTGTGCCTGGCGCACAATAGCCGAACGCAGCGCTGGCACTGGGGAAAGGAGAGAAGAGAGACATATCTTTGTAGATATCGTGCTCTCCTTCTACCTCCCTTCCACGCAACGCAGCGCAGCATTTTTGGCTACTGCGTTCTATGCGGCAAATTCTCAAGAATGTGTTATAATTACCACAAAATTAGCTTAACGCAACTTCTCACATCGCAGTCCATGGCGGGAAAATAACCCTGTGATAACATTGTATTCTCAACCCAGCGGCACCATGCGATAGTCTCACGATAACGCAACAAATTAACCCATTAAAATGAACACGTCGACAAAAAAATGCAACACACCAACGTGAAAAAAGTGGAGATGTCCCAAATCGTGATACAAATATCAGCTTGAACCAGCGACAGGCCTGCAATTCCCATGCGTCATGCGAGAAAATGCACTATAAAAGCAGGAAAAAAAGACAAAACAAAATAAACTGCGTTGCACCATGGACGCACCAGTGCCAAGTGCAGAGGACGACTCGAACCCCTCAAGTCCCATGGAGGACCAGCCATGAATCCCGGGGTCGGGGAAGGAGAAGAGGAAGACGGGGTTCACTTTGCAGGAAAATAGGAACATCATCACAAAGGTGATAGAACACTACCAACAACTGTTTGTCACCTCCACTGTGACATTGGCAACACAAAGAGGTACTGGCATGATATGAACAGCTAAACCAGGCAGAAACTCGCTGCCAACAGGAAGGCAGCAACGGCAACTAGAGGACGGAGTCCAGCGTCACAGGATGAGCTGGAGGAAATGGTGGCCACAGTCATCAGTGAGGAGACAGTGCAAGGAGTTGGGGGTCTGGACACTGCTCGATTTGACCTGACCGAACAGCAACAGGGTGAGGAACGACCAGGGACTGGGGCTGGGAGGACGGGGGAGATGGGGGACAATGGCACACATGCAAAAGTATGCGTAGCACACTGCACGCCCACAATGATTGTGGATCATGTCCCTGATACCTTTGACACACTGCAGCACACATAGAAATACCAAGTAAGCCCCAGTCCACTATGTGCACAAAGGCAACTCCCTGATCACCGATCCGACAACCTACCCATGCACATGTGCTGAATCCAGCAAAGCAGCGGCTCTGTGAGCCACACTGACAATTCAAGTGACACTGCATGAGCAATAGCATGGCAGCAGTCAAAATACATGACATGGTGTATGACACTACACCGAGGTGGCCCGGTGTGGATCACATACGCAAAGTAGCAGGTCACACTCTGACACATCCACGTGTACATACAACCCTTAATACCAACAACACATCTGCAGACAAACAATGCACAAGAGTACACAAATCGTCCAAGTGCACAAATGACCCAAGTCACCAACACCTCTGCACCGCTAAAGCACACGAGTCAAAGGCATACGGCCTCAAAGGGATGAGTGGCCGCTAAATCAGAGCTGTAGGGGTGACTCTCCCACAATGCAGCACACACACACATAGCAATCACAGTACATCAATATTGACGACAATGTGGTTCAAAGTGCAACACTTTCACTACAGGACACAACTGGTGCTGCTTGTGCTTATGGACTGGCCATTCACATCTGGCATAGCAAGAAACTGTGAGATGAAAATGTACGAGTACAACCTCACATCCATTATGTATTCAAAATGTACACTGTCTCACATCAAATATCCAGCTCCCCCAAAACAGTCATAATGTACATTGTCTCGCTGTCTGTCTTGTAACGTACAATGCGTCGACATACATGGAACACACTGTTAACCTGCATCTCCCCTTCACATTGCAGAGGAACAATCAACACCTCCTGCCGAGCAGACCAGACATCCCTGCACTGATGATGAAGAGGACCCCCTGGCCATCTGCTCTGACACCCTGCAATGGCTCATGTACATTCTCCGCACCCCACCCCAAAGAGGAGGGCTGCCCAGCTGCATCAAGGTGAGCCCGCCCCCTGCACAGTCCAAACAGCAGGAAGCACCCACCACCACGGATGGCTCACACCACCTCACGGAAAGACACACGGCATTCCAACGCCATGTGTTAGACTGCCAGAAGGAGCTGGAAGAACAGGTGTGGTGGGGTTTGACCTCATGGCAGCCAAACTGGATGCCTTGCGTTGGTGCATAAGTCCCATTAGGACCACTTACACTCCCTATCGGACACACAGAGTCTGTTCCATGCTCTACAACAATTCTTGGATGACCACGCTGGAGCCATTACTCGGATACAAGAACTGTCTAGTCAGACAGGCTCCAGCAATGACAGCACAGCACAGATGCGGAGGACAATGAAGAACCGCATCCACCACCTCCACCCCCTGATGTGTCAGTGGCACACAGTGATGCAACCAGTGTTGGATAGGCAGACATCCATGTGCCACTCGAATGTGCATGATCGACAGTGGAACCAGGGCTGGACGTAGGTGACGTACACAAGACAGAAGCTCAGACGGTTACTGATGCGCAACACTGCCAGAGGCAGTGCTCCCAACAAATGCAGCATACATGCACGGTACTGTTCCACGTGACGGGGGTTGTGCATGTGCCCGGGATGGCCTGCCATAGAGTTGGTGCGTCTTGTAGAACCGGCACTCTTCTGACCTGCGGCGGTTATGTGGATGATATGCCACAGCTCTGAGCAATGAGTCGTATGTGTGTGCAACATTTGGAAGAATGGGTTGTTGTGTATGTGAGAGTCAAGGTCATCCCATGCAGGGTTACCTCAAGCAGGGACTTCCGAGTTTGGGGTGTGGATACGTTGGACTTTCATTAGCGCAGTTCGTGGTGCGGGAGTCGTCATCTGCATTGGTATCTCTCTCAGGGTGGGCCAGCCGCATTCAAGACCAAGGTCGGCGGTGCAGATGTCCTTCCGCCTTATGTATTGGAACAAAGGAGCTTTCATCCCTAATGTTTATCTGACTACTACTTGCATTTTCGAAATGTGATGTGGCTTTGGAGCTGCAATTGAGGCCAGGCCTTAGGCTTATGGTGCACCAATACACACACACATCAGTTGGCATATAGAGCCACAAGCCCGAGTGGCCTTGCGCTCCTTGTACAATCTCTCTCCCTCTCTCTTTCTCTCTCTCTCCCTCTCTTTCTCCCTGTCCTTTGATGAGCGCATGACACACCTCCTTCTCTTTAATTTTATCTTCCAGGCTGTGACCTACAGATTGTCCAGGGAAGACCCGCTATGGCTCTTCCGAATAGTTGTTTTGAGTTATTTTGAATGAAATTTTGTGTTGGAAATTGCAATTATGAATGTATGATTTTCCATTTTCTGACCACACATGAATGTTCTAATTGTGCGACATCAGGCGAATTGTTTGGTTCATGATTCCGTAAGGTTGATGTGACATATCTTTGTCTGGGGGGGTGCCCGGGGTAAGTCCAGGAAGGGGGGGTGGGGTGTTGTGGCCCTGTTAGGTGTCTGAGCTGCATGATCAGTAGCTCCTTGGCATCAGTTGTTCTGCAGGTGTGGCTGTGGGCTGGGATCCCTTTCATGGTGCAGGTTGTCGTCCGACTTTACACCTGGTCAGGGCAGGTGTTAAATCCCTGCTGCTAGCGTGCCTTATCGCCTGTTTTGGGATCTTATCGCAAATCTGGCTGGTCGTTGAGACAAAGTGGTGTTTTCGCGGCTTTTTGCAGGGAAACGCCTTCTCTGCATCTCATTAGCGTTAGTTGCCGGTGCCATCCGCGGCAATATTTTTTGCGGCTGCCATTGCAGGTAAACTGGTGCTATCGGCTGTTGTGAATGGTGCAATAAATTCACCACCACTTTTGCTGCGATAAAGTGCCGCCAACTGAGCGATAAGTCCTTGAGAATATGCCCCTATGACTTTTTGTAAATCAGGACCAATGTGTTGTAAATTTTAACAAATTATGGCCCCTCCTTCATATTATATGGTGATTATAATGTTTGGTATGCTCATCCTCCTATGCGTTTATTTTTTTTATTTGTACTTTGAGCGTCAATGATTGACCGTTATGGAGGAATATTTGGAAAACGTTTTAAGAAAAAACATCTTGTGAACTTGTATGTTAAACTGTTTTTACTTTGATTTGGTGATGGATTGGTATTCTGAGAACATGATAGTTTGTGACGTATACTTGAAAGCACAACTTTCAGTTGAGATTTCTGTATTATTTGGTTATTTTTCAGTTCATAAATGTGCTTCTAGGTTAAGCTGGAGGCTTCAAAGATGGCACCTCAACAACCTGCTTTAAAAAAGCGCGAGCCGGTGTATTTATTTATTTATTTAAGTGCTTGTATAGCGCAGGATTCGACCCCCGTAGGGGTATCTCCGCGCTTGGTTCACCAGATGTACATCAAAACAGAGCTTTAGGAAGGCAAATGAAATTATGCTGTCAGAAACAAATGGGTCTTGAGTGTTCTCCTAAATTTGAGATAATTGGTAGTTTGTCTCAGGCCAAGGGGAAGTTTGTTCCAAAGGGTAGGGCCCATATAAGATAGAGCTAGACCACCCTGCCTTACCTTCCTAACCGAAGGGATCTGTAGCAATAGTTCGCCGCTGGAGCGAAGGAAACGTCCAGGATTACAGATGTAACATTTTTCAGCCAAATATTGAGGGCCTGATCCAAACAAACTTTTATGTACAACACAGCAGATCTTGAACTTAACCCGTTGACGAATGGGCAGCCAATTGAGTCTTTCCAGGAGAGGGCGAGAGAGTGTTCTAGACGGGACATTTAAGATCAGTCTCACCGTGGTATTTTGGGCCACTTGCAGTCTGCTGAGTACCTCTTCATTAGCAGATAAGAAGAAGCCATTACAGTACCCTAACCGGCTTACTACGAGTGCCTGGACAAGGGTCTTTCTAAAAGTGTCCGACAAGAACGGAAATACACGCCTCAAAAGCCCAATCATCCGAAAACAGGACCCTGTCACCTGATTCGCATGCTCTTTTAGCAGTAGTCCCTGGTCCAATCGTACACCTAAGTTCTTCACTGTCTGTTTAGGGCAAGGGACAGGGCCCAAATCCAATGGCCACCAGTCCGGAGACCAGAGGAGAGGAGCCTTCCCGCAAAGCATGACCTCTGTCTTGCCCACATTACATTGTAGGCAGTTGGAGGCCATCCAGTCAGACACCGCTCTCATTCCCTCCGCAAAAGAATGTCTAATTGCAGGAGTGAGGGTCTGGAATGGAAACAGAAGCTGAGTGTCGTCAGCATACGACACTGGAGTGAATCCATATGCTCTCACAATGTCAGCTAAAGGGGCCACATACAGATTAAATAGTGTGGGGCTTAGGCATGAGCCCTGTGGAACTCCCTTGGTGAGCTCCCTAGAGATGGAATGGTAGGAGCCCAAGCTGACACTTTGTGAGCGGCCTGAGAGAAAACTCTCAAACCAAGACAGAGCCAAACCTCCTATCCCCACCTTCTGCAGACGGCTGAGGAGAATATCCTGTGAAACTGTGTCGAAGGCTGCGGACAGATCCAACAGCACCAGAATCATGGAGACCCCTCTATCCTGTGCCATCCTGATGTTATCTGTCACAGAGAGGAACGCTGATTCGGTGCTGTAGTTGGGTCTGAAACCTGATTGTGTATGGTCAAGCCCTCCTGATGCTTCGATGAATTTGGACAACTGGATATTCACATGTTTCTCGGTCAGCTTGCTTAAATAGGGCAGAAGGGAAATTGGGCGGAGGTTCGTTAAATCTGTCCATGGTGAGGCCGAGTTCTTACGAATAGGGTTAACTACAGCTCTTTTCCATTCTTGAGGTAACCGACCTTCCCTAAGAGAAAGGTTTATTGTTGTTTGAATCATAGGGCCAAGTAGGTTGCCTAAAAAAGCAACCATTTTGGCAGGCAGGAAATCCAAAGGAGACCCTGTTTTAATATGACTTGTCAGCGAATTGATGTCATCTCGACTAATCTACGGAAAACCAGTGAATGTGTGTATATGTAAGTCAATATTATGTGAGCTTGATAGTGGAAGAGTACTAGTGGCATTAATCACAAAGAAACCTAGGGTTCTCATGCCGAGGAATATACGAAAACCTCAATCCATTCTGAACTGAGTGGATATAACAAACATTAGGAGCGAGATAAACAATGTCTGAACAGGAAGATATGTCAGTGATTGTGAGTAGAACCCGCTCAGTTCTTTAGGATACCCATCAAACTATTGCATGATCAATTTTATCATCTGGTCATCCCACAGGGGTAATAAGTCTCTAGATCATTGAGACCAGGTCATACCCTGCTTGAGAACGGGGTCACTGCCCACAAGCACTTAGTGACCAGTTGAATATAAGTAGATGGGTAGAAGTGCAGTGCAAAAATAAGAAAGTGTGGTGAGATTAAAATAGAATAGAGGACAAAAAAGTAAGTAATTTTATTAGGAATATGACCTCTTCCTAATTAAAAACAAATGGAACAGTGCAAGAATGCAGTGTGGAACAAATTACTGCATTGTAGCCAACATGTTTCAGCCTCAATGGGGAAGACCCAAGGCTTTCTTCAGGACCTCTGTTCATAACATTGCTACTGCAAAGTGTAAAATCAAATTCTAAATAATAGAGAAATATGATGTATACAATTGAAAGGATACGATATATTAGTTACTGCTCCTCCGTGTGAGTGGATCCTTAACGTGATCTATAAAAACACAAACACAAACATACAACCACTGTTCAAATAAAAAGGGGAAAAATCAATCTACCACTCCATGTTTTGAACATAAATGGAATAACTCACTCACCCAGCAATACCGGGGAAAAAACCTCACCTCGCCTGGACTCGAACTCAGGGATAAATGAGGCCCCGCTTTAGAGGAAACACGGGAAACACATGCTAGAATGCCAGCGAGTGGACAAATCTATTCTCCTATAACTAGCATTCTATGAAATAGCATTCCTGTGATCCTTATTTCAATTATCCTTCTTATACGTGCAATCTCCAATCACAGCCAACTCTACCTTAAGAGACAATCTCATCTAAACTACTCCTTTTGTAATATTGCAAAGAATACGAGCGTTTATGTTTGACAGCAAAAACTTTTACTTGGTGCTGAGCATCAGGGATTTTAACAAATGTTATTAGCAAAAGCAGACTGTTTTATTGCTGAATCTTACGTCTCCGTCGTTGCCTCGAGCGATACCCGAGTAAGGGGGAGGCAACGATCGGGGAGGAAGAGGAATTTAATAACCCAGACTAAGACCCGCCCCTCGAAACGTCACAACCCCAAACTTAAGAGGGGTGTATCCCGCGAAAGTACTGCGTGTTACTACTTGGATGTTATTCAATGTACCGATAGCTACTTTAAATAAGATCACACCTATATGTTTTTGCAACATGGCGTCTGATGAAACTTACCTTGCACAAAACATGGTAATGTATTAATACAGTATGTGGTCCTTCCTATAAAGTGGGCTATAAGTTATACACACATGTCGTTTAAATGTCACACGAGCACACAGAAAACATGTTGACATAAAGCCCAATGCAAAACTGGGCAGCTAGGTTGATGCCAATGTCAGCAGATGGCCTGAGCTTTTTGAGTACAATTTTGGGTGGCTCCGAGGAGGACCATTTTAAGTAACTTCTTTTAAGTGTATTCACCCAGCACCTCTGTAACTCCAATAAGACTTTTGGAAAAAATTAGGGATGCAAGAGAGCATTAGCGACCAAGCATTCCCAGACAGGCTGTAACCTTCCCATTAGCCACATTCCTTAGGAACAGCATAAACCACAGCTCTACCCAGAAGAAAGTAGCAAACGCAAAAATGTGAAAAGCAAGTAACACCTCAAGTCATCTGGAATGTACGAATGCACCCCAGAGAGGCTGTCTAAGTACTCACCCACTAAAGCTGCACTTCTAGAAAAGTAATTTGCTCTTGTTTTGTTGTATATCATTTTAGGACCCTAGCGTATTTTTCCCGATTCATGCCCTTATATAGGTACCATTCACCATATCCTTATATAGGCATAGAAATCATAACCATACTTAGACATAGCTCATGCAGTCCAAATACGGCATGGCTACTTCCACTAGTTCCGAAAATTCACAACGATTTCTTGGAAAACTCACCTTCAGCAGTCAAGGACTTCCCGTTGCTTGAATATTGATTTATCCAAGTACTCATGGAGTTTTCAAAGAACTAAGACCCTTTGATGACGTTATTATGTCCAACCTTACGTCAAACTCAGCACCTTCAAGGTATAAATATGCCCACACTTGCCAAAGCAAACACACAGTGGTTTGGAGCAGTTCGACTATCTACTTGCCCGACGCAGCTCACTACAGCATGTGCCGATGGAAGCCGACCCTCTAGTAGATGCACTGAGAGAGACGCTGTATTTTCTCCTGCCGAGAAATCCAGCTTCAGTGTTTCCAAGCTCCACTTGTGGGGTGTTGGGAAATCGAGTTCTGAGAGTGAGATACCAGACCTCCTTCATTCTAAACCAAGGTACGGAGCTGGTTAGACCCTAAGCGAAATCTTGTATAGATTCTTGGCAAACGAATACTAAAACTAAGCTACACCTCACCTACTTCTTCCCTCGCACTAGACCTAGGTTAGACACATCAGGGTAGGCGTATTTTAGAAGCAACAGTTGAGTACTTTTTACTATTTATGTATTTTTGTATGTTACTTTATATGGCTTAGAAAGCATACCATGCTTTTACAGTATTATTTTATAATACTATTCTTACTGTACGCTTTGTACTTTGCAACCAGTATCACGATTGTAGCAGTTAATTTCTTCTGCATGAGAAAGAAGACTGTTCCATAAATACTTTTATTAAAAACGCCTGTCTCTCTATTTCTCTGCACCTCTGGTGAAACGAAACATGCACGATTGACTGAGTGAAATAACTATCTATTGTTTCCGCGACTCTAAAGATATATTTCCTATTCTTGAGAAACAAAGTTGTCATGTTTATGCAGTTGTCAGAAAATAATCCCTTCTTGTTTATTCAAGAAAGTTTCTAGTGACCTCTGAGCTAGCTGGCACTCACAATTAAGTCCAATATATCCGATAGAGACCTAGTCAACCTCAGTCCTAAATCTAATCTATAGGATATTTTATTCCAATTCGCAGAGCCTAATGGGAATATAGGAACTACACTACATGGCGCCCAAAGTATGGTAAGGCACTAATTTAACGCTATATACTAGAGTAAATCAGTTGTGCTTTTCACACAGACCCCTTTTTTCCCGTAAAAACTCCAATAGACGTCTGGAGTGGGTAAAAGGATATAATATCCGCCATAATTGAGTAGGACGAAAATCCTATGTATTAGTTTTTGGTTTGTTCAAAGTTGAAGGATACAGTGTTCCAAAATATTGTGCACCTTATCTTTGTTTCCTTGAAACTAGCTCTGCAAACCTTCATAAAAATGACGGATAGTGACGAGGAAAGAGCTGCTGAAGCAGCAGCAATTGAACAAAAGCTAGACACTACAGGTTTGAATGAAAATGACCCGGGTGCTATACACATCCCGGCAAATGTAAGAAAAATTATAACTTACAAACTTATAAATAATGGAGTATCATAGAGAGGTGGTAAAGTAATCTTTGTAATAGAGGCACATGAATATCGGCAGACAGAGGTATTCTATTCATGGATTCTGTTTCCTACAGCAAATTCAGTAACACATGAGTTCCACTACTACAAAGTAGAGGAACCTTCAGTGGAATACGTTACTTTTGAGGACGTTGGAATTCCATTAACTTACCAAGAGCATCAGCTCTGGTTTAAAGGCAACCTACAACATCAAAATCACATTACCAGGCTCGGTCCACTAGGTAGACCAGGAGCAACATGGCTGGTACTAACCAGCTATACACCACATCCTGACATTGAAAGAATGACATGTCCAGAACTGTTAGCTCAGCTGAAACATTTTTTCAAAATACATAGACAGTTGGTTCAATATGTCATGCGGACTTCGTAAATTACCCACAAAACGAGAACAAATTCCGTTCTGGTTAGCTCAAAAAATTACTCAAATAGAGGCAATATTTCCCGATAGTACACCTCATGAGAAACACAGGATTTTAACAATCTGTTTACCAATAGGGACTGCACCACATGTGGAGGACTGCAACACTTGGGGTACAGTCTTTGCTTCAATCTGCACAAAAACACATGGTGTTCCATCTATGGCGGTAATACCACGTGTCCTAAGACAGATTGAATACAGACCAGAACCTGCTTTGAATCTTGATATGAAATTACTAAAATATTTCAAACAGGTTTCGGCTATACTATTAGGTAACATTAGAGGTGAAGCAGCATCTGTGGCAATCCGCTAAAAGCAATAGATATAACTGAGCAACCATATGACCTTTCAAGAATTATTGAAAAATCCTATGTAGAACTAGATAGAGGTAGTTTGGGTGGGAAACCAGTAAAACCCAAACTAACAGAAAATCCTGAAAAGGTCTTTATTAAAAATAATCTTACTACTCCTAAAAAGAAGTGAGAAAACACAAAACAGACACATCCTAAAGAGAAGCGTTCTCAGTCAAGAGGAAGGTCTCCTCAACAGAGCCCTCTGAAAAGAGGTATAACCTCTGAAATAGGAATAATTTGAGAAAACCTGATAGATATCAAGATACTGATACACGTTCCTTTCGTACCTTTCAGACTTCCTCCCAGAAATCAGAAAGAAGAGGACGGTCAGAACAAAAGGAAGAACACGTGAAGTCCAAAGACAATCAACACGTTCAGAAAAATAAGAAAACCCAATTCACCAAAAAGAAGGTAGCAAGTCTAAAAATCAGACATGCTGAGGATCTTGAGGACACAATTCAAGAACGGGGAGTGGGCCCAGACAATGCTGGACAGCGCAGCAGAGGTTACCATAGCTCGCAAGATCCTGAACGATCATCTGGAGACTGTGGACTTGATTGAATGCATTCAAGTTGAAACTGCCGACACCAGGGTTAGTGTACCCCTTAAGTTATATGAAGTAACGCTCCGGATGGAGGGGGACATACCCAGAAAAGTAAATGTGCTCTTTTGTGAGAAGCTTTCTAAGGGTTATGACATTCTTCTAGCTGAAAAAAGACTGGCCACCTGAATTTGTCAGGGAGTGCCCACATGGTGAGGACATCATTATGCCAGCCTTCCCAAATCATATTCTAATTCATAAAAAAATACACCAATGCCAGAAACTGGGCAGTAGCCCAGGCTCCAGCATTATATAAAAATCATGTAGGATGGGATGAGGACTCTCCTCGCCATAAAATCCAGTTAAAAAATCAACCTACTGCACAGAGGCAGTATCCAGTTAAGCAAGAAGCTAAAAAACAGGTCAGGGAGATCTTAGATCAACTTGAATACCAAGGGGTGATTGAAACATGCACCTAGTCTATGAATAATTCTTTGTTTCCTGTCTCCAAACCAGACAATACGTATTGTCTAGTTTTGGACTACAGTCACTTAAACTCTTGTTGCAAAACTTTTGCAGTACAAAATGCACACAGTGCAGCACTGATGAATAACATTGTTCGCAAGAAATATAAAACTACATTAGATATTTCAAACAGTTTCTTCTGTCAGAACATTGTACTAGAAAGCAGGTATTTGACCGCTTTCTCAATATTGGAGACACAGCGACAATTTTGCCGTCTCCCTCAGGGATTCAAGAATAGTCCAGGGTTATTCTCAGCCAGAGTAACAGAGGGGCATATTATCAAGGGGGTTTATCTCCGCTTTTTTGGCTTTAAAGGCCAAGAAAGCGGAGATAAAATTATCTCCCTATTACCTAGATGTCTATAACACCAGTTAGCGACAGCTAGTAGGAGATAGCGACCATCTTGGGCCCCACTTTGCATGTCAGTGATATTTATCACTAATGACATGCAAAGTGGGCGTGCCAAGATGTTAGCGACTGGAAACAGTCGCTAACATCGCTATCTCCTATTACCAACTTTTGGAGATATTCGTGCTAATCGCGAATATCTCCAAAAGCTAACACCTGCCCTGAGCAGTTCTTAGCCATGTTATCCAATGGGAGGTGGATAACATGGCTAAGAGCATTAGCTGGGTAATGCATGAATATCGCTGACTTTTCTGCGATATTCATGCATTGCAGCCGTTTTTTATCGCATTTGCGATAAACCTTGGAAATACCAAGGTTTATCTGCGATAAAAATTGCCGCAGCTCAGCGGTAAATTTTTGTCTCTAACCAAGCAATAGCGATAATTATCGCTATTGCTTGGTAATATGCCCCAGAGTTACTACAAACGTATGATGAGGTATTATTTTATGTTGATGACATCTATCTTACAGACGATGATTTGGACGTACACTTGGAAAGAGTGAACACCATAATACTCGGGTTCACTTCCGAAGGGTACAAATTCAATTTTAAGAAATCACAAATTTCCCACCTCAACGTCCTATTCTTGGGATCTGAACTTTCAAGTGAAGGCAAAAACCTGGCAGCAAACTTTCTAGAGAAATGTGCACTGCTCCAACCTCCAAAGACGCTGAAAAACTTACAGTCAATTCTAGGTTTCCTGAATTTTGGAAGAACTGACATTCTAAATTACGCAGAAAGGGTTAAACCACTCTACGAACTAATCAAACCTGATTTCAAACTAACTGATTGGACTCAAAAACACACAGAAATTTAGCGTCCAGTGCAATTAGATATGTTAGCAAAAATACAGTTACAAACATGCGACAACGTACGCAATCTTGTAATCCCAGGGAGATGCGGATTCACACACCTAACTTTTAATGAAGGTGAAAAGTTACCAATTGCATATAAATCAGACTTGCACACACAAGCTGAAATTAAATTCACTTCAACAGAAAAAATTCTGACAGCGGTACAAACTGCAGTAGCAAAAGAAAGAGGCCTCGCACAGGGAAAACACATAATGGTCGTTACGCCTGTACCTGCCTTTGAGGCAGTGACAAAAGCAAGCATTCCGAAAGCTAAAGCTTTACATACAAGATGGATACAATGGGTTAATTCTCTTGCTGCAACAGACGTTGAATACGTTTTTGACCCCTACTTGAAAACTCAAGAATTTCTACAATACGAACACGAATTTCCGCTGCCCGCTGAGATCTTGCCTCTAGAACATTACAGCTGTATAATTTATACAGACGGATCAGCACACCCTGCAATTGGGGGTAAACAAGCTTACAGTGCTGCGTGCGCGATTGCTAAAGGTCGCTGGCACGATGGTAAATTCCGACCCATGGTCACAAAAAATCACTAGGAGATTGTATAGCTCAGCGAGCTGAACTACAGGCATTCAAAATGGCGCATGAAAATACCGATCGCGAATTCCCCACACTAGTGTGCGATTTGTATTACTGCGTCCAATCTTACAATGAATACTTGCAGAACTGGGTTCAAAATGGGTTCAAAGACGCAAAAGGTCACACAATTAAGCATACATTCTTTGGGAACAAGTAGTTCTATTACAGAAAGAACTACAAAAGACTCACGTGATCCATATACTGAGTCATCAGGCAGGACAAGCTGGAAACTATTTTTAAATGACTATGAAATAAAAAGATTTGAAGTCTGACACCTGGCTCTGGATCCGTGTTTTGGGAGTCTTTCTTCTACTAATGAACTGTTTTCGATAAACTGATGATTATTACTTGAATTATTACATATTCTGTGAGGGTGCTTGATTGATGCCTGTTCTTTCTTTGATATCAGCGGGATGGCGTTCGCATTGAAGTCAATTCATTGGCTGATGAAGCCGCGAAGGCAGCTGTACAAAGGCTTCTATAGCGACAATCACTCGTTCAAAAACAGAAATAGACGGTGAAACAATGCTAGCTGTCATTTCCACTAGCAAAGGCAGCAGTGCAATGTTACCCCTAAACTATCCACTCGAATATTCATACATAGTTGATGCAAACTGCGTTCCTTTTGCTCGAATCCCTGGAGTGGGGGACAGAGTAATTCCAAGCAGGAAACACAGAGGTGCTCTGATACAAGAAGCCCATATGGGAGAGGGTCTGACACATCAACGGATCTCAAAATCTCTACTAGAACTAAAAGAGATGTACTGGTGGCCAGGGATAAATGCCCATATTTAGGAATTCTGAATCAATTGTGATGTCTGTTACAGAGATCATAGCTTTGAACGCCACCAGATACCTGACTACAGTGTAGCCAGCCCAGTCCAGACACCTTTGTTAGACAGCATTGGACTTTCTACACGCAGACGTCACTACCGACGAATGCGCTCCCACAACTATTAGGACAGATTCATTTGGATGTGGCCTCGAACTGTTATAAAAGATTTGCGAGTCTTTATCGGCACATTCGCAATCGGCACGCTACATTCTGACCAGGGTCCTGCGTTTAGCTCTCGAGCTTACAAGGAGGCCATGGCCAGTTTGGGCATTGCATTGCGGTACTCAAGTCCATTCCATCCTGAGGGGAATACGGTAGTGGAAAGAAAAAACCGAGACACAAAGCAATCAATAACAGCTAGGGTATTAGGCTCGGGTGATGGGTGGGTCAAACAACTAATAAGTGTCCAACGTAGTCTTAACAATCTGCCAAGAACTTCTCTGGGTGGAATCACTCCATACGAAATACTGTTTGGTACTAGAATGCTCATCCAGGGTCTTGATCATCGTACTTCAGTGGTGGAACAAAAACACTTTGATATCAAAGAACGTTTGGCTGTTTTACAGGACTTAAATGAAACAAGAAGAAGTCTGAGCAATACAACACAAAAGCCAACGACCACTGAAGAAAAACCACCTGTCCCAGCAAGACCTCTCTGGATTCCGAAGATTGGGGATCTAGTCAGGGAAAATATCGCGATCAAGAAGGAATTTGGGCCTTCTCAGAAAATCAGTACCTGTCTTAGCAATCCACGGAACAAGATCAGTGTTAATGCTGCCCCTTGCTGGAAGAAAGTAGAACAGAGTTGTGTCAATCGACCTGCTCAAACCACATCATGTGGCCGATAATAAGTAGTAGGCCCAGTGGACTCCAAAGATGTAGCAGACAGCCAAATCTTGCTACAATCGAAGAGGTTCAAACTGAGTGACTCATCACCTTTGATAAGCCTGCAGTGAGAAAAGAAGGACTATGCAACAAAGCCATGGAACTTGTGCCTCTTGAGACCCAAATAACAGTTCGTCAAGAAACACCTGTCTACAATGGTATAGCCTCTGACTATACTAATATGACAAAGGAAGAAACAGCTCCAGCGATTTCAAGTAATCCGGATGCAATTCCGACAATTGACAGAACTGCCTCTGGCTATTTTATCAACTTTGATACGTTTTCCGAGGATCCCAGTGAGCCTGAAACAACAACAGCAAATAAAACTTCCCAATAAAAATAACAGAACTCTTTCATAAACTTGAGAAGACATATCTGGTTTCACCATGGGTTGAATTTTGGATTGTGTTTGGTGTACTTTTTCTCCTACTTTGGCTCAACCTTTTTTTAAGTTTGGGAAAGCTGATAGATGGACAACATAGTAAAATGGACACAGCAAGTAAGAACATCAACTTGCTCCTGAAACCTCACAAATGTCATTGTGAACAGGGGGCGGAGCTAGCCGGCGTCTATGGCGGACGCATAAGAGCGGAGCTCCGTGCTAGCGCTGCCAAAGATCCGTTAATTATCCTTTTATAGCGGCGAACACCGTCTGCTTCCAGTGGGGGCTGACTCCCCTACCCCCTGTGGACCTCCGACGCGAATTTGGGTGAGGTACGGGCACGGGAGCCATCTGCAGCACCGCCGGTCGGAGGACGACGGACCAGGCCAAGATCCCCGGCCTCTCCTGGGACACGCAGCCGTGTTGCGTCACCCGACGTGCGGCCGTCTGGTATTAGCGCCCCGACGCTGATTGAGCCCCGTGGTCGGCAGCTCCCGCGGCCCCTCCTGCAGGCCGCAAACACAGCGGAGGGCCTCTGAAGAGCTCGCTGAACGCGCCGAAGCGCACAGTGGAATCCAGCGTGAGGAGACTTTGCAGGGTACTCACCGGTCGAGCCCACGTGGCGCTGGCGGAGCCCCACGCTAGCTCAAGCGCCTTGGCACACTGCCGGTAAGGACTCACTGGTCATCTGAAGTCGCGGCGTATGGCTTGGGGAGACAGAGGCTGCTTTGGGACCGAGGGCCCGAGACACGAGGGCTACAAGCAGAGGAGATCCAGGGGCGTCCTAGGGCTGACGGACCTTGTGTAGGGATTATCGTCGTCTGGCCATCTTGGCCTGTAGGCCCCACTGAGCACGCCAGGCTGTACGGAGAAGGAGGCCAGGCCAACGGACCCCCGGTACCGGCCTATGTACGGGGAGGGACCCCTCATCGCTCATTTGGGGGGCTATTGAACTCTTAGGCTTGTGGACACTGGCCTCCCCAGCCACTGGAATGATGGGCAAGGGGGACAAGACGCAGGCGAAACTCACATTTGACCAGCGGAGGCAGAAGGCGCCAGAAACTCCAGCCGCCCAGTCCCCGGGGGCTGCTGCTGACCCGAGCGCCGCACTGTGCGCAGAAATAAAAGGTATGCTTAATACAATGGAGAAAGGCCTGCAGGAGGGCATGTCAGCCATTGGCACCAAGATTGACGCCCTGGCGTATCGGATGGACCGGATGCCGGAGAGAGTGGACAAGCATGCGGAGCGGCTGGACATGGCAGAGCGCAGGTTGACGGAGGCGGAGGAGGCGCAGACTGAATGGGACGCTGACCGCAAGCAATTTGGGAGGCTGCTTCAGGTGATACAGGAGAAATCGGAAGACTTGGAGGCGCGCTCCAGGCGATCTAACATCCGCGTCACGGGTGTGGCGAAGTCGACCCAAACGGGTAAAATGGAACTATTTATCGAGAAACTTCTTAAGGCGTTATTGGGGGACGACACCTTTTCCCCCATGTTCATAGTGGAGCGCGCCCACCGCACCCTGGGACCAAGGCCTCCTCCAGGTGCGAATCCTAGGCCGATAATAGCGAAAATTCTCAACTACAGGGACAGAGATGCTGCCCTCCGTGCCGCTCGAGAGAAGGGGAAGCTGCAGTACGAGGGAATGAACATTTCGTTATACCCTGATTTCACCTCCAAGGTACAGGAGGAGAGGCGGCGATTCGTCCCCTACAAGCAGCAACTCAGAGACCTGGGGTTGGACTACGCCATGTTGTACCCGGTGCGGCTGCGCATCAACAGGCAGGGCCACTCGCACTTTTTCACCGATCCCCGAGAACTGCAAAAATCCCTGAAGCAATGGATGAAGGAGAACCGAGGAGACCCGACGGCGCCTGGAGAGGAACACACTGGCGAAGGGGACCTGGATGAGCAGGACTGAGGGAAGGAGGGGACTCAGAGGCACTTTCCGGAGATTCAGATACTCTGGCCACTGTGACAATCCCCACCTGACGGACTGGGAAGTGCCCACTCGGAGCGCACCACTGAGGCAGGCGGACTACTGTATCCGAGATTATGGGTGAGATCTGACAAGCTGCATTGGTTCTAATGGGGAGCTGCGATCACCATGCTACTGTGAAATTGGGCTGGGGCGGTATCGAGGGGGCCTGACACATGGAAGGAATACAGAGGTCGGGTGAGGGGGGGGGGGAGGGCGGGGAGGGCCCGTACAGGCCGGTAGGATACTGCACTTACTAAATTGTAAATTGTTGTGTCTTGTAAAGCGCACTGCTACCCGGAGGCCTCGTAGCGCTATAGACCGCTGGGGAACCCGTCCTGGCTTTCCCTGTGAGATAGTCCCTCCTGGGGGTCTCCAAGGTGAAACCAGGCATCCCCGGCGTTTGTGTGGGGCCGTTGTGGAGATGAGGCAAGCTAATGCCCAGAGTTGCCGAGTGTGCTCCCAGGTCGGAGTAGGCACCGATGCGAGAATTATCAGTCCGCTGATCCTGGTCCGCGACCCTGCCGCATCGGGAATCGAACCCTGGTCCCGGGCCGTTCTCTGCACTCGGGTCTGCCGCCTCTAACCAGTGAGCCACACCTCTCCACTATGTCATTGATGTGCTCTTTTAAGGACTTACTACTTACTACTCATTGCCGCACTAGTATATGGGAGCGCTGGCGAAGGAGCAGCTTATGGACATTGCACGTGAGGTCCGAACGGACGGTGGACGATAAAGAATCGTGTAGGCTACCTCTGCCCTAGTGCTTATAGTGCTTGCGGCTCTCATTGACCCTGGTTGGGGAAGTTTTGAATGGGATTGAAGGCGGGTGGGGGGGAGGGATGCAGGGTACTCGGTCACACCAGGTTCGGGTTGGTTGACTGTGGGAGGTGGGGGGAGATGGGAGTTATGGGTTCAGAAATGTTCGGGGGGGGGGGCCAAACTGTGCTCTGAAATGTTATGTACCTTGGAGGGCGTGGGCAGATGCTACGTACAGAGGGGGGTGGTGAATGTAAGGGCTTTGTCATTGATGTGCTCTTTTAAGGACAATGGTTGATGCATCACATGATGACTTACTGAGTGACACAGAGACCCTCAAGGCTGTCACATGGAACGTGAGGGGGTTAAATGACTACCGAAAACTCCGCAAGGTGCTGCAATACCTACTCCGACATCACATAGACCTGGCGCTACTGCAGGAAACTCACTTGCCCGACACCAGTAAGATGCTCACACATAGGGGGCTTCAGGGAAACGCCACTTACGCGGGCTTCACCACACACGCGAGGGGGGTTCTCACATGGGTCAACCCGAAATCCAAGCTATCTCTCACACTGTTGAAAGCGGACCCGGAAGGAAGGTTTGTGTTGAGCAGGTGCGTAGGCAAGGGCCACGACATAATAGTCATGAACGTATTTGGCCCGAACTATGATTCCCCTGACTTCTATGCGGCAGTGGCGGACCACTGTGCTGAGTGCCCCGCTGATAGAATGCTTTGGGGGGGAGACTTCAACTTCACATTTAGTGCAGAGCTAGATAGGTCGGCGGCCCCCCCCCCGGCGCCCGGCGGCGGCCGCGCTACAGATGCAGGCTGAAATGATGCGACTAGGACTGGTAGACGTTTGGAGAGATAGGCACAACGACAAGGGGGGATACACACACTACTCCGCGTATCATAACATCCATACCAGGATAGATTACTGGCTGTCCACACACACACTGCTCCCCATGATTAGGGGCTGCAGGGTGCTTCCCCGCACCCTGTCGGACCACTCCCCAGTATTGCTGGTACTGACTACTCCCAAGTAGAGGATCCCTCCGTTCACGTGGCGCTTCCCGCCTTATTCACTACTAGATGAGTTGTTTAGGGCTGACCTGGGGGAGGACATAGATACCTTCTTCGCCACTAACGTAGGCTCAGTGGACAGTTTTGGGACAGTCTGGGAGGCATTCAAAGTGTACGTCAGGGGGGTAGTCATGGCGAAACACTCCAGTGTCCTCAAAGCGATTAGAAACAGGCTTAAGAACCTTGAGGGGCAGATTGCAGACTGTGAACGCCGCCAGCTACTGGACTCGACGCCGCTCGGGGATGGGCCCTTGCAAGGCCTACTGAAAGAGTTCCACGAGGAGGCAGATAGAGAGGTCAGACATCTAGGGAAATATGCGACAGCGCGCACGTATGGAGAGGGAGAACGTCCTGGAGCACTGCTAGCTAGGATAATGAAGGGCACCAGGCGCAGACAGACAGTCCCGGAACTACAAACTCCAGGGGGGGCAAGGGTAACTACGGAGGACGACATTCTAGCGGAATTTCGGAGATTTTACGAGGACCTATACTCTACCAAGATCACAGGGGTGGAAGACCAAATTGACAACTATTTAGACTATATCAAAATGCCGTTCCTCGAGAACTGGCAGAGGGAATTCCTGATGTCCCCTATACTCCGTGAGGAAATATCGGACGCGCTAGACACCATGAGGTCCGAAAGTGCGCCCGGGATAGATGGACTGACGGTGGCATTCTATAAGGCGTACAAGGACAAGCTGTTGCCTTACCTCTCCACCCTCTTTGACGAGTTATGCGAGTGCTGAAGCCATCTTGGATTTTGATACCAAATGATTGTAGCTTCAGGCCCTCTTAACTTAGCCTTTGTCTGTAATCTCCATCTTGGATAGTTCAGACCCTTTCACAATCAGAGAAGTGCTGTCCTTGCATTTCTCTATGCCCAGACGAGATAAGTGACACACCGCTTGAAGTGACACACCGGTTGCACAATATAATTTTTAGCAAATAACAGATTTCGCAATATTACTCATCGCCTTGCTTATGTCGCAGTTTTGAATGGAAATATACTAGGCCATGACAGCTCGCATTTTGATTGACTGACCCCAATACTGCCCATTCAGATCACATGGTTAGCTACAGTATGTATGCATCAGATGTATCAGACCTTACAAGGAGATTTGTTGTTACAGTTCTGTGCCCATTGGCTGTGGGAATCATGGTGGACTGTGCTACGTATAATACTTCTATTGTCATGTGTCATATGGGTGGTCCTGTGGTTTGAGTCTATAAAGTATACCAAACACAATAAATCTTTGGACATTCTAGCTTCTATGCTGACTGTCACCGTGTTGCACGTTAAATTGTATTTGTTGTGGCCAATAAATGTACCATATTCTGAGCTGACAAATTCTGTGGTTGTGTCTGTCTTTCCTATCATTAATTATCCCTTGTATTTCAGACTCGCTTCCACATCTTGGTGGAGAATGCAGCCCCGGACTTCGTGGTGACATCGCTGGCCTCGGGCGGCTCGGCCGCGGGTTTCCTCTGGAGCCTGGAGTTTTGAGGTTCGATGACTTAGATTTTTCTCTGTGCATCTCTCTGCTTCGCTCCGTTGGATGCCGGTGGCCGGCCTGCTCGTGTGCGGCCTTGTTCCTCTTGATTTCTGGTTCCTGCTCTGTTCCTCTGATCTTTTTCTCAGCTCAGTTTTTGTGGTATTTCCTCTTGGCTCTGCCCTGTTTGTCTGGCTGGTCCCTGTGATATGTCGTGGATTGGGACGATGTTGGTGTGTTTTTATCTGCCTCTTTCTGGTGGCTGTTATTATTTATTTTCTGTTTTGCCACCGATCTGTTGATGACTGCGTCCCTGATGCTCTGGTTTGAGTTGTGATTCTTCCTCTGATTCCCTTCTCGGCCGGTTCTGGACCTAGGGGTCCCTTCGTGGCTCTGGGCTCCTTTGTGATTTGCTGTTTTTCTCCTTGCATCCTAGTATTTGGCTCCGGTCGCTGTCCGACCCCAGTGTGACGGTGTGCCTCACAAAGTTCCATGCACGCAGTGACTCCCAGACGCCTACTCGTGTTGGCTTGAGGTCCGAGGGAAGGCGTACTACTGCAGATTCCTGTCTTACCAGTGAGAGTCCAGTCTGGGGTTGGACAGCTGCCACTGATTGCCTGGAGCAGAGGTCAGTGGGTTTGACGGACTTCGTGTACTGGAGGTGAGTGTTTATTTGAGGTTTTTGTCCTCTGATTTTGGTTGAGCAGGGGGGCCTTCTCCTTTCATGGGTTTCCTGTGAGCTCCCATTGTGGGTTGTAGCAGTTTGCTCCCCGTGTTTCTGGTGGCGCCTGGCGTGGTTCCTCGGCCCTGCTGGATCTGGGGCCAGGTACGCAAGCGTGGTTCTGTTGTTGTTCTGATCGTGTTTCTGGTGCTCTGGTGGTCTGGGTCTCTTTCCCCCGGCCACTGCCGTTTGGTGTCTGTGCCTTGGGGTTGACCTCGGCACATACAGGGGGGTGTCCTGATTGCTCTATGCCTCATTTACATATGTATGAAGTGATATGTGCCTTGCTTAGCATTCTGGTGTAAGTACGCTTAGTGACTGACTTAATTGACTCGACTGACTCAACTGTGACTGTTCCTGACACTCCGATTTACCCAAATATGCTGGCTGGCTGCCATAGTACGAATAGCTTGACACTGTGTTAATCAGTTGTCTGCTCTGTTACTATCTAGTGGTGTAGACATTACTTATCCGGTACCCACACACACTGACCACACTCACCACACATGCACATTTTGCGGCGCTGCTGCGGTGACCCGAACTGTTACTTGTTTATCTGTTCTATCTGTTCATTTGTTCATTGTGAATATCTGGCGGCGAAAGAGAGTTCACCTTCTCTATTTCCTTGTATGGTCAACATATGCATGAAAATCTGCATGTGTTCTGTGTGTTTTTCAAACTCTCTCTGTCCAGCCGCCCTCTCCTCCCAGTTTATTGGGGCCAAGGAGAATTGCAAGGGGACGTGGAGTTACTGATCTTTTTCACCACCCTTTCCTGTCTCCTGTTCAGTCTATGGGACGCCAGAATCATAGCACCCGAAGACTTCATATACTTTTTTCATGACTCAGTGCTGTGGTGAACTGGTATCAGCTGCCTTGTATGAATACATGGCGAATGGCTTCCTTTGGCTTCCTCTGTGAATTGCCATAGCTGACAAGCTGGCTGAAAAGCACGTGCAACTGTTTGTGACCATCCTGTGTGTGTCAATGTCACCTATGTAACGCGCACCCTTTCCCATCATCTGTCTGGTACGATTGCATTTTGTTCATCGTGGTTGTAGATTACTGAGTAAAGACCCTGCGCTGCTCCCACTGTACATATCACGCACACCATACACACTTCCTGTTTATTATTTGTCATGGGAAATCCTTTGACTAACTATAGTTTGGACAGTTGCCAGCCAGCCCCACCGAAACAAATCACCTGCTTACATGGTGGCTTTACGCTTAGGACTGAGTTCCATTTTTGTTTATTAGAAAATGGCATTACTTGACAGAATAAAAAAATAAAAAAAAGACTGGACTTACAGTTACCATGTCAGGGGACGGAAAAGGAAAAATTGGGTGCCATTGCAAATGGAGCACCCGTATTGGCTAGCCAGAGTTCTGAGGGAACTCAGTAATGAGTGGGCTGACGAGCCCCTTTGGGACCTTGGTTGGAGGGGCTGGTGGAGGGTTGGTGATTTGCATCCCCTCCAGATATCTGTTCATAGGCAGCCAGTGGCGCTCCAACCAGACTGATAGGTCCGGGGACCCTGCTCAGTGGGAGCAGGGTCAGGAGGATTCGGTGATAATTCTTGAAAGTGGGCCCATGGGTGCAGGCGCAGTTTGAGCACACCCAGCGTCGCAAGGGGTTGTAACTGCAGATACTCCCCTGGTATTCTCTCTCTGATGATGTGATTTATATTTGGATTAGATTATACTGGCTGCACTGTCACCTCCTCGACTGAGTTCCGGCGAAGGCAAAACTTTGCATTTGTTCCTCGACTGAGTTCCGGCGAAGGCAAAACTTTGCATTTGTTCCTTGACCACGCAGTGACTCCCTGAAAATAGGCAGCACAAGACTACTGATGTTTCAGGGAGGGTGTAATTCTGCAATTCCCTGTCTTGCCTGCGACACTCGCTGGCTCCAGGGGTGGAAGGTGTAAGATGGTGTGAAAAGGAGGGGGTGAATGCCTGGTTTCACACAGGGAAGGAATATGTAATTTACTGTTTTCCTTTATTTGGATTAAGTTTCTTGAGTTTTGTGATTTTTGTTGTCAATACCAGTGTTCATCAATGGTCAAATTTGACTGTACAGCTACATTTTTGACTGATCTGACTTTGACAAAAGGACACCGATTTCTGTTGCTATTTTCATACAATAATATTTCTAGACTGCTCAAATAGACCCTTTCCAATATTTATCAAATCCGAGGACATTTATGGCTGCTTAGCACCTGGTTGTCATGTTAGACAGGGTGACACGTCTATTTTCGGTGCTCCCAGGCAGTGTCGACAGCCCCGTTATTTCAAAATAGACACATCCCTTCAGTTAGATTAAATATATGTGAGTGAGCACGCTTCTTTGGAAAGGATACATCTGCCCGTGCCAAACATATATGTTTGCACTCGCATTCTCTACCACAGGGGCACAACCCACCGAGCTATCTCATGGAGAACAGACCTTGTGCACAAACTCTTGAATGAGGAAGTTAACGAAATAGAACTTTAGACAGGATCTTTCAAATACTGCTTCTTTTGTAACAATGGGACAGGAAGCAGCCTGTCCTCCTTCCAAGTTCTGCGGAAAGAAAAATTAGCTGTTACAATGACACACAGAAAAATAAACGTTCAATACTGCTTCTTAATCGGCTAAGGTCCTGAGGCCCGCAGCCCCCTTTCTCCATGTTATAGTTTGGATATCGCAAATATTTTCATTCTCTGATTTCTTTCCAAGTGCCCACAACGCACCGCATTGACATTTGCTTTCTCCACATGTGGGGAAGGAAAATAAAGTGGCATTTGTACATGTATCATGGTACAGAGTAGATCTCATGTCCTTTACCAAGGCTTTCTGAAATTATGTGTAGAACAAAGGGTACTGAGAAATGGCCAGCATGGCCATCGATGATACGATGCATGGAAGGGTTAAAGAAAACTCTTTTGGACTGGCTTTGAAATAATGATCGTGACCTGGCCACAGATTCTGGGCATTGCGCCAAGACTAAACCACACACTACAACAGTTTTCTGTGAGTATGAACAGAACTGGTTTAAAAAAGAAATGTATTATTTGCAGCGGAGAATGGAAGGAAATGCAAATTCTTAAATGTATATTAATGGAATGACTTACAATTTATAGTTGTTTAGAGTTAATTTACAGGAGGCAACATTTTGCTTAAAGGTCAGGTTACTCAATTGATGGGAGGTAGCCCTGCATAGCATCACTTTCATGAGAACAGTCTATAGCAGAAATGTTAAAGACATGTAGAGCTGTTTCATTTTGGTAGATCATGTTCTTGCAGTGCATTGATAAGTATTGTCAGTATTTCAAGTACTAGTCTTTAATGTATGCATTTAAACATATTGAGGGGGGATGATTAAATTCCCAGGATTGAAATGGTCAGGATCACACAATTTGGTCGGGTAAGGTAAATGCCAATACACAAAAGCACAATGTTTTCATTCTTCTCTTGCTTGTGAAGATAATATACTTTTTAGGTTCTTTCCTTCATTCCCCTACAGAGTGTAATGCTAGAGGTTTTCACCCTCTCATATCTGGATAGAAAGATCCACTGGTGCAAATATGTTCTATTATTCTGACAATCTGGCCCACACATTGCACCACTACTGATTTCTCACAGAATTATTCTCACCTAGCAATGGGTCATGGACAGGGAGTGTTTGAAAAAAAAAAAAAAAAAAAAAAAAGTACTGCATATGTGCTAGCTACAGATAATTATGCAAATGTTTAGCGTGATTTAAGAGGCACACCTTTCCACGATGGAGAAATGGCTCTAATTCTGGTTCATGCTTCAGCAACAGCACCGACTCACTGAAAATTCTTAAACAGTGGGCACGGCTAGAAAAGTACGGGAAGGGGGCAAGATTATAAGGGTTGTACCTAATTGAATGGCGCAAGGAAAAGTACTATTTTATATATGCATCTAAAAGAATGAATATTAATGTTTTCATTTCTAGGTTCTTCAACGAAATATAACAAATTATATTGTAATGTGAATATGCTAAAATGCTTTTTTTAAAAGCAGTGCATTCGCAAGGGCCCACCAAGGATTCGGACACAGAGTTGTAATATTATGTTTATTAATTGATCTTTAGTAATGAATATATGCAAATACAGAAGGACAGTGTGCATTGAATAACTGTGCTTCATATTATGGTATTTCAAGGATACTGTATGCCCACATTTAATATGTCTTTTAATATACAGGTGCAGTCTAGGGGTGTGTGTGAATAGGTGTCTTATAACATAAACACTTGTCCCTTTTGTGCCATGTAATGCGGTGACAAATTATGGCAGCAATATCATTATATAAGATGTCTAAAATAGCATTTCTGATTATACCAGGGCTCCTTCCATAGTAGGGTTTGAATGCTAACTATTACCTTATGCTGCCACGTTCCACAGATCTACATACAGGGGCTGAAGGTAATGGTAAGGAAAAAGTTACAGGACGGAAATGCCGTTTGGAGTATGTGCAAAAAATGCTTGCACGTTTTAAGGGTTTTCACCAGCTCTTCGCTGAAAAATGTTCCCATACTGAGACATGTTGGATTTTACTCCTGAAAGAGACAGACATAATACTTCTTCTGAGGTTGGATACAAGTGGAGGTGTAGATTTTTGCATGAGCAGAACTACACCTGCATATTTGCTCATGCTTAAATGCAGTTCACAGATATTTTCTAGGAGTACTGATTCTTGGCCTACTTCTGCAAGACCTGGTGAATTAACAACAGTTGTATATCTGCACTTAATGAAAGAACGTGGGTGGATTTTATTTCATAACTGGGCATCTAATTTGGTCTGGCATTACAATAACATTCTGTGTTTATTAAAATATTGTCTCTCTCCTTGAGGGGATTCCTCACATCCTTAGGCAAACGAATACAACATGCAATGGTGTTAAGTGACCTCCTCCAAGCATTACTGAGACCATCCAAAGTGGTCATCATAGAATGTGCTGCACACACATCATCTAGAGAATATGTGTCAAAGGGCAATGCATTCATTGATAGAGAAGCAAAGAGGATAGCACTGACAGGCTGCCAGCTAGCAATGGTACAAATAGTGGGCAGCAACTGAGAGGTGGATGTTAGACATCCAGAAAAAAGTTGACATTGAGGAGATAGCCGAGTGAGCAAAAGGAGGGTGTGTGAAAACAGAGGAGGGATTATGGACTGGGCCCAATGGGAAAATCTGCCTGCCTTCATCAATACTTCCTTCAATGGCACGTCTCTTCCATGGCCCCTCACATGTGGGGAGAGACGGAATGATTAGACTGTTTTCACAATGCTGGTTTCATGGCAAGTTTTGTCACACAGCTGGGAGACTTTGCAGGCAGTGCACTATCTGTGCACAGTATAACACTGGAAAGGGTACCCGCACTGCACCTGGTCACTTCCCTCCACCCCAGGGACCGTTTGAAAGCCTACAAATGGATTTCATTGACATGCCACCCACCCATAAGTTCAGGCATGTCTTGGTCATTTTCTGTATGTTTAGTAAGTGGATGGAGGCATACCCCACAAAGAACTGTGATGCATCAACAGTCGCTAAATGTCTCCTGAAGGAACTTATGCTAAGATTTGGGATCCCAACACTTCTGGACTCAGACAATAGGCCTGCGTTCATTTCCCAGGTAATAGGGGGACTATGCAAGGGTCTGGGGGTCACATAGAAACTACAGTGAAGTGGAGAGGCAAATCCAGGGTCTTGAAGAATAAGATACGGAAAATCTGCGCTTCTACAGAACTGTCATGGGTGGATGGACTACCAATAGCTCTGCTAGCAATGAGAAGTACGCCTGACAGGATAACAAAACTAAGTGCACATGAAGTGTTGTTTGGCAGACCCATGAACATTGCGGGTCATATGTCCACTGCGCCTCTGCCAATAGTAGACGATTTGCTTTTGTGTTACTGTAAGAAACTAACAGAGACTTTACGTTATCTTCACCGCCAGGTCCTGCAGGCTCTTCCAGAAGCAGCAACTCCACCACCACATGACCTGCAGCCTGGGGACCGGATTTGGATAAAGGCCCATACCCGGCGGAACTGTCTTCAGCCCAGGTGGAAGGGTCCTTTCACCGTCATCTTGACCACCGCGACCGCAGTGAAGTGCGAGGGATTGACTTCGTGGATCCACAGTTCTCACACCAAGCGGGCAGCGGACCAGGATGACGGACGGCAAGCTCCGGCAGCATCACCAGCAGCACCTGAGGCGGACCATTGGTACCACCTCCAATCCACCAGGAAGGACCAGCCTGACCAGCACGACAGAGGATAAGGAAGAAGAGATCTCCTGCTGGCTGCAGGCCAACCCTCCAACAGACCGACCAATTCAACTATCTGCTGTGCCTGGCAGACACATCCTCCAGATGACATCATAGAGACACCTGTCTCCTTCAAGTGCCTATTGTCTGTTATGTACTGGTAACCTCTGTCAGACCCAGCAAAGGCACCAACGTGTTTGATTTCAAATGGTGCTGGTGTCTGTATCAAATATATTTTAATTAAGAACTGTGAGCACAACCCGGACTAGTGAAGCACCAGAGGAACATTGAACTGTGAAAATAGACTATATTCAGCTACATGACTACCATTGCATCTGGACCACCTTTGATCACAACAAGGAGTGGTAGATTGATGCAAATGACAATAGAGGTGCAAGAGTCAACCTTGGTGATAGTCATACGATTATTGTGGCCAGGAGTGGAGAAGAAGGGACAAATCCAGTTGATTGTACCAAAACCACCACTGATGAGCAAGATGACGGACTTGATATTGCAACAGCTTACATTTCCCACATTTTGCAGCCAAGCACCAACACAGGAACTGGCAAACACACGCCTTGACATCTTGGACAGTGTCATATCTGGCATACATCACATTGGCTGGGGGGCAATAATGGATGTTGTAACCACATTTTATTGATTGCTAATAAAATTGAGATATGCAGGTTGCATCACCTGCAGTACACAGGTGGATTACGATACGGGTGGTGGAAGAAAGGGTGTTATATATTGCAATAAGGTCAGCAGTGGCAACGTTGTCACCAGGAGTAGAGGTAACAACTGTTCAGAGAGTAGCAGTGCCAAATCCCCCAATATTGAGCGGGCTGCAGACACTTATACTGAATGACCTTTCCTTCCCAATAGTTGGCTTCCTACCATCAGCCCAGGAGCTAGCAACAGCACGAACTGAAGTTTTACAAAGTATTATATTTGCCATAGAAAACAGTGGGTTACATATTGTTACAGACGTCAATTGGGGCAAAAATAACGGCTTATTATTAATCCCATAAACGCTTTTAATATGCCTAGGCCAAGGACAAATGAGCGTAGATGGCCATATATTCTGGCAGCTGTATTATCACCAGTACCTGGGATAGTTCTGACAACCATGTTTATAATGTTTGCAGAGGAGTTTGACATCCCATTTCTTCATGGCAAAGTGGGTGATGAGAATAATACAGTTATACAACATGAGGAGCGAAACATAGTTGTGCCAGACCAGATTGTGTTGGGGAAGAAGGAGGTTACAGAAGAGAATGACAGAGAATTGTGGGAAGAATATGATAACAATAAATATGTTGAAATGCTGAAATTATATGTACAGATCATGAACATTTCAGGATGCTATGTTTGTACCCACCTACCAACAGATACACAACACAGCATGAGCTACATAGTACTACCAGTTTCCAAGTACATGGGTTGTATTCTGATGCATGAGTAACTCTCCACTGAACACAATATGTCAGTATTAGTTGCACCTCCCAACACTGGCCTTGCGGCAGCCCCAACACTGAATGTTTCCAATATAGAGAGTATCAGACAGGGTGCCAGAGAGCCTAAGAAGAAATGGGCACCATGCGGGAATATGCACCCTACAAGGTCAGACACGGAGATGCTTAGCACATTTGACTGGAGATGCAGAAACAGGGCTGAGGAAAATGACAATTAGCAGAGTAGTAACAAGGAAGGTAATATACCAAGGTTTAGAGAAGAATAAGTTGCCGATCCCCCTAGCGCCAAGAAACCGCAAGGTGTACGCTGCGCTCTAGAAATATTTTAAATTAAAATTAAATTAGAGAAGAATAACTGTCCCAAGCCCCATCCTGCATCCTATATGATGAAGGGATACAGCGGGACAGAATACCTAAATTACCTTCAGACATAGCTACAGCACATAACTGCTCAACACAGTAGTCATGCATACCCTACCCCTGTGTGTTACAGGAATTACTGCACGGAAAACAAGGACTGTTGGCATGTAAGGACAGGATAAGCAAGATGAGGAGAATAATGGGACCTAGGAAAGTGGACAAAATATTTATGGGCAAAAGTAACTGCACACACGTCACAAGGCTGTCGCCCATCAAGGACAGCAATACTGGGTCCTCACCTGGACTGGTGGGTTACAAGGGACAATTCTTTGTCTACGGACCATGGGCATACTTTTACCTGCCTCCAGGTTGGTACGGCCGTTGTTACCTTGCATCAATAATACCACGTATGGTCCACTTCTCAGACATGGCACAGGTCAAAAGTGCCGTTCTTATATACCTGACAACAGCAGGAACATAGATAGGGCAATCCATAACATAAAGGATGTTAGGGATGAGGAAGAGGGCTCATGGATCATAAAGGCTGTTATCATAATAGCGGCTGTGTTATTGACACTCTGCATTATGATACAGGTCTGCCCAGTCTGCTGCACATCCCTTGTCTCCTACTGCTTACGCTCTATGCACCGTGGCCATGAGCACAGCCATGAGCCAGAGCAACAGGCAGTGGCGGAGGTACCTGCCATGGATATGATTATATTGGCACGCAGGGTATATTGATTTGGTATCAGATTTGGGAATGCTGAAGCCATCTTGGATTTTGATACCAAATGATTGTAGCTTCAGGCCCTCTTAACTTAGCCTTTGTCTGTAATCTCCATCTTGGATAGTTCAGACCCTTTCACAATCAGAGAAGTGCTGTCCTTGCATTTCTCTATGCCCAGACGAGATAAGTGACACACCGCTTGAAGTGACACACCGGTTGCACAATATAATTTTTAGCAAATAACAGATTTCGCAATATTACTCATCGCCTTGCTTATGTCGCAGTTTTGAATGGAAATATACTAGGCCATGACAGCTCGCAT
This sequence comes from Lissotriton vulgaris, assembly GCF_964263255.1. NCBI lineage: Eukaryota > Metazoa > Chordata > Amphibia > Caudata > Salamandridae > Lissotriton > Lissotriton vulgaris. The sequence continues at coordinate 113,405,136 of NC_141689.1, forward strand.
TTTGATTGACTGACCCCAATACTGCCCATTCAGATCACATGGTTCGCTACAGTATGTATGCATCAGATGTATCAGACCTTACAAGGAGATTTCTTGTTACAGTTCTGTGTCCATTGGCTGTGGGAATCATGGTGGACTGTGCTACGTATAATACTTCTATTGTCATGTGTCATATGGGTGGTCCTGTGGTTTGAGTCTATAAAGTATACCAAACACAATAAATCTTTGGACATTCTAGCTTCTATGCTGACTGTCACCGTGTTGCACGTTAAATTGTATTTGTTGTGGCCAATAAATGTACCATATTCTGAGCTGACAAATTCTGTGGTTGTGTCTGTCTTTCCTATCATTAATTATCCCTTGTATTTCAGACTCGCTTCCACTCGCTGGCAGAGGGAATTCCTGATGTCCCAGCCGCCAGCTACTGGACTCGACGCCGCTCGGGGATGGGCCCTTGCAAGGCCTACTGAAAGAGTCTACAGCCGCGCTACAGATGCAGGCTGAAATGATGCGACTAGGACTGGTAGACGTTTGGAGAGATAGGCACAACGACAAGGGGGGATACACACAGTACTCCGCGTATCATAACATCCATACCAGGATAGATTACTGGCTGTCCACACACACACTGCTCCCCATGATTAGGGGCTGCAGGGTGCTTCTCCGCACCCTGTCGGACCACTCCCCAGTATTGCTGGTACTGACTACTCCCAAGTAGAGGATCCCTCCGTTCACGTGGCGCTTCCCGCCTTATTCACTACTAGATGAGTTGTTTAGGGCTGACCTGGGGGAGGACATAGATACCTTCTTCGCCACTAACGTAGGCTCAGTGGACAGTTTTGGGACAGTCTGGGAGGCATTCAAAGTGTACGTCAGGGGGGTAGTCATTGCGAAACACTCCAGTGTCCTCAAAGCGATTAGAAACAGGCTTAAGAACCTTGAGGGGCAGATTGCAGACTGCGAACGCCGCCAGCTACTGGACTCGACGCCGCTCGGGGATGGGCCCTTGCAAGGCCTACTGAAAGAGTTCCACGAGGAGGCAGATAGAGAGGTCAGACATCTAGGGAAATATGCGACAGCGCGCACGTATGGAGAGGGAGAACGTCCTGGAGCACTGCTAGCTAGGATAATGAAGGGCACCAGGCGCAGACAGACAGTCCCGGAACTACAAACTCCAGGGGGGGCAAGGGTAACTACGGAGGACGACATTCTAGCGGAATTTCGGAGATTTTACGAGGACCTATACTCTACCAAGATCACAGGGGTGGAAGACCAAATTGACAACTATTTAGACTATATCAAAATGCCGTTCCTCGAGAACTGGCAGAGGGAATTCCTGATGTCCCCTATACTCCGTGAGGAAATATCGGACGCGCTAGACACCATGAGGTCCGAAAGTGCGCCCGGGATAGATGGACTGACGGTGGCATTCTATAAGGCGTACAAGGACAAGCTGTTGCCTTACCTCTCCACCCTCTTTGACGAGTTATGCGAGTACGGCGCTATGCCGCCCTCGATGAGAGAGGCGCTCATCGTCACGATATTGAAGCCAGGCAAGCCTCCTGATCTTCCAGGTTCATACCGCCCTCTTTCCCTTCTAAATGTAGACGCTAAGCTTTATGCGAAGGTCCTGGCGACCAGACTGGCACTGGTGGCCCCGGAGCTAGTAGCCCCGGAGCAGGCAGTGTTTATCCCAGCTAGGAACCTCACTTACAACATCCGCACTGTCATGGGGGCCATGCAGCACACGAGGCATGATACTAAAGCCATGGCGGTCTTCCTCGACATGGAGAAGGCCTTTGACTCCGTGGAGTGACCCTTCATGCGTAAAGTGCTGAAACGGCTGGGGCTGGGGGAGCTCTTCCTCCAACTCCTGGGCGCACTTTACCATATGCCCACGGCGAGGATCAGGCTGGGGGACGCAGTCTCGAAGCCGATCACCATTAGCAGAGGCACGAGGCAGGGGTGCCCCCTCTCCCCGCTACTATACGCACTGGTGGCGGAGCCACTGGCGTGCGCGATTCGGGAATACCACTCCCATGAAGCCATCAGCTACCCTACTTACAAGATTGACACTCTGTTGTACGTCAGAGACCCGGCCAATAATCTGTCTTCGGTCTTGAGGGAAGTGGTTAGATTTGGCGCACTCTCGGGACTAAAGGTCAACTGGTCAAAATCAGTGGCCTTCCCGCTGACCCCAATCACCGAACCTTTCGAGATGGACTACCCGCTCCAAAGGTCCACAGAACCGGTAAGGTATTTGGGCATCATGCTCCACACAGATCCTGACATTATGATGAGGGAGAACTACGGGGTTGCCTACAGTAAACTCGTAGACGACGTGGAGCTTTGGATTAAGCTTCCGCTGTCGCTGATGGGTAGAATAGCTATGATGAAAATGGTCATTCTCCCGAGGTTTCTGTTTCTCTTCAATAACCTCCCGATGGTCCTCTCGAAAGCTTTCTTTGCGACCATGAACAAACTACTGGTGAGACTGGCGTGGGCTGGAAAGCAACCTAGAGTGCAATGGAAGGTACTACAATTGCCATACGAGCAAGGAGGTCTGGCTGCTCCAGACCTGGAGCGCTATTACAGGATTGCGCAGGCCTCCCATCTCCACACCTGGATTCATGGCGACCAGGACGTCCCGCATGTGATCCTGGAGCGGCTGTTCGCGGACCCCACCCCACTTCCAGCGACCATCTGCGGTCCCAAGGACCGCAGAGTGGGCGTGCTGGACTCCCTCCTGTCCACTAACCATGCCTGGCATTCTATATTGCAGCAGCAGGACAAAGTGCTGATGTACGCACCCAACATGCCGATACAGTGGGCGCTATGGCTCCCAACATTGACGGAACCCGGTGTCTACAAGGCCCTCAACGAACTAGGCGCACGCACCATGGGGGACCTCTTTGTGCAAGGGAAGGTGAAGACGTGGGAACAGCTCGCGCACGGGGGGGAGCGTACCTCCATGCTCCAACGCTTCCAGTATCATAGGGTGAGAAGTGCGCTGCTGGATCAGTTGGGCCCCGACTTGGAAGAACCTCCTGAAGTCCCGGAACTGGTATACGTCATAGATACTGAGAACCCGAAGAAGCTGATTTCTAGGCTTTATAAGATAGGTCATGAGCACACGGCACTACACTACACTAGGGCGCGCTTAGCCTGGCAGACTGACCCAAATTGGAGACGGCATGTGGGAGTACTGCTGCGCGGCCTCCAGGCGCATTTCCCTGAACGGGCGGCACCGCTTGATCCACTTTAAATTCTTGCAACGGGTGTACCACACGCCGGAACGATTGCACAGGTACGGCCTACGGGACACGCCACGCTGTGAGAGATGTCATGCCCAAGTGGCGGACTTCCTGCATTTAGCCTGGTGGTGCCCGGGAGTTCAGAAGTTCTGGGCCTGCGTATTTGCAGAAATTAGCAATATAGTGGAGCTGGACTTGATACTTGACCCGGCCCTCGCTCTGATGGGATACACAAAGGAGATACCCGTCTCGGTGAGGAAACTGGTGAGCATGGGCATGCTCCTTGCAAAACGGGTAGTGGCACTATGCTGGATGAGGGGCCCCCTTCCTACACTGAAGAGGTGGACTGGCGACATGAAGTACTGCAACACTCAAGCGGACGCATACAGCGAGCTCCTCCCGCCCGAAGTCGACCCAAGAACTTCTGGGGGCTATATCAGACTTACCTAACGTCCAGAATGGACAAGGATGTATCTGTGGAGGGGGAGGGGGAAGACCAAGAGAGTGACCCGCACATGGAGCCTGGATAACTCCGTCAGGGCTCTTCCCTACACTATAGTATGTCACTGGGCGGGAGAAGCCACCACACCCCTAACTGTGTGAGACAATAGGAGACACCCTCTAGATTGCTGGAAGGTTGCATGCGGCACGAGCCAAAACACGTCACCGGGACGCACACTAACAAACACGAGGAGCACAAACAGGGGAACGGTTGTGGGGTGGGGGGGTTCATGGGTTGGGGTAATGGTTGGGAGAAAATGATAAAAATGTACAGTTTTGTTCATATATACACAGTGCACACCGCAACACAGATAGGATTAACAGGCGGGGGTAGTCCTGCTTGGTTCGCACTACTGCTGAGACCTAAACTTGATCTATATGTCCTTCTGCTTGCTACACGTAAGTGTCATGATTGTGGCGAGGCAGCCCACTGCCGGCCCGAGATGGGTTGTAGGCGAATGGCTCTTCGTACATTGTAATGTGCTGTTATTTTTGCATGATAAACACAATAAAAATGTCATTGTGAACAAACAGACCTGTCATCAGTGAACATCACAGCCGTTCCTATACCTGGTGGTATAGCGTGGGACACAACTGATTATGAGATCTATGTCCCGGTGGAGTTGTTGAAGATTCCACACTAATTTAAGGTTTCTTTGAGTGATTTTGTTTCACCTAGCACATTCTCTGATGATTGGGACTTTGAGACTGTTAATAACATGATGACAGATTTAGAAATGTCAGCTAAATTCACAAAACTTGAATACTTAGAAGGTTCATCAGATTATGAACAAATGTATTGTTTTAATCATTATGGTCATCGTTATTTGCATACATCTGTAAACCCTAGAAATGTTTTAACTTATAATCAATGGGAACATTGTCCAACGCCGCCAAAGGGTAGCTCGAAAACACTTTATGCAAAGTTTCCATACTTTTCAGGCTTCAATGTAACAAATCCGGAATCTTTTTACTTTAAAAATGTTAATAAGACAGGAATGAAAAGTATGTTGACCAATACTAAGCAAATTTATTCTACTGCTTTTTTATGCTCAGATGTCTACATTAGGCATTAACTTTTGGAAAGACAACATTGAGACAAAAACTGTCTTGGGCACAAAAGACTGGCAAGTGCAAGGTTTAGAAGCCTTGTTTAGTGCCTGCATCATCCCAGAACAAATTATGTTTTTAAATGACACTATTCAACAGACATCTTATCTTGGCCTAGCTAAGATAAAATATTTAAACAAAACATCCATACCTAGATCCACAACTGACAGTATTAGAACTACAGATGAGGAGGTAGACGTAATCTATATTTTACAAAAGAACAGAACTAATCCTGATTGGAAAAAATGGTTAATCTGGCCAACAGACACGAATAACTGTCAAGATAGGTTCCTGAAAAAGACACAAGGGTTCACAGTAACCAGGCCAGATCCAAGATATACCCAGAGACAACATCCAGGGATAATAACAACGTACAGTGTACGAAAAGTATGCCTTGAGTGGCTACAGAAATCCACACTTCCAGAAATTAAACAACACTTAACTTTACTTAAAGATGGCGTTGATTTGAGAGATTTCTTACTAGGACCTCATAAACGTTTCATATACGCCGGTATATACGCTGCTTATAATGAATTTTTGAAAGTCACGCAAATAGAAACTACAGAAAGAATACGAGAAATTGATTGTATTCATTTAGACAAAGCTCTCTCTGTAGTGGACAATGGGTTAACGACTCTGTCCTCCAGAATGTATTCTTTGAACCGCATAGTATCCTCTGCCGTAAACATAATGGAACAAGACTTGCTAATGTTACAACATGGCCAGTCTCAATTACGTTCTATAATGCTGCTAGGCTGGAAGTTACAAAACCTTCGTTCAGGCTACTTGCCTTGGCGTCTAATCAACACCACATCATTGTTTTCTGCATTTAACCTTATAGATAAACAAATCTCTTTGGCACAGAGGGGAGCGGACTATACGTTGCTGAGCATTGAAAAACTGGAAAGATAACCATTAACCGTTTCTCAGCAAACAGACATTGAATGGATAATACATGGCACCATCACAATACCAGTGACGATTTTCCAGTTTCAATGGGGCCAGATGTAGGTCGGTCGGTAACGGCCGAAAATCGGTATTTTCGGCCGTTACCGACCGGTATACATGATTTGGCATGTAGGGGCACAATTTTACAGAATCGGTAACTTTACCGATTCGGTAAAGTTACCGATTCTGTAAAATACCGAATCGGTATTTTTACCGATTCGGTAAATGTCAGATGTAGGTGGGACTCTTCTGAGTCCCAAAGGCCCTACAAAATCGGTATTTTACCACACAATCCTATTGTGTGGTAAAATACCGATTTCAGGTGTGCATGCACATGTGTGCATGCACACCTAGCTATGTGACGGACAGACATGCCCTTAGGGCATGTCTGTGTGCCACATGGCGCACATGCCTATTTGTGGGGTGCCAGAGGGTGTCAAAGTGACACCCCCTGCACCCTTGCAAAATTCGGTATTTACCGATTCTGTAAATACAGAATCGGTATATCCCATTGATTCCTATGGGCTTTGAAGCCCATAGGAATCAATGGGAAATACCGATTCTGTATTTACAGAATCGGTAAATACCAAATGTTACAGAATCGGTATTTGCACATCTGGAAATACCTACATGTCCACCACATTGATTTACCGAATCGGTAAAATTCGGCAATTAAAAATCGGTAAATCAATATTACCTACATCGGCCCCAATATTGCTTAAAACACATACCAGCAGCCCTGTATGAAAGGTTGGGTAAAGAATACATTAAGTCAACCTGGGATTTACCATACACACACACATGTTGGAGTGGGGGAAAGTAGATATTTCTTAGTGGTATCAATTGCAAACATTCACTAAGCGGTACACTTTTGTGTCAAGGTATTAGTTTACACGGAGCCTGCAAAGAGTTCTTCAAATAACCTTTCTTGCCACCTGCAGGGTTCCCCGGCAGCAGTGATAGATCCAGTTTTTAGGCAGCTATCCAATGGTAGCTACATATTGTTGAATGATCACAGCTGTTGTGGAATGATGCCAGGAAAATCCTATTTAGTTAGTGTGTCAGCCAGGGTCACTTGTTGTATGCAAGTATTGTTTCCTAAAAGTAAGACAGACGGGGATTCGCCGCTATGGCATTCACTGAACATCTCTTCTATTCGAATTGATATTTTAAGTAGACTAAAAGCCCTTCTTTTACAAAAAACTGTGCCACTGACCTCGACCAAAGAAACGTATGATCTGCAAGTTCTAGGTCCTATGCGGAGATACATGCCCTATTATCAACAAACTGCCCAATACTTTTCCCAGAAATATTAGGTCATATCTTAAACATGTCTGATACCAGTGGTATTGTAAATGTATTTAAGGTAGTTTTTTCGGGACTGTTAGCACCCTTTGAAGCAGTCCTAGGCATTTTTCCAAATTTTGTGCACTCTGTGTTCGGTGGCCTGCCTCCCATCTTGGGACTCGTAGCAGGGATACTATTTTTATTACTTCTGCTCCTATATGGAAAGTCCAGTCACCAGCGATACCCAGATTACCATGGAAAATGCTCTTCTGGTGATGCAGTGACCGAATAACACAGATTCTTGGCTTGGCTCGTTTAAGAGATCTGAATACCACATGGTTCCTTTAGTTCAGACCAATCTGGCAAGATTGCATCTTACCTGTTCTACGATGCCTACTTTGTGGAGAGGAATGCGTGTTAGCCGTTTGTTTGACACTTCTATCAGCACTGCCAATGGATGGTGACGCTTTGCTAGGTCCGGTAGTGGCTCATGCATTGTGTTGTCTCCAGCGGCTACCAATCCTGATGACGGCATTCATTGAGGTCTCACAGACGCAAGCTACTGCCAGTGAGATTCATGGACCAACCGGCACACTCGTACCATATACTGTGAACGTTGCTAATGCGGTTGACGCTGACGGTGATGATTCTCATCTGTGTACAATTGATCTACTTAATGAAGTGGTTCAGCTTTCACCTACTGTGGTAGACGATTTCTTTGCCAGCTTAGACGATTTGTTGTTTTCTCCTGACACCGAGATTAACTTTTGAAATTAGCACACAGCTCTGAATTCGACCTTCATTTTTCAACAACAAAGCTTCTAACTTTGGTACTCTATTTTTCTAGTATTTTGATTTTACTTTTTTTCAGAAAAATTGAAACTTTTTTTTTGGGGCGCTAATTAATCTGCTTAAAGTAGAACTATTCTTAGAGAACAAGAAATTCTTTTGAACACTTCCTAGAGACAATATTTGGCCTTGTCCTTAAAAACAATAACAATTTATATATTCTGATATGGAATGGTCTCAACCTGTCTGTAAAACTTAGAGCCATTTAATTAATGTCCATTTAATAATTAATTCAGATAGCATTAAATGTTGTTACATATGCTGTGAATGTCAACTATTGCCTTTAAAACTGCGTGCAGTACCAATACTCATTTTTTGTGTACAACCATTGTCAGATACATTTATGTATTTTTGAGTGGGATTGTAAACACATGCTTTAGTTATGTTTTAGATGCTTATACTTTAGTAATGACGAACTTAATAAGTTGAGTGGGTGTTGTATAGCATTTTAGGACCCCAGTGTAATTTTCTCGATTCATGCCCTTATATAGGTATCATTCACCATATCCTTATATAGGCATTGAAATCATAACCATATTTAGACATAGCTAATGCAGTCCAAATACGGCATGCATACTTCCACTAGTTCCGAAAATCCACAACGATTTCTTGGAAAACTCGCCTTCAGCAGTCAGGGACTTCCCCGTGCTTGAATATTGATTTATCCAAGAACTCTTGGAGTTTTCAAAGAGCTAAGACCCTTTGATGACGTTATTATGTCCAACCTTACGTCAAACTCGGCACCTTCAAGGTATAAATATGCCCACTTGCCCAAGCAAGCACACAGTGGTTTGGAGCAGTTCGACTATCTACTTGCCCGATGCAGCTCGTTACAGCAAGTGCCGAAGGAAGCCGAGCCTCCAGCAGATACACTCAGAGAGACGCTGTCATTTCTCCTGCTGAGAAATCCAGCTCCAGTGTTTCCAAGCTCCCCTTGCGTGGTGTTGGAAAATCGAGTCCTGAGAGAGAGATACCAGACCTCCTTCATTCTAAACCAAGGTACGGAGCTGATTAGACCCTAAGAGAAATCTTGGATAGATTCTTGGCAAAAGAATACTAAAACTAAGCTACACCTCACTTACTTCTTCCCTCGTACTAGACCTAGGTTAGGTACATCAGGTTTGTCGTATTTTAGAAGCACCAGTTGAGTACTTTTTAGTATTTATGTGTGTTACTTTATATGGCTTAGAAAGCATACCATGCTTTTACCGTATTATTTTATAATACTATTCTTACTGTACGCATTGTACTTTGCAACCAGTATTACGATTGTAGCAGTTCATTTCTTCTGCATGAGAAAGAAGACTGTTCCATAAATACTTTTATTAAAAACACCTGTCTCTCTATTTCTCTGCACCTCTGGTGAAATGAAGCATGCACGATTGACTGAGTGAAATAACTATCTATTGTTTCTGCGACTCTAGAGATATGTTTCTTATTCTTGGGAAACAAAGTTGTCATGTTTATGCGGTTGTCAGAAACTAATCCCTTCTTGTTTATTCAAGAAAGTTTCTAGTGATCTCTGAGCTAGCTGGCACTCACAATTAAGTCTAATATGTTCGATAGAGACCTAGTCGACCTCAGTCCTAAGTCTAATCTATAGGATATATTATTCCAATGCGCAGAGCCTATTGGGAATATAGGAACTACACTACAGTTTGGGCTGTGACGCTGCTCACTTGTTGCCTGCAATTGCACATGAAGGGGCAGATTTACAAGTTCTGGCGCATTTCTGCAAATGAGCAGGGATGCATGAGAAAAGATGCGACACACAATCATTTACAATGCGGCGCACCGTGGCACAAGGATAGGGCGATGTGTGTCGCATCCTGTGGCGTAAGGGTGACGCATGGCTGGAGTCGTGTCGTAGTACGTAACCTCTGTTGAAATGCATTGGGCAGAAACCATTTACACAACGCAAGTGTGGGAGAAATCATTTCGCAAGTGGGTGAACATTCACATGGAAACAAAGCTATGATGGAATGTAAAATATTTTTTGATTCAGGGGCGCGGGAGATGTTGTGTGGCTACTAACATGCCCAGAATAGTTCCTATACTGTACCCTTGTTTCTGGACCTCTACATAAACCAGAGGTCTGTAGTTGTGCCTTGACTGGCCCCAGTATTTCCATAAGGCAGAATACAGCTGATGCTTCAGGCCACAACCAGACCGTGGCTCCAAATCAAATGAATAGGATAGTAATTGGCATTGTAAAATTAGTGTCGGAGGAGCGCTCCAAGGGCAAAATGTTATTTTACCTGCAGAGTTAATAATCCTGCCACCGTTGCTGGCTCTTTTGTGCTTCTGCAATGGATGGCAACTTCAGGCTGGTTGCATCCATCAAGTATTACTTGATGTTGTCGAGTCTGCTGGCATGTAGCTGGTATTATATTAGTCTTAAAAGAGAAACCGCAACGTGATACTTGTGAATGTGGGAAGATGACCCTTCCTGTCATTAAAGTTAGCCAGAGGACAATTATTCAACTTCTCTTGTTGGTTTTAACCAACTTTTTTATGTCTGTAACTACTGTAATATTTTATCATCATTTTAAAATACCATTTTACTCGCCTGCTTCTTTTCTCGCGCCTCAAGTCTGAACCTCCATTGTAACTTTACGGCAGGAACCATATGCAATGCGGTTGATGCTGCTTCCACTTACACTATGACAAAAGTAGTGTGGAAATAATGTATCGGGTGCAGTTGTGAACCTGGGGTCCTTCACAGGGGGTCCACTATTTCACATTCATATTTTGTTCCCCCCCCCCAATTAAATGTGAGTAGGCTACTATACATTTCAAAGTATTTTACATTCTGCCTGAGTCAGTCAGCCTTCAGCTGCGGGCCAGCTACAGTATCGAGCACCCGCAGCTAAGGAGGGTCCTGTGTATAACATACGTGCCTCAGGAGGTGGAGCTTAACAATATTGACACCGTAGTACTCGTTGTCAGTAGCCAGCACACTGGGCCCAAGTGCACGTGTCGCAGACGCCAACTGGATGATAGTGAGGCAGCTGAGTGAAGCCGATGTAAACTGCACTGATCTCAAGGTCACTGTTGAAGCCCACCACAGAGCAGAATAAAAAGGTTCCTTACCACTGAAGTGCTACCATGCACAATCAAGCCGATGAGGGGGACACTGTGTGACGTAGATTAACCAGGACACTCCGGGAGTACTGCACTGACACACGAGCTGTAGATGCTTCTAATGCTGGCCCACAGGGCCCTGTTCTTCAAATATGGCCTACTGGGGATCCAGGACCAGCTGTCAGTATCTCTCCTGATGTCACATGTCTCACTCGCTGTAGTGCTGGCAAAGTCTCCAGCAAGGTGTCCGACTCCCCGCAGCCGCGGGTGGGCATTTACTCACTGCGCTGGTTAGTTGTTGGGCAGGGCCTATCGGGACCACCATGAGCTTCACAGGAAGGCGGAGATGGCCACCCAAGCCGCCAGGCTGCGCACCATGCCGCCTGCCCGCAGTCCCGCCGGCGATTCACTGGAGCTGCAGACACCACACGCCGGGGTGTACAGGCACATGACGGTGTTGTTGGGACAGGGGCTGCAAGCAAGGGAGGCCGCTCAGCTAAGATTCCACAGCCCAGCGTGAGTGTGATCCGGGCCTTGCACCACGGGTACACTCGCTGCACACAGTCTTCTTGCCAGCCAGGTCACAGGGCCTCCTCCGGGACCTGGTAGTTCCGTGCAGGGGTTCCTTACGGGCTCTCCACTGGTTGAGAACAGCACCAGGGCCACCGCCTCTCCGGAGGGTTTCTGCTCTTGCTGGGGGTAGTGGGGCATATTACCAACAACTAGCGATGATTATCGCTATGTTGGTTTAGCGGCAATATTAATATCGCCGAGCTTCGCCGATTTTTATCGCTTCGAAGCCTTGCTATTATCAAGGTTTATCTCCTAAGCGATAAAAATCGTCCGAAATGCATGAATATCGCTGTAAAGTCAGCGATATTCATGCATTACCGAGCAAATGCTCTTAGCCATGTTATCCACCTACTATTGGATGTGTGTGTGTATTTGAGCTTGTAAAGCGCACTGCTACTCATAGGTTTCCTGGAGCTGTATAACGCTGGGGAACCCATCCTGGCTTTCCCTGTGAGATGGTCCCTACTGGGCACCCCCAAGGTGAAGCCAGGCATCCCCGGCGTTGATGGGGCCGTTTGTGGAGATTAAGCAAGCTATTGCCCAGAGTTGCTGAGTGGGACCCATGGTTAGAGTGACACCGAAGGCGAGATTTATCGAGCCCACTGACATTGGCCCAACACCCTGCCTCGTCGGGAATTGAACCCTGGTCCCGGGCCGACCTCTGCTTCTGGGTCTGCCGCCTCTAACCAGTGAGCCACACTACTCCACATGGATAACATGGCTAAGAACAGCTCTGGGCAGGCGGTAGCTTTTGGAGATAATCGCGCTTAGCGCGATTATTTCCAAAAGTTGGTAATAGGAGATAGAGATGTTAGCGACTGTTTCCAGTCGTTAACTTCTTGGCAGGCCCACTTTGCATGTCGTTAGCGATAATTATCGGTGACATGCAAAGTGGGCACCTAAATGCCCGCTATCTCCTACTGGCTATCGCTAACTGGTGTTAGCGACATCTAGGTAACAGGGCGATACAATTATCGCCGCTTTAGCGGGAAAAATTCCCGCTAAAGCGGCGATAATGCCCTTGGTAATATGCCCCAGTGTATGTTATTTCGGGGAAAAAATGCGATGTCAAAGCATGCGGGGTGTTTGTTGCACATTCACAAAGACAAAGACACCCCACAGAATGCATATGTTGTGAACACAGCCAGTCAATCCTACACTATATCACTTCATCTGAGCCTGGTCTGCAGGTTCTCGATAGCTGGGCACCTGACAGTTGGCAGGAGCTGCGCAGCAATGCACCACCCGGCACCGTACCACAGTGCACCTGAGGCAGGCTGCACCACCCGGCACCGTGCCACAATGCACCAGAGGCAGGCTGCACCACCCGGCACCAAGCCACAATGCACACCAGAGACAGGCTGCACCACCCGGCAGCGCGCCACAATGCACACCAGAGACAGGCTGCACCACCCGGCAGCGCACCACAATGCACACCAGAGGCAGGCTGCACCACCCGGCACTGTGCCACAATGCACACCAGAGGCAGGCTGCACCACCCGGCACCGTGCCACAATGCACACCAGAGGCAGGCTGCACCACCCGGCACCATGCCACAATGCACACCAGAGACAGGCTGCACCACCCGGCAGCACGCCACAATGCACACCAGAGACAGGCTGCACCACCCGGCAGCGCGCCACAATGCACCAGAGGCAGGCTGCACCACCCGGCACCAAGCCACAATGCACACCAGAGACAGGCTGCACCACCCGGCACCGTGCCACAATGCACACCAGAGGCAGGCAGCACCACCCGGCACCATGCCACAATGCACACCAGAGGAGGGCTGCACCACCCGGCACCGTGCCACAATGCACACCAGAGACAGGCTGCACCACCCGGCACCGTGCCACAATGCACCAGAGGCAGGCTGCACCACCCGGCACCGTGCCACAATGCACACCAGAGACAGGCTGCACCACCCGGCACCAAGCCACAATGCACACCAGAGGCAGGCTGCACCACCCGGCACCGTGCCACAATGCACACCAGAGGAAGGCTGCACCACCCGGCACCATGCCACAATGCACACCAGAGACAGGCTGCACCACCCGGCACCGTGCCACAATGCACCAGAGGCAGGCTGCACCACCCGGCACCATGCCACAATGCACACCAGAGACAGGCGTGCGCTTTACGAATACCAACAACTACGCATCCAAGCTTGTTGTGAAAGGTCCTCGAATTTCAGTTTAGACAATGCATTTTGAAGATAACAAGGTCGTGTTGGTGCAAGTGTGCATCTCATATCAAACTTGTTTAGTATCAGTTAACTGTCAAACACGCAGGACACCGACCAGTTGTCCAGCACAAACTTAGTATCCCTTATTTTGCATACTCCCGCTGACCAGGGTCGGATTGGGATCACAATTTGGCCCGGGCACTGACGAAAAAGTGGCCCACATTAAGGGGGCGTGGCCTACATTTGAGGGGCGTGGCCTACATTTAAGGGGCGTGGTCTATATTTAAGGGGCGCGGCCCACATTCGAGAGGCATGCCCTTTCATGAAACACCATTTGGTTACTCTTTGAGGTCTAATTTGTAGACAAATATTTAGTAAATTAAGCCTTTTAAAGCTTACAGAGCAAGTAAAATTGGTAAAGACTAGGAGCACTGCAGTTCAGATAACTGAATACTTACTTGCAGTCTTAACGCCCTGCACATTGTCGTTGGATACTCTTTCCTAACCAGCTATGTCCTAGACTCTAATCATCACATAAACCAGAAATCTAGTACAAAGTCAAGGAGAAAGGGTAAGACTGGAATCTCTGGTAATAGAACATGTAATAACAAAAGTAAGAATTCACAAACGAGGAAAAGGCAGTCTGGGGTGTAAAGAATGCTGAAAAAATGTATCTGTACAATCTAGTCATACATTTATTTCACAGTCAGCAGGTGATGTCTATATACAAAAAACACAGTTTTATTCATATCTGTTGCTGCCTTAAAGTCTGGGCCATGGGGAGTGAAATAAAACAATTGCCTAGGATCACATGATCTGATTAAGATACGAAACCAGTATTAATGCCAAGTTGTTGGTATCACATTGTGCAATTCAGAAACTAGATGTATATGCCTCACTTCCCTTACACTCACCTTACCCCCAACTGCAACTCATCTGGTATCAACATAGCTCTTGGTCATAACTCAGACCAGATGTTGTTGCTCCTGGCAAAATGTTTGTGAGCACCTATGTTCAGGCCTATATCATAATGTAATACAATCTGGAATAATGCTGCAAAATCATTCCTTGGGTAAATTGTGTACATTAAATTGCAACAACATTTGACGTGGAATTCTGTGTGCAACCTGCCTATTTCTCACATTTTTAGTGGTAAGGGTGATTTGGTTGTTGTTTTGTGAGCTAGCACACAATATCACAATAAACCATACGGGCATTGTGTTTGCAATTGTAGCTTTAGTTATGTTTACTTATGCCATTATTTCAGCAACAATGAAAACCAATGCGATGTTCTGAGGATTTTCACCATTCCATTGGAGGAAATCTAATAATTTCCTCCTTATATAGAAGAAGCAATACACACACTCTGTTCTCTGAATCATGGTACAAGAGACCTGCAAACAACTAGTGCTATTGGTTTGAAATATTCCAACCGTGTAACAATCCCTCACAATTTTTCGCATGTCCTCCATGTGTAAGACACATTATGTAGCACCAACTCTGAAGCACGTTCTGGGGCCCACATGCATGATAACAAAACACAACCAACCAGAAAAAGTTGTGCAATACCCTAAAAACGAATCCCACCATGGTCCCTTTAAATACCCCTGCACCCCATAATCATAACCCATCCTAACCCTAAAAATACACCCTGCACCCTAAAACCCAAGCCTATCCCTGAACCCTAAAAATACCCCTTTACTCCAAACCCCAAACCTATCCCTGAACCCTAAAAATACCCCTGTAACTCAAAACCCAAACCTATCCCTGAATCCCAAAAATACCCCTGTACCTCAAAACCCAAACCTATCCCTGAATCCCAAAAATACCCCTGTACCCCCAAACCTATCCCTGAACCCTACAAATACCCTGTACCCCAAAACCCAAACCTATCCCTGAACCCTAAAAATACCCCTGTACCCCAAAACCCAAACCTATCCCTGAACCCTAAAAATACCCCTGTACCCCAAAACCCAAACCTATGCCTTCACCCTAAAAATACCCCTGTACCCCAAAACCAAAACCTAGTCCTGAAACCTAAAAATACCCCAGTACCCCAAAACTATCCCTGAACCCTTAAAATACCCAATCACCCTAAAACATATACCTCAGAACCCCAAAACATATACCCTATATACCCATACTTACCTTATCCTAACATATACAAAAAAACATGCTTTTATCATTCATGCATTTACGAGTTTCGTTGTAAATGTATGCGTGGTAAAAGCATATAAAATGTAATGCCATGCGTTATAACGGCATTGCGGAGTCCTAGTAGATTCGTAATAAAAGTATGCGGAGTGATGGTATGCGGCAAGAAAGATTCGGGATAATGGGTGTTTACTGTCAGAATGACCTACAAACTACAAAAAAAAACTAACCAAAACTTACTAAATGATATTTTTGGCATATAGAGAAATATGCCCCTTGTCTGCATTTTGGATTAGGCCTTTAAAATAGAGTTAAATTGTTAACTGGCACATGAAATGGAAATTTTGTATCGGAAAAGCTGTGTTAAAAATATGGACATGTTTTTATAAAGTGTCCTCTTTAATTATCATGGTCCCTTTGCAGAATCATAAAGCATGAACAAATGGTTATTTTTTTATAATTTTCTTACCATTTGACAGTTTTATGTAGTGTAAATTCAGCCCAAGACAAAGGCTATTTGAGTTCTATTCATGAGTACCAATTACAGTACACATGATCTGATTTTTTATTTAAGGGCCTGGGCGAGGAAGTGATCTGCCCAGAATCACAGGCTGTTGAGCAGACCCTGGGATTCAAACTTGAATCCCCATCTCTGCAACTCTGGCGTTAGGCCACCTATGCGTATGCAAAGATAAGGAATGAAAGTGGGAGGATACTGTTCTTGCGCAGGACACAGGCCCAAGGTGACAATGGCCTACATGCTGAGCAACTAAAAAAACAGCAAGGCCCCTTTCTGTCACAAAATTATTCAAGAACTTCAGTGCAGGAGCACCTGAAAAGAAGGGAAGCCCCTGCTATTACTAACCTACTTAGCTCAAGAGCACATGAACAGCAGTATGGCCCCTGCAATTAGTAAATTAATCAGCCCTCCCCAGCCCTCCAGGCCCCAGGGCAATGTCTTGGCAGGGGAGCACAATGGTAGACAGGGGAAGGCTGAGGTGAAGATGGTGGGAGTTCAAAACATCACCTAGCCCCCACAGCCATGCCCATTCTTCCTCGCCCACTGTGCCCTGATCTGAGGGGCTGTGGGTGAGGTGTTAAGATTAACACAGTTTCTCGGCTGCGTGGGCCCCAGGGGGGCCGAGGTGGAAATGGCTCAAGGCCTGAGCAACACCTGGCCCCCAGGGAGGCCGATTTTCGCAGACAATCACCGCTCCCCAGCCCACCCTTGGCGTGATTGCTTTTCAGGGGCAGGGGGTGAAGTGAGGCCACAGCTAATAATCACTGCATGGCACACAGTGAAGCGCTTTCATTTCTGTCTCTGTTTCCGTGCGCTCTGTGGGCCGTTTTTTTTTTCTCCCCTTCCCAAGTTCACAGAGAGCAGATAGCAGAGAGCACTCTCTGTGAACTGAAAAAGGGGAGAAAAAAACCGGCCCACAGAGGGCACTGAGACAACGGCCCTTCGGCCGTTTCCCGAATGCCCGCCTTGCCAATCCGACCCTGCCGCTGACCACACTTCCTGCCAGGGCCACTCTTCGTTTACCTCGGCACCTCCATGCCCCTGCCCTTATTCTAAACAGCGCTTTCGGGCACTGTGGCCCCATGCGAGAAGGCAGAAACATAAATGGTAGTTTTTACAGGTTATGTTTCTGCCTTCTCACACCGCAAGAAAGTAGTGGGCCCACGCCCCAATGGGGGAGCCGCCACTGCGTTTTAAATGAACTAAAGTAAACAAATAGAAAACAGGCAGCAGTAGTCAGGGAGAGCAGAGCCTGTGCCACGCTCATGGGATCCGCTGGCAACGATGCACGCACTAGATATTGTATTTCTAGTGAATATATTGTTGCCAGTTGATGGCATAAACGTGGCACACGCACTAGATATTGTATTTCTAGTGAATATATTGTTGCCAGTTGATGGCATAAACGTGGCACAGGCTCCGTGGTCACTGACTGATGCTGCTGTACAGTCAGCATACCCTCCCATGTCACGCCGAACCAAGTAAGCGTCGGCATGCCCAGACTGACCGCCCTATAAATAGTCAAATAAGAAATTCTAGAAGCAGTGTTTATTGCAAGTGGTTACTCTCGTGTTCAGATTCTTATGTGACGCGATTCTAGCACGTCTATCTCCGTACTAATGTGAGACATTTCCTCCAGGAAATGCCTTCCAAAAATTTCTAAACGTGAGTCTCACTGTCACACAAAGTACGAGTTTTTTTTTTTTTTTTTTGTAAAAATATACTTTATTTAAAATATTTGTCAGGTTTACATTTTAAGCAGTCCCTTATATTTGGGTGCTGTACATTTAACCATTCTCAAAGAAGCGCATCAGGCTATCTTTGGTGGTTTTCCATCAAGATTTCTCATTTTACCCATCCAGACCAACTCCTGATTTTCCAGGTTTCCTTTGCCCACTCTTGTCCAAATCTATGGGTGTCTATGCACATGTAAGAGAACATTTTAGTGAAAACAAGTTTTTGGCATTCTTTTTCCGTGATTGCTTGGTGTTTGTACAAGGAAAGGTTCCTGTTTTCCCACATCGCCTCTTTCACGCAGTTTATTATTCTCCATAGTGTCCTTTCTTTATTTGCATTGCAATTCATGCCCAACCCATATAGAACCAGTTCATAGGAGAGGGATGCCTGTCCTGTTAATTCCTTAATGAGCTGTCCCATTGCCTTCCACATGCTTTGTGCTCCGCCGCAGTTCCAAATGAAGTGCATCAGGGATTCATCTGCTGCACAGCCTGGTGTTGGGCACCTTGCTGTTTTTGCTAGTTTCCTTGCATGTTGGAATTGTTTCACGGGTAGGCATTTGGATACCATCATCCATGCCAAGTCTTTCTGGGAGTTTGTCAAGTCTTTGTGGTTCACCATCTCCCAAACCTTCCCTGATTGCTTCTCTGATAAGTTGTTTACCATTGTCACTGAGTCTGTTTCTTTCAGTTCTTTGCTTAAGGCCATCCGGGGTGTGATGTCCTTCGCTTGAATTTGTCTCTCTTTCAGCTTCTTGAAGAAAGGCTTGATGCCTTTGTACGCAGGGGGTGGTTCTAGTGAAAAAGGCTTTGTATTGTCCAGATTACATATGCCCTCTCTTGATAAGATGAAGCTTGTAGCAAACAGAGTGTAGGCAGCCACATGTGAGTCTTTCTTTGCATTCCCCAGTATGTTTTTAACAAAATGTGACATCAGGAAGTCATGGAGGTTTGGCAGGTCTTTCCCTCCTTTTGTGGGTAGTTTGAAAACTGTGTCTCTTTTTAGTTTTTCAATTTTTGACCCCCAAAAGAAGTTTGCAAAAAGTCTTTGTGTCACTTTTGTCCACCTGTATGATGGAGGGAAAATCATGGCAATAAACATCAGGATTGGTAGACATATTGCTTTCAGCACCAAGACTTTCCCTTCCAGGGAAAGTTTTCTTGTCGTCCAGAGCGCCATTTTCTGCTTGAGCTTTGTCTGGATCTTCTCCCAGTTTATTTCTCCCGTCATGTCATGTGAAAAAAGAATCCCCAGTATTTTTACTGGGTCTTTGGAAGGTTTCACTGGGAGCTGAGACAGTTTGTCCCATTGTCCCACCGTCATGCAGTGTGTTTTCTCCACATTCACCTGTAGCCCAGCTGCTAGGGAAAAGAGTTGGGTTATAAGGAAAGTTCTTTTCATGGATCTAGCGTCAGTGCAAGCAATGGTGACATCGTCCATGTATGCTACACATTTGACCTGTTTGCCTTGGCTGCCCGGTACCAGAGGGCCAGTTATGCACTTGTCCTTCCTGATGGCACATAGGAGAGGTTCAATTGCACATACAAAGAGTGCCGGTGATAAGGGGCATCCTTGTCTGACCCCCGATTCAATGTGGAACCCCTCAGATAGTGTACCATTTATAAGGACCTGGCTTTCACATCCAGTGTATATTAAGCCAATAGTTTTGATGAAACCTTCTGGGAATCCCATTTTCCTGAGCACTTTGAAAAGGTATTCATGACTTAGGGAGTCAAAGGCTTTCTGGAAATCAAGGGCCAAGATAGCTAGTGGATTCCCCCTGTCTTTCGCTAACCACAAGGTGTCTCTAATAATGGTCAAGCTGTCCCAGATTTTCCTTCCTGGGACCGCACATGTTTGGTCTGGGTGCACGATGGAGGCCAGCACCTTTCTGCATCTTCCTGCCAGGACTTTACTTAGGATCTTACTGTCCACATTCAAGAGGGTGATTGGCCTCCAATTGTTGATGTCCAGCTTGTCCCCCTTTTTCTCCAGCAGTTTTATGATGCCCTGTGGAAAGGAGGGGGGTAAAACATTTTTTTCCAGGCATTCTTTCAACAGACTCCAAAAATCCTTTGCAATAAGCCCCCAGAAAGTTTTGTAAAACTCCCATGGAAGGCCGTCTTGCCCAGGGGCTGATCCTTTTGGGGCTTCCTGAATGATTTGGAATAGTTCTTCTCCTGAAATGGGGGTGGTTAGAAATTGTTGTTCCTCTTGGGATAAAGAGCTCTGCAAAGACCCTAGAAAATCTTCACATGCACTTATATCTGATGGCTCTTTTTTGTACAATTGGGAAAAAAAGGCTGTTGTTATTTTCCCTACTTTCTCTGTGCCCTTTTGTGTTTGTCCATTTGTGTCTTTCAGTTCATTCATTACCTTATGCACTTGCTGTGCCTTTTTGAAAAAAAACCTTGAGCACTTTTCATCTTCCTCAAAGATCTTGACCCTGGAGTTAAAAATGTGTTCTTTCCCTCGTTGTTTCAGCCATTCTTTCAGTTCCGTTTTTGTTTTTTCTCTTTCCTCCCCTACTTCCATTCCACCCCTTTCCAGGTTTTCTAGCGTGATTATTCTTTGTTGTATTTCATCAAATTTTTGAAACTTTTCCTTGCTTTTGATCATGCTCTGTTTTCTGAAAAAAAGTTTTGTTTGTTTTTTTACCTCTTCCCACCATTCTGCTAAGGATGGGAAACTTTCCTTTCTGGTTTTTAAGTTGTTGTACATATCACTGTAATTTTTACATATATTTTTCTCTTGTAATAACAAGGTGTTCATTTTCCACACCCCCCTCCCCATTTGACACATGTTTGAGATTTCAACGGTTGCTTTCAAGATTTTGTGGTCTGACATACCACTCTCGTTTGTTTCATAATTCCTTGCTTTTATATTTTTGGAGGTGAAAATGAAATCAATTCTTGATTTGACTTTGCCACTTTCTGCTTCCCATGTGAACCTTTGTTTTGACCCTGATTTTGCCCCTGTATCTGACAGTTGCAAATCTTTACACATGTTTTTGAGACATTTTGCAGACTTATCAATTTCGTAACATTTTTTCTTGCCACATCTGTCTGTGGGGTTTATGATGCAGTTGAAATCCCCTGTTAACACCATTGGGGTTGCACCTGCAATAAAAAGTGGGAGCATTTCAAACAGGGACATTCTTTCATTCTTGTCGGTTGGTGCATAAATATTACAGACCTTAAAGGTGGTGTTTCTGTATTGTATGGTGACCATCATAGCCCTGCCTGGCAGTATGATTTTAGTATCAAGGATTGACATTTCTTTGTTTTTTATGAGAATGCCTATTCCAGCATTCTTGTTTCCACCCCCAGACCATTTGGAGGGGCCTTCTTCCCAATATTTGGATATGTGACTGTAGTCCGTGGAGTGGGGGATTGCACATTCCTGTAAACATATAATGTCCCCTTTTTGTACTTTGCAGAGCTCAAACACTGACGCTCTTTTCACTTGTGAGCCCATTCCTCGGGCATTCCATGATATGATGTTAAACATTATATTTACAATGGTGATTACTTTGCACGATATACAATACATGTTAAACCTGAACATTTTCAAAGCTCAATGGCGACCAGATGCTGTCACATATTTGCTGACTGCTTTCACTATTTTGCGTCTCTTGCCCGCCAATTTCTTCTGCTCCCCCTAAGTATGGGGACTGTAGAAAAAGGTCTTTGTGGGGGGTTACTCCTACCTCTTGTGAGAATAAGCTATATCCTAGGTCTTCTGAGTCTGAGAGGTCCCCTAATACACTATACCTGGACCCTGAGCAGTTCTCTCTTGGTAGAGTTTTCTTCCTATTTTCTTTCTGTTCTGTTGCGGCCGGACCACTTAGGTCCGCCGTTTGTTTTTTAATTTTGATTTTATTTCTTTTTTTAACCATCTGCATTTGGCCCTCGGTGGTTTTTGTTTCCTCTTCTGAGGAGGTCTGTCCTTCTCTTTCCCTTTTTTCCTGTGCCCTGTCCTTGGCTTCTTTGATGATGTTATATATATCTGTAGGAATAAGAGTACAATCTGAATCTATTTCCCTGTCTTCCACTTGTGAGTCTATGTCTGACATCCCTTTAACTTTCTTTTCACCTTCCACTATTTCTGTCACTTGAGTCTCCTCTACTACCTGTGTACTTTCCTTGGTTTGTTCCTGTTCTGCCTGTGGGGTAGGGGTAGGTTCAACCTGTATTACTTGTTTTTTTGTGTTGGGTGTTTCCCCGGTGCCTCCATCACTAACTGTCTTGAAGATTAATGGTGCCAGTACTGCGGCGTAAGGTTTACTATCCCCTGGCTGGTGATGTTTGGCAGCTGCAGATGCCGCATATGAGAATCTTTGCTTTGGGCATGCTTTATAAAGGTGCTCTTTGGATCCACATAGGTTGCATGATTTGGGGGCATTACATTCGGTGTGTTTGTGGCCTATGTCCCCACAGAACTTGCAACTCTCATTTTTGCATTCTTCTTTAAGGTGGCCAAAACTTAAACAGTTCCTACAATATTGTGGTTGGCTTGGGTAGTTTAAATAGCCTCTGTTTGGGCCCAATGCAAAGGTTTGTGGGAGGTGGGTCACTCCCCCAGCAGGGTTTGGTTTAAGTATCACAAAAAACTTCCTCTTGCCATTCCAGATTCCAAACTTATTTCTTTGTAATATACCTCCCCTCACCTTTGCGCAAAACCTATTTAAAAAACATTCAATCTCCCATGTAGACACATGAGCATTATACATATGGACAATTACTGGCACCTCCTTTGCTGCTGCCATAGCAGTAATTTTTACCCCCTTGAGGTTCTCATGTGAACACATGAGTGACACTCCCTGTAAGAAAATTTCATATTTCAGCTCTGTAAAAAACGTAATTTCAAAAAAACCTCTATCTTTGTTTTGCTGCACACATTTTAAATCCTTAGCAGTACATTTGAATACTTTTTCAAGTATTTCCTTCACTACATACTCTAGATCCTTAGTACCTCTGTACTCTTCCTCTATTTCGATTTTTATGGCAAGCTCCCCATACTGGAGAGTTTGTTTCGCCATTTTAGCAGTGCACTTTCTCCCTGTGCTTAGGGCAACATTTTTTGTGCTGTAACTCTAAGCCCTCTGTGACCGAGACCCGTAGTTGCCCACACAAGTTTACACCAAGTTCAAAGTCAGTGTTCAGAAATTCACTAGTTGTGCCAAGGATGCAGTGCCTGTCTGCCACTCGCTTTAAGGCAGATGTGAGCCGAGGTGCCGTCGAGGAGCGCTCTGGCAGGGATGTGGGGGCGTGGACCTTAAATGACCAAGGAATTCCGAGTGATCAGCTGGGAAAGAACAGGTCCACGCCAGATGGAGGCTAGAGCTTTTCTGCGCCTCAAACCGGGGTGCACTCGGGTGGTACTGCGAGTCCCCACTGCTGTTTGGGGTGGGTTTGCGGGCGGGTAGAGGGAGAGCTTCCTGCCCCGCGGTGTTAAAGGGGGGAGAAGCCTTCCTCTCTCGCGTGTGCCTCCAGCTAGTTTCCGAGTAAGAACCGGGACCCAGACTCACCTCAAAGTTGCTTCACTGCTCCGGCCCTCTTGGGACAAAAGACGGAAGGCGCTGGGCCTGCGTCACCCTGGCTTGTCCGGGGCCAGGCTGCGTGTCGGGGAGGGGGAGGGTAGATTGTACAGTGCGGACCCTCGGCCACTAGACCCTGCGGCTGGGCCTTCGACCTCTGGCTTGTCCGGAGCAAGGCTGCGCCAAAGGGAATAGGAACCCGGGTGAAGGGCTGCTGCAGGGCATTTGGAAGCTGCTTTTCCCAGGTAGGATGACCATCGCCAGCCGTCGCTGAGAGGGAGGGGGGAGCCGACCCCGTCGAGGAGACCCTGGCCGCGAGCCAGGCAGGGTCATTTCTGCGCTTCAGGGGTTTACAGTTAACCCCCTCGGACCACCATTTGACTGCACACGGCGCACAGCTTGGCACCAAAGCTGACCACGGCCACTAGGGATTGAGGCGTTGCCCCTTGCCCCTGACCCCTGCAAAGTGCCCCCACACCTCCGAGGAGAGCCAACACGGACAGCAGACGAGCCCGCTTTGACCCCCTGCATCGGTGAAGGAGGCTGTTGGGACACGCAGTGCAGGTGATCAACGATAGAATGTATTACGAGAATTTGATAGTGATCTAGACACATCGGTGCTGCGTGACACCACAAATACTATCGCCTGATAAGCTTAGGGCGAGGCTGAAACTTTTGCCGATCAACAAAAGAGAGTTTGGAACAAGAATACAGAAGATAATTTAGAAACACAGAATTCATTGAAATAGTTATCCATAGTTTTAGGGATGAAAGGCAAATACAATGAGGTTTTATATGCAGATATTTCGCAAAGGATTGTGGGCAGGCGGTGACGCTACACACTCACGCCCACTGTGTGACCCGAGATCGACTCCCTTCACACGGTCACCGAGTCCAATCATAGATCCCCGGCCTGCTGTGGGCCCCATGACCAGGGTCGGATTGGGATCACAATTTGGCCCGGGCACTGACGAAAAAGTGGCCCACATTAAGGGGGCGTGGCCTACATTTAAGGGGCGTGGTCTACATTTAAGGGGCGTGGCCTATATTTAAGGGGCGTGGCCCACATTCGAGGGGCATGCCCTTTCATGAAACACCATTTGGTTACTCTTTGAGGTCTAATTTGTAGACAAATATTTAGTAAATTAAGCCTTTTAAAGCTTACAGAGCAAGTAACATTGGTAAAGACTAGGAGCACTGCAGTTCAGATAACTGAATACTTACTTGCAGTCTTAACGCCCTGCACAATGTCGTTGGATACTCTTTCCTAACCAGCTATGTCCTAGACTCTAATCATCACATAAACCAGAAATCTAGTACAAAGTCAAGGAGAAAGGGTAAGACTGGAATCTCTGGGAATAGAACATGTAATAAAAGTAAGAATTCACAAACGAGGAAAAGGCAGTCTGGGGTGTAAAGAATGCTGAAAAAATGTATCTGTACAATCTAGTCATACATTTATTTCACAGTCAGCAGGTGATGTCTATATACAAAAAACACAGTTTTATTCATATCTGTTGCTGCCTTAAAGTCTGGGCCATGGGGAGACTGAGGATTACTCAATCAAAAGATCCTGCAGCAATGCACTTTTTTTTGCAACGAAGTCAATAATGTCATCAGTTTTCAACTGAGACAGCACATTCCATTCAACTGACATGAGCATAAAGGCTTCAAGGTTTTCCTGACCAATTTGGTTTCTTAGGCAGGTTTTGATGCACTTCAGTTTGGAAAAACTTCTCTCACAGGCTACTTGTGTACAGGATAAGGTCAAGACATATTTGAATGCCAAATACAAATGCCGATAGGCACTGCTGAAAAGAAGGTATTTTTTCAAGATAGAGTAACAACAGACAGCACAGTCACGGCAAGTATTGCACTTTGTTGGCCCAGCCTCAGGTTTTTTGTCAAATTCTTCTACTTGAAGTGGTTTGTCTTCATTAATCTGGTATTCTCTGTCGTACTCTTCAGGTAGTGTCCTTTTTAAATTTGACCATTTAGCAGCAAAATCCTGAAGTTCTTCCTGCAAAGTCTGCACATTTATTGAGCTATCTATGTTTTGCAACAAGGAGCAAAGTCTCACAAGAGCATTACCTGGGAGAGTCTGATTGAAGTTCTTTGGGTCTAGGCATGCTATATCTGCTGCCAAAGTGAAGTGTGTCTTGAAACGAGTGGTCAGACTTTGAATAACTTGGTCCATTACTGTATTATGCACCCCAATACGAAATCGATCTTTAGCTAGGGTTATAGGCTCATCCTTTGTGCTCATCCCAGGCATCTTTTTAAAGGACAATCTCCCTTCTGGAAGTGTTGTTTGTACTTCTTGGTCACAGTTCCTTTCTGCTAAACCTTTGTTGGCCCACTCTGAAAATGTTGTGGCAGCAGAGTACACAGCATCAAAATTGCGGGAATCTGTGGCAAGGAGTTTTACAGTGTCTGACACCATTCTCTGTGCTTGCAGGATATCCATTCCACTTGTTTGGAGATACTTAGACAGTGGTGTGGTTGAAGCAAAAATGCGAAGATACAATTGGGCTGTTAGGACTGTTTGAAATTTACATAGTCCCTCAGCAAATTGTAAGGCTTGGCACCGTACATTTGGAATAAATCTAAGATTGTCAGATGAAATCTTATGAAGGACTTTGACCAAATCAATAAACATAGCATTGGCAGGGTTATTGAAAGAGCCAAAAACTTTCTTGAGAGCAGCATCTTTTGCCCACCATCTTGTTTCTCCAATGATCTGGACTGTCCGGCTATCCTTTGCCAGCTCACGCCACACATCCATCCGCTTATATGACTCCCGGAGAAAGACTGCACAAGAGTGTAGCAGTCCAAAGAGAGAGGTGGACGCTGTAGATGCTTGGGTCACCTCAATAAGGACAAGGTTTAACACATGTGCATAACACCAGACGTGTATGTGATTTGGAGATTCTTTGCTTAGCCAAGTACTGAGTCCATTGTACTGGCCTTGCATGTTGGAAGCACCATCAGTCGAATTTCCAATGCACTTAGCTATGTCAAGACCATTTTGTTGAATTGCAGTTTGTACCAACTCAAACAATCCTTTTCCAGTTGACAAAGTGCAATTTCTGACTGCTATTAGGCGTTCATGTACAGTGTCTGTGACATATCGGATGATAATGGAACACTGGTCGTAATACTTATATCTTGAGTTGAGTCTATCTGGATTGAGTACATACCTGCATCGTTTATTTCTTTAGCAATGTGTCTTTTTATCAGTTTGGAAATTGTTTCTATTACATAACCAATTGTGGTCTTTGACATGAATGTCACAGATGCACCACGACCACCTTTCTGTTTTGCTTTGGAAGTGAGAGACTCAATGTGTTGTTTAAGAGGTTGGTCATATTTTGACAGCAGAAGGATGAGCTCCAGAAAGTTCCCATGATCCATTAAATCATTATCCAACTCAGGCACAGACTCTGATTTCCCCCGATAGCTAAGCCCCCTTTTACCAATCAGTTTAATAACTTCAACCACACGCTCCAATATTTCTCTCCTCTTTCTGACTTGTACTGCACGAGTTGTCTGCCGAGAGAAGAGGAGAGTGGTTATGTCAACTCCAGAAATTGTCATCATATACGAATCAGTGCATCTTTTGTGGAATTGGGATGCCTCATGCTCTGTAATGCGCATGTACACGTGCCTAAAGTTTTTCACCCCTCGAATAAAAGGCCCACTTTCTTCACATTTGCTAGATGCCAAGCAAACTGTGCAAAAGAAAGCTTTTTGGATTTTTGAAAAGCTTAACCAGTGTCGCGTACTCCCATCTTTCCTCATGAATGCCAACTGCCCATTGAACTGTTGACTTTTGGAAGATTGGATTGGGTGATAGTGAAAGAATGCAGAAAGCTGGTCATGCGTTGGCCGTTGAAAGTAAAGGTCAACTAACTGTGTCTGGTCCTTTCCTTGAGTATCCGTCTTATCTTGGATCCCAGCTTCTGGCAAATGTAATAAGATGGATGCAGATCTCCCTGACACAGTGGATTTGGTTTCTTCGTCTGCTGGAGTGGCCTTTGCACTAGATTCGGTTGCTTCCTCCACATTTGTTCCAAGTATTGCAGAAGTACTGATTTGTAAGTCCTGCTCGCCAGTGACACCTTTAGTTGCATCAATAGACGGGACTCCTGCTTCCTCTGACATATCTGCCATTCTTTCACAATCATGTTCTTCTATCATTTGCTTGCAAGTGGAGTCTTCTGTCAAAGTAATGGCCAAAACATTTGCACCTAAAGAGAGAGGACCCGCTGCTGTAGTACAGGCATTGTGATACAGCTTTTTGATCTGCGTTGTAAACATGTTGAAAATTTTCTTGTTTTCTTTCACTTCTTCTTCAAGCCGTCTTCTTTTCTTCTCTCGTAATTTTTCAGCACCCCCTTTTCTTTTCCTCTGTTCCACTTCTTTGCCTAGACAACATAAAACATCCTGTTTGTGTCATTCATTCACACAGGAGAAGGTTTTGTACAGCACCCATACTGATGTCATGTATTTCGAGTTCTTCATATGTGATGAAGAAAGAGGTCGGAAAGTGAAATAAAACAATTGCCTAGGATCACATGATCTGATTAAGATACGAAACCAGTATTAATGCCAAGTTGTTGGTATCACATTGTGCAATTCAGAAACTAGATGTATATGCCTCACTTCCCTTACACTCACCTTACCCCCAACTGCAACTCATCTGGTATCAACATAGCTCTTGGTCATAACTCAGACCAGATGTTGTTGCTCCTGGCAAAATGTTTGTGAGCACCTATGTTCAGGCCTATATCATAATGTAATACAATCTGGAAAAATGCTGCAAAATCATTCCTTGGGTAAATTGTGTACATTAAATTGCAACAACATTTGACGTGGAATTCTGTGTGCAACTTGCCTATTTCTCACATTTTTAGTGGTAAGGGTGATTTGGTTGTTGTTTTGTGAGCTAGCACACAATATCACAATAAACCATACGGGCATTGTGTTTGCAATTGTAGCTTTAGTTATGTTTACTTATGCCATTCTTTCAGCAACAATGAAAACCAATGCGATGTTCTGAGGATTTTCACCATTCCATTGGAGGAAATCTAATAATTTCCTCCTTATATAGAAGAAGCAATACACACACTCTGTTCTCTGAATCATGGTACAAGAGACCTGCAAACAACTAGTGCTATTGGTTTTAAATATTCCAACCGTGTAACAATCCCTCACAATTTTTCGCATGTCCTCCATGTGTAAGACACATTATGTAGCACCAACTCTGAAGCACGTTCTGGGGCCCACATGCATGATAACAAAACACAACCAACCAGAAAAAGTTGTGCAATACCCTAAAAACTAATCCCACCATGGTCCCTTTAAATACCCCTGCACCCCATAATCATAACCCATCCTAACCCTAAAAATACACCCTGCACCCTAAAACCCAAGCCTATCCCTGAACCCTAAAAATACCCCTTTACCCCAAACCCCAAACCTATCCCTGAACCCTAAAAATACCCCTGTACCTCAAAACCCAAACCTATCCCTGAATCCCAAAAATACCCCTGTACCCCCAAACCTATCCCTGAACCCTACAAATACCCTGTACCCCAAAACCCAAACCTATCCTTGAACCCTAAAAATACCCCTGTACCCATAAAGCATGAACAAATGGTTATTTTTTATAATTTTCTTACCATTTGACAGTTTTATGTAGTGTAAATTCAGCCCAAGACAAAGGCTATTTGAGTTCTATTCATGAGTACCAATTACAGTACACATGATCTGATTTTTTATTTAAGGGCCTGGGCGAGGAAGTGATCTGCCCAGAATCACAGGCTGTTGAGCAGACCCTCGGATTCAAACTTGAATCCCCATCTCTGCAACTCTGGCGTTAGGCCACCTATGCCTATGCAAAGATAAGGAATGAAAGTGGGAGGATACTGTTCTTGCGCAGGACACAGGCCCAAGGTGACAATGGCCTACATGCTGAGCAACTAAAAAAACAGCAAGGCCCCTTTCTGTCACAAAATTATTCAAGAACTTCAGTGCAGGAGCACCTGAAAAGAAGGGAAGCCCCTGCTATTACTAACCTACTTAGCTCAAGAGCACATGAACAGCAGTATGGCCCCTACAATTAGTAAATTAATCAACCCTCCCCAGCCCTCCAGGCCCCAGGGCAATGTCTTGGCAGGGGAGCACAATGGTAGACAGGGGGAAGGCTGAGGTGAAGATGGTGGGAGTTCAAAACATCACCTAGCCCCCACAGCCAGACCCATTCTTCCTCGCCCACTGTGCCCTGAATCTGAGGGGCTGTGGGCGAGGTGTTAAGATTAACACCGTTTCTCGGCTGCGTGGGCCCCAGGGGGGCCGAGGTGGAAATGGCTCAAGGCCTGAGCAAAACCTGGCCCCCAGGGAGGCCGATTTTCGCAGACAATCACCGCTCCCCAGCCCACCCTTGGCGTGATTGCTTTTCAGGGGCAGGGGGTGAAGTGAGGCCACAGCTAATAATCACTGCATGGCACACAGTGAAGCGCTTTCATTTCTGTCTCTGTTTCCGTGCGCTCTGTGGGCCGTTTTTTTTTCTCCCCTTCCCAAGTTCACAGAGAGCAGATAGCAGAGAGCACTCTCTGTGAACTGAAAAAGGGGAGAAAAAAACCGGCCCACAGAGGGCACTGAGACAACGGCCCTTCGGCCGTTTCCCGAATGCCCGCCTTGCCAATCCGACCCTGCCCATGACGTGAGGAGAGGCTGCACGGCGCTTCTAGCACAGAAGGATAAAATGAGGAGCGCTACACGGCGCTTTCGAGTACAGAAGGATAAAATGAGGAGAGGCTGCACGGCGCTTTCTAGTACAGAAGGATAAAATGAGGAGCGCTGCACGAAGCTTTCTAGCGCAGAAGGATAAAATGAGGAGAGGCTGCAAGGCGCTTTCTAGTACAGAAGGATAAAATGAGGAGCGCTGCACGGAGCTTTCTAGCACAGAAGGATGAAATGAGGAGAAGTTGCTCTGTGCTTTCTAGCAGAGAAGGATGAAATGAAGAGAGTATGTATGGCACTTTCTAGCAAAGAAGGATTAAATGAGGAGAGGCTGCACAGCGCTTTCTAGCAAAGAAGGATAACAAGAGGATACGCAGGTGGAGAAGGGTGATGAGGGAGGGGTCTTTGCTCTTGGTAAATCAGATGATTCAAGGAGGGGCTTCCGCGCTCCCTCTAGAGCTGGCAGCGCCAGGCTCCCTATAGAGCTGGCAGTGCCAGGCTCCCCCTAGAGCTGGCAGTGCCAGGCTCCCCCTAGAGCTGGCAGTGCCAGGCTCCCCCTAGAGCTGGTCGTGCCAGGCCCATTAGATCTGGCAGTGCCAGGCTCCCCCTAGAGCTGGCAGTGCCAGGCTCACCCTAGAGCTGGCAGTGCCAGGCTCCCCCTAGAGCTGGTAGTGCCAGCCCCCCTAGATCTGGCAGTGCCAGGCTCCCCCTAGAGCTGGCAGTGCCAGGCTCCCCCTAGAGCTGGCAGTGCCAGGCTCCCCCTTGAGCTGGTAGTGCCAGGTCCCCCTAGAGCTGGCAGTGAATCTGCGTCTGTCAGCCAGGCCTAGGCAGAGCTGAGGCGCCCCTCTCCTTTTTCGAGCTGCCAAGAGGGGCCCAGCTAGATAAGAACCGTCAAACCTGGCCAATAGGAGCGTGTAGTGTTAAGCCTGTCTTCTATCTTTACACAGCTGCCAAGGTTTCAGATTGCTTATGTGTGACATTATCATAATTTCATTGTAATTATGAGTGACATTCAACAACTCAGGGGTATATTCTCAAGAACGTGTGTCAATAATCGCAAGTTTTACTTAACGCAACTTTGAATATCGCACTACATTTCGGGAAAATAACGCTGTGTTAACGTACAATTCTCAAAATGGCAGCACGATGCGATAGTCCCACAGTAACGAGTAAAACGACCACGTTAAAACTAACACCACGCCGCAAAAATACGAAACACGAACGCCCAAAAAGTTGCGATGAGGCCAATCGCGTTACACAAATCTGCTAAAAACAGCAACATGCATACAATTCCCACGCCTCATGCAGGAAAATGCACCATTAAAGCATAACAAAAAAAATAGGCAACTGAAAATAAACTGCATAGCACCATGGATGAACCCGGACCGAGTGCAGAGGCCAACACGAACCCCACAAGCACCACCGACCACCAGCAATGAACATCGGAGTCGGGGAAGGCCAAGGAGAAGAGGAAGAGGAAGACGGGGTGCAGTCCGCAGGAAAATGCGATCAGCTTCACAGAGTGACCCAAAGGCCATCGACCCAGAGGCCGTCCAATATTCAATTATACAGGGTCTCAGACTTGAGCTGCACAGAGTTAGTGGCCCCGGATGCACTGCGGCTGGCACAGGCACACCGCCACAGGACGATGACTTGAGGTGCTCTGAGGTAGGGCCACGCGAGTTGAGCGGGCTCTCGTAGATGTCCAAGGTGAATGTTGCGTCAGTTTGCGAGGGACAGTGGAAGGTGTCCTTCCAGGGCATGAAAAAGAGGGCAAAAGCTGGCAAAAACAGGCAAATGGAGGAGTGGAATGCTACAGCCTCACGTTTTACCACCAAGTCAGTATCACCTTCATGATGGTGAAGCCGACCCCCAGGCCATAGACTCTAATGCCACCAAAGTTCAACCAGAGAGTATCTATGAATGTCGGGCCACAGACTTAGTGGCACCGGTGCTGAAAGGGGATGCAGACTGCGACGAGGCCTGTACATTGTTATGAACTCTGCCATTGGAAAATCCAGTCTCAGTTCCAAATGTGTGCCCTACTTGACCGCAGTGTAGGCCAGAGACAGAGGTCAGCATGGGTCAATAGACACGTGTCGTTGGTTTGAGATGCAGAGTCCGACGCACCATTGCAGTTGTTGATGGTGTTCGATCACCTCCGTAACGGTAACCCTCTCCAGACTGAACATGGTCTTCCTCTTTCACCTCTCCTTGCGTTCATTGATGTGACCACTGCAATTAATATATCAAGACTAAGTTCCAAATGTGTGACGTACATGGCCGCTGTGTAAGCCGGAGGCAGCAGTCATTGCGGGCCAAACGCTGTTCAGCCAGCTTCTCCTGGAACTCTAACACCCGGCATTGGAATGGCATGTGACGTAGATTTGTGGCTGACGGAGGTAGAAGCACCAGGGCTGAGCGTGTGTTCAGCCAGCGAGGATACCGTGTCCTCCCTGTTCCGGACTGGATAGGATTTGTTTGAGTCCGGCTGCACCGCAGTGTAGGCAGTACACGGATGTCCCCGCAGTGCTGGCCCGCAGAGTAGGTTGAAGGCTGTAGTCCGAAAGGGCACACAGAAAGATGTAGTTGAAATGCTATGCCCAGAGTTGTTCCCACCACATCGAAAGGTGTAACATGATATAAAGGCTGTCATTAACATATGTACTCGCCCATAATGATATCAAGACTAAGTTCCAAATGTGTGACCTACTTGACTGTAGTCTAGGCCAGAGGCAGCTGTGGAGTACGTCAACGCCAAAGGGGTACTGCAGGCCTGTGTCAAATAGGCCGTAATGGTCTGAGGAGGCTGCCAAGGTCGCAGAGCTTGGGCTTGGAGATTGAACCGCGATGTGGTGGCACCTATTGTAGACACGCCAGTGTCGGAAGGTGAGCAGTGAGACCTGGGTGCGCAGGGGCAGGCAAGACGGGTCCGGGGACCAGGGGTCTGGGTGCAGCAGGCTCACAGGATCTCAGGCAACACCGCTCATGGCGCCGGCCTCGTGGCGGGGTGATAGGTGCCACCCTGGCAGACACGTTGGGCATTTCGGAAGAGAACCATGCCCAGTGCAATATTCTTTTTATTCACACCCCTACACTGCCCTGGCATATCCCAGTCTAGCCCACTCCGCTCATGCTTTCAGGGGGACGTAACAAGCAACATTTCCACAATCTCGCCCACTGGCTGGGATAACATGGTTGCGTCCACTGTTCACTACTCTTCGGCCACAAGCAGTGTATGTCGACATGGATATGTATGTGGTCTGCATACTGCAGTCTGTCCAGTACATCCACACCACACTTTGCGTTGTGTACATTCTCATTCATGTGTCACATGCTTCCTTCACACATGCTTGATTCCAACCTCTCCCCACAATCTGCTATTGTGTGGCTGAAGGCACATGGACATGGCTATCCACGGATACCCCAGTAAGTTGTGCAGTTATTTCTGGTGGGGGGGCATGTTGTTTGGCATGTTGCATGTGAGGATGCAACGTGTGCATTCCCGGAGTTGTGAGTTGCATGATTGTGGTGTTGGGGTGTGTGGTGTGTTCACTTGTTCTTGCAGATGGGCAGGGCATTTCCGTAGGTGCCATCCTGGTGGCACTGGTTGATGATGGACTGTCGGAAGGAAGATGTGGCAATCATGCACACAGCCTGGGGAGTTGTCGATGACATTGGTGCAGAGTCCCCGGTGGTCCACTATTGCCTGCACATTAATGGCATGCGTGTGCTTGCGGTTGCGTTAATTGTGTGCAGTGTCGGCAGCAGGCACAAGGAGTAGATGTGTGCAGTTGATTGCCCTCAACACGTGCGGGAAGCCTGCTATGGCGTAGTTGCCTTGCTTGGTCTCCAGCTGTTCCTGCGCAGTGTGGGGGTAGTGAAGGTGAAGGGGTACCAAGCTGTTGATGGTAACCAGGCCAGTTGTGATGAATTTTGATGGCCTGGCAGTGGACACCTCCGACTCAGGCAGTTGTTCTTTGGAAGGTACCAGAGGCCAAAGATGCAGCACAACCCGCAGCTTTGTCTGAGGTGTGATGTTGGTTATCCACTGTGTTGGTGCCGTCAGCCTGTGTGCAATGATGTTCAGGTTGCGGAGGATGGTTGTCCTTTTGGACCTGTGGTGGGCAATGACATCCTCTGGTTTTCGGTCTGTGAGGCTGGTGCGTTTTTGAAAGGTCCGCTGTCTTAGCCTGCACGGCCTCTGTGGTAGTCTGGGGGGGAGGGGTCCTGGGTGTGGTGGCGGTGGGTGTCGTGGCCCTCTTGGGTGTCCAGGCTGCATGATCGTTGGCACCATGGAACCTGTTGTTCTTCATGTGTGGCTCTGTGCTGGGCTCCTTTTGTGGTGCGGGTTGTCGTCGGACTTTACACCAGGTCAGAGCAGGTGTTAGTTTCCTGCTGCAAACGTGCCTTATCTCCTGTTTTGTGATCTTATCGCCGATCTTGCTGGTCGTTGAGAATGTTGCGAAGTGGTGTGTTCGCTGCTTATTGCACGGGAATGCCCACTCTGCATCTCATTAGCGTTATTTGATGGGGTCATCCGTGACAATGTTTTCTCCGGCTCTATCGTGGGTAAACTGGTCTTATGGGCTGTTAGCAGCTTGTGAATGGTAAGATAGATTTTTCACCACTTTGGCTGTGATAATGTGCCGTTAACTCAGCGATAAGTCCTTGAGAATGGTGAGCAAAATCAAGCAATGAAGACAAGGGAAACATATACATACGGAAATTACACCCATTTGAGCAACAAGAAAGTCTAAGGAGATCTGAAAACTTCTGCAGAGCACCAGAAATGGAAGGGCACTCATACCTGCCTAGTTTTAAGATTGCTTCTTTGTGACTTTTCCATGATTTAAGGGTGCTTATGAGTGGCATTAAGTGACCACATGTGTGACACTTAAGAGTGACATTTTTTCATTTCATGAGTAGAAGGACACACTCTTTCCAAATATTAAAGATGAACTCTAAGGTACAAGTAGGATGTTAATTCAAGGGGGAGAGAAGCGGTCCTTTGATTATCTTTCTGTTTTCATAATGCATTTCTAACGTTATTTGTTGTACATATAAGAAACAGAGGCTTTTTATTCCAAGCCTGGTAACTACGCTGTGTGTACCACACATTTATTCCCTGTGTGGAATTGGGCATCTGAAATATAAAGAAACAAACATTCCTCTTGGTTATCAGTGCAAGTAATTGGAAGGGAGGTCTAGTAGGTTAATGCACATGCTTTAGAGATCCGACACGCAAACTTCAGTGCAGAGTGAGAGAGAGAGAGAGAGAGAGAGCGAGAGAGAGAGAGAGTGTATGCAGGGCTTTAAGTGGATTAAAAAAAACTGGCGGTCTCTCAAAGGGGCGTGGTCATATTAATTAAGGAAGTGGCTTAAAAAAATATAACCTAAAAATCTGTACTTGGCACAGGGTGCCACCCGACTTGCATTTTGCTGTTTCTGTCATTGCATCCAGATATATGCTGCAACAAGTCAGGGCTATTGGGTTTTCTTTTACCTGAACATGGGCGCGCTTGTTTTGTTATAGTTGATCATCAGCTGTCCATTGATGTCACCACGGCCGTAAGAGGTTAAACACATGGGGGCTTATTTACATGCCCCTTGCACCACTTTTGCGTCACTTTTCCCATATTAAAAATGACGCAAAAGTGGCGCAAGAGGCTTGTAAGTAAGCCCCATAATTCCTCATATTTAAAGCAGCTGTGTACTGTTTCGCTTAGGTAGTTTATGATGCTCACTAAATGTAAATGTAAATGTAGTTGAGCTTATATAGCGCACAGCTACCCGCAGTGGGTGTCCCGGCGCTTGCTTAGGGAACCTGTCCTGGTATTCCCCTGTGAGATATCCCTGGCAGGGTATCCACAAGGTGAAAGCCAGGCATCCCGCCGCGAGGGGCCGTTGTGGAGATTAAGCAAGCTATTGCCCAGAGTCGCAGAGTGTGAACCCGTGAGTCGAGAAGGCACCGGAGCGAGAATTATCGAGTCCGTGGAATTTTTGAGCCCAAGACCCGCCGAGGCGGGGAATTGAACCCTGGTCCAGGGCCGATCTCAGATTCCGGGTCTGCCGCCTCTAACCCCTGAGCCACACTTCTCTAGGGACATCTAGGGACATCTAGGAGCAGTTTGCGGTACTGCACCTAGACATGCAGTGCAAAGCAAGTCCGCCATTATCCCATCTGAGGTGTCCCTGCTGCTTACATTTACTTAAAAGCGCCGTGAGAGAGAGAGAGCCTGTCCTGCCTGCAACAACAGTCAGAAGAAAGCCAATTAAGAATATAGTGCTCCCTTGCTCTACTTAAAGTATACATGTAACAACCGAAGTAAAAGGGCCAGTCCTCATTCGTACTCTACTGGAAGTGGTAAAAAAGGAAGGCTGATCACTGTCGGCGTACGCAAGTTTTGCTGACTTAAGCGATAGCGTGTGATGCATATTGAGAACGGGAGCGACTCTCGCACTACAGCGCTAACTCTTTAAAGTGTCGGAAGACGTTTTTTGGCAAAAGCCTGATAATTATAGTTGAGGCACAAAGTACTTAGCGGTCATGTGCCGCCGCAGGGTTTATCCAGTGTTGAAAAATGACTCACTCAAAAGAAGGGTAGCAACCAAGTCTAGTTAACAAAAAAAGGGGGTAATTGGGAGGGAGGGGTGGGGGGGAGCAGACCACAACCAGCTTTTGTGTGAAAAAGGCCGCTTTATTGAAACAGGTGCACATTAACAAATTATACAACCTCGGCAAACGCCTTACAAAACTAAACCTCACTAAATAACACAGGGGCATATTATCAGTTCATTTTGTCTTTATTTCGAATAAAATTCATAAAAGACAGCATACATGATATAGCAATAAAAACATTTTAAAATAAGTACCCAATATAAAAGGAGTGTGACACAATCAATATACAATAATTCCAAAGTGATTAAAAAGGAGTTTTCAATTTCTTTGCACGGATCAGCCACGCCCGCACCAAAAATTTGGCTACACAGATCACAGAGATTTCAACATGTAAATCGCGTAATTTCAACAGGGCTTCACGGTTTCCCCCACAATTCAAGGTTTTACAAATAGGTTTCAACCATTTCTGTCGAGGCAATCGATATGCTGGGCATGCAAAGAACAGATGACCAATACTTTCGACTTTGTCAGGACAAAAAATACATTTATTATTACTTGTCTTCTTCGCCCACTTCTCAGTGAAGGAGTTGGTCGGCAAAGTACCCACCCGAAACTGGTGATACAGCTTGCGGTCGAGGGTTTTGCAGATCAAGTCCCAATAAGGCTCAAGGGACGGTGTTACCTTATGTATTAAAAAGAGTCCCGTTAAGCTATTTTCTGACGACTGAGAGACCAGAGCAAATTTCTTTGCAGCCCAGAACTGATCTTTAAATTCTTGTTTGGACGGGAACCCAGAGCATTCTGGATGTAACCATAATTCGGGGAGGCCCATTGAATACAAGATTTCTTTAACTTCCCGGAGCCATTGGATTTTATGAGCGCCCCACAACAATTTGACCTCACCCAATTAATGAGCAAAAAGGCTAAGCTCTGGGGTCGTCCAAAGGCGACGCCAGAGAGCTACAAGACGATACTGCGCCATCTCGTTCAGAGGTCTACTGCCTAGATCTAAAAGCAATGGTTTTATAGGTGAGGATTTTGGAAGCCCCACCAGGTTCCGCAAGAACCTATTCTGTGCTGTGGTTAATGCTGACAGATCTTTGTAGCCCCATATGTCCGCTCCATACAGGGTAGCAGCATTGGCCTTGGCCTCATAAATTTTAACCGCTGGTGTAATGCGTTTGGTCAAGGTTTTTTTTTGTTCTTGCAATAGACATCCTGTAAGGCGAACAAATTTAAGTTTTAAGACCTCCAACTGGGGGCTCCAGGTGAATTGGTGATCGAGAGTCACACCCAAATAGGTCATGACTTTGACCTGTTCAATTGGGGCACCATTTAATGTTACCGAACTTTTGATTGGTTTGTTTTTATTAAAAACCATAAATTTGGTTTTGTCGACATTGATCTGTAAGTTATTAATTGTACAAAACTCAGCAAACTTATTCAGGGCTACCTGCAACCCGCTCCGGGTTTTAGAAAGGAGCAGGGTGTCGTCGGCGAATATTAACATGGGATACTTTGAACCCTCCAGGGTAGGTGCGTCTGTTTGCAGATCCCTAAAAAAGGCAACCACCTGGTTGATAAACAGGAGAAACAGGGTAGGGGCCAACACACAGCCCTGTCGCACTCCTCGTTGGACTGGGAAGCTGTTGGTCACCTGACCCTGCTTCCCCCATCTTACCTGGGCAAAAGTATCCTCATGTAGACGCCTGACTAGCTCTAAAAGTTCAAGCGGGAGACCCATAAGTCTAAGGGCTTCCCATAGTTTTGCCCTAGGGACCAAGTCGAATGCCGACCTAAGATCTACAAAGGCGGTATAGATGACCCCACCGCCTAAAAAAACCACCTTCCAATACAGCATGGTCAATCGGAAGACCTGATCTAAGGTGCTGGTGCCTGATCTAAACCCTGCCTGCATGGGGGAGAGTATGTTATTCTGCTCGATCCACTCCTGTATTCTTGCCAGGGCCATTCTTGATACAACTTTTTGAATAGTATCGATCAGGCTAATGGGGCGATAGTTTTTTGGTAATGACCGATCCCCTTTCTTATAAACTGGAAGTATCTCAGCACCTTTCCAGGAATGTGGTACCCTAGCCCCTGCTGCAATAGAATTTGCTAGGATTGTAATATATGGGACCCACAGATCAAGGTTCAATTTAAAAAGATCCGCTGGTATGGCGTCTAAGCCTAGGGCTTTACCAGATTGGATAGAGCCAAGGGCGAGTATAGTGTCTGAGGTGCTAAAAGTAAGTCCTTCCCCAGGCAATATTGGTATTATTTCCTCTATCGGCTCAATTGCCAGCTCCAAGTCAATATTTGTATCTTTAAACTGGTCAGCAAAAAATTTCACCCAATCCGTAGCCGAAACATGATTTACCGGGGTTTGGGAATCCGAATCCCTGCCCCATCTAACTATCTCCCAGAATTTTACTTGGTTAGACGACTCACAGGCTTTAAGGAGATCTAGCCAATACGAGTCGTCCCAGTCCCTCTTAGCTTGCCAGAGGGTGTGTTTGTAAAACTGTCTAGCTTCCCTAATTTCAACGGGTTATTCTGGTTTTAACAGCTGCTATTAGTTTGATGTGGGCTTCTCTGCAGTTTTTATTATACCATCCTTTGTGTGGGTTGGCTTTCTGGTTTTTGGATGGCCTTGTAAGAAGTTTTTTGAGGGCCACAAAACATTTCTCGTGGAGGTCAACAGTAGTGGACTCCACCCCATCATTGGGAGATAATGCAGTCATCCTATTTCTTGTATCTAAGACCAACTTCTCTATTTGGCAGATAAGCTCTGAGTCCTCTATGACCCTTGACCATTTGACCCGCCTTCTGTTGTCACACAGGACTAGGTCTGATGTTACACATGCTGTCTCTGCTTGGGGGACACCTAATCCAGGAACCCTGAGCCCCAGAGAGAGAGGATTGTGGTCACTCTCTGGCTTGGTCTCTATTGTCATATCAAGTACGTATGACCAGGATTCTATATTGACCAATATATAGTCAATACGACTTGCACTAATCCCATTATCAAAGGTTGGACTCCCTGCCTTGTCAGACGGACAGCGGCCATTCGCTGCCCTTAGCCCCCATTTCAAACAAAACCCCAGCCAATGCAGGGCTGCCTCTGTTCCCCTAACACCCTTAGTTATAGCTAGCGGGGGGATATTCCATGCGGTGTCTTCATCAATCCCCACATCCTCAGCAAGACTCAGGATGGGTTCGAATGAGCAGTTCAGATCACCAGCCACTAAGACAAGATGATCGGTTTTATACTCATTCAAGAGATGTTCCAGGTCGTTAAGAATGGGTTGCTTCCTCCCACCCTGACAACCACGGGCATAGATGT
Source organism: Lissotriton vulgaris (assembly GCF_964263255.1). Taxonomy (NCBI): domain Eukaryota; kingdom Metazoa; phylum Chordata; class Amphibia; order Caudata; family Salamandridae; genus Lissotriton; species Lissotriton vulgaris. The sequence goes on from NC_141689.1 coordinate 113,445,592, forward strand.
TGATTAAGACAATGTCCTTCCAATTGTCCTTACTCAGGGAGATACAAAGGAGGTCAGCATTCTCCACCAGGATCTCCTTAACATTGAAGCCCAGGGAATTTCTAAGCCATATAGTGAGACCTCCCGAAGCCCTACCCCTAGGGCCTTGTATAGCTGGTTTAAAATAATTTAGGAAGCCTACTCTAAATAGTGGGACTACTGACCAAGTTTCCTGGAAGACGACGATATCATGTGTAGAAATGAAATCTACCCAATCGTCGTTATCCAGGCGACCCCTCAGTCCTGCTATATTCCATGAGGCCACCTTGATTGCATTAACCGGGCTACTGATGGTAAAAGGCTCTGGTTGTCCCTGAACCCCTGCATCAGTCGAGGGGGGAGGCAAAACACGGTCCAGTGTTATTTTAGGGCCTATTTGTGGTGATGAACAATCCCCTCTGGATACTGGCAAGGTATTCGGAACAGTCGAGATTGGTTCCACTGACTGTAAGGAGGCATCAGTCCCCCCAAGTCAGTCAACCTCATGCAGGCAGCCAAACATATTGGTGGTAGGAACCCCTTGCCACCAGTTGCTTGGGTTTTGCCAACCATTCCTACGTCCCCTCTGTCTAGATTTTTGGACTGTTGACCAAGGCCCCTCCATTTCAAACTGTTGTTGTCGAGGAGGATAGAAAAAAGTGAGGGGTCTAACAACAACAACAACAGAGGGGTCTTCATCACAAGGGGCCCATGAGCAAAGATGCTGTGCTGTATGGGGGTCAGCAAATGACACCACTATACAATCTCCAGCAATGGATTTGCGCATGGGCCCAACCCATGGTACTCTGCGTACCATTAATACCCGACTTCTTAAATGGTTAGGGAGCTGTCTGTTGGTGTTAAGCCAATGTATGACCTTATTTTTTAAAGACCAGTGATTCTCTTTAATTTGGGGGTCGAGAATCGGTACACCAGCTAAAACAATGACATAAGGACTAGCCTCAGGCGGTAGATCAATATACCCACCACGAACGTTTGGGCGGCTAGAATCATAAGATGGTAATTTCTTGTTTGCCAATTGATTAGACTGGTGTACGACAGCTTGTGGTCTGGGTTTAGATGGTGCTACATTCTGTGGGGGACAAGCTTGTGACCCGGGTTTAGGTGGTATTACATGCTGAGGGGGACAAACACTGGGGATAATAAGATTTGAAATGGCAGCAGTATCACCAACTTTGGTACGCGTTTTAGGTATAGGTTTAAGTCTTGGGGGAATAGGGGCCGGGGGTTCTGACTCCTGTATCTGATGAGTAAGACCCTCTCCCTGGGAAAGCCTAGCTTCCATTTGTTTAAGACTAAAGCTAGCCAATGTAACTATGGTCCTATCCATTTCTAACAAATGGTTTTCCATTCGAGATAATCTCAGTTCCAGGGGGGTAAGTAACTGTTTTAGTGTGTCCCAGACAGTTTTAAGGAATTCCTCATCCCCCCTCCTATCCCCCTCCACCACACACAGCCCACCCTCTGTTAGCCCCTCCTTACTCAAGTCTGAGATGATAACCACCAAGGGATCAGGTTCAACACAGTTTAGATCAAGGGCGGTATCATTGTCCAAAGGTGCAGTTTTAGATTTAACTGTTCCAACCCCAGTCACAAATTCGGCCAAAGGACGTCTACTGTTGAAAAACTGAGATCTCACAATTTTTGCCTTTTTGCGAGCATAAGTAGATCTAGCGAGCCATTTCTTCTTTTGTAAGGCAGCTTTTTTGTCATTAGCCACAGTTTTGGGCAAAGCTTTTTTAGAGGGGGGGCTTATACCAGCTACAAGAATAGGCGGTACCAGCTCCTCTGAGGGATTGAAGAGTGGTAATGTTGGTTTCGGAGTAGGCTCAGGTAGAGATGTGGCTGGTGGGTGGTGGATGTCAGCTGATGTTAGTAAGGGGCGAGGACCTGAGGTTCGTTCAGGAGTTACAGCTAGGGCAAGGTTACCCAGAGATGATTTCTTGGAGGAAGCTAAGTTAAGTGAGAGTTTCCGTGCAGCTTCTAATTCAAGGGAGACCCTATGTTGCATTTTGCTGATTTCCGCATCAATGGCCAGATTGGTCTTTGTGAGGAAATCATCTAGGGTCCCATTGGATTTGTTAAGGCCCTTTGCAGTTTTACTGCGACTTCCCCGCGTACACATAATGAAAATTTAACTAAATAATGTGACACAAGTAATCTTTATCGCAAATAGTCACCTACCAAGGGATGTGGCCCAGCCCAGACCTCTTAGACCTCGAACGGCCTCAAACGGCCCGCTCTTTGCCCGGTCTTCGCCCCGGTCGCTCGCTCCCGCGCGCTACCGCGCAGCGGTTACTCCGCCCGATAATATAGGGCCTAGACAGAGCAGTGGGCGTGGCCGGCAGGGAGAGCGGCCACAGGTGTGCAACGCAGGGACTCCTGGGCAAAGGAGTCCCTGCTAGGCTGCTCGCAGCCCTGCCGATACACAAGGGTGTCCCAAGAAGCACAACACCCCTCCCCGCGCCTCGCAGGGTCCTCAATGCTGGCGATATGCTATTTTCGCCGCTTTAGCGCTGTATTCAGCCGCTAAGCGGCGATAATACTATCGCCCAATTAGCAAGCTGTCGCTAACTGAAGTTAGCGACAGCTTTGAGGCGATAGCGAGCAATTTGGGGCCCGCTTTGCATGTTAGCGATAATTATCGCTAATGACATGCATAGTGGGCGTTCCCAATCCGTTAGCGACTGAAAGCAGTCGCTAACGTCGCTAACGCCTATTAGCAAGGCAGGATTAGCGATGGCAATATTCCCGCTAAGCGCGAATATCGCCAAAAACGAACACCTGCCCAGACCAGTTCTTAGCCGTGTTATCCAATGGGTAGTGGATAACATGGCTAAGAGCATTTAGTCGCTACTGCGTGAATATCGCTGTATTATCAGCGATATTCACACTATCGCCTGAAAAATTATCGCTTTGGAGATAAACTTAGCTAATAGCACATTATCTCAGGATAATTTCCAGCGATGCTTAGCGGTAAAAAAATCGTTGCTAAGCCTAGTTAGCGATAAATATCGCTAATCGCTGGTAATATGCCCCAAACTTCCTTAACCCCCCGATCCCCGCCCCCACCCCTAAAACGTCATTGACCCCGCCCCCCACCCATGCATTACATAATTACAAAATACCAACAATGCAAATCCCTGCATAATCGTTTAAACTTAACAAATCCCCCAAACCATTATCCAATCTCCCCTGCTCGCCCCTTAACAAATGTTGGTCCCCCAACCCATGGAACCACCCCAACAACTAAGCCTTACCAACTCACCCAGACAATGACACAACCAAGCAAATGAACAACCACAATCCTGCCAATCCTGGCAAAAACACCACTGACCCCCGTACCTGCCCCTGTTCCAAGCGACAATACAGCAACCAAAACCCATGCATACCTGTTCCAACAAAAAACACCCAAAATAGAAAAAAGGAAAACTGAAAAATAGAAAAAAGAAACTAATGAAAAAGAGGGAGGGTGGGAGGGAAAACGCACAACCAGCTAAACCCCGGCCACCAGGTCACCAAAATCTAAAATGGGGTGGAGCCGCAAGCATGGCCTAGACCAGCCCCACCATCCCCGGACCCAGCACCCCGCAACCCTTCTGCCCAAGATGGAAAAATATCCAACCCCTCCCAAGATCTGGTAACCCCCATGTCCTGTCCGCCACTGACGCTTCCACCATCCTCATAGAACTACCCGAGCCCCCAAAAACATTCCCCCCTGAGGCACAAGTATTGGAGGGGGGTGGCAGGAGCCCTGTATCATAACCCGCCCCTTGTGGAGAGAGCCCCCACCCACCCACCTGGGCCCACTCACCCTCTCCCACAGAACCACTATGTACCGAAACCACCTCACCTCTGGGGGAATACTGAGATGAAAAAAGAAGGGGGCTAAAAGGAACAGACTCCCCCCTGCCTCCTCTCACACAACCTCCTGCAAATGCCTGGTCTCCCCCCAGTGCTGTGAGACCCTAAAAGATGGGGCCTGAGAAGTAATGACATCCCCAGCCCCCCTCCCCACCTGCCCCACACTCCCTGCTCGTACGAATCGATTGGGAGAGGGGCTGACAACCCCCTGCTCTCCTCCTCCCATAGCGCTACCCTGTACTTGCTCCTGAGCGGGAGAAAAAAACCTCCCGCTCCCCCACCCTCCCTCCTCCCTGCACCAACTCCTCCATTGGGGCAACCGACGCCGAGGCAGAGCACCTCTTGCTGCCCCTTCTCCCCCTGCGCCTCCCTCATTGCGCGGGGGCCGACTATGCACAAACTTGAACCGCTGGAGCAGGAAGCAGCTCTGGCGGTTCCATGAATGCCCCACCTTGCTCCTACATGCGCACATTAACCTCCAGCTGTGGCAGAGACCCAGCGCCCGACTCCCGCACCACAGCCGGACGTGTTTTTACTCCCGGTGCCGCTTTCCGAAAGCGGGGGCGGCCCGCTCACTCACCGCCTCGTCTCTGGGCCTCTTGGGGGTCATGCAGGTGGCAAAGCCTGCCGCAACTCCAGAGGAGGCCTGATGCACCAGTCGGGAAGGCCCAGCCGCGTTCCCCAGGACGAGATCCAATCGTCCCGCCTCACTTAGAAGCCTGATGGCTTCTAAAACGCGGTAATCTTCTGCCGCCATAACTAAACTTGCTGCTAGCTACTCCGAAAATGTAAAGAGAACACTAAATAGAAGCACCAAAAAGCACAACCAGCTCAAAATAAAACGACAATAAGTGGTTTGCTTTTCCTTGTAGAGAGTTAAAAAGTCTGCTAACCATGTAAGGTGCACAGTTTCTGGGTATCTGTTCAGTGCATTGTAACAGTTTACAGGAAGCAGTTTACAACCCTCATCCAAATTTATCTCTAGGACAAGAAAATTGTGAGTGGCACAATCAATCATAGTAATTTTGCCCTTGATGTTCACCGATACCAACGTCAAAAGACCTCCTCTGTTCCGGCCTGCTGGGGAGGGCAAGGCAGGTACAAAAAAGGAAGTAAAACCAACCAACCAGTAATCACACTCCATGTCCCAGGTCTCTTGGATAGCGATAATGTCATAAAGCTTAACAAAGTTCGACCAGTTTGGGTCACCCTTCTTTGACCGTAAGCCAGCAATGTTCCAGGATAGCAGCCTAACCATGTCCCCTTTTACAGTACTGATCTCAGTTGAATTGTTACCATCCTCACCGGAAGAAGGTACAGGAGCCGTGGGGATAGATTCCACTATAACTTCATCCACTGTACCCTCTCCGGCGACCCGGCAGTCGCAAAGATCGAGTCCTGAAAGAGCATCGAATCTATTGTGAGTTGCAATGGGGGGCCCAAAAATAAAGAGATTATCACTTCCCTGATTCTGGCTTTGACATACCGACCTGGGCCCAACCGGAGTAAAGGGACTTAGACCTTGTCTAGGAGTTGAGGCTATAGTGAGATGGTTGTAGAAATACCCCAACGGGCGCACTTGAATACCGTTGCCGTCATTCGTCAATGATGCTGCCCGTAATAGAACTGTGGCCACGTGTTGTGGGCATTTAAAGTTTACTACAACACAATCCCCTCTACATGTTTTTCTCGAGGGACCGATCCAATTTACCCTCCTGGTCGTGATGATTTCTCCGGCAAATTTTGTGGGAAAACCACAGATGGTTTTTAAGAGAATCATGAGATTCCTCGTGGGGCTCGGGTGTAGCCGGGTTATAGGCCGGGACGTTTGCCAACACAACTACATAGGGAGCACAGTCCGGGGGTAGGCTGATAAAATTACTTCGCCTACATGGTATGGCATTTGGGTTTTGTGCGATGCCTGGTTTAGGGTGTATAACAGAAGTGTCTACTGGCAAAGGACAAGAAGCTGAAGGGGCAATGGGACTATTATCGGCTCTGCTGACCTGTCAGGTTGTGTGGGATGGTTTAGAGCCCTTTACAACATTTTTCCCCACAGCCTCGGAGCTCACAGTACTAGTTGAAGGGAGGGGGGGATTAACCTTAACCTTATCTGGGTGGGCCAGATGTAGTTCTAACAGGCCTCCTAATCTTTTTATGTCAGCATTAGCAGTATCCAGTTTGACCGCTAGGGAATTAAGGGATTCCTCAAGTTTTAGATCAATTTTGGCTTCTATAGTTTTAATTAGCAGGCCAAACTGCTCAGGGCTCAGGGTAATACTTGACTCTTTTTTGCCCTCCAAGTTCGGGGTCGCCTTTGGGGAGATGTGGCTATCAAGCAAGTAAATGTCTCCCCTTCTCTTGTGGGTGATCCTACCCCCCCTTTTGCTTTGCTGCTTTCTGCAGGTTCTGACAGGTCTCGTGCTTTTATTCTCTACTACCACCTCTTCCTCAGAGTCCGAAGATGATTTATCAAGCGTTACTGTGTCGGGGGCCTGATGGATCAGTGCTTCTACTGCACTAGCTACACTGACTACACCTGGCCCGCAATCAGTGCTATTTTCGATCTCTGGTGGAGCCTCCATTGGAGTTAGACCTACTAAAGAAAGATCATGGTCTGATGAACCACCTTTACCCAATGAGGCCCTTCTGTCATTGTTGATTTTGTTCACCATTTTTACTAAGAAGTTGTCAATGGGACCTGCCCCCGTGACAACCTTATCTTTCTTTGAGCCCGACATGAGATTAGTTTATACAATGCTTCTTTTGACCTAATCGTAGATGTCACAAGGAACTCTGCACCCAGTTTTTCAAGGTTTGAACAAGAAAACCCTCAGCCTTATCCGTCACTTTTCCATGCAAAAGAAGGGACACAGTAGAGTACTCACAGGGTCTCTGGCCCAGCCCAGCCTCCTCCTGCCTCTGACGGCCACATACGGCCCGCCCTCTGCCCGGGCTCAGCCCGGCGATGCCCACGCGCACCCCGCGACGCTGAGGGAGTGCCCTGGTTTAATAGCACCTCCGGGCGCGCTGCGGTAGGAAGTGGCCGGAAGTGGTCGCTAAGCCCTCTGGGAGCTGTAGTCTCCAGCCACCGCGATGGAGTAGAGCGGCGAGACCACAGCGTCAGGGCCCCAGGAGCGAAGTGGCGTCCAGCAGGTAAGCCTCCTTTGGCCGGTATGCTGCCGAAAATGGTCCCCCGCTCCACCGAGGGAGTGCCCTGGTTTAATAGCGCCTCCGTGTGTGCTGCGGCAGGAAGTGGCCGGAAGTGGTCGCTAAGCCCTCTGGGAGCTGTAGTCTCCAGCCGCCGCGATGGAGTGGAGTGGCGAGACCACAGCGTCAGGGCCCCAGGAGCGAAGTGGCGTCCAGCAGGTAAGCCTCCTTTGCTGCCGAAAATGGTCCGGAGAGTAGGCAAAGCTTCCACGCTACAGTGTATACTGCATGTCTCAACGAGCCAGTGCAAGCGCTGCCTAGGCGAGACCTAAAAAAACAAGCATTGAAAATGCAATAGGTCACACCTTTGATTAAGTTAAAGCCATTTGCTTTGCTAATGGTATTGTATAGCAAAGAAAATGGCTTTAACTTAATCAAAGGCGAGACCTATTGCATTTTAAATGCTTTTTTTTTTTCAAAGATGGGGCAGCTATCCTCTTCCAAAATAACAGTCAGTCCCCTTCCCCGGGTGGATTCATACCCAAAGCAAGGACCCTCTGTTCTTTGCCATTTGACTAGCACACGCTTGTCTGTGGATGAGCAGCGCCCTGGTTGTGATTCGTACACTGTGGTGTGTGCGTTCTCTGCAAATGCAGGCTCTGCTGAGATGCTAGCTAGCCATCGCTGTGCCGCGCACACACCCTCAAGATTAGCGACTGAAGCCCATCATTGTCCTCTCCCTCCTTCCACTCTCTCTTCTGACACAGACATCGGGAGCGGCAGGGGGTGGGATTCTCTCACACACACTGAAGCCTTTACACGCACACACGCACAGCACGTTTCACTCTGACAATGCAGATTTTCCACAGTTTTAAAGGGGAGAAAATCATGATTTTATTAAAGGCACGGATGCTAACATTATGCATATCACCTTTATTGCTCCTCAAACACAGCAGCAACAAAACACTTAGAATTAGAATACTCAAAAAACTCTAGAACGCAGAACATGCATATCATCATAGAACAGACAGCCATCTTCCTCTTTAGTAGCTGCGAAATAAACTGAGGGGCAGATTTACAAGCCCCTTGCGCCTCTTTTACGCCGACGTTGCGTCACTTTTGTCACCAGAAAGAGGCGTTCCATCGCAGGGGGGGTGTTCCGGCAAAGGAACGCCTCCCAAAAGTGGCTGAGTGAAATCTACAAGATTTCACTCAGTCACTTCTGGGTCCATGCTGCGTCAAAACCCTGCGCCTGCTTGAAGCAGGCGTAAGGATTGACGCAGCATTGTGGATATAGAGCCCCCCAGAGCATTGCTGGAGCTGCGTCACGCTTGTGACGCAACTCCAGCAATGCGCCGCTTTTACAGCACAGATGCGTCATGCATATGTGGCATTTTTGCCCCATGGTGTGCCACATTGTAAATGCAGCGCATCCTGGGTGGCGGCGCTGCGGCGCACAATTACTGGCGCATCCCTGCTGATATGCAAGGATGCGCCAGTAATCGTAAATCTTCCCCAAAGTCCATAAACACAAATCCATCTGTTGAATCTGTAATCCGAACCATTGAATCTTCTCCAAACTTGACATCGACGATCAGCTTCTTGCTCTTTAACCTATAAAATAAACAAATAAATAGTAAATCGGGCGGGTACAGTGGAGGGACAATATTAGCCTCTGTGCCTTTAATGAAATCATGTTTTTCTACTCATTAAAACTGTGGAAAAACTGCATTTTATGCCAGGGCCCAGAGGCCAATATTATGCATGTTCAAAGTTCATCTACAGCCTTCAAAATTCCACTCAAACCAAAACCCTTCATAAAAGCCTTACTAGCCGTAGCCCCTCTAACAGAATGTGCCCCAAAAACACTAATATCCATACCAGCCTTAAACATTACTCCTCTTACCCACCTTGCCAAAGTAGATGCTGAAACTGCTGTAAAAGGCTTCACATAATAAATTAACAACTGTGAACAATCATCCAGCCTTAACCTTATAGTCCTCCTCTCATCTGGCCTTATTTATGAAGGCCTTGCACCGCCAGTGCGTCACGTTTTCCCATTTTAAAAGTGACGCACCGGCGGCGCAAGCCCTTCATAAAATAGGCCCATATTCTTTTATACAACTAACCACACACAAAACACTGTCACCCTCCAAAAGAGGATAAAAAATTGTTCTAGACATAGTCTTTGCCCTTTTCCTTATATCAAAACATACACCCTCTGGTTGATAACATCATGAATTAACCTCTAATATCAGAAACTCTTCTAAAGGAAACGAAACACAAAAGCATAGCTAACTTCCAAGACAAAAACTTCAAATCCAAATCTTAATTTGCTTCCCAGCTTTCCAACTCTTTCAAAACCACTGAAACATCCCAGAGAGAATCCTACTTTGCTTTTGGAAGAAGCACCACCCGAACACTCTTAACCAATCTTTTAACCACAATATGCTGACCAACCGGTACTCCTTCAAATAATACATGCCCTGACGAAATCGCAGACCTACTTAAATTAACAGTATTATACGCCAATCCACTATTATACGGCAGCCCCGAAGCCACCTTTAACATCCTTCAACGGGTGCAGAATGCTGCAGCCAGGATGCTTGCGGGTCCTTCAAGAAGATCTTCGGCTAGACCGGCCCTGAGAGCACTTCACTGGCTGCCAATACGCGAAAGAGTCATCTTCAAAGCGCTATGCATCACCCACAGGGCTCTCCAGGGCAAAGGACCTCCGATCCTCAGGAGCCTGACGTGCCCCTATAAATCATCTCGGGCTCTCCGGTCGGACCTTGGTAATTTTGCAAGGGTCCCCAGAGTTAGGAAAGCACTTCCTCTAGCAGAACTTGCTCCATAAGGTCTAACTCCTCTACAACAGTTACTCCTGGTAAAACCTTGTCCTCGGCCGGGGAACCAACCTTGCGTTCGCCCGGCCATTCCAAAAACCCTTCTGACATATTTTTGTGCTTTCTGCAGCGAGTTAAATGTACCAACAAATCTCGATATATCTTTGACGAAATTGTCATCAAAAAGCATGCCCTCACTCTGCTCTCCTAGCTCCTTTCTAGCCAAGTCAGCAAGTTTCGGGTCTATTTTGAATAGAATACTCTTCCACCTTTCCATACACAATGCCGCATTGGAGTTACCAGATCTCTGTACCCACTGTGCCATCCCCCCCTATCCACAACAATGTTATTAGTGTGCGCCTCCTCGCACATATCAAATATCTTAGTTAATGGCCCCAAAACATCCAACAACCTGTCTTGGCATCCTTTTAGCCCTTTGTCTAGACCCCTTCTAGGATCCTTTCCACTCTTATTAAGGAAAGCCATCATCTTTTAATCCAATTCAGGCGTGTAGGCCACCTTACTGTTTAAACTAGGTCTAGGACATTCAGACCTTAGCCTTTGGAATCTCGCTCCTTATCCAGTAACCTTGCGTACTTTGCCACATGTTCAACCCGGGTCCATTGCGCTGACAACGGATGTTGTATCAATAATGAGTCGAACATCTCCTCCCCTTAAGGATCCACAAAATCACAGGCTTCAATCTTAATCTCTTTCACTTCTAACTTCCTCTTTTTAATAGGAACCTCTTCCACATCTGACTTCTCCAAGCTCGAACTTCACGTCAGCTCAACATCACCACTTGATGAGCTAGAATCACATGCCACCGCACTATGTCTTCTTTTATGCGCCTTTATAGCGCCCCCTTTTTCCTTTATAGCAACCCCTTATTTAACCTTACATTCAATATCTTTTGCTTGAATGAAATGAAATGAAATGAAATTTGATTTATAAAGCGCATGGCTGCCCGGAAGCGTCCCAGCGCTAACAGAAAATAGAACAGAAAGCAAACTGAGGGTAAAAACAATAATTAGGAGTCCTTAGGAAAAAGAATTGTTTTAAGTGCCTTTCGAAACTTAAGATAACAGGGTTCGGCGCAAATCCAATTGGGGAGGGAGTTCCAATTTTTAGCTGCATTTACGGAAAAGCGGCGGCCCCCTGTGCGTGCTTTCCTAACTCTGGGGACCCTTGCAAAATTACCAAGGTCCGACCGGAGAGCCCGAGATGATTTATAGGGGCACATCAGGCTCCTGAGGATCGGAGGTCCTTTGCCCTGGAGAGCCCTGTGGGTGATGCATAGCGCTTTGAAGATGACTCTTTCGCGTATTGGCAGCCAGTGAAGTGCTCTCAGGGCCGGTCTAGCCGAAGATCTTCTTGAAGTACCCGCAAGCATCCTGGCTGCAGCATTCTGCACCCGTTGAAGGATGTTAAAGGTGGCTTTGGGGCTGCCAAAAACAGGGCGTTACTGTAGTCCAGTCTTGATAGTATTAACCCCTGAATCAGAAGTGTCCTGGACTGGGGAGGCAAAAGAGGGAGAACTTTCCGCACTGATCGAAGCAGTCCAAAGCAGATCCCTGCAACTTTCTGTGCATGCGTCTTAAAAGTTAGGTCGGGCTCAAACCACACCCCTAAGCTTTTGATTTTGTCCTTTGGTATGGGCAGCTCACCTAGGCAGGGGGGCCAGGCGGCTTTGGGGAGAGATGTAAAGTGATGACCCAGGAGCATGATCTCTGTTTTAGCTCCATTGAGCAGACCCCCCAGGATATAGCGGCATGGAGTAGCAAATTTAGCGGCACAAAAATGGAAATTTAGCGGCACAAATGTGCAAATTTAGCGGCAATTTTGTGGCATTTTATTTGGCCATTTTTCCTATAACAAACACAGATATCTTCGTTTTTTTTGTTATTTAACAACATGAAGCTATGTATGTATACTAATGTAAGCATTCCTCCGTAGAAACACTCTTGATTATAGTTAGGGACAGCGAAAATGACATCACATGCTCTTTGACCTTGATGCCATCTCAGAAAGGGGCACTGAATGACATTAGTGATAGGCCACAATTGATTTTTTGAAACCTCGAGGCTGCAGCGTCTTAATAAACAGTGTCTATAACAAATACAGATAACCAGCTACCGAATCGAACAAAAGCCAAAGGTATGCGGACTTTTAAATCACCAACAGCCGGGCTGATAAAATCACAGTAGTTGCACTCAGCAACATAGGTGCATGGTAGTGTATTGTAATTGGATAAATATAGCGCTTACTACCTCAACGAGGCGTCGAAGCGTCTAGGCAGCAATTATCACCTCTTGTAATGTCTAATTGGCGGCCTCGTCTTGCATGACAAGAATCCAGCACATTTGCATAGCAGGAAATGCACAGAGGTGCTTGCCACACTTCGGGCAGTGACCTCATGTCTACGGTGGAGCCAGAGGTATGTTTCTTATGATAGGCCAGCACCCTTGCTTCGTGCAGAGTTGTGCGTATGTGTTAATGTGAGCAGTTTAGGGAAAGTGTTAGCCTTTCGCATGACTGCACATAACACCGGGGGGGGGGGCTGATTTACAGCCGCTTCTTGGGTCGGTCCGCGGTCCTCTGCTCCCGGTGGGCTCTCTGGTGAGCCATGCTGATTTAATGCCATGCTTCACAGTACCACCTGCTGGGTCCCATTTCAGCTGTCATTAAGAAGTCCAGGGCTTCATTAAAGTACGGGCAATTACCAGGGGGGAGGCTTGCATCTCCGACGGAAAAAAGCGTCTTTCAATTTAAGTCACTTCTTATAGATGCTCAGTTGTTTTTATAAGTGAAACAGGTCTTTAGAGGATCACCTACGGTTTGCCTCCGCCTCCTGACCTCCTCCCCGCCTCGTCGTCTCGTGCAGTTGGGATTCTGGCAATGAAGTTTCGAGGGGTTTGGGGGCTGCCCCAGGCTTGGATGAAGTACATTCATCCGCTTACGTGGTGCGATGTGATTTTCCTCTGGAAAAACTCACGAAAGGTGAAGCGTATTGTGCTGAATGGGGATGTCTTTCCTGCTCTCGGACCGAGCCTCCATGCCTTGTGCAGTGGGGTGCACAGCCCTGGAGCTGGGCGTGCAGTCCTCGCCTCCCGGCGCAGATGTTTGCAGAATGTGGCTCTAGTTATCGAGTTGTTTGAGTGGGCTGAGGCCAGCAGATTCCTGTGAAGTGAGTGCCCCGTACATGTATTTGGTTGGGCTCGCCAGCCACCACACCCTTTAAGTAGTATCCGTTGGCAGCAAGTGTTTTGCAAATAAGCAAGAAATACTTTCAATTTCACACGCTCTATTTATGTGAGTTCTTCAGGTAATTTGTGACTCAACCGCGGCTTTTGTAAAAATGGCCGCGATTTCTACAAAAAGTGCCGATTTCGCGGGCACCTTTGTAAAAATCGCAGCATTTTTAGAAAAGTGCCGATTTCGCGGCAAATCGCGAAATCGCGATATCCTGGAGGGTCTGATTGAGTTTAAGCCGCAAACTGGACATCCAGCAGAATATATCAGCAAGGCAGGCGGAGAGGTTATCCAGACATCCCTCTTGTTGGGTTAGCGAGACGACTAATTGAGTGTCGTCCGCGTAGGTGACTGTTTTAATCCCAAAGGGGGCAACTACTTCCTCCAGTGGGGCCATATAAATGTTGAACAAAGTAGGGCTCAATGAAGAGCCCTGAGGGACACCACACTGGAGGGGGGTAGATTTAGACAGCACACCACCTTCCCAGATTCTGAAAGAACGATTATTCAGAAAGGATATAAGCCATTTAAGGGCCGTTCCAGCAACGCCCAGTTTGGCGAGACGGTGCGTTAGAATTTTATGATCCACCGTGTCAAATGCAGCGCTTAGATCCAGGAGGATCACAACAGCGGATCCTCCTGAATCTAAGATGCACCTTGCCTCTTCTGCCACCACTATAAGGGCTGTGTCCGTCCCTTGCCCGGGCGAAAGCCAGTTTGAGAATTATTCAGCAGCTGATTGTTTTCAAGAAATCCGGAGAGCTGCTGATTCACCATTTTTTCAGCAATTTTACTCAAGCCGGGTAACAGTGAGATCGGGCGGAAGTTGGCCAGGTCCAAGGGATCAAGCCCCGTTTTTTTTAAAAGAGTTTTGACCCTGGCCTGTTTCCAGCTGGGTGGCACGACCCCAGAAGAAAAGGAGGCATTTAGAAGCTCTGTTGCCACTGGGGCGATCGTGTCTGCAATCTTCTTAAGAACATACATAGGTGCAGGATCGGCCGGAGAGCCACTTTTCATGGAGGATAGGGCTTTACAGAAATCTTCCCTAGTAATACTGCTAAGAGAGTCAAGCCGGGGGCCAGAAATGGGTGCCAAATCTGTGTTGTCATCTGGGACAGGGAGATTCTGCGGAAGACTCTCAAGGATGTTTACTATCTTGGAGTCAAAAAAATCCGCAAGCTGATTGCATCTTTCTTCTGAGCAATCTAGGGTACTAACAGGGGAAGGCACCTTAAGTAGTTGTTTAACTATCTTAAAAGTTTCTCTCGCAGAGTTGGAGGACAAATTGATTTTATTCTCAAAGAAGGCCACTTGTGCTTTTTTCAGGGAAATTTTATATAATCTCAAAGCAGAACGATATGCCGCTTTATTGTTAACTGCCCAGTCTTTCCTCCATCTGCGCTCTAATTTTTTGCAGATTTTTCTGAGGTCTCTGAGCTCTGAGGTGTACCATGGTGATTTAAAGGTGCTACTTTTCTTTGTTACTGTTTTCAGCGGTAATACCTCATCCAGGGAGTTGTTCAGCCAGTTACAGAAGCTAGTATCTGCGACCAATGGGTCTGATTCTATTTTAGGGGCAGTTTGTTCAAGTGCTGGGGTCAGCTCTTCCATAGATAGTTTGGGCCAAGCCCTATGCAAAATACGAGGCGGTGCTGCCCGTTGTACCTCTATACCTGTTTTCCAAGAAAAAGGAACTAGGAAGTGATTGGACCATGGTACAGGAAGGGGGGGACTAGAAATAAGCTGATTACAATTTGTGAAGATAGGATCCAAAAGATGACCCTTAATATGAGTTGCCTCTTTATTTACAAGCCTTAGCTTAAGTGATTTAAGATCTGAACAGAGATCAGTAGCAACTCTGTCATTCGGATCATCAAAATGAAGATTCAAATCTCCTAGAATCAAAAAATTCGAAGACAGAGCCGCGGCTGTTAAAGTAATTTCTAATAGGGATCCTGTGAACTGTCTTATGCAGCCCGGCGGGCGATAGATAAGAAGACCTGAAAGAGACTTGTTAGGTGTTATTTGGATGGTGAAACGAACACTCTCTGAGTCTGATATTTCACAATCTTCAATTCTGCAGTTAAATTTGTCTTTATAGACTACTAGCAGCCCGTCCCGACGTTGTCCGGGTAGGAATTTCTGCCGGCCAGTAGTATATTGTTTCGTAAGATTTCATTTTGATAGCATTTCTTATCTGTGACAGGCCTGTGAAACGCTCCGATTCACAGTGAACTGCTGATGCACTTAAGAGTGCGCGTTCAGTAGTGTGTTTCCCTACTTTATTTTCCTTGCAATATTATATAGCGCGAACTCGACAACATGGCATGAGCACAATTTACATTACAGAAGAACACATTGATTTGTGGTAGGCACGGGGAGACAAAGCGATTTGCCTGGAATCACAGGATGTTGAGCTGATGCCGAGATTCTAACGTAGCTCCCCATCTCTAAAGTTCGCAATTCCAGAACTTGTGGTGGGAGGTGTGTCTAAAACTGTATGTCGGTGCTGGGCATCAATGAGAGATACCTGTGCATTTTTCCAATTGGTGGTGAAAAAATATGAGTATGTTGCTGGAGATGTGGCCCGCCGTGCCACTAATGTACTTACGGGGGAGGGTAAACACCCATTATTCCGCAAATTTCTTTCCGCATACCATCACTCTGCATACTTTCATTACGTAAGTACCATGACCCCGCAATCCCATTATAATGCATGGCATTACATTTTATATGCTTTTACCAGGCATACATTTACAACGAAATTCGTTGTAAATGCATGAATGGTAAAAGCATGTTTTTTAAAAATGTTTGGATAAGGCAAGTATGGGTATAGGGGTATATGTTTTGGGGTACTGAGGTATATGTTTTGGGGTGTTTGGGTATTTTAATGGTTCAGATATAGTTTTGGGTTATGGGGTACAGGGGTATTTATAGGGTTCAGGGCTAGGTTTGGGTTTTGGGGTATAGGGGTATTTTTAGGGTTCAGGGGTAGGTCTGGGTTTTGGGGTACAGGGGTATTTTAAGGGTTCAGGTCTAGGTTTGGGTTTTGGAGTACAGGGGTATTTTTAGGGTTCAGGGCTAGGTTTGGGTTTTGGGATACAGGGGTATTTTAGGGTTCTGGGCTAGGTTTGGGTTTTGGGGTACAGGGGTATTTTTAGGGTTCAGGGGTACGTTTGGGTTTTGGGGTACAGGGGTATTTTAAGGGTTATGGGCTAGGTTTGGGTTTGGGGGTACAGGGGTATTTTAGGGTTCAGGGCTAGGTTTGGGTTTTGGGGTATAGGGGTATTTTTAGGGTTCAGGGGTAGGTCTGGGTTTTGGGGTACAGGGGTATTTTAAGGGTTCAGGGCTAGGTTTGGATTTTTGAGTACAGGGGTATTTTTAGGGTTCAGGGCTAGGTTTGGGTTTTGGGATACAGGGGTATTTTAGGGTTCTGGGCTAGGTTTGGGTTTTGGGGTACAGGGGTATTTTTAGGGTTCAGGGGTACGTTTGGGTTTGGGGTACAGGGGTATTTTAAGGGTTATGGGCTAGGTTTGGGTTTGGGGGTACAGGGGTATTTTAGGGTTCAGGGGTAAGTTTGGGTTTTGGGGTACAGGGGTATTTTTAGGGTTCAGGGGTATGTTTGGGTTTTGAGGTACAGGGGTATTTATAGGGTTCAGGGCTAGGTTTGGGTTTTGGGGTACAGGGTATATTTATAGGGCTAAGATGGGTTAGTGTTTAGGGTGTTGGGGTATTTTATAGAGTATGGGTGGGTTATGATTATGGGGTGCAAGGGTATTTAAAGTAGGGGTGGGCGGAATTGGCGCGAACTTGGTACAATAAATCCGCAATATTTCGTTTGAGCCTGTCTGTCTCCTAGGAGATTCTGAACAGGAGCAAGCAGCTGCCCAGACCCCACCCCCAGGCCAGCAGATCATTGGCTATTCAGCTACCAGGCAAACCTGAGCCCTCCTCTCACACCTGCCCAGGCCCCTGAAGGCCTTGCTGGGTGCACCCCAAATCAGTCTCCTCCATCTTGTGAGTTGCAGCCCACATGTGCCCCAGATTGCTTTGAGCAGAGTCCAGGACGTGGTAAGGAAACAGACTAGTGCTGTCTCTTACCAAGACAAAAAGTTATTTAAAAAACGATTTTCACTTTCTGTGTTTACTGTCTATGCCTGTGGTTGTTACAGTTAAAAATTGTAGTTTTAGCCTGCCTGTAATTGCATATTTTATCACCTGTGTTGAGTTTTAAATGTGTGGTTTTCCGTGCCCATGATTGCCTTCATTTAGTGTGTGGAATTGTGGGATTTGCAGTCCAACTTCTGTAGTTTATCCCTCTCTTTCCTTTGTGACAAATCTGTTTTCCCTCCAAATTTCTCCTTTGCTCTGTGCTAGGACCTGTGTGCTGAAACAGTGCACCCCCAGCCACCATTTTGTGTTCACAAGCCAGTGAGGCCAGCCCCCCCCTCCCCGCCCCCGTTCGGATTTCTATAGGAAGTAGTGACTAGGGCTTCCTATGTTATAGGTTGTTGGGAGTAGGGTGGGACTAGGGCTACGGTTAGACCTTTAATTGGAAGTAGCAATTTAGTGCTTCTGGTGTGATTGGTTGTTGGACCAGTTGTGGGACTAAGAGTAGGGTTAGGCTTTCTATTGGAAGTAGGGACTAGAGCTACTTGTACCATTGGCTGCTTGGACTTGGGTTGGGACTAGTGGTAGGACTAAGGCCTTTATTGGATGTCGAGATCAGGGTTTTTGAACTGATTGGGTGTTTGGACTAGGGTTAAGATTGGCTGCAAGGTCCTGGTCTCCTATTGGTTCAAGATGTTAGGGCTAGTGTTGTGATTGGATAGTGTTAGGGCTAGGGTTCCCATTGGCTGAAGGGGTCACCTGATTACTAGGGCTACAAAAAGGGCCAGGCTTAGGGCTTCTCAGCCCGGGTGTCGAGGCTAAGGGTGGAGAGGACAAGGATAGTTGCCTGTTTGGGCCTGTTTGGGCCTGTTTGGGCCTGTTTGGGCCTGTTTGGGCCTGTTTGGGCCTGTTCGAGACTGGTCGGGACTAGGGCCTGAAATGCTGCCCTTTTACTCTTAAAAAAAAAATCCTTCACTCTTTTATCCCTCCACTATCCTTTTTCTATCAAAATTAACAGACTAACATGTTCACTTCTCAAATTCCATGTTCCATATTCAACTATACTAATATACTGCCCAAATAACTGAATAACATATCTACTACTCAAATTACTTCATATTTACACTATACTAATTTTCAACACTAATCCTTTATGGGTTCCGGAGTGGCGTGCTACTCGCCAAAAAAGTCCTTCAACACCCATCAGGGGTAACAAGTGCTATATGAATGCAAATCTTTCTTCCCCTTTTATCCATCCGCTATCCTTCTCACGCCAAGTAACACACTAATATCCACCACTGAAATTACCTCATATTTCACCATATTAATTCACCACTAATCCTTTATAGGCTCCCTGAATAGCATGCGTCAACAAGCGAGCGATAAATAAATACTAACCTTTGTCCTACTCTATCCTTCTGCTATCATTCCAAATCCAAATAACTGACTAACCTATCCACCACTTAAAATGTACTTGCATGTTTCACTATACTAATTCAAAACTAATCCTCTGTGGGTCCCGGAGTAGCGTGCTACCCGCCGAAAAAGCGCTTCGACGCCTCATCAGGGGTAGTAAGCGCTATATAAATGCAATTACAATACAATACAATACATCAAGCTGCAGTTCACCTCATGTCCCTAGATGTCCCTGATGATGCAAATGCAATAGCATTTAAAATATTATATATCAAGCTGCAGTTCACCTCGCCGTCCCTAGATGTCCCTGATGAGGCAAATGCAATAGCATTTAAAATATTATACATCAATCTGCAGTTCACCTCGTCGTCCAGAGATGTCCCTGATGAGTAAAATTCGAAAACATTGAAACCCTTTCATGAATGCTAAAAATTATGCTAAACTTATCCCATAATGCTTTGCAAGGCCTTTTAGTTATATTTTTGCCCATAACTGTGCTTGGGGTGGTTCTAAGAGAATGGGACCACCACTGAATTACTATTTAAAGGGAACAGGAAAGTATAGAAAACGGGGAAGAAAAAACAACACTCGTGACAGAATGCCCCCAGCGATTGTCACGCCCCCAGCACACACCCACAGCACAATGCAGACATGCCCACAAGGGACTACTTTGCTGGCACAGTTCTTTTACATTTTAAATGTATATGGTGGGCGTCTGCATAGCCTATGTCCTTCTGCTGCAACTGCCCTTTCCAACGCTGTATTGGGTGTTGTGATTGGTGCTGTGGTTCCCGAGTTTACCTGGCCAAAAGGTGCAAGTTCTCTCTTTATAATAGTAGTATAGATAGCAAGTCCCCCTCGTTTCCCTTGTTGTCTGTGTAAGCACTGCATGAGGAATCCATCCGGGAGGGCAGCAGCAATATCAAACTCAGAGGTAGATGAAAGCCATGTTTCAGTTAGAAACAGCACATCGAGACCCCCTTCCTGAATTATAAGGTTGATCTCGATGGCATGTTTCGGAAGGGACCTGCAGTTCAAGAGCGCCACGCAGAGGTTGCTATAGACCCGCCTACCGATGTCTCTGGCAGAGATAGAATTATCACACCGCATACATGTCCTATATAGTGGATCAAAATTTTCAAACTGGCAACACAGTGAATCGCCCTTATCTCGGAGCTCCATAAGATATTCCCTAGAATAACCAGTCAAATGTTGAGTGTCCACCGGCATAATATCTGGCCTTAAGCCTGGTCTGGCCCGGATGGGCCCAGACGGGCTTGCCTGCCATCGGCGCGCCCGCTGCGCGGACGGGGAAGCACCTTCATTTTATAGCGCTCGGGCCGCCACTCGCCCGACCACTAGTGCACTAACCAGCCTCTCACCCTAAGATGGCGGCCGAAGTTGTCACCCCTGGGGAAGCTGTCTGAGACCGAGTAGAACCCTTTATCGGCCCTCGGTAAGCCCAAAGAAAGGAGTAAAGGGTGCCCAAAGATTCTAATAAAAGATGCAGGTACAATTTAAAATTTATTCACACAAACGGAAAATCAATGTAGTTTTAAAATTCTCTCTGCCTCTTGGCCTGCGATAGTAATATAATAAAGAAGAGGACCTAACTCCCGGCTTTTCGCCTCAGGAGCTCTGAGTTCTAAACTTGATTTCCCTTCTCAACATGTCTCCTTTTTTGGGTCTTTTTCAAACTCTGGCCAGACACTCCTGCGACAACCTCAACTTCTTTAGTTGTCCAGAAGCTGTCTTCTTCACCAGATCTTTGACAGCTCTCTTTTTTTCTCATACTCTTTTCTAAAGTATTTTCAACCTAAATTGTACACAACAATCAAATCTCCTTACTAACTCCCTTATTAATGCTATTTATTATGCTCCAAAAAATCAATCTTTCCTCACTTGACACTAAAAATAAAACATGACCTCACACTAAACCTCCGACCGAAGTATGACAGAAACTGACTTTGTTCCGAAATATGCATAAATTTTTCCCAAAACATAACCGCTTAACACACCATTCGCTAATATGGGACTTAACCCAACCTCCCAAAATGGCCACCTCACGCAACGTGAATACGGTGGCCCCTCCTGGACTAATTCCTTTGATGTTTCCCTTCACACGCACTATAACGCTGGAAACACAAGAGGGGAACGACGTGCTCGAGCGCTACCCCTCGAGCGCTAATATCTCGCACCTACTATGAACATTCTACATAAAAGAACAGTCATGCGCACAGTGTTTGAAACACTGACATAACAAACGGTAACCGCCTTAACTTAATTATATCAAATAACTTCTCTTAAAATATCAATATGATCTCGCCTGAAGCGCTAAGCTTCGCCCATGTCAACAATCTACAAATAGTACCATTTTAACAATTTACCTCTCAAAAGGACAATTAAACCTTTAAACTTGAATAAATATCTTACTCTTAAACATTCATATTCCTCATTTACTCTCTATTAACATCCCAATTAATTTCTTTAATTTATATACCAAAAATTCATCTAATAATCAAACACCACTTTCAATCAAATAATAGATCCGAAAGTACTTTTCTTGTGCTTGAGCAGCAACAAAAGAGGAAGATGGCTGCCTGTTCTATGATTATATGCATGTTCTGCGTTCTAAACAGCCTGATTCATGTAGGCAATAGCGCTCGCAAAAGGGCCAGATTCTGAGAATCTGGCCCTTTGCGAGTGCGATTTTTGCATTTGGTATTCATGATACCAAATGCAAAAATCGCTATTTAAGAAGTCGCAAATATGCGAGGAATAGCATTTAAGGAATCTCTATTAGAGATTCCTCAAATGCTATTCATGACACATCCTGAAATTGCGATTTAGCACTTTTGGGGCCGCTATTTACCGAGAGGTCAGACCTGTCGGTAAATAGCAGAAACTCAGAAAAATGCTTTTAAAAGCATTTTTCTAAGTTGCATGTTGCACACACACATGTCCTTTGGACATGTGTGTGCGCAACACCTGTCCAAATGTGCATTTTAGGGGTGCTACAGGGCGTCCTTTGGACACCCCTGGCACCCTTTCAGTCGCTATCTCATTTGCGAGTAGCAAATTGCTACTCGCAAATAAGGGATACTCCCCATTCATTCCTATGGGCCTCTTGGCCCATAGGAATGAATGGGGAGTATTTGCGAGTAGCAAATTGCTACTCGCAAATAAAGAACATGTAGGAATCGCTATTTTATTAGCAATTCCTACATGAATGCCGTTTTGCGTGTCCTCAATAGCGAGTCGCTATGATTCGCTATTAGGGACACGCAAAACGGATTGTACATGAATCAGGCTGTAAGTGTTTTGTTGTGCTGTGTTTGAGAAGCAATAAAGGTGATATGCATAATATTGTCCTCCTTGCCTTGCCATAAAATCCCCTGAGCTCAGCTAACCCCGGCCTATTAGTATTCGGGTGCTGATACAGCCGCTGTGTAATATCTACAACGTGAAAACACTCGGGGTGACAATGGCGAACACAGCACAGAAATGGTTCGTTGACCACCTCAGGGCACACGGCAAAGGGCACGTTCACAATGCACACACGCACTAGATAATTAGCCAGTGCGGATAACAACAAAAGGGAAGGTGGCGACTGACAGCATATAAACAGGTGGCATGTGCAGGGAACAAGCCCCAGGGAATAATACTATGCGACGCCAAGACGACCACCCATCATGGATGCATTGATACGAGAGGAGTGGCTGAATAAACAAAAACCTTAAAAAACACATTCACAAATGAAATACATATATGCATAACAATTACAAAGGGAAAAAATGAATGCAGAAACACTGGTGTGATAGTGTGGATGAAGTTAAGAATGCGAGAAATAAGAGAGTTTATGTGTCAAGCAAACAAGGAAATGTTTGCAATGAAAGAATGAACTCGAGGAAGGTGTGAATGCATGGAGGTAGGAAGGTGTGAATGCATGGAGGAACTGCTGAATGAAGGGATGCAAAGCCTCAGATATACAATAGTGGAAGAATTGCATCAAGGGTTGAATCTAAGGATGAATTCATGACTGCATTGAGGAAGAACTGTATGAGGAATGCAAAGCCTGGGGAACTCAATGCATGGAGCATGGAAGAATCGCATAAAGGTCTGGATGCAAGAATGACATCATGAAGGAAGTAATGACTGCATGAAGGAAGGCAAAGCCTAGCGGTTTCAATGCATAGTGAGTGGACGAACTGCAAACAGGGCTGAATGCAAGAATTAATGAAAGACTGCCTGGAGGCAGGCATGCATGAAGGGGAAACATGCAGGAAGGGGAAACAGTGCACATATGGAGGACAGACAGGGGGTGCAGAAATGAACTTGTCGGAATGACAGCCTCCTCGTCCCCGGTCCAAGTTCAATGCTCGTCACTTCCTCGCCACATGCCTCCAAGACCGCTATCACACTGTCGGCCTCCCATCAGGCACTCTCTTGTGACGCTGCGTCTTGGGTGTGTGATGCAGTCGGGGTTGGGGACGATGAAAGGACCTGATAAAGAGATGTCCTTACCTGGAGGTGGGCAGCGCATCCCTGTGCACAGCCTCAGCCAAGACCGGCGAAAGGGCAGTGGCCCTTCATTGCCCTCCGGGTCGTTCGGAAAGGCAGAGCTCCCTTGTCCTTAAAGATAATTCTCTGGTGGATATCTCTCTCCCCATTTAACCCCGCTGCCCCTGCCACCGACCCTGCTCCATCACTGCGGTGCATGCAACGTCACTAGCCTACCTTCGTAACAAGACCCAGCGTAACCTACCCTGATGCGCCGCCCACCTCCCTAGCCACGCCTATGGCCACTGCATCTCCTGCCCGTTCCACAACCTGATTGGGGCAAAGGGGGGTCGTCACTTTCTGTTAATGGTGAGGCTTCGCCAGGCATTTGTACGCATTATAATGTGAATATCCTAAATAATTTTAGTTTCTATAAACACACCACACAATAAACGATCGATGACAAAGCCAAAGCGTGGTAACAAAGCAGCATTTGTGCATGCCAAGCATTAGCAAATCAAATACAGACCTATTGGTTAGTTTAGCAATGTTTGTCTTATAGCAGTATCTATATAGCGCGTGCTGCGCCCTGGAGCATTCTTAGACAGCTTGCAGTGTTCCATCAACAGCGGGTTAGGTGGGTCTACAAGTAAAACAAGCACTGTACCGCAAAGTCAGCAGTGTGTTTACTTTCTCATCACGCTTTCACTTTAAGCGATGCAAATGTAAACACGCAGCTGACTTTGCCAAAGCTGAGTGAGGAAAAAAAAGTGTGTGGGGACTAATGAAGGAGAGAGTGTCATGCCGCTGGTAAAAGATTAAATCACGGTGGGCAGGGCCAAAAGGAGACAAGGTGGCAACAAGGATGGGCTAAGAAGCCTCCTTTACAATGAAAAGCCAGCGTTTTTTATGCAATGTGGCACGAACCAATCAAAAAGATGGGCGGGGCTTCAACTAGAACTCCGAGAGCTTTGGATTCTGTGGGGCATATTACCAAGCAATAGCGATAATTATCGCTATTGCTTGGTTAGAGACAAAAAATTTACCGCTGAGCTGCGGCGATTTTTATCGCTGATAAACCTTGGTATTACCAAGATTTATCGCAAATGCGATAAAAAACGGCCGCAATGCATGAATATCGCTGAAAAGTCCGCGATATTCATGCATTACCGATCTAATGCTCTTATCCATGTTATCCACCTCCCATTGGATAACATGGCTAAGAACTGCTCAGGGCAGGTGTTAGCTTTTGGAGATATACGCGCTTAGCGCGAATATCTCCATAAGTTGGTAATAGGAGATAGCGATGTTAGCAAATTTTGATCCAGATCGAACATTCTTCGATGGCTTATTTGAGAATGCAAGACATCCTCAAATTTATGATTAACTGGATGTCGGATAACCTGTTGAAAATCAATCCGGACAAAACGGAAGTCCTGGCAGTTACTACAGCCACCAACCCATGGAACGATCTGTTCTGGCCAGCTGAATTGGGGCCATGTCCAGAACCAGTGGTAGTAGTAAAAAGCCTGGGAATCAAAATTGATGCCCTGTTGTCCATGACACAGCAGGTGTCGGCAGTGGTAGGCACCTGTGCCGGTCTACTACGCCAGCTTCGGAAATTTTCCTTACTGCTGTCCGTCTCTACTCTTAGGCTGGCTGTTTCCGCTCTAATTTTGGCACGGCTGGACTACGGTAACTCCTTATATCTGGGTCTACCTAACAATCTTCTAGCCAGACTCCAGGTAGTGTTGAATGATGCGGCCAGGCTTATTTTTAATAAGCCTCGGCGCACTAGGGCAACGCCCTTACTTCAGGACCTACACTGGCTGCCAATTGCTCAGAGAGTTAAATTCAAGAGCCTTTGTATTGCTCATAAAGCGGTCCATGGCTCAGACCCTATTTATATTAAGGATCGGCAGACTAAATATGCACCAAACAGGACCCTTCAGTCGCTAACATCTTGGCACGCCCACTTTGCATCTCATTAGTGATAAATATCACTGACATTCAAAGTGGGGCCCAAGATGGTCGCTATCTCCTACTAGCTGTCGCTAACTTGTGTTAGGTAATAGGGAGATAATTTTATCTCCGCTTTCTTGGCTTTTAAAGCCAAAAAAGCGGAGATAAACCCCCTTGATAATATGCCCCTTTATTGATTCCAAGAAGCTCCGGTATGAGGAGAGCAGCGCATGCGCGCTGCTTTCTTCCGCCGAGATCTAAAAAGAGACCGTTAGTGACACCGACTTCCCACAATCCGTTGCGTAATATCTGCATACAAACCCTCACTGAGTGTCTCTTTCACTCCAAGAGGCATGAATACCTATTTTAATAAATCCGGTCTACTCATATTATGTTCAACGTTTTTTGTACCACACTCACCATTGTTGATCGTGACAAGTCGCAGCCTCGCACCAATATTATCAGGTGATTATATTTCTTGGATTCGCTCTACAGGCGCTCCGTACGTGCTCGAATCATGTGGTGATCTAGGGGTGAGTGATCACGCGCACTCCGTGTGGCCGTGAGAATGATTTCTAGAAGTTTTACAACTCAACCTCGAGGTTGGAAGGTTGGGAAAACTTATATTCTCCGAGGTTGAGATGATTTACTTACAAACAGAATACTCGTCATATTAACTCTGCTATTCTTACACCTCCTCCTGGATCACAAACGCCCCTGCTTTGGGGAGGAGGGAGAAGATTCTAGAAGAGAAGCCGCGCCACAGAGAGCAGAAGGGTGAAAGGGGAGGATGAAATAAGGAGACGGGTTGATTTCTTAAAGAGAAGCTTTGCTCTATGTAAAGCAGATGAGAGGGGATAAGTGGGGGCTGCAGTATTCCTTCTAGAGTCCTCCGCCCCTCTCGTGAAGAAAGTAATCCGTTTCCTCATTTCATCCTTCTGCTCTGCCAAGCCAGCGCACCTTCTCCTCATTTCATCCGTCTTCTCTTGGGATCAGCGCCCCTTCTCTTTCTTGTGTCGTCTTCATTCTCCCCACAGCAGGGGCGGCTTGGGGTTTTAAAGAGAACAGACTCAAAGGCTTTGCTTGGGTGTCCTTAACCCAGCAGACTTTCAGAGACGAGAAAACAATTCAAAACATCACATGACTATTACGTTTCTTTTATTAAGTAGTTATATTGTCTTACATTGAACTTCCGTGCAGACGTTTCCATTGGGATTCGTCTTCCAAAAATTCGGTACTCGTTTTTCACCGCCACACGCAGTGCAGGTGATCAACGATTGAATTAGAATACCGGATCTCGATAGTCATCTTAATTCATCGGAGCTGCGTGACACCACGAATACCATCGCCTGATAAGCTTAGGGCGAGGCTGAAACTTTTGCCGATCAACAAAAGAGAGTTTGTAACAAGAATACAGAAGATAATTTACGAACACAGGATTCATTGAAATAGTTATCCATAGTTTTAGGGATGAAAGGCAAATACAATGAGGGTTTATATGCAGATATTTCGCAAATGATTGTGGGCAGACGGTGACGCTACACACTCACGCCCACTGTGTGACCCGATATCGACTCCCTTCACACGGTCACCGAGTCCAATCATAGATCCCCGGCCTGCTGTGGGCCCCATGACGTGAGGAGAGTCTGCACGGCGCTTTCTAGCACAGAAGGATAAAATGAGGAGCGCTGCACGGCGCTTTCTAGTACAGAAGGATAAAATGAGGAGAGGCTGCACGGCGCTTTCTAGTACAGAAGGATAAAATGAGGAGCGCTGCACAAAGCTTTCTAGCGCAGAAGGATAAAATGAGGAGAGGTTGCACGGCGCTTTCTAGTACAGAAGGATAAAATGAGGAGAAGCTTTCTAGCGCAGAAGGATAAAATGAGGAGAGGCTGCACGGCGCTTTCTAGTACAGAAGGATAAAATGAGGAGAAGCTTTCTAGCGCAGAAGGATAAAATGAGGAGAGGCTGCACGGCGCTTTCTAGTACAGAAGGATAAAATGAGGAGCGCTGCACGGAGCTTTCTAGCACAGAAGGATGAAATGAGGAGAAGTTGCTCTGTGCTTTCTAGCACAGAAGGATGAAATGAAGAGAGTATGTATGGCAATTTCTAGCAAAGAAGGATGAAATGAGAAGAGGCTGCACAGCGCTTTCTAGCACAGAAGGATAACAAGAGGATACGCAGGTGGAGAAGGGGTGATGAGGGAGGGTTCTTTGCTCTTGGTAAATCAGATGATTCAAGGAGGGGCTTCCGCTCTCCCTCTAGAGCTGGCAGCGCCAGGCTCCCTATAGAGCTGGCAGTGCCAGGCTCCCTCTAGAGCTCGCAGTGCAAGGCTCCCCCTAGAGCTGGTAGTGCCAGCCCCCCTAGATCTGGCAGTGCCAGGCTCCCCCTAGAGCTGGCAGTGCCAGGCTCCCCCTAGAGCTGGCAGTGCCAGGCTCCCCCTTGAGCTGGTAGTGCCAGGTCCCCCTAGAGCTGGCAGTGAATCTGCGTCTGTCAGCCAGGCCTAGGCAGAGCTGAGGCGCCCCTCTCCTTTTTCGAGCTGCCAAGAGGGGCCCAGCTAGATAAGAACCGTCAAACCTGGCCAATAGGAGCGTGTAGTGTTAAGCCTGTCTTCTATCTTTACACAGCTGCCAAGGTTTCAGATTGCTTATGTGTGACATTATCATAATTTCATTGTAATTATGAGTGACATTCAACAACTCAGGGGTATATTCTCAAGAACGTGTGTCAATAATCGCAAGTTTTACTTAACGAAACTTTGAATATCGCACTACATTTCGGGAAAATAACGCTGTGTTGACGTACAATTCTCAAAATGGCAGCACGATGCGATAGTCCCACGGTAACGAGTAAAACGACCACGTTAAATCTAACACCACGCCGCAAAAATACGAAACACGAACGCCCAAAAAGTTGCGATGAGGCCAATCGCGTTACACAAATCTGCTAAAAACAGCAACATGCATACAATTCCCACGCCTCATGCAGGAAAATGCACCATTAAAGCATAACAAAAAAAATAGGCAACTGAAAATAAACTGCATAGCACCATGGATGAACCCGGACCGAGTGCAGAGGCCAACACGAACCCCACAAGCACCACCGACCACCAGCAATGAACATCGGAGTCGGGGAAGGTCAAGGAGAAGAGGAAGAGGAAGACGGGGTGCAGTCCGCAGGAAAATGCGATCAGCTTCACAGAGTGACCCAAAGGCCATCGACCCAGAGGCCGTCCAATATTCAATTATACAGGGTCTCAGACTTGAGCTGCACAGAGTTAGTGGCCCCGGATGCACTGCGGCTGGCACAGGCACACCGCCACAGGACGATGACTTGAGGTGCTCTGAGGTAGGGCCACGCGAGTTGAGCGGGCTCTCGTAGATGTCCAAGGTGAATGTTGCGTCAGTTTGCGAGGGACAGTGGAAGGTGTCCTTCCAGGGCATGAAAAAGAGGGCAAAAGCTGGCAAAAACAGGCAAATGGAGGAGTGGAATGCTACAGCCTCACGTTTTACCACCAAGTCAGTATCACCTTCATGATGGTGAAGCCGACCCCCAGGCCATAGACTCTAATGCCACCAAAGTTCAACCAGAGAGTATCTATGAATGTCGGGCCACAGACTTAGTGGCACCGGTGCTGAAAGGGGATGCAGACTGCGATGAGGGCTGTACATTGATATGAACTCTGCCATTGGAAAATCCAGACTCAGTTCCAAATGTGTGCCCTACTTGACCGCAGTGTAGGCCAGAGACAGAGGTCAGCATGGGTCAATAGACACGTGTCGTTGGTTTGAGATGCAGAGTCCGACGCACCATTGCAGTTGTTGATGGTGTTCGATCACCTCCGTAACGGTAACCCTCTCCAGACTGAACATGGTCTTCCTCTTTCACCTCTCCTTGCGTTCATTGATGTGACCACTGCAATTAATATATCAAGACTAAGTTCCAAATGTGTGACGTACATGGCCGCTGTGTAAGCCGGAGGCAGCAGTCATTGCGGGCCAAACGCTGTTCAGCCAGCTTCTCCTGGAACTCTAACACCCGGCATTGGAATGGCATGTGACGTAGATTTGCGGCTGACGGAGGTAGAAGCACCAGGGCTGAGCGTGTGTTCAGCCAGCCATGATGCCGTGTCCTCCCTGTTCCGGACTGGATAGGATTTGTTTGAGTCCGGCTGCACCGCAGTGTAGGCAGTACACGGATGTCCCCGCAGTGCTGGCCCGCAGAGTAGGTTGAAGGCTGTAGTCCGAAAGGGCACACAGAAAGATGTGGTTGAAATGCTATGCCCAGAGTTGTTCCCACCACATCGAAGGGTGTAACATGATATAAAGGCTGTCATTAACATATGTACTCGCCCATAATGATATCAAGACTAAGTTCCAAATGTGTGACCTACTTGACTGTAGTCTAGGCCGGAGGCAGCTGTGGAGTACGTCAACGCCAAAGGGGTACTGCAGGCCTGTGTCAAATAGGCCGTAATGGTCTGAGGAGGCTGCCAAGGTCGCAGAGCTTGGGCTTGGAGATTGAACCGCCATGTGGTGGCACCTATTGTAGACACGCCAGTGTCGGAAGGTGAGCAGTGAGACCTGGGTGCGCAGGGGCAGGCAAGACGGGTCCGGGGACCAGGGGTCTGGGTGCAGCAGGCTCACAGGATCGCAGGCAACACCGCTCATGGCGTCGGCCTCGTGGCGGGGTGATAGGTGCCACCCTGGCAGACACGTTGGGCATTTCGGAAGAGAACCACGCCCAGTGCAACATTCTTTTTATTCACACCCCTACACTGCCCTGGCGTATCCCAGTCCAGCCCACTCCGCTCATGCTTACAGGGGGGACGTAACAAGCAACATTTCCGCAATCTCGCCCACTGGCTGGGATAACATGGTTGCGTCCACTGTTCACTACTCTTCGGCCACAAGCAGTGTATGTCGACATGGATATGTATGTGGTCTGCATACTGCAGTCTGTCCAGTACATCCACACCACACTTTGCGTTGTGTACATTCTCATTCATGTGTCACATGCTTCCTTCACACATGCTTGATTCCAACCTCTCCCCACAATCTGCTATTGTGTGGCTGAAGGCACATGGACATGGCTATCCACGGTTACCCCAGTAAGTTGTGCAGTTATTTCTGGTGGGGGGGCATGTTGTTTGGCATGTTGCATGTGAGGATGCAACGTGTGCATTCCCGGAGTTGTGAGTTGCATGATTGTGGTGTTGGGGTGTGTGGTGTGTTCACTTGTTCTTGCAGATGGGCAGGGCATTTCCGTAGGTGCCATCCTGGTGGCACCGGTTGATGATGGACTGTCGGAAGGAAGATGTGGCAATCATGCACACAGCCTGGGGAGTTGTCGATGACATTGGTGCAGAGTCCCCGGTGGTCCACTATTGCCTGCACATTAATGGCATGCGTGTGCTTGCGGTTGCGTTAATTGTGTGCAGTGTCGGCAGCAGGCACAAGGAGTAGATGTGTGCAGTTGATTGCCCTCAACACGTGTGGGAAGCCTGCTATGGCGTAGTTGCCTTGCTTGGTCTCCAGCTGTTCCTGCGCAGTGTGGGGGTAGTGAAGGTGAAGGGGTACCAAGCTGTTGATGGTAACCAGGCCAGTTGTGATGAATTTTGATGGCCTGGCAGTGGACACCTCCGACTCAGGCAGTTGTTCTTTGGAAGGTACCAGAGGCCAAAGATGCAGCACAACCCGCAGCTTTGTCTGAGGTGTGATGTTGGTTATCCACTGTGTTGGTGCCGTCAGCCTGTGTGCAATGATGTTCAGGTTGCGGAGGATGGTTGTCCTTTTGGACCTGTGGTGGGCAATGACATCCTCTGGTTTTCGGTCTGTGAGGCTGGTGCGTTTTTGGAAGGTCCGCTGTCTTAGCCTGCACGGCCTCTGTGGTAGTCTGGGGGGGAGGGGTCCTGGGTGTGGTGGCGGTGGGTGTCGTGGCCCTCTTGGGTGTCCAGGCTGCATGATCGTTGGCACCATGGAACCTGTTGTTCTTCATGTGTGGCTCTGTGCTGGGCTCCTTTTGTGGTGCGGGTTGTCGTCAGACTTTACACCAGGTCAGAGCAGGTGTTAGTTTCCTGCTGTAAACGTGCCTTATCTCCTGTTTTGTGATCTTATCGCCGATCTTGCTGGTCGTTGAGAATGTTGCGAAGTGGTGTGTTCGCTGCTTATTGCACGGGAATGCCCACTCTGCATCTCATTAGCGTTATTTGCCGGGGTCATCCGTGGCAATGTTTTCTCCGGCTCGATCGTTGGTAAACTGGTCTTATGGGCTGTTAGCAGCTTGTGAATGGTAAGATAGATTTTTCACCACTTTGGCTGTGATAATGTGCCGTTAACTCAGCGATAAGTCCTTGAGAATATACCCCTATGAGTGACAATTTCTGGTGAGCAAAATCAAGCAATGAAGACAAGGGAAACATATACATACGGAAATTACACCCATTTGAGCAACAAGAAAGTCTAAGGAGATCTGAAAACTTCTGCAGAGCACCAGAAATGGAAGGGCACTCATACCTGCCTAGTTTTAAGATTGCTTCTTTGGGACTTTTCCATGATTTAAGGGTGCTTATGAGTGGCATTAAGTGACCACATGTGTGACACTTAAGAGTGACATTTTTTCATTTCATGAGTAGAAGGACACACTCTTTCCAAATATTAAAGATGAACTCTAAGGTACAAGTAGGATGTTAATTCAAGGGGGAGAGAAGTGGTCCTTTGATTATCTTTCTGTTTTCATAATGCATTTCTAACATTATTTGTTGTACATATAAGAAACAGAGGCTTTTTATTCCAAGCCTGGTAACTACGCTGTGTGTACCACACATTTATTCCCTGTGTGGAATTGGGCATCTGAAATATAAAGAAACAAACATTCCTCTTGGTTATCAGTGCAACTAATTGGAAGGGAGGTCTAGTAGGTTAATGCACATGCTTTAGAGATCCGACACGCAAACTTCAGTGCAGAGTGAGAGAGAGAGAGAGAGAGAGAGAGCGAGAGAGAGAGAGAGTGTATGCAGGGCTTTAAGTGGATTAAAAAAAACTGGCGGTCTCTCAAAGGGGCGTGGTCATATTAATTAAGGAAGTGGCTTAAAAAAATATAACCTAAAAATCTGCACTTGGCACAGGGTGCCACCCGACTTGCATTTTGCTGTTTCTGTCATTGCATCCAGATATATGCTACAACAAGTCAGGGCTATTGGGTTTTCTTTTACCTGAACATGGGCGCGCTTGTTTTGTTATATTGGATCATCAGCTGTCCATTGATGTCACCACGGCCGTAAGAGGTTAAACACATGGGGGCTTATTTACATGCCCCTTGCACCACTTTTGCGTCACTTTTCCCATATTAAAAATGACGCAAAAGTGGCGCAAGAGGCTTGTAAGTAAGCCCCATAATTCCTCATATTTAAAGCAGCTGTGTACTGTTTCGCTTAGGTAGTTTATGATGCTCACTAGGGACATCTAGGAGCAGTTTGCGGTACTGCACCTAGACATGCAGTGCAAAGCAAGTCCGCCATTATCCCATCTGAGGTGTCCCTGCTGCTTACATTTACTTAAAAGCGCCGTGAGAGAGAGGGAGCCTGTCCTGCCTGCAACAACAGTCAATAGAAAGCCAATTAAGAATATAGTGCTCCCTTGCTCTAATTAAAGTATACATGTAACAACCGAAGTAAAAGGGCCAGTCCTCATTCGTACTCTACCGGAAGTGGTAAAAAAGGAAGGCTGATCACTGTTGGCGTACGCAAGTTTTGCTGACTTAAGCAACAGCGTGTGATGCATATTGAGAACGGGAGCGACTCTCGCACTACAGCACTAATTCTTTAAAGTGTCGGAAGAGGTTTTTTGGCAAAAGCCTGATAATTATAGTTGAGGCACAAAGTACTTAGCGGTCATGTGCCGCCGCAGGGTTTATCCAGTGTTGAAAAAAGACTCACTCAAAAGAAGGGTAGCAACCAAGTCTAGTTAACAAAAAAAGGGGGTCATTGGGAGGGAGGGGTGGGGGGAGCAGACCACAACCAGCTTTTGTGTGAAAAAGGCCGCTTTATTGAAACAGGTGCACATTAACAAATTATACAACCTCTGCAAACGCCTTACAAAACTAAACCTCACTAAATAACACAGGGGCATATTATCAATGCTGGCGATATGCTATTTTCGCCGCTTTAGCGCTGTTTTCAGCCACTAAGCGGCGATAATACTATCGCCCAATTATCAAGCTGTCGCTAACTGAAGTTAGCGACAGCTTTGAGGCGATAGCGAGCAGTTTGGGCCCGCTTTGCATGTTAGCGATAATTATCGCTAATGACATGCAAAGTGGGCGTTCCCAATCCGTTAGCTACTGAAAGCAGTTGCTAACGTCGCTAACGCCTATTGGCAAGGCAGGATTAGCGATGGCAATATTCGCGCTAAGCGCGAATATCGCCAAAAACTAACAGCTGCCCAGACCAGTTCTTAGCCATGTTATCCAATGGGAGGTGGATAACATGGCTAAGAGCATTTAGTCGCTAATGCTTGAATATCGCTGTATTCTCAGCGATATTCACACTATCGCCGGAAAAATTATCGCTTTGGAGATAAACTTAGCTAATAGCACGTTATCTCAGCGATAATTTCCAGCGATACTTAGCGATAAAAAAATCGTTGCTAAGCCTAGTTAGCGTTAAATATTGCTAATCGTTGGTAATATGCCCCACACTTCCTTAACCCCCCCGATCCCCGCCCCCACCCCTAAAACGTCATTGACCCCGCCCCCCACCCATGCATTACATCATTACAAAATACCAATAATGCAAATCCCTGCATAATCGTTTAAACTTAACAAATCCCCCAAACCATTATCCAAACTCCCCTGCTCGCCCCTTAACAAATGTTGGTCCCCCAACCCATGGAACCACCCCAACAACTATGCCTTACCAGCTCACCCTGACGATGACACAACCAAGCAAATGAACAACCACAATCCTGACAATCCTGGCAAAAACACCACTGACCCCCGTATCTGCACCTGTTCCAAGCGACAATACAGCAACCAAAACCCATGTATACCTGTTCCAACAAAAACCACCCAAAATAGAAAAAAGGAACACCGAAAAATATAAAAAAGAAACTAATGAAAAAGAGGGAGGGTGGGAGGGAAAAAGCACAACCAGCTAAACCCCGGCCACCAGGTCACCGAAATCTAAAATGGTGGCCGGGGGTGGAGCCGCAAGCACAGCCTAGACCAGCCCCACCATCCCCGGACCCAGCATCCCGCAACCCTTCTGCCCAAGATGGAAAAATATCCAACCCCTCCCAAGATCTGGTAACACCCCGTGTCCTGTCCCCCACTGATGCTTCCACCATCCTCATAGAACTACCCGAGCCCCCAAAAACATTCCCCCCTGAGGCCCAAGTATTGGAGGGGGGTGGCAGGAGCCCTGTATCATAACCCGCCCCTTGTGGAGAGAGCCCCCACCCACCCACCTGGGCCCACTCACCCTGGGGCTAAAAGGAACAGGCTCCCCCCCTGCCTCCTCTCACCCAACCTCCTGCAAATGCCTGGTCTCCCCCCAGTGCTGTGAGACCCTAAAAGATGGGGCCTGAGAAGTAATGACATCCCCGCCCCCCTCACCACCTGCCCCACACTCTCTGCTCGTACGAATCGATTGGGAGAGGGGCTGACAACCCCCTGCTCTTCCCCTCCCATAGCGCTACCCTGTACTTGCTCCTGAGCGGGAGAAAAAAACCTCCCGCTCCCCCACCCTCCCTGCTCCCTGCACCAACTCCTCCATTGGGGCAACCGACGCCGAGGCAGAGCGCCTCTTGCTGCCCCTTCTCCCCCACGCCTCCCTCGTTGCGCGGGGGCCGACTATGCACGAACTTGAACCGCTGGAGCAGGAAGCAGCTCTGGTGGTTCCATGAATGCCCCAACTTGCTCCTACATGCGCACATTAACCTCCGGCTGCGGCAGAGGCCCTGCGCCCGACTCCCGCACCACAGCCGGACGTGTTTTTACTCCCGGTGCCGCTTTCCGAAAGCGGGGGCGGCCCCGCTCACTCACCGCCTCGACTCTGGGCCTCTTAGGGGTCATGCAGGTGGCAAAGACCGCCGCAACTCCGGCGGAGGCCTGACGCGCCGGTCGGGAAGGCCCAGCCGCGTTCCCCAGGACGAGATCCATTCGTCCCGCCTCACTTAGAAGCCTGATGGCTTCTAAAACGCAGTAATCTTCTGCCGCCATAACTAAACTTGCTGCTAGCTACTCCGAAAATGTAAAGAGAACACTAAATAGAAGCACCAAAAAGCACAACCAGCTAAACCCTGGCCACCAGGTCACCGAAATCTGAAATGGTGGCCGGAGGCGGAGCCGCAAGCATTTATGCTTGGGCTCCAAATGGGCTCTACCAAAAAGAAGCCAAAATAGAAAAAACCCGCCCGAGGCCTTCAAAACACACCCCCCGCCCCTCCCAAATTGCCCGTGGGGGGGCCTCCCTTCGGTCGGCTGCCCCCCCAAACCCCCTGCTCCTATCACTAATGCCAAAGGATAAACCGCCTGATTCATGAAGCAAAATTGCGCCCGCAATCGCTGCGAAAATGCAATTGCGGGCGCAATATCCGTAATCGGCATTCAACATGAAAATAGCGAAATCGCAAACACATAATAGCGAATTCGCAATTATATTCGCAGAATCCCGGTAGGAGAGCATTAGCGATTCGGAAAATGCGACAATCCACAGATTCTGCGAAATAAATAGCGAATTCGCTATACAATCGCAATGGCATTCTTGAAAAATCGCAAATAGCGAAAACCCCAAAAATCGCTGTTTGCGCGGCGCAAATTAAGGACAACTCAAAGCAGGTGGTAACCATAAAAGCCATTAAAAATGTTCTTTTAAAAAACCGTTGGCCAATCAGTAACAGCCAATCAGTAACAGGTTCAGGCCTGACCAATCACACATAAGGACAATCAGCAGCAGCCTTAGGAGTTCCACAATGCCAGGAATGTACATGGTGGTCAGGCGTCGAAGGCTACAGCGAGCAACACGGAGGAGACGCAGGATCCAGGACAGGATTTCCGCCAGAGGATCACCTTGCTGGGCCAAACCAGAGAGCAGATATATGCAAAATACAGGCTTAATGGGGAAATGATAATGCAGCTAATACAGGACCTTGACCCCCTGATGCAGCACCCAACAAGGCGTACCAATGCGGTGCCTACACATGTGCAGGTATTGTGTAGCCTGCAACTCCTGGCCTCCGGGAGCTTCCAGGGGATAGTAGCGGCTGCTGGGGGTATATCCCAGCCCACCATGTCACGCTGCCTCCAGACTTTTGTTGACGCTATGCTCACCCAGCTACACCGTCACATCAAATTTCCCACCAGCCAACAGGATTTGGACTTGACCAAGCTACAATTCTACAATGTAGCCCATTTTCCACATGTACTCGGATGCATAGACTGTACCCCCATCGCCATCTGCCCACCAGCTGCCACGGAGTATATGTTCAGCAATCGCAAGTCCTACCACTCCCTCAACATACAGATGGTCTGCAATGCTAAGACATACATCACTGACATTGTGGCCCAGTACCCAGGGAGTAGCCATGACTCCTTCATATTCTGGCACAGCGGCCTCCACACACGACTGGCCAGGGGAGACTTTGGGGAAGGACACCTACTTGGTAAGTACACTTTGTCGACAATGTCACATTGCTATTAGGTAGCAGCGCAGCACAGGCAATCACCCTCTACTCCTCTCATTCAGGTGACAGTGGCTACGCCCTCCGTGAATACCTCCTCGCCCCATACCTCAACCCTGCTACACCCCAGCAACGGCGCTACAATCTTGCACACATACGGACAAGGAATTGCATAGAAAGGACATATGGGCTGCTCAAGAGTAGGTTCCGCATACTGCACAAGACAGGTGGGGCCATGTATTCCAGTCTTGCAGTGTGCTGCCGCATTGTGGCTGTCTGCGCAATACTACATAACATTGCAACCAAGCGCTGGATACCTGTCGACATCTCTGGCAGTGAATCTGAAGGGGACGACCGGCCACCTGCACATGCGCGCCATGCACGCGGGGAGAACCCAGCTGAAGGCCACAGACGTCGCAACCACATCACAGTGAACAGTTTCTAGTGCACCCTCTTCCCTCACCCCACAAATCACAAATGCATACAAAATGTAATAATGACACAACGCTAATGTGTGCTGCAAAAATAAATATAATTGTTTCATTCACAATAATGGTACCACTTTAACTTTCTTCTTTGCTAACAGTATTACTGCATACTGCTGTGTGAGAGGACAGGGCAGGCTTATACTCAGCCTGTGCCTGTAATAGTCATTTGTAGTCAATTGCGCCTCCTGCGCGTACCACCCAAGCGCCTCTGAGGCTCATCCTCTTCCGGGGCACGTGTACCTGCCGTGGGCCTGGTGCTGCGCCTGAGTGGCCCTCCTTGTGAGGCAGAGTGGCTGCTCATGCTCGATGTCCCCTCACTGACATCATCACCCCGAACAGTGGCAGGTAGAGCAGGAGGGTGTAGTGCTGTCACCGCCGTGGTCAGGTGCTCCAGGACCCTGGTCATATCCTCACAGCACTGGATGAGTTGGTGCTGCTGTGCAAGAGACCGCCGCAACAACGGTGATGTTGCATTGGCTGCAACATAATTGGACCTGGTGTAGGCCGCCAGCCGGGTCAAAAGCTGATGGTGGCGCCGGCGTGCTGAGTTGCGCTGAGTTGTTATCGCTGCAGTGTTGGCCTCCAAGGCTGCAGTCATGCGGGCCATTCCCTCCCCCACACCTGCCATGGCTGTAGTCATGCAGTCCATGCGGTCCCCCACACCTGCCATGGCCGCCGTCATGCGGTCCATGCGGTCCCCCACTCCGGCCACATTGCGCCCAATGTTTTACAGCTGTAGCTGTATGGCACCTGTGAGGGTAAGTGGACGATCATTAGTTGCATGTATCTGTCAGACGTGCAGTTGCTACATGCATGCTGGGTGACATTCCCTGACTGGCTATGGCTTTGCATACTTTGGAACCTGTCTGGTTGCATTGTGGTACTACTACATTGTGGCCACACTACATGTCCCACAATGCTTCAGGGCATTACCTGATGTGCAACAATGGCATGACTATGGAACATTATGGGAGCCTATATGGTCATGGACATTCATAGGGGGCAGGGTCGCAGTCGCATGCCACTTACCTTGGGTGTCTTGGGTGGGGCGGGATGAGTCCAGACGCGTGAATCCAATGCACGCCTCCCTCTCAAGCGTGTCTTCCACTTGGTCCTCCAAGGCTGTGTTTGGAGGGACTGTAGGTCCTCCCCCTCCAGTGCCCGATGCCTCTCCAAGGCGCTCCGCCACCTTCTCTTTGGCACGACCTCGGAGGTCGTACCATCTTTTTTTAAGTTCGTCCAGTGACCTATCGGCCACACCCACGGAGTTCACGGTGGACGCAATTCCCTGCCAGATCCTCCTTTTTTCCTGCTCCGGCACCCTCCTGGAGTCCTTGCCAAACAGTTTTGAGTGGTTGGCCACCACCCCTTCGATCAAATGCTCCAGCTCCTGTTCTGAAAATTTCAACTTCCTCTTCCGCCCTGGTGTGTTGCTGGGGCCAGGAACAGCTTCCTCAGACATGGCAGCACTGTTGTTGCAGAGTAGGAATCAAAGATAGAATAGCAGGAGCTCTCCCAGTTGCTGACTCAAGGTCTGCCTCACTGTGGTGAATGGGGGTGGGAACTGGCTGCTTCCTGGTTGTGATGTCATCACTGTGCTCGAAATGCGACTTCCAGTTTTCCCGATCTCGCGATTTTGCGATCTCGCAATTAGCGATATCGCTATTTGCGATATCGCAATCCCGGCACGGATGTAGCCGGAAATAGCGATTTTTCTGCGATTGTTGTTAATCGCAAATGGAATTTGCGGCCGCGTGCGAATCGCATTTTATTTTCGCTAAACATCATGAATTCCGATTTGCGATTTCTCAATAGTGATTCGCAATTTTTCGCTATTTGAGAATCGCAAATCCCGTTTTTCATGAATCAGGCTGAAAGACACCGGATCGTAACAGGCATCCCAAAAGTGGTACCCAGATATTTAAGAGGGTGACAGTTGGTCGATGAGTTGATTTTAATTGGGAGATAGCTGTTTTGGGATCATTGTGGTATTATTAAACATTATTTTCCTTAAGTCATGCAAGACTAAACGTATATTCAAGGTTCTGTGCAATGCCCTATAAAGTTCCTAGGACATTCGCGGTCTAGGTTAGTTGAGCCCAGGGAATATCGTTGTGGCTCGGAAATCACAGGCACATTGTATAGGGTCTGTGGAAAGTCTTCAAACCTGTCTCTGTTTCCCCATCAATTTAGTGTCTCCTACTACCCTGGTACAGAGCGCACTGGAGAACAGGTAACTGGAGCAGGCTTTGTATAAAATTCCAGATACACAGTGAGAAAACAGTGTGGCCTGCTTATTCTTAATCCACATCCATCTTCCACTCCCAACCGTACTGCCTGCCGCTAGCCTACATACTAGAATACAACAGATACAGGACATGGAAAGGTAGTACTGAAGTAGTGGGACTCAGCAAGGCCTACCAGTGCTAGGGGTTCACCCTTCTCTGCACGGTGTCCTCAGACCATAGAATAGAAGTTGGCACAGAAACTGGAAAAGAAAATACAAGATTTATTGAACCTCATGAGGTAGAACTACATTCACTCAACACCCTTCGGTAATGTATGAAGTAGCACACTGAATGGATGGAGCTTGGTCCTTTTATACCCACACAGGGTCTCAAAAGAAGGCGGTACAAGTACAAGAAGAAGGTTTAAGCTACATATAAGGCCATACAGAAAATGCACAGTCAACAAGTGGGAGGAGCTAACAGTTGCTAATTCTGGTGAACACATCCTGACAGTTACAGACTAACAGCAGTTGCATGGACAGCTGCAAGCTCAACTGAGCATGTGCGAAGCAGAAGAAAATAAATATAACCTGTCTCTAGGCAGATTCCAAGAGGTAGGACAGAGCACATGGCACACCAGTGGTAGCACATGGCAAACAAGATGGCTGCTAGAAATACAAAATGGATTCCACAAAACGGATAAGATAACCTCTAAATAAGGGATGAGTTCTGCTAATGCTAACCCAATTGCTGCCAAATTACAACAGACGACCCTTTTACATTAGCTCAAGACAGTCGTTCATCTGGGGTAATCTAGATATGCATCCTGTACATTGATGCTCATCAGTTCAGTGACCTCTTTATTTAGCATTCATTGGGCTTTCATTTCTGCAACATTTCTCTTGGCAGGTGTACAAGCAGTGATGCAAATAGAGCACAGCATGGGACCACATTGTATACATATACACCATGTAAACAGTATCACCAATAGTATACATAGAATCGTCAGAAGCTTCCAGCCCCAAGAAATAGAGAGTGTCCACATCCAGTTTGAAAAAGTCCATGTGCCAGTCTCTGGGTGAATCTCTGCAGCAATCTTATGCAGTTTAGAGATTTCATCTTACACTGAGAGAGAGTGATCCGGAATGAAAACAAAACAGCTGCTGCCGATGATGCGACATGCACCACCCCGATCAGCCAAAATCACATCCAGCACCATGCGATTCTGGAGTGCTACAATCCTCGCAACTTGCAGCTCCTCTGTAATGTTCCCAAGTGCCAGAGCTGGCTGATTGGTAACAGCTTCCACAACACGATTCAATCGCCTTATCTTTCTGCTGTTCAATGCAGCATCCACGAAGAAAAACAAACCCAAATTGAAATCAACTTATTGTTGCAGAGTGGTGTCAGTCTGGTCCACTTCATCAGTACTTATTGTCCTCTTATTCCTGCTTCTGGAAATGTCATTGTACAGTCAAAATCACGATGATACGATGCAGGTGCCAAAAACACAGAGGGCAACAGAAAGGACAAGCAGCAGACCCCTGACCACCCAACAGGTAGTTGATAATATCCCTTATTGCCACAAACAAAGTAAGTATTATGCAAGGCTATAAAACTGCTGTTATTGGCACCTTCAATGGTTAGAATTACAGTACATTCACTTCTCCCCACTGGAATTCTCCCAACACTACTAATACATAAATCTGCTTTAGCTCTTGTCACAGAAATCACAAATGGTCCATTGTTCTTGATAGTTCTCATATTCGTGAAGACATATGGTGTCGACATATTGTCAGGTTGATACTCTTCTCATTCCCATTTTGTCCCTTTAGCTTGAGGATAACTATCTTTATCTTGGTAGCATACTTTATTAAGGTGAAAGTTAATCCCACCTACTGAAGGCTTTCCAGATGCAAACAAAAGCGCATACCATGCTTGACAAGAACCATTGTGCGAGAATGGAAGAGGAATAAAAGGTGTTCCTCCCTTTTTCTGGTGAGCAGCTATCATCCCACACACCCAACCGTTGGTAGTATTTGTGGCATTATGAGTATGATGCAAAATCTGTATGAATGTATTATTTAGGTAGGATTGTTGAAGCTTCTGCTCATGGTAGGGAAGCGTAAAGTAGTGGTGTTCAACTGGTATTGGAGTAGTGGCGATCAAGAGCTCTCGAACAGGAGCCACTTTCTCAACATACCAGGAAATTGCTGCCATAACCACCATAGCACCAACAAACCCTACAGCACAATTGATCTTCTTAGCACTAGGTTTAGCAACAACAACAGTCGATCTTTCTGTAGACATGATCAGCACGTCGTTGAAATAATCGTTGGAGCGCTTAGCCCTGGGCAGCAATTGATTTCTTCACCGAGGGTCAAGACGGGTGTCACTACACTATGCAGGATTGATCCCCCCTGCCACATCAGCATTCCGTTTCACCAACCCAGGGCGGTAGCTCAACCAGTCTTTTTCGGCAAAGCAGATTTTTTTCTTGGTCTCAGCTGATATCGGGATTCTGCAGCGATCGTGTGGTCCGGGAAGACTTCCGCAGATTCGTCAGGTGAAATAGCTTGACCTTTCTCCGTCTCCAGAATCACTCGATGGTCGGTCAACACAGCAGGTTCCACCAAGGTAGGTAGTACTCTCTTGCAGTGAGCACTATGGGCCCAATTCTTTCAATTCGTCACTCGAACTGCAGTCCTTGTCGCAAGGAGCACTTGCTCCGGTCCTCGCCACCTCGGCTCCAAGCTGTTCGATCTGTCTAAGACCTTGACCATCACGTGGTTGCCAGGACAGAGTTCGTGGGCCTCACCTGTAGATCTGTCAGGAAGAGCTTCTCAAACCTGTTGATGAATAGAGATCAAACTGTCAGTTAACTGTGCCAAATAATCATTCATCAGAACACATGGAACATCATGTATGGGGCGTGGCTTAGGAACTCCCCAAATGTTCATCGGTCTCCCAAACACCACCTCATATGGTGTAAGCCCAGATCGTGAATGTGGCACCGATCTTATGGACAACAATGCCAAAGGTAGTGCATCAGGCCATTTCAGAGACGTGGAAGCCAGTATTTTCGCTAACTTCAATTTCAAAGTAGCGTTTGTACCTCTCCACTAATCCTGCTGATTGTGGGTGGAAGACTGCATGGAACTTCTGTTTGATTCCTAATCCTTTCAAAACATACTCAAGAACTTGCCCAATAAAATGAGGTCCGTTGTCACTCTACAAAAGTTTACAAACACCATATCTAGGGAAAAACTCCTTTAGAAGCACCTTCGCTGTAGTGAGAGCTGTATTATCCTTTGTTGGGTATGCCTCTATCCATTTGCTGAAGGCACATACCACCACTAGGACATATTTCAAGTTATTGCAGTGTTCAAGTTGGATGTGGAGAAGTGTGGCTCACTGGTTAGAGGAGGCATACCCTGAAGCAGAGGTCAGACCCGGGACCAGGGTTCGATTCCCGACGCGGCAGGGTCCTGAGCCCAATTGTCCATGGACTCGATAATTCTCGCTTTGGTGCCCACTCTAAGCACGAGTTCACCCTATGCAGCTCTGGGCAATAAGCTTGCTTAATCTCCACAACGGCCCCCCTGCGGCGGGATGCCTGGCTTTCACCTTGGGGATGCCCAGTACGGGTTATCTCACAGGGAAAAGCCAGGACGGGTTCCCAATGCAAGCGCCAAGATGCCCTAGGGTAAGTCGAGTGCTATATAAG
The DNA here is from genome assembly GCF_964263255.1 of Lissotriton vulgaris. Taxonomy (NCBI): domain Eukaryota; kingdom Metazoa; phylum Chordata; class Amphibia; order Caudata; family Salamandridae; genus Lissotriton; species Lissotriton vulgaris. The sequence continues at coordinate 113,488,853 of NC_141689.1, forward strand.
AACACACATACATACATACATGTAATCCATCTGCAAAATTTCAAAAGGTGCAGTCGGTGTAGCAAACCCTCCTGTAGGAGTCTGTGTCCCTTTACCAGGATTATACTGCCAACAGATCAAACAGGACTGTAATACTCTCTTAGCTGTGCTGGCAATTTCAGGATGCTCCCAAACTCACATAAGCAATTTTGTTGTTGCTAGAGCTCCAACATGTGTCAGCCCATGTGCCATTTGAACCATAGGTTGTAAATAGGCTGCAAGTAGGTTCCATTTATCCATGTCTTTGTTGCGCCAACAACCCTCATCGTCCAATATTCCTTCTTTAGCCCATTTCTCAAGTTCTGCTACAGAAGCAGATCTCTGTACATCTAACACTTCCTGTCTAGCATCATGCCATCGCTCAGCTTGAGACTTCACTACGTACAAAAAAGTAGTGCTTCGATGCATTGCAGTCTCACGAGCTACGCGAACTGCAAAGGCATTGCCTTTTCCTGTCTTATCAGTTACTTTCTTGTGCGCACTACACTTCACAATAGCTATCTTCTTTGGATAAGTTAGTGCAGTTAAGAGATTATCCACTAATTCTCCGTGCATTATCTGCATCCCGTGGGACGTAAGAAAGTCTCTTTCCTTCCAAAGCAGGCAAAAATCATGGGCCACTCCAAAAAGCATAGTGGATGTCTGTATAGATGTTCACACGCAAGTCAGTTCACACTCTCGTGTTAAAGCTATTAGTTCAGCTGCTTGAGCTGACTTCTGAGGTATACAAGCTTTTTCCACTACTGTCTGAAGTGTTCTAATTGCAAATGCAGCTGAAGTCGTGCCATCTGGTAACTTCAAACAGGACCCATCAACCCACAGTTCCCCATCTACATCTGAAAGGGGAGTATCTTGCAAATCAACGCAACCCTTTGTGTGTTCCTCAGTAGGGAATATACAATCATAAGGCTCCTGTGACTGAGACTGAGTCACAGGATATGGCAACAAAGTGGCTAGGTTTAAAGTCGCACATCTCTTTAGGATAATATGAGGGGCCAACAGTGTCAATTTGTAGCCTGTCAGATGAGCACTAGTCAAGTGCTGCGTTTTGGTCTGGTTTAAAAGGGAATCTACTGCATGGGGTACTAACACCAACAATTTATGTGACAAAACTATCCCTTCACTCTGATGTATGGACACAGCTGTTGCTGCAACTGAACGAAAGCACCCAGGCAATGCACAAGCAACAGGATCAAGAACTGCTGAAAAGTACGCACAGGTACGCTGCTTGTCACCGTGTGTCTGTACTAAAACCGACAATGCACACATATCTTTCTCGTGTACATAGAGTGTAAAGGTCTTCGTGTAATCTGGAATGTCTAACACTGGTGCAGAACAAAGAGCTTGACGTAACTCATGAAAAGCATTCGGACATTCATCTGTCCATGGAAGGGGCATTGGAGTGTCTTTAGTCAAAAGCGCTAACAGGGGTTTAACAATGTGTGAAAATCCTAATATCCATTGCCTGCAAAACGAAGTCAGACCAATGAATGCATGGACATCTTTCTGAGTGGAAGGCACTGGTGTGTCTAAAATTGCTTGAATGCGATCTGGTGTAAGTGCACGGCCCTCCTTAGACAGAAGGTGACCTAAATAGTTTACCTTCGGTCTCCAATATTGCAATTTCCTCTGTGACGCTTTATGATGGTGTGATGCAAGGAAAGAAAGCAAAGACAAAGTACATTTTTCACATTGTTCAGGAGAATCGGCTGCCAACAGGATGTCATCGACATATTGTATGAGAGCCACTCCTTCAGGTAAAGCAAAAGAATCAGCTGTCTTTTCAATGCTTGGCTGTAAATACTAGGACTCTCAGTGTACCCTTGAGGAATTCTACAAAATTTGTACGATCGATTATTCAAAGTGAACAAATATCGTTTATCAGGATGAATAGGAATCGAAAAGAAAGCATTCTTCAGGTCAATTACAGAAAATGTAGTTGCTGTCGGGGGAACCAAAGAAGAAGTGTTGTTATGTCAGAAACCACTGGGTATTGTGGGACTACAATCTTGTTAACTTCTCGCAAATCAATAATGAATCTGTAAATCCTAGTGTCAGTATCTTTTTTCAAAATGGGAAGAATAGGACTGTTACAAATATTCCTCCACAACCCCCACTTCAATTAGATCATGAACAATGCGTATAAGTGCTTCTTCGCCTTCCTGAGAAATTTTGTATTGAGGCAAGCATGGCAATGAAGCGCCCTCCTTGACACTAATATGTACTGGTGGAATAACCATTTGTCCTACATCAGTGTCTGAAGTAGCCCACAAAGTACTAGGGAGTGAAGCTAATGCAGTGTCCTCTTTAAAAAGACAAGAGGGCATATTACCAAGGTGTGCGTTGCAAAATGCACAACGCACATCTCCGTATTGCCGGCTATCGCCAGATTTCATCGCCTAATTATCAATGCGCATCAGGCAGGCCATTAGAAATCCAGCGATAGTCGGCGATATGGCACATTAGTGCATGAAAACAAACGTTATTTTCATGCGCTAATGTGGGCCTTGATAATATGGGGGGGTGGATTCAGCTTTATGATCCACACCCCCATGTTAACAATGCCTAACGCCTGGTCGGAGCAGGCGTTGGGAGACCTGCGATAAATGAGTTTATCGCAGGTTTGTGTCTCCCAACGCCTGCCTTGGTAATAGGGTGTTCCGACCTCCAACCACATTTTACATGGGAACGCCCACTTTGCATGTCATTAGCGATGTTTATCGCCAACATGCAAAGTGGGCTCGGCCCAGGCTCTAAAGTGCCCTTGGTAAGAGGGCTCTAGCTGTATCGCCACTTTCTCGGCACAATTCACCGAGAAAGCGGCAATACTAGCCCTTGGTAATATGCCCCAAGATCTCTCAATTGCGGGGTAGTTATCATTCAAAATAACACGTAAACCTTCAGGAGAACATCGTATCATAGCCCTAAAATACTTGAGCATATCAAGACCCACAATATTGTCTGGTGTGTTCGGAGAAAGCAAAAACGGACAAGGAGCAGTAAATTTGTCAACATGAAATGCAAGTGGTTGTGACAGTGGGCTAAGGGAAGGTGTTCCATCGAAACCTACCTATGTAATGGTTAAGCCAGACAGGGGAGCACTTGGAACCTGGGGGCATATTATCAAGGGGGTTTATCTCCGCTTTTTTGGCTTTAAAAGCCAAGAAAGCGGAGATAAAATTATCACCCTATTACCTAGCTGTCGCTAACACCAGTTAGCGACAGCTAGTAGGAGATAGCGACCATCTTGGGCCCCACTTTGCATGTCAGAGAAATTTATCACTAATGACATGCAAAGTGGGTGTGCCAAGATGTTAGCGAGTGGAAACAGTCGCTAACATCGCTATCTCCTATTACCAACTTTTGGAGATTTTCGCGCTAAGCGCGAATATCTCCAAAAGCTAACACCTGCCCTGAGCAGTTCTTAGCCATGTTATCCAATGGGAGGTGGATAACATGGCTAAGAGCATTAGCTCGGTAATGCATGACTATCGCTGACTTTTCAGCGATAGTCATGCATTGCAGCCGTTTTTTATCGCATTTGCGATAAACCTTGGTAATACCAAGGTTTATCTGCGATAAAAATCGCCGCAGGTCAGCAATAAATTTTTGTCTCTAATCAAGCAATAGCGATAATTATCGCTATTGCTTGGTTATATGCCCCCAAGTGTTTAGATAAAGCGCTACGAGTGGGGAGCATCCTTTACCACGCAACTTTTACAACGCAGTACCTTTACAACGCAAGTCGTTACAACGACTTGCGCTGGGGGGCGCTGTAGGATAGGGAATAGTTTAATTTACTATCCAAAACCTTCCCTACTATCCACGGGGACTGGAGTTGGAATAGTAAATTAAACTATTCCACTATCCAGCGCCCCAACGCAAGTCGTTGTAACGACTTGCGTTGTAAAACCTGCGTGGTAAAGGCATGCGTGGTAAAAGCGTGCGTTGTAACAACATACATCCGCTACGAGTAGCTCCTGTATCAACCAGAAACTGATCAGTAGAACCCAAAACATGTGCTGTAACATAGCGACCCTACTGATCTACTGGAACTTCAACTGATTCCTTACCCCATCCTAGGCAGTCCTATGCATAAGCAGAATCTATAAAATCAGACGGCACATAATCGGACATTTGATATTGGTTCCGTCTATCAAAAGTATTACAGCCATCCTGTCCATGTGTATTATAATAATATTAATCCACATTTGTAAAGTGCACAATCACCCGTAAGGGTCTCTAGGCGCTGGTGGCCATCGGGAAGATTAAGCAAGCTATTGCCCAGAGTCACATGGTGTTGGGCTAATCTTCCGTCGGTGTCCGGGATCGAACCGTGATCCCCAGATTCCGGAGTCAGTCGCCCTAGCTGCGGCGCCACACCTCTTCCTGTGTGCATTAGCATCAAGCCTAGCATGATCATCCATTCTTCCTCTAGGCCCTGAATATCCTAAGCGATTTCTCGGTTGTCCATGTGGATACTGCTGAGCACGCAATGCCGGACAATCAGAAGCCCAATGTCCAAATTTCCTGCAGTACGCACACTGGTCAACAGCCAAATCCGAACGAGTATAAGAAGGAAAAGACGAACCATAAGATCCACGTCCACCTCTATCACTACCTCAGGAAGGCGGACCATAGGCCTGAGCCAACGTAACCTTCGTTTTGAACTCTTTAGTCTTCTTATCCTCATTACCCTTCGCTTCTAATTCCTGGCGTTCATAATACTGAGCCATAGTCAAAAGAAAAACTGTAGAAGCGGTAGTCCATGAACTCTCACTGGTCTTTAGGCGACTAGCTATTCCTGGCAACAAATTGGCGACATATTTATCGACAAACAGATGCCTGCCCGTGTCATCTGTTAATGACTGGCCACTAAAATCGTGGAATGCCTCCTCAAAGCGTGTAAAGAAATCAGAAACCGATTCATCTGCCTTCTGCTTACACAATGCCAATATAGTACAGTCTATCTTTTTATTAGGAATAATCATCTTTAACTTAACTAATATAGCTGTGGGAAGATCTAAAATCAATTTACAAGGTTTCTGTGCAGGCTCCCTCTCTACATCCATTTGTTCTAACTCTATCCCAAAAGTCAGACGATCATCAACTTTACGAACAGTTCTCCACATATCAGGGGGTAATATCAATCCAAAGAACAAGTCAATATCAGGCAAAGTCATAGTACAAGAACTAATGGCTCCCTCAACTTCCTCATAAAAAAAGGCCGGATTTTCCCGCGGATGAGGCAATTCAGTTTTGAGAGCCATAACATCTGCTCTATTCCAAGGAGTGTATACCCAATTATAAATAAAATAACCCTTTGCATCAGCAAAGTTCTTATCATCATCTGTTCCCTCGCCTCTAGGAGAAACATACAAAGGTGCGGCTTCCCGCATAGGTTTCGCATGAACTTTCATATTCTTATCTGTTCCGAAGATAGAAGCTTGTGCCACGCCGGTCTGAGATGTTTGTGCAGCTGCTGCCTTTTTCTCCTCTCGCAAACGGACTGCATCAGCACCCAGTTTAACCAAACGTCTGATTGAATCAGCCACCTGAGGAAAGACAAAAAGACCATCACGCATTTGCTTACAGTCATGTGCTACATCATTGGGCTCCAATTCCTCAGAATGCTTCCTAAACCGCTCAACAACTTCTGCGGCAAATACCTCTGTAAAATACATTTGCTCCCTTTCCTGCCAATTTCCTATATCATCTAAAAGCTCAGAAGCAGAGGCAGTACTACGAAGGGTTTTACGAGCATCAGATCTAAGCTCAGACGCACGCTCAGCGGACAACATAGAATGAGTTTCCCGTTCTTTCTCCTGTTTTGCAGGAGAGTCTTCATCTGACTTATGAGGAGCAGAAGGAAAAATATACGTAGGTGGAGAACGATCTAATAACAAGAAATCATCTAGCGGTTTATTAAGGATAGGATAGAGGGGTCGCCGAACAGCGTATTGGTCAGTTACCTGTACATGGCTCTCCCTATCCTCTCTCTCTTTTAGGTCTTTCATTTCTTTGTTTTTCAAATCTAATGCTTTTGCATGAATAGTCTTTCACTGTTCTTTTTCTATCAAAGCTTGTTCACGCTTGATTCGTTCACGCACTTCTTTCCTCCACATTCGTACACAGTCAAACATATCTTGCCTAGTCTTTCGCTTAAACATACATCGCTCCACATACTGAATCTTTCATAAATCAAATGACCCATGCATAGGCCAACGCAACTCAGGATCCTTGCTAGTATATTTATTCCATAACGTGCTGTACATTATAGAAAAAATACCATACTTAATATACATGTCCCTATTAGGGGTCCCCTCCGGGGGCCCGGTTGTGCTTCATCAAGTCTCAAACTGGTACCAATACAAAAGCAACACATCCTACGAAGTGTGCTAGAAACTGGCAAGCCAAAAATAGTGCAGAATATGCAGTATTATAACCAAAGTAGCGCTTAAGGTACTCTTCGTATGTTGCGCCGTTCTAATCAATTCAAAGTAGAGAAAAATCTCCTCATTACCTGCCTATATAAATTGCAATTCATATATTAATCCCATACAAATCCAAGTTGGCCAACACAAATTCCAAAATACCAAATTCGCAGTAAGCATTACTAAACTACCTTACCAATCCCAGGCATCAAAACCAACAGCAAGTGCTGCATAACGACTCTTACCAATCACTTGGTGTCCAGGTTCCAACTGCCAAGTTCTCAAAATCGACCAAATGATCACTGCACGGCGAATCAACAGAAGAGATCTCAGTCGAGGACCGGCACCACCTGAATGGTCAGATCAGAAAGAGAGGAAAAACGCTGTGGTTTGCCAAGACGTGGGTCTCCTCGGGCAATGATTGTCCGTAGTGAGATTACAATCCTTCGTCGTGACCACACCTTCGGGCATCCGAGTCGCTGATGAGCCCCGCGTTGGAGCGCCAATTTGTAGTAGTGGGCCTCAGCAAGGCCTACCAGTGCTAGGGGTTCGCCCTTCTCAGCACAGAGTCCTCAGACCATAGAATAGAAGTTGGCACAGAAAATGAAATAGAAAATACAAGGTTTATTAAACCTCATGAGGTGGAACTACATTCACACAACACCCTTCGGTAATGTATGAAGTAGCAGACTGAATGGAAGGAGCTTGGTCCTTTTATACCCACAGGGGCTCAAACGAAGGCGGTACAAGTACAAGAAGAAGGTTTTAGGTACATATTAGGCCATACAGAAAATGCACAGTAAACAAGTGGGAGGAGCTAACAGTTGCTAATTCTGGTGAACACATCCTGACAGTTACAGACTAACAACAGCTGCATGGACAGCTGCAAGCTCAACTGGTGTAAACAAACAATGGTCCAAGACCCAATTTTTTCAAAATGAAAAATCAAAGATTTAGCAGCTCAAGGTGTGCATAAAGTTCACAACCCAACCACAATTAAATGAAAAACAAAAGAATAGGCAACAGTAATAAATTCAAGCTTTTTTTGCATTTAATCCATTCTTGGAGTTCAAAATATTATCTACAGGTTTTTATACATTTTATATACAATGCCCCGTATCAAGAGCGTGCAGTAAAAGAAAAGAAAGTGTCAAAGGGCGTGATGGTGATGAGGTGAAAGGAGAACAGAAATCACACAGAGTGTATAAAAAATTATTCTGTATTATTCAGAAGAGACAGTCAACAAAGGACTAGAGCAATAAAACCTGGCCACATTAGTAGGTCAAATGTACAGTCCTTAATGATGTTCATGAGACATAAGATGTATGAATGTCTGCACTAAAGGGAAGATAACATTAGTGGTCCAGGTATTCTTAATTAGGTGTCGACGTTTCGACTCGTCTTGCGGCCTTACGGTTAGTTATTCCTGGGCCATGCGAGTCTTCTTCAGGACAGATATGACGGGGCTAGGGATCAGGTAGATGACCCTACAGAGAATACAAATATCAATGAGGATTGTTGCCTATTTTATATTAAAACCTAGGGGAGGGTTCAAAAAATGGCTTACCCTTCACAAGATGGGGTGGGCGTGATATCCCCAAGGTAACTCAGTCTTTACAAATTGGAAAAGGTATTGTAGAGGTCCTCTGAAAAAATCAAAGAGGAACCTATACGTTAAAATAATGCAAGCTCAGTGAAAAAATAATTGCCAGGATGAACAGTATAAGTATATTATTACCTTTTGTGTGCGTATGAGGTTCCTATGTTAATCATGAGACCATATACAGAATATGTCTCCTCAGTTCAATTCATTGGCACTTGTGCAGCTTACAGAAGTCTTCACATTTTATTATACCTGGAAGGTAAGGGCCAATGACTAGTAAGTATCAATACCGTGTTGTACCAATAGTAAATAGACAGATGGCCAACCAGGGGCCATTTACCTGTTTAAAGTTGTCTATACAGCTTCAAGGAAATCAGAAGTGTATTCGAAGCCAGGGACAGCAACTGAAAAACTGAAAAAACGGGGATGAGTCTCCTTCCCTGAAAACGCTGCGCGTTATTCTGGCAGGGTCTCCTAGTTAAACTTACTTGAGTGCACGAGCAGAGGTGTCTGATCAGTAGACACGCGTTCAGGAACCCCAGAGCCGAGTGATTCAACACATCGGGTGTTGGCTATGTTGTACCGCGTTCAGGAACTAGAGCGCGATGACGGACTAATCCGTGGCCGGGCACTTCCGGGTGCGCGAGGACACTCCCTTCGCCCGTGTTAGTCTAAATTGGATTGTTATGTTGAAAACATCAACTTAACAGGGTGTAAATGAAATCCCTGTTAATGTATGCGCCTTGCAGATTATTATGTGGACATAAAATAATAAATAAAATTATTTATTACGGGAGTATTATGGCGCGATGCATATTCCAATTTATTTATAGTTAGCGTTTTAGTAGGCTAAGCACATTAATCTCGCATTATAATGTATATACATTGTATTAGTTGCAATAAACATGGGCGGATTGGCTTAAGGATAAATATCCATGGCGGCCATTTTGGATTGGGGAGATACAGATCGAGCCCGATTGGTCATCCTAATATACAAGTTAAAAGACATATTTACAAGGAAAACAGGGAGACAGTTAACAAACACTATATACAGTTACACTCAACGCATAGTTGCCATAGTTATAGTCACTATATACAGTTACACTCAACGCATAGTTGCCATAGTAATAGTCATTTACAATGAAAACAGGGGGACAGTTAGACAAACACTATATACAATTACACTCAACGCATAGTTACCATAGTAATAGTCATTGACAATGAAAGCAGGGGGACAGTTAGACAAACACTATATACAATTACACTCAACGCATAGTTACCATAGTAGTAGTCATTTACAATGGACATATAGGATCGGATTATCATAACAGATTTCACACTTGAGGAGAAAAGAGGGGGAATAAGGATCAGAGGATTCCCACTTGTCTATTGATCTCCTCCAATTCATTCAACCCTTTATGTGCCGTATCCAGGAGGTGTATCCAACGGCATTCCCTCCTGCTTAGGATGCTATGTATGTCACCCCCTCGTGGGTTAGCTTGTATTTTTTCCACGACTCACCATTTGATGCTTTCCGGAGGGTGTGAAAAAGTAGTGAAATGCTGTACAAGTGGAGCCCCTATTGTTTTGCATCGTATTCGGCTGACATGTTGGAGGATCCTACACTTTACTCTTTGAATGGTTTGACCCACATACATAAACCCACAGGGGCAAAGGATGGCATAAATCACCCCTGTGGTGTTGCAGTTACTGTGGATTTTTAATGTGTATGTTTGGTCATTATGAGTGAAAGTGGTACATTCCACCGACATGGGGCAAGCTTTACAATTCCCGCATTTTTTATGCCCAATTACTGGTGGCAAACCCCATAATGTGGTTTGGGTAGGGGCTAGAGGTGTGGGAAGAAGTGACTTGATAAGATGATCCCTAATACTTTTGCCTTTTCTAAAAGCATGCAAGGGGGTCGAGAGGCCACCTACTTCATCCTGTACCAAATGCCAATGCCGGTTGATAGCTTTTTTTATCTGGTTGCTTTTAGTATTATACGTCGTCACACAGACTAGCCTTTCTTCATTCTTGTCTTTCTCTTGTGTCGTGAGTAGTTGGTCCCTATGATTATGCCAAGCTCGTTTTCGTGCCCTCTTAAGTAGGCGGATGGGATAGCCTCTTTCACTGAGTCTAGCAATCAAAAGAGAAGACTCGTCGAAGAAGTCTTCCTTCTTAGTACAATTCCTTCGGATCCTCAGGAACTGTCCAAAGGGAAGGTTGTCCCTGAGGTTCCGAGGGTGGTGACTTGAGTACCTAAGAAGTGTATTACGTTCACTGCTTTTCCTGTAAAGGGTGGTGTACAGGTGTCCTTGTTCTGATTTTATTTGTATATCCAGGGAGCTAATGATATGTTTGTCGCATTCTAGAGTGAACTGAATATCCGCCAGTTGTTGATTGAGCCAGTCGTGGAAGTCAGTCAACGATGATTTAAAGCCGTTCCAGATAAGAAGGACATCATCGATGTACCTGGCCCAAAGTTGGATTCGGTCTCGATAGGGTTTTTTTTTATTTAAAACAAACGTCTGTTCATACTCACTCATAAAGATGATAGCTAAGTTGGGGGCAAAGCTCGCCCCCATAGCCACGCCCTTCGTTTGTACGTAAAATTTACCCAGAAAAGTGAAAAAATTCTGTGTCATAGCTATATTGAGAAGTCTAAGGATAAACTCAGTCGGAACCCTGTGTGGGGCTGGTCTACGGTTGAGAACCGTTTCCATGCAGTCTAACGCGGCCTGTTGCGGGATATTAGTGTAGAGGGCAGTGATGTCCATGGTTGCAAGCAGGCTGACCTCCGGATCGTATTGGAGTCCATCCACTAACTGTATGGTTGCCGTAGTATCCCTTAGGTAAGTGGGGGTGGAGATTGCTATCGGTTTCAGGAATATGTCAATATATTTACACAGTGGCTCCAACACTGAGCCACATCCTGAAATGATGGGTCTCCCCGGTGGGTCTTCCAGACGTTTATGTACTTTGGGGAGTGTGTAAATGGTGGGCGTGCGTGGATGTTTATTGTTGAGGAAATCGAATTCTTGTTTGTTAATGATTCCTTCCTGCAAGGCAAGGCTGGTCACAGTGTTCACTGTGTGGCTAATCGTCTTAGTCGGGTCTTTTTTGAGGAGCTTGTAATTACCCTCAACGTTCAGTTGGGTCAGAATTTCAGAGCTATATTTCTCCACACTTTGAATAACAATCGCGCCCCCCTTATCGGCGGGCTTCACTACAATATTGGTGTTCTCTTTGAGACCATAGAGGGCCAGCTTTTCTTCTTTGCTCATGTTATATGGCACATACTGTCTAGTATTTAGGATCTGTTCCACATCTCGTGTGACTACCTGTTCATAGGCCAAGATCTTACTATTAACCATATGTGATGGCGGGTTAAATTTGGAGGGTGGTCGCAATCCACTAGCTGAAAAAATGGGGTTATGGGGGACTTTCTGGAAATAGTGTTTTAAACGCACCTTCCTGAAGAATTGCTGTAGCTCAATTTTTAGATTGAAATCGTTGGGCATGGATGTTGGGACAAAAGAGAGCCCTTTGGAGAGCACTTTCTGTTCCTCTTGTGTTAGTACATGATCGGACAGATTTATAATCGGATTTTCTGGTCTGTGGACTACCATCTGTAGTGTTGGCGTCTCGTCCTGATCTCGCCATGGGAATCCGGCTGGAATGGTTTCTTGCCCCTGCCTGTCCCTCGATTCCAAGTTCCACCCCGTGCTCCCCTGGGTCGTCCCCAGGGGCGGCCTCTGCCGCGTGGTCCCCACCATTGATCCTCGCCTAAAAAAGGCTGTTGATCTTGGTAGTTCTGGGCCGAAGAGTTTGCCCCTGCACTTGTACTTGGACGATCTTGCTCGCTATCTGAGCCACTACTTGCCGATGAGCCTGAGAAAGTGTTGTAGCGTCTATATCCACCACGGTCTCTACTCGAGAAACCACCTCTATGGTCTTGTGTGTAGTATCCCTCCTCTAGATAGGGGTATGTCACCTTTTTATCGTATGCCTTAATGTCCTTGGCCACCTTCACGAGTTTGGTTCCCTGTGTGTATATATCAAACTCCCTGATTGTTTTTTCTAGCCTCTCTAATGCTTCCTTTGCATTGACCAAGGCTTTATCATCAATAATTTCTTTTCTAAGTGTTGCTATCTCCCTGGTTAACCTCTCTACTTCAGCTACTGCTGTTTCAATGCCCAAGACCATCCAATGTCTTGAGCACGTGTTGGATATAAAACTGAAGCCCTCCTTAAACTTTGGGTTTTCTAGGAAGATGGCCGGTTCGTTCCTGACTTGTAGTCCGATTGGGATGACGTTTGATCTTAGATATTTGGCTAATGTATGCCCATGTAACCTAGTACGTATTAGCTTCTTTTCCAAGCGTTCTAATTTGGTAATCTTTTCATTTAATGTCAAATCATTGGTGGTAGTAGGGTCAGTAAGGAAGGTCCCACTGCCCTCTTCTAATAAGAGTTTATCTATATAGTCCTCACTATAAGATAAGGTCTCTTTTTCAGACATTCTATGAACAATATATTCCTGTACACATTGACTTTAGTAACTATAAAGAAGACAACATCATCCACACAGTAATACACAATTAAACAAAACGAGCTTGGCATAATCATAGGGACCAACTACTCACGACACAAGAGAAAGACAAGAATGAAGAAAGGCTAGTCTGTGTGACGACGTATAATACTAAAAGCAACCAGAGATAAAAAAAGCTATCAACCGGCATTGGCATTTGGTACAGGATGAAGTAGGTGGCCTCTCGACCCCCTTGCATGCTTTTAGAAAAGGCAAAAGTATTAGGGATCATCTTATCAAGTCACTTCTTCCCACACCTCTAGCCCCTACCCAAACCACATTATGGGGTTTGCCACCAGTAATTGGGCATAAAAAATGCGGGAATTGTAAAGCTTGCCCCATGTCGGTGGAATGTACCACTTTCACTCATAATGACCAAACATACACATTAAAAATCCACAGTAACTGCAACACCACAGGGGTGATTTATGCCATCCTTTGCCCCTGTGGGTTTATGTATGTGGGTCAAACCATTCAAAGAGTAAAGTGTAGGATCCTCCAACATGTCAGCCGAATACGATGCAAAACAATAGGGGCTCCACTTGTACAGCATTTCACTACTTTTTCACACCCTCCGGAAAGCATCAAATGGTGGGTCGTGGAAAAAATACAAGCTAACCCACGAGGGGGTGACATACAGAGCATCCTAAGCAGGAGGGAATGCCGTTGAATACACCTCCTGGATACGGCACATAAAGGGTTGAATGAATTGGAGGAGATCAATAGACAAGTGGGAATCCTCTGATCCTTATTCCCCCTCTTTTCTCCTCAAGTGTGAAATCTGTTATGATAATCCAATCCTATATGTCCATTGTAAATGACTACTACTATGGTAACTATGCGTTGAGTGTAATTGTATATAGTGTTTGTCTAACTGTCCCCCTGCTTTCATTGTCAATGACTATTACTATGGTAACTATGCGTTGAGTGTAATTGTATATAGTGTTTGTCTAACTGTCCCCCTGTTTTCATTGTAAATGACTATTACTATGGCAACTATGCGTTGAGTGTAACTGTATATAGTGACTATAACTATGGCAACTATGCGTTGAGTGTAACTGTATATAGTGTTTGTTAACTGTCTCCCTGTTTTCCTTGTAAATATGTCTTTTAACTTGTATATTAGGATGACCAATCGGGCTCGATCTGTATCTCCCCAATCCAAAATGGCCGCCATGGATATTTATCCTTAAGCCAATCCGCCCATGTTTATTGCAACTAATACAATGTATATACATTATAATGCGAGATTAATGTGCTTAGCCTACTAAAACGCTAACTATAAATAAATTGGAATATGCATCGCGCCATAATACTCCCGTAATAAATAATTTTATTTATTATTTTTTGTCCACATAATAATCTGCAAGGCGCATACATTAACAGGGATTTCATTTACACCCTGTTAAGTTGATGTTTTCAACATAACAATCCAATTTAGACTAACACGGGCGAAGGGAGTGTCCTCGCGCACCCGGAAGTGCCCGGCCACGGATTAGTCCGTCATCGCGCTCTAGTTCCTGAACGCGGTACAACATAGCCAACACCCGATGTGTTGAATCACTCGGCTCTGGGGTTCCTGAACGCGTGTCTACTGATCAGACACCTCTGCTCGTGCACTCAAGTAAGTTTAACTAGGAGACCCTGCCAGAATAACGCGCAGCGTTTTCAGGGAAGGAGACTCATCCCCGTTTTTTCAGTTTTTCAGTTGCTGTCCCTGGCTTCGAATACACTTCTGATTTCCTTGAAGCTGTATAGACAACTTTAAACAGGTAAATGGCCCCTGGTTGGCCATCTGTCTATTTACTATTGGTACAACACGGTATTGATACTTACTAGTCATTGGCCCTTACCTTCCAGGTATAATAAAATGTGAAGACTTCTGTAAGCTGCACAAGTGCCAATGAATTGAACTGAGGAGACATATTCTGTATATGGTCTCATGATTAACATAGGAACCTCATACACACACAAAAGGTAATAATATACTTATACTGTTCATCCTGGCAATTATTTTTTCACTGAGCTTGCATTATTTTAACGTATAGGTTCCTCTTTGATTTTTTCAGAGGACCTCTACAATACCTTCTCCAATTTGTAAAGACTGAGTTACCTTGGGGATATCACGCCCACCCCATCTTGTGAAGGGTAAGCCATTTTTTGAACCCTCCCCTAGGTTTTAATATAAAATAGGCAACAATCCTCATTGATATTTGTATTCTCTGTAGGGTCATCTACCGATCCCTAGCCCCGTCATATCTGTCCTGAAGAAGACTCGCATGGCCCAGGAATAACTAACCATAAGGCCGCAAGACGAGTCGAAACGTCGACACCTAATTAAGAATACCTGGACCACTAATGTTATCTTCCCTTTAGTGCAGACATTCATACATCTTATGTCTCATGAACATCATTAAGGACTGTACATTGACCTACTAATGTGGCCAGGTTTTATTGCTCTAGTCCTTTGTTGACTGTCTCTTCTGAATAATACAGAATAATTTTTTATACACTCTGTGTGATTTCTGTTCTCCTTTCACCTCATCACCATCACGCCCTTTGACACTTTCTTTTCTTTTACTGCACGCTCTTGATACGGGGCATTGTATATAAAATGTATAAAAAACTGTAGATAATATTTTGAACTCCAAGAATGGATTAAATGCAAAAAAAGCTTGAATTTATTACTGTTGCCTATTCTTTTGTTTTTCATTTAATTGTGGTTGGGTTGTGAACTTTATGCACACCTTGAGCTGCTAAATCTTTGATTTTTCATTTTGAAAAAATTGGGTCTTGGACCATTGTTTGTTTACACTAGTAATTACCCAGGTCCAGGTCCTGTAGGGTTACCCCATTATTATAATGGCAAGCTCAACTGAGCATGTGCGAAGCAGAAGAAACTAAATATAACCTGTCTCTAGGCAGATTCCAAGAGCAGACAACAGCAAGGTAGGACAGTGCACATGGCACGCACATGGTAGCACATGGCAAACAAGATGGCTGCCAGAAATACAACATGGATTCCACAAAACGGATAAGATAACCTCTAAATACAGGATGGCTTCTGTTAATGCTAACCCAATCGATGCCAAATTACAACAGTACTGGAGCGTACCGTGAGACTATGAGCAAGTATCATGCCCTCTCTACCACAAGATGGCTCAGTAATTTAAATGTGCGGTGCTGAAATATTTATAATCGCCTGGTCACAAGTTGGGATCCGTGCAGTGTGACTTCAGTCCATGGGTAGAGCTTAGAAATTGCAAAAGTGCGATATGAAGAGCTGTTTTACATGACCTTATTGCATAAGACATGTTGGGACATATTCTCAAGGACACATTGCTGAGTTAACAGCACTTTATCGCAGCCAAAGTGGTGATAAATTTAACACACCATTCACAAGCTGGTGCTAACAGCCTATATCACTAGTTTACCAGTGGAATCAGCCTAAAAAAACATCGCCACGGATGACCCCGGCAAATCACGCTAATGAGATGCAGAGTAGGCGTTCCCCTGCAAAAAGCAGCAAACACACCACTTCGCAACATTCACAACGACCAGCAAGTTTGTCGAAGAGAACACAAAACAGGCGCGTTAGCACCAGGAAACTAACCCTTGCTCTGACCTGGTGTAAAGTCGGACTACAACCTGCAACATGAAAGGAAGCTCAGCCCACAGCCACATCGAAACAACAACAGATGACATGGAGCCAACGATCATGCAACTCGGTCACCCAAGAGGGCCCGACACACCCCGCCACCACCACTGTGTCCGCCATCCCGTCCTGACCCCCACGACAAACAAATGTGACAGCAACCTTACGAAATCTAGAACCTAACAAATCGGCTGATGTCGCACAATTACAACAATCAATATGCATGTGAGGTTGGAAAAATGAGAATCACAGTCATCTATGGATTTACAAATAAAACATTATATTTAAACAAAAAAAACAAAATAAAAATAGGAAGAGCTATGGCGTGTCATCCCTCGACAATCTGTGAATCACAGCCTGAAAGACAAAAATCAAGATAAGATTGTGCGTCATGCACCCATCAAAGGACAGAGAGAGAGAAGAGTGTGAGAGAGAGAAAGAGTGAGAGAGAAAGGAAGAGAGAGAGAAAGAGAGAGAGAAAGAGTGAGGGAGAGGAAGAGAGAGAAAGAGTGAGAGAGAGAGGAAGAGAGAGAGAAAGAGAGAAAGAGTCAGAGAGAGAGGAATAGAGAGAGAAAGAGAGAGAGAGATGAAAAGAGAGAGAACGAGATAAAGAGTGAGAGAGAGAGAGAAAGGAAGAGACGGAGAGGGAGAGTGAATGCGACACTGCAGACAAAACCCTCATAGCTCACCTTTCCGCCACCAGTGTGTCTCTAACCACATGCCGGGACATACTGCAGCCCTTCAGCTCACTCATTTGAAACATAGTTCAGAATCAGTAATGGCGGAGTATATACAACTGCACATGCCTTCATCGCTGTCCTGCCCCTGCGCACCCATGCCGCTGCACCCCATCCACTCCCACTGGCATGTCTCCAAGAGGGCCCACCATGTGCCAAAGTGAGCTCCAAGGCCGGGGCTTGCACCCTTGGCAGCCAGAAGGTCGCACACTTGATTCTGAATCTTGATATCGCAATGGCTGAGAACATATCAATTCAGAGGCCATTATCCCAGGGTGCACACCCGCTCAGCCCTTAAGGTGCCGCTAACCCTCTGACCCATGAGCCAACACCACGAGGTGGTAGGCCCACGCTGCCCACCACACAGTGGTCCAGCAGGGCTCACAACAAAGCTTTACCAGTCCGGACCACCAGGACGGGGCATCATCACAGGCAGCACAACCGCTCAGCACTGATTGTGCCCCTACCTCAGTGAACCGAAAGTTACCGACCCGTGATGGTGTGCCTGTGCCGGACGCAGTGTGCCCTGCACCACCAAGTCTTATTCCCGCTAATCAGGGTGCCGCTATGATTGTCCATCGTGGTGAGGCCGCCATCATGTAAGCTCCAACCCTGGGGACTGTGAGGTGGTAGTGCCCTAGGCCCAAACGCATATATGTGACGCCAGGAGACACACCCAGACAGAGAGTGGAAATGGCGTCCAGCACGTGAGCCCAGGCCTTTTTATTGGCAGGGTCTTTAGGTCATTGAGTGTTGGTCTTGGCCCTTCTGGCAGGTTCACCCCTAAACTTTTTGCGTTTAATTGTGACTTGGTATTAGTGATTTTTGGCTTCTGAGCACTTTACCACTGTGTCCCAGGGTAAAGTGCGTGCGTGTGGTAAGGTTGGCCCTCCCTCCCATAGGAATGCATAGGGAATGTATGTGTCCCTGGTAGTTCCTGATGCGTGGGGAGTGCAGGGGCGAGTTTGGTATGTGCGGACTCGTGTGATTAAATGCTGCGCGATTATGTGTGCGGCGTTAATGTACCTAGTGTGGAAGTGCCACTTCTAGAAGTTGGCATGTCTGTGTAATTTATTGGCTGTCTGGCTTGTGATTGACTGGAGCTGGCTGGTGAGCCTGGCTACAGGAGTAAGGATGGGTCTGCCCCGGTGGTGAGTGGAGAGATCTGCATGAGTAATGTGAGGGAGGAGTGTACCTTGGACCTGAATAGGGCTGGGCTTTCCCCACACAATGCTGGGCCCGCCCCCTGTGGTGCAACTGATGACCCTAACCTAGCCTGTGAATAGTGAGAGGGGCTGAGCACATCAGAGTGCTCCAAAAGCAGCTGCGACTGGTTTTTCCCCCACCCTACAGATACAGCCAAAGGATTTATGTGGATAAAAAGAGGCTGTGTCCCCATGCAAAAGGTTCTCTCTTGCCTGATCCTAATTGGAGGGGGGCCTCCTGCTGCTGGGCGCCAGGAGGACCGCCACTAGGGACTGCCTCCCTGCCTGGAGGGCCCTGTGAGCTGGCCCCTGGGCACAGCCTTTGCCCCCCCACCTCCTGAAGGACTTTTGCTGGACTTTGCGCACCTCAAGCGCCTGGGAACGCTTTAATTTTATTTCTATGTAGCGCTGGGTTTGTAATGTAGAGCAGCGCTATTCCTTCCTGTCCCAGAGGGCTCTTCACTTTTAATTACAGGAGCACTGGTGGCCACAGCGCGAAGCTGCAGCGTGTGGAACCTCCGCGCTGCCCCGGTAATTTGCGGCGTTTCTGCAGCCTTTGCAGACTGATTATGTAAATCGCGGGTGCCCACCCCATGACTTTGCCCCATTTCCACATTTAACTTGCACGGGTGCCCACCCCATGTTGCACCGCCGCGGCCCGAGCCGCAAGAAGAATCCCCTCCGGACCGCTGTCCAGGAAGCAAGAGAAGCCCCGCGAAAGAGAAAGCCGAGCGGAGAGAGAGCTTCCCCTACCGCCGCCCGAGACCGGGCAGAGAGAGGAGATCCCCACTGCAGCAAGCCGGTGAGTGAAAGCCGGCTGGGGGGGAAGGTGCGGGGTCACGCACCCCGCCAGTGCCTCTCCCCGAGTAGCCCCGCTCTGAAGGGGGCTGCTCCGACGTTTGGCTTAGTTGGTGTTTCGGGCGGCCCCACTTGGCAGCGGGCCGCCCCGCCGTTAATCACCACATTTGGGGGCAGTTTCGCTTGGCTTTTTGAGCGGCCCCGGAAGGCAGCGGGCCGCTCCACCGTGATTCTGGGCACCCTTTGTCTCTAAGCCCACGTGGCACCCCCGTGGTGGTAACAGCATTCCTTTGGCATCCAGAGCCCACGAGGCTCCAACGTTTGGGGACATTTTGAGAATCCAAGCCCACGAGGCTCAACGGGGGCATTTCCTGTAGCCAGAGCCAGAGAGGCTCCAACGCTGTGTGGGCGCATTTTGTATCTAGAGCCCCCGTGTCTCCCGCGAGTGCATGGGGGCATTTGGTGATTTGGAGCCCCGAGGCTCCTGGGGGCTTTGCTGCATTCCAAGCCAGAGAGGCTCCACCGTGGGGCATTGTTGCGTACCGAGCCCCGTGGCTCCCCCGTTGTCCAGAGGGCACCGTTGTTTTAGAGCCTGCAAGGCTCCCCACGTGATTTTGGGGCACTATTGTTTAATTGACCCCCAGAAGAGCGCCAGGAGGCACGCTGGTGCCAGGCTCTGTGCCACAATTGCCCAGCACTTAGTGGGCAGCTGCTACGTTTAGGCCTGTCCCCTTTGCGCATCCTTCCTTGGCTGCCTGCGCAGCCTGCCCTGATTTTTGGACACGGGGCGTTCTCGCCCCTGAAAGGCTAAGTTGGCCTAGGGACATTTTCATGTGTTGTGTCCCTGCTAGGAGTACATATTTTCCCCTCATGTGATATTTTGGAGCAAATGTGGTTACCTGCCTAATGTGATTTCTGCATCATGTGTAATGCTTTGTGCCTATACCTCTGAATGTATGTTGATACTTAGGAGGTTGTTTTTCCTAGTATAGGTTATGCTAGTGAGTTCATGGTTCCCTGTGTGATATTTGCCTAAGGTGTTTAGGATTGCGTAGGTGGTACTTACCATTTGCCAGTGGTTACTGGTTGTGTGCTATATTTGTTATTTGGTGCAACAGTTATTCTATGTGCTAAGCTTTATTCCTACAAAGTGCTAATTCTACCAAGTGCTAGTTCTAAAAGTGCTTATTCCTGACAGTGGCCCACGTGGCCCTGTCCCATGTACATAATCCCCTGTAAATTCTGCCTGTGCCTATGGCACATTGTAAAGTGTGTGTTTATTATCTAATGTGTTTGGTATAATACAAAGGCTATTTTTATATATAACCTTGTGTGGAGTTTCCTTCGTGGTGGGCCTTGGGTGTTGTTGCTGGGTGCATGGGCAAATACTTAACCTACATTGCCTCCGGGATTAGCCTTACTTCTCGTGTCACGTTACCTAGAGGGTGAGCAGGGGTTATCTTTGGCGTGTAACTCCCTTGCCCTGACTAGAGTGGTGGTTTCTGCCTGGCTTTGGCGCAAGCCTTACCCAACTGGAAATCCCATTTCTAACATTGAGGAACCCAGCTACCACTCTGTGGTGTGCTGCCGTGGCAGCTGCTCTTTATTCCTGCGTCCGCTCTATGAACCTCCGCATGTGTCCCAACTCCCGGGTGGCATCGCTGGAGCCATTCGGACTAGTCAGTTGTTGTTGTCTCCGAGTCAGGACTCCAGCAATGTCAGCCATGGTTCATTGGAGGGCATGGAGCGGACTCTGGGTGTCTGTTAGGGACTGTGAGAGGACCATGATGGGACTTAGACATTCACGTATCGCATCTAGTTGGTCTGCCAAGCAATCAAACCCCACCCTCACCTGTTCTGCCAGCTGCTCCTGGCACACCAACACACGGCATTGGAAGGCCATGTAGTCTTTGTGGGGGTCCTGGGAGGCAGCCGTGGTGGTGGGTGCTGGCTGCTGTGTGGTCTGTGCAGGGGTTTGGGTGTCCTCGTGGCAGCTGGGCTGCCCTGCTCCTGGAGGTGTGAGGTTGCACCTGTCGAGGAACTGTATGATGGCGTCGTTGTCGAAGGTGTGTCTTGGTCCTCTTCATCATCAGTGAA
The DNA here is from genome assembly GCF_964263255.1 of Lissotriton vulgaris. Classification (NCBI taxonomy): domain Eukaryota; kingdom Metazoa; phylum Chordata; class Amphibia; order Caudata; family Salamandridae; genus Lissotriton; species Lissotriton vulgaris. The sequence goes on from NC_141689.1 coordinate 113,510,015, forward strand.
GAGAGGTTCTGAATACTCTGCAGGAGGCATTGTATTTCCCTCTGCAATGTGAAGGGGAGATGTGTTTTAACATTGTGTTCACATGTATGTTGACGCATTGTACATGTTTGCATTCATACTGCATGACTGTGTACATTGTGACTGTTTGAGAGGAGATGCATATTTGATTTGGGACAGTGGACATTTTGACACTGTCACGGATGTGGGTTTGTACTAGTACATCATCTCACATTTCCCTGCACTGCCAACACACAAGCGGCACCAGTTGTGTCCTGTGTTCTGTTGTTTGCGTGCGTGCATGTTGCGGTTTGCACCACATTTGACTTCTGTGCTTATACAGTGCTGAGAGGTTGAATACAAGGGGACATTTGTCTCTTGGTGGTATTTGTGTGTCTGGGGCATGGTATGTCCGCAGATGTGCTGTACTTATTTGTGCCTTTATGGCCATCTCCCCCCATCCCCCCAGTTCCTTGTCGTTACTCACCCTGATGCTGTTGTGTCTGGCCCTGTTAAGCAGTGTCCGGTCCCCCAACACCTGCCACCGTCTCCCCACTGATGACTGTGAACACCAGTTCAACATCTCATTCTGTTCGAAGTATCAAACCACATAAGAGAAACATTCAACGAAGGCCATAACGAAGACTCCCTGATTGTGTGTTTCGATGGAAATAATACTTGCATACAGCAAGTAACCCTGGCGCACATAGTGACTAGATATGCGATGCCCGGAAGCATTCCGCAACAACCTTAATTGTTCAGCATCAAGTAGCTCCCATTCGAAAGCAACTCAAATATCGTGGTAATGTTGGCTGCCGGGGTACCTCTCAAATGGCTGGCCAAGTTTGCTACTGAACCATTGCAGGCCCTGTGTAATAAAATATCCTGGCATATAAGAGATCCACTTAAAGCATTCTCACATTTTGTGCCGCTTATGAGCACTTCTCGATCCCCACTTCTGCATCAAAATATATACAGTAATTCCCAAAATTCCTTGATGAATTCCCTACCCATTTCTTCATATCTGCCCGCCTGTTGTTGTTGTTCTAGGCAATATTGAAACTGGAAAGTTTTGATCGGTAATGTTATATGGCCATGGATCAACCATTCTGTAGACGGTAATGTTGCTACAGTGAAAGCTAACCTATCCAGTTTTTTAATACTCAGCATTGTATATTTTATTCCTCTCTGTGCCATTTTCATCAGTTTTTCTGTCAGGTTGTATGCAGAAAACAAGGACGTACTGTTGATAAAATGCCAAGGCCTAGATGTAGGTAATAGCAAATTACCGAATGGTAAATACGGAATTTTACCGATTCGGTATTTACTAATCGGTAATTGCTATGTAGGAAAAAAAATCGGTAAAAATACTGAATCGGTATGATTCGTTAATTACCGATTCTGTAATTACAGAATCGGTATTTGCCATTGATTCCTATGGGCTTCAAGGCACATAGGAATCAATGGCAAATACTGATTCTGTAATTACAGAATCGGTAAAAATACCGAATTTGCAAGGGGGACAGGGTGTCACTTTGCCACCCTGTTGCCCCCCTGTTACTGGCTTGTGTGTCATGTGGCACACAGGCATGCCCTTTGGGCATGTCTGTGTGCCACATGGCACAGGTGTACATGCACAGATGTGCATGTACACTGGAATTCGTTATTTACCATCTAATAGTATTACATGGTAAATAACGAATCGGTAATGGCCTGTGGCACTGTTTTCAGTGCCACCTACATCTGTATTTACCGATTCAGTAAATTTACCGATTCAGTATTTTACAGAATTGGTAAATTTACCGAATCGGTAAATATACCGATTCTGTAAATTAAATGCAACCTACATGTCCATTCCCAAATACCGGTCGGTAATGGCCGAAATTGGCCGTTACCGACCGGTAATTGGCGACCTACATCGGGCCACAAGGCACATAACCAGCAAACAGGGATTGCAGTGTCCAGCTTATCAACATAATTGAACGTAATTGAGATTGTCCGTGCTCTAGTATGGACAGATCTTGTTCGAGTACACCAATAGCAGAATAAATCCTGGAGAAGTGTGGCTCACTGGTTAGAGGAGGCAGACCTGGAAGCAGAGGTCAGCCCGGGACCAGGGTTCAATTCCTGGCTCGGCGGGGTCTTGAGTCCTAAAATGTCCATGGACTCGACAATTCTCGCTCCGGTGCCTACTCGACTCACGGGTTCACACTCTGTGACTCTGGGCAATAGCTTGCTTAATCTCCACAACGGCCCCTCGCGGCGGGATGCCTGGCTTTAACCTTGCGGATACCCTGCCGGGGTTATCTCACAGGGGAATACCAGGACTGGTTCCCTAAGCAAGCGCTTAAAAACCGCTTGGTGATTTGCGCTATATAAATTCCTGTACATTTACATTTACATACCATTGTCGACTACAGTTCATGATACCACTGCTGAACCTGCGAGGAGCCTGTAGTTCTGGCTGAAGGGAGCCAGCCGCTCCAGAACTCGTTGCGGGTCCCGCAGCGCGGCTCCGAGCTTCTGCGTGACTTTTCTTTGTTGAAGGGGCATTTTCCTGACCGGCAGGGCTGCGAGCATTCGCGGGGACTCCGTGGACCAGGAGTCCCTGCGCGCCCTACGACCAGCTGGGCTGCTCTCCCTGCCGGCCCCGCCCACCCGCTGACTGCAGATAAGCCAATCTCACCGGCATATCGGAGGATTTCCTGATACCACTGCTGAACCTGCGAGGAGCCTGTAGTTCTGGCTGAAGGGAGCCAGCCGCTCCAGAACTCGTTGTAGCCCACACCTCGCCGGACCCGCTTCGCGGGTCCCGCAGCGCGGCTCCGAGCTTCTGCGTGACTTTTCTTTGTTGAAGGGGCATTTTCCTGACCGGCAGGGCTGCGAGCATTCGCGGGGACTCCGTGGACCAGGAGTCCCTGCGCGCCCTACGACCAGCTGGGCTGCTCTCCCTGCCGGCCCCGCCCACCCGCTGACTGCAGATAAGCCAATCTCACCGGCATATCGGAGGATTTCCTGATACCACTGCTGAACCTGCGACGAGCCTGTAGTTCTGGCTGAAGGGAGCCAGCCGCTCCAGAACTCGTTGTAGCCCACGCCTCGCCGGACCCGCTTCGCGGGTCCCGCAGCGCGGCTCCGAGCTTCTGCGTGACTTTTCTTTGTTGAAGGGGCATTTTCCTGACCGGCAGGGCTGCGAGCATTCGCGGGGACTCCGTGGACCAGGAGTCCCTGCGCGCCCTACGACCAGCTGGGCTGCTCTCCCTGCCGGCCCGCCCACCCGCTGACTCTTAGGGTTGCCTCATTAAGCAGGTGCATTCCCCGCTGCGCGGGAGCGCGCGGGAGCGTCCCGGGAGAAGCCCGGGAGAAGGGCGGGACCGTCTGTGGTCGTCCGGGGCCGCAGGAGGCCGGGCTGGGCCAGGTCTTTTTCATCTTGCTGTTGTATGCTGTGTTTTTGTATCCTCTTACTGTGTATAGCCAGTTGTGTTTTTTATTAGTTTGTTACTCCAAGTGTTGATAGCTTAAACTACCCGCCCTTGACATGAGTCACTCTGCCCCGCCCGGTGTGAGTGTCTCTGTTCTTGGCCCTTTAGATACATTTTTTAAGAAATCTACCAAGGAGGTAGATATGGACTTACTCCTTGCAGAGAGAATAGCAGAGCGCCGACGCTCAATCGAGCAGTTAAAGAAAAATCCTCTGCCAGCACTGTCAGTTTCAAACAATATCCATGATTTAGCCGTCCAAGGTTTGAGCTCTATTGAGGTCAATGTTACTGACCTTAATCAAACCTCTAGTATATTTAGGTTCCCTGCTATCTCCCCGCCATGTACTAGTGCCACCAGTGGAGGTCACCTAGTTTGTCCCCCTATTGATCACTCAAGCTTCGTCGAAACAAACATCCCCGAAACCCATATCAGGGTAACAGAACCAAGCCCCATGTTGCCCAACTTGTCACTGGTTTGTATCGACCCAGGCGAGAGCATACCTGTAACGAGTATATGTAAAAGTAGAATCACGCCCGAAAAGGCAAAGAGGGCTGTACATTCCCCACCGAGGAAAAAAAGGAAAAAGGGCGGGGTAAAAAGGAAAGGACGCAGCTGTCAGACACCACCACCACCCCTACCCAAATCAATTATTGAGTTAGGGCCCCCACATTCTGTAGAGCCATTACAATCAGACACACACGATTTGGTACCCCCTGAGTTAGCTACTGTAGGGGTATTGTATTGTATTGTATTGTATGTTGGATTTATATAGCGCTTATCACCCAGGGGTCTCTAAGCGCTTGCCTTGGGAACCCGTCCTGGCTTTTCCCTGTGAGATAGCCCCTACAGGGCATCCCCAAGGTGAAAGCCAGGCATCCCGCCGCGGGGGGCCGTTGTGGAGATTAAGCAAGCTTAATGCCCAGAGTTGCAGAGTGTGAACCCATGATTAGGTCAGGCACCGAAGCGAGAATAATCGAGTCCGTGGACATTTGAGCTCAAGACCCTGCCGCGTCGGGAATTGAACCCTGGTCCCGGGTCAGACCTCTGCTTCAGGGTCTGCCTGCTCTAACCAGTGAGCCACACTTCTCCACAGGGGTAAATGAGGTGTCCTATGATATTATAGAGAAGCTCATTAAATCATATATGCTACCCCTGCTGGAGCGTGTTAGGACAATGGGTGAAAAATTGGATCACCTATTGGCGACCATTGAGCCTACACATTCCTCTAGTCTGGCTAAGAATAAGGGCCCATCCAACAAACCCCCCGGATCTACTATTGTTGCTGGCAAAATAACTAGTACCACCAGTCAACAAACTATTAATGCTACCAAAGCGGTCACCATTTCAAATAAAGTTTTGTCTGTGGCTGCTAAATCTTCTTCAACAAATACTTCTGCTAAAACAAACCCTAGTGTGGTAGTTAACAAACCAGTTGTTAAGGGAGCAGCGCCGCAGCCAAAGAAAGGGATGGGTAAACCTGCTGTTTCCAATGGTAATACCAAAAAAACCCCTACCACTGAAGAAAAATGTAGACCTGCCCCCTGACTCCCTGAATTTTGTTATTGTTATGACAGGTGTGCCACCTGTTGCGGAAGGGGATAGAGAAAACAACGAAAGCTTAAAAAACAAAGTCATCTTTTGGCTGAAAACAAATAGACCCCTTCCTCCTAATCTTAACGGGGATATTGTTACGGTCAGAAGATGTCAGTGGGTTGGGGTTCGCCCTAAGGATATAGAGGGGGATATAGTGATCATTAACTTTAGGGACCATAGAGTTGTTTCTCATCTCACAGATTGGTATGTGGGTAACAATGAGGGAGGGATCTCCACAAGGAACTTAAGTTATTTCTATCCTGAGACCCTGATCAATCCAACAGATCAACCCCCTGGTAGAAATAATAAAAACACCAAAAGCCTCCTAAAATGGTCCAATTTTACACCAAGTTTTCATGGACCCCAGTTTAACCCAGAGGCGCAGTATCGCTCCTACACTCAATCTAGTTACAACTGCCCTGTACAAACGCCGGGCTGGGCTAAGTTTAATACCCAGCCCTTTGGTCCCCCAGCCTTATTGGATCTGCCATTTTCAAACAAGCCCCCGTATCCTATGGTTCCTACAACACCTGCCTTCACACTGTTACAACAGCCCCCAAGCTTCTACCCAGTAAATCCCTATCCCAATATGCCTACCCATCCCGAAGAGCTTTGGAACATACCACTGAGAAATCTATACGACCCACTATCAGGGCTGTCGACTAATGATTGACCAGCACTTGCGACAAGGGATAACTAACCTAACTCTGAGTGTCCGAGTGTGGGAGATGACTCGAGTATCCCTCTAAGTAACGTCGAAAGTCCTAAAGACATACCCCAGTGTGGTGAGGAGGGATGTATAGTTTACTCAAGAGAGCTTGACATACCAGCTCTGCAATCCACCTCACCGCACCCTATGGATGTTTCTTTCACGGGCATACACCCTGAGTCAACTACACAGGCTGGGTCAACATGCTTGACAAGGGAAGGGTTGATTATAGATGTACCTCTGCCGGCAGAATCCTCTTTCCAGCCCAGAGAACCCCTCCCAATAGACGCAACAGTACTGTATGACCAAGTTTGTGAAAAGGGTACCACCATGGGATGTTGGAATGTGGCTGGTATTGAATCTTGTATATGCACTCCTGATTGGGCTGATTTCATCCGACAAGGTGATGTTTGGTCTTTTCAGGAGACTTGGGCAACCCATCCAGTGTATCTTCCAGGCTTCCTGAGCTTTAACAAACCTGCAGTTAGAGGCCAAAGAGGCAGGGCCATGGGGGGCCTTACTACTTGGGTTCGTCAAGTTGCAGGTGTTTCTGTAAAGGAAATTCATATCGACTGCCCTGATATATTGATTATCAGCTTGAAAACAAATAGTGGGCTGGACATTTTGTTGTTCAATGTATATGCTAGAGGAATTCCGGGTGGTCGAGTTTCAACCACCCTAACATGTTTGGATGACTTCCTAGGCTCTACTCAAATAACAGGGTATGTGGTTATAATGGGTGATCTCAATACTTGTTTTGAATCGTTAAGCAGGGAGGATGGGCTTTTAACTGAGGCAGAGGACATGATGTGGGGGATTCCACAACTTGAGCTACCCCCGATCACTAAGTGGACTCAAGCCGCTACCTTTATCAAAGGTCTCTGCCTGAACTGGGGGCTGCGTGCCCTAAACGGTCGCGTAAGCTCGGACAGGTTGGGCAACCCCAAATTCTTCAACGGCAGACATAGCAGTCGCATTGATTACATCTTAGTAGACATTAATCTGTGGTCCATAGTATTAGACATGACAGTTAAACAACGACCAGAAAGTGACCACGAACCACTCTTAGCAGAATTGAAGGACTTTAGTTTTGCTGGGCCGATTGTGCAACAGCCCAACCCCGTACAAGAGGCCATGGTATTAACTAATGATATGAGGCGGGTTCGATGGCCAAAGGTATCTGTTGATGTGACTGCACGCACAAAGATCAGATCTCTGGTTTCAAATTCTTTAAGGGAAATTGAAAAGTGTGATAACCTGGATCTGACAATCCCTAAAATTTCTGATATCCATGCCAGCCTGTTTCTGTCCCTAAAGTCACTATTTGTTAAATTTGTAGCTAACAAGGGTATAGGGAAGGCGAGGAAACCTGCTAATTGGTACAACGAAGCCTGCCGCGAGTCCCATTCGCTTTTGTTTAAGGCATTAAAATCAAAGAACCCAGTCCTAATTAAAACCAGTAGGAAGGCATATAATGAAGTTAAACGGCGGGCTAAAGCTGCATGGGGTGATGAGCGCTGGACTCTACTAACTGAGGCCTGTGGCTCCAAGAACCTCCAGCAGTTTTGGCATCTCCTCAGGTGGGGTCAGTCACAGGACGATCGCCCTAGCCCCGCATCTGTTGATCAACTGAAATGGGTGTCACATTTTGAGGAACAGTTTAGATGTCATAGTACCAGGCAAGATCCCATTAGTTGGCCTTTAACCTTTGACACTCTTGTGTTTTCGGCCAAAGAGGTTGAAACAGTCCTGAATGCCATTCCTAGGGGTAAAGCGCCTGGTCCGGATTGCATCCCAGCAGACATTTTCCAGCAAGATAAAGATCTATGGGTACCATATCTATTGCAACTGGTAAATGCGCTGGCCAGGGGTGCCAAGGTACCTGATTCTTGAGCTGGTGCTGAGATCCTGCCCATCTTTAAGAAGGGTGACCGGTCGGTTCCATCGAACTACCGGCCGATAAGTCTTATTGACGCGGTCCAGAAGATCATAACCCGTCTTGTTCTATCAAGGGTTCAGGCCTGGATAGAGGAATACAACATTCTTACCCCCCTTCAAGCTGGGTTTAGACCTCATGTGAGCACCCTGGACCAGGCATTCCGCTTCATGCTACTGCACTGGAAGACGGTCACCTTGGGCAAAGGAAACTTATTTGCGGCCTTCGTTGACCTTAGGTCTGCGTTTGACCTTGTCCCGAGGGCCGGGCTTTGGAACTGCCTATTAGATATGGGCATGCCTCCCATTTTGGTCCGCCTTATAGTGAACCTCCATGCACAGACATACGCATTTGTTAGATGGGGCAAACCTGGTGAGGTGGCAGAGAACTTTCCAGTGGCCAAAGGTGTCAGACAAGGTTGTGTTTTGGCACCTACCTTGTTTTCTCTATATATCAATAGAGTTACCAAGTTCTATGACAACTTTTCCACTGATGCTCCAAGCTTGGCTGGCATGAAAATCCCCCTGCTCATGTTCGCTGACGATACTCTCTTGATTTCACGAACTAGACAGGGCTTGCAGAACGCACTGTCAAGGTTCGAGAGTTTCTGCAGCGAACATGAGTTGGAGGTGAACGTATCCAAAACCAAATTTATGGTTTTAAGGGGGCACAAACAGGTTAAGGCCAGGGTTACCATGGGGGATACCCCCCTGGAGCAGACAAAGTACTTCACTTATCTGGGAGTTACCTTTAGTGACACCTTGAGTTGGACCCATCAGATCGAGCTCATGACCATGAAACACCAACAGTTGGGCGGGGCTCTGATCAAGGAACATAAAGGGTCATTCACGAGGCCCATGTCGCCGCTCATTAAGATCTATGGAGGAAAGGTTTTATCAGCAGTCCTGTATGGTGTGGAGCTCTGGGGTGGATGTAATTTGGATTCGCTAAAACATGCCCAAAATAAGTTTTTAAGATTGGCTACAGGTCTGCCTCAGTCTACACCATTAATCCCCCTTCTTTACGACCTGGGGTGCCACACGGTGGAGGACCAAGCAAGACTTCGCCCACTAACATTCTGGCGCCGCCTGTGGACGACGCCAGAACTCCATCACTATGCAGAAGCTTGCCTGGAGGTTAAAAATAGCTCTGGCGCCACAAAAATTGGATGGTTTAGAGACCTTAAGGCCACCCTATTTTCTTTGGGCTTTGGCGATCTGTGGTCCTCGCCCGAGTCAGCCAATTTCCCATCAAAAAAGGAACTTAAAAAATGTTATTGGGAATGGGTGACTCATAACATGTACTCAAAAATGAGCTCGAGCAGTCTCACTGGACTGTTTATTGTACATAAGGACACGCCCAAGTTAGAAGGGTACTGGGACACTATTACAAAACCCTTGGACCGCAAACTATTTTTTCAATTTAGATGCGGTTCACTTCCCATAGGGGACTTCACTAAAAAGTGGGGAACAGATAGATCGGGGTTCTGTCCTAAGTGTCATGGCACTGGGGAAAGCTTGAATCATCTGTTGTACGTGTGCCCATTATACTCAGACCCCAGAGCCAAATGGCTTAAACTGGTATGTAGAATTCTAGGCACCAGATCGGCTGTGGAAGCAATGAGATTGTTAAAAACTAACCTGGATCCGCTTATTGTTGTGGGGGTTGCTAAGTTTCTCGGGTGGGCCTGGGTGCTTAGAAGCAGGCATATTAAAAATAATCAAGTGGTGATTGTTTAAATATCGTGTATTCTATGGATGTATGGTCGTGCTCCACCCCTTTTTTAAAATTTTGTATAGTTCCATAAGAAGCTGATTGTTATGGAGTTGACAGTCTAGTAGTTGGGGTGGGAGGAGCTAGGTGGGCAGAGGGGAAGAGGTGGGGTCAATACAGGAAAGGGTCAGATAGAGCAGGGACGGGGACCGAGCCTGATGTTAAATAAAGAGCTCGTTGATACTCAGTCTGTGTCCGTGTGTGTGATTAGAGTGGGACACGACAGCTGGCGACGAGGGTGGGATGCAACTGCAAACCCACCAGAACGAGCCCCGTCCCGCAGCGTAGAGCGCCCAGAGCTCCGCTGTGACCGTGGTCCTGAGGCGCCACGGAAGAGACCCCGACGTGACCGAGGGAAGTCTGAGTGTGACCAGGCGGTCCTCAGAGCGTGTGGAGGAAAGCAGACGGTGCGCCGAGCGAGGGCGCCGAGAAAGAGGACAGATCGCGCTGGACGCGCGAAGCCGCCAGGATCGAAGGCAGGGCGCCAGAAGAAAAGTGCCGGTCGCGCTGGAGGCGCGAGACCCGCCCGACAACACGCCAAACCGTGAGTGAAAGTCGGGAGCCCACTCCGACATTGCCCCAACTCACTGCGTAGCATTGCGCAGGCGAAGGAAGCCGACGCGCGAGGCACAGCGCCAGGTCGGCGCGCGCGTGACAAGGAAGCGGTGCTGAGTGATCCGCCGGCCAAACGCCCCACGGCGTGAACTTACCTGAAAAGCGGCAACCGGCAGCCACCTGCAGGCGTGAGCCCAGCTCTGCAGCGACGTGTGAATGCACCGAGAGAGCGAGAGAAAGCCACGTGTCTCGCTGAAGGGAGTGGCCATTTTAAGGTCAGGCAGCTCTAAGGACAGGCCCTATCAGAATTGAGGGCGGCCATCTTTGGGTCAGGCGGACCACTCAAATAAGCACTGGCAGCCCCAAATTGTTACAGTGAAGAGCGGACAGCGAGCAATCAGTGCCACGTGAGCGCAGCAAGGAACAAACAAGCATTGGCACCCACCGCAAGAAGTAAAGGGAGCGGACACCAGCAGCTGCAACCAAGGTCAAGCATCAAGACCGAAACCTCATCACCAAGATGTCCAACCCTCCCGCGCAAGACGCGCAAGACGCTCCCGCCAAGGAAGTCAAGGGCACGCACCTGCGAGCGCCAGAACCCTTAATAATTACAACAGGGAGCAGCATGGGCCTCAAATGGCAGGAATGGCTGGAGGATTTTGAGGACTACATTGAAGGCTCTAGAATCGAGACAGACAAGGACAAAATAATAACCCTTCGCAATCTAGGAGGGCGCGAGATCAGCAAGATAGTGCGAGAGATCCCAACCAACGACGGTGACACCTATATCAAAGTAAAGGACATACTGAACAACCGTTTCCTGCACAAAAGAAATGTTGATTATGAGCGACACAAGTTCCACCAACAGCGCCAGGACAAGGATGAGCCACTAACATCCTTCATCCACCGACTGCGGCGCCAGTCCCAGTACTGCGACTTCGCAAACTTCTCGCCGGATGCGGCCATCAAGTCCCAAATAATCTCAGGATGTCACTCAGAATCACTGAGGCGAAGACTGCTAAGGAAGCCACAAGAGTTGGCGGAAATCGAGGAGAATGCGGCGGATATAGAAGTCAAGCCCAGCACTAGCCGCGAACATGCCAACCGTGTCTCCGACCGACGACATGGACGACAGGACTACAGAGGCAACCCACGTGACAGATCACGCCGATCCAGATTCTCACCCAGACGCCGAACAGACCACCGGCGAAAAGATTATGAGAGGAGAGACCGACGACCCGAACGCACAAGACGGTGCTACAGGTGCGGGTATGACTACCCTCACATCGACTCATGCCCTGCCATGGGCCAACGCTGCCGAAAATGCGGACGGTCCAATCATTTTGAGGCCATGTGCAGCGATTACCACCGAGAGAAACGTGGCGGCAATGACCGACACACCAGCCAGCAAAGATCTTCAAGGACAGAGACCAAACGGCACCACGTCAGAGCCGTTCAGGGTGAACGTGATCGCTCCCCGGCGTCGTCTCACTCCAGTCGCGAATCCAGACGTTCCAGATGGGATCGCCGATCTCCCTCGAGAGAGTCCAGGTCTTCCCCATCCAGGCGATCGTCCTACACCACAGAGTATGTCAACATTGCTGACAATGATCAGCTCAAACGCTACCCACGGCTTGATATCATGGTGGGCAACCATGCAGCGAAATTCATCATGGACAGTGGCGCATCCCTTAACTACATCTCCGTTGCCGAACACGAGCGCATGGTTCCTAAACCTCATCTGCGCTTTGCACCTGTCCGGGTATACACCTGGATGTCAAGAAAACCACTCCCGTGCCTGGGAAAGTTCGACACCACCCTCACGCACGGTGGCATCACCATCCCTGCTGTCATCCATGTCATCAAAGGACCCGATGCCGACTGCCTACTAAGCCTTCCGACTGCTGAGCGTCTGCGCCTCGTGCACATCCTCTTCAACGTGAACGACAGCTCCAACTATGCCGCGAAATTTCCATCTCTGTTCCAGGGCCTGGGCAAACTGAAAGGTCGGCAAGTACATCTACATATCAATGAGCGAGTCACACCAATTGCTCAACATCCGCGGCGAGTGCCGTTTCATCTACAATCCGCAGTGGCCCAAGAGCTGCAAGACCTCCTGGATGCTGACATCATTGAACGCACCGAAGGACCCACTCCCTGGGTGTCCCCGGAGGTCATCGTGCCAAAAAAGGGGACTCCAGACAAGGTCCGCCTCTGTGTAGACATGCGCCTGCCGAACACGGCAATCGAGAGGGAAAGACACCCCGGCCCACACCTGAGCGACATGATTACGGCACTCAACGGAGCTACAGTCTTTTCCAAGCTGGACCTCAACAAGGGCTACCACCAGCTCGAGCTGGATGACAGCTCTCGCCCTATCACCACTTTTGCCACGCATCTCGGCCTCTTCCGATATAAGCGTCTCAGTTTTGGCGTCTCCTCGGCAGCCGAAATTTTCCAAGAGGCGATACGCCTGATCATCCACCATATCCCAAATTCACTCAACTACAGTGATGACATTTTGGTGTACGGCACAAACCTCCGAGAACACGACATCGCCCTTGACCGTGTCTGCCAGGCTCTGATAGACGCTAACCTGACCCTCAATAAGAACAAATGCGAATTCCACCAGTCAACACTGAAATTCTTCGGACACATTTTTTCGTCCAGCGGCATGAAACCCGATCCAGACAAGGTAGCTGTGCTCAACAACACCAAAAGCCCAGCTGACGTAAACGATCTGCGCTCCTTTCTCGGGATGGCGAGTTATTGTGCTCGTTACATTCGCGACTACGCCACCATAAGTCACCCACTGAGGCTCCTCACGAAAGCCAATCAGCCCTTCAACTGGACCCCGGACTGCGAGCGCGCCTTCAGAGACATCAAACAGGCGGTTGAATCGTCTGACTGTTTGTCCTACTTCAACCCCAGACGGAAGACAGAGATCACCGTAGATGCCAGTCCCGTGGGCTTAGGGGCGATCCTGGCTCAGTACGACGACGATTCGGAACAACGGAGGATCATCGCCTACGCCAGCCGCAGCCTCACCGACCCGGAAAGGAAGTATTCCCAGCCTGAGAAGGAGAGCCTGGCGGTCGTGTGGGCGTGCGAGCATTTCCACATCTTCATCTATGGGAAACACTTCACGCTCATTACTGACCATCAGGCACTCGTGACGATCTACGGAAATCCAAAGAGCAAGATGCCCCCCAGGATTGAGCGGTGGGGCCTCCGACTGCAGGAGTACACGTTTACAATCATTCACAAACCGGGGAAGGGAGAGAACCCTGCTGATTACATGTCCCGCCACCCCCGGGACTCTGCAGTGCCAACTTCATCCATAGCAGAGGAATACATTCACTTCGTGTCGAATCATGCTCGCCCTCCAGCCATACCAATACACACCATCCGGGAAGCAACCAACAAGGACGCTGTTCTACAAACCGTGATGAAACGCATACTATCCAACAGGTGGAGACATCATCCACAAGATGAAGACGAGAATCCAGATGTTAGGAATGAGCTCCAGGCTTTCCGACATGTCTCTGATGAACTCTCAATAACCGAAGATGGCCTCCTTCTAAGGGACCACCGGATAGTCATCCCAGCCACCCTGAGACAAGGAGTAGTCGACCTAGCACATGAGGGTCATCGAGGGGTCGTGTCCACCAAGAGAGCACTTAGAGAGCGTGTCTGGTTTCCAGCTCTAGACCAGATAGTCGAGAACACTCTGAAGGATTGCCATCCCTGTCAACTAACCAGCCCCAACACTCCGCCTGCACCACTTCAGATGACCCCACTACCTGACGGAGGGTGGCAAGAAGTTGCAATGGATTTCTATGGGCCTCTGCAGTCAGGGAAGTATGTGGTCGTCATCGTGGATGAATATTCCCGATTCCCAGTGGCTCAGTTTATCTCCTCCACCAGCGCCACCTGTACTCTCAAAGTACTTGAGGAGGTTTTCGCAACCTGGGGTGTTCCCAGAATCATCAAAACGGACAATGGACCCCCGTTCAACGGGCATGAATTCAGTGACTTAGCGAAACAGATGGACTTCCAGCACCGCAGGGTCACCCCACTCTGGCCGCAAGCCAATGGGACCGTTGAACGGTTCATGTCTACCATCAAGAAAACCTTCCAACAGGCCACCGCCGAGAAAAAGGATCTGCAAGCGGCACTGAATGAAGTCCTCTGTGCCTACAGAACCACTCCTCACTCCACGACGGGCGTCTGCCCTGCCACTCTCATGCTTGGGAGGACACCGAGAACTCGGATCCCAACCTGGGAGGGAGCACTGAAGAAACCCCTCTCAGACCACCAGATCAAGGACATGGCTGCAACAGATCAGTACCACAAGGAGAAGATGAAGGACCATGCTGACCACAAACGGAGGGCACGGTCACCCTCCCTCAAGGAAGGTGACAGGGTTTTCGTTAGGCAAGAGCAGCGCCAGAAAACTGACTGTCGTTTCAAAGACGAGCCCCTCAAGATCGTGCAGCAAAAGGGCACCATGGTGACCGCTGAATCAGAAAATAGGCGAGTCACTCGAAATGCATCCCACTTTAAGAAGTGCCCTCCTGAAAGACGTGACTGCACTCCCGCAGCCTCCACGATGGAGAACCCCAGTGTCCCAGAAGATGGCACACCCGACTCTGCACCTCCCGTAATGCCGGAACCTGTGGTAGAGAACATTGTGTCTACACCGGCTCGACCTCGACGCCAAGTGCAGCCTCCAAAGCGACTGATCGTAGAAATGGACTAAGTTTCACATCCTCTGCTGTTTGTTAAGAAGGGGGGAGATGTTATGGAGTTGACAGTCTAGTAGTTGGGGTGGGAGGAGCTAGGTGGGCAGAGGGGAAGAGGTGGGGTCAATACAGGAAAGGGTCAGATAGAGCAGGGACGGGGACCGAGCCTGATGTTAAATAAAGAGCTCGTTGATACTCAGTCTGTGTCCGTGTGTGTGATTAGAGTGGGACACGACACTGATTAGATGTCAATGATTTAATACTTGTTTTAAATGTTTTATGTGTTTATACTGTATTTTATGTCTTTTATGATGAACTAATCGAATAAAGACTTCTTGAACTGACTACAGTTCATGCTTTTTCTAAATTGATCCTATCTATTTCTCGTAATCTCTCCACTGCTTCTTGTTGGGAGATTTTCCAGATTTCTTTATAGACAGCATAGTAGAAATGTTTTTGACGTGGCTTTCTGGGACCCAATAAGAAATCCCATTGGTCCAAATCCGCTGTAAAGTAAAGATAAGTGTTGTCTCACCTCTGTGAGTGATGAGTTTTTTTAGCCAATCAAGGCATAACTTCACAACACTGTATGATGTTACCACCCCCAGATGTTCTCTTTGTACATAGTGTGGGTCTGGCCTATGGATAAGGAACACTTCGGTGGTACCCCTGAATCTTTCTTGACATCTGTTAGTGTATGTGGACCAAACCAAATAAATAAATAAATAAAACCAACCATCCCTTCCAATTGGGGTCTGATCTATTGTATTGCATGATGTCATCTAAAATAAACCCTTCTTTGGACGTATTTTTGTCCTCTGTTTGTGATGGTGTTGGAGTCTGAGGTGTATACAAATCCTCGTTCTTGGCTATTCCAAGACAGGAAGTCTGTTGCACAGTTTTGTTCCGAAATATCATCTGCTGTGGAATGAGGCATGCTCTAAATAGTGCTTCTGCTCCCTGGACTTGCCCGTCTCTAGAACCCCAGTCTGATTTTAAATCTATAGTGTCTTTCCATAAGTCGAAACACTGTTCAGACAGTTGGGTAATAAAGGAAGCAGAATAAATCTGTTTGATGTTTGTCAACATATTTTTCTGTGCATATGTAGGTGCAACCTCATAGTAATATGAGGCTGGGTAAGAAGTATTAAATCTTGAAAAATATGAAAATGTTTGTTCAAATGTTTTTTAACTACTTTTCGGCGGTGTTGGGCAATGTTCCCATTGGTGATATGTGAAAACATTTCTAGGTATACTAGATTTGTGTAGGAGGTGATGACCAAAATGTTGATAAGAATACATGGTGCTAAAATCTGATGTGTCTACCAATATTTCATTGCTAGAAAATGCGGCAAATTATTCTAAAGCAGACAACATATTAATTACAGTTTAAAAATCCCAATCATCAGAAAATGTACTGGAGGTAATAATATAATTTAAGGAACTTTTAAATAAATTAGGTATTTGTAAAAGTTCTGTCACGCCAAAAATGTCATAATCAACCTTGTCCCATACTATACCATCAGGTATAGGAACTGCAGTAATGTTCACTGATGACAAATCTCTGTGTTCGAGATTAGATGAAACATGAGGTATCAGGAGTAAGTTCACTTTTGATGCTGCAGAGCTTTGGCGAAGGTAAGTTCCATTAATAAGTAAGCAGAAAACAGTTACAAAGCCTAACCAGAACAGAAAGAAAAGGATCCCAATAATTATCCATAGTTGTACCCACGGTGACACCAGGTAAGACTTTTTAAGAAAAATGAAAAGTCTTTGAGTTGTTGTTGATGAGTTTTTTGGGCTGGCATCGTTTCAGGTTCACTCGGATCTAATGAAAAGGTATCAAATTCTATGGAATAGCCAGATGCAGTTCGATCTATTTTTGGTAGCTCAGCATGTTTTGTTGAACTTGTAGGTGGATCTTGTCAAGGTACATTTACGTGGACATCAGTGTTTGGACTAATTGAAATTTGTCTTTCATTTTGATTTTGATTTTGATTTTCTGTTTGAATATAGTTCTAAGAGGAAGGAGTTCCCTAGCGTTATTGCCTAGTCCATAATTCCGTGTAGTTGACTCCTCAAACGTGATGAGTCTTTCTATTTGAACTTCCTGTATAGTAGTAAGAAGAGGACGCCGGCTACCCAGGAGTCCATGAGGCCTATTGTTCAGTATCGGCCACACAGTATGGTGTGATCAGATCACTGGAGACAAATCTCTTTTCTTTTCCGGCAAGAGGCAGCAGAAGTACAATTCTTTTTCCTTCGACTGCAAGGACAGGTACGGGCTTTCTGTATGATGGCCCAAATTCTTTCTTGTCCAATATCTTTTCTCAGACCAGATCCGCAACTTTAGGATTCTAGGCAGGTCTTGCCGGTACTGATTTGACTTACCCAGTGGCGGTCTGCTTTGTATGAACATTACTTTATCGTGTCCTGGATGCATTCAGATTCTGTAAAACAGCCAAATGTTTATTGATGTCAAAATGTTTTCCATCAGCTACTTTTCTTCACAATCAAGATCAGGTACCCTCATTCTCGTCCCAAATAGGACCTCATAAGGAGTGACCTCCCCAGATAGCTTCTTGGCAGATTATTGAGGGTACACTGTAGCCCACATAAGTGAGTGACCCAACTTCCACTGAACCTAATACCCTAGATGTTAAAGACTGCTTCAAGTCCCGGTTTTTCCTTTCCACTACCGAATTGCCCTCTGTATGGTACGGAGAGGAATTCCTTGTAAGCCAGAGAGCTAAATGTGGGGCCATGTTGAGAATGTATTGTGCCAACTGCGTATGTCCCTATAAAGACTTGTATATCTTTTATAATAGTTTGAGCGCCAGCCGAGCGCTGAGGCCATACCCATAAGAATCTTGAGCATGAATCCACTGTGACCATGATATACTTGTAAGCCCCATCTGAGTGTAGGGGCCGCAATGGTCAAGATAGACGTAGGCAAATGGTCTGTCTGATAATACTAAAGGTGTCTGTGCAGTGTTAGGGTTTGGGGTTAGTCCCTTTTTAGTGACCATGCCTTGACATCACATGACTTGTGGCAAGTAGGATAAATGTTTGGTCCTACTTTTACTTCAATGCTTGATATTGCCATTTGTTCGGATTCCTGTATCCTGGCTGTTGGTTGCTGCTTGAAGACGATTTCTGTCATTCGGATTCCTTTTGCTTTCACCCTTTCTCACGGGCTCGTGAGAAGGATATTTTTTAGTCCCTGCTGGTTTGTCTGCCCTGTTTCCCCCCCTTTAGTTAGTGAGTATCGGGTCCCGGGGTTTCCCTTTCCTTCCCTTGTTTGCCTTTTCCCTGCGTGTGTCTGGGTGCTGGGTGTTCGGGGGCTCCCGTTCACCGTCATAATCCTAGACCTTTCTGCCCTTGTATCGAGGAGTGTTTTTGATAACGCAAGGAGTAAACGAAGCGTTCCTTTCTTCCAGCACGTCTTTGTTTAGACGCCGCTTTGCTTCGTTGTAGGCGGTAGTGACGTTTTCGGTCACTCCTCGAAGGCTTTGTTGTTGAACACCGGGATTTCCTGTATTCCCGAGTTGTATTTACCTGTCCCAGCCCCTTAGTCAAACCTGCTAACAACGAAGGGTTTTTTTTCTGGCAATTGTACCATTCATTGCAAGTCCTTTTTTCCCTCGTTGTTTCTTTCTTACGGACACTGACAAAAGTACTCCCAACTGTTTCCCTGCTATAAGAAACTTTACGGCAGATTCCAGTGTGCCACATTTTTTGTACTCTATACCTTTATGAAGCAAAGCCTGCGCTTCACACTGGTAAGAGAGGTTGTGTCTTTTTGGCAAGGCATGGTCATTGGGTATTCGGGTTGGGATTTGTTTGTGTGGAACATGGATACATAAAGGGTTTGCTTCTTTCCCTGTTGTACATAGGTGCAGAAGCGTAAAGGAAGGAGGGAGCAGTGTCCTACGATTACACAAGGGTGGCAGACTTGGTGTCTCCTCAATAATACCACCCTCTTTTCAGGTTCATTGGTGCACTCATAGTGGTTGTCCTGTGAGTGCCCAGTGGGCAGGGGAAGGGGACTGGTGCATGCTACGTTCCTGCAGTGCTCGGGCTGGTCGGAATCCAACAGAATATCAAGCCACGATAAATTGCACTGCCCGGACTAGCATGGATGAGGATGGGAATCCGTTAGGAGGGGGTACGGGTGGTCCCTCAATGCAGGACATACTGGGTGCATTACATACACTACAGGCACAGGCCCAGGAGTTACAGCAAGAGAATGTAGGTTTAAAACAGGAATTGGTGGCGGTCAGGGCCAGAGAACAGGCACCACCCAGGGGGACAGTCCCGTCATACAGACCGCTACCTTTCAGTACACGGGTGGGGCTGGACAAAGTGCTGCTGGAGGCAGCAATCCTATAGCCGTTACGGTAACTACTCCTGTTGCAGTGCCCCTAGCTCCCCCTGAGAGGTTCACAGGGGATAGCGACAAATTTGGGATGTTCACTAACCAGTGCCAGCTGCACTTTATGTGTAGAACGAGTGCCTTTCCCAATGACTCTGCAAAAGTCGCTTTTACGCTATCATATCTGGCTGGTAAAGCTGCCCAGTGGACGATTCCCTTGGTGGAAAGCGATGATCATGTGCTGTATAATTATTCAGCATTCAAGGACTTGATGCGGGGTTTGTTCGCTAAACATGCATTTATGTAGGCGAGTGATGCGGAGCTTTTGAAATTACGGCAGGGCAGGCAGGACCTATTGTCTTATATAGCTTCCTTCAATCGATTGATATCTGAGACTCATTGGCCAATCGAGAAAAGGACGTCCCTGTTTTACCAGGGTCTTTGTGAGGAGCTTAAGGACATAGTGTCACAGGTGGTGGATCCACCTGAGGATTGTGCGGCGTCTGTAGACTTAGTGGTCAAGTTGAATCATCGAGTGACGGAACGCGTGGAGAACGCAGTCGGTTTCAATCATCTCGGGGTAGCTATGTAAAAACAGAGGCGAAGGCTGTGGGGGAGAGCAAAACAGCACCAGAACCAATGGAAATAGGAGGGGTAAGGGGACCTCTAACCCCGGAGGAGAAGAAGAGGAGGAGAGAAAAGAATCTGTGTCTGTATTGTGGCCAGGGAGGACATTTCGCAAGGGAATGTCCGGTGAAGCCGTCAGGTGCAGGGTTTGGGAAAAAGGTGGCCTGTATACAGGTAGATCGAGGTACGGGTGAAGATCGAGAGAAACAGTACAAGGTCGTTGGGGTACTGGATCAAGCCCCTAGACATTTTGTTATCAATGCCCATTTGCTGCTTTCAGCACAGAACCATGTCCCTGTGTCGGTACTGCTGGATTCTGGGGCGACCGGAAACTTCATTGATATCTCAATGGCCAAGAAGTTGATGGTTCCGTGTCACCTTAAGGAACAACCTGAGCCAGTGAGGGCTATCGATGGGACGGAGCTGTCATCTGGTTGTATCACCCGACAGACCGAACCCCTACGCTTATTGTGTGAGAATGGGCACTCGGAGACGGTGGTTTTTGATTTGATTGATGCCCCTTCTTTTGGGCTGGTGTTGGGGGTTCCGTGGCTGCAGAAGCATAACCCCAAGATTGATTGGATACAGAGACTTGTGACATCAGACTCGGTGTAGTGTTTGAAGAATTGCTATACCGTGGCAGGTGAGCAGGTTAATCCCTTGACCTGTGCTGTGGCGGATGTGAGAATGGTCCCGCCCCAGTAATCAGCCTTCCACGATGTGTTTGACAAGGGATGTGCCCAAGTTCTTCCGCCGCATCGTTCATACGATTGTAAGATCGATTTGGTACCAGGGGTTCCGCTGCCATGCAGTCGGGTTTACGCATTGTCGGAACCCGAAGAGATACATCTGAAAGGATATATTGATGAGATGTTACAGCTGGGTTTCATTCGTCCCTCCTCCTCGCCCGTGTCATCGGCTATATTTTTTATTCCTAAGAAGGAAGGGACTTTGAGGGCTTGTGTTGATTATAGAACCCTGAACACAGCCAGAGTAAAGAACAGGTACCCTCTTCCGCTCATCTCCGTGTTATTGGACCAGCTCCGCAAAGCAACGGTGTTTACTAAACTAGATTTGCAGGGCGCCTACCATCTTATACGGGTTTGACCCGGAGATGAGTGGAAGACGGCTTTCAAGACCATGTGTGGCCTGTTTGAATACACCGTGATGCCGTTTGGTTTGTGCAATGCGCCGGCGGCATTCCAGTTTTTTATCAATGAAGTCCTCAGCAGATATTTAGACCAAACAGTCATTGTGTATCTGGATGATATCCTCATCTACTCTGAGAATGGGGCAGAGCATACCGAGCATGTAGTACAGGTGTTACAAACATTGCAGGATCCTCACCTTTATGCTAAACTAGAGAAGTGCCAGTTCAGTACCCCTGAAGTAGAGTTCTTGGGGTTCATTATCTTGGCGGGAGGTATCCGGATGGACCCAAAGAAGATCCGGGCCATAGAGACCTGGCCGGTGCCGACTACTGTGAAGCAAATAAAAATGCTTCTGGGTTTCGCCAACTTTTATCGGCGGTTTATATCGCATTTCTCCGATATAGTGGCACCTATGACCTGCCTCTTGAGGAAGGGAGTCCCCTTTGATTGGACCTGTGAGAATCAGGACACTTTTCGTTTATTGCTGAAACAGTTTACGTCTGCGCCTGTATTGGTGCATCCTGATCCTGCCCTGCCGTTTTTTGTGGAAACCGATGCCTCCTTGTGTGCCGTAGGTGGGGTGTTGTCTCAACGCGATGAAGCCACTGGTCATATGCACCCAATAGCGTTCTTTTCTAAAACCTTGTTGCCGGCGGAACGCAATTACACCGTGGCTGAAAGAGAATTGCTGGCAGTTAAATTGGCATTCGAAGAATGGCACCACTATTTATGGGGCGCTAGGCATGTTATCACCATCTACACTGACCACAAAAATCTAGAGTTCTTTTGTTCTGCCAGGGCGTTGACTCCTTGCCAGATGCGATGGGTCTTATTCTTTAATGAATATGACTTCATCATTACTTATAGACCTGCGGCCCAACAGATTAAATCTGATGCTCTTTCTCGGATCCATGTTGATGCAAAGGAAGAAGGTTCCTTGAGTAACAGTAGGGCTATAATTGCAGAAGAAATAGGCATGGGCAGATTTTGCGGATTGGCAAACCGCAAATTTGCGGATTTGCGGATTGCGGAATCCGCAAAATCTGCTAAATCTGCGAATCCTCGCGGATTTTTTTTTTAATGTTCGCACGGGTTTCTGCAAGTTCGCGAGGGTTTTGTACAATTTCGCAAATTGCGAAATTGTACAAAACGCTCGCGACCTTGCAGAAACCCGTGCGAACACAATGTGCCCAGTAGTGTATATGCCTCTTGTGTGTATAAAAGGTCAGAGAAAGATCAGTTCAGCAGATGAAGAGAAAGAAGCTCCTGGTCACAGGAACAGCACGGGTATTGCGCTCGTGAAAGTCAAGGATGCAAAGCCTATCCAGCATCACAGCTGATTTTCAAAGGTAGATTTGGGAAGAAGGCACACCTGTCCAACTTCGACGACGCTCACGATTGTTTTTGGGCTAATGAATGAGTCACTGAATTTGAGCATCAACTAGTTCGAGCGACCATGTGTGTGTTACTATGCAATCGCCCCGAAGGGCGCAGGGGTCCCTTGAGTGAGCTGTGAGCTGTAACTATTTTACAATGGCGCCAGCAAGCTGCCAGCGCCGTTGTAAAATAGTTACAAAGTTAGCTTGCACAGGAAGCACTTAGATAAAATAAAGCAGCACCTGCTTCGTTTTATCTAGTGGTTCCTGTGCAAGCTAACTTTGTAACTATTTTACAACGGTGCTGGCAGCTTGCTGGCGCCATTGTAAAGTAGTTCCATGAGTGGGGGTTCAACTTTTGAACCCGTTACGTCCGCGGATTTCTTTTTGCGGATTTTGCGGGAAATCTGCAAAATTCGCGGATTGCGGATTTCCCAAAAATCCGCAAAATCCGCGGGCGTAACGGATTTCCCGCTCACCCTTAGAAAGGATCATAGGGGCTTTGGCTATGGAGGATTTTCCAGCTTTAGTAAAGGAGCGGCTGAGCCAACTGGATTTGGCTCCTTGGTTGTCCATGTCCCGGGTCACAGAAAAGGAGGGTTTTTGTATCACAAGGACAGATTGTTCATACCTCCCATTCTGAGGAACGAGGTTTTGGAGTGGTGTCATTCTTCCGCCTTAGTGGCACATCCGGGAATAAGGAAGACTAAGGAATTGTGTATTGAGGTTCCATGACGATTTGAACCCGTGTTTTCAACATTGTCGTAAATACATAATTTTGGTATCAGTGAACCGCAAATGATCCATTTAGCATATCCTGGTGTTTTCGCTATGCTACGAGCAAGAGTATTCCTGTTACAAACACATTACTGATCTACCCATGGCATCAATCTTAGATCATGGCAGCCATTTTGTGTTTCTTGCCCTCACATAGACAATGGACACGCAATGACCTCTGATTACTTCATTTCGATTAAGGACACGTAGGCTTAGCCGGAGATTCACCTCTCTAGTAACACGTGCACCTTAGAACAGAACACGCTGTGGCTGCATGACTCAACAAAGGCTGCCTCCTCTGCCTGAGGCCAGTCCTGCTATACTGGTTCTCGTGTTCGTTGGCCTGATCATGATTAGGCGGCCGAAGCTGGTAGCCTTGCCCATTTACGACCCACAAACATCTCTTATCCTGCTTTTCTATCATCTGCACCTGGCTCTGCTCCTTTCCTTCTGGGCCTTTATTAGGGGGAGGTAACGAAATTTACGATGAGGCGGTCCGCCTCTTGAATGAAATGTTGACATGGGATTGTGATGGAATAGTGGGAACCCCTCTTCGTAATGTTTGACATCAGATATTATCGACGATTCCTGTGCAACGCCAAATATTTATTGTTTAGGACACAAAGGTTTTGGGAATGTACTAACATGTGAAGAATTTGCCTGAAGGCCAATATTTAGTATATAAGGAGCAACCCTTCTTGTACAAATCGAACAGGCTCCTAGATACTGCCGTGTGTAGTTTCTGTGACTTCTGTGTCCCTGCAGTAATAAACCTTTGGTCTTTGACGCCACCATCGAGAAGCCCGTGTTTCTGTTTATTTGTGCACCGAGACAGGTAGAACTCCGGGGTCTTCGGGTGTTATCCCTGACACCTCTGGACGGAACCAAAAAAGTCCAGAACTCCAATTGGCGCCCTACGTGGGGCGACGTCATTCGGTACCGGTCCAAAAGCCTGAAGAGTTCGAGAAGCTTTGTGTGAAGATTCCTGAGGGAGGCGCCCCACTTCATCGATCCCGGCATATCGCAAAAGTGGCCCGAAGTTCTCTTCCACGAGGGTTCCCGTTCAAGACGGCTGCAGTGGTCCGTTGCCTTGACCGTCGCCCTGTCTTGGACCCGAGGTGCAGTCCTTAGTACGGCGAGACGAGACGGGTTTCTCCTTGGTGACGTCTTCAGTGCCTCAGTTAAGTATTTAGTGGTTGCTAGTTGGTTACTTCGTACGGGTTGTTAAAATCCTTTTTAGTTCTTGGTTTGGTTTGGTTTCGTAAGATTATCGCTGGTTGTTCTGGTTACGATAATCTATTGGTTTAGTTTGGGTATCGATACATTAGTTCGCTTTGGTAGGCCTAAGTTCTTGGTTCGAGTGCACATTTCTGTTTGTGTTTTGTTCGTTCTGTGTTCCGGATTGCAAAATGGTAAGTCGGAAAAATTGTATGTTGTCGTGTTTTGGTTGCAACAGTGATTCCCGGTTGGAGGACTCATGTCTGGTTCCTCCGATTGGGACTCCTCTATATGATCTTTATTGTAAGTTTGGTGTGGGCCCTATATCTTATAATGAGGTGTGGGTCCGCTATACGGAAAAAGACGGTGTCCTTAGTTGGCCACTGCATGGTAGTTTTGAACCCGAAATCCTTGACAATTTAGAAGCGAAATTGTTTAAGAAGAAAGCCCGGCCGGCAATGTTTGATTCTTTCCGTTACTGGCGAAAAGAATCTAAACAGAGAGAAATTAAAAGGTTAAAAAAAGAACAGAAAGA
Organism: Lissotriton vulgaris; assembly: GCF_964263255.1. Lineage (NCBI taxonomy): Eukaryota > Metazoa > Chordata > Amphibia > Caudata > Salamandridae > Lissotriton > Lissotriton vulgaris. The sequence continues at coordinate 113,534,865 of NC_141689.1, forward strand.
GCAAGAGTTGACTTTAGAACAGGCTGCTAAGCAGCTGCAAGTCAACGAGTCTGAGAAGGCAATAGAAGTGGCTATTAGAGAGCGTAATTTAGCGATCGACAAGTGCTATCCTTCTTTGCCATCGAGTACGGCTAAGATAGTAGAGGACCCCGAAAGTGATCCTCTCTTATCTTACTTGTTACAGTCACCTCCACCGTATGCACAGGGTGTTATGGTTCCTCCATTACCAAATGTTCAAATGCCGGTTGCTGGACAACCTGGTATTCCTGCTCCCCCGAATCAAGCTCCTGTACCTCCTGTGGTCAATGTGAATGTTCCTTCGGCACCCCCTCTTCCTGGGTTGCCGGCTTCTTTGCCTATACCTGTATCACTTATACCTACTGCTTCACAAGCTACCTTACCTGATACTCCTACTGTTCCTGGTCTATCTGTTCCTACTGCTACTGTGTTTTCTACATCTGCTAGTATTATGACTCCGCTTTCTGTTCGTCGAAGAATCACTGATTCTGTCTCTAATATTCTGTCTCCCTTCTATAAAACTTTGATTAAGACTCCTGCCTCTGAGTCTGTACAGAGACGTAGTCAGCTTCCAAGTACTGAGGAACGGGGAATCTTAGATTCCACGGCTCTCAGATGGATTTCGAAGAGTAGGAGATATAGTACGAGAGATGTATTAGATACATTTATGCAGTGGAATGAACCAACGCAACGATATGCGTTCGACGAGATGTGCTCTCTTTTACGTGAGGAACTAGAAGAAAATGACTCTGAATCGAATTGAAAGTTCAGAAAGAGTTTGCTGCAGGTATGATAGTAGGTCAAAATATAAAAGAAGCAATGGAACTGATTTTAAGTTATAGGAATGATCCATCTCTTCGTTCACCGAGAGATTTAGAAAGACAGAGTACGAAGCAGAATCGCCAATATCCAATGAGGGAGGTTCCACCAATTTGGCGTGAAGCTGTGCCAGCTGATGTGAATCGTGGTATTGCAGCCGCTCCGGCGCAATTCCAGAGAGTGTGGATACACATTCCGTGGAAGCGAGCCGAAGTGTTAGCAGTGAAGCAGGCCTTGCCAGATCCGCGTAAGAATCCTGCTGGGTACTATAAGGAATTAACACAGACAGTTGAGGCTTGTGTGATGAATCTAGTGGACATCGACATGTTATTTGGGAATGTAGTTCCGCAACCAATTTGGGCTAAGATACGTAAAGAGAATCATCCAGTTGCCCTAGGTGGTGATTGGGCAGCTATCATAGCGGCGGATGGTCAGCAAATAGGTGGTTCCAAACCCGAACCTCTAATTGCTAATCTTCCAGGTAGGATAATTGAATTAATGAAGACTCTGATGCCAGCATTGCGTGTTAACTGGGACAAGTTGTCCGCATGCAGGCAGAAGAAAGACGAAAGTGTCTCCGACTTTTTCACGAGGTTTGAAGAAACTTTTGTAGATCACAGTGGTCAGGATATGAGCACAGAAGGAGGACAGAGATTGTTTGTCGATAAGTTTGTACACAATTTGCTACCAGAGCTCTGCAATAAATTGAAAGATTCCGAGAGTGCGTGGGCTGTCTCTACAACTGCGCAAATACTTGCAACTGCACAGTATTATGAAAATAGTGATAAAGAGGAGAAAGAGAAATCAGATAAGAAAACGAAAGATTTAAAGACTAAAGTTCTTTTGCAACAGGCATATCCGCCTCGCATGAATCAGACTAATACACAGCAAGGGTCATATCAAAGAACAGATTATAGTTCACCGAGGCCTCAATATCAGTGGAACCAGTGTGCGTACTGTAAGAAAGAGGGTCACTATAAAAATGACTGTCCGATCTTAGCTCAAAATAATGCTGCAGCAGCTCAAAGAGGTCGTGGTGGTTCTATGCAAAATTCTAGATGTCGAGGACGAGGTGCTATGCCTCCACAAACGAATGATCGCCCTTCTAATCACTTTGATCAACGAAATGGACAGTCTGCCCAACAAAATAGATCTCAACAGTATCATGTTGAGGATTATTGTGAAGTGGATGAGGGATTTCAACAGAGTGGGTACTAGGACAGCCATGGACAGAGAGAGGGAGTAGTATCAGTTCCAGTGGATCAGAGTGGGCCTTATGTCGCAGTAGCAACATCAGGTGTAGTCGAACTGTTTCTGTTGGATACTGGTGCCGCAAAAAGTTCTATCATTCATGCGAAACTCCCTGGCGCACCTTTGTCCGGCTTAACAAATGTTTCAGTAGGTTTTTCAGGCGCCCCTGTTTACAACCCCGTATCTGGTCCTTTGTCTATTTCTGTTGGACCGTGTCAATTGAAGGCACCCCTGATTTTGACGACAGGTTGTAATGAAAATCTGCTTGGTTTAGACTTGTTAAAACGCCTATATGCGACATTGTACTGTTCTCCGTCAGGAGTACAGCTTACGTTGGGTAAAAGAATCACCTCTCCAATGTACTTGTCAATGGATGCACTCCCGCCAGAGCTGCGTTCACTCCCTGATACTCTTTGGGCGACTGGTCCTAACGATGTAGGTCTTTTGGAAATTCCACCATATGTAGTCACTTTAAAAGCAAATGTCAAATTTCCACGAATTCCTCAATACAAGATTTCTAGTGAAGGTGAACGTGCACTTTTACTGATTGTGCAAGATTTGATTAAGAAAGGTGTGGTTGAAGAAACTAGAGGAAATGTCTGTAACAGTCCTGTATTACCGATTTTGAAACGTACTGATCCTTCAAAGCCTCCAGTTTATAGGTTTGTTATCGATCTCCGAGAGGTTAATAAGATTGTGGTTCCGCAGTTTCCTGTGGTTCCAGACATTACTGCATTGTTAACGTTGATTCCTGCTACAGCCACATGGTTTTCAGTTATCGACTTGAAGAATGCCTTTTTCAGCATTCCGATAGCCGAAGAAAGCAGAGATATTTTCGGCTTCTCTCTAGGAGGTCGAAGTTTCAGGTTCAAACGTGCTCCACAAGGCTATTGTGAGAGTCCGTCCATTTACAGTCAGGCATTAAAAAGTCAGTTAGATTCCTTTGTACTTCCTCCTGGTTCTGCACTAGTGCAGTATGTAGATGATCTTCTGGTGGCTGCCGATGACAAGGAAACTTGCAAAGCAGCTACAATTTCGTTATTGCATCATTTGTCTAATTTGAATCATAAGGTGTCACCTTCGAAAATGCAATACTGCTGCCAAGAAGTGACCTACCTAGGTCATCTCTTGTCAAAGGAGGGAAGGAAGTTGACCCCAGAGAGAATAAAAGCAATTACGCAGATGAGTGTTCCCCGCACACAGAGAGAAGTACGTGCCTTTTTAGGTATTACCTCGTACTGTAGGCAGTGGATCCCAAATTTTTCTCTTTTAGCAAAACCATTGGTAGCTTTGACTGGGAAAGGTGTTCCGAGTCCGGTGCCATGGTCTGCTGAATGTCAAGAGAGTTTTTCTGAGTTACGAAAAGCATTATGTTCAGCTCCTGTATTGGGTACACCCGATTACAGTAAGCCATTCACGCTCTATGTTCACGAGAGAGAAGGTTGCGCGTTGAGTGTTCTGACGCAGAGATTTGGTGATAAACAACGCCCTTGCGCGTATTTTTCATCAACATTAGACCCGGTAGCTAGAGCATTACCTAGTTGTTTGAGAGCTACAGCGGCAGCTTCGGCTTCCATTCGACAATCTGCTGGTTTGGTGATGAACAACATGCTAGTGGTCATGGTTCCTCATGCTGTGGATACACTCATGAACCGAACTAAGACGCAACATCTTACCAGCGCTAGATTATCAGGCTATGAGCTGACATTGCTAGCTAGTCATATTCAAATCAAAAGATGCAATGTATTGAATCCAGCAACATTGTTGCCGACTAATCAAGAGTCGAGTGATTCCGAACCTCATGATTGCTGTTTCAGAACCGAGGAGGAGACAAAAGGACGAATTGATCTAAAAGACACTCCTTTGTCAGATCCAGATGGCACGTTGTATGTTGATGGGTCATGTTTTAAATTGGAGAATGGTGATGTGACTGCTGCTTACGCAGTAACGACTTTGAGGACGATTGTGGAGACTGCAAGAGTGAGTCAGAATTCTGCCCAAGCTGCAGAATTAATCGCTCTAACAAGAGCGTGTGTTTTAGCAAAGGGAAAGAGAGTGAATGTGTTCACAGATAGTCAGTACGCATTTGGTGTGGCCCATAGTTTTGGCCGTTTGTGGAAAGAAAGAGGTTTCATTACGTCCCATGGGACTAAGATTCAACATGGTCAGCTAGTTAACGACTTGTTGGAATCTCTAACCTTGCCGACTGAAGTTGCGATTGTGAAATGCAGTGTTCATAAAGCAATCACGGATGATGTTGGTCGTGGGAATGCTTTTGCTGATGAGACCGCTAAACAGACAGCTAGAAATATGATGAGTAGAATGTATGTTGCAACGTCTGCAAGATGGATTTCCGAGTCTGGAATGTGTGAGGACACAGTGGAAAGTGTGAAAGAAATTCAGAAAGAAGCGACTGAGGAGGAAAAGCTTGCATGGAAAGAGAGTACGGGTAAATTGGACTCGAATGGATGTTGGATTGATTTGTCGGAACAGCAGCGTTGGATGTTGCCTGATGCGTACGTGCTTGCAGTGGTGACGATGGCACATGGAACAGCACACATTAGTTCTAAAGGGATTTGTAAGATGTTAGCTCCAGTTTGGAAGAATGATGGGATTAATAAGTGTGCAGAGAGAGTGGTGAAAAATTGTATGGTATGCCTGATGCATAATCCTGGCAAGGGAGTCCCAACACCTGTTGGTCACTTCGCTCCTCCTTCCTGCCCCTTTGAAGTGATTCAGCTAGATTTCATTCACATGGATCGTTGCAATAACCTAAAATACGTCCTGGTGGTAGTTTGTGCTTTTTCCAGATGGATCGAAGCATATCCACTAAAGGACAACACTGCCCTATCAACTGCCAAAATACTTCTCAAAGAATATTTCCCTAGGTATGGAATGCCACGGATTGTATGGTCAGATAACGGAAGTGAGTTTGTAGGGAAAGTTATGCAGAGTGTGTGTGCCGGTTTAGGAATTAAGCAAAAATTTCACAGTGCAAACCATCCCCAGTCTGCTGGTTTCGTTGAGGGTTACAATGGCACCCTCAAACTAAAACTCGCTAAAATACAGGCATCCACGGGTTTATCCTGGCCAGATGCACTACCCTTGGCTTTATTATCAACGAGAGCGACTGTACATTCTAGAGTAGGGCTTAGTCCTTATGAAATAGTCTTTGGTCGTCCCGCTAACGTTTGGGGAGTGCCTAGGCCAAGAGAATTTTGTTCTCTGGAGTATCCAATGTTGATTGACTACCTTTACGACTTGACTGCTAAATTGAGTCTTATTCACCAACAGGTTTTCGATGCATTGCCAAAGCCACCGGAGAGTCCAGGTCATCAGCTGAAACCAGGAGACCACGTTGTGGTGCGCAACTTTGCCAGGACGAAGAACCTTCAGCCCAGATTTGTCGGCCCCTATCAAGTGCTGCTAGCGACAAGAACTGCTATTCGTGTGGCCGGACGCAAAAACTAGATACACACGACGCACGTCAAACGTGTGCCCCTGCCGCTTCCTTATGATACCTGGGTGAAGAAGGGAATTGGTGCCTCTGAGTTTGAACGGACACCCAAGTTTATCCCTTTCAGCGATGCCGAATTGGTAACTGACACATCGAACTCTGGCTCTCCTCCTGAAACTACTTCTCTGACTCCTGAACACTTACCCTCTGCATCAGAAGAAACTTTGCCATCTGCGAACTTGAACATTGCAACCTCTGCTGAAAATACATTGTTTCCAGATCAAACAGCTCCTGCAAAACTGAGATACAATTTACAGTCTCGTAATATGGACAAATAAAGCAGGAAACTGCCTATTGTGATATTTGAATTTTGACACTTTTTCCCTCAGCCAGGAAGTTTGCTATTGTTTTATTGTTTTAAATTACCTTGCCGTCTGGGTAGCCGTAGGGTCGTGGCTGTGTGCCTAGTTGAATCTGCGGATGTCAGACACAAGGTCGATCTTTCTGTTAGTTCTGGGAACTCCCAGGGCTGATAGAGGCATTTTCATCTACGCACACATCATCAGTGGTCGCGAGCGGATTGTAGAAGATGGAGCTTCCTGCGCTGCAACGAGAAAATGTGATTTATGTTCGCAGAAACAGACTTTACAGAATTCTTCACAGCAAATGTTTTCTGATGCAATGTGCTATTACATTTTTAATTGTTTTGATAACGTTGGTGGGTGGAATCGTCTTTGGTGTGAATTTGATTTTTATGCCGGTAACTACAGTACCTCCCCTTGATCCTGCTGCTTCTACTGTTTCTTCTATGCACTCTTTTCACTCGTTTCCTGAACATGAGCAAGCTCGACGCTCAGAATTCATCAATAACACTTTCGTACAGCTCTTGCATCAACACCAACTGGTAGTTAACACTACAGACTGCTGGGTGTGTGGCTTGATACCCCACACTATGGACAAAGGCATTCCCTATCTGGTGTTGCCTTTTAGCTATAATGGATCATTTCAGGCCCTTCAGACCATTTTTGCTTATGCCCTTGAAACCTATCCTCCGCGTCCACCACGTTCCACTAAATATAACTCTGCCAACAAAGCTTTAGTCCAGGGAATTATTGACATGATCAAGGACGCCAATAATACTCCATCCTACCCCAGAGATGAATTACGAGTATATTTGAGTTGGAACTCTTCAGAGTATCGCCTTAGTTTGGGAGAAAGCAAGCGTAAAAGCTCAACTCCAATCTGGGTCGTGCCTCACCGAGGTCAGGTCTGTTTGCAAGGAAATGGGAGAAATCCAAGAGCTCAGCTAGGGAGGAGTGAGTGCGTTGAGACTTACGTGTTTCCGTCTAACTCTTCCCCTGCTTTTCTTACTGCTAGGGGTACCTACTTCATCTGTCAAGACAGAGCGTATACATGGTTGCCTGCTGACTTTTCAGGTTCATGTTATATTGCTCGATTGTTGCCTCCAACATACACTGCTTCATCTGACTATCACAAGACCAGAGTAGCAAGAGGTGTTTTCAGCAAGGAAGATACCGCTGGTCAGGAAGCTGGAGACTTCTTCAAAGGTTTCCTTCCGTTCTGGGGGCCTATGGCCAATAGTAGAAACATACGTCAGCTAACACGGGTAGTTGAATTTACTATTACCGAAACTGCTGGTGCCCTTAGCAACTTGACGGCTGAGCTTCAGGCGGATAGACTCATGACGTTACAGAACCGTATGGTTCTAGACGTGATACTTGCAGATCGAGGTGGGGTATGCAGAATGATCCAATCGAGCTGCTGTGTTTTTATTCCCAATAATGCTCCAACTGTCTATGAGGCGATCTCTAAGCTACACAAGATTTCCGACTCTATACACGTAGACAAGGGAAACTAGTCCTTCATGGAGTGGTTTTGGACTCTGATATCAGCGTGGGGATGGAAGGTTCTGATGGTCATTGGTGTCATCTTAGTATTCCTGTTATCGTGCTGCCTGATTATCCAGTGTGGTCCAGCTCTGTGTAGTCTTTGTGCTGCAACCTGTTTTAGAAAACCACCTGCGTTTGGAGAAAAGGCGCGAGATAGGATGATGATACAACAGCATGTTACTGACCTGATGAGCATAGAACTAGATTCTGACATAGACTGAGTAATTGCCTATGTAAGGGCAAAAGGAGGGTCTGAGGTTCCGTGACGATTTGAACCCGTGTTTTAAACATTGTCGTAAATACATAATTTTGGTATCAGTGAACCGCAAATGATCCATTTAGCATATCCTGGTGTTTTCGCTATGCTACGAGCAAGAGTATTCCTGTTACAAACACATTTCTGATCTACCCATGGCATCCATCTTAGATCATGGCAGCCATTTTGTGTTTCTTGCCCTCACATAGACAATGGACACGCAATGACCTCTGATTACTTCATTTCGATTAAGGACACGTAGGCTTAGCTGGAGATTCACCTCTCTAGTAACACGTGCACCTTAGAACAGAACACGCTGTGGCTGCATGACTCAACAAAGGCTGCCTCCTCTGCCTGAGGCCAGTCCTGCTATACTGGTTCTCGTGTTCGTTGGCCTGATCATGATTAGGCGGCTGAAGCTGGTAGCCTTGCACATTTACGACCCACAAACATCTCTTATCCTGCTTTTCTATCATCTGCACCTGGCTCTGCTCCTTTCCTTCTGGGCCTTTATTAGGGGGAGGTAACGAAATTTACGATGAGGCGGTCCGGCTCTTGAATGAAATGTTGACATGGGATTGTGATGGAATAGTGGGAACCCCTCTTCGTAATGTTTGACATCAGATATTATCGACGATTCCTGTGCAACGCCAAATATTTATTGTTTAGGACACAAAGGTTTTGGGAATGTACTAACATGTGAAGAATTTGCCTGAAGGCCAATATTTAGTATATAAGGAGCAACCCTTCTTGTACAAATCGAACAGGCTCCTAGATACTGCCCGTGTGTAGTTTCTGTGACTTCTGTGTCCCTGCAGTAATAAACCTTTGGTCTTTGACGCCACCATCGAGAAGCCCGTGTTTCTGTTTATTTGTGCACCGAGACAGGTAGAACTTCGGGGTCTTCGGGTGTTATCCCTGACACCTCTGGACGGAACCAAAAAAGTCCAGAACTCCAGTATGAGGTGGTTTTGGTGGGAGTCCATGACTAGTGACATCTTGAGCTATGTGAGGGCTTGCCCTGTTTGTGCCACCAGCAAGCCATCACACTTTAAGCCCTCAGGTCTCTTACAACCCTTGGAGGTGCCTCCTGCCCCATGGCATACTATAAGTATGGATTTTGTGACAGATTTACCCTCTGTCTCTGGTTACACTGCCATATTGGTGGTGGTGGATTTGTTCACCAAAATGGCGCATTTCATACCACTTTCCAAACTTCCAACGGCAAAGGAGATGGCGGTGGTTTTTATGTCATCGGTGGTGCGGTTACATGGGTTACCCGCTGTGATAATATCAGACAGGGGTGCTCAGTTCGTTTCCCATTTTTGGACTGAACGATGCTTGATGCTCAAGACTGAGATACGATTATCCTCGGCTTACCATCCTCAGTCTGATGGTCAGACTGAGCGTACCAATCAGACGATGGAACAATACTTGAGGTGTCTGGTTGCTTCTTTGTCTTGTGATTGGGTGACTGCTATCCAGCCCACGGGACGCGTGCCAGCCATTGATGATGTGTGTGGGCGATTGAGAGATATTTGGGGTTTGGCCAGGGAAAGCTTGCTGGAGGCCAAGACAGCTATGAAGGCACAAGCAGATAAACATCGGGTTCCTGCTCCCACATACAAGAAGGGGGAATTGGTATGGCTGGCATCTCGCAACCTGCGATTGCATGGGTCACGCAAATTGCAACCCCGGTTTGTGGGCCCTTTTCCAATAATACAAATCATTAATCCGGTGGCGATGAAGCTCGGGTTACCACGGGACTACGGGGTACATCCTGTATTTCATACATCATTGCTAAAACCTTATATACCCTCGGCTCAGGTGTTGCCTCCTCCTCCGCCTGTGGTTATTGATGGGCAAGTGGAATTTGAGGTTCAGGCTATCCTGGATTCCAAGCGGGTCAGGGGTCGCCTTTTCTACTTGGTGGATTGGAAAGGGTATAAACAGGAGGATAGGACTTGGGAACCAGCCGGGGGGGTACATGCACCACGTTTAGTTCGACTGTTTCACAGACAGCACCCTTTGAAACCCCGTCCAGTGGGGAGGATCATTGGGGGGGGTACTGTTAGGGTTTAGGGTTAGTCCCTTTTTAGTGACCATGCCTTGACATCACATGACTTGTGGCAAGTAGGATAAATGTATGGTCCTACCTTTCCTTCAATGCTTGATATTGCCATTTGTTCGGATTCCTGTATCCTGGCTGTTGGTTGTTGTCTGCCCCCTTTCCCCCCCTTTAGTTAGTGAGTATCGGGTCCCGGGGTTTCCCTTTCCTTCCCTTGTTTGCCTTTTCCCTGCGTGTGTCTGGGTGCTGGGTGTTCGGGGGCTCCCGTTCACCGTCATAATCCTAGACCTTTCTGCCCTTGTATAGAGGAGTGTTTTTGATAACGCAAGGAGTAAAGGAAGCGTTCCTTCGTTTCAGCGCGTCTTTGTTTAGACGCCGCTTTGCTTCGTTGTAGGCGGTAGTGACGTTTTCGGTCACTCCGCGAAGGCTTTGCTGTTGAACACCGGGATTTCCTGTATTCCCAAGTTGTATTTACCTGTCCCAGCCCTTAGTCAAACCTGCTAACAACAAAGGTTTTTTTTTCTGGCAATTGTACCATTCATTGCAAGTCCTTTTTTCCCCTCGTTGTTTCTTTCTTACGGACACTGACAAAAGTGCTCCCAACTGTTTACCTGCTATAAGAAACTTTACGGCAGATTCCAGTGTGCCACATTTTTTGTACTCTATACCTTTACGAAGCAAAGCCTGCGCTTCACACTGGTAAGAGGGTTGTGTCTGTTTGGCAAGGCATGGTCATTGGGTATTGGGGTTGGGATTTGTTTGTGTGGAACATGGATACATAAAGGGTTTGTTTCTTTCCCTGTTGTACATAGGTGCAGAAGCGTAAAGGAAGGAGGGAGCAGTGTCCTACGATTACACAAGGGTGGCAGACTTGGTGTCTCCTCAATAATACCACCCTCTTTTCAGGTTCATTGGTGCACTCATAGTGGTTGTCCTGTGAGTGCCCAGTGGGCAGGATAAAGGGACCGGTGCATGCTACTTTCCTGCAGTGCTCGGGCTGGTCGGAATCCAACATGCAGCACGTTTCACAGTGAGCCCTTCCTCTGTTGGCAGACGTCACACTTCAAGATGAAGTTCTTTGTCTATGTTAGTATTCCTGGCCACCAATTGCATTTTTCAGTAAAATAACTGCTGTGTTAACTAAGCATGGGCGAAATTTGCAAATTTGCGATTCGGAAATTCGCTCGAAAGCGAACTCGCAATTCGCCAAATTCGCGAATTCGTGCGAATTTGCTGTTTTTGCCTGTACGCAAGGGTTTTGTACAAGTTCGGGAACGCAAACTTACTTGTGTGGTCATAACGGTCGCGACCATGTTGTTTCTATGTGTCCCGCCTGTTTGCGACCATGTGGTTCATCGCGGCCACCCTCCGGTTCATCACTGCCACCCTCTGGTTCATCACTGCTATCCTCTGGTTCATCTCCTTGTGGTTCACCACTGCCACCCTCTGGTTCATCACTGCCACCCTCTGGTTCATTACTGACACCCTCTGGTTCATTACTGACACCCTCTGGTTCGCCACTGCCACTCTCTGGATCATCACTGCCACCCTCTGGTTCAACACTGCCACCCTTTGGTTCACCACTGCCACCCTCTGGTTCAAGGCTTCCACCCTCTGGTTGATCACTGCCACCCTCTGGTTCATCCCTGCCACCCTCTGGTTCATTACAGCACCCTCTGGTTCACAAGTGCCACCCTCTGGATCATGACTGTCCCCCTCTGGTTCATCATTGCCACCCTCTGGTTCATCACTGCCACCCTCTGGTTCATCACAGCACCCTCTGGTTCACCAGTGCCACCCTCTGGTTCATCACTGCCACCATCTGGTTTGCCACTGCCACCCTCTGGATCATCCCTGCCACCCTCTGGTTCATCACTGCCACCCTCTGGTTTGCCACTGCCACCCTCTGGATCATCACTGTCCCCCTCTGGTTCACCACTGCCACCCTCTGGTTCATCACTGCTATCCTCTGGTTCATAACCTTGTGGTTCACCACTGCCACCCTCTGGTTCATCACTGCCACCCTCTGGTTCATCACTGTCACCCTCTGGTTTATCACTGCCACCCTCTGGATCATCACTGCCACCCTCTTCTTCACCAGTGCCACCCTCTGGTTCATCACTGCCACCCTCTGGTTCACCACTGCCACCCTCTGGTTCAAGGCTTCCACCCTCTGGTTGATCACTGCCACCCTCTGGTTCATCCCTGCCACCCTCTGGTTCATCACAGCACCCTCTGGTTCACAAGTGCCACCCTCTGGATCATGACTGTCCCCCTCTGGTTCATCACTGCCACCCTCTGGTTCATCACAGCACCCTCTGGTTCACCAGTGCCACCCTCTTGTTCATTACTGCCACCCTCTGGTTTACCACTGACACCCTCTGGTTCACCCCTGTCACCCTCAGGTTCAGCACTCACCCCTGCCACCCTCTGGTTCATCACAGCACCCTCTGGTTCACCCCTGCTGCCACCATCTGGTTCAGCACTCAGCACTGCCACCCTCTGGTTCATCCCTGCCACCCTCTGGTTCATTCCTGCCACCCTCTGGTTCAGCACTGCTACCCTCTGGTTCATCACAGCACACTGTGGTTCACCACTTTAGATTATGGTGGGAAAGCACACCTGCCCAGCCTCAACTGAGATGAATTAATTTGGGGCTGGTTAATGTGTCACTGAATTTGAGCTTCAAGTTTGGCACCTGCTTCCTTAGCTGTAAGTGCTTCCTGTTGCAGTTTACTTTTTTTTACAGGAGCATTGTGCCATACTTGTAACTATTCTCTAACCCTGCTTTGAGGGTCAGAGCAGGGTCAGAGAATAGTTGCAAGTAGGCAACTGAACTCTGGAGGGGCCCCTCAGGAAGCAATACAGGGAATGGTTACAAATTAGCTTGAACCTTTGCACCTGCTAAGTGCTTTCAGTTTTCCAAAATTCGTTTTTCTGCCATTTCGCGAGATTCGTGGGGCACGTATTTGTGCGAAATCGAACTTGCAATCCGAGAATTCGTGCGAATTTGCGGATTTCTTTTTTTTGCGTGTTCGCGTGGTTTTTTTCTTATTTGCGGGCCGCTTGCAGCGCACCGACCCCGAAGTTGCCCATGCAGTCGTGTATGGGCGTGGCCATCTTGTTTGCGTGACGTGTTTCCGTTTCCGGCCGCTAGTTGCATGCTTGCGTCGTATGCGGCGCGCGATTACGTATTCACGGGCGTTTTTGCGTGCTCGCAATGGAAATATCGCGCAAACTTACCCACGCGGTCCTCAATGGGAACCGCCATCTTGTTTTTCATTCATTGCTATGGCTCTGTGCATGCTTTCTAATCCTCCTTATATCTGTGCAATCCTGTGTTTCTTTGGACTTTTTTTGATATTTTCTACTCTATATCTATACCTTTTTTTTCTAGATCTATATTTTGTGTTTTTTTCAACTTTTTGTTACTTTTAAAGCTACTTTAGAAAAAAAATTACTTTACTTTTTCCCTATTTTTTCCTTTTTTTTTTCTTCCTGCTGTACAGGACCATGGCAAAGGGAGCCGGGAAGGATAAGGGGAAGGGTCCCGCACCCCGTACCCGGCTCCCATGCGGGCGATAGCGGAGGGAGAACGTCACAGTCCGGGAGATCTTTAGCGCGGAGGAGGTGGCTGCACTGGTTTTTTATGTCCAGCGCCGCCTCCCCAAGACCATCGCGGCAGGCGGCAAGATTGCTGGCGGGTACAGGCTCTGGGAGTGTCGGAAGCGGTGGGAGAAGGTCTGCCGGGCCATGTATAAACACTCTCGGGTCTGGTGCACCTACAACCAGGGCTTGGTGAGTAGTAGTAGCTATTTAATCACTACTCTGTTTTCTCCTGCTCTATGTGTTATCATATTGCACATTTTTTGTTTGTTTTCGAAGAGCAATAATGCTGCCGATTACATTGTAGGTAAATTATGTTTCAAAATGTTCTGTGATTGCATTTCAGGTGCACTGCTCTCCTACTCAGTGGCGGTGCTACTATGCTTATTTGTTTTCGAATTTTTGTGTTCATTTCATTGGCCTGAGTAATTATGTAGGAGTGTACTTTACAGAACTGCGTAATGCTAGACACCAAGGGGCAGATTTACAATTACTGGCGCATCCCTGCAAATTAGCAAGGATGCGCCAGTAATTGTGCGCCACGCCTCCACCACCTATGGTGCGCCGCATTTACAATGCGGCGCACCATGGGGCAAAAACGGCACAGAAGCGTCACGCATCTGTGCCCTAAGCGCATTGCTGGAGTTGCGTCGCCCCAATGCTGCGTCAAGCTGTACGTCTGCTTCAAGCAGCCGCAGGGTTTAGAGTGACGCAGCATTGGCCTGAAAGTGACTGAGTGAAATCTTGTAGATTTTACTCAGCCACTTTTAGGATGCGTTCCTGCGCAGGAACGCCCTCCCTTGCGCCGGAACGCTCCCTGATGGCACAGGGCTTTACAACGTGATGCATCTCCCAGATGCGTCATGTTATTAATATACCCCGCACCAGGGCGCCTCTTTTGCGCTGCCGCTGCGTCACAAAAGTCACGCAACGACGGAGCAAAAGAATCGCAAGGGACTTGTAAATCTGCCCCTAGAGACTCAAGTCCAGTCCTTCCTTTGTACACCTGCCACTAATAGGAGTGGTGGTGGATTGATAGTTTGAGTATTTTAATGACTGGTTATGTAGTAGGAAACTTAAGGGCATATTACCAAGCAATAGCGATAATTATCGCTATTGCTTGGTTAGCGGGAAAAAAATATCGCCGAGCACCGAGGATTTTTACCGCTGAGATACCTTGATATTATCAAGGTTTATCTCAAAAGCGGGAAAAATCCTGCGAAATGCATGAATATCGCTGAAAAATCAGCGATATTCATGCATTATCGTGACAATGCTCTTAGCCATGTTATCCACTTTCCATTGGATAACAAGGCTAAGAACTGCTTTTAGCAGGCAATAGCTTTTGGAGATATTCGCGCTTAGCGCGAATATTTCCAAAAGTTGTTAATAGGAGTTAGAGATGTTAGCAACTGTTTTCAGTCGCTAACATCTTGGCACGCCCACTTTGCATGTCATTAGCGATAATTATCGCTGACATGCAAAGTGGCCCCTAAATGCCCGCTATCGCCTACAAGCTGACGCTAACTGGTGTTAGCGACAGCTTGGTAATAGGGCAATAAAATTATCGGCGCAATAGCGGGAAAAAGTCCTGCTAATGCGGCGATAATGCCCTTGGTAATATGCCCCTTACTTTTTAGTGTTCTCACTGGTCTGCAATCACCATAGACTTTGTCTGTCACTTCGCGTGCTGCCTGCCAGTCCTAGTCGAACCTTTTTGTAGTTGGTTTAGTGAGTTACATAACTTTCGAAGTCGACGGTCCGCAAATCCAGCAATACTAATATCCTAGTAGACCACACCAGATAGGTCAATAAATGTAGTGCAATTGTTATCTATTTGTTATTTCCCCGAAATAATTTGTTATTGTTCTTTTGAAATGTTTGATTTGGTTGACAACAATCATCCATGTTTGGGTTTTTCTTTCATGTTGTACATCAGCTCCCCCCAGGGGCAAGAGGACAGAGGAGGAGGAGGTAGCGGCGCCTGCGGATGAGGACCAAGAAGGCCAGGATAGGTCCGGCGAGGGCTCCTCTGCTGGCCCCAGTAAGTTTTCATGTTAATATTAATAATTATACTTCCATACCTTTTAGAGTACCTATTTTTACTAACGTTCCTCATTCGATTTTTCCTACATCGTCTTTGATCTTCTTGTAGACTGTTTCTAAATTCTTATCCTGCCTCTACTATGACTCCCTGTGGTACTACTAGATTATTATTATTAGTCTGTCTGTGTAGCTAACTAAGCTTGCACAGTTGGCAAAAGGTGTTAAACGAAACTCCCATTCTATTCATCAATAGCTCTATGCACTGAGTGCAGTCCTCTGGGTTGTCCATAATGTCTTTTGAAGTCTTCTAAATGTTTATGCTTTGACAATTCCCAACAAGAAACTGTCAATGACCACCAAGAAAGAATAAGATGCTAGTTTACTTTTTGATTGGATAGGAGGACAATCCATACTACTATTGTTGCAGGGACAATTCTTCACAAACAGAACTATGGATACTAAATAGTGCATTGTTTATCAATTTATAATAGGCGCAGTTAGTCTTTCCACATACTTCAGTCATAACAGAATTTGAACCCCCCATCTCCACACTGACTAGCTAGTGTGACAGAGTCATTTAGCTCCCTAATTCATCGATGATTGATCCCCAATGATGATTATCCAACCCAGGACATAAGACTACGGAGTCAGAGTCCAGAACTGTCAGAGCCACGGACTCATGCTTGCAAATTGCAAACCCTTTCGCTCACTCACTCATGACTAAAAACCACAGAGTCTATGTAAGTTTTAAAGCTTTATTAAAAGTAAAAACATTTATTAAAATCAAGTTCATCATACAACATAAACGGTGGATTGAAAATGGAAAAAGTGCTTAGTGATTTCACACATTAATTGTGGCCGAACCCTCACCTGGTTGGAACTTCAAATCTTCTTTGTGGTGCTGAATTGTTGCTGACTCCGTCCTAGTGATGATGATCTGATGTTGCTCTTGTTCCTAGAAGGGAAGCTTCTGTTTGTTGTGAGAAAAACGGTGCATGTTAAAAAGCAAGCATTCATCAGTTGTGCCAAAAACTGTAGCAAGACAAGCAACACCCTTCCCTGAAAAAAAGTGCAATTTTTAGTTTTGACTAGACAGTCACAAATTATTACATTTCTTTGTGTAGTCGTAGTGACATTTTTTCATTCCTAGACAAAATAGTAGGGAGTGGTGTATATGGCATCTAAGAATCTGAAATGTATTTTCTAGGCGGAACATCGGCAGAACCATCCACCGGTGCCAGAGCCAGTGCAGAGGTGGGCACTCCTGGGGCGGAGGCGGTGCAACAGCCAGCGTAAGCTGCTGTGGGGGATGCCACGGTAGTGGCGGACAGTGGTAAGCTATTATATTCCTTACTTATTGAGATAGCAGACTGCAGAGTGTTGTATTGTACAGTACATGTATACTATACTGTTAAGAAGACTTACAAATTTAGAACTAAGTTTTTATTAACCAGGTAGTAGCCTCCTCTAAATTGACTTCAACTGTGAAAGTTTTTTCGAGAATCCAAGTCAGATCAGAGATGAACTTAATGGATGGGATGAACGAAAAGGGAAAGAAGGGTGTAAGTAAGTGTGGAAGCACGAGCGGGTTAAAAAGTAATGATGACTGGCAAAGAATGATACGTGTTTTTGAATGCTGCCCGAGGTGGCTGGGAATATGATGCATGGCCGGTTGAAGGATGAAGCAAGGATGGGTGGAAGGAGAAAGGAAAGAGGACTGCCTGGGTGGGTGAAACAGAAACTGTATGTGTGCTCAATAGATCCTTTGGTTGAAATTCAAATGCAAGTCAAGCACGGATGCATGGTTTGCGGTTTCCAAAATAAAATGAAAAAGTTGTTTTCCCGTGAGAAAAAGTTAGGTTTGTCCACTTGAGACATTAAGAAGAATGATTGGCATTTACTTTGAATGGATGGATGCCTGGATCATGGTACTATCTGACTCATAGATAGCATATGTGTATGTAGAGAGAGTAGACGTCATGGATGAACTAAGTGTACTTTGAAGAGCATGTAACACCGCACCCGCACGTCCGTTCCAGTATAGGAAAGGCAAGAAAAAGAAGTTGTCATTTTTCCTAATACTACCATGAATAGTAGCAGTACTTTGTTTTGCTAGCACAGCATATATCCGGCGATTACGGGGGCCACTCACTTCCTCTGTTAATAATTTTAGTACAACTCTGTCATTCATGTGTGGCCTATCAGTGTTCACTCAATAAAAAAGAAATCACCTAAAGTCATCCCATATGTAATCAAATACATATCCTGTGAAGGGATAGATAATCATATTATTTATCTTCTTTATTTTCCTTTTCTAGTAGTCATTGGCACTGTAGGGTGAAAATTAAATTAATTAAGCAGTAGTCCTTGTAACAGAGTATTCTCAGTGCCACCCGTAATAGAAAAGTAAGAGCTTCACCACCTGCATGTACTGGACTGGTACAGTAACGCAAGCCCGTGTCATCATGGCGTGCGTCTGTTTTTTCTGTTTTTCTCGGGTGCAAGTTGACTCCGCTGGCATTATGCCGGCTTCCAGAAGTTTACGTACCAATTTCGCTAAACAAGAGAGAAGAAGAAGAATAAGACTGGTGTACTGTCATAGTCGACTCTAATGTAGTGAGTCCATAGTGCTCATAGAATTGATTCCTGAAACTCCCACTAATGTTAGAGCAAGGCTGAAGAAGTGGGAGGTTAGATAGATACAGGCCACAAATGCTATGTACTATGCTTGCAAGTTGCTAGTTCTACCGTGACACAACTTTCTGCTGAATTATTTTGTGTTAATCTTAAAGAGCATTGGTTACAGACTATGTTTTTCTTTCTTCATGTAGATGCTCCTTCCAAACTGTCACGGAAGGAGCTGGCTAGACGGGCCCGGCAAAGGAAACTGGAGGCGACTGTCGCCGAATATCGGCTGCTGGTGGCCCAGGAGGAGGAGGAAACGCTGTCGCAGACCACCACAACATCTACAGGGACAGCTGCATCCTCCTCCGTGCTCCCTGGATCAGCCAGTCAGCGCAGGCCCTCCAGCGGTATGGAGCCGTGGTATCGCAGCCACCCGCCACCGCCAAGAAGCCAAAAAATCAGCTGCCCCCCACAGCAGGTGCAAGGCACGCGTGCACCGCCTAACCCTCAGGGTGTCCTACCTTGAGCAGGAGCAGAAGAAGCTGAGAAACCTGTTCAAGAACCTCCGCAAGGAGCATGACCACCTGGCCCAGAAAGTACGCCGGCGGCGGCATTAGAGAAGGAGAGACTGTCCCTTGCCCCTTTTTTAAAGACTTTTGGGGGGTGAGAATTGGGAGTTGGGGTTTTTGGACTTTGGGGACTTTTTATTTCATGGACATTCTTTGGGGTTAGGGAGTGGGGTGGGTCGGGTCTTGCGGGATAGTTTATTTTTGTTAGGGATATAAATAATTATTACTTTCAACTTAAACATAGCATATGTGTTTTTACAGCAGTTGAGGCTGGAGGGGGGTTAACTGTAAGTTTGTTTTCCGGAAACTTAAGTGGCTTCTTGATTCAAATTGTGTAAGTAATTGCCCAAATGTTTACAAAAGTAAGTGCCTCTCACAGAGTTAGTGAATTCAATTGTCCTAGGACTTTACTAGTACTACTGCCAGTCTCTCATACTACTCCATTATTCTTGCTCCCCCCAAAGGCTTATTTTACCTGTAATCCGTGTTTGAAATTAGGGCTAGGCCCAGGGCTGGCTGCATGGCAAATGGCGATTAAGGTTGGCAATCCTTGGCGGTTGAAATGGCATAATTGCGGTGGTACTAGTGGTGGTACACAGTGGCAGTTGCAGCATACGAAAAAAAAGAAAATGAAACCTTGATTGGCCTTAGCTGAGCATTAGAACGGTACGATAGATACTATAGCACGTGACAGTACACTAGAGCAGTGCCAAAATGTAGCCTTACAAATGCCAAAGTATTGAAAGTATAACTACTACTTGCGTGGAATTTGACATTGGCTACTACTATAAGAAATAGTACTGAAGGTGAAGGACACAGCAGCGTAATCATTTGCCACCTGTAGAAGGAGGATGTTCTTCATGATCAATCCATTTCACGGCGCCCATGAAAATCTGCTTTTATTTGCCAATAGTCATGGGTCTGTGTCAAGCTGACTAAGATTATATCCTTGGATTCCATCACCAGCCTTGAAATGTAATTCATTTTCAGTTGCTATGACATTATCCTCCCCAGCAAGTGTTGGAATTATTGCTGTCATTTACTCACACATCAATGAAAACCGCACAGCCCGGGGGAAGAGGGTTAAGGTTTGGAAATTGGATGGGAATGGGTTTCTTTGGGAAAGTTTTTTTGTGAGAGAGGAAAAAAAAACACAGCATGGACAAACAACAAATGAAGATAAAAAAATCTTTGGATACGAAGATATCCATACAGGGGCATAAAGGAAGTGCTTGCACTTCTGCAGGTATGATGTTGATTGCTACATGGATGGTTAGGTTACTTTAACTAAGTAGAACTTTCTAATGAATGAAAGAATACGACAAATCTTTGGATACGAAGATATCCATACAGGGGCATAAAGGAAGTGCTTGCTCTTCTGCAGGTATGAAGTTGATTGCTACATGAATGGTTAGGTTACTTTAACTAAGTAGAACTTTCTAATGAATGAAAGAATACGACAGTACAGGGCTGCAGTAATTATGCGTTTTCACTTGCCTATCTCTGCACTCGGAGAAACACTTTGTTCATTAAATTAGTTTGAAAAATAGCAAGTATACAATGGCTGGAGGGATGAATTTAGAAGCAGAAAGCAATGAAATGCCGAGTCACACTCAAAGAAGTTCACAGCAATAACATTACTTAAAAGATAAGTAGAAATGAATGGACACTGTTACTGTATGTTGTTGTACTTGTCCTGTTGAATTTGGTAAGTTGCATGCATCAGGCCATTCCTCTTATTTGCGGTACTCCTCCGTTCCATCTGACGCTCCGTCGATCAATGTTGGTGACCAGAAGACACCTTATCCACTGCCTGCCTGGCGGATGCTGAATTGCGGGTCGCTAATGTGAAGCCTGACTTCATCCTTTGTTCCATTGCACAGGGTGAAAGCCGCCCTGTAAATGTTGATGGAAATACAGGAAGTGATATTAAAACACCAGTGAGAAAAAAATATAAGGTACGTACGCTGTGTAGTGCAAAAAGTCACACTTTCAGTTTCAGAATCAACAGTACAATAGTTTTGAAAGGGCGTACTCTGAGTCTCCTTTTGAAGGATAAATAAGTATGGGCGAATTTTGCGGATCTTTCCCCTCAAGCTAGGTGTAGTGTAAACTAAGATTTTAGAACAAAATTAGACCTTCCCAGCAGTGCTCCCAGACCCTTAAATACAGACGCTAAAATGTAGAATACCCCCAATCAGACCCCAAAAACGTGTGATACTGCTACCTGTCTAAGGCCTAGTGGAAAATGGTGACAAAACGTTCTTTGAAAGTAAAGTAGGCCCAAATCGGAAATCCCACCATGGATGTTCTTCAAACCACTTGCAACCAAAATTAGACATTTCTCGACAAGTGGTCCACCAAGAGTAGACCCCAGAACCCAGTTGGCAAAATCTCGAACACCCCCAAACACATGCAATACTGCTAACCCTAACTAGCCCTAAGTTAAAAATAGTGTCAAACGCTTTCTTCAACTAGGCCATAACTCCCCTTTGCCACCATGGATTTGCTTCAAACCTCTTGCAATCAAAAGTATCCAGACCCAGCGTTTCTCCCAGACCCCAAAACCCACCCCCAAACACCAGGAACCCCCCCAAACACAAGCAAGCAAGTGAGCAAAAACGCAAAACGTTTTTCACCTCCGATTTTCTCCAAAACACTTTTATCAGGTATTAGACATTTCCAGCAATGCCTCCAGACCCGTCAACCCAGGGGGAAACAAGTAGAAGACCCCCAAACCGCCAAAAAGTAAAAATACAAAAATGGGGACTTAGAAATTTTTAGGCACATTTCCAAAATACCTCCACCCGCGCTCTGCAGCTAGGCCCTAACTCCCCTTTGCCACCATGGATTTGCTTCAAACCTCTTGCAATCAAAAGTATCCATACCCAGTGTTGCTTCCAGACCCCAAAACCCACCCCCAAACACCAGGAACCCCCCCAAACAGCACCCCAAAGACAAGCAAGTGAGCAAAAACGCAAAAACGTTTTCACCTCCGATTTTCTCCAAAACACTTTTATCTGGTATTAGACATTCCCAGCAATGCCCCCAGACTGGTCAACCCAGGCGGAAACAAGTAGAAGACCCCCAAACAGCCAAAAAGAAAAAATACAAAAATGGGGACTTAGACATTTTTAGCCAAATTGCCAAATTTCCAAAATCACTCCACGCGCGCTCTGCAGCTAGGCCCTAACTCCCCTTTGCCACCATGGATTTACTTCAAACCTCTGGCAATCAAAAGTATCCATACCCAGCGTTGCTCCCAGACCCCAAACCCACCTCCAAACACCAGGAACCCCCCAAACAGCAGCCCAAAGACAAGCAAGTGAGCAAAAATGCAAAAACTTTTTCAGCTCCGATTTTTTCCAAAACACTGTTATCCGGTATTAGACATTCCCAGCAATGCCCCCAGACTGGTCAACCCAGGCGGAAACAAGTAGAAGACCCCCAAACAGCCAAAAAGAAAAAATACAAAAATGGGGACTTAGACATTTTTAGCCAAATTGCCAAATTTCCAAAATCACTCCACGCGCGCTCTGCAGCTAGGCCCTAACTCCCCTTTGCCACCATGGATTTACTTCAAACCTCTGGCAATCAAAAGTATCCATACCCAGCGTTGCTCCCAGACCCCAAACCCACCTCCAAACACCAGGAACCCCCCAAACAGCAGCCCAAAGACAAGCAAGTGAGCAAAAATGCAAAAACTTTTTCAGCTCCGATTTTTTCCAAAACACTGTTATCCGGTATTAGACATTCCCAGCAATGCCCCCAGACCCATCAACCCAGGCGGAAACAAGTAGAAGACCCCCAAACAGCCAAAAAGAAAAAATACAAAAATGGGGACTTAGAAATTTTTAGGCAAATTTCCAAAATCACTCCACGCACGCTCTGCAGCTAGGCCCTAACTCCCCTTTGTCACTATGGATTTGTTTCAAACCTATTGCAATCAAAAGTATCCATACCCAGCATTGCTCCCAGACCCCAAAACCCACCCCCAAACACCAGGAACCCCCCAAACGGCACAAACAGCACCCCAAAGACAAGCAAGTGAGCAAAATCGCAAAAACTTTTTCACCTCCGATTTTCTCCAAAACACTTTTATCTGGTATTAGACATTCCCAGCAAATGCCTCCAGACCTGTCAACCCAGGCGGAAACAAGTAGAAGACACCCAAACAGCCAAAAAGCAAAAATACAAAAATGGGGACAGAAATTTTTAGGCAAATTTCCAAAATCACTCCACGCACGCTCTGCAGCTAGGTCCTAACTCCCCTTTGCCACCATGGATTTGCTTCAAACCTCTTGCAATCAAAAGTATCTATACCCAGCGTTGTTCCCAGACCCCAAAACCCACTCCCAAACACCAGGAACCCCCCCAAACAGCACCCCAAAGACAAGCAAGTGAGCAAAAACGCAAAACCTTTTTCACCTCCGATTTTCTCCAAAACACTTTTATCCGGTATTAGACATTTCCAGCAATGCTCCCAGACCGTTAACCCAGGCGGAAAGAAGTAGAAGACCCCCAAACAGCCAAAAAGCAAAAATACAAAAATGGGGACCTAGAAATTTTTAGGCAAATTTCCAAAATCACTCCACGCGGGCTCTGCAGCTAAGCCCTAACTCCCCTTTGCCACCATGGATTTGCTTCAAACCTCTTGCAATCAAACGTATCCATACCCAGTGTTGCTCCCAGACCCCAAAACCCACCCGCAAACACCAGTAACCCCTCCAAACCGCACCCCAAAGACAAACAAGTGAGCAAAAACGCAAAAACTATTTCACCTCCGTTTTTTTCCAAAACACTTTTATCCGGTATTAGACATTCCCAGCAATGCCCCCAGACCCGTCAACCGAGGTGGAAACAAGTAGAAGACCCCCAAACAGCCAAAAAGCAAAAATACAAAAATGGGGATTTAGTAATTTTTAGGTACATTTCCAAAATAACTCCACCCGCGCTCTGCAGCTAGGCTCTAACTCCCCTTTTCCACTATAGATTTGCTTCAAACCTCTTGCAATCAAAAGTATCCATACCCAGCATTGTTCCCAGACCCCAAAACCCACCCCCAAACACTAGGAACCCCCCTAAACAGCATCCCAAAGACAAGCAAGTGAGCAAAAACGCAAATACTTTTTCACCTCCGATTTTCTCCAAAACACTCTTATCCGGTATTAGACATTCCCAGCAATGCCCCCTGGCCCGTCAACCCAGACGGAAACAAGTAGAAGACCCTCAAACAGCCAAAAAGCACAAATACAAAAATGGGGACTTAGAAATTTTCAGGCAAATTTCCAAAATCACTCCACACGCGCTCTGCAGCTAGGCCCTAACTCCCCTTTGCCACTATGGATTTGCTTCAAACCTCTTGCAATCAAAAGTATCCATAACCCGCGTTGCTCCCAGGCCCCCAAACCGACCTCCAAACACCAGGAACCCCCCCAAACAGTACCCCAAAGACAAGCAAGTGAGCAAAAACGCAAATACTTTTTCACCTCCGATTTTCTCCAAAACACTCTTATCCGGTATTAGACATTCCCAGCAATGCCCCCTGGCCCGTCAACCCAGACGGAAACAAGTAGAAGACCCTCAAACAGCCAAAAAGCACAAATACAAAAATGGGGACTTAGAAATTTTCAGGCAAATTTCTAAAATCACTCCACGCGCGCTCTGCAGCTAGGCCCTAACTCCCCTTTGCCACTATGGATTTGCTTCAAACCTCTTGCAATCAAAAGTATCCATACCCAGCATTGCTCCCAGACCCCAAAACCCACTTCCCAAACACCAGGATCCCCCCCAAACAGCACCCCAAAGACAAGCAAGTGAGCAAAAACGCAAAACCTTTTTCACCTCCGATTTTCTCCAAAACACTTTTATCCGGTATTAGACATTTCCAGCAATGCTTCCAGACCTGTCAACCCAGGCAGAAACAAGTAGAAGACCCCCAAACAGCAAAAAAGCAAAAATACAAAAATGGGGACTTAGAAATTTTTAGGCAAATTTAAAAAAATCACTCCACGCGCGCTCTGCAGCTAAGCCCTAACTCCCCTTTGCCACCAAGGATTTGCTTCAAACCTCTTGCAATCAAAAGTATCCATACCCAGCGTTGCTCCCAGACCCCAAAACCCATCCCAAACACCAGGAACCCCCCCAAACAGCACCCCAAAGACAAGCAAGTGAGCAAAAACGCAAAAACTTTTTCACCTCTGATTTTCTCCAGAACACTTTTATCCGATAATAGACATTCCCAGCAATGCCCCCAGACCCGTAAACCCAGGCGGAAACGAGTAGAAGACCCCAAACAGCCAAAAAGCAAAAATCCAAAAATGGGGACTTAGAAATTTTTAGGCAAATTTCCAAAATCACTCCATGCGCGCTCTGCAGCCAGGCCCTTACTCCCCTTTGCCACTATGGATTTGCTTCAAACCTCTTGCAATCAAAAGCATCCATACCCAGAGTTGCTCCCAGACCCCCAAACACCAGGAACCCCCCCAAACAGCAGCCCAAAGACAAGCAAGTGAGCAAAAACGCAAAACGTTTTTCACCTCCGATTTTCTCCAAAACACTTTTATCAGGTATTAGACATTTCCAGCAATGCCTCCAGACCCGTCAACCCAGGGGGAAAAAAGTAGAAGACCCCCAAACCGCCAAAAAGTAAAAATACAAAAATGGGGACTTAGAAATTTTTAGGCACATTTCCAAAATAACTCCACGCGTGCTCTGCAGCTAGGCCCTAACTCCCCTTTGCCACCATGGATTTGCTTCAAACCTATTGCAATCAAAGGTATCCATACCCAGTGTTGCTCCCAGACCCCAAAACCCACCCCCAAACACCAGGAACCCCCCCAAACAGCACCCCAAAGACAAGCAAGTGAGCAAAAACGCAAAAACGTTTTCACCTCCGATTTTCTCCAAAACACTTTTATCCGGTATTAGACATTCCCAGCAATGCCCCCAGACCGGTCAACCCAGGCGGAAACAAGTAGAAGACCCCCAAACAGCCAAAAAGAAAAAATACAAAAATGGGGACTTAGACATTTTTAGCCAAATTGCCAAATTTCCAAAATCACTCCACGCGCGCTCTGCAGCTAGGCCCTAACTCCCCTTTGCCACCATGGATTTACTTCAAACCTCTTGCAATCAAAAGTATCCATACCCAGCGTTGCTCCCAGACCCCAAACCCACCTCCAAACACCAGGAACCCCCCAAACAGCAGCCCAAAGACAAGCAAGTGAGCAAAAATGGAAAAACTTTTTCAGCTCCGATTTTTTCCAAAACACTATTATCCGGTATTAGACATTCCCAGCAATGCCCCCAGACCCATCAACCCAGGCGGAAACAAGTAGAAGACCCCCAAACAGCCAAAAAGAAAAAATACAAAAATGGGGACTTAGAAATTTTTAGGCAAATTTCCAAAATCACTCCACGCGCGCTCTGCAGCTAGGCCCTAACTCCCCTTTGTCACTATGGATTTGTTTCAAACCTATTGCAATCAAAAGTATCCATACCCAGCATTGCTCCCAGACCCCAAAACCCACCCCCAAACACCAGGAACCCCCTAAACGGCACAAACAGCACCCCAAAGACAAGCAAGTGAGCAAAATCGCAAAAACTTTTTCACCTCCGATTTTCTCCAAAACACTTTTATCCGGTATTAGACATTCCCAGCAAATGCCTCCAGAACTGTCAACCCAGGCGGAAACAAGTAGAAGACACCCAAACAGCCAAAAAGCAAAAATACAAAAATG
Organism: Lissotriton vulgaris; assembly: GCF_964263255.1. Classification (NCBI taxonomy): domain Eukaryota; kingdom Metazoa; phylum Chordata; class Amphibia; order Caudata; family Salamandridae; genus Lissotriton; species Lissotriton vulgaris. The sequence continues at coordinate 113,561,232 of NC_141689.1, forward strand.
GGGACAGAAATTTTTAGGCAAATTTCCAAAATCACTCCACGCACGCTCTGCAGCTAGGTCCTAACTCCCCTTTGCCACCATGGATTTGCTTCAAACCTCTTGCAATCAAAAGTATCTATACCCAGCGTTGTTCCCAGACCCCAAAACCGACTCCCAAACACCAGGAACCCCCCAAAACAGCACCCCAAAGACAAGCAAGTGAGCAAAAACGCAAAACCTTTTTCACCTCCGATTTTCTCCAAAACACTTTTATCCGGTATTAGACATTTCCAGCAATGCTCCCAGACCCGTTAACCCAGGCGGAAAGAAGTAGAAGACCCCCAAACAGCCAAAAAGCAAAAATACAAAAATGGGGACCTAGAAATTTTTAGGCAAATTTCCAAAATCACTCCACGCGGGCTCTGCAGCTAGGCCCTAACTCCCCTTTGCCACCATGGATTTGCTTCAAACCTCTTGCAATCAAACGTATCCATACCCAGTGTTGCTCCCAGACCCCAAAACCCACCCGCAAACACCAGTAACCCCTCCAAACCGCACCCCAAAGACAAACAAGTGAGCAAAATTGCAAAAACTATTTCACCTCCGTTTTTTTCCAAAACACTTTTTTCTGGTATTAGACATTCCCAGCAATGCCCCCAGACCCGTCAACTGAGGCGGAAACAAGTAGAAGACCCCCAAACAGCCAAAAAGCAAAAATACAAAAATCTGGATTTAGTAATTTTTAGGTACATTTCCAAAATAACTCCACCCGCGCTCTGCAGCTAGGCTCTAACTCCCCTTTTCCACCATAGATTTGCTTCAAACCTCTTGCAATCAAAAGTATCCATACCCAGCATTGTTCCCAGACCCCAAAACCCACCCCTAAACACCAGGAACCCCCCTAAACAGCATCCCAAAGACAAGCAAGTGAGCAAAAACGCAAACACTTTTTCATCTCCGATTTTCTCCAAAACACTCTTATCCGGTATTAGACATTCCCAGCAATGCCCCCTGGCCCGTCAGTCCAGACGGAAACAAGTAGAAGACCCTCAAACAGCCAAAAAGCACAAATCCAAAAATGGGGACTTAGCAATTTTTAGGCAAATTTCCAAAATCACTCCACGCGCGCTCTGCAGCTAGGCCCTAACTCCCCTTTGCCACTATGGATTTGCTTCAAACCTCTTGCAATCAAAAGTATCCATACCCAGCATTGCTCCCAGACCCCAAAACCCACTCCCAAACACCAGGAATCCCCCAAACAGCACCGCAAAGACAAGCAAGTGAGCAAAAACGCAAAACCTTTTTCACCTCCGATTTTCTCCAAAACACTTTTATACGGTATTAGACATTTCCAGCAATGCTTCCAGACCCGTCAACCCAGGCGGAAACAAGTAGAAGACCCCCAAACAGCCAAAAAGCAAAAATACAAAAATGGGGACCTAGAAATTTTTAGGCAAATTTCCAAAATCACTCCACGCGCTCTCTGCAGCTAGGCCCTAACTCCCCTTTGCCACTATGGATTTGCTTCAAACTTATTGCAATCAAAAGTATCCATACCCAGCATTGCTCCCAGACCCCAAAACCCACCCCCAAACCCCAGGAACCCCCCAAACGGTACAAACAGCACCCCAAAAACAAGCAAGTGAGCAAAAACGCAAAAACCTTTTCACCTCCGATTTTCTCCAAAACACTTTTATCCGGTATTAGACATTCCCAGCAATGCCCCCAGACCCGTCAACCCAGGCGGAAACAAGTAGAAGACACCCAAACAGCCAAAAAGCACAAATACAAAAATGGGGACTTAGAAATTTTTAGGCAAATTTCCAAAATCACTCCACGCACAGTCTGCATTTAGGCCCTAACTCCCCTTTGCCACCATGGATTTGCTTCAAACCTCTTGCAATCAAAAGTATTTATACCCAGCGTTGCTACCAGACCCCAAAACCTACTCCCAAACACCAGGAACCCCCCCAAACAGCACCTCAAAGACAAGCAAGTGAGCAAAAACGCAAAACCTTTTTCACCTCCGATTTTCTCCAAAACACTTTAATCCGGTATTAGACATTTCCAGCAATGCTTACAGACCCATCAACCAGGCGGAAACAAGTAGAAGACCCCCAAACAGCCCAAAAATAAAAATCCAAAAATGGGGACTTAGAAATTTTTAGGCAAATTTCCAAAATCACTCCACGCGCGCTCTGCAGCTATGCACTAACTCCCCTTTGCCACTATGGATTTGCTTCAAACCTCTAGCAATCAAAAGTATCCATACCCAGCGTTGCTCCCAGACCCCAAAACCCACCCCCAAACACCAGGAACTCCCCCAAACAGCACCCCAAAGACAAGCAAGTGAGCAAAAATGCAAAAACTTTTTCACCTCCGATTTTCTCCAAAACACTTTTATCCGGTATTAGACATTCCCAGCAATGCCCCCAGACCCGTCAACCCAGGCAGAAACAAGTAGAAGACCCCCAAATAGCCAAAAAGGAAAAATCCAAAAATGGGGACTTAAAAATTTTTAGGCAAATTTCCAAAATCACTCCACGTGCGCTCTGCAGCTAGGCTGTAACTCCCCTTTGCCACTATGGATTTGCTTCAAACCTCTTGCAATCAAAAGTATCCATACCCAGCGTTGCTCCCAGACCCCAAAACCCACCACTAAACACCAGGAATACCCCCAAACAGCACCCCAAAGTCAAGCAAGTGAGCAAAAACGCAAAACCTTTTTCACCTCCGATTTTCTCCAAAACACTTTTATCCGGTATTACACATTTCCAGCAATGCCCCCACACCCGTCAACCCAGGCGGAAACAAGTAGAAGACCCCCAAACAGCCAAAAAGCAAAAATACAAAAATGGGGACCTTAGAAATTTTTAGGCAAATTTCCAAAACCACTCCACGCGCGCTCTGCAGCTAGGCCCTAACTCCCCTTTGCCACTATGGATTTGCTTCAAACCTCTTGCAATCAAAAGTATCCATACCCAGCGTTGCTCCCAGACCCCAAAACCCACCCCAAACACCAGGAACCCCCCCAAACAGCACCCCAAAGACAAGCAAGTGAGCAAAAACGCAAAAACTTTTTCAACTCCGATTGTCTCCGAAATAATTTTATCTGGTATTAGACATACCCAGCAATGCCCCCAGACCCGTCAACCCAGGCGGAAACAAGTAGATGACCCCCAAACAGCCAAAAAGCAAAAATCCAAAAATTGGGGGACTTGGACATTTTTAGGCAAATTTCAAAAAATCACTCCACGCGCGCTCTGCAGCTATGCCCTAACTCCCCTTTGCCACCGTTGATTTGCTTCAAACCTCTTGCAATCAAAAGTATCCATACCCAGCGTTGCTCCCAGATCCCAAAACCCACCCCCAAACACCAGGAACCCCCCAAAACAGCACCCCAAAGACAAGCAAGTGAGCAAAAACGCAAAAACCTTTTCACCCCCGATTTTCTCCAAAACACTTTTATCCTGTATTAGACATTCCCAGCAATGCCCCCAGACCCGTCAACCCAGGCGGAAACAAGTAGAAGACCCCCAAACAGCCAAAAAGCAAAAATGCAAAAATGAGGACCTTAGAAATTTTAAGGCAAATTTCCAAAATCACTCCACGCGCGCTCTGCAGCTAGGCCCTAACTCCCCTTTGCCACTATGGGTTTGCTTCAAACCTCTTGCAATCAAACGTATCCATACCCAGTGTTGCTCCCAGACCCCAAAACCCACCCGCAAACACCAGTAACCCCTCCAAACCGCACCCCAAAGACAAGCAAGTGAGCAAAAACGCAAAAACCTTTTCACCTCCGATTTTCTCCAAAACACTTTTATCCTGTATTAGACATTCCCAGCAATGCCCCCAAACCCGTCAACCCAGGCGGAAACAAGTAGAAGACCCCCAAACAGCCAAAAAGCAAAAATGCAAAAATGAGGACCTTAGAAATTTTTAGGCAAATTTCCAAAATCACTCCACGCGCGCTCTGCAGCTAGGCCCTAACTCCCCTTTGCCACTATGGATTTGCTTCAAACCTCTTGCAATCAAAAGTATCCATACCCAGCATTGTTCCCAGACCCCAAAACCCACCCCCAAACACCAGGAACCCCCGTAAACAGCATCCCAAAGACAAGCAAGTGAGCAAAAACGCAAACACTTTTTCATCTCCGATTTTCTCCAAAACACTTTTATCCGGTATTAGACATACCCAGCAATGCCCCCAGACCCGTCAACCCTGGCGGAAACAAGTAGAAGACCCCAAACAGCCAAAAAGCAAAAATCCAAAAATGGGGACTTAAAAATTTTTAGACAAATTTCCAAAATCACTCCACGTGCGCTCTGCAGCTAGGCCCTAACTCCCCTTTGCCACTATGGATTTGCTTCAAACCTCTTGCAATCAAAAGTATCCATACCCAGCGTTGCTCCCAGACCCCAAAACCCACCACTAAACACCAGGAATACCCCCAAACAGCACCCCAAAGTCAAGCAAGTGAGCAAAAACGCAAAACCTTTTTCACCTCCGATTTTCTCCAAAACACTTTTATCCGGTATTACACATTTCCAGCAATGCCCCCAGACCCGTCAACCCAGGCGGACACAAGTAGAAGACCCCCAAACAGCCAAAAAGCAAAAATACAAAAATGGGGACCTTAGAAATTTTTAGGCAAATTTCCAAAACCACTCCACGCGCGCTCTGCAGCTAGGCCCTAACTCCCCTTTGCCACTATGGATTTGCTTCAAACCTCTTGCAATCAAAAGTATCCATACCCAGCGTTGCTCCCAGACCCCAAAACCCAACCCAAACACCAGGAACCCCCCCAAACAGCACCCCAAAGACAAGCAAGTGAGCAAAAACGCAAAAACATTTTCACCTCCGATTGTCTCCGAAATACTTTTATCTGGTATTAGACATACCCAGCAATGCCCCCAGACCCGTCAACCCAGGCGGAAACAAGTAGAAGACCCCCAAACAGCCAAAAAGCAAAAATCCAAAAATGGGGACTTGGACATTTTTAGGCAAATTTCAAAAAATAACTCCTCGCGCGCTCTGCAGCTATGCCCTAACTCCCCTTTGCCACCGTTGATTTGCTTCAAACCTCTTGCAATCAAAAGTATCCATACCCAGCATTGCTCCCAGACCCCAAAACCCAAACCCAAACCCCAGGAACCCCCCAAACGGCACAAACAGCACCCCAAAAACAAGCAAGTGAGCAAAAACGCAAAAACCTTTTCACCTCCGATTTTCTCCAAAACACTTTTATCCGGTATTAGACATTCCCAGCAATGCCCCCAGACCCGTCAACCCAGGCGAAAACAAGTAGAAGACACCCAAACAGCCAAAAAGCACAAATACAAAAATGGGGACTTAGAAATTTTTAGGCAAATTTCCAAAATCACTCCACGCACAGTCTGCAGCTAGGCCCTAACTCCCCTTTGCCACCATGGATTTGCTTCAAACCTCTTGCAATCAAAAGTATTTATACCCAGCGTTGCTACCAGACCCCAAAACCCACTCCCAAACACCAGGAACCCCCCCCAAACAGCACCCCAAAGACAAGCAAGTGAGCAAAAACGCAAAACCTTTTTCACCTCCGATTTTCTCCAAAACACTTTTATCCGGTATTAGACATTTCCAGCAATGCTTACAGACCCATCAACCCAGGCGGAAACAAGTAGAAGACCCCCAAACAGCCCAAAAATAAAAATCCAAAAATGGGGACTTAGAAACTTTTAGGCAAATTTCCAAACTCACTCCACGCGCGCTCTGCAGCTAGGCACTAACTCCCCTTTGCCACCATGGATTTGCTTCAAACCTCTAGCAATCAAAAGTATCCATACCCAGCGTTGCTCCCAGACCCCAAAACCCACCCCCAAACACCAGGAACTCCCCCAAACAGCACCCCAAAGACAAGCAAGTGACCAAAAACGCAAAAACTTTTTCACCTCCGATTTTCTCCAAAACACTTTTATCCGGTATTAGACATTCCCAGCAATACCCCCAGACCCGTCAACCCAGGCAGAAACAAGTAGAAGACCCCCAAATAGCCAAAAAGGAAAAATCCAAAAATGGGGACTTTGAAATTTTTAGGCAAATTTCCAAAATAACTCCACCCGCGCTCTGCAGCTAGGCTCTAACTCCCCTTTTCCACCATAGATTTGCTTCAAACCTCTTGCAATCAAAAGTATCCATACCCAGCATTGTTCCCAGACCCCAAAACCCACCCCCAAACACCAGGAACCCCCCTAATCAGCATCCCAAAGACAAGCAAGTGAGCAAAAACGCAAACACTTTTTCATCTCCGATTTTCTCCAAAACACTTTTATCCGGTATTAGACATTCCCAGCAATGCCCCCAGACCTGTCAACCCAGGCGGAAACAAGTAGAAGACCCCAAACAGCCAAAAAGCACAAATACAAAAATGGGGACTTAGAAATTTTTAGGAAAATTTCCAAAATCACTCCACGCGCGCTCTGCAGCTAGGCCCTAACTCCCCTTTGCCACTATGGATTTGCTTCAAACCTCTTGCAATCAAAAGTATCCATACCCAGCATTGCTCCCAGACCCCAAAACCCACTCCCAAACAGCAGGATCCCCCCCAAACAGCACCCCAAAGACAAGCAAGTGAGCAAAAACGCAAAACCTTTTTCACCTCCGATTTTCTCCAAAACACTTTTATCCGGTATTAGACATTTCCAGCAATGCTTCCAGACCCGTCAACCCAGGCGGAAACAAGTAGAAGACCCCTAAACAGCCAAAAAGCAAAAATACAAAAATGGGGACTTCGAAATTTTTAGGCAAATTTCAAAAATCACTCCACGCGCGTTCTGCAGCTAAGCCCTAACTCCCCTATGCCACCAAGGATTTGCTTCAAACCTCTTGCAATCAAAAGTATCCATACCCAGCGTTGCTCCCAGACCCCAAAACCCATCCCAAACACCAGGAACCCCCCCAAACAGCACCCCAAAGACAAGCAAGTGAGCAAAAACGCAAAAACTTTTTCACCTCCGATTTTCTCCAGAACACTTTTATCCGATATTAGACATTCCCAGCAATGCCCCCAGACCCGTAAACCCAGGCGGAAACGAGTAGAAGACCCCAAACAGCCCAAAAATAAAAATCCAAAAATGGGGACTTAGAAATTTTTAGGCAAATTTCCAAAATCACTCCATGCGCGCTCTGCAGCCAGGCCCTAACTCCCCTTTGCCACTATGGATTTGCTTCAAACCTCTTGCAATCAAAAGCATCCATACCCAGAGTTGCTCCCAGACCCCCAAACACCAGGAACCCCCCCAAACAGCACCCCAAAGACAAGCAAGTGAGCAAAAACGCAAAACGTTTTTCACCTCCGATTTTCTCCAAAACACTTTTATCAGGTATTAGACATTTCCAGCAATGCCTCCAGACCCGTCAACCCAGGGGGAAACAAGTAGAAGACCCCCAAACCGCCAAAAAGTAAAAATACAAAAATGGGGACTTAGAAATTTTTAGGCACATTTCCAAAATAACTCCACCCGTGCTCTGCAGCTAGGCCCTAACTCCCCTTTGCCACCATGGATTTGCTTCAAACCTATTGCAATCAAAAGTATCCATACCCAGTGTTGCTCCCAGACCCCAAAACCCACCCCCAAACACCAGGAACCCCCCCAAACAGCACCCCAAAGACAAGCAAGTGAGCAAAAACGCAAAAACGTTTTCACCTCCGATTTTCTCCAAAACACTTTTATCCGGTATTAGACATTCCCAGCAATGCCCCCAGACCGGTCAACCCAGGCAGAAACAAGTAGAAGACCCCCAAACAGCCAAAAAGAAAAAATACAAAAATGGGGACTTAGACATTTTTAGCCAAATTGCCAAATTTCCAAAATCACTCCACGCGCGCTCTGCAGCTAGGCCCTAACTCCCCTTTGCCACCATGGATTTACTTCAAACCGGTGTGTTACCGCTACAACGCATCTTTTACAACGCGTTCCGTTACAACGCGATTTTTACATCGCAAATACCATTACAATGCATGCCATTACAACGCATGGCATTACATAGCAGATGCTATTACAACGCATGGCATTACATCGTAAGTATTGGTAAGTATTTAATTTTTATTTTTTATTTTATTTTATATTTTATAATTGATTTAATTATTATTAATTATTTAAAAATATTTATTTCGTTTTTAAATATTATAAATTAAATATATTAATTTAAGTATTTTTTAAAATAAGTATGAGTATAGGAGTATATGTTTTGGGGTACTGATGTATATGTTTTGGGGTGTTTGGGTATTTTTAGGTTTTAGGGCAGTGTTTGGGTTTTGGGGTACAGGGGTGTTTTTAGGTTTTAGGGCAGTGTTTGGGTTTTGGGGTACAGGGGTGTTTTTAGGTTTTAGGGCAGTGTTTGGGTTTTGGGGTACAGGGGTGTTTTTAGGTTTTAGGGCAGGGTTTGGGTTTTGGGGTACAGGGGTGTTTTTAGGTTTTAGGGCAGGGTTTGGGTTTTGGGGTACAGGGGTGTTTTTAGGTTTTAGGGCTGGGTTTGGGTTTTGGGGTACAGGGGTGTTTTTAGGTTTTAGGGCAGGGTTTGGGTTTTGGGGTACAGGGGTGTTTTTAGGTTTTAGGGCAGGGTTTGGGTTTTGGGGTACAGGGGTGTTTTTAGGTTTTAGGGCAGGGTTTGGGTTTTGGGGTACAGGGGTGTTTTTAGGTTTTAGGGCAGGGTTTGGGTTTTGGGGTACAGGGGTGTTTTTAGGTTTTAGGGCAGGGTTTGGGTTTTGGGGTACAGGGGTGTTTTTAGGTTTTAGGGCAGGGTTTGGGTTTTGGGGTACAGGGGTGTTTTTAGGTTTTAGGGCAGTGTTTGGGTTTTGGGGTACAGGGGTGTTTTTAGGTTTTAGGGCAGGGTTTGGGTTTTGGGGTACAGGGGTGTTTTTAGGTTTTAGGGCAGGGTTTGGGTTTTGGGGTACAGGGGTGTTTTTAGGTTTTAGGGCAGGGTTTGGGTTTTGGGGTACAGGGGTGTTTTTAGGTTTTAGGGCTGGGTTTGTTTTTTGGGGTACAGGGGTATTACGACTTTATATAAATTAAATTAATTAAATTAATTTTATTTAATTTAATTAAAATAATAACTATATTTACAATTATTAATTTAATTGTATTAATAAACGATTATAATTAAATTATATTATTTAAAAATGTTTAATTAATTAAATTCTTTTAATTTTATTAAATATAATTATATTATGTATTATTTATAACTTAATTAAATTATAATTATATTTATTGTTATTAATTACATTATATTATTTTCTATTTATAATTTTTTTATATATCATTAATTATATTATTTTAAATATATTACATTAATATCAATTTTAATATTAATTAAATTACTATAATTAAATTAATTACTGTTTTAAAAATGTTATATTATTTTTATTATTTTAAATTAATTTAATTAACTTTATTACATTTTTTTTAAAAAAGATATACTTACCTATACTTACGATGTAATGCCATGCGTTGTAAAAGTATCTGCTATGTAATGCCATGCGTTGTAATGGCATGCATTGTAATGGTATTTGCGATGTAAAAAACGCGTTGTAACGGAACGCGTTGTAATACATCGCGTTGTACTGACACCAATCCCTTCAAACCTCTTGCAATCAAAAGTATCCATACCCAGCATTGCTCCCAGACCCCAAACCCACCTCCAAACACCAGGAACCCCCCAAACAGCAGCCCAAAGACAAGCAAGTGAGCAAAAATGCAAAAACTTTTTCAGCTCCGATTTTTTCCAAAACACTGTTATCCGGTATTTGACATTCCCAGCAATGCCCCCAGACCCATCAACCCAGGCGGAAACAAGTAGAAGACCCCCAAACAGCCAAAAAGAAAAAATACAAAAATGGGGACTTAGAAATTTTTAGGCAAATTTCCAAAATCACTCCACGCACGCTCTGCAGCTAGGCCCTAACTCCCCTTTGTCACTATGGATTTGTTTCAAACCTATTGCAATCAAAAGTATCCATACCCAGCATTGCTCCCAGACCCCAAAACCCACCCCCAAACACCAGGAACCCCCCAAACGGCACAAACAGCACCCCAAAGACAAGCAAGTGAGCAAAATCGCAAAAACTTTTTCACCTCCGATTTTCTCCAAAACACTTTTATCCGGTATTAGACATTCCCAGCAAATGCCTCCAGACCTGTCAACCCAGGCGGAAACAAGTAGAAGACACCCAAACAGCCAAAAAGCAAAAATACAAAAATGGGGACAGAAATTTTTAGGCAAATTTCCAAAATCACTCCACGCACGCTCTGCAGCTAGGTCCTAACTCCCCTTTGCCACCATGGATTTGCTTCAAACCTCTTGCAATCAAAAGTATCTATACCCAGCGTTGTTCCCAGACCCCAAAACCCACTCCCAAACACCAGGAACCCCCCCAAACAGCACCCCAAAGACAAGCAAGTGAGCAAAAACGCAAAACCTTTTTCACCTCCGATTTTCTCCAAAAGACTTTTATCCGGTATTAGACATTTCCAGCAATGCTCCCAGACCCGTTAACCCAGGCGGAAAGAAGTAGAAGACCCCCAAACAGCCAAAAAGCAAAAATACAAAAATGGGGACCTAGAAATTTTTAGGCAAATTTCCAAAATCACTCCACGCGGGCTCTGCAGCTAGGCCCTAACTCCCCTTTGCCACCATGGATTTGCTTCAAACCTCTTGCAATCAAACGTATCCATACCCAGTGTTGCTCCCAGACCCCAAAACCCACCCGCAAACACCAGTAACCCCTCCAAACCGCACCCCAAAGACAAACAAGTGAGCAAAACCGCAAAAACTATTTCACCTCCGTTTTTTTCCAAAACACTTTTATCCGGTATTAGACATTCCCAGCAATGCCCCCAGACCCGTCAACCGAGGCGGAAACAAGTAAAAGACCCCCAAACAGCCAAAAAGAAAAAATACAAAAATGGGGACTTAGACATTTTTAGCCAAATTGCCAAATTTCCAAAATCACTCCACGCGCGCTCTGCAGCTAGGCCCTAACTCCCCTTTGCCACCATGGATTTACTTCAAACCTCTGGCAATCAAAAGTATCCATACCCAGCGTTGCTCCCAGACCCCAAACCCACCTCCAAACACCAGGAACCCCCCAAACAGCAGCCCAAAGACAAGCAAGTGAGCAAAAATGCAAAAACTTTTTCAGCTCCGATTTTTTCCAAAACACTGTTATCCGGTATTAGACATTCCCAGCAATGCCCCCAGACCCGTCAACCGAGGCGGAAACAAGTAGAAGACCCCCAAACAGCCAAAAAGCAAAAATACAAAAATGGGGATTTAGTAATTTTTAGGTACATTTCCAAAATAACTCCACCCGCGCTCTGCAGCTAGGCTCTAACTCCCCTTTTCCACCATAGATTTGCTTCAAACCTCTTGCAATCAAAAGTATCCATACCCAGCATTGTTCCCAGACCCCAAAACCCACCCCCAAACACCAGGAACCCCCCTAAACAGCATCCCAAAGACAAGCAAGTGAGCAAAAACGCAAATACTTTTTCACCTCCGATTTTCTCCAAAACACTCTTATCCGGTATTAGACATTCCCAGCAATGCCCCCTGGCCCGTCAACCCAGACGGAAACAAGTAGAAGACCCTCAAACAGCCAAAAAGCACAAATACAAAAATGGGGACTTAGAAATTTTCAGGCAAATTTCCAAAATCACTCCACGCGCGCTCTGCAGCTAGGCCCTAACTCCCCTTTGCCACTATGGATTTGCTTCAAACCTCTTGCAATCAAAAGTATCCATAACCCGCGTTGCTCCCAGGCCCCCAAACCGACCTCCAAACACCAGGAACCCCCCCAAACAGTACCCCAAAGACAAGCAAGTGAGCAAAAATGCAAATACTTTTTCACCTCCGATTTTCTCCAAAACACTCTTATCCGGTATTAGACATTCCCAGCAATGCCCCCTGGCCCGTCAACCCAGACGGAAACAAGTAGAAGACCCTCAAACAGCCAAAAAGCACAAATACAAAAATGGGGACTTAGAAATTTTCAGGCAAATTTCCAAAATCACTCCACGCGCGCTCTGCAGCTAGGCCCTAACTCCCCTTTGCCACTATGGATTTGCTTCAAACCTCTTGCAATCAAAAGTATCCATACCCAGCATTGCTCCCAGACCCCAAAACCCACTCCCAAACACCAGGATCCCCCCCAAACAGCACCCCAAAGACAAGCAAGTGAGCAAAAACGCAAAACCTTTTTCACCTCCGATTTTCTCCAAAACACTTTTATCCGGTATTAGACATTTCCAGCAATGCTTCCAGACCCGTCAACCCAGGCAGAAACAAGTAGAAGACCCCCAAACAGCCAAAAAGCAAAAATACAAAAATGGGGACTTAGAAATTTTTAGGCAAATTTCAAAAATCACTCCACGCGCGCTCTGCAGCTAAGCCCTAACTCCCCTTTGCCACCAAGGATTTGCTTCAAACCTCTTGCAATCAAAAGTATCCATACCCAGCGTTGCTCCCAGACCCCAAAACCCATCCCAAACACCAGGAACCCCCCCAAACAGCACCCCAAAGACAAGCAAGTGAGCAAAAACGCAAAAACTTTTTCACCTCTGATTTTCTCCAGAACACTTTTATCCGATATTAGACATTCCCAGCAATGCCCCCAGACCCGTAAACCCAGGCGGAAACGAGTAGAAGACCCCAAACAGCCAAAAAGTAAAAATACAAAAATGGGGACTTAGAAATTTTTAGGCACATTTCCAAAATAACTCCATGCGCGCTCTGCAGCCAGGCCCTAACTCCCCTTTGCCACTATGGATTTGCTTCAAACCTCTTGCAATCAAAAGCATCCATACCCAGAGTTACTCCCAGACCCCCAAACACCAGGAACCCCCCCAAACAGCAGCCCAAAGACAAGCAAGTGAGCAAAAACGCAAAACGTTTTTCACCTCTGATTTTCTCCAAAACACTTTTATCAGGTATTAGACATTTCCAGCAATGCCTCCAGACCCGTCAACCCAGGGGGAAACAAGTAGAAGACCCCCAAACTGCCAAAAAGTAAAAATACAAAAATGGGGACTTAGAAATTTTTTGGCACATTTCCAAAATAACTCCACCCGTGCTCTGCAGCTAGGCCCTAACTCCCCTTTGCCACCATGGATTTGCTTCAAACCTATTGCAATCAAAAGTATCCATACCCAGTGTTGCTCCCAGACCCCAAAACCCACCCCCAAACACCAGGAACCCCCCAAACAGCACCCCAAAGACAAGCAAGTGAGCAAAAACGCAAAAACGTTTTCACCTCCGATTTTCTCCAAAACACTTTTATCCGGTATTAGACATTCCCAGCAATGCCCCCAGACCGGTCAACCCAGGCGGAAACAAGTAGAAGACCCCCAAACAGCCAAAAAGAAAAAATACAAAAATGGGGACTTAGACATTTTTAGCCAAATTGCCAAATTTCCAAAATCACTCCACTCGCGCTCTGCAGCTAGGCCCTAACTCCCCTTTGCCACCATGGATTTACTTCAAACCTCTTGCAATCAAAAGTATCCATACCCAGCGTTGCTCCCAGACCCCAAACCCACCTCCAAACACCAGGAACCCCCCAAACAGCAGCCCAAAGACAAGCAAGTGAGCAAAAATGGAAAAACTTTTTCAGCTCTGATTTTTTCCAAAACACTGTTATCCGGTATTAGACATTCCCAGCAATGCCCCCAGACCCATCAACCCAGGCGGAAACAAGTAGAAAACCCCCAAACAGCCAAAAAGAAAAAATACAAAAATGGGGACTTAGAAATTTTTAGGCAAATTTCCCAAATCACTCCACGCGCGCTCTGCAGCTAGGCCCTAACTCCCCTTTGTCACTATGGATTTGTTTCAAACCTATTGCAATCAAAAGTATCCATACCCAGCATTGCTCCCAGACCCCAAAACCCACCCCCAAACACCAGGAACCCCCCAAACGGCGCAAACAGCACCCCAAAGACAAGCAAGTGAGCAAAATCGCAAAAACTTTTTCACCTCCGATTTTCTCCAAAACACTTTTATCCGGTATTAGACATTCCCAGCAAATGCCTCCAGACCTGTCAACCCAGGCGGAAACAAGTAGAAGACACCCAAACAGCCAAAAAGCAAAAATACAAAAATGGGGACAGAAATTTTTAGGCAAATTTCCAAAATCACTCCACGCACGCTCTGCAGCTAGGTCCTAACTCCCCTTTGCCACCATGGATTTGATTCAAACCTCTTGCAATCAAAAGTATCTATACCCAGCGTTGTTCCCAGACCCCAAAACCCACTCCCAAACACCAGGAACCCCCCCAAACAGCACGCCAAAGACAAGCAAGTGAGCAAAAACGCAAAACCTTTTTCACCTCCGATTTTCTCCAAAACACTTTTATCCGGTATTAGACATTTCCAGCAATGCTCCCAGACCCGTTAACCCAGGCGGAAAGAAGTAGAAGACCCCCAAACAGCCAAAAAGCAAAAATACAAAAATGGGGACCTAGAAATTTTTAGGCAAATTTCCAAAATCACTCCACGCGGGCTCTGCAGCTAGGCCCTAACTCCCCTTTGCCACCATGGATTTGCTTCAAACCTCTTGCAATCAAACGTATCCATACCCAGTGTTGCTCCCAGACCCCAAAACCCACCCGCAAACACCAGTAACCCCTCCAAACCGCACCCCAAAGACAAACAAGTGAGCAAAAACGCAAAAACTATTTCACCTCCGTTTTTTTCCAAAACACTTTTATCTGGTATTAGACATTCCCAGCAATGCCCCCAGACCCGTCAACCGAGGCGGAAACAAGTAGAAGACCCCCAAACAGCCAAAAAGCAAAAATACAAAAATGGGGATTTAGTAATTTTTAGGTACATCTCCAAAATAACTCCACCCGCGCTCTGCAGCTAGGCTCTAACTCCCCTTTTCCACCATAGATTTGCTTCAAACCTCTTGCAATCAAAAGTATCCATACCCAGCATTGTTCCCAGACCCCAAAACCCACCCCTAAACACCAGGAACCCCCCTAAACAGCATCCCAAAGACAAGCAAGTGAGCAAAAACGCAAACACTTTTTCATCTCCGATTTTCTCCAAAACACTTTTATCCGGTATTAGACATTCCCAGCAATGCCCCCAGACCTGTCAACCCAGGCAGAAACAAGTAGAAGACCCCAAACAGGCAAAAAGCAAAAATCCAAAAATGGGAACTTAGAAATTTTTAGGCAAATTTCCAAAATCACACCACGTGCGCTATGCAGCTAGGCCCTAACTTCCCTTTGCCACCGTGGATTTGCTTCAAACCTCTTGCAATCAAAAGTATCCATAACCCGCGTTGCTCCCAGGCCCCCAAACCGACCTCCAAACACCAGGAACCCCCCCAAATAGTACCCCAAAGACAAGCAAGTGAGCAAAAATGCAAATACTTTTTCACCTCCGATTTTCTCCAAAACACTCTTATCCGGTATTAGACATTCCCAGCAATGCCCCCTGGCCCGTCAGTCCAGATGGAAACAAGTAGAAGACCCTCAAACAGCCAAAAAGCACAAATCCAAAAATGGGGACTTAGCAATTTTTAGGCAAATTTCCAAAATCACTCCACGCACGCTCTGCAGCTAGGCCCTAACTCCCCTTTGCCACTATGGATTTGCTTCAAACTTATTGCAATCAAAAGTATCCATACCCAGCATTGCTCCCAGACCCCAACACCCACCCCCAAACCCCAGGAACCCCCCAAATGGTACAAACAGCACCCCAAAAACAAGCAAGTGAGCAAAAACGCAAAAACCTTTTCACCTCCGATTTTCTCCAAAACACTTTTATCCGGTATTAGACATTCCCAGCAATGCCCCCAGACCCGTCAACCCAGGCGGAAACAAGTAGAAGACACCCAAACAGCCAAAAAGCACAAATACAAAAATGGGGACTTAGAAATTTTTAGGCAAATTTCCTAAATCACTCCACGCACAGTCTGCAGCTAGGCCCTAACTCCCCTTTGCCACCATGGATTTGCTTCAAACCTCTTGCAATCAAAAGTATTTATACCCAGCGTTGCTACCAGACCCCAAAACCCATTTTCAAACACCAGGAACCCCCCCCCAAACAGCACCCCAAAGACAAGCAAGTGAGCAAAAACGCAAAACCTTTTTCACCTCCGATTTTCTCCAAAACACTTTAATCCGGTATTAGACATTTCCAGCAATGCTTACAGACCCATCAACCAGGCGGAAACAAGTAGAAGACCCCCAAACAGCCCAAAAATAAAAATCCAAAAATGGGGACTTAGAATTTTTTAGGCAAATTTCCAAAATCACTCCACGCGCGCTCTGCAGCTATGCACTAACTCCCCTTACCCACCATGGATTTGCTTCAAACCTCTAGCAATCAAAAGTATCCATACCCAGCGTTGCTCCCAGACCCCAAAACCCACCCCCAAACACCAGAAACTCCCCCAAACAGCACCCCAAAGACAAGCAAGTGAGCAAAAATGCAAAAACTTTTTCACCTCCGATTTTCTCCAAAACACTTTTATCCAGTATTAGACATTCCCAGCAATGCCCCCAGACCCGTCAACCCAGGCAGAAACAAGTAGAAGACCCCCAAATAGCCAAAAAGGAAAAATCCAAAAATGGGGACTTAAAAATTTTTAGGCAAATTTCCAAAATCACTCCACGTGCGCTCTGCAGCTAGGCTGTAACTC
The DNA here is from genome assembly GCF_964263255.1 of Lissotriton vulgaris. NCBI lineage: Eukaryota > Metazoa > Chordata > Amphibia > Caudata > Salamandridae > Lissotriton > Lissotriton vulgaris. The sequence goes on from NC_141689.1 coordinate 113,577,902, forward strand.
CCCTTTGCCACTATGGATTTGCTTCAAACCTCTTGCAATCAAAAGTATCCATACCCAGCGTTGCTCCCAGACCCCAAAACCCACCACTAAACACCAGGAATACCCCCAAACAGCACCCCAAAGTCAAGCAAGTGAGCAAAAACGCAAAACCTTTTTCACCTCAGATTTTCTCCAAAACACTTTTATCCGGTATTACACATTTCCAGCAATGCCCCCACACCCGTCAACCCAGGCGGAAACAAGTAGAAGACCCCCAAACAGCCAAAAAGCAAAAATACAAAAATGGGGACCTTAGAAATTTTTAGGCAAATTCCAAAACCACTCCACGCGCGCTCTGCAGCTAGGCCCTAACTCCCCTTTGCCACTATGGATTTGCTTCAAACCTCTTGCAATCAAAAGTATCCATACCCAGCGTTGCTCCCAGACCCCAAAACCCACCCCAAACACCAGGAACCCCCCCAAACAGCACCCCAAAGACAAGCAAGTGAGCAAAAACGCAAAAACTTTTTCAACTCCGATTGTCTCCGAAATACTTTTATCTGGTATTAGACATACCCAGCAATGCCCCCAGACCCGTCAACCCAGGCGGAAACAAGTAGATGACCCCCAAACTGCCAAAAAGCAAAAATCCAAAAATGGGGACTTGGAAATTTTTAGGCAAATTTCAAAAAATCACTCCACGCGCGCTCTGCAGCTATGCCCTAACTCCCCTTTGCCACCGTTGATTTGCTTCAAACCTCTTGCAATCAAAAGTATCCATACCCAGCGTTGCTCCCAGATCCCAAAACCCACCCCCAAACACCAGGAACCCCCCAAAACAGCACCCCAAAGACAAGCAAGTGAGCAAAAACGCAAAAACCTTTTCACCTCCGATTTTCTCCAAAACACTTTTATCCTGTATTAGACATTCCCAGCAATGCCCCCAGACCCGTCAACCCAGGCGGAAACAAGTAGAAGACCCCCAAACAGCCAAAAAGCAAAAATGCAAAAATGAGGACCTTGGAAATTTTAAGGCAAATTTCCAAAATCACTCCACGCGCGCTCTGCAGCTAGGCCCTAACTCCCCTTTGCCACTATGGGTTTGCTTCAAACCTCTTGCAATCAAACGTATCCATACCCAGTGTTGCTCCCAGACCCCAAAACCCACCCGCAAACACCAGTAACCCCTCCAAACCGCACCCCAAAGACAAACAAGTGAGCAAAAACGCAAAAACTATTTCACCTCCGTTTTTTTCCAAAACACTTTTATCCGGTATTAGACATTCCCAGCAATGCCCCCAGACCCGTCAACCGAGGCGGAAACAAGTAGAAGACCCCCAAACAGCCAAAAAGCAAAAATACAAAAATGGGGATTTAGTCATTTTTAGGTACATTTCCAAAATAACTCCAGCCGCGCTCTGCAGCTAGGCTCTAACTCCCCTTTTCCACCATAGATTTGCTTCAAACCTCTTGCAATCAAAAGTTTCCATACCCAGCATTGTTCCCAGACCCCAAAACCCACCCCCAAACACCAGGAACCCCCCTAAACAGCATCCCAAAGACAAGCAAGTGAGCAAAAACGCAAACACTTTTTCATCTCCGATTTTCTCCAAAACACTTTTATCCGGTATTAGACATACCCAGCAATGCCCCCAGACCCGTCAACCCTGGCGGAAACAAGTAGAAGACCCCAAACAGCCAAAAAGCAAAAATCCAAAAATGGGGACTTATAAATTTTTAGGCAAATTTCCAAAATCACTCCACGTGCGCTCTGCAGCTAGGCCCTAACTCCCCTTTGCCACTATGGATTTGCTTCAAACCTCTTGCAATCAAAAGTATCCATACCCAGCGTTGCTCCCAGACCCCAAAACCCACCACTAAACACCAGGAATACCCCCAAACAGCACCCCAAAGTCAAGCAAGTGAGCAAAAACGCAAAACCTTTTTCACCTCCGATTTTCTCCAAAACACTTTTATCCGGTATTAGACATTTCCAGCAATGCCCCCAGACCCGTCAACCCAGGCGGACACAAGTAGAAGACCCCCAACCAGCCAAAAAGCAAAAATACAAAAATGGGGACCTTAGAAATTTTGAGGCAAATTTCCAAAACCACTCCACGCGCGCTCTGCAGCTAGGCCCTAACTCCCCTTTGCCACTATGGATTTGCTTCAAACCTCTTGCAATCAAAAGTATCCATACCCAGCGTTGCTCCCAGACCCCAAAACCCACCCCAAACACCAGGAACCCCCCCAAACAGCACCCCAAAGACAAGCAAGTGAGCAAAAACGCAAAAACTTTTTCACCTCCGATTGTCTCCGAAATACTTTTATCTGGTATTAGACATACCCAGCAATGCCCCCAGACCCGTCAACCCAGGCGGAAACAAGTAGAAGACCCCCAAACAGCCAAAAAGCAAAAATCCAAAAATGGGGACTTGGACATTTTTAGGCAAATTTCAAAAAATAACTCCTCGCGCGCTCTGCAGCTATGCCCTAACTCCCCTTTGCCACCGTTGATTTGCTTCAAACCTCTTGCAATCAAAAGTATCCATACCCAGCATTGCTCCCAGACCCCAAAACCCAAACCCAAACCTCAGGAACCCCCCAAACGGCACAAACAGCACCCCAAAAACAAGCAAGTGAGCAAAAACGCAAAAACCTTTTCACCTCCGTTTTTCTCCAAAACACTTTTATCCGGTATTAGACATTCCCAGCAATGCCCCCAGACCCGTCAACCCAGGCGGAAACAAGTAGAAGACACCCAAACAGCCAAAAAGCACAAATACAAAAATGGGGACTTAGAAATTTTTAGGCAAATTTCCAAAATCACTCCACGCACAGTCTGCAGCTAGGCCCTAACTCCCCTTTGCCACCATGGATTTGCTTCAAACCTCTTGCAATCAAATGTATTTATACCCAGCGTTGCTACCAGACCCCAAAACCCACTCCCAAACACCAGGAACCCCCCCCCAAACAGCACCCCAAAGACAAGCAAGTGAGCAAAAACGCAAAACCTTTTTCACCTCCGATTTTCTCCAAAACACTTTTATCCGGTATTAGACATTTCCAGCAATGCTTACAGACCCATCAACCCAGGCGGAAACAAGTAGAAGACCCCCAAACAGCCCAAAAATAAAAATCCAAAAATGGGGACTTAGAAACTTTTAGGCAAATTTCCAAAATCACTCCACGTGCGCTCTGCAGCTAGGCACTAACTCCCCTTTGCCACCATGGATTTGCTTCAAACCTCTAGCAATCAAAAGTATCCATACCCAGCGTTGCTCCCAGACCCCAAAACCCACCCCCAAACACCAGGAACTCCCCCAAACAGCACCCCAAAGACAAGCAAGTGACCAAAAACGCAAAAACTTTTTCACCTCCGATTTTCTCCAAAATAGTTTTATCCGGTATTAGACATTCCCAGCAATACCCCCAGACCCGTCAACCCAGGCAGAAACAAGTAGAAGACCCCCAAATAGCCAAAAAGGAAAAATCCAAAAATGGGGACTTAGAAATTTTTAGGCAAATTTCCAAAATCACTCCACGCACTGTCTGCAGCTAGGCCCTAACTCCCCTTTGCCACCATGGATTTGCTTCAAACCTCTTGCAATCAAATGTATTTATAACCAGCGTTGCTACCAGACCCCAAAACCCACTCCCAAACACCAGGAACCCCCCCCAAACAGCACCCCAAAGACAAGCAAGTGAGCAAAAACGCAAAACCTTTTTCACCTCCGATTTTCTCCAAAACACTTTTATCCGGTATTAGACATTTCCAGCAATGCTTACAGACCCATCAACCCAGGCGGAAACAAGTAGAAGACCCCCAAACAGCCCAAAAATAAAAATCCAAAAATGGGGACTTAGAAACTTTTAGGCAAATTTCCAAAATCACTCCACGTGCGCTCTGCAGCTAGGCACTAACTCCCCTTTGCCACCATAGATTTGCTTCAAACCTCTTGCAATCAAAAGTATCCATACCCAGCATTGTTCCCAGACCCCAAAACCCACCCCCAAACTCCAGGAACCCCCCTAAACAGCATCCCAAAGACAAGCAAGTGAGCAAAAACGCAAACACTTTTTCATCTCCGATTTTCTCCAAAACACTTTTATCCGGTATTAGACATTCCCAGCAATGCCCCCAGACCTGTCAACCCAGGCGGAAACAAGTAGAAGACTCCAAACAGCCAAAAAGCACAAATACAAAAATGGGGACTTAGAAATTTTTAGGCAAATTTCCAAAATCACTCCAAGCGCGCTCTGCAGCTAGGCCCTAACTCCCCTTTGCCACTATGGATTTGCTTCAAACCTCTTGCAATCAAAAGTATCCATACCCAGCATTGCCCCCAGACCCCAAAACCCACTCCCAAACAGCAGGATCCCCCCCAAACAGCACCCCAAAGACAAGCAAGTGAGCAAAAACGCAAAACCTTTTTCACCTCCGATTTTCTCCAAAACACTTTTATCCGGTATTAGACATTTCCAGCAATGCTTCCAGACCCGTCAACCCAGGCGGAAACAAGTAGAAGACCCCCAAACAGCCAAAAAGCAAAAATACAAAAATGGGGACTTCGAAATTTTTAGGCAAATTTCAAAAATCACTCCACGCGCGCTCTGCAGCTAAGCCCTAACTCCCCTATGCCACCAAGGATTTGCTTCAAACCTCTTGCAATCAAAAGTATCCATACCCAGCATTGCTCCCAGACCCCAAAACCCATCCCAAACACCAGGAACCCCCCCAAACAGCACCCCAAAGACAAGCAAGTGAGCAAAAACGCAAAAACTTTTTCACCTCCGATTTTCTCCAGAACACTTTTATCCGATATTAGACATTCCCAGCAATGCCCCCAGACCCGTAAACCCAGGCGGAAACGAGTAGAAGACCCCAAACAGCCAAAAAGCAAAAATCCAAAAATGGGGACTTAGAAATTTTTAGGCAAATTTCCAAAATCACTCCATGCGCGCTCTGCAGCCAGGCCCTAACTCCCCTTTGCCACTATGGATTTGCTTCAAACCTCTTGCAATCAAAAGCATCCATACCCAGAGTTGCTCCCAGACCCCCAAACACCAGGAACCCCCCCAAACACCACCCCAAAGACAAGCAAGTGAGCAAAAACGCAAAACGTTTTTCACCTCCGATTTTCTCCAAAACACTTTTATCAGGTATTAGACATTTCCAGCAATGCCTCCAGACCCGTCAACCCAGGGGGAAACAAGTAGAAGACCCCCAAACCGCCAAAAAGTAAAAATACAAAAATGGGGACTTAGAAATTTTTAGGCACATTTCCAAAATAACTCCACCCGTGCTCTGCAGCTAGGCCCTAACTCCCCTTTGCCACCATGGATTTGCTTCAAACCTATTGCAATCAAAAGTATCCATACCCAGTGTTGCTCCCAGACGCCAAAACCCACCCCCAAACACCAGGAACCCCCCCAAACAGCACCCCAAAGACAAGCAAGTGAGCAAAAACGCAAAAACGTTTTCACCTCCGATTTTCTCCAAAACACTTTTATCCGGTATTAGACATTCCCAGCAATGCCCCCAGACCGGTCAACCCAGGCGGAAACAAGTAGAAGACCCCCAAACAGCCAAAAAGAAAAAATACAAAAATGGGGACTTAGACATTTTTAGCCAAATTGCCAAATTTCCAAAATCACTCCACGCGCGCTCTGCAGCTAGGCCCTAACTCCCCTTTGCCACCATGGATTTACTTCAAACCTCTTGCAATCAAAAGTATCCATACCCAGCGTTGCTCCCAGACGCCAAACCCACCTCCAAACACCAGGAACCCCCCAAACAGCAGCCCAAAGACAAGCAAGTGAGCAAAAATGCAAAAACTTTTTCAGCTCCGATTTTTTCCAAAACACTGTTATCCGGTATTTGACATTCCCAGCAATGCCCCCAGACCCATCAACCCAGGCGGAAACAAGTAGAAGACCCCCAAACAGCCAAAAAGAAAAAATACAAAAATGGGGACTTAGAAATTTTTAGGCAAATTTCCAAAATCACTCCACGCGCGCTCTGCAGCTAGGCCCTAACTCCCCTTTGTCACTATGGATTTGTTTCAAACCTATTGCAATCAAAAGTATCCATACCCAGCATTGCTCCCAGACCCCAAAACCCACCCCCAAACACCAGGAACCCCCCAAACGGCACAAACAGCACCCCAAAGACAAGCAAGTGAGCAAAATCGCAAAAACTTTTTCACCTCCGATTTTCTCCAAAACACTTTTATCCGGTATTAGACATTCCCAGCAAATGCCTCCAGACCTGTCAACCCAGGCGGAAACAAGTAGAAGACACCCAAACAGCCAAAAAGCAAAAATACAAAAATGGGGACAGAAATTTTTAGGCAAATTTCTAAAATCACTCCACGCACGCTCTGCAGCTAGGTCCTAACTCCCCTTTGCCACCATGGATTTGCTTCAAACCTCTTGCAATCAAAAGTATCTATACCCAGCGTTGTTCCCAGACCCCAAAACCCACTCCCAAACACCAGGAACCCCCCCAAACAGCACCCCAAAGACAAGCAAGTGAGCAAAAACGCAAAACCTTTTTCACCTCCGATTTTCTCCAAAAGACTTTTATCCGGTATTAGACATTTCCAGCAATGCTCCCAGACCCGTTAACCCAGGCGGAAAGAAGTAGAAGACCCCCAAACAGCCAAAAAGCAAAAATACAAAAATGGGGACCTAGAAATTTTTAGGCAAATTTCCAAAATCACTCCACGCGGGCTCTGCAGCTAGGCCCTAACTCCCCTTTGCCACCATGGATTTGCTTCAAACCTCTTGCAATCAAACGTATCCATACCCAGTGTTGCTCCCAGACCCCAAAACCCACCCGCAAACACCAGTAACCCCTCCAAACCGCACCCCAAAGACAAACAAGTGAGAAAAAACGCAAAAAATATTTCACCTCCGTTTTTTTCCAAAACACTTTTATCCGGTATTAGACATTCCCAGCAATGCCCCCAGACCCGTCAACCGAGGCGGAAACAAGTAGAAGACACCCAAACAGCCAAAAAGCAAAAATACAAAAATGGGGATTTAGTAATTTTTAGGTACATTTCCAAAATAACTCCACCCGCGCTCTGCAGCTAGGCTCTAACTCCCCTTTTCCACCATAGATTTGCTTCAAACCTCTTGCAATCAAAAGTATCCATACCCAGCATTGTTCCCAGACCCCAAACCCCACCCCTAAACACCAGGAACCCCCCTAAACAGCATCCCAAAGACAAGCAAGTGAGCAAAAACGCAAACACTTTTTCATCTCCGATTTTCTCCAAAACACTTTTATCCGGTATTAGACATTCCCAGCAATGCCCCCAGACCTGTCAACCCAGGCGGAAACAAGTAGAAGACCCCAAACAGCCAAAAAGCAAAAATCCAAAAATGGGAACTTAGAAATTTTTAGGCAAATTTCCAAAATCACTCCACGTGCGCTCTGCAGCTAGGCCCTAACTCCCCTTTGCCACCATGGATTTGCTTCAAACCTCTTGCAATCAAAAGTATCCATAACCCGCGTTGCTCCCAGGCCCCCAAACCGACCTCCAAACACCAGGAACCCCCCCAAACAGTACCCCAAAGACAAGCAAGTGAGCAAAAACGCAAATACTTTTTCACCTCCGATTTTCTCCAAAACACTCTTATCCGGTATTAGACATTCCCAGCAATGCCCCCTGGCCCGTCAGACCAGACGGAAACAAGTAGAAGACCCTCAAACAGCCAAAAAGCACAAATCCAAAAATGGGGACTTAGAAATTTTTAGGCAAATTTCCAAAATCACTCCACGCGCGCTCTGCAGCTAAGCCCTAACTCCCCTTTGCCACTATGGATTTGCTTCAAACCTCTTGCAATCAAAAGTATCAGTACCCAGCATTGCTCCCAGACCCCAAAACCCACTCCCAAACACCAGGAACCCCCACAAACAGCACCCCAAAGACAAGCAAGTGAGCAAAAACGCAAAACCTTTTTCACCTCCGATTTTCTCCAAAACACTTTTATCCGGTATTAGACATTTCCAGCAATGCTTCCAGACCCGTCAACCCAGGCGGAAACAAATAGAAGACCCCCAAACAGCCAAAAAGCAAAAATACAAAAATGGGGACCTAGAAATTTTTAGGCAAATTTCCAAAATCACTCCACGCGCTCTCTGCAGCTAGGCCCTAACTCCCCTTTGCCACTATGGATTTGCTTCAAACTTATTGCAATCAAAAGTATCCATACCCAGCATTGCTCCCAGACCCCAAAACCCACCCCCAAACCCCAGGAACCCCCCAAACGGTACAAACAGCACCCCGAAAACAAGCAAGTGAGCAAAAACGCAAAAACTTTTTCACCTCTGATTTTCTCCAGAACACTTTTATCCGATATTAGACATTCCCAGCAATGCCCCCAGACCCGTAAACCCAGGCGGAAACGAGTAGAAGACCCCAAACAGCCAAAAAGTAAAAATACAAAAATGGGGACTTAGAAATTTTTAGGCACATTTCCAAAATAACTCCATGCGCGCTCTGCAGCCAGGCCCTAACTCCCCTTTGCCACTATGGATTTGCTTCAAACCTCTTGCAATCAAAAGCATCCATACCCAGAGTTACTCCCAGACCCCCAAACACCAGGAACCCCCCCAAACAGCAGCCCAAAGACAAGCAAGTGAGCAAAAACGCAAAACGTTTTTCACCTCCGATTTTCTCCAAAACACTTTTATCAGGTATTAGACATTTCCAGCAATGCCTCCAGACCCGTCAACCCAGGGGGAAACAAGTAGAAGACCCCCAAACCGCCAAAAAGTAAAAATACAAAAATGGGGACTTAGAAATTTTTTGGCACATTTCCAAAATAACTCCACCCGTGCTCTGCAGCTAGGCCCTAACTCCCCTTTGCCACCATGGATTTGCTTCAAACCTATTGCAATCAAAAGTATCCATACCCAGTGTTGCTCCCAGACCCCAAAACCCACCCCCAAACACCAGGAACCCCCCAAACAGCACCCCAAAGACAAGCAAGTGAGCAAAAACGCAAAAACGTTTTCACCTCCGATTTTCTCCAAAACACTTTTATCCGGTATTAGACATTCCCAGCAATGCCCCCAGACCGGTCAACCCAGGCGGAAACAAGTAGAAGACCCCCAAACAGCCAAAAAGAAAAAATACAAAAATGGGGACTTAGACATTTTTAGCCAAATTGCCAAATTTCCAAAATCACTCCACTCGCGCTCTGCAGCTAGGCCCTAACTCCCCTTTGCCACCATGGATTTACTTCAAACCTCTTGCAATCAAAAGTATCCATACCCAGCGTTGCTCCCAGACCCCAAACCCACCTCCAAACACCAGGAACCCCCCAAACAGCAGCCCAAAGACAAGCAAGTGAGCAAAAATGGAAAAACTTTTTCAGCTCTGATTTTTTCCAAAACACTGTTATCCGGTATTAGACATTCCCAGCAATGCCCCCAGACCCATCAACCCAGGCGGAAACAAGTAGAAGACCCCCAAACAGCCAAAAAGAAAAAATACAAAAATGGGGACTTAGAAATTTTTAGGCAAATTTCCAAAATCACTCCACGCGCGCTCTGCAGCTAGGCCCTAACTCCCCTTTGTCACTATGGATTTGTTTCAAACCTATTGCAATCAAAAGTATCCATACCCAGCATTGCTCCCAGACCCCAAAACCCACCCCCAAACACCAGGAACCCCCCAAACGGCGCAAACAGCACCCCAAAGACAAGCAAGTGAGCAAAATCGCAAAAACTTTTTCACCTCCGATTTTCTCCAAAACACTTTTATCCGGTATTAGACATTCCCAGCAAATGCCTCCAGACCTGTCAACCAAAGGCGGAAACAAGTAGAAGACACCCAAACAGCCAAAAAGCAAAAATACAAAAATGGGGACAGAAATTTTTAGGCAAATTTCCAAAATCACTCCACGCACGCTCTGCAGCTAGGTCCTAACTCCCCTTTGCCACCATGGATTTGCTTCAAACCTCTTGCAATCAAAAGTATCTATACCCAGCATTGTTCCCAGACCCCAAAACCCACTCCCAAACACCAGGAACCCCCCCAAACAGCACCCCAAAGACAAGCAAGTGAGCAAAAACGCAAAACCTTTTTCACCTCCGATTTTCTCCAAAACACTTTTATCCGGTATTAGACATTTCCAGCAATGCTCCCAGACCCGTTAACCCAGGCGGAAAGAAGTAGAAGACCCCCAAACAGCCAAAAAGCAAAAATACAAAAATGGGGACCTAGAAATTTTTAGGCAAATTTCCAAAATCACTCCACGCGGGCTCTGCAGCTAGGCCCTAACTCCCCTTTGCCACCATGGATTTGCTTCAAACCTCTTGCAATCAAACGTATCCATACCCAGTGTTGCTCCCAGACCCCAAAACCCACCCGCAAACACCAGTAACCCCTCCAAACCGCACCCCAAAGACAAACAAGTGAGCAAAAACGCAAAAACTATTTCACCTCCGTTTTTTTCCAAAACACTTTTATCTGGTATTAGACATTCCCAGCAATGCCCCCAGACCCATCAACCGAGGCGGAAACAAGTAGAAGACCCCCAAACAGCCAAAAAGCAAAAATACAAAAATGGGGATTTAGTAATTTTTAGGTACATCTCCAAAATAACTCCACCCGCGCTCTGCAGCTAGGCTCTAACTCCCCTTTTCCACCATAGATTTTCTTCAAACCTCTTGCAATCAAAAGTATCCATACCCAGCATTGTTCCCAGACCCCAAAACCCACCCCTAAACACCAGGAACCCCCCTAAACAGCATCCCAAAGACAAGCAAGTGAGCAAAAACGCAAACACTTTTTCATCTCCGATTTTCTCCAAAACACTTTTATCCGGTATTAGACATTCCCAGCAATGCCCCCAGACCTGTCAACCCAGGCAGAAACAAGTAGAAGACCCCAAACAGGCAAAAAGCAAAAATCCAAAAATGGGAACTTAGAAATTTTTAGGCAAATTTCCAAAATCACACCACGTGCGCTATGCAGCTAGGCCCTAACTTCCCTTTGCCACCATGGATTTGCTTCAAACCTCTTGCAATCAAAAGTATCCATAACCCGCGTTGCTCCCAGGCCCCCAAACCGACCTCCAAACACCAGGAACCCCCCCAAACAGTACCCCAAAGACAAGCAAGTGAGCAAAAACGCAAATACTTTTTCACCTCCGATTTTCTCCAAAACACTCTTATCCGGTATTAGACATTCCCAGCAATGCCCCCTGGCCCGTCAGTCCAGATGGAAACAAGTAGAAGACCCTCAAACAGCCAAAAAGCACAAATCCAAAAATGGGGACTTAGCAATTTTTAGGCAAATTTCCAAAATCACTCCACGCACGCTCTGCAGCTAGGTCCTAACTCCCCTTTGCCACTATGGATTTGCTTCAAACTTATTGCAATCAAAAGTATCCATACCCAGCATTGCTCCCAGACCCCAAAACCCACCCCAAACCCCAGGAACCCCCCAAACGGTACAAACAGCACCCCAAAAACAAGCAAGTGAGCAAAAACGCAAAAACCTTTTCACCTCCGATTTTCTCCAAAACACTTTTATCCGGTATTAGACATTCCCAGCAATGCCCCCAGACCCGTCAACCCAGGCGGAAACAAGTAGAAGACACCCAAACAGCCAAAAAGCACAAATACAAAAATGGGGACTTAGAAATTTTTAGGCAAATTTCCTAAATCACTCCACGCACAGTCTGCAGCTAGGCCCTAACTCCCCTTTGCCACCATGGATTTGCTTCAAACCTCTTGCAATCAAAAGTATTTATACCCAGCGTTGCTCCCAGACCCCAAAACCCACCCCCAAACACCAGGAACCCCCCCCAAACAGCACCCCAAAGACAAGCAAGTGAGCAAAAATGCAAAAACTTTTTCACCTCCGATTTTCTCCAAAACACTTTTATCCAGTATTAGACATTCCCAGCAATGCCCCCAGACCCGTCAACCCAGGCAGAAACAAGTAGAAGACCCCCAAATAGCCAAAAAGGAAAAATCCAAAAATGGGGACTTAAAAATTTTTAGGCAAATTTCCAAAATCACTCCACGTGCGCTCTGCAGCTAGGCTGTAACTCCCCTTTGCCACTATGGATTTGCTTCAAACCTCTTGCAATCAAAAGTATCCATACCCAGCGTTGCTCCCAGACCCCAAAACCCACCACTAAACACCAGGAATACCCCCAAACAGCACCCCAAAGTCAAGCAAGTGAGCAAAAACGCAAAACCTTTTTCACCTCCGATTTTCTCCAAAACACTTTTATCCGGTATTACACATTTCCAGCAATGCCCCCACACCCGTCAACCCAGGCGGAAACAAGTAGAAGACCCCCAAACAGCCAAAAAGCAAAAATACAAAAATGGGGACCTTAGAAATTTTTAGGCAAATTCCAAAACCACTCCACACGCGCTCTGCAGCTAGGCCCTAACTCCCCTTTGCCACTATGGATTTGCTTCAAACCTCTTGCAATCAAAAGTATCCATACCCAGCGTTGCTCCCAGACCCCAAAACCCACCCCAAACACCAGGAACCCCCCCAAACAGCACCCCAAAGACAAGCAAGTGAGCAAAAACGCAAAAACTTTTTCAACTCCGATTGTCTCCGAAATACTTTTATCTGGTATTAGACATACCCAGCAATGCCCCCAGACCCGTCAACCCAGGCGGAAACAAGTAGATGACCCCCAAACTGCCAAAAAGCAAAAATCCAAAAATGGGGACTTGGAAATTTTTAGGCAAATTTCAAAAAATCACTCCACGCGCGCTCTGCAGCTATGCCCTAACTCCCCTTTGCCACCGTTGATTTGCTTCAAACCTCTTGCAATCAAAAGTATCCATACCCAGCGTTGCTCCCAGATCCCAAAACCCACCCCCAAACACCAGGAACCCCCCAAAACAGCACCCCAAAGACAAGCAAGTGAGCAAAAACGCAAAAACCTTTTCACCTCCGATTTTCTCCAAAACACTTTTATCCTGTATTAGACATTCCCAGCAATGCCCCCAGACCCGTCAACCCAGGCGGAAACAAGTAGAAGACCCCCAAACAGCCAAAAAGCAAAAATGCAAAAATGAGGACCTTGGAAATTTTAAGGCAAATTTCCAAAATCACTCCACGCGCGCTCTGCAGCTAGGCCCTAACTCCCCTTTGCCACTATGGGTTTGCTTCAAACCTCTTGCAATCAAACGTATCCATACCCAGTGTTGCTCCCAGACCCCAAAACCCACCCGCAAACACCAGTAACCCCTCCAAACCGCACCCCAAAGACAAACAAGTGAGCAAAAACGCAAAAACTATTTCACCTCCGTTTTTTTCCAAAACACTTTTATCCGGTATTAGACATTCCCAGCAATGCCCCCAGACCCGTCAACCGAGGCGGAAACAAGTAGAAGACCCCCAAACAGCCAAAAAGCAAAAATACAAAGATGGGGATTTAGTCATTTTTAGGTACATTTCCAAAATAACTCCAGCCGCGCTCTGCAGCTAGGCTCTAACTCCCCTTTTCCACCATAGATTTGCTTCAAACCTCTTGCAATCAAAAGTTTCCATACCCAGCATTGTTCCCAGACCCCAAAACCCACCCCCAAACACCAGGAACCCCCCTAAACAGCATCCCAAAGACAAGCAAGTGAGCAAAAACGCAAACACTTTTTCATCTCCGATTTTCTCCAAAACACTTTTATCCGGTATTAGACATACCCAGCAATGCCCCCAGACCCGTCAACCCTGGCGGAAACAAGTAGAAGACCCCAAACAGCCAAAAAGCAAAAATCCAAAAATGGGGACTTAAAAATTTTTAGGCAAATTTCCAAAATCACTCCACGTGCGCTCTGCAGCTAGGCCCTAACTCCCCTTTGCCACTATGGATTTGCTTCAAACCTCTTGCAATCAAAAGTATCCATACCCAGCGTTGCTCCCAGACCCCAAACCCCACCACTAAACACCAGGAATACCCCCAAACAGCACCCCAAAGTCAAGCAAGTGAGCAAAAACGCAAAACCTTTTTCACCTCCGATTTTCTCCAAAACACTTTTATCCGGTATTAGACATTTCCAGCAATGCCCCCAGACCCGTCAACCCAGGCGGACACAAGTAGAAGACCCCCAACCAGCCAAAAAGCAAAAATACAAAAATGGGGACCTTAGAAATTTTTAGGCAAATTTCCAAAACCACTCCACGCGCGCTCTGCAGCTAGGCCCTAACTCCCCTTTGCCACTATGGATTTGCTTCAAACCTCTTGCAATCAAAAGTATCCATACCCAGCGTTGCTCCCAGACCCCAAAACCCACCCCAAACACCAGGAACCCCCCCAAACAGCACCCCAAAGACAAGCAAGTGAGCAAAAACGCAAAAACTTTTTCACCTCCGATTGTCTCCGAAATACTTTTATCTGGTATTAGACATACCCAGCAATGCCCCCAGACCCGTCAACCCAGGCGGAAACAAGTAGAAGACCCCCAAACAGCCAAAAAGCAAAAATCCAAAAATGGGGACTTGGACATTTTTAGGCAAATTTCAAAAAATAACTCCTCGCGCGCTCTGCAGCTATGCCCTAACTCCCCTTTGCCACCGTTGATTTGCTTCAAACCTCTTGCAATCAAAAGTATCCATACCCAGCATTGCTCCCAGACCCCAAAACCCAAACCCAAACCTCAGGAACCCCCCAAACGGCACAAACAGCACCCCAAAAACAAGCAAGTGAGCAAAAACGCAAAAACCTTTTCACCTCCGTTTTTCTCCAAAACACTTTTATCCGGTATTAGACATTCCCAGCAATGCCCCCAGACCCGTCAACCCAGGCGGAAACAAGTAGAAGACACCCAAACAGCCAAAAAGCACAAATACAAAAATGGGGACTTAGAAATTTTTAGGCAAATTTCCAAAATCACTCCACGCACAGTCTGCAGCTAGGCCCTAACTCCCCTTTGCCACCATGGATTTGCTTCAAACCTCTTGCAATCAAATGTATTTATACCCAGCGTTGCTACCAGACCCCAAAACCCACTCCCAAACACCAGGAACCCCCCCCCAAACAGCACCCCAAAGACAAGCAAGTGAGCAAAAACGCAAAACCTTTTTCACCTCCGATTTTCTCCAAAACACTTTTATCCGGTATTAGACATTTCCAGCAATGCTTACAGACCCATCAACCCAGGCGGAAACAAGTAGAAGACCCCCAAACAGCCCAAAAATAAAAATCCAAAAATGGGGACTTAGAAACTTTTAGGCAAATTTCCAAAATCACTCCACGTGCGCTCTGCAGCTAGGCACTAACTCCCCTTTGCCACCATGGATTTGCTTCAAACCTCTAGCAATCAAAAGTATCCATACCCAGCGTTGCTCCCAGACCCCAAAACCCACCCCCAAACACCAGGAACTCCCCCAAACAGCACCCCAAAGACAAGCAAGTGACCAAAAACGCAAAAACTTTTTCACCTCCGATTTTCTCCAAAATAGTTTTATCCGGTATTAGACATTCCCAGCAATACCCCCAGACCCGTCAACCCAGGCAGAAACAAGTAGAAGACCCCCAAATAGCCAAAAAGGAAAAATCCAAAAATGGGGACTTAGAAATTTTTAGGCAAATTTCCAAAATCACTCCACGCACAGTCTGCAGCTAGGCCCTAACTCCCCTTTGCCACCATGGATTTGCTTCAAACCTCTTGCAATCAAATGTATTTATACCCAGCGTTGCTACCAGACCCCAAAACCCACTCCCAAACACCAGGAACCCCCCCCAAACAGCACCCCAAAGACAAGCAAGTGAGCAAAAACGCAAAACCTTTTTCACCTCCGATTTTCTCCAAAACACTTTTATCCGGTATTAGACATTTCCAGCAATGCTTACAGACCCATCAACCCAGGCGGAAACAAGTAGAAGACCCCCAAACAGCCCAAAAATAAAAATCCAAAAATGGGGACTTAGAAACTTTTAGGCAAATTTCCAAAATCACTCCACGTGCGCTCTGCAGCTAGGCACTAACTCCCCTTTGCCACCATAGATTTGCTTCAAACCTCTTGCAATCAAAAGTATCCATACCCAGCATTGCCCCCAGACCCCAAAACCCACTCCCAAACAGCAGGATCCCCCCCAAACAGCACCCCAAAGACAAGCAAGTGAGCAAAAACGCAAAACCTTTTTCACCTCCGATTTTCTCCAAAACACTTTTATCCGGTATTAGACATTTCCAGCAATGCTTCCAGACCCGTCAACCCAGGCGGAAACAAGTAGAAGACCCCCAAACAGCCAAAAAGCAAAAATACAAAAATGGGGACTTCGAAATTTTTAGGCAAATTTCAAAAATCACTCCACGCGCGCTCTGCAGCTAAGCCCTAACTCCCCTATGCCACCAAGGATTTGCTTCAAACCTCTTGCAATCAAAAGTATCCATACCCAGCGTTGCTCCCAGACCCCAAAACCCATCCCAAACACCAGGAACCCCCCCAAACAGCACCCCAAAGACAAGCAAGTGAGCAAAAACGCAAAAACTTTTTCACCTCCGATTTTCTCCAGAACACTTTTATCCGATATTAGACATTCCCAGCAATGCCCCCAGACCCGTAAACCCAGGCGGAAACGAGTAGAAGACCCCAAACAGCCAAAAAGCAAAAATCCAAAAATGGGGACTTAGAAATTTTTAGCCAAATTTCCAAAATCACTCCATGCGCGCTCTGCAGCCAGGCCCTAACTCCCCTTTGCCACTATGGATTTGCTTCAAACCTCTTGCAATCAAAAGCATCCATACCCAGAGTTGCTCCCAGACCCCCAAACACCAGGAACCCCCCCAAACACCACCCCAAAGACAAGCAAGTGAGCAAAAACGCAAAACGTTTTTCACCTCCGATTTTCTCCAAAACACTTTTATCAGGTATTAGACATTTCCAGCAATGCCTCCAGACCCGTCAACCCAGGGGGAAACAAGTAGAATACCCCCAAACCGCCAAAAAGTAAAAATACAAAAATGGGGACTTAGAAATTTTTAGGCACATTTCCAAAATAACTCCACCCGTGCTCTGCAGCTAGGCCCTAACTCCCCTTTGCCACCATGGATTTGCTTCAAACCTATTGCAATCAAAAGTATCCATACCCAGTGTTGCTCCCAGACCCCAAAACCCACCCCCAAACACCAGGAACCCCCCCAAACAGCACCCCAAAGACAAGCAAGTGAGCAAAAATGCAAAAACGTTTTCACCTCCGATTTTCTCCAAAACACTTTTATCCGGTATTAGACATTCCCAGCAATGCCCCCAGACCGGTCAACCCAGGCGGAAACAAGTAGAAGACCCCCAAACAGCCAAAAAGAAAAAATACAAAAATGGGGACTTAGACATTTTTAGCCAAATTGCCAAATTTCCAAAATCACTCCACGCGCGCTCTGCAGCTAGGCCCTAACTCCCCTTTGCCACCATGGATTTACTTCAAACCTCTTGCAATCAAAAGTATCCATACCCAGCGTTGCTCCCAGACGCCAAACCCACCTCCAAACACCAGGAACCCCCCAAACAGCAGCCCAAAGACAAGCAAGTGAGCAAAAATGCAAAAACTTTTTCAGCTCCGATTTTTTCCAAAACACTGTTATCCGGTATTTGACATTCCCAGCAATGCCCCCAGACCCATCAACCCAGGCGGAAACAAGTAGAAGACCCCCAAACAGCCAAAAAGAAAAAATACAAAAATGGGGACTTAGAAATTTTTAGGCAAATTTCCAAAATCACTCCACGCGCGCTCTGCAGCTAGGCCCTAACTCCCCTTTGTCACTATGGATTTGTTTCAAACCTATTGCAATCAAAAGTATCCATACCCAGCATTGCTCCCAGACCCCAAAACCCACCCCCAAACACCAGGAACCCCCCAAACGGCACAAACAGCACCCCAAAGACAAGCAAGTGAGCAAAATCGCAAAAACTTTTTCACCTCCGATTTTCTCCAAAACACTTTTATCCGGTATTAGACATTCCCAGCAAATGCCTCCAGACCTGTCAACCCAGGCGGAAACAAGTAGAAGACACCCAAACAGCCAAAAAGCAAAAATACAAAAATGGGGACAGAAATTTTTAGGCAAATTTCTAAAATCACTCCACGCACGCTCTGCAGCTAGGTCCTAACTCCCCTTTGCCACCATGGATTTGCTTCAAACCTCTTGCAATCAAAAGTATCTATACCCAGCGTTGTTCCCAGACCCCAAAACCCACTCCCAAACACCAGGAACCCCCCCAAACAGCACCCCAAAGACAAGCAAGTGAGCAAAAACGCAAAACCTTTTTCACCTCCGATTTTCTCCAAAAGACTTTTATCCGGTATTAGACATTTCCAGCAATGCTCCCAGACCCGTTAACCCAGGCGGAAAGAAGTAGAAGACCCCCAAACAGCCAAAAAGCAAAAATACAAAAATGGGGACCTAGAAATTTTTAGGCAAATTTCCAAAATCACTCCACGCGGGCTCTGCAGCTAGGCCCTAACTCCCCTTTGCCACCATGGATTTGCTTCAAACCTCTTGCAATCAAACGTATCCATACCCAGTGTTGCTCCCAGACCCCAAAACCCACCCGCAAACACCAGTAACCCCTCCAAACCGCACCCCAAAGACAAACAAGTGAGAAAAAACGCAAAAAATATTTCACCTCCGTTTTTTTCCAAAACACTTTTATCCGGTATTAGACATTCCCAGCAATGCCCCCAGACCCGTCAACCGAGGCGGAAACAAGTAGAAGACACCCAAACAGCCAAAAAGCAAAAATACAAAAATGGGGATTTAGTAATTTTTAGGTACATTTCCAAAATAACTCCACCCGCGCTCTGCAGCTAGGCTCTAACTCCCCTTTTCCACCATAGATTTGCTTCAAACCTCTTGCAATCAAAAGTATCCATACCCAGCATTGTTCCCAGACCCCAAACCCCACCCCTAAACACCAGGAACCCCCCTAAACAGCATCCCAAAGACAAGCAAGTGAGCAAAAACGCAAACACTTTTTCATCTCCGATTTTCTCCAAAACACTTTTATCCGGTATTAGACATTCCCAGCAATGCCCCCAGACCTGTCAACCCAGGCGGAAACAAGTAGAAGACCCCAAACAGCCAAAAAGCAAAAATCCAAAAATGGGAACTTAGAAATTTTTAGGCAAATTTCCAAAATCACTCCACGTGCGCTCTGCAGCTAGGCCCTAACTCCCCTTTGCCACCATGGATTTGCTTCAAACCTCTTGCAATCAAAAGTATCCATAACCCGCGTTGCTCCCAGGCCCCTAAACCGACCTCCAAACACCAGGAACCCCCCCAAACAGTACCCCAAAGACAAGCAAGTGAGCAAAAACGCAAATACTTTTTCACCTCCGATTTTCTCCAAAACACTCTTATCCGGTATTAGACATTCCCAGCAATGCCCCCTGGCCCGTCAGTCCAGACGGAAACAAGTAGAAGACCCTCAAACAGCCAAAAAGCACAAATCCAAAAATGGGGACTTAGAAATTTTTAGGCAAATTTCCAAAATCACTCCACGCGCGCTCTGCAGCTAAGCCCTAACTCCCCTTTGCCACTATGGATTTGCTTCAAACCTCTTGCAATCAAAAGTATCCATACCCAGCATTGCTCCCAGACCCCAAAACCCACTCCCAAACACCAGGAACCCCCACAAACAGCACCCCAAAGACAAGCAAGTGAGCAAAAACGCAAAACCTTTTTCACCTCCGATTTTCTCCAAAACACTTTTATCCGGTATTAGACATTTCCAGCAATGCTTCCAGACCCGTCAACCCAGGCGGAAACAAATAGAAGACCCCCAAACAGCCAAAAAGCAAAAATACAAAAATGGGGACCTGGAAATTTTTAGGCAAATTTCCAAAATCACTCCACGCGCTCTCTGCAGCTAGGCCCTAACTCCCCTTTGCCACTATGGATTTGCTTCAAACTTATTGCAATCAAAAGTATCCATACCCAGCATTGCTCCCAGACCCCAAAACCCACCCCCAAACCCCAGGAACCCCCCAAACGGTACAAACAGCACCCCGAAAACAAGCAAGTGAGCAAAAACGCAAAAACCTTTTCACCTCCGATTTTCTCCAAAACACTTTTATCCGGTATTAGACATTCCCAGCAATGCCCCCAGACCCGTCAACCCAGGCGGAAACAAGTAGAAGACACCCAAACAGCCAAAAAGCACAAATATAAAAATGGGGACTTAGAAATTTTTAGGCAAATTTCCAAAATCACTCCACGCACAGTCTGCAGCTAGGCCCTAACTCCCCTTTGCCACCATGGATTTGCTTCAAACCTCTTGCAATCAAAAGTATTTATACCCAGCGTTGCTACCAGACCCCAAAACCCACTCCCAAACACCAGGAACCCCCCCAAACAGCACCCCAAAGACAAGCAAGTGAGCAAAAACGCAAAACCTTTTTCACCTCCGATTTTCTCCAAAACACTTTAATCCGGTATTAGACATTTCCAGCAATGCTTACAGACCCATCAACCAGGCGGAAACAAGTAGAAGACCCCCAAACAGCCCAAAAGCAAAAATACAAAAATGGGGATTTAGTAAATTTTAGGTACATTTCCAAAATAACTCCACCCGCGCTCTGCAGCTAGGCTCTAACTCCCCTTTTTCACCATAGAGTTGCTTCAAACCTCTTGCAATCAAAAGTATCCATACCCAGCATTGCTCCCAGACCCCAAAACCCACTCCCAAACAGCAGGATCCCCCCCAAATAGCACCCCAAAGACAAGCAAGTGAGCAAAAACGCAAAACCTTTTTCACCTCCGATTTTCTCCAAAACACTTTTATCCGGTATTAGACATTTCCAGCAATGCTTCCAGACCCGTCAACCCAGGCGGAAACAAGTAGAAGACCCCCAAACAGCCAAAAAGCAAAAATACAAAAATGGGGACTTCGAAATTTTTAGGCAAATTTCAAAAATCACTCCACGCGCGCTCTGCAGCTAAGCCCTAACTCCCCTATGCCACCAAGGATTTGCTTCAAACCTCTTGCAATCAAAAGTATCCATACCCAGCGTTGCTCCCAGACCCCAAAACCCATCCCAAACACCAGGAACCCCCCCAAACAGCACCCCAAAGACAAGCAAGTGAGCAAAAACGCAAAAACTTTTTCACCTCCGATTTTCTCCAGAACACTTTTATCCGATATTAGACATTCCCAGCAATGCCCCCAGACCCGTAAACCCAGGCGGAAACGAGTAGAAGACCCCAAACAGCCAAAAAGCAAAAATCCAAAAATGGGGACTTAGAAATTTTTAGGCAAATTTCCAAAATCACTCCATGCGCGCTCTGCAGCCAGGCCCTAACTCCCCTTTGCCACTATGGATTTGCTTCAAACCTCTTGCAATCAAAAGCATCCATACCCAGAGTTGCTCCCAGACCCCCAAACACCAGGAACCCCCCCAAACAGCACCCCAAAGACAAGCAAGTGAGCAAAAACGCAAAACGTTTTTCACCTCCGATTTTCTCCAAAACACTTTTATCAGGTATTAGACATTTCTAGCAATGCCTCCAGACCCGTCAACCCAGGGGGAAACAAGTAGAAGACCCCCAAACCGCCAAAAAGTAAAAATACAAAAATGGGGACTTAGAAATTTTTAGGCACATTTCCAAAATAACTCCACCCGTGCTCTGCAGCTAGGCCCTAACTCCCATTTGCCACCATGGATTTGCTTCAAACCTATTGCAATCAAAAGTATCCATACCCAGTGTTGCTCCCAGACCCCAAAACCCACCCCCAAACACCAGGAACCCCCCCAAACAGCACCCCAAAGACAAGCAAGTGAGCAAAAACGCAAAAACGTTTTCACCTCCGATTTTCTCCAAAACACTTTTATCCGGTATTAGACATTCCCAGCAATGCCCCCAGACCGGTCAACCCAGGCGGAAACAAGTAGAAGACCCCCAAACAGCCAAAAAGAAAAAATACAAAAATGGGGACTTAGACATTTTTAGCCAAATTGCCAAATTTCCAAAATCACTCCACGCGCGCTCTGCAGCTAGGCCCTAACTCCCCTTTGCCACCATGGATTTACTTCAAACCTCTTGCAATCAAAAGTATCCATACCCAGCGTTGCTCCCAGACGCCAAACCCACCTCCAAACACCAGGAACCCCCCAAACAGCAGCCCAAAGACAAGCAAGTGAGCAAAAATGCAAAAACTTTTTCAGCTCCGATTTTTTCCAAAACACTGTTATCCGGTATTTGACATTCCCAGCAATGCCCCCAGACCCATCAACCCAGGCGGAAACAAGTAGAAGACCCCAAAACAGCCAAAAAGAAAAAATACAAAAATGGGGACTTAGAAATTTTTAGGCAAATTTCCAAAATCACTCCACGCGCGCTCTGCAGCTAGGCCCTAACTCCCCTTTGTCACTATGGATTTGTTTCAAACCTATTGCAATCAAAAGTATCCATACCCAGCATTGCTCCCAGACCCCAAAACCCACCCCCAAACACCAGGAACCCCCCAAACGGCACAAACAGCACCCCAAAGACAAGCAAGTGAGCAAAATCGCAAAAACTTTTTCACCTCCGATTTTCTCCAAAACACTTTTATCCGGTATTAGACATTCCCAGCAATGCTCCCAGACCCGTTAACCCAGGCGGAAAGAAGTAGAAGACCCCCAAACAGCCAAAAAGCAAAAATACAAAAATGGGGACCTAGAAATTTTTAGGCAAATTTCCAAAATCACTCCATGCGGGCTCTGCAGCTAGGCCCTAACTCCCCTTTGCCACCATGGATTTGCTTCAAACCTCTTGCAATCAAACGTATCCATACCCAGTGTTGCTCCCAGACCCCAAAACCCACCGCAAACACCAGTAACCCCTCCAAACCGCACCCCAAAGACAAACAAGTGAGAAAAAACGCAAAAAATATTTCACATCCGTTTTTTTCCAAAACACTTTTATCCGGTATTAGACATTCCCAGCAATGCCCCCAGACCCGTCAACCGAGGCGGAAACAAGTAGAAGACCCCCAAACAGCCAAAAAGCAAAAATACAAAAATGGGGATTTAGTAATTTTTAGGTACATTTCCAAAATAACTCCACCCGCGCTCTGCAGCTAGGCTCTAACTCCCCTTTTCCACCATAGATTTGCTTCAAACCTCTTGCAATCAAAAGTATCCATACCCAGCATTGTTCCCAGACCCCAAACCCCACCCCTAAACACCAGGAACCCCCCTAAACAGCATCCCAAAGACAAGCAAGTGAGCAAAAACGCAAACACTTTTTCATCTCCGATTTTCTCCAAAACACTTTTATCCGATATTAGACATTCCCAGCAATGCCCCCAGACCTGTCAACCCAGGCGGAAACAAGTAGAAGACCCCAAACAGCCAAAAAGCAAAAATCCAAAAATGGGAACTTAGAAATTTTTAGGCAAATTTCCAAAATCACTCCACGTGCGCTCTGCAGCTAGGCCCTAACTCCCCTTTGCCACCATGGATTTGCTTCAAACCTCTTGCAATCAAAAGTATCCATAACCCGCGTTGCTCCCAGGCCCCCAAACCGACCTCCAAACACCAGGAACCCCCCCAAACAGTACCCCAAAGACAAGCAAGTGAGCAAAAACGCAAATACTTTTTCACCTCCGATTTTCTCCAAAACACTCTTATCCGGTATTAGACATTCCCAGCAATGCCCCCTGGCCCGTCAGTCCAGACGGAAACAAGTAGAAGACCCTCAAACAGCCAAAAAGCACAAATCCAAAAATGGGGACTTAGAAATTTTTAGGCAAATTTCCAAAATCACTCCACGCGCGCTCTGCAGCTAAGCCCTAACTCCCCTTTGCCACTATGGATTTGCTTCAAACCTCTTGCAATCAAAAGTATCCATACCCAGCATTGCTCCCAGACCCCAAAACCCACTCCCAAACACCAGGAACCCCCCCAAACAGCACCCCAAAGACAAGCAAGTGAGCAAAAACGCAAAACCTTTTTCACCTCCGATTTTCTCCAAAACACTTTTATCCGGTATTAGACATTTCCAGCAATGCTTCCAGACCCGTCAACCCAGGCGGAAACAAATAGAAGACCCCCAAACAGCCAAAAAGCAAAAATACAAAAATGGGGACCTAGAAATTTTTAGTCAAATTTCCAAAATCACTCCACGCGCTCTCTGCAGCTAGGCCCTAACTCCCCTTTGCCACTATGGATTTGCTTCAAACTTATTGCAATCAAAAGTATCCATACCCAGCATTGCTTCCAGACCCCAAAACCCACCCCCAAACCCCAGGAACCCCCCAAACGGTACAAACAGCACCCCAAAAACAAGCAAGTGAGCAAAAACGCAAAAACCTTTTCACCTCCGATTTTCTCCAAAACACTTTTATCCGGTATTAGACATTCCCAGCAATGCCCCCAGACCCGTCAACCCAGGCGGAAACAAGTAGAAGACACCCAAACAGCCAAAAAGCACAAATACAAAAATGGGGACTTAGAAATTTTTAGGCAAATTTCCAAAATCACTCCACGCACAGTCTGCAGCTAGGCCCTAACTCCCCTTTGCCACCATGGATTTGCTTCAAACCTCTTGCAATCAAAAGTATTTATACCCAGCGTTGCTACCAGACCCCAAAACCCACTCCCAAACACCAGGAACCCCCCCAAACAGCACCCCAAAGACAAGCAAGTGAGCAAAAATGCAAAACCTTTTTCACCTCCGATTTTCTCCAAAACACTTTAATCCGGTATTAGACATTTCCAGCAATGCTTACAGACCCATCAACCAGGCGGAAACAAGTAGAAGACCCCCAAACAGCCCAAAAATAAAAATCCAAAAATGGGGACTTAGAAATTTTTAGGCAGATTTCCAAAATCACACCACGCACGCTCTGCAGCTATGCACTAACTCCCCTTTGCCACCATGGATTTGCTTCAAACCTCTAGCAATCAAAAGTATCCATACCCAGCGTTGCTCCCAGACCCCAAAACCCACCCCCAAACACCAGGAACTCCCCCAAACAGCACCCCAAAGACAAGCAAGTGAGCAAAAACGCAAAACCTTTTTCACCTCCGATTTTCTCCAAAACACTTTAATCCGGTATTAGACATTCCCAGCAATGCCCCCAGACCCGTCAACCGAGGCGGAAACAAGTAGAAGACCCCCAAACAGCCAAAAAGCAAAAATACAAAAATGGGGATTTAGTAAATTTTAGGTACATTTCCAAAATAACTCCACCCGCGCTCTGCAGCTAGGCTCTAACTCCCCTTTTTCACCATAGAGTTGCTTCAAACCTCTTGCAATCAAAAATATCCATACCCAGCATTGTTCCCAGACCCCAAAACCCACCCCCAAACACCAGGAACCCCCCTAAACAGCATCCCAAAGACAAGCAAGTGAGCAAAAACGCAAACACTTTTTCATCTCCGATTTTCTCCAAAACACTTTTATCCGGTATTAGACATTCCCAGCAATGCCCCCAGACCTGTCAACCCAGGCGGAAACAAGTAGAAGACCCCAAACAGCCAAAAAGCAAAAATCCAAAAATGGGAACTTAGAAATTTTTAGGCAAATTTCCAAAATCACTCCACGTGCGCTCTGCAGCTAGGCCCTAACTCCCCTTTGCCACCATGGATTTGCTTCAAACCTCTTGCAATCAAAAGTATCCATAACCCGCGTTGCTCCCAGGCCCCCAAACCGACCTCCAAACACCAGGAACCCCCCCAAACAGTACCCCAAAGACAAGCAAGTGAGCAAAAACGCAAATACTTTTTCACCTCCGATTTTCTCCAAAACACTCTTATCCGGTATTAGACATTCCCAGCAATGCCCCCTGGCCCGTCAACCCAGACGGAAACAAGTAGAAGACCCTCAAACAGCCAAAAAGCACAAATACAAAAATGGGGACTTAGAAATTTTTAGGCAAATTTCCAAAATCACTCCACGCGCGCTCTGCAGCTAGGCCCTAACTCCCCTTTGCCACTATGGATTTGCTTCAAACCTCTTGCAATCAAAAGTATCCATACCCAGCATTGCTCCCAGACCCCAAAACCCACTCCCAAACACCAGGAACCCCCACAAACAGCACCCCAAAGACAAGCAAGTGAGCAAAAACGCAAAACCTTTTTCACCTCCGATTTTCTCCAAAACACTTTTATCCGGTATTAGACATTTCCAGCAATGCTTCCAGACCCGTCAACCCAGGCGGAAACAAATAGAAGACCCCCTAACAGCCAAAAAGCAAAAATACAAAAATGGGGACCTAGAAATTTTTAGGCAAATTTCCAAAATCACTCCACGCGCTCTCTGCAGCTAGGCCCTAACTCCCCTTTGCCACTATGGATTTGCTTCAAACTTATTGCAATCAAAAGTATCCATACCCAGCATTGCTCCCAGACCCCAAAACCCACCCCCAAACCCCAGGAACCCCCCAAACGGTACAAACAGCACCCCGAAAACAAGCAAGTGAGCAAAAACGCAAAAACCTTTTCACCTCCGATTTTCTCCAAAACACTTTTATCCGGTATTAGACATTCCCAGCAATGCCCCCAGACCCGTCAACCCAGGCGGAAACAAGTAGAAGACACCCAAACAGCCAAAAAGCACAAATATAAAAATGGGGACTTAGAAATTTTTAGGCAAATTTCCAAAATCACTCCACGCACAGTCTGCAGCTAGGCCCTAACTCCCCTTTGCCACCATGGATTTGCTTCAAACCTCTTGCAATCAAAAGTATTTATACCCAGCGTTGCTACCAGACCCCAAAACCCACTCCCAAACACCAGGAACCCCCCCAAACAGCACCCCAAAGACAAGCAAGTGAGCAAAAACGCAAAACCTTTTTCACCTCCGATTTTCTCCAAAACACTTTAATCCGGTATTAGACATTTCCAGCAATGCTTACAGACCCATCAACCAGGCGGAAACAAGTAGAAGACCCCCAAACAGCCCAAAAGCAAAAATACAAAAATGGGGATTTAGTAAATTTTAGGTACATTTCCAAAATAACTCCACCCGCGCTCTGCAGCTATGCTCTAACTCCCCTTTTTCACCATAGAGTTGCTTCAAACCTCTTGCAATCAAAGGTATCCATACCCAGCATTGCTCCCAGACCCCAAAACCCACTCCCAAACAGCAGGATCCCCCCCAAATAGCACCCCAAAGACAAGCAAGTGAGCAAAAACGCAAAACCTTTTTCACCTCCGATTTTCTCCAAAACACTTTTATCCGGTATTAGACATTTCCAGCAATGCTTCCAGACCCGTCAACCCAGGCGGAAACAAGTAGAAGACCCCCAAACAGCCAAAAAGCAAAAATACAAAAATGGGGACTTCGAAATTTTTAGGCAAATTTCAAAAATCACTCCACGCGCGCTCTGCAGCTAAGCCCTAACTCCCCTATGCCACCAAGGATTTGCTTCAAACCTCTTGCAATCAAAAGTATCCATACCCAGCGTTGCTCCCAGACCCCAAAACCCATCCCAAACACCAGGAACCCCCCCAAACAGCACCCCAAAGACAAGCAAGTGAGCAAAAACGCAAAAACTTTTTCACCTCCGATTTTCTCCAGAACACTTTTATCCGATATTAGACATTCCCAGCAATGCCCCCAGACCCGTAAACCCAGGCGGAAACGAGTAGAAGACCCCAAACAGCCAAAAAGCAAAAATCCAAAAATGGGGACTTAGAAATTTTTAGGCAAATTTCCAAAATCACTCCATGCGCGCTCTGCAGCCAGGCCCTAACTCCCCTTTGCCACTATGGATTTGCTTCAAACCTCTTGCAATCAAAAGCATCCATACCCAGAGTTGCTCCCAGACCCCCAAACACCAGGAACCCCCCCAAACAGCACCCCAAAGACAAGCAAGTGAGCAAAAACGCAAAACGTTTTTCACCTCCGATTTTCTCCAAAACACTTTTATCAGGTATTAGACATTTCCAGCAATGCCTCCAGACCCGTCAACCCAGGGGGAAACAAGTAGAAGACCCCCAAACCGCCAAAAAGTAAAAATACAAAAATGGGGACTTAGAAATTTTTAGGCACATTTCCAAAATAACTCCACCCGTGCTCTGCAGCTAGGCCCTAACTCCCATTTGCCACCATGGATTTGCTTCAAACCTATTGCAATCAAAAGTATCCATACCCAGTGTTGCTCCCAGACCCCAAAACCCACCCCCAAACACCAGGAACCCCCCCAAACAGCACCCCAAAGACAAGCAAGTGAGCAAAAACGCAAAAACGTTTTCACCTCCGATTTTCTCCAAAACACTTTTATCCGGTATTAGACATTCCCAGCAATGCCCCCAGACCGGTCAACCCAGGCGGAAACAAGTAGAAGACCCCCAAACAGCCAAAAAGAAAAAATACAAAAATGGGGACTTAGACATTTTTAGCCAAATTGCCAAATTTCCAAAATCACTCCACGCGCGCTCTGCAGCTAGGCCCTAACTCCCCTTTGCCACCATGGATTTACTTCAAACCTCTTGCAATCAAAAGTATCCATACCCAGCGTTGCTCCCAGACGCCAAACCCACCTCCAAACACCAGGAACCCCCCAAACAGCAGCCCAAAGACAAGCAAGTGAGCAAAAATGCAAAAACTTTTTCAGCTCCGATTTTTTCCAAAACACTGTTATCCGGTATTTGACATTCCCAGCAATGCCCCCAGACCCATCAACCCAGGCGGAAACAAGTAGAAGACCCCCAAACAGCCAAAAAGAAAAAATACAAAAATGGGGACTTAGAAATTTTTAGGCAAATTTCCAAAATCACTCCACGCGCGCTCTGCAGCTAGGCCCTAACTCCCCTTTGTCACTATGGATTTGTTTCAAACCTATTGCAATCAAAAGTATCCATACCCAGCATTGCTCCCAGACCCCAAAACCCACCCCCAAACACCAGGAACCCCCCAAACGGCACAAACAGCACCCCAAAGACAAGCAAGTGAGCAAAATCGCAAAAACTTTTTCACCTCCGATTTTCTCCAAAACACTTATCCGGTATTAGACATTCCCAGCAATGCTCCCAGACCCGTTAACCCAGGCGGAAAGAAGTAGAAGACCCCCAAACAGCCAAAAAGCAAAAATACAAAAATGGGGACCTAGAAATTTTTAGGCAAATTTCCAAAATCACTCCATGCGGGCTCTGCAGCTAGGCCCTAACTCCCCTTTGCCACCATGGATTTGCTTCAAACCTCTTGCAATCAAACATATCCATACCCAGTGTTGCTCCCAGACCCCAAAACCCACCGCAAACACCAGTAACCCCTCCAAACCGCACCCCAAAGACAAACAAGTGAGAAAAAACGCAAAAAATATTTCACATCCGTTTTTTTCCAAAACACTTTTATCCGGTATTAGACATTCCCAGCAATGCCCCCAGACCCGTCAACCGAGGCGGAAACAAGTAGAAGACCCCCAAACAGCCAAAAAGCAAAAATACAAAAATGGGGATTTAGTAATTTTTAGGTACATTTCCAAAATAACTCCACCCGCGCTCTGCAGCTAGGCTCTAACTCCCCTTTGCCACCATGGATTTGCTTCAAACCTCTTGCAATCAAAAGTATCCATAACCCACGTTGCTCCCAGGCCCCCAAACCGACCTCCAAACACCAGGAACCCCCCCAAACAGTACCCCAAAGACAAGCAAGTGAGCAAAAACGCAAATACTTTTTCACCTCAGATTTTCTCCAAAACACTCTTATCCGGTATTAGACATTCCCAGCAATGCCCCCTGGCCTGTCAGTCCAGACGGAAACAAGTAGAAGACCCTCAAACAGCCAAAAAGCACAAATCCAAAAATGGGGACTTCGAAATTTTTAGGCAAATTTCCAAAATCACTCCACGCGCGCTCTGCAGCTAAGCCCTAACTACCCTTTGCCACTATGGATTTGCTTCAAACCTCTTGCAATCAAAAGTATCCATACCCAGCATTGCTCCCAGACCCCAAAACCCACTCCCAAACACCAGGAACCCCCCCAAACAGCACCCCAAAGACAAGCAAGTGAGCAAAAACGCAAAACCTTTTTCACCTCCGATTTTCTCCAAAACACTTTTATCCGGTATTAGACATTTCCAGCAATGCTTCCAGAACCGTCAACCCAGGCGGAAACAAATAGAAGACCCCCAAACAGCCAAAAAGCAAAAATACAAAAATGGGGACCTAGAAATTTTTAGTCAAATTTCCAAAATCACTCCACGCGCTCTCTGCAGCTAGGCCCTAACTCCCCTTTGCCACTATGGATTTGCTTCAAACTTATTGCAATCAAAAGTATCCATACCCAGCATTGCTTCCAGACCCCAAAACCCACCCCCAAACCCCAGGAACCCCCCAAACGGTACAAACAGCACCCCAAAAACAAGCAAGTGAGCAAAAACGCAAAAACCTTTTCACCTCCGATTTTCTCCAAAACACTTTTATCCGGTATTAGACATTCCCAGCAATGCCCCCAGACCCGTCAACCCAGGCGGAAACAAGTAGAAGACACCCAAACAGCCAAAAAGCACAAATACAAAAATGGGGACTTAGAAATTTTTAGGCAAATTTCCAAAATCACTCCACGCACAGTCTGCAGCTAGGCCCTAACTCCCCTTTGCCACCATGGATTTGCTTCAAACCTCTTGCAATCAAAAGTATTTATACCCAGCGTTGCTACCAGACCCCAAAACCCACTCCCAAACACCAAGAACCCCCCCAAACAGCACCCCAAAGACAAGCAAGTGAGCAAAAACGCAAAACCTTTTTCACCTCCGATTTTCTCCAAAACACTTTAATCCGGTATTAGACATTTCCAGCAATGCTTACAGACCCATCAACCAGGCGGAAACAAGTAGAAGACCCCCAAACAGCCCAAAAATAAAAATCCAAAAATGGGGACTTAGAAATTTTTAGGCAGATTTCCAAAATCACTCCACGCGCGCTCTGCAGCTATGCACTAACTCCCCTTTGCCACCATGGATTTGCTTCAAACCTCTAGCAATCAAAAGTATCCATACCCAGCGTTGCTCCCAGACCCCAAAACCCACCCCCAAACACCAGGAACTCCCCCAAACAGCACCCCAAAGACAAGCAAGTGAGCAAAAATGCAAAACCTTTTTCACCTCCGATTTTCTCCAAAACACTTTAATCCGGTATTAGACATTCCCAGCAATGCCCCCAGACCCGTCAACCGAGGCGGAAACAAGTAGAAGACCCCCAAACAGCCAAAAAGCAAAAATACAAAAATGGGGATTTAGTAAATTTTAGGTACATTTCCAAAATAACTCCACCCGCGCTCTGCAGCTAGGCTCTAACTCCCCTTTTTCACCATAGAGTTGCTTCAAACCTCTTGCAATCAAAAATATCCATACCCAGCATTGTTCCCAGACCCCAAAACCCACCCCCAAACACCAGGAACCCCCCTAAACAGCATCCCAAAGACAAAAACGCAAACACTTTTTCATCTCCGATTTTCTCCAAAACACTTTTATCCGGTATTAGACATTCCCAGCAATGCCCCCAGACCTGTCAACCCAGGCGGAAACAAGTAGAAGACCCCAAACAGCCAAAAAGCAAAAATCCAAAAATGGGAACTTAGAAATTTTTAGGCAAATTTCCAAAATCACTCCACATGCGCTCTGCAGCTAGGCCCTAACTCCCCTTTGCCACCATGGATTTGCTTCAAACCTCTTGCAATCAAAAGTATCCATAACCCGCGTTGCTCCCAGGCCCCCAAACCGACCTCCAAACACCAGGAACCCCCCCAAACAGTACCCCAAAGACAAGCAAGTGAGCAAAAACGCAAATACTTTTTCACCTCCGATTTTCTCCAAAACACTCTTATCCGGTATTAGACATTCCCAGCAATGCCCCCTGGCCCGTCAACCCAGACGGAAACAAGTAGAAGACCCTCAAACAGCCAAAAAGCACAAATACAAAAATGGGGACTTAGAAATTTTTAGGCAAATTTCCAAAATCACTCCACGCGCGCTCTGCAGCTAGGCCCTAACTCCCCTTTGCCACTATGGATTTGCTTCAAACCTCTTGCAATCAAAAGTATCCATACCCAGCATTGCTCCCAGACCCGAAAACCCACTCCCAAACACCAGGAACCCCCCCAAACAGCACCCCAAAGACAAGCAAGTGAGCAAAAACGCAAAACCTTTTTCACCTCCGATTTTCTCCAAAACACTTTTATCCGGTATTAGACATTTCCAGCAATGCTTCCAGACCCGTCAACCCGGCGGAAACAAGTAGAAGACCCCCAAACAGCCAAAAAGCAAAAATACAAAAATGGTGACCTAGAAATTTTTAGGCAAATTTCCAAAATCACTCCACACGCTCTCTGCAGCTAGGCCCTAACTCCCCTTTGCCACTATGGATTTGCTTCAAACTTATTGCAATCAAAAGTATCCATACCCAGCATTGCTCCCAGACCCCAAAACCCACCCCCAAACCCCAGGAACCCCCCAAACGGCACAAACAGCACCCCAAAAACAAGCAAGTGAGCAAAAACGCAAAAACCTTTTCACCTCTGATTTTCTCCAAAACACTTTTATCCGGTATTAGACATTCCCAGCAATGCCCCCAGACCCGTCAACCCAGGCGGAAACAAGTAGAAGACACCCAAACAGCCAAAAAGCACAAATACAAAAATGGGGACTTAGAAATTTTTAGGCAAATTTCCAAAATCACTCCACGCACAGTCTGCAGCTAGGCCCTAACTCCCCTTTGCCACCATGGATTTGCTTCAAACCTCTTGCAATCAAAAGTATTTATACCCAACGTTGCTACCAGACCCCAAAACCCACTCCCAAACACCAGGAACCCCCCCAAACAGCACCCCAAAGACAAGCAAGTGAGCAAAAACGCAAAACCTTTTTCACCTCCAATTTTCTCCAAAACACTTTTATCCGGTATTAGACATTTCCAGCAATGCTTACAGACCCATCAACCCAGGCGGAAACAAGTAGAAGACCCCCAAACATCCCAAAAATAAAAATCCAAAAATGGGGACTTAAAAACGTTTAGGCAAATTTCCAAAATCACTCCACGCGCGCTCTGCAGCTAGGCACTAACTCCCCTTTGCCACCATGGATTTGCTTCAAACCTCTAGCAATCAAAAGTATCCATACCCAGCGTTGCTCCCAGACCCCAAAACCCACCCCCAAACACCAGGAACTCCCCCAAACAGCACCCCAAAGACAAGCAAGTGAGCAAAAACGCAAAAACTTTTTCACCTCCGATTTTCTCCAAAACACTTTTATCCGGTATTAGACATTCCCAGCAATACCCCCAGACCCGTCAACCCAGGCAGAAACAAGTAGAAGACCCCCAAATAGCCAAAAAGGAAAAATCCAAAAATGGGGACTTAAAAATTTTTAGGCAAATTTCCAAAATCACTCCATGTGCGCTCTGCAGCTAGGCCCTAACTCCCCTTTGCCACTATGGATTTGCTTCAAACCTCTTGCAATCAAAAGTATCCATACCCAGCGTTGCTCCCAGACCCCAAAACCCACCACTAAACACCAGGAACTCCCCCAAACAGCACCCCAAAGACAAGCAAGTGAGCAAAAACGCAAAAACTTTTTCACCTCCGATTTTCTCCAAAACACTTTTATCCGGTATTAGACATTCCCAGCAATACCCCCAGACCCGTCAACCCAGGCAGAAACAAGTAGAAGACCCCCAAATAGCCAAAAAGGAAAAATCCAAAAATGGGGACTTAAAAATTTTTAGGCAAATTTCCAAAATCACTCCATGTGCGCTCTGCAGCTAGGCCCTAACTCCCCTTTGCCACTATGGACTTGCTTCAAACCTCTTGCAATCAAAAGTATCCATACCCAGCGTTGCTCCCAGACCCCAAAACCCACCACTAAACACCAGGAATACCCCCAAACAGCACCCCAAAGTCAAGCAAGTGAGCAAAAACGCAAAACCTTTTTCACCTCCGATTTTCTCCAAAACACTTTTATCCGGTATTAGACATTTCCAGCAATGCCCCCAGACCGGTCAACCCAGGCGGAAACAAGTAGAAGACCCCCAATCAGCCAAAAAGCAAAAATACAAAAATGGGGACCTTAGAAATTTTTAGGCAAATTTCCAAAACCACTCCACGCGCGCTCTGCAGCTAGGCCCTAACTCCCCTTTGCCACTATGGATTTGCTTCAAACCTCTTGCAATCAAAAGTATCCATACCCAGCGTTGCTCCCAGACCCCAAAACCCACCCCAAACACCAGGAACCCCCCCAAACAGCACCCCAAAGACAAGCAAGTGAGCAAAAACGCAAAAACTTTTTCAACTCCGATTGTCTCTGAAATACTTTTATCTGGTATTAGACATTCCCAGCAATGCCCCCAGACCCGTCAACCCAGGCGGAAACAAGTAGATGACCCCCAAACAGCCAAAAAGCAAAAATCCAAAAATGGGGACTTGGAAATTTTTAGGCAAATTTCAAAAAATCACTCCACGCGCGCTCTGCAGCTATGCCCTAACTCCCCTTTGCCACCGTTGATTTGCTTCAAACCTCTTGCAATCAAAAGTATCCATACCCAGCGTTGCTCCCAGATCCCAAAACCCACCCCCAAACACCAGGAACCCCCCAAAACAGCACCCCAAAGACAAGCAAGTGAGCAAAAACGCAAAAACCTTTTCACCTCCGATTTTCTCCAAAACACTTTTATCCTGTATTAGACATTCCCAGCAATGCCCCCAGACCCGTCAACCCAGGCGGAAACAAGTAGAAGACCCCCAAACAGCCAAAAAGCAAAAATGCAAAAATGAGGACCTTAGAAATTTTAAGGCAAATTTCCAAAATCACTCCACGCGCGCTCTGCAGCTAGGCCCTAACTCCCCTTTGCCACTATGGGTTTGCTTCAAACCTCTTGCAATCAAACGTATCCATACCCAGTGTTGCTCCCAGACCCCAAAACCCTCCCGCAAACACCAGTAACCCCTCCAAACCGCACCCCAAAGACAAACAAGTGAGCAAAAACGCAAAAACTATTTCACCTCCGTTTTTTTCCAAAACACTTTTATCCGGTATTAGACATTCCCAGCAATGCCCCCAGACCCGTCAACCGAGGCGGAAACAAGTAGAAGACCCCCAAACAGCCAAAAAGCAAAAATACAAAAATGGGGATTTAGTAATTTTTAGGTACATTTCCAAAATAACTCCACCCGCGCTCTGCAGCTAGGCTCTAACTCCCCTTTTCCACCATAGATTTGCTTCAAACCTCTTGCAATCAAAAGTATCCATACCCAGCATTGTTCCCAGACCCCAAAACCCACCCCCAAACACCAGGAACCCCCCTAAACAGCATCCCAAAGACAAGCAAGTGAGCAAAAACGCAAACACTTTTTCATCTCCGATTTTCTCCAAAACACTTTTATCCGGTATTAGACATACCCAGCAATGCCCCCAGACCCGTCAACCCAGGCGGAAACAAGTAGAAGACCCCAAACAGCCAAAAAGCAAAAATCCAAAAATGGGGACTTAAAAATTTTTAGTCAAATTTCCACAATCACTCCACGTGCGCTCTGCAGCTAGGCCCTAACTCGCCTTTGCCACTATGGATTTGCTTCAAACCTCTTGCAATCAAAAGTATCCATACCCAGCGTTGCTCCCAGACCCCAAAACCCACCACTAAACACCAGGAATACCCCCAAACAGCACCCCAAAGTCAAGCAAGTGAGCAAAAACGCAAAACCTTTTTCACCTCCGATTTTCTCCAAAACACTTTTATCCGGTATTAGACATTTCCAGCAATGCCCCCAGACCCGTCAACCCAGGCGGACACAAGTAGAAGACCCCCAAACAGCCAAAAAGCAAAAATACAAAAATGGGGACCTTAGAAATTTTTAGGCAAATTTCGAAAACCACTCCACGCGCGCTCTGCAGCTAGGCCCTAACTCCCCTTTGCCACTATGGATTTGCTTCAAACCTCTTGCAATCAAAAGTATCCATACCCAGCGTTGCTCCCAGACCCCAAAACCCACCCCAAACACCAGGAACCCCCCCAAACAGCACCCCAAAGACAAGCAAGTGAGCAAAAACGCAAAAACTTTTTCACCTCCGATTGTCTCCGAATTACTTTTATCTGGTATTAGACATACCCAGCAATGCCCCCAGACCCGTCAACCCAGGCGGAAACAAGTAGAAGACCCCCAAACAGCCAAAAAGCAAAAATCCAAAAATGGGGACTTGGAAATTTTTAGGCAAATTTCAAAAAATCACTCCACGCGCGCTCTGCAGCTATGCCCTAACTCCCCTTTGCCACCGTTGATTTGCTTCAAACCTCTTGCAATCAAAAGTATCCATACCCAGCGTTGCTCCCAGATCCCAAAACCCACCCCCAAACACCAGGAACCCCCCGAAACAGCACCCCAAAGACAAGCAAGTGAGCAAAAACGCAAAAACCTTTTCACCTCCGATTTTCTCCAAAACACTTTTATCCTGTATTAGACATTCCCAGCAATGCCCCCAGACCTGTCAACCCAGGCGGAAACAAGTAGAAGACCCCCAAACAGCCAAAAAGCAAGAATGCAAAAATGAGGACCTTAGAAATTTTATAGGCAAATTTCCAAAATCACTCCACGCGCGCTCTCCAGCTAGGCCCTAACTCCGCTTTGCCACTATGGGTTTGCTTCAAACCTCTTGCAATCAAACGTATCCATACCCAGTGTTGCTCCCAGACCCCAAAACCCACCCGCAAACACCAGTAACCCCTCCAAACCGCACCCCAAAAACAAGCAAGTGAGCAAAAACGCAAAATCTTTTTCACCTCCGATTTTCTCCAAAACACTTTAATCCGGTATTAGACATTCCCAGCAATGCCCCCAGACCCGTCAACCGAGGCGGAAACAAGTAGAAGACCCCCAAACAGCCAAAAAGCAAAAATACAAAATGGGGATTTAGTAAATTTTAGGTACATTTCCAAAATAACTCCACCCGCGCTCTGCAGCTAGGCTCTAACTCCCCTTTTCCACCATAGATTTGCTTCAAACCTCTTGCAATCAAAAGTATCCATACCCAGCATTGTTCCCAGACCCCAAAACCCACCCCCAAACACCAGGAACCCCCCTAAACAGCATCCCAAAGACAAGCAAGTGAGCAAAAACGCAAACACTTTTTCATCTCCGATTTTCTCCAAAACACTTTTATCCGGTATTAGACATTCCCAGCAATGCCCCCAGACCTGTCAACCCAGGCGGAAACAAGTAGAAGACCCCAAACAGCCAAAAAGCAAAAATCCAAAAATGGGAACTTAGAAATTTTTAGGCAAATTTCCAAAATCACTCCACGTGCGCTCTGCAGCTAGGCCCTAACTCCCCTTTGCCACCATGGATTTGCTTCAAACCTCTTGCAATCAAAAGTATCCATAACCCGCGTTGCTCCCAGGCCCCCAAACCGACCTCCAAACACCAGGAACCCCCCCAAACAGTACCCCAAAGACAAGCAAGTGAGCAAAAACGCAAATACTTTTTCACCTCCGATTTTCTCCAAAACACTCTTATCCGGTATTAGACATTCCCAGCAATGCCCCCTGGCCCGTCAACCCAGACGGAAACAAGTAGAAGACCCTCAAACAGCCAAAAAGCACAAATACAAAAATGGGGACTTAGAAATTTTTAGGCAAATTTCCAAAATCACTCCACGCGCGCTCTGCAGCTAGGCCCTAACTCCCCTTTGCCACTATGGATTTGCTTCAAACCTCTTGCAATCAAAAGTATCCATACCCAGCATTGCTCCCAGACCCGAAAACTCACTCCCAAACACCAGGAACCCCCCCAAACAGCACCCCAAAGACAAGCAAGTGAGCAAAAACGCAAAACCTTTTTCACCTCCGATTTTCTCCAAAACACTTTTATCCGGTATTAGACATTTCCAGCAATGCTTCCAGACCCGTCAACCCAGGCGGAAACAAGTAGAAGACCCCCAAACAGCCAAAAAGCAAAAATACAAAAATGGTGACCTAGAAATTTTTAGGCATATTTCCAAAATCACTCCACGCGCTCTCTGCAGCTAGGCCCTAACTCCCCTTTGCCACTATGGATTTGCTTCAAACTTATTGCAATCAAAAGTATCCATACCCAGCATTGCTCCCAGACCCCAAAACCCACCCCAAACCCCAGGAACCCCCCAAATGGCACAAACAGCACCCCAAAAACAAGCAAGTGAGCAAAAACGCAAAAACCTTTTCACCTCCGATTTTCTCCAAAACACTTTTATCCGGTATTAGACATTCCCAGCAATGCCCCCAGACCCGTCAACCCAGGCGGAAACAAGTAGAAGACACCCAAACAGCCAAAAAGCACAAATACAAAAATGGGGACTTAGAAATTTTTAGGCAAATTTCCAAAATCACTCCACGCACAGTCTGCAGCTAGGCCCTAACTCCCCTTTGCCACCATGGATTTGCTTCAAACCTCTTGCAATCAAAAGTATTTATACCCAGCGTTGCTACCAGACCCCAAAACCCACTCCCAAACACCAGGAACCCCCCCAAACAGCACCCCAAAGACAAGCAAGTGAGCAAAAACGCAAAACCTTTTTCACCTCCGATTTTCTCCAAAACACATTTATCCGGTATTAGACATTTCCAGCAATGCTTACAGACCCATCAACCCAGGCGGAAACAAGTAGAAGACCCCCAAACAGCCCAAAAATAAAAATCCAAAAATGGGGACTTAGAAACATTTAGGCAAATTTCCAAAATCACTCCACGCGCGCTCTGCAGCTAGGCACTAACTCCCCTTTGCCACCATGGATTTGCTTCAAACCTCTAGCAATCAAAAGTATCCATACCCAGCGTTGCTCCCAGACCCCAAAACCCACCCCCAAACAC
The DNA here is from genome assembly GCF_964263255.1 of Lissotriton vulgaris. Taxonomy (NCBI): domain Eukaryota; kingdom Metazoa; phylum Chordata; class Amphibia; order Caudata; family Salamandridae; genus Lissotriton; species Lissotriton vulgaris. The sequence goes on from NC_141689.1 coordinate 113,616,641, forward strand.
CAGGAACTCCCCCAAACAGCACCCCAAAGACAAGCAAGTGAGCAAAAACGCAAAAACTTTTTCACCTCCGATTTTCTCCAAAACACTTTTATCCGGTATTAGACATTCCCAGCAATACCCCCAGACCCGTCAACCCAGGCAGAAACAAGTAGAAGACCCCCAAATAGCCAAAAAGGAAAAATCCAAAAATGGGGACTTAAAAATTTTTAGGCAAATTTCCAAAATCACTCCATGTGCGCTCTGCAGCTAGGCCCTAACTCCCCTTTGCCACTATGGATTTGCTTCAAACCTCTTGCAATCAAAAGTATCCATACCCAGCGTTGCTCCCAGACCCCAAAACCCACCACTAAACACCAGGAACTCCCCCAAACAGCACCCCAAAGACAAGCAAGTGAGCAAAAACGCAAAAACTTTTTCACCTCCGATTTTCTCCAAAACACTTTTATCCGGTATTAGACATTCCCAGCAATACCCCCAGACCCGTCAACCCAGGCAGAAACAAGTAGAAGACCCCCAAATAGCCAAAAAGGAAAAATCCAAAAATGGGGACTTAAACATTTTTAGGCAAATTTCCAAAATCACTCCATGTGCGCTCTGCAGCTAGGCCCTAACTCCCCTTTGCCACTATGGATTTGCTTCAAACCTCTTGCAATCAAAAGTATCCATACCCAGCGTTGCTCCCAGACCCCAAAACCCACCACTAAACACCAGGAACTCCCCCAAACAGCACCCCAAAGACAAGCAAGTGAGCAAAAACGCAAAAACTTTTTCACCTCCGATTTTCTCCAAAACACTTTTATCCGGTATTAGATATTCCCAGCAATACCCCCAGACCTGTCAACCCAAGCGGAAACAAGTAGAAGACCCCCAAACAGCCAAAAAGCAAAAATGCAAAAATGAGGACCTTAGAAATTTTATAGGCAAATTTCCAAAATCACTCCACGCGCGCTCTGCAGCTAGGCCCTAACTCCCCTTTGCCACTATGGGTTTGCTTCAAACCTCTTGCAATCAAACGTATCCATACCCAGTGTTGCTCCCAGACCCCAAAACCCACCCGCAAACACCAGTAACCCCTCCAAACCGCACCCCAAAGACAAACAAGTGAGCAAAAACGCAAAAACTATTTCACCTCCGTTTTTTTCCAAAACACTTTTATCCGGTATTAGACATTCCCAGCAATGCCCCCAGACCCGTCAACCGAGGCGGAAACAAGTAGAAGACCCCCAAACAGCCAAAAAGCAAAAATGCAAAAATGGGGATTTAGTAATTTTTAGGTACATTTCCAAAATAACTCCACCCGCGCTCTGCAGCTAGGCTCTAACTCCCCTTTTCCACCATAGATTTGCTTCAAACCTCTTGCAATCAAAAGTATCCAAACCCAGCATTGTTCCCAGACCCCAAAACCCACCCCCAAACACCAGGAACCCCCCTAAACAGCATCCCAAAGACAAGCAAGTGAGCAAAAACGCAAACACTTTTTCATCTCCGATTTTCTCCAAAACACTTTTATCCGGTATTAGACATACCCAGCAATGCCCCCAGACCCGTCAACCCAGGCGGAAACAAGTAGAAGACCCCAAACAGCCAAAAAGCAAAAATCCAAAAATGGGGACTTAAAAATTTTTAGGCAAATTTCCAAAATCACTCCACGTGCGCTCTGCAGCTAGGCCCTAACTCCCCTTTGCCACTATGGATTTGCTTCAAACCTCTTGCAATCAAAAGTATCCATACCCAGCGTTGCTCCCAGACCCCAAAACCCACCACTAAACACCAGGAATACCCCCAAACAGCACCCCAAAGTCAAGCAAGTGAGCAAAAACGCAAAACCTTTTTCACCTCCGATTTTCTCCAAAACACTTTTATCCGGTATTAGACATTTCCAGCAATGTCCCCAGACCCGTCAACCCAGGCGGACACAAGTAGAAGACCCCCAAACAGCCAAAAAGCAAAAATACAAAAATGGGGACCTTAGAAATTTTTAGGCAAATTTCCAAAACCACTCCACGCGCGCTCTGCAGCTAGGCCCTAACTCCCCTTTGCCACTATGGATTTGCTTCAAACCTCTTGCAATCAAAAGTATCCATACCCAGCGTTGCTCCCAGACCCCAAAACCCACCCCAAACACCAGGAACCCCCCCAAACAGCACCCCAAAGACAAGCAAGTGAGCAAAAACGCAAAAACCTTTTCACCTCCGATTTTCTCCAAAACACTTTTATCCTGTATTAGACATTCCCAGCAATGCCCCCAAACCCGTCAACCCAGGCGGAAACAAGTAGAAGACCCCCAAACAGCCAAAAAGCAAAAATCCAAAAATGGGGACTTGGAAATTTTTAGGCAAATTTCAAAAAATCACTCCCCGCGCGCTCTGCAGCTATGCCCTAACTCCCCTTTGCCACCGTTGATTTGCTTCAAACCTCTTGCAATCAAAAGTATCCATACCCAGCGTTGCTCCCAGATCCCAAAACCCACCCCCAAACACCAGGAACCCCCCGAAACAGCACCCCAAAGACAAGCAAGTGAGCAAAAACGCAAAAACCTTTTCACCTCCGATTTTCTCCAAAACACTTTTATCCTGTATTAGACATTCCCAGCAATGCCCCCAAACCCGTCAACCCAGGCGGAAACAAGTAGAAGACCCCCAAACAGCCAAAAAGCAAAATTGCAAAAATGAGGACCTTAGAAATTTTAAGGCAAATTTCCAAAATCACTCCACGCGCGCTCTGCAGCTAGGCCCTAACTCCCCTTTGCCACTATGGGTTTGCTTCAAACCTCTTGCAATCAAACGTATCCATACCCAGTGTTGCTCCCAGACCCCAAAACCCACCCGCAAACACCAGTAACCCCTCCAAACCGCACCCCAAAGACAAACAAGTGAGCAAAAACGCAAAAACTATTTCACCTCCGTTTTTTTCCAAAACACTTTTATCCGGTATTAGACATTCCCAGCAATGCCCCCAGACCCGTCAACCGAGGCGGAAACAAGTAGAAGACCCCCAAACAGCCAAAAAGCAAAAATACAAAAATGGGGATTTAGTAATTTTTAGGTACATTTCCAAAATAACTCCACCCGCGCTCTGCAGCTAGGCTCTAACTCCCCTTTTCCACCATAGATTTGCTTCAAACCTCTTGCAATCAAAAGTATCCATACCCAGCATTGTTCCCAGACCCCAAAACCCACCCCCAAACACCAGGAACCCCCCTAAACAGCATCCCAAAGACAAGCAAGTGAGCAAAAACGCAAAACCTTTTTCATCTCCGATTTTCTCCAAAACACTTTTATCCGGTATTAGACATACCCAGCAATGCCCCCAGACCCATCAACCCAGGCGGAAACAAGTAGAAGACCCCAAACAGCCAAAAAGCAAAAATCCAATAATGGGGACTTAAAAATTTTTAGGAAAATTTCCAAAATCACTCCACGTGCGCTCTGCAGCTAGGCCCTAACTCCCCTTTGCCACTATGGATTTGCTTCAAACCTCTTGCAATCAAAAGTATCCATACCCAGCGTTGCTCCCAGACCCCAAAACCCACCACTAAACACCAGGAATACCCCCAAACAGCACCCCAAAGTCAAGCAAGTGAGCAAAAACGCAAAACCTTTTTCACCTCCGATTTTCTCCAAAACACTTTTATCCGGTATTAGACATTTCCAGCAATGCCCCCAGACCCGTCAACCCAGGCGGACACAAGTAGAAGACCCCCAAACAGCCAAAAAGCAAAAATACAAAAATGGGGACCTTAGAAATTTTTAGGCAAATTTCCAAAACCACTCCACGCGCGCTCTGCAGCTAGGCCCTAACTCCCCTTTGCCACTATGGATTTGCTTCAAACCTCTTGCAATCAAAAGTATCCATACCCAGCATTGCTCCCAGACCCCAAAACCCACCCCAAACACCAGGAACCCCCCCAAACAGCACCCCAAAGACAAGCAAGTGAGCAAAAACGCAAAAACTTTTTCACCTCCGATTGTCTCCGAATTACTTTTATCTGGTATTAGACATACCCAGCAATGCCCCCAGACCCGTCAACCCAGGCGGAAACAAGTAGAAGACCCCCAAACAGCCAAAAAGCAAAAATCCAAAAATGGGGACTTGGACATTTTTAGGCAAATTTCAAAAAATCACTCCACGCGCGCTCTGCAGCTAGGCCCTAACTCCCCTTTGCCACCGTTGATTTGCTTCAAACCTCTTGCAATCAAAAGTATCCATACCCAGCGTTGCTCCCAGATCCCAAAACCCACCCCCAAACACCAGGAACCCCCCGAAACAGCACCCCAAAGACAAGCAAGTGAGCAAAAACGCAAAAACCTTTTCACCTCCGATTTTCTCCAAAACACTTTTATCCTGTATTAGACATTTCCAGCAATGCTTACAGACCCATCAACCCAGGCGGAAACAAGTAGAAGACCCCCAAACAGCCCAAAAATAAAAATCCAAAAATGGGGACTTAGAAACATTTAGGCAAATTTCCAAAATCACTCCACGCGCGCTCTGCAGCTAGGCACTAACTCCCCTTTGCAACCATGGATTTGCTTCAAACCTCTAGCAATCAAAAGTATCCATACCCAGCGTTGCTCCCAGACCCCAAAACCCACCCCCAAACACCAGGAACTCCCCCAAACAGCACCCCAAAGACAAGCAAGTGAGCAAAAACGCAAAAACTTTTTCACCTCCGATTTTCTCCAAAACACTTTTATCCGGTATTAGACATTCCCAGCAATACCCCCAGACCCGTCAACCCAGGCAGAAACAAGTAGAAGACCCCCAAATAGCCAAAAAGGAAAAATCCAAAAATGGGGACTTAAAAATTTTTAGGCAAATTTCCAAAATCACTCCATGTGCGCTCTGCAGCTATGCCCTAACTCCCCTTTGCCACTATGGATTTGCTTCAAACCTCTTGCAATCAAAAGTATCCATACCCAGCGTTGCTCCCAGACCCCAAACCCCACCACTAAACACCAGGAACTCCCCCAAACAGCACCCCAAAGACAAGCAAGTGAGCAAAAACGCAAAAACTTTTTCACCTCCGATTTTCTCCAAAACACTTTTATCCGGTATTAGACATTCCCAGCAATACCCCCAGACCCGTCAACCCAGGCAGAAACAAGTAGAAGACCCCCAAATAGCCAAAAAGGAAAAATCCAAAAATGGGGACTTAAACATTTTTAGGCAAATTTCCAAAATCACTCCATGTGCGCTCTGCAGCTAGGCCCTAACTCCCCTTTGCCACTATGGATTTGCTTCAAACCTCTTGCAATCAAAAGTATCCATACCCAGCGTTGCTCCCAGACCCCAAAACCCACCACTAAACACCAGGAACTCCCCCAAACAGCACCCCAAAGACAAGCAAGTGAGCAAAAACGCAAAAACTTTTTCACCTCCGATTTTCTCCAAAACACTTTTATCCGGTATTAGATATTCCCAGCAATACCCCCAGACCTGTCAACCCAGGCGGAAACAAGTAGAAGACCCCCAAACAGCCAAAAAGCAAAAATGCAAAAATGAGGACCTTAGAAATTTTATAGGCAAATTTCCAAAATCACTCCACGCGCGCTCTGCAGCTAGGCCCTAACTCCCCTTTGCCACTATGGGTTTGCTTCAAACCTCTTGCAATCAAACGTATCCATACCCAGTGTTGCTCCCAGACCCCAAAACCCACCCGCAAACACCAGTAACCCCTCCAAACCGCACCCCAAAGACAAACAAGTGAGCAAAAACGCAAAAACTATTTCACCTCCGTTTTTTTCCAAAACACTTTTATCCGGTATTAGACATTCCCAGCAATGCCCCCAGACCCGTCAACCGAGGCGGAAACAAGTAGAAGACCCCCAAACAGCCAAAAAGCAAAAATGCAAAAATGGGGATTTAGTAATTTTTAGGTACATTTCCAAAATAACTCCACCCGCGCTCTGCAGCTAGGCTCTAACTCCCCTTTTCCACCATAGATTTGCTTCAAACCTCTTGCAATCAAAAGTATCCAAACCCAGCATTGTTCCCAGACCCCAAAACCCACCCCCAAACACCAGGAACCCCCCTAAACAGCATCCCAAAGACAAGCAAGTGAGCAAAAACGCAAACACTTTTTCATCTCCGATTTTCTCCAAAACACTTTTATCCGGTATTAGACATACCCAGCAATGCCCCCAGACCCGTCAACCCAGGCGGAAACAAGTAGAAGACCCCAAACAGCCAAAAAGCAAAAATCCAAAAATGGGGACTTAAAAATTTTTAGGCAAATTTCCAAAATCACTCCACGTGCGCTCTGCAGCTAGGCCCTAACTCCCCTTTGCCACTATGGATTTGCTTCAAACCTCTTGCAATCAAAAGTATCCATACCCAGCGTTGCTCCCAGACCCCAAAACCCACCACTAAACACCAGGAATACCCCCAAACAGCACCCCAAAGTCAAGCAAGTGAGCAAAAACGCAAAACCTTTTTCACCTCCGATTTTCTCCAAAACACTTTTATCCGGTATTAGACATTTCCAGCAATGTCCCCAGACCCGTCAAACCAGGCGGACACAAGTAGAAGACCCCCAAACAGCCAAAAAGCAAAAATACAAAAATGGGGACCTTAGAAATTTTTAGGCAAATTTCCAAAACCACTCCACGCGCGCTCTGCAGCTAGGCCCTAACTCCCCTTTGCCACTATGGATTTGCTTCAAACCTCTTGCAATCAAAAGTATCCATACCCAGCGTTGCTCCCAGACCCCAAAACCCACCCCAAACACCAGGAACCCCCCCAAACAGCACCCCAAAGACAAGCAAGTGAGCAAAAACGCAAAAACTTTTTCACCTCCGATTGTCTCCGAATTACTTTTATCTGGTATTAGACATACCTAGCAATGCCCCCAGACCCGTCAACCCAGGCGGAAACAAGTAGAAGACCCCCAAACAGCCAAAAAGCAAAAATCCAAAAATGGGGACTTGGAAATTTTTAGGCAAATTTCAAAAAATCACTCCCCGCGCGCTCTGCAGCTATGCCCTAACTCCCCTTTGCCACCGTTGATTTGCTTCAAACCTCTTGCAATCAAAAGTATCCATACCCAGCGTTGCTCCCAGATCCCAAAACCCACCCCCAAACACCAGGAACCCCCCGAAACAGCACCCCAAAGACAAGCAAGCGAGCAAAAACGCAAAAACCTTTTCACCTCCGATTTTCTCCAAAACACTTTTATCCTGTATTAGACATTCCCAGCAATGCCCCCAAACCCGTCAACCAAGGCGGAAACAAGTAGAAGACCCCCAAACAGCCAAAAAGCAAAATTGCAAAAATGAGGACCTTAGAAATTTTAAGGCAAATTTCCAAAATCACTCCACGCGCGCTCTGCAGCTAGGCCCTAACTCCCCTTTGCCACTATGGGTTTGCTTCAAACCTCTTGCAATCAAACGTATCCATACCCAGTGTTGCTCCCAGACCCCAAAACCCACCCGCAAACACCAGTAACCCCTCCAAACCGCACCCCAAAGACAAACAAGTGAGCAAAAACGCAAAAACTATTTCACCTCCGTTTTTTTCCAAAACACTTTTATCCGGTATTAGACATTCCCAGCAATGCCCCCAGACCCGTCAACCGAGGCGGAAACAAGTAGAAGACCCCCAAACAGCCAAAAAGCAAAAATACAAAAATGGGGATTTAGTAATTTTTAGGTACATTTCCAAAATAACTCCACCCGCGCTCTGCAGCTAGGCTCTAACTCCCCTTTTCCACCATAGATTTGCTTCAAACCTCTTGCAATCAAAAGTATCCATACCCAGCATTGTTCCCAGACCCCAAAACCCACCCCCAAACACCAGGAACCCCCCTAAACAGCATCCCAAAGACAAGCAAGTGAGCAAAAACGCAAAACCTTTTTCATCTCCGATTTTCTCCAAAACACTTTTATCCGGTATTAGACATACCCAGCAATGCCCCCAGACCCATCAACCCAGGCGGAAACAAGTAGAAGACCCCAAACAGCCAAAAAGCAAAAATCCAATAATGGGGACTTAAAAATTTTTAGGAAAATTTCCAAAATCACTCCACGTGCGCTCTGCAGCTAGGCCCTAACTCCCCTTTGCCACTATGGATTTAATTCAAACCTCTTGCAATCAAAAGTATCCATACCCAGCGTTGCTCCCAGACCCCAAAACCCACCACTAAACACCAGGAATACCCCCAAACAGCACCCCAAAGTCAAGCAAGTGAGCAAAAACGCAAAACCTTTTTCACCTCCGATTTTCTCCAAAACACTTTTATCCGGTATTAGACATTTCCAGCAATGCCCCCAGACCCGTCAACCCAGGCGGACACAAGTAGAAGACCCCCAAACAGCCAAAAAGCAAAAATACAAAAATGGGGACCTTAGAAATTTTTAGGCAAATTTCCAAAACCACTCCACGCGCGCTCTGCAGCTAGGCCCTAACTCCCCTTTGCCACTATGGATTTGCTTCAAACGTCTTGCAATCAAAAGTATCCATACCCAGCGTTGCTCCCAGACCCCAAAACCCACCCCAAACACCAGGAACCCCCCCAAACAGCACCCCAAAGACAAGCAAGTGAGCAAAAACGCAAAAACTTTTTCACCTCCGATTGTCTCCGAATTACTTTTATCTGGTATTAGACATACCCAGCAATGCCCCCAGACCCGTCAACCCAGGCGGAAACAAGTAGAAGACCCCCAAACAGCCAAAAAGCAAAAATCCAAAAATGGGGACTTGGAAATTTTTAGGCAAATTTCAAAAAATCACTCCACGCGCGCTCTGCAGCTAGGCCCTAACTCCCCTTTGCCACCGTTGATTTGCTTCAAACCTCTTGCAATCAAAAGTATCCATACCCAGCGTTGCTCCCAGATCCCAAAACCCACCCCCAAACACCAGGAACCCCCCGAAACAGCACCCTAAAGACAAGCAAGTGAGCAAAAACGCAAAAACCTTTTCACCTCCGATTTTCTCCAAAACACTTTTATCCTGTATTAGACATTCCCAGCAATGCCCCCAGACCTGTCAACCCAGGCGGAAACAAGTAGAAGACCCCCAAACAGCCAAAAAGCAAAAATGCAAAAATGAGGACCTTAGAAATTTTATAGGCAAATTTCCAAAATCACTCCACGCGCGCTCTGCAGCTAGGCCCTAACTCCCCTTTGCCACTATGGGTTTGCTTCAAACCTCTTGCAATCAAACGTATCCATACCCAGTGTTGCTCCCAGACCCCAAAACCCACCCACAAACACCAGTAACCCCTCCAAACCGCACCCCAAAGACAAACAAGTGAGCAAAAACGCAAAAACTATTTCACCTCCGTTTTTTTCCAAAACACTTTTATCCGGTATTAGACATTCCCAGCAATGCCCCCAGACCCGTCAACTGAGGCGGAAACAAGTAGAAGACCCCCAAACAGCCAAAAAGCAAAAATACAAAAATGGGGATTTAGTAATTTTTAGGTACATTTCCAAAATAACTCCACCCGCGCTCTGCAGCTAGGCTCTAACTCCCCTTTTCCACCATGGATTTGCTTCAAACCTCTAGCAATCAAAAGTATCCATACCCAGCGTTGCTCCCAGACCCCAAAACCCACCCCCAAACACCAGGAACTCCCCCAAACAGCACCCCAAAGACAAGCAAGTGAGCAAAAACGCAAAACCTTTTTCACCTCCGATTTTCTCCAAAACACTTTAATCCGGTATTAGACATTCCCAGCAATGCCCCCAGACCCGTCAACCGAGGCGGAAACAAGTAGAAGACCCCCAAACAGCCAAAAAGCAAAAATACAAAATGGGGATTTAGTAAATTTTAGGTACATTTCCAAAATAACTCCACCCGCGCTCTGCAGCTAGGCTCTAACTCCCCTTTTCCACCATAGATTTGCTTCAAACCTCTTGCAATCAAAAGTATCCATACCCAGCATTGTTCCCAGACCCCAAAACCCACCCCCAAACACCAGGAACCCCCCTAAACAGCATCCCAAAGACAAGCAAGTGAGCAAAAACGCAAACACTTTTTCATCTCCGATTTTCTCCAAAACACTTTTATCCGGTATTAGACATTCCCAGCAATGCCCCCAGACCTGTCAACCCAGGCGGAAACAAGTAGAAGACCCCAAACAGCCAAAAAGCAAAAATCCAAAAATGGGAACTTAGAAATTTTTAGGCAAATTTCCAAAATCACTCCACGTGCGCTCTGCAGCTAGGCCCTAACTCCCCTTTGCCACCATGGATTTGCTTCAAACCTCGTGCAATCAAAAGTATCCATAACCCGCGTTGCTCCCAGGCCCCCAAACCGACCTCCAAACACCAGGAACCCCCCCAAACAGTACCCCAAAGACAAGCAAGTGAGCAAAAACGCAAATACTTTTTCACCTCCGATTTTCTCCAAAACACTCTTATCCGGTATTAGACATTCCCAGCAATGCCCCCTGGCCCGTCAACCCAGACGGAAACAAGTAGAAGACCCTCAAACAGCCAAAAAGCACAAATACAAAAATGGGGACTTAGAAATTTTTAGGCAAATTTCCAAAATCACTCCACGCGCGCTCTGCAGCTAGGCCCTAACTCCCCTTTGCCACTATGGATTTGCTTCAAACCTCTTGCAATCAAAAGTATCCATACCCAGCATTGCTCCCAGACCCGAAAACCCACTCCCAAACACCAGGAACCCCCCCAAACAGCACCCCAAAGACAAGCAAGTGAGCAAAAACGCAAAACCTTTTTCACCTCCGATTTTCTCCAAAACACTTTTATCCGGTATTAGACATTTCCAGCAATGCTTTCAGACCGGTCAACCCAGGCGGAAACAAGTAGAAGACCCCCAAACAGCCAAAAAGCAAAAATACAAAAATGGTGACCTAGAAATTTTTAGGCAAATTTCCAAAATCACTCCACGCGCTCTCTGCAGCTAGGCCCTAACTCCCCTTTGCCACTATGGATTTGCTTCAAACTTATTGCAATCAAAAGTATCCATACCCAGCATTGCTCCCAGACCCCAAAACCCACCCCCAAACCCCAGGAACCCCCCAAATGGCACAAACAGCACCCCAAAAACAAGCAAGTGAGCAAAAACGCAAAAACCTTTTCACCTCCGATTTTCTCCAAAACACTTTTATCCGGTATTAGACATTCCCAGCAATGCCCCCAGACCCGTCAACCCAGGCGGAAACAAGTAGAAGACACCCAAACAGCCAAAAAGCACAAATACAAAAATGGGGACTTAGAAATTTTTAGGCAAATTTCCAAAATCACTCCACGCACAGTCTGCAGCTAGGCCCTAACTCCCCTTTGCCACCATGGATCTGCTTCAAACCTCTTGCAATCAAAAGTATTTATACCCAACGTTGCTACCAGACCCCAAAACCCACTCCCAAACACCAGGAACCCCCCCAAACAGCACCCCAAAGATAAGCAAGTGAGCAAAAACGCAAAACCTTTTTCACCTCCGATTTTCTCCAAAACACTTTTATCCGGTATTAGACATTTCCAGCAATGCTTACAGACCCATCAACCCAGGCGGAAACAAGTAGAAGACCCCCAAACAGCCCAAAAATAAAAATCCAAAAATGGGAACTTAGAAACGTTTAGGCAAATTTCCAAAATCACTCCACGCGCGCTCTGCAGCTAGGCACTAACTACCCTTTGCCACCATGGATTTGCTTCAAACCTCTAGCAATCAAAAGTATCCATACCCAGCGTTGCTCCCAGACCCCAAAACCCACCCCCAAACACCAGGAACTCCCCCAAACAGCACCCCAAAGACAAGCAAGTGAGCAAAAACGCAAAAACTTTTTCACCTCCGATTTTCTCCAAAACACTTTTATCCGGTATTAGACATTCCCAGCAATACCCCCAGACCCGTCAACCCAGGCAGAAACAAGTAGAAGACCCCCAAACAGCCAAAAAGCAAAAATACAAAAATGGGAACCTTAGAAATTTTTAGGCAAATTTCCAAAACCACTCCACGCGCGCTCTGCAGCTAGGCCCTAACTCCCCTTTGCCACTATGGATTTGCTTCAAACCTCTTGCAATCAAAAGTATCCATACCCAGCGTTGCTCCCAGACCCCAAAACCCACCCCAAACACCAGGAACCCCCCCAAACAGCACCCCAAAGACAAGCAAGTGAGCAAAAACGCAAAAACTTTTTCAACTCCGATTGTCTCTGAAATACTTTTATCTGGTATTAGACATACCCAGCAATGCCCCCAGACCCGTCAACCCAGGCGGAAACAAGTAGATGACCCCCAAACAGCCAAAAAGCAAAAATCCAAAAATGGGGACTTGGAAATTTTTAGGCAAATTTCAAAAAATCACTCCACGCGCGCTCTGCAGCTATGCCCTAACTCCCCTTTGCCACCGTTGATTTGCTTCAAACCTCTTGCAATCAAAAGTATCCATACCCAGCGTTGCTCCCAGATCCCAAAACCCACCCCCAAACACCAGGAACCCCCCGAAACAGCACCCCAAAGACAAGCAAGTGAGCAAAAACGCAAAAACCTTTTCACCTCCGATTTTCTCCAAAACACTTTTATCCTGTATTAGACATTCCCAGCAATGCCCCCAGACCCGTCAACCCAGGCGGAAACAAGTAGAAGACCCCCAAACAGCCAAAAAGCAAAAATACAAAAATGGGGATTTAGTAATTTTTAGGTACATTTCCAAAATAACTCCACCCGCGCTCTGCAGCTAGGCTCTAACTCCCCTTTTCCACCATAGATTTGCTTCAAACCTCTTGCAATCAAAAGTATCCATACCCAGCATTGTTCCCAGACCCCAAAACCCACCCCCAAACACCAGGAACCCCCCTAAACAGCATCCCAAAGACAAGCAAGTGAGGAAAAACGCAAACACTTTTTCATCTCCGATTTTCTCCAAAACACTTTTATCCGGTATTAGACATACCCAGCAATGCCCCCAGACCCGTCAACCCAGGCGGAAACAAGTAGAAGACCCCCAAACAGCCAAAAAGCAAAAATACAAAAATGGGGACCTTAGAAATTTTTAGGCAAATTTCCAAAACCACTCCACGCGCGCTCTGCAGCTAGGCCCTAACTCCCCTTTGCCACTATGGATTTGCTTCAAACCTCTTGCAATCAAAAGTATCCATACCCAGCGTTGCTCCCAGACCCCAAAACCCACCCCAAACACCAGGAACCCCCCCAAACAGCACCCCAAAGACAAGCAAGTGAGCAAAAACGCAAAACCTTTTTCACCTCCGATTTTCTCCAAAACACTTTTATCCGGTATTAGACATTTCCAGCAATGCCCCCAGACCCGTCAACCCAGGCGGACACAAGTAGAAGACCCCCAAACAGCCAAAAAGCAAAAATACAAAAATGGGGACCTTAGAAATTTTTAGGCAAATTTCCAAAACCACTCCACGCGCGCTCTGCAGCTAGGCCCTAACTCCCCTTTGCCACTATGGATTTGCTTCAAACCTCTTGCAATCAAAAGTATCCATACCCAGCGTTGCTCCCAGACCCCAAAACCCACCCCAAACACCAGGAACCCCCCCAAACAGCACCCCAAAGACAAGCAAGTGAGCAAAAACGCAAAAACTTTTTCACCTCCGATTGTCTCCAAATTACTTTTATCTGGTATTAGACATACCCAGCAATGCCCCCAGACCCGTCAACCCAGGCGGAAACAAGTAGAAGACCCCCAAACAGCCAAAAAGCAAAAATCCAAAAATGGGGACTTGGAAATTTTTAGGCAAATTTCAAAAAATCACTCCACGCGCGCTCTGCAGCTATGCCCTAACTCCCCTTTGCCACCGTTGATTTGCTTCAAACCTCTTGCAATCAAAAGTATCCATACCCAGCGTTGCTCCCAGATCCCAAAACCCACCCCCAAACACCAGGAACCCCCCGAAACAGCACCCCAAAGACAAGCAAGTGAGCAAAAACGCTAAAACCTTTTCACCTCCGATTTTCTCCAAAAAACTTTTATCCTGTATTAGACATTCCCAGCAATGCCCCCAGACCTGTCAACCCAGGCGGAAACAAGTAGAAGACCCCCAAACAGCCAAAAAGCAAAAATGCAAAAATGAGGACCTTAGAAATTTTATAGGCAAATTTCCAAAATCACTCCACGCGCGCTCTGCAGCTAGGCCCTAACTCCCCTTTGCCACTATGGGTTTGCTTCAAACCTCTTGCAATCAAACGTATCCATACCCAGTGTTGCTCCCAGACCCCAAAACCCACCCGCAAACACCAGTAACCCCTCCAAACCGCACCCCAAAGACAAACAAGTGAGCAAAAACGCAAAAACTATTTCACCTCCGTTTTTTTCCAAAACACTTTTATCCGGTATTAGACATTCCCAGCAATGCCCCCAGACCCGTCAACCGAGGCGGAAACAAGTAGAAGACCCCCAAACAGCCAAAAAGCAAAAATACAAAAATGGGGATTTAGTAATTTTTAGGTACATTTCCAAAATAACTCCACCCGCGCTCTGCAGCTAGGCTCTAACTCCCCTTTTCCACCATAGATTTGCTTCAAACCTCTTGCAATCAAAAGTTTCCATACCCAGCATTGTTCCCAGACCCCAAAACCCACCCCCAAACACCAGGAACCCCCCTAAACAGCATCCCAAAGACAAGCAAGTGAGGAAAAACGCAAACACTTTTTCATCTCCGATTTTCTCCAAAACACTTTTATCCGGTATTAGACATTCCCAGCAATGCCCCCAGACCTGTCAACCCAGGCGGAAACAAGTTGAAGACCCCAAACAGCCAAAAAGCAAAAATCCAAAAATGGGAACTTAGAAATTTTTAGGCAAATTTCCAAAATCACTCCACGTGCGCTCTGCAGCTAGGCCCTAACTCCCCTTTGCCACCATGGATTTGCTTCAAACCTCTTGCAATCAAAAGTATCCATAACCCGCGTTGCTCCCAGGCCCCTCAAACCGACCTCCAAACACCAGAAACCCCCCCAAACAGTACCCCAAAGACAAGCAAGTGAGCAAAAACGCAAATACTTTTTCACCTCCGATTTTCTCCAAAACACTCTTATCCGGTATTAGACATTCCCAGCAATGCCCCCTGGCCCGTCAACCCAGACGGAAACAAGTAGAAGACCCTCAAACAGCCAAAAAGCACAAATACAAAAATGGGGAATTAGAAATGTTTAGGCAAATTTCCAAAATCACTCCATGCGCGCTCTGCAGCTAGGCCCTAACTCCCCTTTGCCACTATGGATTTGCTTAAAACCTCTTGCAATCAAAAGTATCCATACCCAGCATTGCTCCCAGACCCCAAAACCCACTCCCAAACACCAGGAACCCCCCCAAACAGCACCCCAAAGACAAGCAAGTGAGCAAAAACGCAAAACCTTTTTCACCTCCGATTTTCTCCAAAACACTTTTATCCGGTATTAGACATTTCCAGCAATGCTTCCAGACCCGTCAACCCAGGCGGAAACAAGTAGAAGACCCCCAAACAGCCAAAAAGCAAAAATACAAAAATGGGGACCTTAGAAATTTTATAGGCAAATTTCCAAAATCACTCCACGCGCGCTCTGCAGCTAGGCCCTAACTCCCCTTTGCCACTATGGGTTTGCTTCAAACCTCTTGCAATCAAACGTATCCATACCCAGTGTTGCTCCCAGACCCCAAAACCCACCCGCAAACACCAGTAACCCCTCCAAACCGCACCCCAAAGACAAACAAGTGAGCAAAAACGCAAAAACTATTTCACCTCCGTTTTTTTCCAAAACACTTTTATCCGGTATTAGACAATCCCAGCAATGCCCCCAGACCCGTCAACCGAGGCGGAAACAAGTAGAAGACCCCCAAACAGCCAAAAAGCAAAAATACAAAAATGGGGATTTAGTAATTTTTAGGTACATTTCCAAAATAACTCCACCCGCGCTCTGCAGCTAGGCTCTAACTCCCCTTTTCCACCATAGATTTGCTTCAAACCTCTTGCAATCAAAAGTTTCCATACCCAGCATTGTTCCCAGACCCCAAAACCCACCCCCAAACACCAGGAACCCCCCTAAACAGCATCCCAAAGACAAGCAAGTGAGGAAAAACGCAAACACTTTTTCATCTCCGATTTTCTCCAAAACACTTTTATCCGGTATTAGACATTCCCAGCAATGCCCCCAGACCTGTCAACCCAGGCGGAAACAAGTTGAAGACCCCAAACAGCCAAAAAGCAAAAATCCAAAAATGGGAACTTAGAAATTTTTAGGCAAATTTCCAAAATCACTCCACGTGCGCTCTGCAGCTATGCCCTAACTCCCCTTTGCCACCATGGATTTGCTTCAAACCTCTTGCAATCAAAAGTATCCATAACCCGCGTTGCTCCCAGGCCCCTCAAACCGACCTCCAAACACCAGAAACCCCCCCAAACAGTACCCCAAAGACAAGCAAGTGAGCAAAAACGCAAATACTTTTTCACCTCCGATTTTCTCCAAAACACTCTTATCCGGTATTAGACATTCCCAGCAATGCCCCCTGGCCCGTCAACCCAGACGGAAACAAGTAGAAGACCCTCAAACAGCCAAAAAGCACAAATACAAAAATGGGGAATTAGAAATGTTTAGGCAAATTTCCAAAATCACTCCACGCGCGCTCTGCAGCTAGGCCCTAACTCCCCTTTGCCACTATGGATTTGCTTAAAACCTCTTGCAATCAAAAGTATCCATACCCAGCATTGCTCCCAGACCCCAAAACCCACTCCCAAACACCAGGAACCCCCCCAAACAGCACCCCAAAGACAAGCAAGTGAGCAAAAACGCAAAACCTTTTTCACCTCCGATTTTCTCCAAAACACTTTTATCCGGTATTAGACATTTCCAGCAATGCTTCCAGACCCGTCAACCCAGGCGGAAACAAGTAGAAGACCCCCAAACAGCCAAAAAGCAAAAATACAAAAATGGGGACCTAGAAATTTTTAGGCAAATTTCCAAAATCACTCCACGCGCTCTCTGCAGCTAGGCCCTAACTCCCCTTTGCCACTATGGATTTGCTTCAAACTTATTGCAATCAAAAGTATCCATACCCAGCATTGCTCCCAGACCCCAAAACCCACCCCCAAACCCCAGGAACCCCCCAAACGGCACAAACAGCACCCCAAAAACAAGCAAGTGAGCAAAAACGCAAAAACCTTTTCACCTCCGATTTTCTCCAAAACACTTTTATCCGGTATTAGACATTCCCAGCAATGCCCCCAGACCCGTCAACCCAGGCGGAAACAAGTAGAAGACACCCAAACAGCCAAAAAGCACAAATACCAAAATCACTCCACGCACAGTCTGCAGCTAGGCCCTAACTCCCCTTTGCCACCATGGATTTGCTTCAAACCTCTTGCAATCAAAAGTATTTATACCCAGCTTTGCTACCAGACCCCAAAACCCACTCCCAAACACCAGGAACCCCCCCAAACAGCACCCCAAAGACAAGCAAGTGAGCAAAAACGCAAAACCTTTTTCACCTCCGATTTTCTCCAAAACACTTTTATCCGGTATTAGACATTTCCAGCAATGCTTACAGACCCATCAACCCAGGCGGAAATAAGTAGAAGACCCCCAAACAGCCCAAAAATAAAAATCCAAAAATGGGGACTTAGAAACGTTTAGGCAGATTTCCAAATTCACTCCACGCGCGCTCTGCAGCTAGGCACTAACTCCCCTTTGCCACCATGGATTTGCTTCAAACCTCTAGCAATCAAACGTATCCATACCCAGCGTTGCTCCCAGACCCCAAAACCCACCCCCAAACACCAGGAACTCCCCCAAACAGTACCCCAAAGACAAGCAAGTGAGCAAAAACGCAAAAACTTTTTCACCTCCGATTTTCTCCAAAACACTTTTATCCGGTATTAGACATTCCCAGCAATGCCCCCAGACCCGTCAACCCAGGCAGAAACAAGTAGAAGACCCCCAAACAGCCAAAAAGGAAAAATCCAAAAATGGTGACTTAAAAATTTTTGGGCAAATTTCCAAAATCACTCCATGTGCGCTCTGCAGCTAGGCCCTAACTCCCCTTTGCCACTATGGATTTGCTTCAAACCTCTTGCAATCAAAAGTATCCATACCCAGCGTTGCTCCCAGACCCCAAAACCCAATACTAAACACCAGGAATACCCCCAAACATCACCCCAAAGTCAAGCAAGTGAGCAAAAACGCAAAACCTTTTTCACCTCCGATTTTCTCCAAAACACTTTTATCCGGTATTAGACATTTCCAGCAATGCCCCCAGACCCATCAACCCAGGCGGAAACAAGTAGAAGACCCCCAAACAGCCAAAAAGCAAAAATACAAAAATAGGGACCGTAGAAATTTTTAGGCAAATTTCCAAAACCACTCCACGCGCGCTCTGCAGCTAGGCCCTAACTCCCCTTTGCCACCGTTGATTTGCTTCAAACCTCTTGCAATCAAAAGTATCCATACCCAGCGTTGCTCCCAGATCCCAAAACCCACCCCCAAACACCAGGAACCCCCCGAAACAGCACCCCAAAGACAAGCAAGTGAGCAAAAACGCAAAAACCTTTTCACCTCCGATTTTCTCCAAAACACTTTTATCCTGTATTAGACATTCCCAGCAATGCCCCCAGACCTGTCAACCCAGGCGGAAACAAGTAGAAGACCCCCAAACAGCCAAAAAGCAAGAATGCAAAAATGAGGACCTTAGAAATTTTATAGGCAAATTTCCAAAATCACTCCACGCGCGCTCTCCAGCTAGGCCCTAACTCCCCTTTGCCACTATGGGTTTGCTTCAAACCTCTTGCAATCAAACGTATCCATACCCAGTGTTGCTCCCAGACCCCAAAACCCACCCGCAAACACCAGTAACCCCTCCAAACCGCACCCCAAAAACAAGCAAGTGAGCAAAAACGCAAAATCTTTTTCACCTCCGATTTTCTCCAAAACACTTTAATCCGGTATTAGACATTCCCAGCAATGCCCCCAGACCCGTCAACCGAGGCGGAAACAAGTAGAAGACCCCCAAACAGCCAAAAAGCAAAAATACAAAATGGGGATTTAGTAAATTTTAGGTACATTTCCAAAATAACTCCACCCGCGCTCTGCAGCTAGGCTCTAACTCCCCTTTTCCACCATAGATTTGCTTCAAACCTCTTGCAATCAAAAGTATCCATACCCAGCATTGTTCCCAGACCCCAAAACCCACCCCCAAACACCAGGAACCCCCCTAAACAGCATCCCAAAGACAAGCAAGTGAGCAAAAACGCAAACACTTTTTCATCTCCGATTTTCTCCAAAACACTTTTATCCGGTATTAGACATTCCCAGCAATGCCCCCAGACCTGTCAACCCAGGCGGAAACAAGTAGAAGACCCCAAACAGCCAAAAAGCAAAAATCTAAAATGGGAACTTAGAAATTTTTAGGCAAATTTCCAAAATCACTCCACGTGCGCTCTGCAGCTAGGCCCTAACTCCCCTTTGCCACCATGGATTTGCTTCAAACCTCTTGCAATCAAAAGTATCCATAACCCGCGTTGCTCCCAGGCCCCCAAACCGACCTCCAAACACCAGGAACCCCCCCAAACAGTACCCCAAAGACAAGCAAGTGAGCAAAAACGCAAATACTTTTTCACCTCCGATTTTCTCCAAAACACTCTTATCCGGTATTAGACATTCCCAGCAATGCCCCCTGGCCCGTCAACCCAGACGGAAACAAGTAGAAGACCCTCAAACAGCCAAAAAGCACAAATACAAAAATGGGGACTTAGAAATTTTTAGGCAAATTTCCAAAATCACTCCACGCGCGCTCTGCAGCTAGGCCCTAACTCCCCTTTGCCACTATGGATTTGCTTCAAACCTCTTGCAATCAAAAGTATCCATACCCAGCATTGCTCCCAGACCCGAAAACCCACTCCCAAACACCAGGAACCCCCCCAAACAGCACCCCAAAGACAAGCAAGTGAGCAAAAACGCAAAACCTTTTTCACCTCCGATTTTCTCCAAAACACTTTTATCCGGTATTAGACATTTCCAGCAATGCTTCCAGACCCGTCAACCCAGGCGGAAACAAGTAGAAGACCCCCAAACAGCCAAAAAGCAAAAATACAAAAATGGTGACCTAGAAATTTTTAGGCATATTTCCAAAATCACTCCACGCGCTCTCTGCAGCTAGGCCCTAACTCCCCTTTGCCACTATGGATTTGCTTCAAACTTATTGCAATCAAAAGTATCCATACCCAGCATTGCTCCCAGACCCCAAAACCCACCCCAAACCCCAGGAACTCCCCAAATGGCACAAACAGCACCCCAAAAACAAACAAGTGAGCAAAAACGCAAAAACTATTTCACCTCCGTTTTTTTCCAAAACACTTTTATCCGGTATTAGACATTCCCAGCAATGCCCCCAGACCCGTCAACCGAGGCGGAAACAAGTAGAAGACCCCCAAACAGCCAAAAAGCAAAAATGCAAAAATGGGGATTTAGTAATTTTTAGGTACATTTCCAAAATAACTCCACCCGCGCTCTGCAGCTAGGCTCTAACTCCCCTTTTCCACCATAGATTTGCTTCAAACCTCTTGCAATCAAAAGTATCCAAACCCAGCATTGTTCCCAGACCCCAAAACCCACCCCCAAACACCAGGAACCCCCCTAAACAGCATCCCAAAGACAAGCAAGTGAGCAAAAACGCAAACACTTTTTCATCTCCGATTTTCTCCAAAACACTTTTATCCGGTATTAGACATACCCAGCAATGCCCCCAGACCCGTCAACCCAGGCAGAAACAAGTAGAAGACCCCAAACAGCCAAAAAGCAAAAATCCAAAAATGGGGACTTAAAAATTTTTAGGCAAATTTCCAAAATCACTCCACGTGCGCTCTGCAGCTAGGCCCTAACTCCCCTTTGCCACTATGGATTTGCTTCAAACCTCTTGCAATCAAAAGTATCCATACCCAGCGTTGCTCCCAGACCCCAAAACCCACCACTAAACACCAGGAATACCCCCAAACAGCACCCCAAAGTCAAGCAAGTGAGCAAAAACGCAAAACCTTTTTCACCTCCGATTTTCTCCAAAACACTTTTATCCGGTATTAGACATTTCCAGCAATGCCCCCAGACCCGTCAACCCAGGCGGACACAAGTAGAAGACCCCCAAACAGCCAAAAAGCAAAAATACAAAAATGGGGACCTTAGAAATTTTTAGGCGAATTTCCAAAACCACTCCACGCGCGCTCTGCAGCTAGGCCCTAACTCCCCTTTGCCACTATGGATTTGCTTCAAACCTCTTGCAATCAAAAGTATCCATACCCAGCGTTGCTCCCAGACCCCAAAACCCACCCCAAACACCAGGAACCCCCCCAAACAGCACCCCAAAGACAAGCAAGTGAGCAAAAACGCAAAAACTTTTTCACCTCCAATTGTCTCCGAATTACTTTTATCTGGTATTAGACATACCTAGCAATGCCCCCAGACCCGTCAACCCAGGCGGAAACAAGTAGAAGACCCCCAAACAGCCAAAAAGCAAAAATCCAAAAATGGGGACTTGGAAATTTTTAGGCAAATTTCAAAAAATCACTCCCCGCGCGCTCTGCAGCTATGCCCTAACTCCCCTTTGCCACCGTTGATTTGCTTCAAACCTCTTGCAATCAAAAGTATCCATACCCAGCGTTGCTCCCAGATCCCAAAACCCACCCCCAAACACCAGGAACCCCCCGAAACAGCACCCCAAAGACAAGCAAGTGAGCAAAAACGCAAAAACCTTTTCACCTCCGATTTTCTCCAAAACACTTTTATCCTGTATTAGACATTCCCAGCACTGCCCCCAAACCCGTCAACCCAGGCGGAAACAAGTAGAAGACCCCCAAACAGCCAAAAAGCAAAATTGCAAAAATGAGGACCTTAGAAATTTTAAGGCAAATTTCCAAAATCACTCCACGCGCGCTCTGCAGCTAGGCCCTAACTCCCCTTTGCCACTATGGGTTTGCTTCAAACCTCTTGCAATCAAACGTATCCATACCCAGTGTTGCTCCCAGACCCCAAAACCCACCCGCAAACACCAGTAACCCCTCCAAACCGCACCCCAAAGACAAACAAGTGAGCAAAAACGCAAAAACTATTTCACCTCCGTTTTTTTCCAAAACACTTTTATCCGGTATTAGACATTCCCAGCAATGCCCCCAGACCCGTCAACCGAGGCGGAAACAAGTAGAAGACCCCCAAACAGCCAAAAAGCAAAAATACAAAAATGGGGATTTAGTAATTTTTAGGTACATTTCCAAAATAACTCCACCCGCGCTCTGCAGCTAGGCTCTAACTCCCCTTTTCCACCATAGATTTGCTTCAAACCTCTTGCAATCAAAAGTATCCATACCCAGCATTGTTCCCAGACCCCAAAACCCACCCCCAAACACCAGGAACCCCCCTAAACAGCATCCCAAAGACAAGCAAGTGAGCAAAAACGCAAAACCTTTTTCATCTCCGATTTTCTCCAAAACACTTTTATCCGGTATTAGACATACCCAGCAATGCCCCCAGACCCATCAACCCAGGCGGAAACAAGTAGAAGACCCCAAACAGCCAAAAAGCAAAAATCCAATAATGGGGACTTAAAAATTTTTAGGAAAATTTCCAAAATCACTCCACGTGCGCTCTGCAGCTAGGCCCTAACTCCCCTTTGCCACTATGGATTTGCTTCAAACCTCTTGCAATCAAAAGTATCCATACCCAGCGTTGCTCCCAGACCCCAAAACCCACCACTAAACACCAGGAATACCCCCAAACAGCACCCCAAAGTCAAGCAAGTGAGCAAAAACGCAAAACCTTTTTCACCTCCGATTTTCTCCAAAACACTTTTATCCGGTATTAGACATTTCCAGCAATGCCCCCAGACCCGTCAACCCAGGCGGACACAAGTAGAAGACCCCCAAACAGCCAAAAAGCAAAAATACAAAAATGGGGACCTTAGAAATTTTTAGGCAAATTTCCAAAACCACTCCACGCGCGCTCTGCAGCTAGGCCCTAACTCCCCTTTGCCACTATGGATTTGCTTCAAACCTCTTGCAATCAAAAGTATCCATACCCAGCATTGCTCCCAGACCCCAAAACCCACCCCAAACACCAGGAACCCCCCCAAACAGCACCCCAAAGACAAGCAAGTGAGCAAAAACGCAAAAACTTTTTCACCTCCGATTGTCTCCGAATTACTTTTATCTGGTATTAGACATACCCAGCAATGCCCCCAGACCCGTCAACCCAGGCGGAAACAAGTAGAAGACCCCCAAACAGCCAAAAAGCAAAAATCCAAAAATGGGGACTTGGAAATTTTTAGGCAAATTTCAAAAAATCACTCCACGCGCGCTCTGCAGCTATGCCCTAACTCCCCTTTGCCACCGTTGATTTGCTTCAAACCTCTTGCAATCAAAAGTATCCATACCCAGCGTTGCTCCCAGATCCCAAAACCCACCCCCAAACACCAGGAACCCCCCGAAACAGCACCCCAAAGACAAGCAAGTGAGCAAAAACGCAAAAACCTTTTCACCTCCGATTTTCTCCAAAACACTTTTATCCTGTATTAGACATTCCCAGCAATGCCCCCAGACCTGTCAACCCAGGCGGAAACAAGTAGAAGACCCCCAAACAGCCAAAAAGCAAAAATGCAAAAATGAGGACCTTAGAAATTTTATAGGCAAATTTCCAAAATCACTCCACGCGCGCTCTGCAGCCTGGCCCTAACTCCCCTTTGCCACTATGGGTTTGCTTCAAACCTCTTGCAATCAAACGTATCCATACCCAGTGTTGCTCCCAGACCCCAAAACCCACCCACAAACACCAGTAACCCCTCCAAACCGCACCCCAAAGACAAACAAGTGAGCAAAAACGCACAAACTATTTCACCTCCGTTTTTTTCCAAAACACTTTTATCCGGTATTAGACATTCCCAGCAATGCCCCCAGACCCGTCAACCGAGGCGGAAACAAGTAGAAGACCCCCAAACAGCCAAAAAGCAAAAATACAAAAATGGGGATTTAGTAATTTTTAGGTACATTTCCAAAATAACTCCACCCGCGCTCTGCAGCTAGGCTCTAACTCCCCTTTTCCACCATAGATTTGCTTCAAACCTCTTGCAATCAAAAGTTTCCATACCCAGCATTGTTCCCAGACCCCAAAACCCACTCCCAAACACCAGGAACCCCCCCAAACAGCACCCCAAAGACAAGCAAGTGAGCAAAAACGCAAAACCTATTTCACCTCCGATTTTCTCCAAAACACTTTAATCCGGTATTAGACATTTCCAGCAATGCTTACAGACCCATCAACCAGGCGGAAACAAGTAGAAGACCCCTAAACAGCCCAAAAATAAAAATCCAAAAATGGGGACTTTGAAATTTTTAGGCAAATTTCCAAAATCACTCCACGCGCGCTCTGCAGCTATGCACTAACTCCCCTTTGCCACCATGGATTTGCTTCAAACCTCTAGCAATCAAAAGTATCCATACCCAGCGTTGCTCCCAGACCCCAAAACCCACCCCCAAACACCAGGAACTCCCCCAAACAGCACCCCAAAGACAAGCAAGTGAGCAAAAACGCAAAACCTTTTTCACCTCCGATTTTCTCCAAAACACTTTAATCCGGTATTAGACATTCCCAGCAATGCCCCCAGACCCGTCAACCGAGGCGGAAACAAGTAGAAGACCCCCAAACAGCCAAAAAGCAAAAATACAAAATGGGGATTTAGTAAATTTTAGGTACATTTCCAAAATAACTCCACCCGCGCTCTGCAGCTAGGCTCTAACTCCCCTTTTCCACCATAGATTTGCTTCAAACCTCTTGCAATCAAAAGTATCCATACCCAGCATTGTTCCCAGACCCCAAAACCCACCCCCAAACACCAGGAACCCCCCTAAACAGCATCCCAAAGACAAGCAAGTGAGCAAAAACGCAAACACTTTTTCATCTCCGATTTTCTCCAAAACACTTTTATCCGGTATTAGACATTCCCAGCAATGCCCCCAGACCTGTCAACCCAGGCAGAAACAAGTAGAAGACCCCAAACAGCCAAAAAGCAAAAATCCAAAAATGGGAACTTAGAAATTTTTAGGCAAATTTCCAAAATCACTCCACGTGCGCTCTGCAGCTAGGCCCTAACTCCCCTTTGCCACCATGGATTTGCTTCAAACCTCTTGCAATCAAAAGTATCCATAACCCGCGTTGCTCCCAGGCCCCCAAACCGACCTCCAAACACCAGGAACCCCCCCAAACAGTACCCCAAAGACAAGCAAGTGAGCAAAAACGCAAATACTTTTTCACCTCCGATTTTCTCCAAAACACTCTTATCCGGTATTAGACATTCCCAGCAATGCCCCCTGGCCCGTCAACCCAGACGGAAACAAGTAGAAGACCCTCAAACAGCCAAAAAGCACAAATACAAAAATGGGGACTTAGAAATTTTTAGGCAAATTTCCAAAATCACTCCAAGCGCGCTCTGCAGCTAGGCCCTAACTCCCCTTTGCCACTATGGATTTGCTTCAAACCTCTTGCAATCAAAAGTATCCATACCCAGCATTGCTCCCAGACCCGAAAACCCACTCCCAAACACCAGGAACCCCCCCAAACAGCACCCCGAAGACAAGCAAGTGAGCAAAAACGCAAAACCTTTTTCACCTCCGATTTTCTCCAAAACACTTTTATCCGGTATTAGACATTTCCAGCAATGCTTTCAGACCGGTCAACCCAGGCGGAAACAAGTAGAAGACCCCCAAACAGCCAAAAAGCAAAAATACAAAAATGGTGACCTAGAAATTTTTAGGCAAATTTCCAAAATCACTCCACGCGCTCTCTGCAGCTAGGCCCTAACTCCCCTTTGCCACTATGGATTTGCTTCAAACTTATTGCAATCAAAAGTATCCATACCCAGCATTGCTCCCAGACCCCAAAACCCACCCCCAAACCCCAGGAACCCCCCAAACGGCACAAACAGCACCCCAAAAACAAGCAAGTGAGCAAAAACGCAAAAACCTTTTCACCTCCGATTTTCTCCAAAACACTTTTATCCGGTATTAGACATTCCCAGCAATGCCCCCAGACCCGTCAACCCAGGCGGAAACAAGTAGAAGACACCCAAACAGCCAAAAAGCACAAATACAAAAATGGGGACTTAGAAATTTTTAGGCAAATTTCCAAAATCACTCCACGCACAGTCTGCAGCTAGGCCCTAACTCCCCTTTGCCACCATGGATCTGCTTCAAACCTCTTGCAATCAAAAGTATTTATACCCAACGTTGCTACCAGACCCCAAAACCCACTCCCAAACACCAGGAACCCCCCCAAACAGCACCCCAAAGACAAGCAAGTGAGCAAAAACGCAAAACCTTTTTCACCTCCGATTTTCTCCAAAACACTTTTATCCGGTATTAGACATTTCCAGCAATGCTTACAGACCCATCAACCCAGGCGGAAACAAGTAGAAGACCCCCAAACAGCCCAAAAATAAAAATCCAAAAATGGGGACTTAGAAACGTTTAGGCAAATTTCCAAAATCACTCCACGCGCGCTCTGCAGCTAGGCACTAACTCCCCTTTGCCACCATGGATTTGCTTCAAACCTCTAGCAATCAAAAGTATCCATACCCAGCGTTGCTCCCAGACCCCAAAACCCACCCCCAAACACCAGGAACTCCCCCAAACAGCACCCCAAAGACAAGCAAGTGAGCAAAAACGCAAAAACTTTTTCACCTCCGATTTTCTCCAAAACACTTTTATCCGGTATTAGACATTCCCAGCAATACCCCCAGACCCGTCAACCCAGGCAGAAACAAGTAGAAGACCCCCAAACAGCCAAAAAGCAAAAATACAAAAATGGGAACCTTAGAAATTTTTAGGCAAATTTCCAAAACCACTCCACGCGCGCTCTGCAGCTAGGCCCTAACTCCCCTTTGCCACTATGGATTTGCTTCAAACCTCTTGCAATCAAAAGTATCCATACCCAGCGTTGCTCCCAGACCCCAAAAACCACCCCAAACACCAGGAACCCCCCCAAACAGCACCCCAAAGACAAGCAAGTGAGCAAAAACGCAAAAACTTTTTCAACTCCGATTGTCTCTGAAATACTTTTATCTGGTATTAGACATACCCAGCAATGCCCCCAGACCCGTCAACCCAGGCGGAAACAAGTAGATGACCCCCAAACAGCCAAAAAGCAAAAATCCAAAAATGGGGACTTGGAAATTTTTAGGCAAATTTCAAAAAATCACTCCACGCGCGCTCTGCAGCTATGCCCTAACTCCCCTTTGCCACCGTTGATTTGCTTCAAACCTCTTGCAATCAAAAGTATCCATACCCAGCGTTGCTCCCAGATCCCAAAACCCACCCCCAAACACCAGGAACCCCCCGAAACAGCACCCCAAAGACAAGCAAGTGAGCAAAAACGCAAAAACCTTTTCACCTCCGATTTTCTCCAAAACACTTTTATCCTGTATTAGACATTCCCAGCAATGCCCCCAGACCCGTCAACCCAGGCGGAAACAAGTAGAAGACCCCCAAACAGCCAAAAAGCAAAAATACAAAAATGGGGATTTAGTAATTTTTAGGTACATTTCCAAAATAACTCCACCCGCGCTCTGCAGCTAGGCTCTAACTCCCCTTTTCCACCATAGATTTGCTTCAAATCTCTTGCAATCAAAAGTATCCATACCCAGCATTGTTCCCAGACCCCAAAACCCACCCCCAAACACCAGGAACCCCCCTAAACAGCATCCCAAAGACAAGCAAGTGAGCAAAAACGCAAACACTTTTTCATCTCCGATTTTCTCCAAAACACTTTTATCCGGTATTAGACATACCCAGCAATGCCCCCAGACCCGTCAACCCAGGCGGAAACAAGTAGAAGACCCCCAAACAGCCAAAAAGCAAAAATACAAAAATGGGGACCTTAGAAATTTTTAGGCAAATTTCCAAAGCCACTCCACGCGCGCTCTGCAGCTAGGCCCTAACTCCCCTTTGCCACTATGGATTTGCTTCAAACCTCTTGCAATCAAAAGTATCCATACCCAGCGTTGCTCCCAGACCCCAAAACCCACCCCAAACACCAGGAACCCCCCCAAACAGCACCCCAAAGACAAGCAAGTGAGCAAAAACGCAAAACCTTTTTCACCTCCGATTTTCTCCAAAACACTTTTATCCGGTATTAGACATTTCCAGCAATGCCCCCAGACCCGTCAACCCAGGCGGACACAAGTAGAAGACCCCCAAACAGCCAAAAAGCAAAAATACAAAAATGGGGACCTTAGAAATTTTTAGGCAAATTTCCAAAACCACTCCACGCGCGCTCTGCAGCTAGGCCCTAACTCCCCTTTGCCACTATGGATTTGCTTCAAACCTCTTGCAATCAAAAGTATCCATACCCAGCGTTGCTCCCAGACCCCAAAACCCACCCCAAACACCAGGAACCCCCCCAAACAGCACCCCAAAGACAAGCAAGTGAGCAAAAACGCAAAAACTTTTTCACCTCCGATTGTCTCCAAATTACTATTATCTGGTATTAGACATACCCAGCAATGCCCCCAGACCCGTCAACCCAGGCGGAAACAAGTAGAAGACCCCCAAACAGCCAAAAAGCAAAAATCCAAAAATGGGGACTTGGAAATTTTTAGGCAAATTTCAAAAAATCACTCCACGCGCGCTCTGCAGCTATGCCCTAACTCCCCTTTGCCACCGTTGATTTGCTTCAAACCTCTTGCAATCAAAAGTATCCATACCCAGCGTTGCTCCCAGATCCCAAAACCCACCCCCAAACACCAGGAACCCCCCGAAACAGCACCCCAAAGACAAGCAAGTGAGCAAAAACGCAAAAACCTTTTCACCTCCGATTTTCTCCAAAAAACTTTTATCCTGTATTAGACATTCCCAGCAATGCCCCCAGACCTGTCAACCCAGGCGGAAACAAGTAGAAGACCCCCAAACAGCCAAAAAGCAAAAATGCAAAAATGAGGACCTTAGAAATTTTATAGGCAAATTTCCAAAATCACTCCACGCGCGCTCTGCAGCTAGGCCCTAACTCCCCTTTGCCACTATGGGTTTGCTTCAAACCTCTTGCAATCAAACGTATCCATACCCAGTGTTGCTCCCAGACCCCAAAACCCACCCGCAAACATCAGTAACCCCTCCAAACCGCACCCCAAAGACAAACAATTGAGCAAAAATGCAAAAACTATTTCACCTCCGTTTTTTTCCAAAACACTTTTATCCGGTATTAGACATTCCCAGCAATGCCCCCAGACCCGTCAACCGAGGCGGAAACAAGTAGAAGACCCCCAAACAGCCAAAAAGCAAAAATACAAAAATGGGGATTTAGTAATTTTTAGGTACATTTCCAAAATAACTCCACCCGCGCTCTGCAGCTAGGCTCTAACTCCCCTTTTCCACCATAGATTTGCTTCAAACCTCTTGCAATCAAAAGTTTCCATACCCAGCATTGTTCCCAGACCCCAAAACCCACCCCCAAACTCCAGGAACCCCCCTAAACAGCATCCCAAAGACAAGCAAGTGAGGAAAAACGCAAACACTTTTTCATCTCCTATTTTCTCCAAAACACTTTTATCCGGTATTAGACATTCCCAGCAATGCCCCCAGACCTGTCAACCCAGGCGGAAACAAGTTGAAGACCCCAAACAGCCAAAAAGCAAAAATCCAAAAATGGGAACTTAGAAATTTTTAGGCAAATTTCCAAAATCACTCCACGTGCGCTCTGCAGCTAGGCCCTAACTCCCCTTTGCCACCATGGATTTGCTTCAAACCTCTTGCAATCAAAAGTATCCATACCCAGCGTTGCTCCCAGACCCCAAAACCCACCACTAAACACCAGGAACTCCCCCAAACAGCACCCCAAAGACAAGCAAGTGAGCAAAAACGCAAAAACTTTTTCACCTCCGATTTTCTCCAAAACACTTTTATCCGGTATTAGATATTCCCAGCAATACCCCCAGACCTGTCAACCCAGGCGGAAACAAGTAGAAGACCCCCAAACAGCCAAAAAGCAAAAATGCAAAAATGAGGACCTTAGAAATTTTATAGGCAAATTTCCAAAATCACTCCACGCGCGCTCTGCAGCTAGCCCCTAACTCCCCTTTGCCACTATGGGTTTGCTTCAAACCTCTTGCAATCAAACGTATCCATACCCAGTGTTGCTCCCAGACCCCAAAACCCACCCGCAAACACCAGTAACCCCTCCAAACCGCACCCCAAAGACAAACAAGTGAGCAAAAACGCAAAAACTATTTCACCTCCGTTTTTTTCCAAAACACTTTTATCCGGTATTAGACATTCCCAGCAATGCCCCCAGACCCGTCAACCGAGGCGGAAACAAGTAGAAGACCCCCAAACAGCCAAAAAGCAAAAATGCAAAAATGGGGATTTAGTAATTTTTAGGTACATTTCCAAAATAACTCCACCCGCGCTCTGCAGCTAGGCTCTAACTCCCCTTTTCCACCATAGATTTGCTTCAAACCTCTTGCAATCAAAAGTATCCAAACCCAGCATTGTTCCCAGACCCCAAAACCCACCCCCAAACACCAGGAACCCCCCTAAACAGCATCCCAAAGACAAGCAAGTGAGCAAAAACGCAAACACTTTTTCATCTCCGATTTTCTCCAAAACACTTTTATCCGGTATTAGACATACCCAGCAATGCCCCCAGACCCGTCAACCCAGGCGGAAACAAGTAGAAGACCCCAAACAGCCAAAAAGCAAAAATCCAAAAATGGGGACTTAAAAATTTTTAGGCAAATTTCCAAAATCACTCCACGTGCGCTCTGCAGCTAGGCCCTAACTCCCCTTTGCCACTATGGATTTGCTTCAAACCTCTTGCAATCAAAAGTATCCATACCCAGCGTTGCTCCCAGACCCCAAAACCCACCAC
The DNA here is from genome assembly GCF_964263255.1 of Lissotriton vulgaris. Classification (NCBI taxonomy): domain Eukaryota; kingdom Metazoa; phylum Chordata; class Amphibia; order Caudata; family Salamandridae; genus Lissotriton; species Lissotriton vulgaris. The sequence goes on from NC_141689.1 coordinate 113,647,444, forward strand.
TAAACACCAGGAATACCCCCAAACAGCACCCCAAAGTCAAGCAAGTGAGCAAAAACGCAAAACCTTTTTCACCTCCGATTTTCTCCAAAACACTTTTATCCGGTATTAGACATTTCCAGCAATGTCCCCAGACCCGTCAACCCAGGCGGACACAAGTAGAAGACCCCCAAACAGCCAAAAAGCAAAAATACAAAAATGGGGACCTTAAAAATTTTTAGGCAAATTTCAAAAACCACTCCACGCGCGCTCTGCAGCTAGGCCCTAACTCCCCTTTGCCACTATGGATTTGCTTCAAACCTCTTGCAATCAAAAGTATCCATACCCAGCGTTGCTCCCAGACCCCAAAACCCACCCCAAACACCAGGAACCCCCCCAAACAGCACCCCAAAGACAAGCAAGTGAGCAAAAACGCAAAAACTTTTTCACCTCCGATTGTCTCCGAATTACTTTTATCTGGTATTAGACATACCTAGCAATGCCCCCAGACCCGTCAACCCAGGCGGAAACAAGTAGAAGACCCCCAAACAGCCAAAAAGCAAAAATCCAAAAATGGGGACTTGGAAATTTTTAGGCAAATTTCAAAAAATCACTCCCCGCGCGCTCTGCAGCTATGCCCTAACTCCCCTTTGCCACCGTTGATTTGCTTCAAACCTCTTGCAATCAAAAGTATCCATACCCAGCATTGCTCCCAGATCCCAAAACCCACCCCCAAACACCAGGAACCCCCCGAAACAGCACCCCAAAGACAAGCAAGTGAGCAAAAACGCAAAAACCTTTTCACCTCCGATTTTCTCCAAAACACTTTTATCCTGTATTAGACATTCCCAGCAATGCCCCCAAACCCGTCAACCCAGGCGGAAACAAGTAGAAGACCCCCAAACAGCCAAAAAGCAAAATTGCAAAAATGAGGACCTTAGAAATTTTAAGGCAAATTTCCAAAATCACTCCAAGCGCGCTCTGCAGCTAGGCCCTAACTCCCCTTTGCCACTATGGGTTTGCTTCAAACCTCTTGCAATCAAACGTATCCATACCCAGTGTTGCTCCCAGACCCCAAAACCCACCCGCAAACACCAGTAACCCCTCCAAACCGCACCCCAAAGACAAACAAGTGAGCAAAAACGCAAAAACTATTTCACCTCCGTTTTTTTCCAAAACACTTTTATCCGGTATTAGACATTCCCAGCAATGCCCCCAGACCCGTCAACCGAGGCGGAAACAAGTAGAAGACCCCCAAACAGCCAAAAAGCAAAAATACAAAAATGGGGATTTAGTAATTTTTAGGTACATTTCCAAAATAACTCCACCCGCGCTCTGCAGCTAGGCTCTAACTCCCCTTTTCCACCATAGATTTGCTTCAAACCTCTTGCAATCAAAAGTATCCATACCCAGCATTGTTCCCAGACCCCAAAACCCACCCCCAAACACCAGGAACCCCCCTAAACAGCATCCCAAAGACAAGCAAGTGAGCAAAAACGCAAAACCTTTTTCATCTCCGATTTTCTCCAAAACACTTTTATCCGGTATTAGACATACCCAGCAATGCCCCCAGACCCATCAACCCAGGCGGAAACAAGTAGAAGACCCCAAACAGCCAAAAAGCAAAAATCCAATAATGGGGACTTAAAAATTTTTAGGAAAATTTCCAAAATCACTCCACGTGCGCTCTGCAGCTAGGCCCTAACTCCCCTTTGCCACTATGGATTTGCTTCAAACCTCTTGCAATCAAAAGTATCCATACCCAGCGTTGCTCCCAGACCCCAAAACCCACCACTAAACACCAGGAATACCCCCAAACAGCACCCCAAAGTCAAGCAAGTGAGCAAAAACGCAAAACCTTTTTCACCTCCGATTTTCTCCAAAACACTTTTATCCGGTATTAGACATTTCCAGCAATGCCCCCAGACCCGTCAACCCAGGCGGACACTAGTAGAAGACCCCCAAACAGCCAAAAAGCAAAAATACAAAAATGGGGACCTTAGAAATTTTTAGGCAAATTTCCAAAACCACTCCACGCGCGCTCTGCAGCTAGGCCCTAACTCCCCTTTGCCACTATGGATTTGCTTCAAACCTCTTGCAATCAAAAGTATCCATACCCAGCGTTGCTCCCAGACCCCAAAACCCACCCCAAACACCAGGAACCCCCCCAAACAGCACCCCAAAGACAAGCAAGTGAGCAAAAACGCAAAAACTTTTTCACCTCCGATTGTCTCCGAATTACTTTTATCTGGTATTAGACATACCCAGCAATGCCCCCAGACCCGTCAACCCAGGCGGAAACAAGTAGAAGACCCCCAAACAGCCAAAAAGCAAAAATCCAAAAATGGGGACTTGGAAATTTTTAGGCAAATTTCAAAAAATCACTCCACGCGCGCTCTGCAGCTAGGCCCTAACTCCCCTTTGCCACCGTTGATTTGCTTCAAACCTCTTGCAATCAAAAGTATCCATACCCAGCGTTGCTCCCAGATCCCAAAACCCACCCCCAAACACCAGGAACCCCCCGAAACAGCACCCCAAAGACAAGCAAGTGAGCAAAAACGCAAAAACCTTTTCACCTCCGATTTTCTCCAAAACACTTTTATCCTGTATTAGACATTCCCAGCAATGCCCCCAGACCTGTCAACCCAGGCGGAAACAAGTAGAAGACCCCCAAACAGCCAAAAAGCAAAAATGCAAAAATGAGGACCTTAGAAATTTTATAGGCAAATTTCCAAAATCACTCCACGCGCGCTCTGCAGCTAGGCCCTAACTCCCCTTTGCCACTATGGGTTTGCTTCAAACCTCTTGCAATCAAACGTATCCATACCCAGTGTTGCTCCCAGACCCCAAAACCCACCCACAAACACCAGTAACCCCTCCAAACTGCACCCCAAAGACAAACAAGTGAGCAAAAACGCAAAAACTATTTCACCTCCGTTTTTTTCCAAAACACTTTTATCCGGTATTAGACATTCCCAGCAATGCCCCCAGACCCGTCAACCGAGGCAGAAACAAGTAGAAGACCCCCAAACAGCCAAAAAGCAAAAATAAAAAAATGGGGATTTAGTAATTTTTAGGTATATTTCCAAAATAACTCCACCCGCGCTCTGCAGCTAGGCTCTAACTCCCCTTTTCCACCATAGATTTGCTTCAAACCTCTTGCAATCAAAAGTTTCCATACCCAGCATTGTTCCCAGACCCCAAAACCCACTCCCAAACACCAGGAACCCCCCAAACAGCACCCCAAAGACAAGCAAGTGAGCAAAAACGCAAAACCTTTTTCACCTCCGATTTTCTCCAAAACACTTTAATCCGGTATTAGACATTCCCAGCAATGCCCCCAGACCCGTCAACCGAGGCGGAAACAAGTAGAAGACCCCCAAACAGCCAAAAAGCAAAAATACAAAATGGGGATTTAGTAAATTTTAGGTACATTTCCAAAATAACTCCACCCGCGCTCTGCAGCTAGGCTCTAACTCCCCTTTTCCACCATAGATTTGCTTCAAACCTCTTGCAATCAAAAGTATCCATACCCAGCATTGTTCCCAGACCCCAAAACCCACCCCCAAACACCAGGAACCCCCCTAAACAGCATCCCAAAGACAAGCAAGTGAGCAAAAACGCAAACACTTTTTCATCTCCGATTTTCTCCAAAACACTTTTATCCGGTATTAGACATTCCCAGCAATGCCCCCAGACCTGTCAACCCAGGCGGAAACAAGTAGAAGACCCCAAACAGCCAAAAAGCAAAAATCCAAAAATGGGAACTTAGAAATTTTTAGGCAAATTTCCAAAATCACTCCATGTGCGCTCTGCAGCTAGGCCCTAACTCCCCTTTGCCACCATGGATTTGCTTAAAACCTCTTGCAATCAAAAGTATCCATAACCCGCGTTGCTCCCAGGCCCCCAAACCGACCTCCAAACACCAGGAACCCCCCCAAACAGTACCCCAAAGACAAGCAAGTGAGCAAAAACGCAAATACTTTTTCACCTCCGATTTTCTCCAAAACACTCTTATCCGGTATTAGACATTCCCAGCAATGCCCCCTGGCCCGTCAACCCAGACGGAAACAAGTAGAAGACCCTCAAACAGCCAAAAAGCACAAATACAAAAATGGGGACTTAGAAATTTTTAGGCAAATTTCCAAAATCACTCCACGCGCGCTCTGCAGCTAGGCCCTAACTCCCCTTTGCCACTATGGATTTGCTTCAAACCTCTTGCAATCAAAAGTATCCATACCCAGCATTGCTCCCAGACCCGAAAACCCACTCCCAAACACCAGGAACCCCCCCAAACAGCACCCCAAAGACAAGCAAGTGAGCAAAAACGCAAAACCTTTTTCACCTCTGATTTTCTCCAAAACACTTTTATCCGGTATTAGACATTTCCAGCAATGCTTTCAGACCGGTCAACCCAGGCGGAAACAAGTAGAAGACCCCCAAACAGCCAAAAAGCAAAAATACAAAAATGGTGACCTAGAAATTTTTAGGCAAATTTCCAAAATCACTCCACGCGCTCTCTGCAGCTAGGCCCTAACTCCCCTTTGCCACTATGGATTTGCTTCAAACTTATTGCAATCAAAAGTATCCATACCCAGCATTGCTCCCAGACCCCAAAACCCACCCCCAAACCCCAGGAACCCCCCAAACAGCACAAACAGCACCCCAAAAACAAGCAAGTGAGCAAAAACGCAAAAACCTTTTCACCTCCGATTTTCTCCAAAACACTTTTATCCGGTATTAGACATTCCCAGCAATGCCCCCAGACCCGTCAACCCAGGCAGAAACAAGTAGAAGACACCCAAACAGCCAAAAAGCACAAATACAAAAATGGGGACTTAGAAATTTTTAGGCAAATTTCCAAAATCACTCCACGCACAGTCTGCAGCTAGGCCCTAACTCCCCTTTGCCACCATGGATCTGCTTCAAACCTCTTGCAATCAAAAGTATTTATACCCAACGTTGCTACCAGACCCCAAAACCCACTCCCAAACACCAGGAACCCCCCCAAACAGCACCCCAAAGACAAGCAAGTGAGCAAAAACGCAAAACCTTTTTCACCTCCGATTTTCTCCAAAACACTTTTATCCGGTATTAGACATTTCCAGCAATGCTTACAGACCCATCAACCCAGGCGGAAACAAGTAGAAGACCCCCAAACAGCCCAAAAATAAAAATCCAAAAATGGGGACTTAGAAACGTTTAGGCAAATTTCCAAAATCACTCCACGCGCGCTCTGCAGCTAGGCACTAACTCCCCTTTGCCACCATGGATTTGCTTCAAACCTCTAGCAATCAAAAGTATCCATACCCAGCATTGCTCCCAGACCCCAAAACCCACCCCCAAACACCAGGAACTCCCCCAAACAGCACCCCAAAGACAAGCAAGTGTGCAAAAACGCAAAAACTTTTTCACCTCCGATTTTCTCCAAAACACTTTTATCCGGTATTAGACATTCCCAGCAATACCCCCAGACCCGTCAACCCAGGCAGAAACAAGTAGAAGACCCCCAAACAGCCAAAAAGCAAAAATACAAAAATGGGAACCTTAGAAATTTTTAGGCAAATTTCCAAAACCACTCCACGCGCGCTCTGCAGCTAGGCCCTAACTCCCCTTTGCCACTATGGATTTGCTTCAAACCTCTTGCAATCAAAAGTATCCATACCCAGCGTTGCTCCCAGACCCCAAAACCCACCCCAAACACCAGGAACCCCCCCAAACAGCACCCCAAAGACAAGCAAGTGAGCAAAAACGCAAAAACTTTTTCAACTCCGATTGTCTCTGAAATACTTTTATCTGGTATTAGACATACCCAGCAATGCCCCCAGACCCGTCAACCCAGGCGGAAACAAGTAGATGACCCCCAAACAGCCAAAAAGCAAAAATCCAAAAATGGGGACTTGGAAATTTTTAGGCAAATTTCAAAAAATCACTCCACGCGCGCTCTGCAGCTATGCCCTAACTCCCCTTTGCCACCGTTGATTTGCTTCAAACCTCTTGCAATCAAAAGTATCCATACCCAGCGTTGCTCCCAGATCCCAAAACCCACCCCCAAACACCAGGAACCCCCCGAAACAGCACCCCAAAGACAAGCAAGTGAGCAAAAACGCAAAAACCTTTTCACCTCCGATTTTCTCCAAAACACTTTTATCCTGTATTAGACATTCCCAGCAATGCCCCCAGACCCGTCAACCCAGGCGGAAACAAGTAGAAGACCCCCAAACAGCCAAAAAGCAAAAATACAAAAATGGGGATTTAGTAATTTTTAGGTACATTTCCAAAATAACTCCACCCGCGCTCTGCAGCTAGGCTCTAACTCCCCTTTTCCACCATAGATTTGCTTCAAACCTCTTGCAATCAAAAGTATCCATACCCAGCATTGTTCCCAGACCCCAAAACCCACCCCCAAACACCAGGAACCCCCCTAAACAGCATCCCAAAGACAAGCAAGTGAGCAAAAACGCAAACGCTTTTTCATCTCCGATTTTCTCCAAAACACTTTTATCCGGTATTAGACATACCCAGCAATGCCCCCAGACCCGTCAACCCAGGCGGAAACAAGTAGAAGACCCCCAAACAGCCAAAAAGCAAAAATACAAAAATGGGGACCTTAGAAATTTTTAGGCAAATTTCCAAAACCACTCCACGCGCGCTCTGCAGCTAGGCCCTAACTCCCCTTTGCCACTATGGATTTGCTTCAAACCTCTTGCAATCAAAAGTATCCATACCCAGCGTTGCTCCCAGACCCCAAAACCCACCCCAAACACCAGGAACCCCCCCAAACAGCACCCCAAAGACAAGCAAGTGAGCAAAAACGCAAAACCTTTTTCACCTCCGATTTTCTCCAAAACACTTTTATCCGGTATTAGACATTTCCAGCAATGCCCCCAGACCCGTCAACCCAGGCGGACACAAGTAGAAGACCCCCAAACAGCCAAAAAGCAAAAATACAAAAATGGGGACCTTAGAAATTTTTAGGCAAATTTCCAAAACCACTCCACGCGCGCTCTGCAGCTAGGCCCTAACTCCCCTTTGCCACTATGGATTTGCTTCAAACCTCTTGCAATCAAAAGTATCCATACCCAGCGTTGCTCCCAGACCCCAAAACCCACCCCAAACACCAGGAACCCCCCCAAACAGCACCCCAAAGACAAGCAAGTGAGCAAAAACGCAAAAACTTTTTCACCTCCGATTTTCTCCAAAACACTTTTATCCGGTATTAGACATTCCCAGCAATACCCCCAGACCCGTCAACCCAGGCAGAAACAAGTAGAAGACCCCCAAACAGCCAAAAAGCAAAAATACAAAAATGGGAACCTTAGAAATTTTTAGGCAAATTTCCAAAACCACTCCACGCGCGCTCTGCAGCTAGGCCCTAACTCCCCTTTGCCACTATGGATTTGCTTCAAACCTCTTGCAATCAAAAGTATCCATACCCAGCGTTGCTCCCAGACCCCAAAACCCACCCCAAACACCAGGAACCCCCCCAAACAGCACCCCAAAGACAAGCAAGTGAGCAAAAACGCAAAAACTTTTTCAACTCCGATTGTCTCTGAAATACTTTTATCTGGTATTAGACATACCCAGCAATGCCCCCAGACCCGTCAACCCAGGCGGAAACAAGTAGATGACCCCCAAACAGCCAAAAAGCAAAAATCCAAAAATGGGGACTTGGAAATTTTTAGGCAAATTTCAAAAAATCACTCCACGCGCGCTCTGCAGCTATGCCCTAACTCCCCTTTGCCACCGTTGATTTGCTTCAAACCTCTTGCAATCAAAAGTATCCATACCCAGCGTTGCTCCCAGATCCCAAAACCCACCCCCAAACACCAGGAACCCCCCGAAACAGCACCCCAAAGACAAGCAAGTGAGCAAAAACGCAAAAACCTTTTCACCTCCGATTTTCTCCAAAACACTTTTATCCTGTATTAGACATTCCCAGCAATGCCCCCAGACCCGTCAACCCAGGCGGAAACAAGTAGAAGACCCCCAAACAGCCAAAAAGCAAAAATACAAAAATGGGGATTTAGTAATTTTTAGGTACATTTCCAGAATAACTCCACCCGCGCTCTGCAGCTAGGCTCTAACTCCCCTTTTCCACCATAGATTTGCTTCAAACCTCTTGCAATCAAAAGTATCCATACCCAGCATTGTTCCCAGACCCCAAAACCCACCCCCAAACACCAGGAACCCCCCTAAACAGCATCCCAAAGACAAGCAAGTGAGCAAAAACGCAAACACTTTTTCATCTCCGATTTTCTCCAAAACACTTTTATCCGGTATTAGACATACCCAGCAATGCCCCCAGACCCGTCAACCCAGGCGGAAACAAGTAGAAGACCCCCAAACAGCCAAAAAGCAAAAATACAAAAATGGGGACCTTAGAAATTTTTAGGCAAATTTCCAAAACCACTCCACGCGCGCTCTGCAGCTAGGCCCTAACTCCCCTTTGCCACTATGGATTTGCTTCAAACCTCTTGCAATCAAAAGTATCCATACCCAGCGTTGCTCCCAGACCCCAAAACCCACCCCAAACACCAGGAACCCCCCCAAACAGCACCCCAAAGACAAGCAAGTGAGCAAAAACGCAAAACCTTTTTCACCTCCGATTTTCTCCAAAACACTTTTATCCGGTATTAGACATTTCCAGCAATGCCCCCAGACCCGTCAACCCAGGCGGACACAAGTAGAAGACCCCCAAACAGCCAAAAAGCAAAAATACAAAAATGGGGACCTTAGAAATTTTTAGGCAAATTTCCAAAACCACTCCACGCGCGCTCTGCAGCTAGGCCCTAACTCCCCTTTGCCACTATGGATTTGCTTCAAACCTCTTGCAATCAAAAGTATCCATACCCAGCGTTGCTCCCAGACCCCAAAACCCACCCCAAACACCAGGAACCCCCCCAAACAGCACCCCAAAGACAAGCAAGTGAGCAAAAACGCAAAAACTTTTTCACCTCCGATTGTCTCCAAATTACTTTTATCTGGTATTAGACATACCCAGCAATGCCCCCAGACCCGTCAACCCAGGCGGAAACAAGTAGAAGACCCCCAAACAGCCAAAAAGCAAAAATCCAAAAATGGGGACTTGGAAATTTTTAGGCAAATTTCAAAAAATCACTCCACGCGCGCTCTGCAGCTATGCCCTAACTCCCCTTTGCCACCGTTGATTTGCTTCAAACCTCTTGCAATCAAAAGTATCCATACCCAGCGTTGCTCCCAGATCCCAAAACCCACCCCCAAACACCAGGAACCCCCCGAAACAGCACCCCAAAGACAAGCAAGTGAGCAAAAACGCAAAAACCTTTTCACCTCCAATTCTCTCCAAAAAACTTTTATCCTGTATTAGACATTCCCAGCAATGCCCCCAGACCTGTCAACCCAGGCGGAAACAAGTAGAAGACCCCCAAACAGCCAAAAAGCAAAAATGCAAAAATGAGGACCTTAGAAATTTTATAGGCAAATTTCCAAAATCACTCCACGCGCGCTCTGCAGCTAGGCCCTAACTCCCCTTTGCCACTATGGGTTTGCTTCAAACCTCTTGCAATCAAACGTATCCATACCCAGTGTTGCTCCCAGACCCCAAAACCCACCCGCAAACACCAGTAACCCCTCCAAACCGCACCCCAAAGACAAACAAGTGAGCAAAAACGCAAAAACTATTTCACCTCCGTTTTTTTCCAAAACACTTTTATCCGGTATTAGACAATCCCAGCAATGCCCCCAGACCCGTCAACCGAGGCGGAAACAAGTAGAAGACCCCCAAACAGCCAAAAAGCAAAAATACAAAAATGGGGATTTAGTAATTTTTAGGTACATTTCCAAAATAACTCCACCCGCGCTCTGCAGCTAGGCTCTAACTCCCCTTTTCCACCATAGATTTGCTTCAAACCTCTTGCAATCAAAAGTTTCCATACCCAGCATTGTTCCCAGACCCCAAAACCCACCCCCAAACACCAGGAACCCCCCTAAACAGCATCCCAAAGACAAGCAAGTGAGGAAAAACGCAAACACTTTTTCATCTCCGATTTTCTCCAAAACACTTTTATCCGGTATTAGACATTCCCAGCAATGCCCCCAGACCTGTCAACCCAGGCGGAAACAAGTTGAAGACCCCAAACAGCCAAAAAGCAAAAATCCAAAAATGGGAACTTAGAAATTTTTAGGCAAATTTCCAAAATCACTCCACGTGCGCTCTGCAGCTAGGCCCTAACTCCCCTTTGCCACCATGGATTTGCTTCAAACCTCTTGCAATCAAAAGTATCCATAACCCGCGTTGCTCCCAGGCCCCCAAACCGACCTCCAAACACCAGAAACCCCCCCAAACAGTACCCCAATGACAAGCAAGTGAGCAAAAACGCAAATACTTTTTCACCTCCGATTTTCTCCAAAACACTCTTATCCGGTATTAGACATTCCCAGCAATGCCCCCTGGCCCGTCAACCCAGACGGAAACAAGTAGAAGACCCTCAAACAGCCAAAAAGCACAAATACAAAAATGGGGACTTAGAAATGTTTAGGCAAATTTCCAAAATCACTCCACGCGCGCTCTGCAGCTAGGCCCTAACTCCCCTTTGCCACTATGGATTTGCTTCAAACCTCTTGCAATCAAAAGTATCCATACCCAGCATTGCTCCCAGACCCCAAAACCCACTCCCAAACACCAGGAACCCCCCCAAACAGCACCCCAAAGACAAGCAAGTGAGCAAAAACGCAAAACCTTTTTCACCTCCGATTTTCTCCAAAACACTTTTATCCGGTATTAGACATTTCCAGCAATGCTTCCAGACCCGTCAACCCAGGCGGAAACAAGTAGAAGACCCCCAAACAGCCAAAAAGCAAAAATACAAAAATGGGGACCTAAAAATTTTTAGGCAAATTTCCAAAATCACTCCACGCGCTCTCTGCAGCTAGGCCCTAACTCCCCTTTGCCACTATGGATTTGCTTCAAACTTATTGCAATCAAAAGTATCCATACCCAGCATTGCTCCCAGACCCCAAAACCCACCCCCAAACCCCAGGAACCCCCCAAACGGCACAAACAGCACCCCAAAAACAAGCAAGTGAGCAAAAACGCAAAAACCTTTTCACCTCCGATTTTCTCCAAAACACTTTTATCCGGTATTAGACATTCCCAGCAATGCCCCCAGACCCGTCAACCCAGGCGGAAACAAGTAGAAGACACCCAAACAGCCAAAAAGCACAAATACCAAAATCACTCCACGCACAGTCTGCAGCTAGGCCCTAACTCCCCTTTGCCACCATGGATTTGCTTCAAACCTCTTGCAATCAAAAGTATTTATACCCAGCTTTGCTACCAGACCCCAAAACCCACTCCAAAACACCAGGAACCCCCTCAAACAGCACCCCAAAGACAAGCAAGTGAGCAAAAACGCAAAACCTTTTTCACCTCCGATTTTCTCCAAAACACTTTTATCCGGTATTAGACATTTCCAGCAATGCTTACAGACCCATCAACCCAGGCGGAAATAAGTAGAAGACCCCCAAACAGCCCAAAAATAAAAATCCAAAAATGGGGACTTAGAAACGTTTAGGCAAATTTCCAAAATCACTCCACGCGCGCTCTGCAGCTAGGCACTAACTCCCCTTTGCCACCATGGATTTGCTTCAAACCTCTAGCAATCAAACGTATCCATACCCAGCGTTGCTCCCAGACCCCAAAACCCACCCCCAAACACCAGGAACTCCCCCAAACAGTACCCCAAAGACAAGCAAGTGAGCAAAAACGCAAAAACTTTTTCACCTCCGATTTTCTCCAAAACACTTTTATCCGGTATTAGACATTCCCAGCAATGCCCCCAGACCCGTCAACCCAGGCAGAAACAAGTAGAAGACCCCCAAACAGCCAAAAAGGAAAAATCCAAAAATGGGGACTTAAAAATTTTTGGGCAAATTTCCAAAATCACTCCATGTGCGCTCTGCAGCTAGGCCCTAACTCCCCTTTGCCACTATGGATTTGCTTCAAACCTCTTGCAATCAAAAGTATCCATACCCAGCGTTGCTCCCAGACCCCAAAACCCAATACTAAACACCAGGAATACCCCCAAACATCACCCCAAAGTCAAGCAAGTGAGCAAAAACGCAAAACCTTTTTCACCTCCGATTTTCTCCAAAACACTTTTATCCGGTATTAGACATTTCCAGCAATGCCCCCAGACCCATCAACCCAGGCGGAAACAAGTAGAAGACCCCCAAACAGCCAAAAAGCAAAAATACAAAAATAGGGACCGTAGAAATTTTTAGGCAAATTTCCAAAACCACTCCACGCGCGCTCTGCAGCTAGGCCCTAACTCCCCTTTGCCACTATGGATTTGCTTCAAACCTCTTGCAATCAAAAGTATCCATACCCAGCGTTGCTCCCAGACCCCAAAACCCACCCCAAACACCAGGAACCCCCCCAAACAGCACCCCAAAGACAAGCAAGTGAGCAAAAACGCAAAAACTTTTTCACCTCCGATTGTCTCCGAATTACTTTTATCTGGTATTAGACATACCCAGCAATGCCCCCAGACCCGTCAACCCAGGCGTAAACAAGTAGAAGACCCCCAAACAGCCAAAAAGCAAAAATCCAAAAATGGGGACTTGGAAATTTTTAGGCAAATTTCAAAAAATCACTCCACGCGCGCTCTGCAGCTATGCCCTAACTCCCCTTTGCCACCGTTGATTTGCTTCAAACCTCTTGCAATCAAAAGTATCCATACCCAGCGTTGCTCCCAGATCCCAAAACCCACCCCCAAACACCAGGAACCCCCCGAAACAGCACCCCAAAGACAAGCAAGTGAGCAAAAACGCAAAAACCTTTTCACCTCCGATTTTCTCCAAAACACTTTTATCCTGTATTAGACATTCCCAGCAATGCCCCCAGACCTGTCAACCCAGGCGGAAACAAGTAGAAGACCCCCAAACAGCCAAAAAGCAAGAATGCAAAAATGAGGACCTTAGAAATTTTATAGGCAAATTTCCAAAATCACTCCACGCGCGCTCTCCAGCTAGGCCCTAACTCCCCTTTGCCACTATGGGTTTGCTTCAAACCTCTTGCAATCAAACGTATCCATACCCAGTGTTGCTCCCAGACCCCAAAACCCACCCGCAAACACCAGTAACCCCTCCAAACCGCACCCCAAAAACAAGCAAGTGAGCAAAAACGCAAAATCTTTTTCACCTCCGATTTTCTCCAAAACACTCTTATCCGGTATTAGACATTCCCAGCAATGCCCCCTGGCCCGTCAACCCAGACGGAAACAAGTAGAAGACCCTCAAACAGCCAAAAAGCACAAATACAAAAATGGGGACTTAGAAATTTTTAGGCAAATTTCCAAAATCACTCCACGCGCGCTCTGCAGCTAGGCCCTAACTCCCCTTTGCCACTATGGATTTGCTTCAAACCTCTTGCAATCAAAAGTATCCATACCCAGCATTGCTCCCAGACCCGAAAACCCACTCCCAAACACCAGGAACCCCCCCAAACAGCACCCCAAAGACAAGCAAGTGAGCAAAAACGCAAAACCTTTTTCACCTCCGATTTTCTCCAAAACACTTTTATCCGGTATTAGACATTTCCAGCAATGCTTCCAGACCCGTCAACCCAGGCGGAAACAAGTAGAAGACCCCCAAACAGCCAAAAAGCAAAAATACAAAAATGGTGACCTAGAAATTTTTAGGCATATTTCCAAAATCACTCCACGCGCTCTCTGCAGCTAGGCCCTAACTCCCCTTTGCCACTATGGATTTGCTTCAAACTTATTGCAATCAAAAGTATCCATACCCAGCATTGCTCCCAGACCCCAAAACCCACCCCAAACCCCAGGAACCCCCCAAATGGCACAAACAGCACCCCAAAAACAAGCAAGTGAGCAAAAACGCAAAAACCTTTTCACCTCCGATTTTCTCCAAAACACTTTTATCCGGTATTAGACATTCCCAGCAATGCCCCCAGACCCGTCAACCCAGGCGGAAACAAGTAGAAGACACCCAAACAACCAAAAAGCACAAATACAAAAATGGGGACTTAGAAATTTTTAGGCAAATTTCCAAAATCACTCCACGCACAGTCTGCAGCTAGGCCCTAACTCCCCTTTGCCACCATGGATTTGCTTCAAACCTCTAGCAATCAAAAGTATCCATACCCAGCGTTGCTACCAGACCCCAAAACCCACCCCCAAACACCAGGAACTCCCCCAAACAGCACCCCAAAGACAAGCAAGTGAGCAAAAACGCAAAAACTTTTTCACCTCCGATTTTCTCCAAAACACTTTTATCCGGTATTAGACATTCCCAGCAATACCCCCAGACCCGTCAACCCAGGCAGAAACAAGTAGAAGACCCCCAAATAGCCAAAAAGGAAAAATCCAAAAATGGGGACTTAAAAATTTTTAGGCAAATTTCCAAAATCACTCCATGTGCGCTCTGCAGCTAGGCCCTAACTCCCCTTTGCCACTATGGATTTGCTTCAAACCTCTTGCAATCAAAAGTATCCATACCCAGCGTTGCTCCCAGACCCCAAAACCCACCACTAAACACCAGGAACTCCCCCAAACAGCACCCCAAAGACAAGCAAGTGAGCAAAAACGCAAAAACTTTTTCACCTCCGATTTTCTCCAAAACACTTTTATCCGGTATTAGACATTCCCAGCAATACCCCCAGACCCGTCAACCCAGGCAGAAACAAGTAGTAGACCCCCAAATAGCCAAAAAGGAAAAATCCAAAAATGGGGACTTAAAAATTTTTAGGCAAATTTCCAAAATCACTCCATGTGCGCTCTGCAGCTAGGCCCTAACTCCCCTTTGCCACTATGGATTTGCTTCAAACCTCTTGCAATCAAAAGTATCCATACCCAGCGTTGCTCCCAGACCCCAAAACCCACCACTAAACACCAGGAACTCCCCCAAACAGCACCCCAAAGACAAGCAAGTGAGCAAAAACGCAAAAACTTTTTCACCTCCGATTTTCTCCAAAACACTTTTATCCGGTATTAGATATTCCCAGCAATACCCCCAGACATGTCAACCCAGGCGGAAACAAGTAGAAGACCCCCAAACAGCCAAAAAGCAAAAATGCAAAAATGAGGACCTTAGAAATTTTATAGGCAAATTTCCAAAATCACTCCACGCGCGCTCTGCAGCTAGGCCCTAACTCCCCTTTGCCACTATGGGTTTGCTTCAAACCTCTTCACCTCCGATTTTCTCCAAAACACTTTTATCCGGTATTAGACATTTCCAGCAATGCTTTCAGACCGGTCAACCCAGGCGGAAACAAGTAGAAGACCCCCAAACAGCCAAAAAGCAAAAATCCAAAAATGGGGACTTAAAAATTTTTAGGCAAATTTCCAAAATCACTCCACGTGCGCTCTGCAGCTAGGCCCTAACTCCCCTTTGCCACTATGGATTTGCTTCAAACCTCTTGCAATCAAAAGTATCCATACCCAGCGTTGCTCCCAGACCCCAAAACCCACCACTAAACACCAGGAATACCCCCAAACAGCACCCCAAAGTCAAGCAAGTGAGCAAAAACGCAAAACCTTTTTCACCTCCGATTTTCTCCAAAACACTTTTATCCGGTATTAGACATTTCCAGCAATGTCCCCAGACCCGTCAACCCAGGCGGACACAAGTAGAAGACCCCCAAACAGCCAAAAAGCAAAAATACAAAAATGGGGACCTTAGAAATTTTTAGGCAAATTTCCAAAACCACTCCACGCGCGCTCTGCAGCTAGGCCCTAACTCCCCTTTGCCACTATGGATTTGCTTCAAACCTCTTGCAATCAAAAGTATCCATACCCAGCGTTGCTCCCAGACCCCAAAACCCACCCCAAACACCAGGAACCCCCCCAAACAGCACCCCAAAGACAAGCAAGTGAGCAAAAACGCAAAAACTTTTTCACCTCCGATTGTCTCCGAATTACTTTTATCTGGTATTAGACATACCCAGCAATGCCCCCAGACCCGTCAACCCAGGCGGAAACAAGTAGAAGACCCCCAAACAGCCAAAAAGCAAAAATCCAAAAATGGGGACTTGGAAATTTTTAGGCAAATTTCAAAAAATCACTCCACGCGCGCTCTGCAGCTAGGCCCTAACTCCCCTTTGCCACCGTTGATTTGCTTCAAACCTCTTGCAATCAAAAGTATCCATACCCAGCGTTGCTCCCAGATCCCAAAACCCACCCCCAAACACCAGGAACCCCCCGAAACAGCACCCCAAAGACAAGCAAGTGAGCAAAAACGCAAAAACCTTTTCACCTCCGATTTTCTCCAAAACACTTTTATCTTGTATTAGACATTCCCAGCAATGCCCCCAGACCTGTCAACCCAGGCGGAAACAAGTAGAAGACCCCCAAACAGCCAAAAAGCAAAAATGCAAAAATGAGGACCTTAGAAATTTTATAGGCAAATTTCCAAAATCACTCCACGCGCGCTCTGCAGCTAGGCCCTAACTCCCCTTTGCCACTATGGGTTTGCTTCAAACCTCTTGCAATCAAACGTATCCATACCCAGTGTTGCTCCCAGACCCCAAAACCCACCCACAAACACCAGTAACCCCTCCAAACCGCACCCCAAAGACAAACAAGTGAGCAAAAACGCAAAAACTATTTCACCTCCGTTTTTTTCCAAAACACTTTTATCCGGTATTAGACATTCCCAGCAATGCCCCCAGACCCGTCAACCGAGGCGGAAACAAGTAGAAGACCCCCAAACAGCCAAAAAGCAAAAATACAAAAATGGGGATTTAGTAATTTTTAGGTACATTTCCAAAATAACTCCACCCGCGCTCTGCAGCTAGGCTCTAACTCCCCTTTTCCACCATAGATTTGCTTCAAACCTCTTGCAATCAAAAGTTTCCATACCCAGCATTGTTCCCAGACCCCAAAACCCACTCCCAAACACCAGGAACCCCCCCAAACAGCACCCCAAAGACAAGCAAGTGAGCAAAAACGCAAAACCCTTTTCACCTCCGATTTTCTCCAAAACACTTTAATCCGGTATTAGACATTTCCAGCAATGCTTACAGACCCATCAACCAGGCGGAAACAAGTAGAAGACCCCTAAACAGCCCAAAAATAAAAATCCAAAAATGGGGACTTAGAAATTTTTAGGCAAATTTCCAAAATCACTCCACGCGCGCTCTGCAGCTATGCACTAACTCCCCTTTGCCACCATGGATTTGCTTCAAACCTCTAGCAATCAAAAGTATCCATACCCAGCGTTGCTCCCAGACCCCAAAACCCACCCCCAAACACCAGGAACTCCCCCAAACAGCACCCCAAAGACAAGCAAGTGAGCAAAAACGCAAAACCTTTTTCACCTCCGATTTTCTCCAAAACACTTTAATCCGGTATTAGACATTCCCAGCAATGCCCCCAGACCCGTCAACCGAGGCGGAAACAAGTAGAAGACCCCCAAACAGCCAAAAAGCAAAAATACAAAATGGGGATTTAGTAAATTTTAGGTACATTTCCAAAATAACTCCACCCGCGCTCTGCAGCTAGGCTCTAACTCCCCTTTTCCACCATAGATTTGCTTCAAACCTCTTGCAATCAAAAGTATCCATACCCAGCATTGTTCCCAGACCCCAAAACCCACCCCCAAACACCAGGAACCCCCCTAAACAGCATCCCAAAGACAAGCAAGTGAGCAAAAACGCAAACACTTTTTCATCTCCGATTTTCTCCAAAACACTTTTATCCGGTATTAGACATTCCCAGCAATGCCCCCAGACCTGTCAACCCAGGCGGAAACAAGTAGAAGACCCCAAACAGCCAAAAAGCAAAAATCCAAAAATGGGAACTTAGAAATTTTTAGGCAAATTTCCAAAATCACTCCACGTGCGCTCTGCAGCTAGGCCCTAACTCCCCTTTGCCACCATGGATTTGCTTCAAACCTCTTGCAATCAAAAGTATCCATAACCCGCGTTGCTCCCAGGCCCCCAAACTGACCTCCAAACACCAGGAACCCCCCCAAACAGTACCCCAAAGACAAGCAAGTGACCAAAAACGCAAATACTTTTTCACCTCCGATTTTCTCCAAAACACTCTTATCCAGTATTAGACATTCCCAGCAATGCCCCCTGGCCCGTCAACCCAGACGGAAACAAGTAGAAGACCCTCAAACAGCCAAAAAGCACAAATACAAAAATGGGGACTTAGAAATTTTTAGGCAAATTTCCAAAATCACTCCACGCGCGCTCTGCAGCTAGGCCCTAACTCCCCTTTGCCACTATGGATTTGCTTCAAACCTCTTGCAATCAAAAGTATCCATACCCAGCATTGCTCCCAGACCCGAAAACCCACTCCCAAACACCAGGAACCCCCCCAAACAGCACCCCAAAGACAAGCAAGTGAGCAAAAACGCAAAACCTTTTTCACCTCTGATTTTCTCCAAAACACTTTTATCCGGTATTAGACATTTCCAGCAATGCTTTCAGACCGGTCAACCCAGGCGGAAACAAGTAGAAGACCCCCAAACAGCCAAAAAGCAAAAATACAAAAATGGTGACCTAGAAATTTTTAGGCAAATTTCCAAAATCACTCCACGCGCTCTCTGCAGCTAGGCCCTAACTCCCCTTTGCCACTATGGATTTGCTTCAAACTTATTGCAATCAAAAGTATCCATACCCAGCATTGCTCCCAGACCCCAAAACCCACCCCCAAACCCCAGGAACCCCCCAAACGGCACAAACAGCACCCCAAAAACAAGCAAGTGAGCAAAAACGCAAAAACCTTTTCACCTCCGATTTTCTCCAAAACACTTTTATCCGGTATTAGACATTCCCAGCAATGCCCCCAGACCCGTCAACCCAGGCGGAAACAAGTAGAAGACACCCAAACAGCCAAAAAGCACAAATACAAAAATGGGGACTTAGAAATTTTTAGGCAAATTTCCAAAATCACTCCACGCACAGTCTGCAGCTAGGCCCTAACTCCCCTTTGCCACCATGGATCTGCTTCAAACCTCTTGCAATCAAAAGTATTTATACCCAACGTTGCTACCAGACCCCAAAACCCACTCCCAAACACCAGGAACCCCCCCAAACAGCACCCCAAAGACAAGCAAGTGAGCAAAAACGCAAAACCTTTTTCACCTCCGATTTTCTCCAAAACACTTTTATCCGGTATTAGACATTTCCAGCAATGCTTACAGACCCATCAACCCAGGCGGAAACAAGTAGAAGACCCCCAAACAGCCCAAAAATAAAAATCCAAAAATGGGGACTTAGAAACGTTTAGGCAAATTTCCAAAATCACTCCACGCGCGCTCTGCAGCTAGGCACTAACTCCCCTTTGCCACCATGGATTTGCTTCAAACCTCTAGCAATCAAAAGTATCCATACCCAGCGTTGCTCCCAGACCCCAAAACCCACCCCCAAACACCAGGAACTCCCCCAAACAGCACCCCAAAGACAAGCAAGTGTGCAAAAACGCAAAAACTTTTTCACCTCCGATTTTCTCCAAAACACTTTTATCCGGTATTAGACATTCCCAGCAATACCCCCAGACCCGTCAACCCAGGCAGAAACAAGTAGAAGACCCCCAAACAGCCAAAAAGCAAAAATACAAAAATGGGAACCTTAGAAATTTTTAGGCAAATTTCCAAAACCACTCCACGCGCGCTCTGCAGCTAGGCCCTAACTCCCCTTTGCCACTATGGATTTGCTTCAAACCTCTTGCAATCAAAAGTATCCATACCCAGCGTTGCTCCCAGACCCCAAAACCCACCCCAAACACCAGGAACCCCCCCAAACAGCACCCCAAAGACAAGCAAGTGAGCAAAAACGCAAAAACTTTTTCAACTCCGATTGTCTCTGAAATACTTTTATCTGGTATTAGACATACCCAGCAATGCCCCCAGACCCGTCAACCCAGGCGGAAACAAGTAGATGACCCCCAAACAGCCAAAAAGCAAAAATCCAAAAATGGGGACTTGGAAATTTTTAGGCAAATTTCAAAAAATCACTCCACGCGCGCTCTGCAGCTATGCCCTAACTCCCCTTTGCCACCGTTGATTTGCTTCAAACCTCTTGCAATCAAAAGTATCCATACCCAGCGTTGCTCCCAGATCCCAAAACCCACCCCCAAACACCAGGAACCCCCTGAAACAGCACCCCAAAGACAAGCAAGTGAGCAAAAACGCAAAAACCTTTTCACCTCCGATTTTCTCCAAAACACTTTTATCCTGTATTAGACATTCCCAGCAATGCCCCCAGACCCGTCAACCCAGGCGGAAACAAGTAGAAGACCCCCAAACAGCCAAAAAGCAAAAATACAAAAATGGGGATTTAGTAATTTTTAGGTACATTTCCAAAATAACTCCACCCGCGCTCTGCAGCTAGGCTCTAACTCCCCTTTTCCACCATAGATTTGCTTCAAACCTCTTGCAATCAAAAGTATCCATACCCAGCATTGTTCCCAGACCCCAAAACCCACCCCCAAACACCAGGAACCCCCCTAAACAGCATCCCAAAGACAAGCAAGTGAGCAAAAACGCAAACACTTTTTCATCTCCGATTTTCTCCAAAACACTTTTATCCGGTATTAGACATACCCAGCAATGCCCCCAGAACCGTCAACCCAGGCGGAAACAAGTAGAAGACTCCCAAACAGCCAAAAAGCAAAAATACAAAAATGGGGACCTTAGAAATTTTTAGGCAAATTTCCAAAACCACTCCACGCGCGCTCTGCAGCTAGGCCCTAACTCCCCTTTGCCACTATGGATTTGCTTCAAACCTCTTGCAATCAAAAGTATCCATACCCAGCGTTGCTCCCAGACCCCAAAACCCACCCCAAACACCAGGAACCCCCCCAAACAGCACCCCAAAGACAAGCAAGTGAGCAAAAACGCAAAACCTTTTTCACCTCCGATTTTCTCCAAAACACTTTTATCCGGTATTAGACATTTCCAGCAATGCCCCCAGACCCGTCAACCCAGGCGGACACAAGTAGAAGACCCCCAAACAGCCAAAAAGCAAAAATACAAAAATGGGGACCTTAGAAATTTTTAGGCAAATTTCCAAAACCACTCCACGCGCGCTCTGCAGCTAGGCCCTAACTCCCCTTTGCCACTATGGATTTGCTTCAAACCTCTTGCAATCAAAAGTATCCATACCCAGCGTTGCTCCCAGACCCCAAAACCCACCCCAAACACCAGGAACCCCCCCAAACAGCACCCCAAAGACAAGCAAGTGAGCAAAAACGCAAAAACTTTTTCACCTCCGATTGTCTACAAATTACTTTTATCTGGTATTAGACATACCCAGCAATGCCCCCAGACCCGTCAACCCAGGCGGAAACAAGTAGAAGACCCCCAAACAGCCAAAAAGCAAAAATCCAAAAATGGGGACTTGGAAATTTTTAGGCAAATTTCAAAAAATCACTCCACGCGCGCTCTGCAGCTATGCCCTAACTCCCCTTTGCCACCGTTGATTTGCTTCAAACCTCTTGCAATCAAAAGTATCCATACCCAGCGTTGCTCCCAGATCCCAAAACCCACCCCCAAACACCAGGAACCCCCAGAAACTGCACCCCAAAGACAAGCAAGTGAGCAAAAACGCAAAAACCTTTTCACCTCCGATTTTCTCCAAAAAACTTTTATCCTGTATTAGACATTCCCAGCAATGCCCCCAGACCTGTCAACCCAGGCGGAAACAAGTAGAAGACCCCCAAACAGCCAAAATGCAAAAATGCAAAAATGAGGACCGTAGAAATTTTATAGGCAAATTTCCAAAATCACTCCACGCGCGCTCTGCAGCTAGGCCCTAACTCCCCTTTGCCACTATGGGTTTGCTTCAAACCTCTTGCAATCAAACGTATCCATACCCAGTGTTGCTCCCAGACCCCAAAACCCACCCGCAAACACCAGTAACCCCTCCAAACCGCACCCCAAAGACAAACAAGTGAGCAAAAACGCAAAAACTATTTCACCTCCGTTTTTTTCCAAAACACTTTTATCCGGTATTAGACATTCCCAGCAATGCCCCCAGACCCGTCAACCGAGGCGGAAACAAGTAGAAGACCCCCAAACAGCCAAAAAGCAAAAATACAAAAATGGGGATTTAGTAATTTTTAGGTACATTTCCAAAATAACTCCACCCGCGCTCTGCAGCTAGGCTCTAACTCCCCTTTTCCACCATAGATTTGCTTCAAACCTCTTGCAATCAAAAGTTTCCATACCCAGCATTGTTCCCAGACCCCAAAACCCACCCCCAAACACCAGGAACCCCCCTAAACAGCATCCCAAAGACAAGCAAGTGAGGAAAAACGCAAACACTTTTTCATCTCCGATTTTCTCCAAAACACTTTTATCCGGTATTAGACATTCCCAGCAATGCCCCCAGACCTGTCAACCCAGGCGGAAACAAGTTGAAGACCCCAAACAGCCAAAAAGCAAAAATCCAAAAATGGGAACTTAGAAATTTTTAGGCAAATTTCCAAAATCACTCCACGTGCGCTCTGCAGCTAGGCCCTAACTCCCCTTTGCCACCATGGATTTGCTTCAAACCTCTTGCAATCAAAAGTATCCATAACCCGCGTTGCTCCCAGGCCCCCAAACCGACCTCCAAACACCAGAAACCCCCCCAAACAGTACCCCAAAGACAAGCAAGTGAGCAAAAACGCAAATACTTTTTCACCTCCGATTTTCTCCAAAACACTCTTATCCGGTATTAGACATTCCCAGCAATGCCCCCTGGCCCGTCAACCCAGACGGAAACAAGTAGAAGACCCTCAAACAGCCAAAAAGCACAAATACAAAAATGGGGACTTAGAAATGTTTAGGCAAATTTCCAAAATCACTCCACGCGCGCTCTGCAGCTAGGCCCTAACTCCCCTTTGCCACTATGGATTTGCTTCAAACCTCTTGCAATCAAAAGTATCCATACCCAGCATTGCTCCCAGACCCCAAAACCCACTCCCAAACACCAGGAACCCCCCCCAAACAGCACCCCAAAGACAAGCAAGTGAGCAAAAACGCAAAACCTTTTTCACCTCCGATTTTCTCCAAAACACTTTTATCCGGTATTAGACATTTCCAGCAATGCTTCCAGACCCGTCAACCCAGGCGGAAACAAGTAGAAGACCCCCAAACAGCCAAAAAGCAAAAATACAAAAATGGGGACCTAGAAATTTTTAGGCAAATTTCCAAAATCACTCCACGCGCTCTCTGCAGCTAGGCCCTAACTCCCCTTTGCCACTATGGATTTGCTTCAAACTTATTGCAATCAAAAGTATCCATACCCAGCATTGCTCCCAGACCCCAAAACCCACCTCAAACCCCAGGAACCCCCCAAACGGCACAAACAGCACCCCAAAAACAAGCAAGTGAGCAAAAACGCAAAAACCTTTTCACCTCCGATTTTCTCCAAAACACTTTTATCCGGTATTAGACATTCCCAGCAATGCCCCCAGACCCGTCAACCCAGGCGGAAACAAGTAGAAGACACCCAAACAGCCAAAAAGCACAAATACCAAAATCACTCCACGCACAGTCTGCAGCTAGGCCCTAACTCCCCTTTGCCACCATGGATTTGCTTCAAACCTCTTGCAATCAAAAGTATTTATACCCAGCTTTGCTACCAGACCCGAAAACCCACTCCCAAACACCAGGAACCCCCCCAAACAGCACCCCAAAGACAAGCAAGTGAGCAAAAACGCAAAACCTTTTTCACCTCCGATTTTCTCCAAAACACTTTTATCCGGTATTAGACATTTCCAGCAATGCTTACAGACCCATCAACCCAGGCGGAAATAAGTAGAAGACCCCCAAACAGCCCAAAAATAAAAATCCAAAAATGGGGACTTAGAAACGTTTAGGCAAATTTCCAAAATCACTTCACGCGCGCTCTGCAGCTAGGCACTAACTCCCCTTTGCCACCATGGATTTGCTTCAAACCTCTAGCAATCAAACGTATCCATACCCAGCGTTGCTCCCAGACCCCAAAACCCACCCCCAAACACCAGGAACTCCCCCAAACAGTACCCCAAAGACAAGCAAGTGAGCAAAAACGCAAAAACTTTTTCACCTCAGATTTTCTCCAAAACACTTTTATCCGGTATTAGACATTCCCAGCAATGCCCCCAGACCCGTCAACCCAGGCAGAAACAAGTAGAAGACCCCCAAACAGCCAAAAAGGAAAAATCCAAAAATGGGGACTTAAAAATTTTTGGGCAAATTTCCAAAATCACTCCATGTGCGCTCTGCAGCTAGGCCCTAACTCCCCTTTGCCACTATGGATTTGCTTCAAACCTCTTGCAATCAAAAGTATCCATACCCAGCGTTGCTCCCAGACCCCAAAACCCAATACTAAACACCAGGAATACCCCCAAACATCACCCCAAAGTCAAGCAAGTGAGCAAAAACGCAAAACCTTTTTCACCTCCGATTTTCTCCAAAACACTTTTATCCGGTATTAGACATTTCCAGCAATGCCCCCAGACCCATCAACCCAGGCGGAAACAAGTAGAAGACCCCCAAACAGCCAAAAAGCAAAAATACAAAAATAGGGACCGTAGAAATTTTTAGGCAAATTTCCAAAACCACTCCACGCGCGCTCTGCAGCTAGGCCCTAACTCCCCTTTGCCACTATGGATTTGCTTCAAACCTCTTGCAATCAAAAGTATCCATACCCAGCGTTGCTCCCAGACCCCAAAACCCACCCCAAACACCAGGAACCCCCCCAAACAGCACCCCAAAGACAAGCAAGTGAGCAAAAACGCAAAAACTTTTTCACCTCCGATTGTCTCCGAATTACTTTTATCTGGTATTAGACATACCCAGCAATGCCCCCAGACCCGTCAACCCAGGCGGAAACAAGTAGAAGACCCCCAAACAGCCAAAAAGCAAAAATCCAAAAATGGGGACTTGGAAATTTTTAGGCAAATTTCAAAAAATCACTCCACGCGCGCTCTGCAGCTATGCCCTAACTCCCCTTTGCCACCGTTGATTTGCTTCAAACCTCTTGCAATCAAAAGTATCCATACCCAGCGTTGCTCCCAGATCCCAAAACCCACCCCCAAACACCAGGAACCCCCCGAAACAGCACCCCAAAGACAAGCAAGTGAGCAAAAACGCAAAAACCTTTTCACCTCCGATTTTCTCCAAAACACTTTTATCCTGTATTAGACATTCCCAGCAATGCCCCCAGACCTGTCAACCCAGGCGGAAACAAGTAGAAGACCCCCAAACAGCCAAAAAGCAAGAATGCAAAAATGAGGACCTTAGAAATTTTATAGGCAAATTTCCAAAATCACTCCACGCGCGCTCTCCAGCTAGGCCCTAACTCCCCTTTGCCACTATGGGTTTGCTTCAAACCTCTTGCAATCAAACGTATCCATACCCAGTGTTGCTCCCAGACCCCAAAACCCACCCGCAAACACCAGTAACCCCTCCAAACCGCACCCCAAAAACAAGCAAGTGAGCAAAAATGCAAAATCTTTTTCACCTCCGATTTTCTCCAAAACACTTTAATCCGGTATTAGACATTCCCAGCAATGCCCCCAGACCCGTCAACCGAGGCGGAAACAAGTAGAAGACCCCCAAACAGCCAAAAAGCAAAAATACAAAATGGGGATTTAGTAAATTTTAGGTACATTTCCAAAATAACTCCACCCGCGCTCTGCAGCTAGGCTCTAACTCCCCTTTTCCACCATAGATTTGCTTCAAACCTCTTGCAATCAAAAGTATCCATACCCAGCATTGTTCCCAGACCCCAAAACCCACCCCCAAACACCAGGAACCCCCCTAAACAGCATCCCAAAGACAAGCAAGTGAGCAAAAACGCAAACACTTTTTCATCTCCGATTTTCTCCAAAACACTTTTATCCGGTATTAGACATTCCCAGCAATGCCCCCAGACCTGTCAACCCAGGCGGAAACAAGTAGAAGACCCCAAACAGCCAAAAAGCAAAAATCTAAAATGGGAACTTAGAAATTTTTAGGCAAATTTCCAAAATCACTCCACGTGCGCTCTGCAGCTAGGCCCTAACTCCCCTTTGCCACCATGGATTTGCTTCAAACCTCTTGCAATCAAAAGTATCCATAACCCGCGTTGCTCCCAGGCCCCCAAACCGACCTCCAAACACCAGGAACCCCCCCAAACAGTACCCCAAAGACAAGCAAGTGAGCAAAAACGCAAATACTTTTTCACCTCCGATTTTCTCCAAAACACTCTTATCCGGTATTAGACATTCCCAGCAATGCCCCCTGGCCCGTCAACCCAGACGGAAACAAGTAGAAGACCCTCAAACAGCCAAAAAGCACAAATACAAAAATGGGGACTTAGAAATTTTTAGGCAAATTTCCAAAATCACTCCACGCGCGCTCTGCAGCTAGGCCCTAACTCCCCTTTGCCACTATGGATTTGCTTCAAACCTCTTGCAATCAAAAGTATCCATACCCAGCATTGCTCCCAGACCCGAAAACCCACTCCCAAACACCAGGAACCCCCCCAAACAGCACCCCAAAGACAAGCAAGTGAGCAAAAACGCAAAACCTTTTTCACCTCCGATTTTCTCCAAAACACTTTTATCCGGTATTAGACATTTCCAGCAATGCTTTCAGACCGGTCAACCCAGGCGGAAACAAGTAGAAGACCCCCAAACAGCCAAAAAGCAAAAATACAAAAATGGTGACCTAGAAATTTTTAGGCAAATTTCCAAAATCACTCCACGCGCTCTCTGCAGCTAGGCCCTAACTCCCCTTTGCCACTATGGATTTGCTTCAAACTTATTGCAATCAAAAGTATCCATACCCAGCATTGCTCCCAGACCCCAAAACCCACCCCCAAACCCCAGGAACCCCCCAAACGGCACAAACAGCACCCCAAAAACAAGCAAGTGAGCAAAAACGCAAAAACCTTTTCACCTCCGATTTTCTCCAAAACACTTTTATCCGGTATTAGACATTCCCAGCAATGCCCCCTAACCCGTCAACTCAGGCGGAAACAAGTAGAAGACACCCAAACAGCCAAAAAGCACAAATACAAAAATGGGGACTTAGAAATTTTTAGGCAAATTTCCAAAATCACTCCACGCACAGTCTGCAGCTAGGCCCTAACTCCCCTTTGCCACCATGGATCTGCTTCAAACCTCTTGCAATCAAAAGTATTTATACCCAACGTTGCTACCAGACCCCAAAACCCACTCCCAAACACCAGGAACCCCCCCAAACAGCACCCCAAAGACAAGCAAGTGAGCAAAAACGCAAAACCTTTTTCACCTCCGATTTTCTCCAAAACACTTTTATCCGGTATTAGACATTTCCAGCAATGCTTACAGACCCATCAACCCAGGCGGAAACAAGTAGAAGACCCCCAAACAGCCCAAAAATAAAAATCCAAAAATGGGGACTTAGAAACGTTTAGGCAAATTTCCAAAATCACTCCACGCGCGCTCTGCAGCTAGGCACTAACTCCCCTTTGCCACCATGGATTTGCTTCAAACCTCTAGCAATCAAAAGTATCCATACCCAGCGTTGCTCCCAGACCCCAAAACCCACCCCAAACACCAGGAACCCCCCCAAACAGCACCCCAAAGACAAGCAAGTGAGCAAAAACGCAAAACCTTTTTCACCTCCGATTTTCTCCAAAACACTTTTATCCGGTATTAGACATTTCCAGCAATGCCCCCAGACCCGTCAACCCAGGCGGACACAAGTAGAAGACCCCCAAACAGCCAAAAAGCAAAAATACAAAAATGGGGACCTTAGAAATTTTTAGGCAAATTTCCAAAACCACTCCACGCGCGCTCTGCAGCTAGGCCCTAACTCCCCTTTGCCACTATGGATTTGCTTCAAACCTCTTGCAATCAAAAGTATCCATACCCAGCGTTGCTCCCAGACCCCAAAACCCACCCCAAACACCAGGAACCCCCCCAAACAGCACCCCAAAGACAAGCAAGTGAGCAAAAACGCAAAAACTTTTTCACCTCCGATTGTCTCCAAATTACTTTTATCTGGTATTAGACATACCCAGCAATGCCCCCAGACCCGTCAACCCAGGCGGAAACAAGTAGAAGACCCCCAAACAGCCAAAAAGCAAAAATCCAAAAATGGGGACTTGGAAATTTTTAGGCAAATTTCAAAAAATCACTCCACGCGCGCTCTGCAGCTATGCCCTAACTCCCCTTTGCCACCGTTGATTTGCTTCAAACCTCTTGCAATCAAAAGTATCCATACCCAGCGTTGCTCCCAGATCCCAAAACCCACCCCCAAACACCAGGAACCCCCCGAAACAGCACCCCAAAGACAAGCAAGTGAGCAAAAACGCAAAAACCTTTTCACCTCCGATTTTCTCCAAAAAACTTTTATCCTGTATTAGACATTCCCAGCAATGCCCCCAGACCTGTCAACCCAGGCGGAAACAAGTAGAAGACCCCCAAACAGCCAAAAAGCAAAAATGCAAAAATGAGGACCTTAGAAATTTTATAGGCAAATTTCCAAAATCACTCCACGCGCGCTCTGCAGCTAGGCCCTAACTCCCCTTTGCCACTATGGGTTTGCTTCAAACCTCTTGCAATCAAACGTATCCATACCCAGTGTTGCTCCCAGACCCCAAAACCCACCCGCAAACACCAGTAACCCCTCCAAACCGCACCCCAAAGACAAACAAGTGAGCAAAAACGCAAAAACTATTTCACCTCCGTTTTTTTCCAAAACACTTTTATCCGGTATTAGACATTCCCAGCAATGCCCCCAGACCCGTCAACCGAGGCGGAAACAAGTAGAAGACCCCCAAACAGCCAAAAAGCAAAAATACAAAAATGGGGATTTAGTAATTTTTAGGTACATTTCCAAAATAACTCCACCCGCGCTCTGCAGCTAGGCTCTAACTCCCCTTTTCCAC
Organism: Lissotriton vulgaris; assembly: GCF_964263255.1. Taxonomy (NCBI): domain Eukaryota; kingdom Metazoa; phylum Chordata; class Amphibia; order Caudata; family Salamandridae; genus Lissotriton; species Lissotriton vulgaris. Next base: position 113,676,266 of record NC_141689.1, read on the forward strand.
CATAGATTTGCTTCAAACCTCTTGCAATCAAAAGTTTCCATACCCAGCATTGTTCCCAGACCCCAAAACCCACCCCCAAACACCAGGAACCCCCCTAAACAGCATCCCAAAGACAAGCAAGTGAGGAAAAACGCAAACACTTTTTCATCTCCGATTTTCTCCAAAACACTTTTATCCGGTATTAGACATTCCCAGCAATGCCCCCAGACCTGTCAACCCAGGCGGAAACAAGTTGAAGACCCCAAACAGCCAAAAAGCAAAAATCCAAAAATGGGAACTTAGAAATTTTTAGGCAAATTTCCAAAATCACTCCACGTGCGCTCTGCAGCTAGGCCCTAACTCCCCTTTGCCACCATGGATTTGCTTCAAACCTCTTGCAATCAAAAGTATCCATAACCCGCGTTGCTCCCAGGCCCCCAAACCGACCTCCAAACACCAGAAACCCCCCCAAACAGTACCCCAAAGACAAGCAAGTGAGCAAAAACGCAAATACTTTTTCACCTCCGATTTTCTCCAAAACACTCTTATCCGGTATTAGACATTCCCAGCAATGCCCCCTGGCCCGTCAACCCAGACGGAAACAAGTAGAAGACCCTCAAATAGCCAAAAAGCACAAATACAAAAATGGGGACTTAGAAATGTTTAGGCAAATTTCCAAAATCACTCCACGCGCGCTCTGCAGCTAGGCCCTAACTCCCCTTTGCCACTATGGATTTGCTTCAAACCTCTTGCAATCAAAAGTATCCATACCCAGCATTGCTCCCAGACCCCAAAACCCACTCCCAAACACCAGGAACCCCCCCAAACAGCACCCCAAAGACAAGCAAGTGAGCAAAAACGCAAAACCTTTTTCACCTCCGATTTTCTCCAAAACACTTTTATCCGGTATTAGACATTTCCAGCAATGCTTCCAGACCCGTCAACCCAGGCGGAAACAAGTAGAAGACCCCCAAACAGCCAAAAAGCAAAAATACAAAAATGGGGACCTAGAAATTTTTAGGCAAATTTCCAAAATCACTCCACGCGCTCTCTGCAGCTAGGCCCTAACTCCCCTTTGCCACTATGGATTTGCTTCAAACTTATTGCAATCAAAAGTATCCATACCCAGCATTGCTCCCAGACCCCAAAACCCACCCCCAAACCCCAGGAACCCCCCAAACGGCACAAACAGCACCCCAAAAACAAGCAAGTGAGCAAAAACGCAAAAACCTTTTCACCTCCGATTTTCTCCAAAACACTTTTATCCGGTATTAGACATTCCCAGCAATGCCCCCAGACCCGTCAACCCAGGCGGAAACAAGTAGAAGACACCCAAACAGCCAAAAAGCACAAATACCAAAATCACTCCACGCACAGTCTGCAGCTAGGCCCTAACTCCCCTTTGCCACCATGGATTTGCTTCAAACCTCTTGCAATCAAAAGTATTTATACCCAGCTTTGCTACCAGACCCCAAAACCCACTCCCAAACACCAGGAACCCCCCCAAACAGCACCCCAAAGACAAGCAAGTGAGCAAAAACGCAAAACCTTTTTCACCTCCGATTTTCTCCAAAACACTTTTATCCGGTATTAGACATTTCCAGCAATGCTTACAGACCCATCAACCCAGGCGGAAATAAGTAGAAGACCCCCAAACAGCCCAAAAATAAAAATCCAAAAATGGGGACTTAGAAACGTTTAGGCAAATTTCCAAAATCACTCCACGCGCGCTCTGCAGCTAGGCACTAACTCCCCTTTGCCACCATGGATTTGCTTCAAACCTCTAGCAATCAAACGTATCCATACCCAGCGTTGCTCCCAGACCCCAAAACCCACCCCCAAACACCAGGAACTCCCCCAAACAGTACCCCAAAGACAAGCAAGTGAGCAAAAACGCAAAAACTTTTTCACCTCCGATTTTCTCCAAAACACTTTTATCCGGTATTAGACATTCCCAGAAATGCCCCCAGACCCGTCAACCCAGGCAGAAACAAGTAGAAGACCCCCAAACAGCCAAAAAGGAAAAATCCAAAAATGGGGACTTAAAAATTTTTGGGCAAATTTCCAAAATCACTCCATGTGCGCTCTGCAGCTAGGCCCTAACTCCCCTTTGCCACTATGGATTTGCTTCAAACCTCTTGCAATCAAAAGTATCCATACCCAGCGTTGCTCCCAGACCCCAAAACCCAATACTAAACACCAGGAATACCCCCAAACATCACCCCAAAGTCAAGTAAGTGAGCAAAAACGCAAAACCTTTTTCACCTCCGATTTTCTCCAAAACACTTTTATCCGGTATTAGACATTTCCAGCAATGCCCCCAGACCCATCAACCCAGGCGGAAACAAGTAGAAGACCCCCAAACAGCCAAAAAGCAAAAATACAAAAATAGGGACCGTAGAAATTTTTAGGCAAATTTCCAAAACCACTCCACGCGCGCTCTGCAGCTAGGCCCTAACTCCCCTTTGCCACTATGGGTTTGCTTCAAACCTCTTGCAATCAAACGTATCCATACCCAGTGTTGCTCCCAGACCCCAAAACCCACCCGCAAACACCAGTAACCCCTCCAAACCGCACCCCAAAGACAAACAAGTGAGCAAAAACGCAAAAACTATTTCACCTCCGTTTTTTTCCAAAACACTTTTATCCGGTATTAGACATTCCCAGCAATGCCCCCAGACCCGTCAACCGAGGCGGAAACAAGTAGAAGACCCCCAAACAGCCAAAAAGCAAAAATACAAAAATGGGGATTTAGTAATTTTTAGGTACATTTCCAAAATAACTCCACCCGCGCTCTGCAGCTAGGCTCTAACTCCCCTTTTCCACCATAGATTTGCTTCAAACCTCTTGCAATCAAAAGTTTCCATACCCAGCATTGTTCCCAGACCCCAAAACCCACCCCCAAACACCAGGAACCCCCCTAAACAGCATCCCAAAGACAAGCAAGTGAGGAAAAACGCAAACACTTTTTCATCTCCGATTTTCTCCAAAACACTTTTATCCGGTATTAGACATTCCCAGCAATGCCCCCAGACCTGTCAACCCAGGCGGAAACAAGTTGAAGACCCCAAACAGCCAAAAAGCAAAAATCCAAAAATGGGAACTTAGAAATTTTTAGGAAAATTTCCAAAATCACTCCACGTGCGCTCTGCAGCTAGGCCCTAACTCCCCTTTGCCACCATGGATTTGCTTCAAACCTCTTGCAATCAAAAGTATCCATAACCCGCGTTGCTCCCAGGCCCCCAAACCGACCTCCAAACACCAGAAACCCCCCCAAACAGTACCCCAAAGACAAGCAAGTGAGCAAAAACGCAAATACTTTTTCACCTCCGATTTTCTCCAAAACACTCTTATCCGGTATTAGACATTCCCAGCAATGCCCCCTGGCCCGTCAACCCAGACGGAAACAAGTAGAAGACCCTCAAATAGCCAAAAAGCACAAATACAAAAATGGGGACTTAGAAATGTTTAGGCAAATTTCCAAAATCACTCCACGCGCGCTCTGCAGCTAGGCCCTAACTCCCCTTTGCCACTATGGATTTGCTTCAAACCTCTTGCAATCAAAAGTATCCATACCCAGCATTGCTCCCAGACCCCAAAACCCACTCCCAAACACCAGGAACCCCCCCAAACAGCACCCCAAAGACAAGCAAGTGAGCAAAAACGCAAAACCTTTTTCACCTCCGATTTTCTCCAAAACACTTTTATCCGGTATTAGACATTTCCAGCAATGCTTCCAGACCCGTCAACCCAGGCGGAAACAAGTAGAAGACCCCCAAACAGCCAAAAAGCAAAAATACAAAAATGGGGACCTAGAAATTTTTAGGCAAATTTCCAAAATCACTCCACGCGCTCTCTGCAGCTAGGCCCTAACTCCCCTTTGCCACTATGGATTTGCTTCAAACTTATTGCAATCAAAAGTATCCATACCCAGCATTGCTCCCAGACCCCAAAACCCACCCCCAAACCCCAGGAACCCCCCAAACGGCACAAACAGCACCCCAAAAACAAGCAAGTGAGCAAAAACGCAAAAACCTTTTCACCTCCGATTTTCTCCAAAACACTTTTATCCGGTATTAGACATTCCCAGCAATGCCCCCAGACCCGTCAACCCAGGCGGAAACAAGTAGAAGACACCCAAACAGCCAAAAAGCACAAATACCAAAATCACTCCACGCACAGTCTGCAGCTAGGCCCTAACTCCCCTTTGCCACCATGGATTTGCTTCAAACCTCTTGCAATCAAAAGTATTTATACCCAGCTTTGCTACCAGACCCCAAAACCCACTCCCAAACACCAGGAACCCCCCCAAACAGCACCCCAAAGACAAGCAAGTGAGCAAAAACGCAAAACCTTTTTCACCTCCGATTTTCTCCAAAACACTTTTATCCGGTATTAGACATTTCCAGCAATGCTTACAGACCCATCAACCCAGGCGGAAATAAGTAGAAGACCCCCAAACAGCCCAAAAATAAAAATCCAAAAATGGGGACTTAAAAATTTTTGGGCAAATTTCCAAAATCACTCCATGTGCGCTCTGCAGCTAGGCCCTAACTCCCCTTTGCCACTATGGATTTGCTTCAAACCTCTTGCAATCAAAAGTATCCATACCCAGCGTTGCTCCCAGACCCCAAAACCCAATACTAAACACCAGGAATACCCCCAAACATCACCCCAAAGTCAAGCAAGTGAGCAAAAACGCAAAACCTTTTTCACCTCCGATTTTCTCCAAAACACTTTTATCCGGTATTAGACATTTCCAGCAATGCCCCCAGACCCATCAACCCAGGCGGAAACAAGTAGAAGACCCCCAAACAGCCAAAAAGCAAAAATCCAAAAATGGGGACTTGGAAATTTTTAGGCAAATTTCAAAAAATCACTCCACGCGCGCTCTGCAGCTATGCCCTAACTCCCCTTTGCCACCGTTGATTTGCTTCAAACCTCTTGCAATCAAAAGTATCCATACCCAGCGTTGCTCCCAGATCCCAAAACCCACCCCCAAACACCAGGAACCCCCCGAAACAGCACCCCAAAGACAAGCAAGTGAGCAAAAACGCAAAAACCTTTTCACCTCCGATTTTCTCCAAAACACTTTTATCCTGTATTAGACATTCCCAGCAATGCCCCCAGACCTGTCAACCCAGGCGGAAACAAGTAGAAGACCCCCAAACAGCCAAAAAGCAAGAATGCAAAAATGAGGACCTTAGAAATTTTATAGGCAAATTTCCAAAATCACTCCACGCGCGCTCTCCAGCTAGGCCCTAACTCCCCTTTGCCACTATGGGTTTGCTTCAAACCTCTTGCAATCAAACGTATCCATACCCAGTGTTGCTCCCAGACCCCAAAACCCACCCGCAAACACCAGTAACCCCTCCAAACCGCACCCCAAAAACAAGCAAGTGAGCAAAAACGCAAAATCTTTTTCACCTCCGATTTTCTCCAAAACACTTTAATCCGGTATTAGACATTCCCAGCAATGCCCCCAGACCCGTCAACCGAGGCGGAAACAAGTAGAAGACCCCCAAACAGCCAAAAAGCAAAAATACAAAATGGGGATTTAGTAAATTTTAGGTACATTTCCAAAATAACTCCACCCGCGCTCTGCAGCTAGGCTCTAACTCCCCTTTTCCACCATAGATTTGCTTCAAACCTCTTGCAATCAAAAGTATCCATACCCAGCATTGTTCCCAGACCCCAAAACCCACCCCCAAACACCAGGAACCCCCCTAAACAGCATCCCAAAGACAAGCAAGTGAGCAAAAACGCAAAACCTTTTTCACCTCCGATTTTCTCCAAAACACTTTTATCCGGTATTAGACATTCCCAGCAATGCCCCCAGACCTGTCAACCCAGGCGGAAACAAGTTGAAGACCCCAAACAGCCAAAAAGCAAAAATCCAAAAATGGGAACTTAGAAATTTTTAGGCAAATTTCCAAAATCACTCCACGTGCGCTCTGCAGCTAGGCCCTAACTCCCCTTTGCCACCATGGATTTGCTTCAAACCTCTTGCAATCAAAAGTATCCATAACCCGCGTTGCTCCCAGGCCCCCAAACCGACCTCCAAACACCAGAAACCCCCCCAAACAGTACCCCAAAGACAAGCAAGTGAGCAAAAACGCAAATACTTTTTCACCTCCGATTTTCTCCAAAACACTCTTATCCGGTATTAGACATTCCCAGCAATGCCCCCTGGCCCGTCAACCCAGACGGAAACAAGTAGAAGACCCTCAAATAGCCAAAAAGCACAAATACAAAAATGGGGACTTAGAAATGTTTAGGCAAATTTCCAAAATCACTCCACGCGCGCTCTGCAGCTAGGCCCTAACTCCCCTTTGCCACTATGGATTTGCTTCAAACCTCTTGCAATCAAAAGTATCCATACCCAGCATTGCTCCCAGACCCCAAAACCCACTCCCAAACACCAGGAACCCCCCCAAACAGCACCCCAAAGACAAGCAAGTGAGCAAAAACGCAAAACCTTTTTCACCTCCGATTTTCTCCAAAACACTTTTATCCGGTATTAGACATTTCCAGCAATGCTTCCAGACCCGTCAACCCAGGCGGAAACAAGTAGAAGACCCCCAAACAGCCAAAAAGCAAAAATACAAAAATGGGGACCTAGAAATTTTTAGGCAAATTTCCAAAATCACTCCACGCGCTCTCTGCAGCTAGGCCCTAACTCCCCTTTGCCACTATGGATTTGCTTCAAACTTATTGCAATCAAAAGTATCCATACCCAGCATTGCTCCCAGACCCCAAAACCCACCCCCAAACCCCAGGAACCCCCCAAACGGCACAAACAGCACCCCAAAAACAAGCAAGTGAGCAAAAACGCAAAAACCTTTTCACCTCCGATTTTCTCCAAAACACTTTTATCCGGTATTAGACATTCCCAGCAATGCCCCCAGACCCGTCAACCCAGGCGGAAACAAGTAGAAGACACCCAAACAGCCAAAAAGCACAAATACCAAAATCACTCCACGCACAGTCTGCAGCTAGGCCCTAACTCCCCTTTGCCACCATGGATTTGCTTCAAACCTCTTGCAATCAAAAGTATTTATACCCAGCTTTGCTACCAGACCCCAAAACCCACTCCCAAACACCAGGAACCCCCCCAAACAGCACCCCAAAGACAAGCAAGTGAGCAAAAACGCAAAACCTTTTTCACCTCCGATTTTCTCCAAAACACTTTTATCCGGTATTAGACATTTCCAGCAATGCTTACAGACCCATCAACCCAGGCGGAAATAAGTAGAAGACCCCCAAACAGCCCAAAAATAAAAATCCAAAAATGGGGACTTAGAAACGTTTAGGCAAATTTCCAAAATCACTCCACGCGCGCTCTGCAGCTAGGCACTAACTCCCCTTTGCCACCATGGATTTGCTTCAAACCTCTAGCAATCAAACGTATCCATACCCAGCGTTGCTCCCAGACCCCAAAACCCACCCCCAAACACCAGGAACTCCCCCAAACAGTACCCCAAAGACAAGCAAGTGAGCAAAAACGCAAAAACTTTTTCACCTCCGATTTTCTCCAAAACACTTTTATCCGGTATTAGACATTCCCAGAAATGCCCCCAGACCCGTCAACCCAGGCAGAAACAAGTAGAAGACCCCCAAACAGCCAAAAAGGAAAAATCCAAAAATGGGGACTTAAAAATTTTTGGGCAAATTTCCAAAATCACTCCATGTGCGCTCTGCAGCTAGGCCCTAACTCCCCTTTGCCACTATGGATTTGCTTCAAACCTCTTGCAATCAAAAGTATCCATACCCAGCGTTGCTCCCAGACCCCAAAACCCAATACTAAACACCAGGAATACCCCCAAACATCACCCCAAAGTCAAGTAAGTGAGCAAAAACGCAAAACCTTTTTCACCTCCGATTTTCTCCAAAACACTTTTATCCGGTATTAGACATTTCCAGCAATGCCCCCAGACCCATCAACCCAGGCGGAAACAAGTAGAAGACCCCCAAACAGCCAAAAAGCAAAAATACAAAAATAGGGACCGTAGAAATTTTTAGGCAAATTTCCAAAACCACTCCACGCGCGCTCTGCAGCTAGGCCCTAACTCCCCTTTGCCACTATGGGTTTGCTTCAAACCTCTTGCAATCAAACGTATCCATACCCAGTGTTGCTCCCAGACCCCAAAACCCACCCGCAAACACCAGTAACCCCTCCAAACCGCACCCCAAAGACAAACAAGTGAGCAAAAACGCAAAAACTATTTCACCTCCGTTTTTTTCCAAAACACTTTTATCCGGTATTAGACATTCCCAGCAATGCCCCCAGACCCGTCAACCGAGGCGGAAACAAGTAGAAGACCCCCAAACAGCCAAAAAGCAAAAATACAAAAATGGGGATTTAGTAATTTTTAGGTACATTTCCAAAATAACTCCACCCGCGCTCTGCAGCTAGGCTCTAACTCCCCTTTTCCACCATAGATTTGCTTCAAACCTCTTGCAATCAAAAGTTTCCATACCCAGCATTGTTCCCAGACCCCAAAACCCACCCCCAAACACCAGGAACCCCCCTAAACAGCATCCCAAAGACAAGCAAGTGAGGAAAAACGCAAACACTTTTTCATCTCCGATTTTCTCCAAAACACTTTTATCCGGTATTAGACATTCCCAGCAATGCCCCCAGACCTGTCAACCCAGGCGGAAACAAGTTGAAGACCCCAAACAGCCAAAAAGCAAAAATCCAAAAATGGGAACTTAGAAATTTTTAGGAAAATTTCCAAAATCACTCCACGTGCGCTCTGCAGCTAGGCCCTAACTCCCCTTTGCCACCATGGATTTGCTTCAAACCTCTTGCAATCAAAAGTATCCATAACCCGCGTTGCTCCCAGGCCCCCAAACCGACCTCCAAACACCAGAAACCCCCCCAAACAGTACCCCAAAGACAAGCAAGTGAGCAAAAACGCAAATACTTTTTCACCTCCGATTTTCTCCAAAACACTCTTATCCGGTATTAGACATTCCCAGCAATGCCCCCTGGCCCGTCAACCCAGACGGAAACAAGTAGAAGACCCTCAAATAGCCAAAAAGCACAAATACAAAAATGGGGACTTAGAAATGTTTAGGCAAATTTCCAAAATCACTCCACGCGCGCTCTGCAGCTAGGCCCTAACTCCCCTTTGCCACTATGGATTTGCTTCAAACCTCTTGCAATCAAAAGTATCCATACCCAGCATTGCTCCCAGACCCCAAAACCCACTCCCAAACACCAGGAACCCCCCCAAACAGCACCCCAAAGACAAGCAAGTGAGCAAAAACGCAAAACCTTTTTCACCTCCGATTTTCTCCAAAACACTTTTATCCGGTATTAGACATTTCCAGCAATGCTTCCAGACCCGTCAACCCAGGCGGAAACAAGTAGAAGACCCCCAAACAGCCAAAAAGCAAAAATACAAAAATGGGGACCTAGAAATTTTTAGGCAAATTTCCAAAATCACTCCACGCGCTCTCTGCAGCTAGGCCCTAACTCCCCTTTGCCACTATGGATTTGCTTCAAACTTATTGCAATCAAAAGTATCCATACCCAGCATTGCTCCCAGACCCCAAAACCCACCCCCAAACCCCAGGAACCCCCCAAACGGCACAAACAGCACCCCAAAAACAAGCAAGTGAGCAAAAACGCAAAAACCTTTTCACCTCCGATTTTCTCCAAAACACTTTTATCCGGTATTAGACATTCCCAGCAATGCCCCCAGACCCGTCAACCCAGGCGGAAACAAGTAGAAGACACCCAAACAGCCAAAAAGCACAAATACCAAAATCACTCCACGCACAGTCTGCAGCTAGGCCCTAACTCCCCTTTGCCACCATGGATTTGCTTCAAACCTCTTGCAATCAAAAGTATTTATACCCAGCTTTGCTACCAGACCCCAAAACCCACTCCCAAACACCAGGAACCCCCCCAAACAGCACCCCAAAGACAAGCAAGTGAGCAAAAACGCAAAACCTTTTTCACCTCCGATTTTCTCCAAAACACTTTTATCCGGTATTAGACATTTCCAGCAATGCTTACAGACCCATCAACCCAGGCGGAAATAAGTAGAAGACCCCCAAACAGCCCAAAAATAAAAATCCAAAAATGGGGACTTAAAAATTTTTGGGCAAATTTCCAAAATCACTCCATGTGCGCTCTGCAGCTAGGCCCTAACTCCCCTTTGCCACTATGGATTTGCTTCAAACCTCTTGCAATCAAAAGTATCCATACCCAGCGTTGCTCCCAGACCCCAAAACCCAATACTAAACACCAGGAATACCCCCAAACATCACCCCAAAGTCAAGCAAGTGAGCAAAAACGCAAAACCTTTTTCACCTCCGATTTTCTCCAAAACACTTTTATCCGGTATTAGACATTTCCAGCAATGCCCCCAGACCCATCAACCCAGGCGGAAACAAGTAGAAGACCCCCAAACAGCCAAAAAGCAAAAATACAAAAATAGGGACCGTAGAAATTTTTAGGCAAATTTCCAAAACCACTCCACGCGCGCTCTGCAGCTAGGCCCTAACTCCCCTTTGCCACTATGGATTTGCTTCAAACCTCTTGCAATCAAAAGTATCCATACGCAGCGTTGCTCCCAGACCCCAAAACCCACCCCAAACACCAGGAACCCCCCCAAACAGCACCCCAAAGACAAGCAAGTGAGCAAAAACTCAAAAACTTTTTCACCTCCGATTGTCTCCGAATTACTTTTATCTGGTATTAGACATACCCAGCAATGCCCCCAGACCCGTCAACCCAGGCGGAAACAAGTAGAAGACCCCCAAACAGCCAAAAAGCAAAAATCCAAAAATGGGGACTTGGAAATTTTTAGGCAAATTTCAAAAAATCACTCCACGCGCGCTCTGCAGCTATGCCCTAACTCCCCTTTGCCACCGTTGATTTGCTTCAAACCTCTTGCAATCAAAAGTATCCATACCCAGCGTTGCTCCCAGATCCCAAAACCCACCCCCAAACACCAGGAACCCCCCGAAACAGCACCCCAAAGACAAGCAAGTGAGCAAAAACGCAAAAACCTTTTCACCTCCGATTTTCTCCAAAACACTTTTATCCTGTATTAGACATTCCCAGCAATGCCCCCAGACCTGTCAACCCAGGCGGAAACAAGTAGAAGACCCCCAAACAGCCAAAAAGCAAGAATGCAAAAATGAGGACCTTAGAAATTTTATAGGCAAATTTCCAAAATCACTCCACGCGCGCTCTCCAGCTAGGCCCTAACTCCCCTTTGCCACTATGGGTTTGCTTCAAACCTCTTGCAATCAAACGTATCCATACCCAGTGTTGCTCCCAGACCCCAAAACCCACCCGCAAACACCAGTAACCCCTCCAAACCGCACCCCAAAAACAAGCAAGTGAGCAAAAACGCAAAATCTTTTTCACCTCCGATTTTCTCCAAAACACTTTAATCCGGTATTAGACATTCCCAGCAATGCCCCCAGACCCGTCAACCGAGGCGGAAACAAGTAGAAGACCCCCAAACAGCCAAAAAGCAAAAATACAAAATGGGGATTTAGTAAATTTTAGGTACATTTCCAAAATAACTCCACCCGCGCTCTGCAGCTAGGCTTTAACTCCCCTTTTCCACCATAGATTTGCTTCAAACCTCTTGCAATCAAAAGTATCCATACCCAGCATTGTTCCCAGACCCCAAAACCCACCCCCAAACACCAGGAACCCCCCTAAACAGCATCCCAAAGACAAGCAAGTGAGCAAAAACGCAAACACTTTTTCATCTCCGATTTTCTCCAAAACACTTTTATCCGGTATTAGACATTCCCAGCAATGCCCCCAGACCTGTCAACCCAGGCGGAAACAAGTAGAAGACCCCAAACAGCCAAAAAGCAAAAATCTAAAATGGGAACTTAGAAATTTTTAGGCAAATTTCCAAAATAACTCCACGTGCGCTCTGCAGCTAGGCCCTAACTCCCCTTTGCCACCATGGATTTGCTTCAAACCTCTTGCAATCAAAAGTATCCATAACCCGCGTTGCTCCCAGGCCCCCAAACCGACCTCCAAACACCAGGAACCCCCCCAAACAGTACCCCAAAGACAAGCAAGTGAGCAAAAACGCAAATACTTTTTCACCTCCGATTTTCTCCAAAACACTCTTATCCGGTATTAGACATTCCCAGCAATGCCCCCTGGTCCGTCAACCCAGACGGAAACAAGTAGAAGACCCTCAAACAGCCAAAAAGCACAAATACAAAAATGGGGACTTAGAAATTTTTAGGCAAATTTCCAAAATCACTCCACGCGCGCTCTGCAGCTAGGCCCTAACTCCCCTTTGCCACTATGGATTTGCTTCAAACCTCTTGCAATCAAAAGTATCCATACCCAGCATTGCTCCCAGACCCGAAAACCCACTCCCAAACACCAGGAACCCCCCCAAACAGCACCCCAAAGACAAGCAAGTGAGCAAAAACGCAAAACCTTTTTCACCTCCGATTTTCTCCAAAACACTTTTATCCGGTATTAGACATTTCCAGCAATGCTTCCAGACCCGTCAACCCAGGCGGAAACAAGTAGAAGACCCCCAAACAGCCAAAAAGCAAAAATACAAAAATGGTGACCTAGAAATTTTTAGGCATATTTCCAAAATCACTCCACGCGCTCTCTGCAGCTAGGCCCTAACTCCCCTTTGCCACTATGGATTTGCTTCAAACTTATTGCAATCAAAAGTATCCATACCCAGCATTGCTCCCAGACCCCAAAACCCACCCCAAACCCCAGGAACCCCCCAAATGGCACAAACAGCACCCCAAAAACAAGCAAGTGAGCAAAAACGCAAAAACCTTTTCACCTCCGATTTTCTCCAAAACACTTTTATCCGGTATTAGACATTCCCAGCAATGCCCCCAGACCCGTCAACCCAGGCGGAAACGAGTAGAAGACACCCAAACAGCCAAAAAGCACAAATACAAAAATGGGGACTTAGAAATTTTTAGGCAAATTTCCAAAATCACTCCACGCACAGTCTGCAGCTAGGCCCTAACTCCCCTTTGCCACCATGGATTTGCTTCAAACCTCTTGCAATCAAAAGTATTTATACCCAGCGTTGCTACCAGACCCCAAAACCCACTCCCAAACACCAGGAACCCCCCCAAACAGCACTCCAAAGACAAGCAAGTGAGCAAAAACGCAAAACCTTTTTCACCTCCGATTTTCTCCAAAACACTTTTATCCGGTATTAGACATTTCCAGCAATGCTTACAGACCCATCAACCCAGGCGGAAACAAGTAGAAGACCCCCAAACAGCCCAAAAATAAAAATCCAAAAATGGGGACTTAGAAACATTTAGGCAAATTTCCAAAATCACTCCACGCGCGCTCTGCAGCTAGGCACTAACTCCCCTTTGCCACCATGGATTTGCTTCAAACCTCTAGCAATCAAAAGTATCCATACCCAGCGTTGCTCCCAGACCCCAAAACCCACCCCCAAACACCAGGAACTCCCCCAAACAGCACCCTAAAGACAAGCAAGTGAGCAAAAACGCAAACACTTTTTCACCTCCGATTTTCTCCAAAACACTTTTATCCGGTATTAGACATTCCCAGCAATACCCCCAGACCCGTCAACCCAGGCAGAAACAAGTAGAAGACCCCCAAATAGCCAAAAAGGAAAAATCCAAAAATGGGGACTTAAAAATTTTTAGGCAAATTTCCAAAATCACTCCATGTGCGCTCTGCAGCTAGGCCCTAACTCCCCTTTGCCACTATGGATTTGCTTCAAACCTCTTGCAATCAAAAGTATCCATACCCAGCGTTGCTCCCAGACCCCAAAACCCACCACTAAACACCAGGAACTCCCCCAAACAGCACCCCAAAGACAAGCAAGTGAGCAAAAACGCAAAAACTTTTTCACCTCCGATTTTCTCCAAAACACTTTTATCCGGTATTAGACATTCCCAGCAATACCCCCAGACCCGTCAACCCAGGCAGAAACAAGTAGAAGACCCCCAAATAGCCAAAAAGGAAAAATCCAAAAATGGGGACTTAAACATTTTTAGGCAAATTTCCAAAATCACTCCATGTGCGCTCTGCAGCTAGGCCCTAACTCCCCTTTGCCACTATGGATTTGCTTCAAACCTCTTGCAATCAAAAGTATCCATACCCAGCGTTGCTCCCAGACCCCAAAACCCACCACTAAACACCAGGAACTCCCCCAAACAGCACCCCAAAGACAAGCAAGTGAGCAAAAACGCAAAAACTTTTTCACCTCCGATTTTCTCCAAAACACTTTTATCCGGTATTAGACATTCCCAGCAATACCCCCAGACCCGTCAACCCAGGCAGAAACAAGTAGAAGACCCCCAAATAGCCAAAAAGGAAAAATCCAAAAATGGGGACTTAAACATTTTTAGGCAAATTTCCAAAATCACTCCACGCGCTCTCTGCAGCTAGGCCCTAACTCCCCTTTGCCACTATGGATTTGCTTCAAACTTATTGCAATCAAAAGTATCCATACCCAGCATTGCTCCCAGACCCCAAAACCCACCCCCAAACCCCAGGAACCCCCCAAACGGCACAAACAGCACCCCAAAAACAAGCAAGTGAGCAAAAACGCAAAAACCTTTTCACCTCCGATTTTCTCCAAAACACTTTTATCCGGTATTAGACATTCCCAGCAATGCCCCCAGACCCGTCAACCCAGGCGGAAACAAGTAGAAGACACCCAAACAGCCAAAAAGCACAAATACAAAAATGGGGACTTAGAAATTTTTAGGCAAATTTCCAAAATCACTCCACGCACAGTCTGCAGCTAGGCACTAACTCCCCTTTGCCACCATGGATTTGCTTCAAACCTCTAGCAATCAAAAGTATCCATACCCAGCGTTGCTCCCAGACCCCAAAACCCACCCCCAAACACCAGGAACTCCCCCAAACAGCACCCCAAAGACAAGCAAGTGAGCAAAAACGCAAAAACTTTTTCACCTCCGATTTTCTCCAAAACACTTTTATCCGGTATTAGACATTCCCAGCAATACCCCCAGACCCGTCAACCCAGGCAGAAACAAGTAGAAGACCCCCAAACAGCCAAAAAGCAAAAATACAAAAATGGGAACCTTAGAAATTTTTAGGCAAATTTCCAAAACCACTCCACGCGCGCTCTGCAGCTAGGCCCTAACTCCCCTTTGCCACTATGGATTTGCTTCAAACCTCTTGCAATCAAAAGTATCCATACCCAGCGTTGCTCCCAGACCCCAAAACCCACCCCAAACACCAGGAACCCCCCCAAACAGCACCCCAAAGACAAGCAAGTGAGCAAAAACGCAAAAACTTTTTCAACTCCGATTGTCTCTGAAATACTTTTATCTGGTATTAGACATACCCAGCAATGCCCCCAGACCCGTCAACCCAGGCGGAAACAAGTAGATGACCCCCAAACAGCCAAAAAGCAAAAATCCAAAAATGGGGACTTGGAAATTTTTAGGCAAATTTCAAAAAATCACTCCACGCGCGCTCTGCAGCTATGCCCTAACTCCCCTTTGCCACCGTTGATTTGCTTCAAACCTCTTGCAATCAAAAGTATCCATACCCAGCGTTGCTCCCAGATCCCAAAACCCACCCCCAAACACCAGGAACCCCCCGAAACAGCACCCCAAAGACAAGCAAGTGAGCAAAAACGCAAAAACCTTTTCACCTCCGATTTTCTCCAAAACACTTTTATCCTGTATTAGACATTCCCAGCAATGCCCCCAGACCCGTCAACCCAGGCGGAAACAAGTAGAAGACCCCCAAACAGCCAAAAAGCAAAAATACAAAAATGGGGATTTAGTAATTTTTAGGTACATTTCCAAAATAACTCCACCCGCGCTCTGCAGCTAGGCTCTAACTCCCCTTTTCCACCATAGATTTGCTTCAAACCTCTTGCAATCAAAAGTATCCATACCCAGCATTGTTCCCAGACCCCAAAACCCACCCCCAAACACCAGGAACCCCCCTAAACAGCATCCCAAAGACAAGCAAGTGAGCAAAAACGCAAACACTTTTTCATCTCCGATTTTCTCCAAAACACTTTTATCCGGTATTAGACATACCCAGCAATGCCCCCTGACCCGTCAACCCAGGCGAAAACAAGTAGAAGACCCCCAAACAGCCAAAAAGCAAAAATACAAAAATGGGGACCTTAGAAATTTTTAGGCAAATTTCCAAAACCACTCCACGCGCGCTCTGCAGCTAGGCCCTAACTCCCCTTTGCCACTATGGATTTGCTTCAAACCTCTTGCAATCAAAAGTATCCATACCCAGCGTTGCTCCCAGACCCCAAAACCCACCCCAAACACCAGGAACCCCCCCAAACAGCACCCCAAAGACAAGCAAGTGAGCAAAAACGCAAAACCTTTTTCACCTCCGATTTTCTCCAAAACACTTTTATCCGGTATTAGACATTTCCAGCAATGCCCCCAGACCCGTCAACCCAGGCGGACACAAGTAGAAGACCCCCAAACAGCCAAAAAGCAAAAATACAAAAATGGGGACCTTAGAAATTTTTAGGCAAATTTCCAAAACCACTCCACGCGCGCTCTGCAGCTAGGCCCTAACTCCCCTTTGCCACTATGGATTTGCTTCAAACCTCTTGCAATCAAAAGTATCCATACCCAGCGTTGCTCCCAGACCCCAAAACCCACCCCAAACACCAGGAACCCCCCCAAACAGCACCCAAAAGACAAGCAAGTGAGCAAAAACGCAAAAACTTTTTCACCTCCGATTGTCTCCAAATTACTTTTATCTGGTATTAGACATACCCAGCAATGCCCCCAGACCCGTCAACCCAGGCGGAAACAAGTAGAAGACCCCCAAACAGCCAAAAAGCAAAAATCCAAAAATGGGGACTTGGAAATTTTTAGGCAAATTTCAAAAAATCACTCCACGCGCGCTCTGCAGCTATGCCCTAACTCCCCTTTGCCACCGTTGATTTGCTTCAAACCTCTTGCAATCAAAAGTATCCATACCCAGCGTTGCTCCCAGATCCCAAAACCCACCCCCAAACACCAAGAACCCCCCGAAACAACACCCCAAAGACAAGCAAGTGAGCAAAAACGCAAAAACCTTTTCACCTCCGATTTTCTCCAAAAAACTTTTATCCTGTATTAGACATTCCCAGCAATGCCCCCAGACCTGTCAACCCAGGCGGAAACAAGTAGAAGACCCCCAAACAGCCAAAAAGCAAAAATGCAAAAATGAGGACCTTAGAAATTTTATAGGCAAATTTCCAAAATCACTCCACGCGCGCTCTGCAGCTAGGCCCTAACTCCCCTTTGCCACTATGGGTTTGCTTCAAACCTCTTGCAATCAAACGTATCCATACCCAGTGTTGCTCCCAGACCCCAAAACCCACCCGCAAACATCAGTAACCCCTCCAAACCGCACCCCAAAGACAAACAAGTGAGCAAAAATGCAAAAACTATTTCACCTCCGTTTTTTTCCAAAACACTTTTATCCGGTATTAGACATTCCCAGCAATGCCCCCAGACCCGTCAACCGAGGCGGAAACAAGTAGAAGACCCCCAAACAGCCAAAAAGCAAAAATACAAAAATGGGGATTTAGTAATTTTTAGGTACATTTCCAAAATAACTCCACCCGCGCTCTGCAGCTAGGCTCTAACTCCCCTTTTCCACCATAGATTTGCTTCAAACCTCTTGCAATCAAAAGTATCCATACCCAGCATTGTTCCCAGACCCCAAAACCCACCCCCAAACACCAGGAAACCCCCTAAACAGCATCCCAAAGACAAGCAAGTGAGGAAAAACGCAAACACTTTTTCATCTCCAATTTTCTCCAAAACACTTTTATCCGGTATTAGACATTCCCAGCAATGCCCCCAGACCTGTCAACCCAGGCGGAAACAAGTTGAAGACCCCAAACAGCCAAAAAGCAAAAATCCAAAAATGGGAACTTAGAAATTTTTAGGCAAATTTCCAAAATCACTCCACGTGCGCTCTGCAGCTAGGCCCTAACTCCCCTTTGCCACCATGGATTTGCTTCAAACCTCTTGCAATCAAAAGTATCCATACCCAGCGTTGCTCCCAGACCCCAAAACCCACCACTAAACACCAGGAACTCCCCCAAACAGCACCCCAAAGACAAGCAAGTGAGCAAAAACGCAAAAACTTTTTCACCTCCGATTTTCTCCAAAACACTTTTATCCGGTATTAGATATTCCCAGCAATACCCCCAGACCTGTCAACCCAGGCGGAAACAAGTAGAAGACCCCCAAACAGCCAAAAAGCAAAAATGCAAAAATGAGGACCTTAGAAATTTTATAGGCAAATTTCCAAAATCACTCCACGCGCGCTCTGCAGCTAGGCCCTAACTCCCCTTTGCCACTATGGGTTTGCTTCAAACCTCTTGCAATCAAACGTATCCATACCCAGTGTTGCTCCCAGACCCCAAAACCCACCCGCAAACACCAGTAACCCCTCCAAACCGCACCCCAAAGACAAACAAGTGAGCAAAAACGCAAAAACTATTTCACCTCCGTTTTTTTCCAAAACACTTTTATCCGGTATTAGACATTCCCAGCAATGCCCCCAGACCCGTCAACCGAGGCGGAAACAAGTAGAAGACCCCCAAACAGCCAAAAAGCAAAAATGCAAAAATGGGGATTTAGTAATTTTTAGGTACATTTCCAAAATAACTCCACCCGCGCTCTGCAGCTAGGCTCTAACTCCCCTTTTCCACCATAGATTTGCTTCAAACCTCTTGCAATCAAAAGTATCCAAACCCAGCATTGTTCCCAGACCCCAAAACCCACCCCCAAACACCAGGAACCCCCCTAAACAGCATCCCAAAGACAAGCAAGTGAGCAAAAACGCAAACACTTTTTCATCTCCGATTTTCTCCAAAACACTTTTATCCGGTATTAGACATACCCAGCAATGCCCCCAGACCCGTCAACCCAGGCGGAAACAAGTAGAAGACCCCAAACAGCCAAAAAGCAAAAATCCAAAAATGGGGACTTAAAAATTTTTAGGCAAATTTCCAAAATCACTCCACGTGCGCTCTGCAGCTAGGCCCTAACTCCCCTTTGCCACTATGGATTTGCTTCAAACCTCTTGCAATCAAAAGTATCCATACCCAGCGTTGCTCCCAGACCCCAAAACCCACCACTAAACACCAGGAATACCCCCAAACAGCACCCCAAAGTCAAGCAAGTGAGCAAAAACGCAAAACCTTTTTCACCTCCGATTTTCTCCAAAACACTTTTATCCGGTATTAGACATTTCCAGCAATGTCCCCAGACCCGTCAACCCAGGCGGACACAAGTAGAAGACCCCCAAACAGCCAAAAAGCAAAAATACAAAAATGGGGACCTTAGAAATTTTTAGGCAAATTTCCAAAACCACTCCACGCGCGCTCTGCAGCTAGGCCCTAACTCCCCTTTGCCACTATGGATTTGCTTCAAACCTCTTGCAATCAAAAGTATCCATACCCAGCGTTGCTCCCAGACCCCAAAACCCACCCCAAACACCAGGAACCCCCCCAAACAGCACCCCAAAGACAAGCAAGTGAGCAAAAACGCAAAAACTTTTTCACCTCCGATTGTCTCCGAATTACTTTTATCTGGTATTAGACATACCTAGCAATGCCCCCAGACCCGTCAACCCAGGCGGAAACAAGTAGAAGACCCCCAAACAGCCAAAAAGCAAAAATCCAAAAATGGGGACTTGGAAATTTTTAGGCAAATTTCAAAAAATCACTCCCCGCGCGCTCTGCAGCTATGCCCTAACTCCCCTTTGCCACCGTTTATTTGCTTCAAACCTCTTGCAATCAAAAGTATCCATACCCAGCGTTGCTCCCAGATCCCAAAACCCACCCCCAAACACCAGGAACCCCCCGAAACAGCACCCCAAAGACAAGCAAGTGAGCAAAAACGCAAAAACCTTTTCACCTCCGATTTTCTCCAAAACACTTTTATCCTGTATTAGACATTCCCAGCAATGCCCCCAAACCCGTCAACCCAGGCGGAAACAAGTAGAAGACCCCCAAACAGCCAAAAAGCAAAATTGCAAAAATGAGGACCTTAGAAATTTTAAGGCAAATTTCCAAAATCACTCCACGCGCGCTCTGCAGGTAGGCCCTAACTCCCCTTTGCCACTATGGGTTTGCTTCAAACCTCTTGCAATCAAACGTATCCATACCCAGTGTTGCTCCCAGACCCCAAAACCCACCCGCAAACACCAGTAACCCCTCCAAACCGCACCCCAAAGACAAACAAGTGAGCAAAAACGCAAAAACTATTTCACCTCCGTTTTTTTCCAAAACACTTTTATCCGGTATTAGACATTCCCAGCAATGCCCCCAGACCCGTCAACCGAGGCGGAAACAAGTAGAAGACCCCCAAACAGCCAAAAAGCAAAAATACAAAAATGGGGATTTAGTAATTTTTAGGTACATTTCCAAAATAACTCCACCCGCGCTCTGCAGCTAGGCTCTAACTCCCCTTTTCCACCATAGATTTGCTTCAAACCTCTTGCAATCAAAAGTATCCATACCCAGCATTGTTCCCAGACCCCAAAACCCACCCCCAAACACCAGGAACCCCCCTAAACAGCATCCCAAAGACAAGCAAGTGAGCAAAAATGCAAAACCTTTTTCATCTCCGATTTTCTCCAAAACACTTTTATCCGGTATTAGACATACCCAGCAATGCCCCCAGACCCATCAACCCAGGCGGAAACAAGTAGAAGACCCCAAACAGCCAAAAAGCAAAAATCCAATAATGGGGACTTAAAAATTTTTAGGAAAATTTCCAAAATCACTCCACGTGCGCTCTGCAGCTAGGCCCTAACTCCCCTTTGCCACTATGGATTTGCTTCAAACCTCTTGCAATCAAAAGTATCCATACCCAGCGTTGCTCCCAGACCCCAAAACCCACCCCCAAACACCAAGAACCCCCCGAAACAACACCCCAAAGACAAGCAAGTGAGCAAAAACGCAAAAACCTTTTCACCTCCGATTTTCTCCAAAAAACTTTTATCCTGTATTAGACATTCCCAGCAATGCCCCCAGACCCGTCAACCGAGGCGGAAACAAGTAGAAGACCCCCAAACAGCCAAAAAGCAAAAATACAAAAATGGGGATTTAGTAATTTTTAGGTACATTTCCAAAATAACTCCACCCGCGCTCTGCAGCTAGGCTCTAACTCCCCTTTTCCACCATAGATTTGCTTCAAACCTCTTGCAATCAAAAGTATCCATACCCAGCATTGTTCCCAGACCCCAAAACCCACCCCCAAACACCAGGAACCCCCCTAAACAGCATCCCAAAGAGAAGCAAGTGAGGAAAAACGCAAACACTTTTTCATCTCCGATTTTCTCCAAAACACTTTTATCCGGTATTAGACATTCCCAGCAATGCCCCCAGACCTGTCAACCCAGGCGGAAACAAGTTGAAGACCCCAAACAGCCAAAAAGCAAAAATCCAAAAATGGGAACTTAGAAATTTTTAGGCAAATTTCCAAAATCACTCCACGTGCGCTCTGCAGCTAGGCCCTAACTCCCCTTTGCCACCATGGATTTGCTTCAAACCTCTTGCAATCAAAAGTATCCATACCCAGCGTTGCTCCCAGACCCCAAAACCCACCACTAAACACCAGGAACTCCCCCAAACAGCACCCCAAAGACAAGCAAGTGAGCAAAAACGCAAAAACTTTTTCACCTCCGATTTTCTCCAAAACACTTTTATCCGGTATTAGATATTCCCAGCAATACCCCCAGACCTGTCAACCCAGGCGGAAACAAGTAGAAGACCCCCAAACAGCCAAAAAGCAAAAATGCAAAAATGAGGACCTTAGAAATTTTATAGGCAAATTTCCAAAATCACTCCACGCGCGCTCTGCAGCTAGGCCCTAACTCCCCTTTGCCACTATGGGTTTGCTTCAAACCTCTTGCAATCAAACGTATCCATACCCAGTGTTGCTCCCAGACCCCAAAACCCACCCGCAAACACCAGTAACCCCTCCAAACCGCACCCCAAAGACAAACAAGTGAGCAAAAACGCAAAAACTATTTCACCTCCGTTTTTTTCCAAAACACTTTTATCCGGTATTAGACATTCCCAGCAATGCCCCCAGACCCGTCAACCGAGGCGGAAACAAGTAGAAGACCCCCAAACAGCCAAAAAGCAAAAATGCAAAAATGGGGATTTAGTAATTTTTAGGTACATTTCCAAAATAACTCCACCCGCGCTCTGCAGCTAGGCTCTAACTCCCCTTTTCCACCATAGATTTGCTTCAAACCTCTTGCAATCAAAAGTATCCAAACCCAGCATTGTTCCCAGACCCCAAAACCCACCCCCAAACACCAGGAACCCCCCTAAACAGCATCCCAAAGACAAGCAAGTGAGCAAAAACGCAAACACTTTTTCATCTCCGATTTTCTCCAAAACACTTTTATCCGGTATTAGACATACCCAGCAATGCCCCCAGACCCGTCAACCCAGGCGGAAACAAGTAGAAGACCCCAAACAGCCAAAAAGCAAAAATCCAAAAATGGGGACTTAAAAATTTTTAGGCAAATTTCCAAAATCACTCCACGTGCGCTCTGCAGCTAGGCCCTAACTCCCCTTTGCCACTATGGATTTGCTTCAAACCTCTTGCAATCAAAAGTATCCATACCCAGCGTTGCTCCCAGACCCCAAAACCCACCACTAAACACCAGGAATACCCCCAAACAGCACCCCAAAGTCAAGCAAGTGAGCAAAAACGCAAAACCTTTTTCACCTCCGATTTTCTCCAAAACACTTTTATCCGGTATTAGACATTTCCAGCAATGTCCCCAGACCCGTCAACCCAGGCGGACACAAGTAGAAGACCCCCAAACAGCCAAAAAGCAAAAATACAAAAATGGGGACCTTAGAAATTTTTAGGCAAATTTCCAAAACCACTCCACGCGCGCTCTGCAGCTAGGCCCTAACTCCCCTTTGCCACTATGGATTTGCTTCAAACCTCTTGCAATCAAAAGTATCCATACCCAGCGTTGCTCCCAGACCCCAAAACCCACCCCAAACACCAGGAACCCCCCCAAACAGCACCCCAAAGACAAGCAAGTGAGCAAAAACGCAAAAACTTTTTCACCTCCGATTGTCTCCGAATTACTTTTATCTGGTATTAGACATACCTAGCAATGCCCCCAGACCCGTCAACCCAGGCGGAAACAAGTAGAAGACCCCCAAACAGCCAAAAAGCAAAAATCCAAAAATGGGGACTTGGAAATTTTTAGGCAAATTTCAAAAAATCACTCCCCGCGCGCTCTGCAGCTATGCCCTAACTCCCCTTTGCCACCGTTTATTTGCTTCAAACCTCTTGCAATCAAAAGTATCCATACCCAGCGTTGCTCCCAGATCCCAAAACCCACCCCCAAACACCAGGAACCCCCCGAAACAGCACCCCAAAGACAAGCAAGTGAGCAAAAACGCAAAAACCTTTTCACCTCCGATTTTCTCCAAAACACTTTTATCCTGTATTAGACATTCCCAGCAATGCCCCCAAACCCGTCAACCCAGGCGGAAACAAGTAGAAGACCCCCAAACAGCCAAAAAGCAAAATTGCAAAAATGAGGACCTTAGAAATTTTAAGGCAAATTTCCAAAATCACTCCACGCGCGCTCTGCAGGTAGGCCCTAACTCCCCTTTGCCACTATGGGTTTGCTTCAAACCTCTTGCAATCAAACGTATCCATACCCAGTGTTGCTCCCAGACCCCAAAACCCACCCGCAAACACCAGTAACCCCTCCAAACCGCACCCCAAAGACAAACAAGTGAGCAAAAACGCAAAAACTATTTCACCTCCGTTTTTTTCCAAAACACTTTTATCCGGTATTAGACATTCCCAGCAATGCCCCCAGACCCGTCAACCGAGGCGGAAACAAGTAGAAGACCCCCAAACAGCCAAAAAGCAAAAATACAAAAATGGGGATTTAGTAATTTTTAGGTACATTTCCAAAATAACTCCACCCGCGCTCTGCAGCTAGGCTCTAACTCCCCTTTTCCACCATAGATTTGCTTCAAACCTCTTGCAATCAAAAGTATCCATACCCAGCATTGTTCCCAGACCCCAAAACCCACCCCCAAACACCAGGAACCCCCCTAAACAGCATCCCAAAGACAAGCAAGTGAGCAAAAATGCAAAACCTTTTTCATCTCCGATTTTCTCCAAAACACTTTTATCCGGTATTAGACATACCCAGCAATGCCCCCAGACCCATCAACCCAGGCGGAAACAAGTAGAAGACCCCAAACAGCCAAAAAGCAAAAATCCAATAATGGGGACTTAAAAATTTTTAGGAAAATTTCCAAAATCACTCCACGTGCGCTCTGCAGCTAGGCCCTAACTCCCCTTTGCCACTATGGATTTGCTTCAAACCTCTTGCAATCAAAAGTATCCATACCCAGCGTTGCTCCCAGACCCCAAAACCCACCACTAAACACCAGGAATACCCCCAAACAGCACCCCAAAGTCAAGCAAGTGAGCAAAAACGCAAAACCTTTTTCACCTCCGATTTTCTCCAAAACACTTTTATCCGGTATTAGACATTTCCAGCAATGCCCCCAGACCCGTCAACCCAGGCGGACACTAGTAGAAGACCCCCAAACAGCCAAAAAGCAAAAATACAAAAATGGGGACCTTAGAAATTTTTAGGCAAATTTCCAAAACCACTCCACGCGCGCTCTGCAGCTAGGCCCTAACTCCCCTTTGCCACTATGGATTTGCTTCAAACCTCTTGCAATCAAAAGTATCCATACCCAGCGTTGCTCCCAGACCCCAAAACCCACCCCAAACACCAGGAACCCCCCCAAACAGCACCCCAAAGACAAGCAAGTGAGCAAAAACGCAAAAACTTTTTCACCTCCGATTGTCTCCGAATTACTTTTATCTGGTATTAGACATACCCAGCAATGCCCCCAGACCCGTCAACCCAGGCGGAAACAAGTAGAAGACCCCCAAACAGCCAAAAAGCAAAAATCCAAAAATGGGGACTTGGAAATTTTTAGGCAAATTTCAAAAAATCACTCCACGCGCGCTCTGCAGCTAGGCCCTAACTCCCCTTTGCCACCGTTGATTTGCTTCAAACCTCTTGCAATCAAAAGTATCCATACCCAGTGTTGCTCCCAGATCCCAAAACCCACCCCCAAACACCAGGAACCCCCCGAAACAGCACCCCAAAGACAAGCAAGTGAGCAAAAACGCAAAAACCTTTTCACCTCCGATTTTCTCCAAAACACTTTTATCTTGTATTAGACATTCCCAGCAATGCCCCCAGACCTGTCAACCCAGGCGGAAACAAGTAGAAGACCCCCAAACAGCCAAAAAGCAAAAATGCAAAAATGAGGACCTTAGAAATTTTATAGGCAAATTTCCAAAATCACTCCACGCGCGCTCTGCAGCTAGGCCCTAACTCCCCTTTGCCACTATGGGTTTGCTTCAAACCTCTTGCAATCAAACGTATCCATACCCAGTGTTGCTCCCAGACCCCAAAACCCACCCACAAACACCAGTAACCCCTCCAAACCGCACCCCAAAGACAAACAAGTGAGCAAAAACGCAAAAACTATTTCACCTCCGTTTTTTTCCAAAACACTTTTATCCGGTATTAGACATTCCCAGCAATGCCCCCAGACCCGTCAACCGAGGCGGAAACAAGTAGAAGACCCCCAAACAGCCAAAAAGCAAAAATACAAAAATGGGGATTTAGTAATTTTTAGGTACATTTCCAAAATAACTCCACCCGCGCTCTGCAGCTAGGCTCTAACTCCCCTTTTCCACCATAGATTTGCTTCAAACCTCTTGCAATCAAAAGTTTCCATACCCAGCATTGTTCCCAGACCCCAAAACCCACTCCCAAACACCAGGAACCCCCCCAAACAGCACCCCAAAGACAAGCAAGTGAGCAAAAACGCAAAACCCTTTTCACCTCCGATTTTCTCCAAAACACTTTAATCCGGTATTAGACATTTCCAGCAATGCTTACAGACCCATCAACCAGGCGGAAACAAGTAGAAGACCCCTAAACAGCCCAAAAATAAAAATCCAAAAATGGGGACTTAGAAATTTTTAGGCAAATTTCCAAAATCACTCCACGCGCGCTCTGCAGCTATGCACTAACTCCCCTTTGCCACCATGGATTTGCTTCAAACCTCTAGCAATCAAAAGTATCCATACCCAGCGTTGCTCCCAGACCCCAAAACCCACCCCCAAACACCAGGAACTCCCCCAAACAGCACCCCAAAGACAAGCAAGTGAGCAAAAACGCAAAACCTTTTTCACCTCCGATTTTCTCCAAAACACTTTAATCCGGTATTAGACATTCCCAGCAATGCCCCCAGACCCGTCAACCGAGGCGGAAACAAGTAGAAGACCCCCAAACAGCCAAAAAGCAAAAATACAAAATGGGGATTTAGTAAATTTTAGGTACATTTCCAAAATAACTCCACCCGCGCTCTGCAGCTAGGCTCTAACTCCCCTTTTCCACCATAGATTTGCTTCAAACCTCTTGCAATCAAAAGTATCCATACCCAGCATTGTTCCCAGACCCCAAAACCCACCCCCAAACACCAGGAACCCCCCTAAACAGCATCCCAAAGACAAGCAAGTGAGCAAAAACGCAAAACCTTTTTCACCTCCGATTTTCTCCAAAACACTTTTATCCGGTATTAGACATTCCCAGCAATGCCCCCAGACCTGTCAACCCAGGCGGAAACAAGTTGAAGACCCCAAACAGCCAAAAAGCAAAAATCCAAAAATGGGAACTTAGAAATTTTTAGGCAAATTTCCAAAATCACTCCACGTGCGCTCTGCAGCTAGGCCCTAACTCCCCTTTGCCACCATGGATTTGCTTCAAACCTCTTGCAATCAAAAGTATCCATAACCCGCGTTGCTCCCAGGCCCCCAAACCGACCTCCAAACACCAGAAACCCCCCCAAACAGTACCCCAAAGACAAGCAAGTGAGCAAAAACGCAAATACTTTTTCACCTCCGATTTTCTCCAAAACACTCTTATCCGGTATTAGACATTCCCAGCAATGCCCCCTGGCCCGTCAACCCAGACGGAAACAAGTAGAAGACCCTCAAATAGCCAAAAAGCACAAATACAAAAATGGGGACTTAGAAATGTTTAGGCAAATTTCCAAAATCACTCCACGCGCGCTCTGCAGCTAGGCCCTAACTCCCCTTTGCCACTATGGATTTGCTTCAAACCTCTTGCAATCAAAAGTATCCATACCCAGCATTGCTCCCAGACCCGAAAACCCACTCCCAAACACCAGGAACCCCCCCAAACAGCACCCCAAAGACAAGCAAGTGAGCAAAAACGCAAAACCTTTTTCACCTCTGATTTTCTCCAAAACACTTTTATCCGGTATTAGACATTTCCAGCAATGCTTTCAGACCGGTCAACCCAGGCGGAAACAAGTAGAAGACCCCCAAACAGCCAAAAAGCAAAAATACAAAAATGGTGACCTAGAAATTTTTAGGCAAATTTCCAAAATCACTCCACGCGCTCTCTGCAGCTAGGCCCTAACTCCCCTTTGCCACTATGGATTTGCTTCAAACTTATTGCAATCAAAAGTATCCATACCCAGCATTGCTCCCAGACCCCAAAACCCACCCCCAAACCCCAGGAACCCCCCAAACGGCACAAACAGCACCCCAAAAACAAGCAAGTGAGCAAAAACGCAAAAACCTTTTCACCTCCGATTTTCTCCAAAACACTTTTATCCGGTATTAGACATTCCCAGCAATGCCCCCAGACCCGTCAACCCAGGCGGAAACAAGTAGAAGACACCCAAACAGCCAAAAAGCACAAAAACAAAAATGGGGACTTAGAAATTTTTAGGCAAATTTCCAAAATCACTCCACGCACAGTCTGCAGCTAGGCCCTAACTCCCCTTTGCCACCATGGATCTGCTTCAAACCTCTTGCAATCAAAAGTATTTATACCCAACGTTGCTACCAGACCCCAAAACCCACTCCCAAACACCAGGAACCCCCCCAAACAGCACCCCAAAGACAAGCAAGTGAGCAAAAACGCAAAACCTTTTTCACCTCCGATTTTCTCCAAAACACTTTTATCCGGTATTAGACATTTCCAGCAATGCTTACAGACCCATCAACCCAGGCGGAAACAAGTAGAAGACCCCCAAACAGCCCAAAAATAAAAATCCAAAAATGGGGACTTAGAAACGTTTAGGCAAATTTCCAAAATCACTCCACGCGCGCTCTGCAGCTAGGCACTAACTCCCCTTTGCCACCATGGATTTGCTTCAAACCTCTAGCAATCAAAAGTATCCATACCCAGCGTTGCTCCCAGACCCCAAAACCCACCCCCAAACACCAGGAACTCCCCCAAACAGCACCCCAAAGACAAGCAAGTGTGCAAAAACGCAAAAACTTTTTCACCTCCGATTTTCTCCAAAACACTTTTATCCGGTATTCGACATTCCCAGCAATACCCCCAGACCCGTCAACCCAGGCAGAAACAAGTAGAAGACCCCCAAACAGCCAAAAAGCAAAAATACAAAAATGGGAACCTTAGAAATTTTTAGGCAAATTTCCAAAACCACTCCACGCGCGCTCTGCAGCTAGGCCCTAACTCCCCTTTGCCACTATGGATTTGCTTCAAACCTCTTGCAATCAAAAGTATCCATACCCAGCGTTGCTCCCAGACCCCAAAACCCACCCCAAACACCAGGAACCCCCCCAAACAGCACCCCAAAGACAAGCAAGTGAGCAAAAACGCAAAAACTTTTTCAACTCCGATTGTCTCTGAAATACTTTTATCTGGTATTAGACATACCCAGCAATGCCCCCAGACCCGTCAACCCAGGCGGAAACAAGTAGATGACCCCCAAACAGCCAAAAAGCAAAAATCCAAAAATGGGGACTTGGAAATTTTTAGGCAAATTTCAAAAAATCACTCCACCGCGCTCTGCAGCTATGCCCTAACTCCCCTTTGCCACCGTTGATTTGCTTCAAACCTCTTGCAATCAAAAGTATCCATACCCAGCGTTGCTCCCAGATCCCAAAACCCACTCCCAAACACCAGGAACCCCCCGAAACAGCACCCCAAAGACAAGCAAGTGAGCAAAAACGCAAAAACCTTTTCACCTCCGATTTTCTCCAAAACACTTTTATCCTGTATTAGACATTCCCAGCAATGCCCCCAGACCCGTCAACCCAGGCGGAAACAAGTAGAAGACCCCCAAACAGCCAAAAAGCAAAAATACAAAAATGGGGATTTAGTAATTTTTAGGTACATTTCCAAAATAACTCCACCCGCGCTCTGCAGCTAGGCTCTAACTCCCCTTTTCCACCATAGATTTGCTTCAAACCTCTTGCAATCAAAAGTATCCATACCCAGCATTGTTCCCAGACCCCAAAACCCACCCCCAAACACCAGGAACCCCCCTAAACAGCATCCCAAAGACAAGCAAGTGAGCAAAAACGCAAACACTTTTTCATCTCCGATTTTCTCCAAAACACTTTTATCCGGTATTAGACATACCCAGCAATGCCCCCAGAACCGTCAACCCAGGCGGAAACAAGTAGAAGACCCCCAAACAGCCAAAAAGCAAAAATACAAAAATGGGGACCTTAGACATTTTTAGGCAAATTTCCAAAACCACTCCACGCGCGCTCTGCAGCTAGGCCCTAACTCCCCTTTGCCACTATGGATTTGCTTCAAACCTCTTGCAATCAAAAGTATCCATACCCAGCGTTGCTCCCAGACCCCAAAACCCACCCCAAACACCAGGAACCCCCCCAAACAGCACCCCAAAGACAAGCAAGTGAGCAAAAACGCAAAACCTTTTTCACCTCCGATTTTCTCCAAAACACTTTTATCCGGTATTAGACATTTCCAGCAATGCCCCCAGACCCGTCAACCCAGGCGGACACAAGTAGAAGACCCCCAAACAGCCAAAAAGCAAAAATACAAAAATGGGGACCTTAGAAATTTTTAGGCAAATTTCCAAAACCACTCCACGCGCGCTCTGCAGCTAGGCCCTAACTCCCCTTTGCCACTATGGATTTGCTTCAAACCTCTTGCAATCAAAAGTATCCATACCCAGCGTTGCTCCCAGACCCCAAAACCCACCCCAAACACCAGGAACCCCCCCAAACAGCACCCCAAAGACAAGCAAGTGAGCAAAAACGCAAAAACTTTTTCACCTCCGATTGTCTACAAATTACTTTTATCTGGTATTAGACATACCCAGCAATGCCCCCAGACCCGTCAACCCAGGCGGAAACAAGTAGAAGACCCCCAAACAGCCAAAAAGCAAAAATCCAAAAATGGGGACTTGGAAATTTTTAGGCAAATTTCAAAAAATCACTCCACGCGCGCTCTGCAGCTATGCCCTAACTCCCCTTTGCCACCGTTGATTTGCTTCAAACCTCTTGCAATCAAAAGTATCCATACCCAGCGTTGCTCCCAGATCCCAAAACCCACCCCCAAACACCAGGAACCCCCAGAAACAGCACCCCAAAGACAAGCAAGTGAGCAAAAACGCAAAAACCTTTTCACCTCCGATTTTCTCCAAAAAACTTTTATCCTGTATTAGACATTCCCAGCAATGCCCCCAGACCTGTCAACCCAGGCGGAAACAAGTAGAAGACCCCCAAACAGCCAAAATGCAAAAATGCAAAAATGAGGACCGTAGAAATTTTATAGGCAAATTTCCAAAATCACTCCACGCGCGCTCTGCAGCTAGGCCCTAACTCCCCTTTGCCACTATGGGTTTGCTTCAAACCTCTTGCAATCAAACGTATCCATACCCAGTGTTGCTCCCAGACCCCAAAACCCACCCGCAAACACCAGTAACCCCTCCAAACCGCACCCCAAAGACAAACAAGTGAGCAAAAACGCAAAAACTATTTCACCTCCGTTTTTTTCCAAAACACTTTTATCCGGTATTAGACATTCCCAGCAATGCCCCCAGACCCGTCAACCGAGGCGGAAACAAGTAGAAGACCCCCAAACAGCCAAAAAGCAAAAATACAAAAATGGGGATTTAGTAATTTTTAGGTACATTTCCAAAATAACTCCACCCGCGCTCTGCAGCTAGGCTCTAACTCCCCTTTTCCACCATAGATTTGCTTCAAACCTCTTGCAATCAAAAGTTTCCATACCCAGCATTGTTCCCAGACCCCAAAACCCACCCCCAACCACCAGGAACCCCCCTAAACAGCATCCCAAAGACAAGCAAGTGAGCAAAAACGCAAATACTTTTTCACCTCCGATTTTCTCCAAAACACTCTTATCCGGTATTAGACATTCCCAGCAATGCCCCCTGGCCCGTCAACCCAGACGGAAACAAGTAGAAGACCCTCAAACAGCCAAAAAGCACAAATACAAAAATGGGGACTTAGAAATGTTTAGGCAAATTTCCAAAATCACTCCACGCGCGCTCTGCAGCTAGGCCCTAACTCCCCTTTGCCACTATGGATTTGCTTCAAACCTCTTGCAATCAAAAGTATCCATACCCAGCATTGCTCCCAGACCCCAAAACCCACTCCCAAACACCAGGAACCCCCCCAAACAGCACCCCAAAGACAAGCAAGTGAGCAAAAACGCAAAACCTTTTTCACCTCCGATTTTCTCCAAAACACTTTTATCCGGTATTAGACATTTCCAGCAATGCTTCCAGACCCGTCAACCCAGGCGGAAACAAGTAGAAGACCCCCAAACAGCCAAAAAGCAAAAATACAAAAATGGGGACCTAGAAATTTTTAGGCAAATTTCCAAAATCACTCCACGCGCTCTCTGCAGCTAGGCCCTAACTCCCCTTTGCCACTATGGATTTGCTTCAAACTTATTGCAATCAAAAGTATCCATACCCAGCATTGCTCCCAGACCCCAAAACCCACCCCAAACCCCAGGAACCCCCCAAACGGCACAAACAGCACCCCAATAACAAGCAAGTGAGCAAAAACGCAAAAACCTTTTCACCTCCGATTTTCTCCAAAACACTTTTATCCGGTATTAGACATTCCCAGCAATGCCCCCAGACCCGTCAACCCAGGCAGAAACAAGTAGAAGACACCCAAACAGCCAAAAAGCACAAATACCAAAATCACTCCACGCACAGTCTGCAGCTAGGCCCTAACTCCCCTTTGCCACCATGGATTTGCTTCAAACCTCTTGCAATCAAAAGTATTTATACCCAGCTTTGCTACCAGACCCGAAAACCCACTCCCAAACACCAGGAACCCCCCCAAACAGCACCCCAAAGACAAGCAAGTGAGCAAAAACGCAAAACCTTTTTCACCTCCGATTTTCTCCAAAACACTTTTATCCGGTATTAGACATTTCCAGCAATGCTTACAGACCCATCAACCCAGGCGGAAATAAGTAGAAGACCCCCAAACAGCCCAAAAATAAAAATCCAAAAATGGGGACTTAGAAACGTTTAGGCAAATTTCCAAAATCACTCCACGCGCGCTCTGCAGCTAGGCACTAACTCCCCTTTGCCACCATGGATTTGCTTCAAACCTCTAGCAATCAAACGTATCCATACCCAGCGTTGCTCCCAGACCCCAAAACCCACCCCCAAACACCAGGAACTCCCCCAAACAGTACCCCAAAGACAAGCAAGTGAGCAAAAACGCAAAAACTTTTTCACCTCAGATTTTCTCCAAAACACTTTTATCCGGTATTAGACATTCCCAGCAATGCCCCCAGACCCGTCAACCCAGGCAGAAACAAGTAGAAGACCCCCAAACAGCCAAAAAGGAAAAATCCAAAAATGGGGACTTAAAAATTTTTGGGCAAATTTCCAAAATCACTCCATGTGCGCTCTGCAGCTAGGCCCTAACTCCCCTTTGCCACTATGGATTTGCTTCAAACCTCTTGCAATCAAAAGTATCCATACCCAGCGTTGCTCCCAGACCCCAAAACCCAATACTAAACACCAGGAATACCCCCAAACATCACCCCAAAGTCAAGCAAGTGAGCAAAAACGCAAAACCTTTTTCACCTCCGATTTTCTCCAAAACACTTTTATCCGGTATTAGACATTTCCAGCAATGCCCCCAGACCCATCAACCCAGGCGGAAACAAGTAGAAGACCCCCAAACAGCCAAAAAGCAAAAATACAAAAATAGGGACCGTATAAATTTTTAGGCAAATTTCCAAAACCACTCCACGCGCGCTCTGCAGCTAGGCCCTAACTCCCCTTTGCCACTATGGATTTGCTTCAAACCTCTTGCAATCAAAAGTATCCATACCCAGCGTTGCTCCCAGACCCCAAAACCCACCCCAAACACCAGGAACCCCCCCAAACAGCACCCCAAAGACAAGCAAGTGAGCAAAAACGCAAAAACTTTTTCACCTCCGATTGTCTCCGAATTACTTTTATCTGGTATTAGACATACCCAGCAATGCCCCCAGACCCGTCAACCCAGGCGGAAACAAGTAGAAGACCCCCAAACAGCCAAAAAGCAAAAATCCAAAAATGGGGACTTGGAAATTTTTAGGCAAATTTCAAAAAATCACTCCACGCGCGCTCTGCAGCTATGCCCTAACTCCCCTTTGCCACCGTTGATTTGCTTCAAACCTCTTGCAATCAAAAGTATCCATACCCAGCGTTGCTCCCAGATCCCAAAACCCACCCCCAAACACCAGGAACCCCCCGAAACAGCACCCCAAAGACAAGCAAGTGAGCAAAAACGCAAAAACCTTTTCACCTCCGATTTTCTCCAAAACACTTTTATCCTGTATTAGACATTCCCAGCAATGCCCCCAGACCTGTCAACCCAGGCGGAAACAAGTAGAAGACCCCCAAACAGCCAAAAAGCAAGAATGCAAAAATGAGGACCTTAGAAATTTTATAGGCAAATTTCCAAAATCACTCCACGCGCGCTCTCCAGCTAGGCCCTAACTCCCCTTTGCCACTATGGGTTTGCTTCAAACCTCTTGCAATCAAACGTATCCATACCCAGTGTTGCTCCCAGACCCCAAAACCCACCCGCAAACACCAGTAACCCCTCCAAACCGCACCCCAAAAACAAGCAAGTGAGCAAAAATGCAAAATCTTTTTCACCTCCGATTTTCTCCAAAACACTTTAATCCGGTATTAGACATTCCCAGCAATGCCCCCAGACCCGTCAACCGAGGCGGAAACAAGTAGAAGACCCCCAAACAGCCAAAAAGCAAAAATACAAAATGGGGATTTAGTAAATTTTAGGTACATTTCCAAAATAACTCCACCCGCGCTCTGCAGCTAGGCTCTAACTCCCCTTTTCCACCATAGATTTGCTTCAAACCTCTTGCAATCAAAAGTATCCATACCCAGCATTGTTCCCAGACCCCAAAACCCACCCCCAAACACCAGGAACCCCCCTAAACAGCATCCCAAAGACAAGCAAGTGAGCAAAAACGCAAACACTTTTTCATCTCCGATTTTCTCCAAAACACTTTTATCCGGTATTAGACATTCCCAGCAATGCCCCCAGACCTGTCAACCCAGGCGGAAACAAGTAGAAGACCCCAAACAGCCAAAAAGCAAAAATCTAAAATGGGAACTTAGAAATTTTTAGGCAAATTTCCAAAATCACTCCACGTGCGCTCTGCAGCTAGGCCCTAACTCCCCTTTGCCACCATGGATTTGCTTCAAACCTCTTGCAATCAAAAGTATCCATAACCCGCGTTGCTCCCAGGCCCCCAAACCGACCTCCAAACACCAGGAACCCCCCCAAACAGTACCCCAAAGACAAGCAAGTGAGCAAAAACGCAAATACTTTTTCACCTCCGATTTTCTCCAAAACACTCTTATCCGGTATTAGACATTCCCAGCAATGCCCCCTGGCCCGTCAACCCAGACGGAAACAAGTAGAAGACCCTCAAACAGCCAAAAAGCACAAATACAAAAATGGGGACTTAGAAATTTTTAGGCAAATTTCCAAAATCACTCCACGCGCGCTCTGCAGCTAGGCCCTAACTCCCCTTTGCCACTATGGATTTGCTTCAAACCTCTTGCAATCAAAAGTATCCATACCCAGCATTGCTCCCAGACCCGAAAACCCACTCCCAAACACCAGGAACCCCCCCAAAAAGCACCCCAAAGACAAGCAAGTGAGCAAAAACGCAAAACCTTTTTCACCTCCGATTTTCTCCAAAACACTTTTATCCGGTATTAGACATTTCCAGCAATGCTTTCAGACCGGTCAACCCAGGCGGAAACAAGTAGAAGACCCCCAAACAGCCAAAAAGCAAAAATACAAAAATGGTGACCTAGAAATTTTTAGGCAAATTTCCAAAATCACTCCACGCGCTCTCTGCAGCTAGGCCCTAACTCCCCTTTGCCACTATGGATTTGCTTCAAACTTATTGCAATCAAAAGTATCCATACCCAGCATTGCTCCCAGACCCCAAAACCCACCCCCAAACCCCAGGAACCCCCCAAACGGCACAAACAGCACCCCAAAAACAAGCAAGTGAGCAAAAACGCAAAAACCTTTTCACCTCCGATTTTCTCCAAAACACTTTTATCCGGTATTAGACATTCCCAGCAATGCCCCCAGACCCGTCAACTCAGGCGGAAACAAGTAGAAGACACCCAAACAGCCAAAAAGCACAAATACAAAAATGGGGACTTAGAAATTTTTAGGCAAATTTCCAAAATCACTCCACGCACAGTCTGCAGCTAGGCCCTAACTCCCCTTTGCCACCATGGATCTGCTTCAAACCTCTTGCAATCAAAAGTATTTATACCCAACGTTGCTACCAGACCCCAAAACCCACTCCCAAACACCAGGAACCCCCCCAAACAGCACCCCAAAGACAAGCAAGTGAGCAAAAACGCAAAACCTTTTTCACCTCCGATTTTCTCCAAAACACTTTTATCCGGTATTAGACATTTCCAGCAATGCTTACAGACCCATCAACCCAGGCGGAAACAAGTAGAAGACCCCCAAACAGCCCAAAAATAAAAATCCAAAAATGGGGACTTAGAAACGTTTAGGCAAATTTCCAAAATCACTCCACGCGCGCTCTGCAGCTAGGCACTAACTCCCCTTTGCCACCATGGATTTGCTTCAAACCTCTAGCAATCAAAAGTATCCATACCCAGCGTTGCTCCCAGACCCCAAAACCCACCCCAAACACCAGGAACCCCCCCAAACAGCACCCCAAAGACAAGCAAGTGAGCAAAAACGCAAAACCTTTTTCACCTCCGATTTTCTCCAAAACACTTTTATCCGGTATTAGACATTTCCAGCAATGCCCCCAGACCCGTCAACCCAGGCGGACACAAGTAGAAGACCCCCAAACAGCCAAAAAGCAAAAATACAAAAATGGGGACCTTAGAAATTTTTAGGCAAATTTCCAAAACCACTCCACGCGCGCTCTGCAGCTAGGCCCTAACTCCCCTTTGCCACTATGGATTTGCTTCAAACCTCTTGCAATCAAAAGTATCCATACCCAGCGTTGCTCCCAGACCCCAAAACCCACCCCAAACACCAGGAACCCCCCCAAACAGCACCCCAAAGACAAGCAAGTGAGCAAAAACGCAAAAACTTTTTCACCTCCGATTGTCTCCAAATTACTTTTATCTGGTATTAGACATACCCAGCAATGCCCCCAGACCCGTCAACCCAGGCGGAAACAAGTAGAAGACCCCCAAACAGCCAAAAAGCAAAAATCCAAAAATGGGGACTTGGAAATTTTTAGGCAAATTTCAAAAAATCACTCCACGCGCGCTCTGCAGCTATGCCCTAACTCCCCTTTGCCACCGTTGATTTGCTTCAAACCTCTTGCAATCAAAAGTATCCATACCCAGCGTTGCTCCCAGATCCCAAAACCCACCCCCAAACACCAGGAACCCCCCGAAACAGCACCCCAAAGACAAGCAAGTGAGCAAAAACGCAAAAACCTTTTCACCTCCGATTTTCTCCAAAAAACTTTTATCCTGTATTAGACATTCCCAGCAATGCCCCCAGACCTGTCAACCCAGGCGGAAACAAGTAGAAGACCCCCAAACAGCCAAAAAGCAAAAATGCAAAAATGAGGACCTTAGAAATTTTATAGGCAAATTTCCAAAATCACTCCACGCGCGCTCTGCAGCTAGGCCCTAACTCCCCTTTGCCACTATGGGTTTGCTTCAAACCTCTTGCAATCAAACGTATCCATACCCAGTTATGCTCCCAGACCCCAAAACCCACCCGCAAACACCAGTAACCCCTCCAAACCGCACCCCAAAGACAAACAAGTGAGCAAAAACGCAAAAACTATTTCACCTCCGTTTTTTTCCAAAACACTTTTATCCGGTATTAGACATTCCCAGCAATGCCCCCAGACCCGTCAACCGAGGCGGAATCAAGTAGAAGACCCCCAAACAGCCAAAAAGCAAAAATACAAAAATGGGGATTTAGTAATTTTTAGGTACATTTCCAAAATAACTCCACCCGCGCTCTGCAGCTAGGCTCTAACTCCCCTTTTCCACCATAGATTTGCTTCAAACCTCTTGCAATCAAAAGTTTCCATACCCAGCATTGTTCCCAGACCCCAAAACCCACCCCCAAACACCAGGAACCCCCCTAAACAGCATCCCAAAGACAAGCAAGTGAGGAAAAACGCAAACACTTTTTCATCTCCGATTTTCTCCAAAACAATTTTATCCGGTATTAGACATTCCCAGCAATGCCCCCAGACCTGTCAACCCAGGCGGAAACAAGTTGAAGACCCCAAACAGCCAAAAAGCAAAAATCCAAAAATGGGAACTTAGAAATTTTTAGGCAAATTTCCAAAATCACTCCACGTGCGCTCTGCAGCTAGGCCCTAACTCCCCTTTGCCACCATGGATTTGCTTCAAACCTCTTGCAATCAAAAGTATCCATAACCCGCGTTGCTCCCAGGCCCCCAAACCGACCTCCAAACACCAGAAACCCCCCCAAACAGTACCCCAAAGACAAGCAAGTGAGCAAAAACGCAAATACTTTTTCACCTCCGATTTTCTCCAAAACACTCTTATCCGGTATTAGACATTCCCAGCAATGCCCCCTGGCCCGTCAACCCAGACGGAAACAAGTAGAAGACCCTCAAATAGCCAAAAAGCACAAATACAAAAATGGGGACTTAGAAATGTTTAGGCAAATTTCCAAAATCACTCCACGCGCGCTCTGCAGCTAGGCCCTAACTCCCCTTTGCCACTATGGATTTGCTTCAAACCTCTTGCAATCAAAAGTATCCATACCCAGCATTGCTCCCAGACCCCAAAACCCACTCCCAAACACCAGGAACCCCCCCAAACAGCACCCCAAAGACAAGCAAGTGAGCAAAAACGCAAAACCTTTTTCACCTCCGATTTTCTCCAAAACACTTTTATCCGGTATTAGACATTTCCAGCAATGCTTCCAGACCCGTCAACCCAGGCGGAAACAAGTAGAAGACCCCCAAACAGCCAAAAAGCAAAAATACAAAAATGGGGACCTAGAAATTTTTAGGCAAATTTCCAAAATCACTCCACGCGCTCTCTGCAGCTAGGCCCTAACTCCCCTTTGCCACTATGGATTTGCTTCAAACTTATTGCAATCAAAAGTATCCATACCCAGCATTGCTCCCAGACCCCAAAACCCACCCCCAAACCCCAGGAACCCCCCAAACGGCACAAACAGCACCCCAAAAACAAGCAAGTGAGCAAAAACGCAAAAACCTTTTCACCTCCGATTTTCTCCAAAACACTTTTATCCGGTATTAGACATTCCCAGCAATGCCCCCAGACCCGTCAACCCAGGCGGAAACAAGTAGAAGACACCCAAACAGCCAAAAAGCACAAATACCAAAATCACTCCACGCACAGTCTGCAGCTAGGCCCTAACTCCCCTTTGCCACCATGGATTTGCTTCAAACCTCTTGCAATCAAAAGTATTTATACCCAGCTTTGCTACCAGACCCCAAAACCCACTCCCAAACACCAGGAACCCCCCCAAACAGCACCCCAAAGACAAGCAAGTGAGCAAAAACGCAAAACCTTTTTCACCTCCGATTTTCTCCAAAACACTTTTATCCGGTATTAGACATTTCCAGCAATGCTTACAGACCCATCAACCCAGGCGGAAATAAGTAGAAGACCCCCAAACAGCCCAAAAATAAAAATCCAAAAATGGGGACTTAGAAACGTTTAGGCAAATTTCCAAAATCACTCCACGCGCGCTCTGCAGCTAGGCACTAACTCCCCTTTGCCACCATGGATTTGCTTCAAACCTCTAGCAATCAAACGTATCCATACCCAGCGTTGCTCCCAGACCCCAAAACCCACCCCCAAACACCAGGAACTCCCCCAAACAGTACCCCAAAGACAAGCAAGTGAGCAAAAACGCAAAAACTTTTTCACCTCCGATTTTCTCCAAAACACTTTTATCCTGTATTAGACATTCCCAGCAATGCCCCCAGACCTGTCAACCCAGGCGGAAACAAGTAGAAGACCCCCAAACAGCCAAAAAGCAAGAATGCAAAAATGAGGACCTTAGAAATTTTATAGGCAAATTTCCAAAATCACTCCACGCGCGCTCTCCAGCTAGGCCCTAACTCCCCTTTGCCACTATGGGTTTGCTTCAAACCTCTTGCAATCAAACGTATCCATACCCAGTGTTGCTCCCAGACCCCAAAACCCACCTGCAAACACCAGTAACCCCTCCAAACCGCACCCCAAAAACAAGCAAGTGAGCAAAAATGCAAAATCTTTTTCACCTCCGATTTTCTCCAAAACACTTTAATCCGGTATTAGACATTCCCAGCAATGCCCCCAGACCCGTCAACCGAGGCGGAAACAAGTAGAAGACCCCCAAACAGCCAAAAAGCAAAAATACAAAATGGGGATTTAGTAAATTTTAGGTACATTTCCAAAATAACTCCACCCGCGCTCTGCAGCTAGGCTCTAACTCCCCTTTTCCACCATAGATTTGCTTCAAACCTCTTGCAATCAAAAGTATCCATACCCAGCATTGTTCCCAGACCCCAAAACCCACCCCCAAACACCAGGAACCCCCCTAAACAGCATCCCAAAGACAAGCAAGTGAGCAAAAACGCAAACACTTTTTCATCTCCGATTTTCTCCAAAACACTTTTATCCG
The DNA here is from genome assembly GCF_964263255.1 of Lissotriton vulgaris. Taxonomy (NCBI): domain Eukaryota; kingdom Metazoa; phylum Chordata; class Amphibia; order Caudata; family Salamandridae; genus Lissotriton; species Lissotriton vulgaris. The sequence continues at coordinate 113,716,325 of NC_141689.1, forward strand.
GTATTAGACATTCCCAGCAATGCCCCCAGACCTGTCAACCCAGGCGGAAACAAGTAGAAGACCCCAAACAGCCAAAAAGCAAAAATCTAAAATGGGAACTTAGAAATTTTTAGGCAAATTTCCAAAATCACTCCACGTGCGCTCTGCAGCTAGGCCCTAACTCCCCTTTGCCACCATGGATTTGCTTCAATTCTCTTGCAATCAAAAGTATCCATAACCCGCGTTGCTCCCAGGCCCCCAAACCGACCTCCAAACACCAGGAACCCCCCCAAACAGTACCCCAAAGACAAGCAAGTGAGCAAAAACGCAAATACTTTTTCACCTCCGATTTTCTCCAAAACACTCTTATCCGGTATTAGACATTCCCAGCAATGCCCCCTGGCCCGTCAACCCAGACGGAAACAAGTAGAAGACCCTCAAACAGCCAAAAAGCACAAATACAAAAATGGGGACTTAGAAATTTTTAGGCAAATTTCCAAAATCACTCCACGCGCGCTCTGCAGCTAGGCCCTAACTCCCCTTTGCCACTATGGATTTGCTTCAAACCTCTTGCAATCAAAAGTATCCATACCCAGCATTGCTCCCAGACCCGAAAACCCACTCCCAAACACCAGGAACCCCCCCAAACAGCACCCCAAAGACAAGCAAGTGAGCAAAAACGCAAAACCTTTTTCACCTCCGATTTTCTCCAAAACACTTTTATCCAGTATTAGACATTTCCAGCAATGCTTTCAGACCGGTCAACCCAGGCGGAAACAAGTAGAAGACCCCCAAACAGCCAAAAAGCAAAAATACAAAAATGGTGACCTAGAAATTTTTAGGCAAATTTCCAAAATCACTCCACGCGCTCTCTGCAGCTAGGCCCTAACTCCCCTTTGCCACTATGGATTTGCTTCAAACTTATTGCAATCAAAAGTATCCATACCCAGCATTGCTCCCAGACCCCAAAACCCACCCCCAAACCCCAGGAACCCCCCAAACGGCACAAACAGCACCCCAAAAACAAGCAAGTGAGCAAAAACGCAAAAACCTTTTCACCTCCGATTTTCTCCAAAACACTTTTATCCGGTATTAGACATTCCCAGCAATGCCCCCAGACCCGTCAACTCAGGCGGAAACAAGTAGAAGACACCCAAACAGCCAAAAAGCACAAATACAAAAATGGGGACTTAGAAATTTTTAGGCAAATTTCCAAAATCACTCCACGCACAGTCTGCAGCTAGGCCCTAACTCCCCTTTGCCACCATGGATCTGCTTCAAACCTCTTGCAATCAAAAGTATTTATACCCAACGTTGCTACCAGACCCCAAAACCCACTCCCAAACACCAGGAACCCCCCCAAACAGCACCCCAAAGACAAGCAAGTGAGCAAAAACGCAAAACCTTTTTCACCTCCGATTTTCTCCAAAACACTTTTATCCGGTATTAGACATTTCCAGCAATGCTTACAGACCCATCAACCCAGGCGGAAACAAGTAGAAGACCCCCAAACAGCCCAAAAATAAAAATCCAAAAATGGGGACTTAGAAACGTTTAGGCAAATTTCCAAAATCACTCCACGCGCGCTCTGCAGCTAGGCACTAACTCCCCTTTGCCACCATGGATTTGCTTCAAACCTCTAGCAATCAAAAGTATCCATACCCAGCGTTGCTCCCAGACCCCAAAACCCACCCCAAACACCAGGAACCCCCCCAAACAGCACCCCAAAGACAAGCAAGTGAGCAAAAACGCAAAACCTTTTTCACCTCCGATTTTCTCCAAAACACTTTTATCCGGTATTAGACATTTCCAGCAATGCCCCCAGACCCGTCAACCCAGGCGGACACAAGTAGAAGACCCCCAAACAGCCAAAAAGCAAAAATACAAAAATGGGGACCTTAGAAATTTTTAGGCAAATTTCCAAAACCACTCCACGCGCGCTCTGCAGCTAGGCCCTAACTCCCCTTTGCCACTATGGATTTGCTTCAAACCTCTTGCAATCAAAAGTATCCATACCCAGCGTTGCTCCCAGACCCCAAAACCCACCCCAAACACCAGGAACCCCCCCAAACAGCACCCCAAAGACAAGCAAGTGAGCAAAAACGCAAAAACTTTTTCACCTCCGATTGTCTCCAAATTACTTTTATCTGGTATTAGACATACCCAGCAATGCCCCCAGACCCGTCAACCCAGGCGGAAACAAGTAGAAGACCCCCAAACAGCCAAAAAGCAAAAATCCAAAAATGGGGACTTGGAAATTTTTAGGCAAATTTCAAAAAATCACTCCACGCGCGCTCTGCAGCTATGCCCTAACTCCCCTTTGCCACCGTTGATTTGCTTCAAACCTCTTGCAATCAAAAGTATCCATACCCAGCGTTGCTCCCAGATCCCAAAACCCACCCCCAAACACCAGGAACCCCCCGAAACAGCACCCCAAAGACAAGCAAGTGAGCAAAAACGCAAAAACCTTTTCACCTCCGATTTTCTCCAAAAAACTTTTATCCTGTATTAGACATTCCCAGCAATGCCCCCAGACCTGTCAACCCAGGCGGAAACAAGTAGAAGACCCCCAAACAGCCAAAAAGCAAAAATACAAAAATGGGGATTTAGTAATTTTTAGGTACATTTCCAAAATAACTCCACCCGCGCTCTGCAGCTAGGCTCTAACTCCCCTTTTCCACCATAGATTTGCTTCAAACCTCTTGCAATCAAAAGTTTCCATACCCAGCATTGTTCCCAGACCCCAAAACCCACCCCCAAACACCAGGAACCCCCCTAAACAGCATCCCAAAGACAAGCAAGTGAGGAAAAACGCAAACACTTTTTCATCTCCGATTTTCTCCAAAACACTTTTATCCGGTATTAGACATTCCCAGCAATGCCCCCAGACCTGTCAACCCAGGCGGAAACAAGTTGAAGACCCCAAACAGCCAAAAAGCAAAAATCCAAAAATGGGAACTTAGAAATTTTTAGGCACATTTCCAAAATCACTCCACGTGCGCTCTGCAGCTAGGCCCTAACTCCCCTTTGCCACCATGGATTTGCTTCAAACCTCTTGCAATCAAAAGTATCCATAACCCGCGTTGCTCCCAGGCCCCCAAACCGACCTCCAAACACCAGAAACCCCCCCAAACAGTACCCCAAAGACAAGCAAGTGAGCAAAAACGCAAATACTTTTTCACCTCCGATTTTCTCCAAAACACTCTTATCCGGTATTAGACATTCCCAGCAATGCCCCCTGGCCCGTCAACCCAGACGGAAACAAGTAGAAGACCCTCAAATAGCCAAAAAGCACAAATACAAAAATGGGGACTTAGAAATGTTTAGGCAAATTTCCAAAATCACTCCACGCGCGCTCTGCAGCTAGGCCCTAACTCCCCTTTGCCACTATGGATTTGCTTCAAACCTCTTGCAATCAAAAGTATCCATACCCAGCATTGCTCCCAGACCCCAAAACCCACTCCCAAACACCAGGAACCCCCCCAAACAGCACCCCAAAGACAAGCAAGTGAGCAAAAACGCAAAACCTTTTTCACCTCCGATTTTCTCCAAAACACTTTTATCCGGTATTAGACATTTCCAGCAATGCTTCCAGACCCGTCAACCCAGGCGGAAACAAGTAGAAGACCCCCAAACAGCCAAAAAGCAAAAATACAAAAATGGGGACCTAGAAATTTTTAGGCAAATTTCCAAAATCACTCCACGCGCTCTCTGCAGCTAGGCCCTAACTCCCCTTTGCCACTATGGATTTGCTTCAAACTTATTGCAATCAAAAGTATCCATACCCAGCATTGCTCCCAGACCCCAAAACCCACCCCCAAACCCCAGGAACCCCCCAAACGGCACAAACAGCACCCCAAAAACAAGCAAGTGAGCAAAAACGCAAAAACCTTTTCACCTCCGATTTTCTCCAAAACACTTTTATCCGGTATTAGACATTCCCAGCAATGCCCCCAGACCCGTCAACCCAGGCGGAAACAAGTAGAAGACACCCAAACAGCCAAAAAGCACAAATACCAAAATCACTCCACGCACAGTCTGCAGCTAGGCCCTAACTCCCCTTTGCCACCATGGATTTGCTTCAAACCTCTTGCAATCAAAAGTATTTATACCCAGCTTTGCTACCAGACCCCAAAACCCACTCCCAAACACCAGGAACCCCCCCAAACATCACCCCAAAGACAAGCAAGTGAGCAAAAACGCAAAACCTTTTTCACCTCCGATTTTCTCCAAAACACTTTTATCCGGTATTAGACATTTCCAGCAATGCTTACAGACCCATCAACCCAGGCGGAAATAAGTAGAAGACCCCCAAACAGCCCAAAAATAAAAATCCAAAAATGGGGACTTAGAAACGTTTAGGCAAATTTCCAAAATCACTCCACGCGCGCTCTGCAGCTAGGCACTAACTCCCCTTTGCCACCATGGATTTGCTTCAAACCTCTAGCAATCAAACGTATCCATACCCAGCGTTGCTCCCAGACCCCAAAACCCACCCCCAAACACCAGGAACTCCCCCAAACAGTACCCCAAAGACAAGCAAGTGAGCAAAAACGCAAAAACTTTTTCACCTCCGATTTTCTCCAAAACACTTTTATCCGGTATTAGACATTCCCAGCAATGCCCCCAGACCCGTCAACCCAGGCAGAAACAAGTAGAAGACCCCCAAACAGCCAAAAAGGAAAAATCCAAAAATGGGGACTTAAAAATTTTTGGGCAAATTTCCAAAATCACTCCATGTGCGCTCTGCAGCTAGGCCCTAACTCCCCTTTGCCACTATGGATTTGCTTCAAACCTCTTGCAATCAAAAGTATCCATACCCAGCGTTGCTCCCAGACCCCAAAACCCAATACTAAACACCAGGAATACCCCCAAACATCACCCCAAAGTCAAGCAAGTGAGCAAAAACGCAAAACCTTTTTCACCTCCGATTTTCTCCAAAACACTTTTATCCGGTATTAGACATTTCCAGCAATGCCCCCAGACCCATCAACCCAGGCGGAAACAAGTAGAAGACCCCCAAACAGCCAAAAAGCAAAAATACAAAAATAGGGACCGTAGAAATTTTTAGGCAAATTTCCAAAACCACTCCACGCGCGCTCTGCAGCTAGGCCCTAACTCCCCTTTGCCACTATGGGTTTGCTTCAAACCTCTTGCAATCAAACGTATCCATACCTAGTGTTGCTCCCAGACCCCAAAACCCACCCGCAAACACCAGTAACCCCTCCAAACCGCACCCCAAAGACAAACAAGTGAGCAAAAACGCAAAAACTATTTCACCTCCGTTTTTTTCCAAAACACTTTTATCCGGTATTAGACATTCCCAGCAATGCCCCCAGACCCGTCAACCGAGGCGGAAACAAGTAGAAGACCCCCAAACAGCCAAAAAGCAAAAATACAAAAATGGGGATTTAGTAATTTTTAGGTACATTTCCAAAATAACTCCACCCGCGCTCTGCAGCTAGGCTCTAACTCCCCTTTTCCACCATAGATTTGCTTCAAACCTCTTGCAATCAAAAGTTTCCATACCCAGCAATGTTCCCAGACCCCAAAACCCACCCCCAAACACCAGGAACCCCCCTAAACAGCATCCCAAAGACAAGCAAGTGAGGAAAAACGCAAACACTTTTTCATCTCCGATTTTCTCCAAAACACTTTTATCCGGTATTAGACATTCCCAGCAATGCCCCCAGACCTGTCAACCCAGGCGGAAACAAGTTGAAGACCCCAAACAGCCAAAAAGCAAAAATCCAAAAATGGGGACTTAGAAATGTTTAGGCAAATTTCCAAAATCACTCCACGCGCTCTCTGCAGCTAGGCCCTAACTCCCCTTTGCCACCATGGATTTGCTTCAAACCTCTTGCAATCAAAAGTATCCATAACCCGCGTTGCTCCCAGGCCCCCAAACCGACCTCCAAACACCAGAAACCCCCCCAAACAGTACCCCAAAGACAAGCAAGTGAGCAAAAACGCAAATACTTTTTCACCTCCGATTTTCTCCAAAACACTCTTATCCGGTATTAGACATTCCCAGCAATGCCCCCTGGCCCGTCAACCCAGACGGAAACAAGTAGAAGACCCTCAAATAGCCAAAAAGCACAAATACAAAAATGGGGACTTAGAAATGTTTAGGCAAATTTCCAAAATCACTCCACGCGCTCTCTGCAGCTAGGCCCTAACTCCCCTTTGCCACTATGGATTTGCTTCAAACCTCTTGCAATCAAAAGTATCCATACCCAGCATTGCTCCCAGACCCCAAAACCCACTCCCAAACACCAGGAACCCCCCCAAACAGCACCCCAAAGACAAGCAAGTGAGCAAAAACGCAAAACCTTTTTCACCTCCGATTTTCTCCAAAACACTTTTATCCGGTATTAGACATTTCCAGCAATGCTTCCAGACCCGTCAACCCAGGCGGAAACAAGTAGAAGACCCCCAAACAGCCAAAAAGCAAAAATACAAAAATGGGGACCTAGAAATTTTTAGGCAAATTTCCAAAATCACTCCACGCGCTCTCTGCAGCTAGGCCCTAACTCCCCTTTGCCACTATGGATTTGCTTCAAACTTATTGCAATCAAAAGTATCCATACCCAGCATTGCTCCCAGACCCCAAAACCCACCCCCAAACCCCAGGAACCCCCCAAACGGCACAAACAGCACCCCAAAAACAAGCAAGTGAGCAAAAACGCAAAAACCTTTTCACCTCCGATTTTCTCCAAAACACTTTTATCCGGTATTAGACATTCCCAGCAATGCCCCCAGACCCGTCAACCCAGGCGGAAACAAGTAGAAGACACCCAAACAGCCAAAAAGCACAAATACCAAAATCACTCCACGCACAGTCTGCAGCTAGGCCCTAACTCCCCTTTGCCACCATGGATTTGCTTCAAACCTCTTGCAATCAAAAGTATTTATACCCAGCTTTGCTACCAGACCCCAAAACCCACTCCCAAACACCAGGAACCCCCCCAAACAGCACCCCAAAGACAAGCAAGTGAGCAAAAACGCAAAACCTTTTTCACCTCCGATTTTCTCCAAAACACTTTTATCCGGTATTAGACATTTCCAGCAATGCTTACAGACCCATCAACCCAGGCGGAAATAAGTAGAAGACCCCCAAACAGCCCAAAAATAAAAATCCAAAAATGGGGACTTAGAAACGTTTAGGCAAATTTCCAAAATCACTCCACGCGCGCTCTGCAGCTAGGCACTAACTCCCCTTTGCCACCATGGATTTGCTTCAAACCTCTAGCAATCAAACGTATCCATACCCAGCGTTGCTCCCAGACCCCAAAACCCACCCCCAAACACCAGGAACTCCCCCAAACAGTACCCCAAAGACAAGCAAGTGAGCAAAAACGCAAAAACTTTTTCACCTCCGATTTTCTCCAAAACACTTTTATCCGGTATTAGACATTCCCAGCAATGCCCCCAGACCCGTCAACCCAGGCAGAAACAAGTAGAAGACCCCCAAACAGCCAAAAAGGAAAAATCCAAAAATGGGGACTTAAAAATTTTTGGGCAAATTTCCAAAATCACTCCATGTGCGCTCTGCAGCTAGGCCCTAACTCCCCTTTGCCACTATGGATTTGCTTCAAACCTCTTGCAATCAAAAGTATCCATACCCAGCGTTGCTCCCAGACCCCAAAACCCAATACTAAACACCAGGAATACCCCCAAACATCACCCCAAAGTCAAGCAAGTGAGCAAAAACGCAAAACCTTTTTCACCTCCGATTTTCTCCAAAACACTTTTATCCGGTATTAGACATTTCCAGCAATGCCCCCAGACCCATCAACCCAGGCGGAAACAAGTAGAAGACCCCCAAACAGCCAAAAAGCAAAAATACAAAAATAGGGACCGTAGAAATTTTTAGGCAAATTTCCAAAACCACTCCACGCGCGCTCTGCAGCTAGGCCCTAACTCCCCTTTGCCACTATGGGTTTGCTTCAAACCTCTTGCAATCAAACGTATCCATACCCAGTGTTGCTCCCAGACCCCAAAACCCACCCGCAAACACCAGTAACCCCTCCAAACCGCACCCCAAAGACAAACAAGTGAGCAAAAACGCAAAAACTATTTCACCTCCGTTTTTTTCCAAAACACTTTTATCCGGTATTAGACATTCCCAGCAATGCCCCCAGACCCGTCAACCGAGGCGGAAACAAGTAGAAGACCCCCAAACAGCCAAAAAGCAAAAATACAAAAATGGGGATTTAGTAATTTTTAGGTACATTTCCAAAATAACTCCACCCGCGCTCTGCAGCTAGGCTCTAACTCCCCTTTTCCACCATAGATTTGCTTCAAACCTCTTGCAATCAAAAGTTTCCATACCCAGCATTGTTCCCAGACCCCAAAACCCACCCCCAAACACCAGGAACCCCCCTAAACAGCATCCCAAAGACAAGCAAGTGAGGAAAAACGCAAACACTTTTTCATCTCCGATTTTCTCCAAAACACTTTTATCCGGTATTAGACATTCCCAGCAATGCCCCCAGACCTGTCAACCCAGGCGGAAACAAGTTGAAGACCCCAAACAGCCAAAAAGCAAAAATCCAAAAATGGGAACTTAGAAATTTTTAGGCAAATTTCCAAAATCACTCCACGTGCGCTCTGCAGCTAGGCCCTAACTCCCCTTTGCCACCATGGATTTGCTTCAAACCTCTTGCAATCAAAAGTATCCATAACCCGCGTTGCTCCCAGGCCCCCAAACCGACCTCCAAACACCAGAAACCCCCCCAAACAGTACCCCAAAGACAAGCAAGTGAGCAAAAACGCAAATACTTTTTCACCTCCGATTTTCTCCAAAACACTCTTATCCGGTATTAGACATTCCCAGCAATGCCCCCTGGCCCGTCAACCCAGACGGAAACAAGTAGAAGACCCTCAAATAGCCAAAAAGCACAAATACAAAAATGGGGACTTAGAAATGTTTAGGCAAATTTCCAAAATCACTCCACGCGCGCTCTGCAGCTAGGCCCTAACTCCCCTTTGCCACTATGGATTTGCTTCAAACCTCTTGCAATCAAAAGTATCCATACCCAGCATTGCTCCCAGACCCCAAAACCCACTCCCAAACACCAGGAACCCCCCCAAACAGCACCCCAAAGACAAGCAAGTGAGCAAAAACGCAAAACCTTTTTCACCTCCGATTTTCTCCAAAACACTTTTATCCGGTATTAGACATTTCCAGCAATGCTTCCAGACCCGTCAACCCAGGCGGAAACAAGTAGAAGACCCCCAAACAGCCAAAAAGCAAAAATACAAAAATGGGGACCTAGAAATTTTTAGGCAAATTTCCAAAATCACTCCACGCGCTCTCTGCAGCTAGGCCCTAACTCCCCTTTGCCACTATGGATTTGCTTCAAACTTATTGCAATCAAAAGTATCCATACCCAGCATTGCTCCCAGACCCCAAAACCCACCCCCAAACCCCAGGAACCCCCCAAACGGCACAAACAGCACCCCAAAAACAAGCAAGTGAGCAAAAACGCAAAAACCTTTTCACCTCCGATTTTCTCCAAAACACTTTTATCCGGTATTAGACATTCCCAGCAATGCCCCCAGACCCGTCAACCCAGGCGGAAACAAGTAGAAGACACCCAAACAGCCAAAAAGCACAAATACCAAAATCACTCCACGCACAGTCTGCAGCTAGGCCCTAACTCCCCTTTGCCACCATGGATTTGCTTCAAACCTCTTGCAATCAAAAGTATTTATACCCAGCTTTGCTACCAGACCCCAAAACCCACTCCCAAACACCAGGAACCCCCCCAAACAGCACCCCAAAGACAAGCAAGTGAGCAAAAACGCAAAACCTTTTTCACCTCCGATTTTCTCCAAAACACTTTTATCCGGTATTAGACATTTCCAGCAATGCTTACAGACCCATCAACCCAGGCGGAAATAAGTAGAAGACCCCCAAACAGCCCAAAAATAAAAATCCAAAAATGGGGACTTAGAAACATTTAGGCAAATTTCCAAAATCACTCCACGCGCGCTCTGCAGCTAGGCACTAACTCCCCTTTGCCACCATGGATTTGCTTCAAACCTCTAGCAATCAAACGTATCCATACCCAGCGTTGCTCCCAGACCCCAAAACCCACCCCCAAACACCAGGAACTCCCCCAAACAGTACCCCAAAGACAAGCAAGTGAGCAAAAACGCAAAAACTTTTTCACCTCCGATTTTCTCCAAAACACTTTTATCCGGTATTAGACATTCCCAGCAATGCCCCCAGACCTGTCAACCCAGGCAGAAACAAGTAGAAGACCCCCAAACAGCCAAAAAGGAAAAATCCAAAAATGGGGACTTAAAAATTTTTGGGCAAATTTCCAAAATCACTCCATGTGCGCTCTGCAGCTAGGCACTAACTCCCCTTTGCCACTATGGATTTGCTTCAAACCTCTTGCAATCAAAAGTATCCATACCCAGCGTTGCTCCCAGACCCCAAAACCCAATACTAAACACCAGGAATACCCCCAAACATCACCCCAAAGTCAAGCAAGTGAGCAAAAACGCAAAACCTTTTTCACCTCCGATTTTCTCCAAAACACTTTTATCCGGTATTAGACATTTCCAGCAATGCCCCCAGACCCATCAACCCAGGCGGAAACAAGTAGAAGACCCCCAAACAGCCAAAAAGCAAAAATACAAAAATAGGGACCGTAGAAATTTTTAGGCAAATTTCCAAAACCACTCCACGCGCGCTCTGCAGCTAGGCCCTAACTCCCCTTTGCCACTATGGATTTGCTTCAAACCTCTTGCAATCAAAAGTATCCATACGCAGCGTTGCTCCCAGACCCCAAATCCCACCCCAAACACCAGGAACCCCCCCAAACAGCACCCCAAAGACAAGCAAGTGAGCAAAAACGCAAAAACTTTTTCACCTCCGATTGTCTCCGAATTACTTTTATCTGGTATTAGACATACCCAGCAATGCCCCCAGACCCGTCAACCCAGGCGGAAACAAGTAGAAGACCCCCAAACAGCCAAAAAGCAAAAATCCAAAAATGGGGACTTGGAAATTTTTAGGCAAATTTCAAAAAATCACTCCACGCGCGCTCTGCAGCTATGCCCTAACTCCCCTTTGCCACCGTTGATTTGCTTCAAACCTCTTGCAATCAAAAGTATCCATACCCAGCGTTGCTCCCAGATCCCAAAACCCACCCCCAAACACCAGGAACCCCCCGAAACAGCACCCCAAAGACAAGCAAGTGAGCAAAAACGCAAAAACCTTTTCACCTCCGATTTTCTCCAAAACACTTTTATCCTGTATTAGACATTCCCAGCAATGCCCCCAGACCTGTCAACCCAGGCGGAAACAAGTAGAAGACCCCCAAACAGCCAAAAAGCAAGAATGCAAAAATGAGGACCTTAGAAATTTTATAGGCAAATTTCCAAAATCACTCCACGCGCGCTCTCCAGCTAGGCCCTAACTCCCCTTTGCCACTATGGGTTTGCTTCAAACCTCTTGCAATCAAACGTATCCATACCCAGTGTTGCTCCCAGACCCCAAAACCCACCCGCAAACACCAGTAACCCCTCCAAACCGCACCCCAAAAACAAGCAAGTGAGCAAAAACGCAAAATCTTTTTCACCTCCGATTTTCTCCAAAACACTTTAATCCGGTATTAGACATTCCCAGCAATGCCCCCAGACCCGTCAACCGAGGCGGAAACAAGTAGAAGACCCCCAAACAGCCAAAAAGCAAAAATACAAAATGGGGATTTAGTAAATTTTAGGTACATTTCCAAAATAACTCCACCCGCGCTCTGCAGCTAGGCTCTAACTCCCCTTTTCCACCATAGATTTGCTTCAAACCTCTTGCAATCAAAAGTATCCATACCCAGCATTGTTCCCAGACCCCAAAACCCACCCCCAAACACCAGGAACCCCCCTAAACAGCATCCCAAAGACAAGCAAGTGAGCAAAAACGCAAACACTTTTTCATCTCCGATTTTCTCCAAAACACTTTTATCCGGTATTAGACATTCCCAGCAATGCCCCCAGACCTGTCAACCCAGGCGGAAACAAGTAGAAGACCCCAAACAGCCAAAAAGCAAAAATCTAAAATGGGAACTTAGAAATTTTTAGGCAAATTTCCAAAATAACTCCACGTGCGCTCTGCAGCTAGGCCCTAACTCCCCTTTACCACCATGGATTTGCTTCAAACCTCTTGCAATCAAAGGTATCCATAACCCGCGTTGCTCCCAGGCCCCCAAACCGACCTCCAAACACCAGGAACCCCCCCAAACAGTACCCCAAAGACAAGCAAGTGAGCAAAAACGCAAATACTTTTTCACCTCCGATTTTCTCCAAAACACTCTTATCCGGTATTAGACATTCCCAGCAATGCCCCCTGGCCCGTCAACCCAGACGGAAACAAGTAGAAGACCCTCAAACAGCCAAAAAGCACAAATACAAAAATGGGGACTTAGAAATTTTTAGGCAAATTTCCAAAATCACTCCACGCGCGCTCTGCAGCTAGGCCCTAACTCCCCTTTGCCACTATGGATTTGCTTCAAACCTCTTGCAATCAAAAGTATCCATACCCAGCATTGCTCCCAGACCCGAAAACCCACTCCCAAACACCAGGAACCCCCCCAAACAGCACCCCAAAGACAAGCAAGTGAGCAAAAACGCAAAACCTTTTTCACCTCCGATTTTCTCCAAAACACTTTTATCCGGTATTAGACATTTCCAGCAATGCTTCCAGACCCGTCAACCCAGGCGGAAACAAGTAGAAGACCCCCAAACAGCCAAAAAGCAAAAATACAAAAATGGTGACCTAGAAATTTTTAGGCATATTTCCAAAATCACTCCACGCACTCTCTGCAGCTAGGCCCTAACTCCCCTTTGCCACTATGGATTTGCTTCAAACTTATTGCAATCAAAAGTATCCATACCCAGCATTGCTCCCAGACCCCAAAACCCACCCCAAACCCCAGGAACCCCCCAAATGGCACAAACAGCACCCCAAAAACAAGCAAGTGAGCAAAAACGCAAAAACCTTTTCACCTCCGATTTTCTCCAAAACACTTTTATCCGGTATTAGACATTCCCAGCAATGCCCCCAGACCCGTCAACCCAGGCGGAAACGAGTAGAAGACACCCAAACAGCCAAAAAGCACAAATACAAAAATGGGGACTTAGAAATTTTTAGGCAAATTTCCAAAATCACTCCACGCACAGTCTGCAGCTAGGCCCTAACTCCCCTTTGCCACCATGGATTTGCTTCAAACCTCTTGCAATCAAAAGTATTTATACCCAGCGTTGCTACCAGACCCCAAAACCCACTCCCAAACACCAGGAACCCCCCCAAACAGCACCCCAAAGACAAGCAAGTGAGCAAAAACGCAAAACCTTTTTCACCTCCGATTTTCTCCAAAACACTTTTATCCGGTATTAGACATTTCCAGCAATGCTTACAGACCCATCAACCCAGGCGGAAACAAGTAGAAGACCCCCAAACAGCCCAAAAATAAAAATCCAAAAATGGGGACTTAGAAACATTTAGGCAAATTTCCAAAATCACTCCACGCGCGCTCTGCAGCTAGGCACTAACTCCCCTTTGCCACCATGGATTTGCTTCAAACCTCTAGCAATCAAAAGTATCCATACCCAGCGTTGCTCCCAGACCCCAAAACCCACCCCCAAACACCAGGAACTCCCCCAAACAGCACCCCAAAGACAAGCAAGTGAGCAAAAACGCAAAAACTTTTTCACCTCCGATTTTCTCCAAAACACTTTTATCCGGTATTAGACATTCCCAGCAATACCCCCAGACCCGTCAACCCAGGCAGAAACAAGTAGAAGACCCCCAAATAGCCAAAAAGGAAAAATCCAAAAATGGGGACTTAAAAATTTTTAGGCAAATTTCCAAAATCACTCCATGTGCGCTCTGCAGCTAGGCCCTAACTCCCCTTTGCCACTATGGATTTGCTTCAAACCTCTTGCAATCAAAAGTATCCATACCCAGCGTTGCTCCCAGACCCCAAAACCCACCACTAAACACCAGGAACTCCCCCAAACAGCACCCCAAAGACAAGCAAGTGAGCAAAAACGCAAAAACTTTTTCACCTCCGATTTTCTCCAAAACACTTTTATCCGGTATTAGACATTCCCAGCAATACCCCCAGACCCGTCAACCCAGGCAGAAACAAGTAGAAGACCCCCAAATAGCCAAAAAGGAAAAATCCAAAAATGGGGACTTAAACATTTTTAGGCAAATTTCCAAAATCACTCCATGTGCGCTCTGCAGCTAGGCCCTAACTCCCCTTTGCCACTATGGATTTGCTTCAAACCTCTTGCAATCAAAAGTATCCATACCCAGCGTTGCTCCCAGACCCCAAAACCCACCACTAAACACCAGGAACTCCCCCAAACAGCACCCCAAAGACAAGCAAGTGAGCAAAAACGCAAAAACTTTTTCACCTCCGATTTTCTCCAAAACACTTTTATCCGGTATTAGATATTCCCAGCAATACCCCCAGACATGTCAACCCAGGCGGAAACAAGTAGAAGACCCCCAAACAGCCAAAAAGCAAAAATGCAAAAATGAGGACCTTAGAAATTTTATAGGCAAATTTCCAAAATCACTCCACGCGCGCTCTGCAGCTAGGCCCTAACTCCCCTTTGCCACTATGGGTTTGCTTCAAACCTCTTGCAATCAAACGTATCCATACCCAGTGTTGCTCCCAGACCCCAAAACCCACCCGCAAACACCAGTAACCCCTCCAAACCGCACCCCAAAGACAAACAAGTGAGCAAAAACGCAAAAACTATTTCACCTCCGTTTTTTTCCAAAACACTTTTATCCGGTATTAGACATTCCCAGCAATGCCCCCAGACCCGTCAACCGAGGCGGAAACAAGTAGAAGACCCCCAAACAGCCAAAAAGCAAAAATGCAAAAATGGGGATTTAGTAATTTTTAGGTACATTTCCAAAATAACTCCACCCGCGCTCTGCAGCTAGGCTCTAACTCCCCTTTTCCACCATAGATTTGCTTCAAACCTCTTGCAATCAAAAGTATCCAAACCCAGCATTGTTCCCAGACCCCAAAACCCACCCCCAAACACCAGGAACCCCCCTAAACAGCATCCCAAAGACAAGCAAGTGAGCAAAAACGCAAACACTTTTTCATCTCCGATTTTCTCCAAAACACTTTTATCCGGTATTAGACATACCCAGCAATGCCCCCAGACCCGTCAACCCAGGCGGAAACAAGTAGAAGACCCCAAACAGCCAAAAAGCAAAAATCCAAAAATGGGGACTTAAAAATTTTTAGGCAAATTTCCAAAATCACTCCACGTGCGCTCTGCAGCTAGGCCCTAACTCCCCTTTGCCACTATGGATTTGCTTCAAACCTCTTGCAATCAAAAGTATCCATACCCAGCGTTGCTCCCAGACCCCAAAACCCACCACTAAACACCAGGAATACCCCCAAACAGCACCCCAAAGTCAAGCAAGTGAGCAAAAACGCAAAACCTTTTTCACCTCCGATTTTCTCCAAAACACTTTTATCCGGTATTAGACATTTCCAGCAATGCCCCCAGACCCGTCAACCCAGGCGGACACAAGTAGAAGACCCCCAAACAGCCAAAAAGCAAAAATACAAAAATGGGGACCTTAGAAATTTTTAGGCAAATTTCCAAAACCACTCCACGCGCGCTCTGCAGCTAGGCCCTAACTCCCCTTTGCCACTATGGATTTGCTTCAAACCTCTTGCAATCAAAAGTATCCATACCCAGCGTTGCTCCCAGACCCCAAAACCCACCCCAAACACCAGGAACCCCCCCAAACAGCACCCCAAAAACAAGCAAGTGAGCAAAAACGCAAAAACTTTTTCACCTCCAATTGTCTCCGAATTACTTTTATCTGGTATTAGACATACCTAGCAATGCCCCCAGACCCGTCAACCCAGGCGGAAACAAGTAGAAGACCCCCAAACAGCCAAAAAGCAAAAATCCAAAAATGGGGACTTGGAAATTTTTAGGCAAATTTCAAAAAATCACTCCCCGCGCGCTCTGCAGCTATGCCCTAACTCCCCTTTGCCACCGTTGATTTGCTTCAAACCTCTTGCAATCAAAAGTATCCATACCCAGCGTTGCTCCCAGATCCCAAAACCCACCCCCAAACACCAGGAACCCCCCGAAACAGCACCCCAAAGACAAGCAAGTGAGCAAAAACGCAAAAACCTTTTCACCTCCGATTTTCTCCAAAACACTTTTATCCTGTATTAGACATTCCCAGCAATGCCCCCAAACCCGTCAACCCAGGCGGAAACAAGTAGAAGACCCCCAAACAGCCAAAAAGCAAAATTGCAAAAATGAGGACCTTAGAAATTTTAAGGCAAATTTCCAAAATCACTCCACGCGCGCTCTGCAGCTAGGCCCTAACTCCCCTTTGCCACTATGGGTTTGCTTCAAACCTCTTGCAATCAAACGTATCCATACCCAGTGTTGCTCCCAGACCCCAAAACCCACCCGCAAACACCAGTAACCCCTCCAAACCGCACCCCAAAGACAAACAAGTGAGCAAAAACGCAAAAACTATTTCACCTCCGTTTTTTTCCAAAACACTTTTATCCGGTATTAGACATTCCCAGCAATGCCCCCAGACCCGTCAACCGAGGCGGAAACAAGTAGAAGACCCCCAAACAGCCAAAAAGCAAAAATACAAAAATGGGGATTTAGTAATTTTTAGGTACATTTCCAAAATAACTCCACCCGCGCTCTGCAGCTAGGCTCTAACTCCCCTTTTCCACCATAGATTTGCTTCAAACCTCTTGCAATCAAAAGTATCCATACCCAGCATTGTTCCCAGACCCCAAAACCCACCCCCAAACACCAGGAACCCCCCTAAACAGCATCCCAAAGACAAGCAAGTGAGCAAAAACGCAAAACCTTTTTCATCTCCGATTTTCTCCAAAACACTTTTATCCGGTATTAGACATACCCAGCAATGCCCCCAGACCCATCAACCCAGGCGGAAACAAGTAGAAGACCCCAAACAGCCAAAAAGCAAAAATCCAATAATGGGGACTTAAAAATTTTTAGGAAAATTTCCAAAATCACTCCACGTGCGCTCTGCAGCTAGGCCCTAACTCCCCTTTGCCACTATGGATTTGCTTCAAACCTCTTGCAATCAAAAGTATCCATACCCAGCGTTGCTCCCAGACCCCAAAACCCACCACTAAACACCAGGAATACCTCCAAACAGCACCCCAAAGTCAAGCAAGTGAGCAAAAACGCAAAACCTTTTTCACCTCCGATTTTCTCCAAAACACTTTTATCCGGTATTAGACATTTCCAGCAATGCCCCCAGACCCGTCAACCCAGGCGGACACAAGTAGAAGACCCCCAAACAGGCAAAAAGCAAAAATACAAAAATGGGGACCTTAGAAATTTTTAGGCAAATTTCCAAAACCACTCCACGCGTGCTCTGCAGCTAGGCCCTAACTCCCCTTTGCCACTATGGATTTGCTTCAAACCTCTTGCAATCAAAAGTATCCATACCCAGCGTTGCTCCCAGACCCCAAAACCCACCCCAAACACCAGGAACCCCCCCAAACAGCACCCCAAAGACAAGCAAGTGAGCAAAAACGCAAAAACTTTTTCACCTCCGATTGTCTCCGAATTACTTTTATCTGGTATTAGACATACCCAGCAATGCCCCCAGACCCGTCAACCCAGGCGGAAACAAGTAGAAGACCCCCAAACAGCCAAAAAGCAAAAATCCAAAAATGGGGACTTGGAAATTTTTAGGCAAATTTCAAAAAATCACTCCACGCGCGCTCTGCAGCTATGCCCTAACTCCCCTTTGCCACCGTTGATTTGCTTCAAATCTCTTGCAATCAAAAGTATCCATACCCAGCGTTGCTCCCAGATCCCAAAACCCACCCCCAAACACCAGGAACCCCCCGAAACAGCACCCCAAAGACAAGCAAGTGAGCAAAAACGCAAAAACCTTTTCACCTCCGATTTTCTCCAAAACACTTTTATCCTGTATTAGACATTCCCAGCAATGCCCCCAGACCTGTCAACCCAGGCGGAAACAAGTAGAAGACCCCCAAACAGCCAAAAAGCAAAAATGCAAAAATGAGGACCTTAGAAATTTTATAGGCAAATTTCCAAAATCACTCCACGCGCGCTCTGCAGCTAGGCCCTAACTCCCCTTTGCCACTATGGGTTTGCTTCAAACCTCTTGCAATCAAACGTATCCATACCCAGTGTTGCTCCCAGACCCCAAAACCCACCCACAAACACCAGTAACCCCTCCAAACCGCACCCCAAAGACAAACAAGTGAGCAAAAACGCAAAAACTATTTCACCTCCGTTTTTTTCCAAAACACTTTTATCCGGTATTAGACATTCCCAGCAATGCCCCCAGACCCGTCAACCGAGGCGGAAACAAGTAGAAGACCCCCAAACAGCCAAAAAGCAAAAATACAAAAATGGGGATTTAGTAATTTTTAGGTACATTTCCAAAATAACTCCACCCGCGCTCTGCAGCTAGGCTCTAACTCCCCTTTTCCACCATAGATTTGCTTCAAACCTCTTGCAATCAAAGGTTTCCATACCCAGCATTGTTCCCAGACCCCAAAACCCACTCCCAAACACCAGGAACCCCCCCAAACAGCACCCCAAAGACAAGCAAGTGAGCAAAAACGCAAAACCTTTTTCACCTCCGATTTTCTCCAAAACACTTTAATCCGGTATTAGACATTCCCAGCAATGCCCCCAGACCCGTCAACCGAGGCGGAAACAAGTAGAAGACCCCCAAACAGCCAAAAAGCAAAAATACAAAATGGGGATTTAGTAAATTTTAGGTACATTTCCAAAATAACTCCACCCGCGCTCTGCAGCTAGGCTCTAACTCCCCTTTTCCACCATAGATGTGCTTCAAACCTCTTGCAATCAAAAGTATCCATACCCAGCATTGTTCCCAGACCCCAAAACCCACCCCCAAACACCAGGAACCCCCCTAAACAGCATCCCAAAGACAAGCAAGTGAGCAAAAACGCAAACACTTTTTCATCTCCGATTTTCTCCAAAACACTTTTATCCGGTATTAGACATTCCCAGCAATGCACCCAGACCTGTCAACCCAGGCGGAAACAAGTAGAAGACCCCAAACAGCCAAAAAGCAAAAATCCAAAAATGGGAACTTAGAAATTTTTAGGCAAATTTCCAAAATCACTCCACGTGCGCTCTGCAGCTAGGCCCTAACTCCCCTTTGCCACCATGGATTTGCTTCAAACCTCTTGCAATCAAAAGTATCCATAACCCGCGTTGCTCCCAGGCCCCCAAACCGACCTCCAAACACCAGGAACCCCCCCAAACAGTACCCCAAAGACAAGCAAGTGAGCAAAAACGCAAATACTTTTTCACCTCCGATTTTCTCCAAAACACTCTTATCCGGTATTAGACATTCCCAGCAATGCCCCCTGGCCCGTCAACCCAGACGGAAACAAGTAGAAGACCCTCAAACAGCCAAAAAGCACAAATACAAAAATGGGGACTTAGAAATTTTTAGGCAAATTTCCAAAATCACTCCACGCGCGCTCTGCAGCTAGGCCCTAACTCCCCTTTGCCACTATGGATTTGCTTCAAACCTCTTGCAATCAAAAGTATCCATACCCAGCATTGCTCCCAGACCCGAAAACCCACTCCCAAACACCAGGAACCCCCCCAAACAGCACCCCAAAGACAAGCAAGTGAGCAAAAACGCAAAACCTTTTTCACCTCCGATTTTCTCCAAAACACTTTTATCCGGTATTAGACATTTCCAGCAATGCTTTCAGACCGGTCAACCCAGGCGGAAACAAGTAGAAGACCCCCAAACAGCCAAAAAGCAAAAATACAAAAATGGTGACCTAGAAATTTTTAGGTACATTTCCAAAATAACTCCACCCGCGCTCTGCAGCTAGGCTCTAACTCCCCTTTTCCACCATAGATTTGCTTCAAACCTCTTGCAATCAAAAGTATCCATACCCAGCATTGTTCCCAGACCCCAAAACCCACCCCCAAACACCAGGAACCCCCCTAAACAGCATCCCAAAGACAAGCAAGTGAGCAAAAACGCAAAACCTTTTTCATCTCCGATTTTCTCCAAAACACTTTTATCCGGTATTAGACATTCCCAGCAATGCCCCCAGACCCGTCAACCGAGGCGGAAACAAGTAGAAGACCCCCAAACAGCCAAAAAGCAAAAATACAAAAATGGGGATTTAGTAATTTTTAGGTACATTTCCAAAATAACTCCACCCGCGCTCTGCAGCTAGGCTCTAACTCCCCTTTTCCACCATAGATTTGCTTCAAACCTCTTGCAATCAAAAGTATCCATACCCAGCATTGTTCCCAGACCCCAAAACCCACCCCCAAACACCAGGAACCCCCCTAAACAGCATCCCAAAGACAAGCAAGTGAGCAAAAACGCAAAACCTTTTTCATCTCCGATTTTCTCCAAAACACTTTTATCCGGTATTAGACATACCCAGCAATGCCCCCAGACCCATCAACCCAGGCGGAAACAAGTAGAAGACCCCAAACAGCCAAAAAGCAAAAATCCAATAATGGGGACTTAAAAATTTTTAGGAAAATTTCCAAAATCACTCCACGTGCGCTCTGCAGCTAGGCCCTAACTCCCCTTTGCCACTATGGATTTGCTTCAAACCTCTTGCAATCAAAAGTATCCATACCCAGCGTTGCTCCCAGACCCCAAAACCCACCACTAAACACCAGGAATACCCCCAAACAGCACCCCAAAGTCAAGCAAGTGAGCAAAAACGCAAAACCTTTTTCACCTCCGATTTTCTCCAAAACACTTTTATCCGGTATTAGACATTTCCAGCAATGCCCCCAGACCCGTCAACCCAGGCGGACACAAGTAGAAGACCCCCAAACAGCCAAAAAGCAAAAATACAAAAATGGGGACCTTAGAAATTTTTAGGCAAATTTCCAAAACCACTCCACGCGCGCTCTGCAGCTAGGCCCTAACTCCCCTTTGCCACTATGGATTTGCTTCAAACCTCTTGCAATCAAAAGTATCCATACCCAGCGTTGCTCCCAGACCCCAAAACCCACCCCAAACACCAGGAACCCCCCCAAACAGCACCCCAAAGACAAGCAAGTGAGCAAAAACGCAAAAACTTTTTCACCTCCGATTGTCTCCGAATTACTTTTATCTGGTATTAGACATACCCAGCAATGCCCCCAGACCCGTCAACCCAGGCGGAAACAAGTAGAAGACCCCCAAACAGCCAAAAAGCAAAAATCCAAAAATGGGGACTTGGAAATTTTTAGGCAAATTTCAAAAAATCACTCCACGCGCGCTCTCCAGCTATGCCCTAACTCCCCGTTGCCACCGTTGATTTGCTTCAAACCTCTTGCAATCAAAAGTATCCATACCCAGCGTTGCTCCCAGATCCCAAAACCCACCCCCAAACACCAGGAACCCCCCGAAACAGCACCCCAAAGACAAGCAAGTGAGCAAAAACGCAAAAACCTTTTCACCTCCGATTTTCTCCAAAACACTTTTATCCTGTATTAGACATTCCCAGCAATGCCCCCAGACCTGTCAACCCAGGCGGAAACAAGTAGAAGACCCCCAAACAGCCAAAAAGCAAAAATGCAAAAATGAGGACCTTAGAAATTTTATAGGCAAATTTCCAAAATCACTCCACGCGCGCTCTGCAGACAGGCCCTAACTCCCCTTTGCCACTATGGGTTTGCTTCAAACCTCTTGCAATCAAACGTATCCATACCCAGTGTTGCTCCCAGACCCCAAAACCCACCCACAAACACCAGTAACCCCTCCAAACCGCACCCCAAAGACAAACAAGTGAGCAAAAACGCAAAAACTATTTCACCTCCGTTTTTTTCCAAAACACTTTTATCCGGTATTAGACATTCCCAGCAATGCCCCCAGACCCGTCAACCGAGGCGGAAACAAGTAGAAGACCCCCAAACAGCCAAAAAGCAAAAATACAAAAATGGGGATTTAGTAATTTTTAGGTACATTTCCAAAATAACTCCACCCGCGCTCTGCAGCTAGGCTCTAACTCCCCTTTTCCACCATAGATTTGCTTCAAACCTCTTGCAATCAAAAGTTTCCATACCCAGCATTGTTCCCAGACCCCAAAACCCACTCCCAAACACCAGGAACCCCCCCAAACAGCACCCCAAAGACAAGCAAGTGAGCAAAAACGCAAAACCTTTTTCACCTCCGATTTTCTCCAAAACACTTTAATCCGGTATTAGACATTTCCAGCAATGCTTACAGACCCATCAACCAGGCGGAAACAAGTAGAAGACCCCTAAACAGCCCAAAAATAAAAATCCAAAAATGGGGACTTAGAAATTTTTAGGCAAATTTCCAAAATCACTCCACGCGCGCTCTGCAGCTATGCACTAACTCCCCTTTGCCACCATGGATTTGCTTCAAACCTCTAGCAATCAAAAGTATCCATACCCAGCGTTGCTCCCAGACCCCAAAACCCACCCCCAAACACCAGGAACTCCCCCAAACAGCACCCCAAAGACAAGCAAGTGAGCAAAAACGCAAAACCTTTTTCACCTCCGATTTTCTCCAAAACACTTTAATCCGGTATTAGACATTCCCAGCAATGCCCCCAGACCCGTCAACCGAGGCGGAAACAAGTAGAAGACCCCCAAACAGCCAAAAAGCAAAAATACAAAATGGGGATTTAGTAAATTTTAGGTACATTTCCAAAATAACTCCACCCGCGCTCTGCAGCTAGGCTCTAACTCCCCTTTTCCACCATAGATTTGCTTCAAACCTCTTGCAATCAAAAGTATCCATACCCAGCATTGTTCCCAGACCCCAAAACCCACCCCCAAACACCAGGAACCCCCCTAAACAGCATCCCAAAGACAAGCAAGTGAGCAAAAACGCAAACACTTTTTCATCTCCGATTTTCTCCAAAACACTTTTATCCGGTATTAGACATTCCCAGCAATGCCCCCAGACCTGTCAACCCAGGCGGAAACAAGTAGAAGACCCCAAACAGCCAAAAAGCAAAAATCCAAAAATGGGAACTTAGAAATTTTTAGGCAAATTTCCAAAATCACTCCACGTGCGCTCTGCAGCTAGGCCCTAACTCCCCTTTGCCACCATGGATTTGCTTCAAACCTCTTGCAATCAAAAGTATCCATAACCCGCGTTGCTCCCAGGCCCCCAAACCGACCTCCAAACACCAGGAACCCCCCCAAACAGTACCCCAAAGACAAGCAAGTGAGCAAAAACGCAAATACTTTTTCACCTCCGATTTTCTCCAAAACACTCTTATCCGGTATTAGACATTCCCAGCAATGCCCCCTGGCCCGTCAACCCAGACGGAAACAAGTAGAAGACCCTCAAACAGCCAAAAAGCACAAATACAAAAATGGGGACTTAGAAATTTTTAGGCAAATTTCCAAAATCACTCCACGCGCGCTCTGCAGCTAGGCCCTAACTCCCCTTTGCCACTATGGATTTGCTTCAAACCTCTTGCAATCAAAAGTATCCATACCCAGCATTGCTCCCAGACCCGAAAACCCACTCCCAAACACCAGGAACCCCCCCAAACAGCACCCCAAAGACAAGCAAGTGAGCAAAATCGCAAAACCTTTTTCACCTCCGATTTTCTCCAAAACACTTTTATCCGGTATTAGACATTTCCAGCAATGCTTTCAGACCGGTCAACCCAGGCGGAAACAAGTAGAAGACCCCCAAACAGCCAAAAAGCAAAAATACAAAAATGGTGACCTAGAAATTTTTAGGCAAATTTCCAAAATCACTCCACGCGCTCTCTGCAGCTAGGCCCTAACTCCCCTTTGCCACTATGGATTTGCTTCAAACTTATTGCAATCAAAAGTATCCATACCCAGCATTGCTCCCAGACCCCAAAACCCACCCCCAAACCCCAGGAACCCCCCAAACGGCACAAACAGCACCCCAAAAACAAGCAAGTGAGCAAAAACGCAAAAACCTTTTCACCTCCGATTTTCTCCAAAACACTTTTATCCGGTATTAGACATTCCCAGCAATGCCCCCAGACCCGTCAACCCAGGCGGAAACAAGTAGAAGACACCCAAACAGCCAAAAAGCACAAATACAAAAATGGGGACTTAGAAATTTTTAGGCAAATTTCCAAAATCACTCCACGCACAGTCTGCAGCTAGGCCCTAACTCCCCTTTGCCACCATGGATCTGCTTCAAACCTCTTGCAATCAAAAGTATTTATACCCAACGTTGCTACCAGACCCCAAAACCCACTCCCAAACACCAGGAACCCCCCCAAACAGCACCCCAAAGACAAGCAAGTGAGCAAAAACGCAAAACCTTTTTCACCTCCGATTTTCTCCAAAACACTTTTATCCGGTATTAGACATTTCCAGCAATGCTTACAGACCCATCAACCCAGGCGGAAACAAGTAGAAGACCCCCAAACAGCCCAAAAATAAAAATCCAAAAATGGGGACTTAGAAACGTTTAGGCAAATTTCCAAAATCACTCCACGCGCGCTCTGCAGCTAGGCACTAACTCCCCTTTGCCACCATGGATTTGCTTCAAACCTCTAGCAATCAAAAGTATCCATACCCAGCGTTGCTCCCAGACCCCAAAACCCACCCCCAAACACCAGGAACTCCCCCAAACAGCACCCCAAAGACAAGCAAGTGAGCAAAAACGCAAAAACTTTTTCACCTCCGATTTTCTCCAAAACACTTTTATCCGGTATTAGACATTCCCAGCAATACCCCCAGACCCGTCAACCCAGGCAGAAACAAGTAGAAGACCCCCAAACAGCCAAAAAGCAAAAATACAAAAATGGGAACCTTAGAAATTTTTAGGCAAATTTCCAAAACCACTCCACGCGCGCTCTGCAGCTAGGCCCTAACTCCCCTTTGCCACTATGGATTTGCTTCAAACCTCTTGCAATCAAAAGTATCCATACCCAGCGTTGCTCCCAGACCCCAAAACCCACCCCAAACACCAGGAACCCCCCCAAACAGCACCCCAAAGACAAGCAAGTGAGCAAAAACGCAAAAACTTTTTCAACTCCGATTGTCTCAGAAATACTTTTATCTGGAATTAGACATACCCAGCAATGCCCCCAGACCCGTCAACCCAGGCGGAAACAAGTAGATGACCCCCAAACAGCCAAAAAGCAAAAATCCAAAAATGGGGACTTGGAAATTTTTAGGCAAATTTCAAAAAATCACTCCACGCGCGCTCTGCAGCTATGCCCTAACTACCCTTTGCCACCGTTGATTTGCTTCAAACCTCTTGCAATCAAAAGTATCCATACCCAGCGTTGCTCCCAGATCCCAAAACCCACCCCCAAACACCAGGAACCCCCCGAAACAGCACCCCAAAGACAAGCAAGTGAGCAAAAACGCAAAAACCTTTTCACCTCCGATTTTCTCCAAAACACTTTTATCCTGTATTAGACATTCCCAGCAATGCCCCCAGACCCGTCAACCCAGGCGGAAACAAGTAGAAGACCCCCAAACAGCCAAAAAGCAAAAATACAAAAATGGGGATTTAGTAATTTTTAGGTACATTTCCAAAATAACTCCACCCGCGCTCTGCAGCTAGGCTCTAACTCCCCTTTTCCACCATAGATTTGCTTCAAACCTCTTGCAATCAAAAGTATCCATACCCAGCATTGTTCCCAGACCCCAAAACCCACCCCCAAACACCAGGAACCCCCCTAAACAGCATCCCAAAGACAAGCAAGTGAGCAAAAACGCAAACACTTTTTCATCTCCGATTTTCTCCAAAACACTTTTATCCGGTATTAGACATACCCAGCAATGCCCCCAGACCCGTCAACCCAGGCGGAAACAAGTAGAAGACCCCCAAACAGCCAAAAAGCAAAAATACAAAAATGGGGACCTTAGAAATTTTTAGGCAAATTTCCAAAACCACTCCACGCGCGCTCTGCAGCTAGGCCCTAACTCCCCTTTGCCACTATGGATTTGCTTCAAACCTCTTGCAATCAAAAGTATCCATACCCAGCGTTGCTCCCAGACCCCAAAACCCACCCCAAACACCAGGAACCCCCCCAAACAGCACCCCAAAGACAAGCAAGTGAGCAAAAACGCAAAACCTTTTTCACCTCCGATTTTCTCCAAAACACTTTTATCCGGTATTAGACATTTCCAGCAATGCCCCCAGACCCGTCAACCCAGGCGGACACAAGTAGAAGACCCCCAAACAGCCAAAAAGCAAAAATACAAAAATGGGGACTTGGAAATTTTTAGGCAAATTTCAAAAAATCACTCCACGCGCGCTCTGCAGCTATGCCCTAACTCCCCTTTGCCACCGTTGATTTGCTTCAAACCTCTTGCAATCAAAAGTATCCATACCCAGCGTTGCTCCCAGATCCCAAAACCCACCCCCAAACACCAGGAACCCCCCGAAACAGCACCCCAAAGACAAGCAAGTGAGCAAAAACGCAAAAACCTTTTCACCTCCGATTTTCTCCAAAAAACTTTTATCCTGTATTAGACATTCCCAGCAATGCCCCCAGACCTGTCAACCCAGGCGGAAACAAGTAGAAGACCCCCAAACAGCCAAAAAGCAAAAATGAGGACCTTAGAAATTTTATAGGCAAATTTCCAAAATCACTCCACGCGCGCTCTGCAGCTAGGCCCTAACTCCCCTTTGCCACTATGGGTTTGCTTCAAACCTCTTGCAATCAAACGTATCCATACCCAGTGTTGCTCCCAGACCCCAAAACCCACCCGCAAACATCAGTAACCCCTCCAAACCGCACCCCAAAGACAAACAAGTGAGCAAAAATGCAAAAACTATTTCACCTCCGTTTTTTTCCAAAACACTTTTATCCGGTATTAGACATTCCCAGCAATGCCCCCAGACCCGTCAACCGAGGCGGAAACAAGTAGAAGACCCCCAAACAGCCAAAAAGCAAAAATACAAAAATGGGGATTTAGTAATTTTTAGGTACATTTCCAAAATAACTCCACCCGCGCTCTGCAGCTAGGCTCTAACTCCCCTTTTCCACCATAGATTTGCTTCAAACCTCTTGCAATCAAAAGTTTCCATACCCAGCATTGTTCCCAGACCCCAAAACCCACCCCCAAACACCAGGAACCCCCCTAAACAGCATCCCAAAGACAAGCAAGTGAGGAAAAACGCAAACACTTTTTCATCTCCGATTTTCTCCAAAACACTTTTATCCGGTATTAGACATTCCCAGCAATGCCCCCAGACCTGTCAACCCAGGCGGAAACAAGTTGAAGACCCCAAACAGCCAAAAAGCAAAAATCCAAAAATGGGAACTTAGAAATTTTTAGGCAAATTTCCAAAATCACTCCACGTGCGCTCTGCAGCTAGGCCCTAACTCCCCTTTGCCACCATGGATTTGCTTCAAACCTCTTGCAATCAAAAGTATCCATAACCCGCGTTGCTCCCAGGCCCCCAAACCGACCTCCAAACACCAGAAACCCCCCCAAACAGTACCCCAAAGACAAGCAAGTGAGCAAAAACGCAAATACTTTTTCACCTCCGATTTTCTCCAAAACACTCTTATCCGGTATTAGACATTCCCAGCGATGCCCCCTGGCCCGTCAACCCAGACGGAAACAAGTAGAAGACCCTCAAACAGCCAAAAAGCACAAATACAAAAATGGGGACTTAGAAATGTTTAGGCAAATTTCCAAAATCACTCCACGCGCGCTCTGCAGCTAGGCCCTAACTCCCCTTTGCCACTATGGATTTGCTTCAAACCTCTTGCAATCAAAAGTATCCATACCCAGCATTGCTCCCAGACCCCAAAACCCACTCCCAAACACCAGGAACCCCCCCAAACAGCACCCCAAAGACAAGCAAGTGAGCAAAAACGCAAAACCTTTTTCACCTCCGATTTTCTCCAAAACACTTTTATCCGGTATTAGACATTTCCAGCAATGCTTCCAGACCCGTCAACCCAGGCGGAAACAAGTAGAAGACCCCCAAACAGCCAAAAAGCAAAAATACAAAAATGAAGACCTAGAAATTTTTAGGCAAATTTCCAAAATCACTCCACGCGCTCTCTGCAGCTAGGCCCTAACTCCCCTTTGCCACTATGGATTTGCTTCAAACTTATTGCAATCAAAAGTATCCATACCCAGCATTGCTCCCAGACCCCAAAACCCACCCCCAAACCCCAGGAACCCCCCAAACGGCACAAACAGCACCCCAAAAACAAGCAAGTGAGCAAAAACGCAAAAACCTTTTCACCTCCGATTTTCTCCAAAACACTTTTATCCGGTATTAGACATTCCCAGCAATGCCCCCAGACCCGTCAACCCAGGCGGAAACAAGTAGAAGACACCCAAACAGCCAAAAAGCACAAATACCAAAATCACTCCACGCACAGTCTGCAGCTAGGCCCTAACTCCCCTTTGCCACCATGGATTTGCTTCAAACCTCTTGCAATCAAAAGTATTTATACCCAGCTTTGCTACCAGACCCCAAAACCCACTCCCAAACACCAGGAACCCCCCCAAACAGCACCCCAAAGACAAGCAAGTGAGCAAAAACGCAAAACCTTTTTCACCTCCGATTTTCTCCAAAACACTTTTATCCGGTATTAGACATTTCCAGCAATGCTTACAGACCCATCAACCCAGGCGGAAATAAGTAGAAGACCCCCAAACAGCCCAAAAATAAAAATCCAAAAATGGGGACTTAGAAACGTTTAGGCAAATTTCCAAAATCACTCCACGCGCGCTCTGCAGCTAGGCACTAACTCCCCTTTGCCACCATGGATTTGCTTCAAACCTCTAGCAATCAAACGTATCCATACCCAGCGTTGCTCCCAGACCCCAAAACCCACCCCCAAACACCAGGAACTCCCCCAAACAGTACCCCAAAGACAAGCAAGTGAGCAAAAACGCAAAAACTTTTTCACCTCCGATTTTCTCCAAAACACTTTTATCCGGTATTAGACATTCCCAGCAATGCCCCCAGACCCGTCAACCCAGGCAGAAACAAGTAGAAGACCCCCAAACAGCCAAAAAGGAAAAATCCAAAAATGGGGACTTAAAAATTTTTGGGCAAATTTCCAAAATCACTCCATGTGCGCTCTGCAGCTAGGCCCTAACTCCCCTTTGCCACTATGGATTTGCTTCAAACCTCTTGCAAGCAAAAGTATCCATACCCAGCGTTGCTCCCAGACCCCAAAACCCAATACTAAACACCAGGAATACCCCCAAACATCACCCCAAAGTCAAGCAAGTGAGCAAAAACGCAAAACCTTTTTCACCTCCGATTTTCTCCAAAACACTTTTATCCGGTATTAGACATTTCCAGCAATGCCCCCAGACCCATCAACCCAGGCGGAAACAAGTAGAAGACCCCCAAACAGCCAAAAAGCAAAAATACAAAAATAGGGACCGTAGAAATTTTTAGGCAAATTTCCAAAACCACTCCACGCGCGCTCTGCAGCTGGGCCCTAACTCCCCTTTGCCACTATGGATTTGCTTCAAACCTCTTGCAATCAAAAGTATCCATACCCAGCGTTGCTCCCAGACCCCAAAACCCACCCCAAACACCAGGAACCCCCCCATACAGCACCCCAAAGACAAGCAAGTGAGCAAAAACGCAAAAACTTTTTCACCTCCGATTGTCTCCGAAATACTTTTATCTGGTATTAGACATACCCAGCAATGCCCCCAGACCCGTCAACCCAGGCGGAAACAAGTAGAAGACCCCCAAACAGCCAAAAAGCAAAAATCCAAAAATGGGGACTTGGAAATTTTTAGGCAAATTTCAAAAAATCACTCCACGCGCGCTCTGCAGCTATGCCCTAACTCCCCTTTGCCACCGTTGATTTGCT
Source organism: Lissotriton vulgaris (assembly GCF_964263255.1). Lineage (NCBI taxonomy): Eukaryota > Metazoa > Chordata > Amphibia > Caudata > Salamandridae > Lissotriton > Lissotriton vulgaris. The sequence continues at coordinate 113,746,159 of NC_141689.1, forward strand.
TCAAACCTCTTGCAATCAAAAGTATCCATACCCAGCGTTGCTCCCAAATCCCAAAACCCACCCCCAAACACCAGGAACCCCCTGAAACAGCACCCCAAAGACAAGCAAGTGAGCAAAAACGCAAAAACCTTTTCACCTCCGATTTTCTCCAAAACACTTTTATCCTGTATTAGACATTCCCAGCCATGCCCCCAAACCCGTCAACCCAGGCGGAAACAAGTAGAAGACCCCCAAACAGCCAAAAAGCAAAAATGCAAAAATGAGGACCTTAGAAATTTTTAGGCAAATTTCCAAAATCACTCCACGCGCGCTCTGCAGCTAGGCCCTAACTCCCCTTTGCCACTATGGGTTTGCTTCAAACCTCTTGCAATCAAAAGTATCCATACCCAGCGTTGCTCCCAGACCCCAAAACCCACCCCAAACACTAGTAACCCCCCCAAACAGCACCCCAAAGACAAGCAAGTGAGCAAAAACGCAAAAGCTTTTTCACCTCTGATTTTCTCCAAAACACTTTTATCCGGTATTAGACATTCCCAGCAAGGCCCCCAGACCCGTCAACCCAGGCGGAAACAAGTAAAAGACCCCCAAACAGCCAAAACACAAAAATACAAAAATGGGGACCCCCAAACACTAGGAACCCCCCCAAACAGGCCCCCAAAAACACAAAAGTGAGCGAAAACTCTAAAAAGTGAAAAACTTTTTCACCATGTATTTTATCCAAAACACTTTTATCCGGTATTAGACCTTCCTAGCAATGCCCCCAGACCCGTCAACCCAGGCGAAAAAAAGCAGAACGCCCCCAAACAGGCAAAAAGCAAAAATGGGCCTACTACCTTCAATTCAGTCCAAATATGCTGTGCACCTAGGCCCTAACTCCCCTTTTCCACCATGGATTTCCTGAAAAACAAATGCAATCAACATTAGACTGTGCCAGCAGTGCTCCCAGACCCCAATACCCACCCACAAAAACCTGGAAGTACCCCAAACAGCACCCCAAACACAGGCAAATGAGCAAAAACGCAAAAAAAATGTCACCATGGATTTGGTCCAAAAAACTTGATTCCGGTATTAGACCTTCCGAGCTATGCCCCCAGACCCCTGCAGCCACCCGCAAAAAAGCAGAACACCCCTAAACAGGCAAAAAGCAAAAATGCAATAACTCATACTTAGAACGTTTTCAGCCAACCAGTCAACATCGGTCCAAAGGCGCTCTGCAGCTAGGCCCTAACTCCTCTTTCCCACCATGGATTTGCTTCAAACCTCTTGCAATCAAAAGTATCCATACCCAGCGTTGCTCCAAGACTCCAACACCCACCCACAAACACCAGGACTCCCCCCAACAGGCCCCCGAAAACGCTAAAGTGAGTAAAATGCCTGAAAATGGGAAAACCTTTTCACCACGTATTTTATCCAAAACACTTTTAGCCGGTATTAGACCTTCCTAGCAATGCCCCCAGACCCGTCAACCCAGGCGGAAACAAGTAGAAGACCCACAAATAGCCAAAAAGCAAAACCTTAAAAAGTGAGACTTAGCAAATTTCGGGCCAACCTGGAATTCAGTCAAAATGCGCTGTGCAGCTAGGCCCTAACTCCCCTTTTCCACCATGGATTTCCTGAAAAACAAATGCAATCAACGTTAGACTGTGCCAGCAGTGCTCCCAGACCCCCTGACCCAGCACCGCAAATCTAGAACACCCCTAAAGAAACCCTCAAAAACCTGCAATACTGGTATATTCCAAACATGGCAAATTGCGCTGTTCACAAAAAACAGCAATTGGTTTCAACAGAGACAAACAGCCATTGCTGTCCACTGCATGCCATCTTCTCATTATTCATTACCTGTTCTACTTTTTGTCCGCATCTTCTTCGGAAAGTGAGGGCCCACAGGGCAGCCGCTCCTTTACATTTCAGAAGTAGGTCTGTCAACAATCAGCAAGCATGTAGTCAGTCAGTTATTTCAGCCCCACTTGAGGGGACTCGTCTACGAAGACAAAGTTTGTTTTTTCTCCATAATCCATCCATCTGCCTTGAGGGAAATGGATAGGGGGAGTCTGGAGGAGGAGGATAGAGGAGCATGATTGAGTTGTCAACTTGTGAACATCTGAATGCAGACTGCGGCACCTTCAAATCAATAAGGAAAATAAGATGAAGACAGGGCTGATGATGGACTTATTGTGATTAGGTGATTAGAGTTTTGTTGTGGTAAAAGTAGCAAAACAAAGAATGACACACAGGAATAAAAGTGAATAAGTACGGAAAAAAAGAAAGTAATTTTCAGGCCTCGGTGTCAGGGAAGCAGAGCTCGTCCTCCAAGTCTACGAATTGAGACGGGAGTAGGTTTGGTGACCGAGAAGAACTTCCGTCGGCGTCACCTAAGTCGGTGTCCTCTTCTTCCTGCGTTCAGTCACGTATTTTGTAATCGGGTGGTATGAAGTGCTGATTCATCTTGATTATTGTTAACCTCTCCACATTTTTGGGCAAAAGGCGGGTCCTTTTTGAAGTAACAATGGCACCAGCAGCACTGAAAACACATTCAGAAGACACGCTTGCGAGTGGGCAAGACAAATAATTTAGAGCCAGGTTGGTGATCAGTCGCCATACAGAGCTTTTCGTATACCAATATCCCAATGGGTTCTCATTATGACAGACCTCTGTTGGGTCATCCAGATAGGCCTGCACCACCGACTCAAGGTTCTCCAGGGTTGATCCACTTTGCGTACCATCTGCGACCTTTTCATCAGTGGACCGAGCTAACCCTTGCTGAGTTAGCCAATCCCCTTCCGACAATATTTGTTTGCAGCCTGGTGCAGGTGAGGATGATGATATGGTTACTGGTGTCGTTAACGGCTGTGAGGGAAAGTGACTCCCTTCGGCCACGGATTGAGAAGTGAAACTTGATGCCGGCTAGCCTACTGATGCAGTTGTACTTGTGCTGCCTCCTTCGAGGCTCTGCCGCTCTCTTTCGAACCGAGTGGCTGACACAGCTAGCCAATGTTTGTACTTTGGAACATCTGCTTCATCAAAAGGAATGAATGGTTTGCTAGCCACTGCCTTTTTGTACCGTGGATCAAGAATAGTGGCACAAATGTAATGTTGTTCTGTATGTATCTTTTTAAGCCTTTCATTGTCAAGTAGGCGCCTTAATAACTTCTCCGCCAAATCATATGCTTCTCGCTTTTCACCATCATCTCAGAACGTTGAACACACCTTCTTCAGTTGGTGCTCTAGCATGCGCAACAATGGGATAGCTTTGCTCAAAGAACAGTCCTCTGTGCTGACTTCACGCGTAAAGAGCTCAAAAGGACGAAGCATGTCTGTCAGGCTTGCAATTAGCTTCCATTCTTCCAACTCTAGCCTCATGTCTTTATGAGTGGAGGAACCCAGTTTAAAGACATACTCATGTATTACCTCCCACTGCTCAGACAGACGCTCAAGCATGTAAAAGGTTGAGTTCCAACGTGTTGCCACCTCCTGGATTAATCCTTTGACTGGCAGTTTACGTTCATATTGAAGGCTCCTCAGCTGCTTCCGGGCCTTAAAAGAATGGCTGAAATGTGTGCAGATTCTTCGGCAGATGGTCAGTAATTTGACGACTGGCGCTTCTGTTTTCAAGAAGGCTTGCACCACGATGTTAATACTGTGCGCCAAACACGGCACTCTGAAATAGCCACCGTGCTCCATGGCCTTAACTATATTACTGCCATTATCCGTGGAAACATAACCAACTGTGCGATTTCTTGGATGCAGTCATTCATTGACCTTCCTGTTAAACTCCTCCAAAAGGTTAGGTGCAGTGTGAGATTTGTCCATGGCAAACATGCCTACTGTTGCATGTTTGTGAGTAGCTTGAAAAACTTCCTCCGTGTCAACATCTTTGTGTTTTAACTGTTTTTCGACCCCTGCAAAAGAGACCCAGTGTGCAGTGATGCACATGTAATCAAGGGCTTGGCAACTGGTCCACATGTCTGTTGTCATGTGGATAGTGTGAACAGCACTCTTCAGAATAGCTGCGCCAATCACCTCCAGCACATCTTGATGTAGTGCTGGAACAGCAACCCTTGCAAAATAGGACCGGCTAGGAACCTTCCATTTAGGGCAGACTGTTGCCACCAATTCACGAAAACCCACCCCTTCCACGAAAGAGAAAGGGAGAAGGTCCAGCGCTAGCATTTTAGCCAGCTTGGTGTTATACAGACGCACCGTTGGGGGGTTGCGTTCAAATGGCGGTTCCGACCAAAACATGCTGGTAATGGTGGGCTGGACCATTTTACGTGATGATGATGATGATGATGATGATGATGCAGACTTCAAACCGGTTAGGCTCAGTGATTTAGTTTTTGGCATTGGTGTCTGTCCCAGACTCTTAGTGTGCCTCATACATGTTGCAGGGGTAGAGGGTGTGGGCGCTACCACTGCAGTGCTGCTGCAGGGTACTGGGTTTACCAGAAAAAATGGCTGTCGCTTCTTCACTTCCCCCCTGCACGATCAGCCTCTCATCATCATCAGATGCAATATTAAGGGATACATTTGGATTTGTTTTGGCTTCCTCGATGTCACTTATACCACTGGATAGGGTGGTGTTGTTTGAGATGACCTCTCTGGCCTCCGGTACCATAGTTGGTACCAAGCTTACCCCGACTAACTGATACCTTACAAATCGAACAAACGACCATGTTTTCCGCCTTTTTGCTAACAGTAAAGAAGTCCCAAACTAGGGACTGGAGATATGTGCTGGTGGTGGAGGAGCTACTTTGACTTTCAATGGCAGATGAAGTGGAGGATGGGCATGGCTGAATTTGTTTCTGTAGTTGACTTACAGCACCACTACTTGAGGTAATGGAGGTCCCTGACGGCCCTTCTGACGAGAAAATATGGAAGCTGCAGGTCGTTTTGGTGTTGTAGTTAACTGCGTTGGTGGTGGTACCAGTGTAGCCTTCCGGGCGGGAAGTATATGTTTGTTGTGGTAGACGATTTCTCAAGATACCCCGAAATTGAAATCCTGCCCTCCACCGCAGCCTCTGAAGTGATCCTTAAACTAGAGAAAATCATTGCGACCTATGGCTTCATAGGGGAACTACGCACTGACAATGGACCCCCCTTCAACGGCTGTGAACTAGCGGAATATCTACAATCACACCGCGTCAAACACCGGAAGATAACCCCAAGATGGCCTCAAGCCAATGGCGAAGTTGAGAGACTGATGAGAACTCTAAAAAAGACTATCCAAATTGCCATGACAAATGGCCAGAACCTAGATCTAGCCCTCTTCCAGTTTTTAAGAGAGTACAGACTGACACCCCACTGCACCACCGGGATTCCTCCAAGCCGCCTATGTTTCAATAGAGCAGTTGTGGACACTCTCCCGCACCATCCCATGTGGGCCTCAGCTCCAACTCCGTGCAACCGGTCCATGGAACAGCGAACAAAGTCTAACAGAGCAGCATTGAGGCGAAGAAGAGCCGCAGACAGTCCCATTCAAGTTGGCGACCGGGTGTTGGTGAGAGATCGCCATCCTGGTGGAAAGTTCCGCCTCCCTTTCGAATTACACCCATGGACTGTCACCAATGTCAATGGCATCATGATCACTGCAGTGAAAGGGAGAGAGAAAGTCACCAGAAATGTGTCATTCTTTAAAAGGATCTCGAATGGAGGAGACGACGGGTTCCATGACTCGGCAGAGCAATACCCAAGACCGACCCAAAGCCCACGAGAAACAGAGGAGGAGGACGCTCCCAGCGAGGAGGAAACCCCGCAGGCAGACTCAACTACACCAGTCAGGAACGAACAAGAATCGCAAGCGAACCAAAGCCACCCAGAAACTGCTGTGGCCAAAGACTCTGAAGAACTAACTCCCACCCTGTCAGGCGAGCGCAGCCAGAGGAGATATAATCTGCGCCCCTGCCCAAAGCCATCCCAGAAGTTCCATGACTTCGTGGCCTGTTGCGGACGTTGAAAGAGTCCAAGCTGCATCCCAGCCGTCGCAAAAGTAAGACTGTTCGTTTTTGCATTTTGAAACTCTCAGAGACTGTCAGCGGAAAAGTTGATATGTGATGTTATGTTTGTTTTGGTTTTTACTTTAAGGTAAAGGAGGAATGTAGTGTTGTACTAAGTGGGCACAACCACCTTGGCCCACCGTCAGTATTGCTGTAATGCTCCCCCCCCCCCTCAGGCGCAAGTTCAATGGTTCCGCCCGACGTGGATACGGAGGGCACGTTGTAGAGACAATAAAAAGCCCAGGGCCCTGGGCATGGCAGGCATTGTACTGACCACTATTGCAATACCGTGTGGTCTCCAATCTGTGTGTCCGGTAGGCCTAACCAGCACATTACACACCTCAGGCGCGGTCCACTCCCGCCATTCCCCGCCGCTGCTGCCAAGATGGCGGTCACTGTCCACAGCGTCAACAGAAATCGCCCTCCAATGCAGCCACCACTGCTCCACACGCCCCTCACCTCGAGCCAGGCATGCTCCGGGGTGTCGGACAGCAGGTCCGCCGCCCCAGGCGCAGTCCGCAGATTGAACGACGGCGGCATCCCCCGAGTAGGAGACACAGGTACATGTACCCTGCACCGCCCCTTTGACTCTGCTCTGCTGACACCTCCTAAATCACAAACACGCCCCTGCTAGAGAGCAGGAGGGTGAAATGAGGAGACGGGTTCATTTCTTCACGAGAGGGGGTCGGGGGCTTTGCTCTCTGTAAAGCAGAGGGGACAAGTGGATGCTGCTTCCTTCTAGAGTCCTCCGCCCCTCTCGTGAAGAAAGTAATCCGTCTCCTCATTTCATCCTTGTTGTAATCATTCTCCTCATTTCATCCTTTTGCGCTACAAAGCCCAGCGCACCTTCTCCTCATTTCACCCTTCTTCTCTTGGGATCATCAAAGGCTTCTCATTTCTTCAATCACCTTCATTCTCCCCAAAGCAGGAGTGTGTTTGTGAATTAACAACGGGTGTGCAGAAACACAGACGATAAATACGTATCCTACTCTAACCTGACTTTCAGAGTTTGCAAACATTAATCTAAGAGGTACTCCGAACAATACTATTCGTTCTTTTTCAATTACGACATCTATATATAACTTACTATTTTTAGACGTCTCCTCCTGGAAAAGTCTTTCAAAAATTCAGAATTGAGCTTCACTGCCACACGAAGTGCTAGTGAATCACCGTCATTCTGGATAGATTTTTTTTTTTTTTTTTTGTCAGGGCGTCATTTCCGGTTCAGATACATCAATCGTCACCTTCCACAACACCCTATTTATTCGTAAGTCGTTGGTAACAAACTTGGCAACAAGTGCGCAAGCTATCCCATTGACCTTTTACCTGTGAAGGAAAAAGGTCACGTTAATAAAATACATACAGTAAATTATTAGTACATTTACTCCACCTGTCTTCATCCGTTTTCTCCTCTCTCCGGTCGCCCAAGCAGGTTCCTGGATTGAAGGAAAAAAATAAGAAGAAGTAGGTTAGTGTTCCCTCCGGGGCCCCTTGCGCTTACAAGCTGGCCTCCGTTGGGGTTGCTTTCGTTCCCTGAGTCTTTCTGGGGCCACCGCGTGAACGGGCCACCCCTTGGGTACTCAGGTTTCGTCTTCACTGTCCTCATCTGATCCGTCCAGTGCTGCGTAGTCACGCTGGAGGCTGTGGATCATCTTACGGCATCCCAGGGTTGATGTCTCCTTTTTCCCTACTACCAGGCGGTTTCTGGAGAACAGAAGAACATCTTTGAAGCAGCACAGGAGCCTCCAGCATCCCTGGCGGTTTTCCAGTGTGTGTGTCCCTGGGAATAGTCCATACATCACCGAGGCATCCGTGATGCAGGTCGTAGGTATCCAGGTCTTAAGCTCTGTGGCTATGGCTTTCAGCAGGTCCTGTGCGTACGAGCACTCCCAGAAGAGATGGTATGTTGTCTCGTCCGCGGTGCACCCTCTTGGGCAGGACTTGTATCGGTTGAGTCTTCTTGCGTGCATGAAGACTCTCACAGGGATTCCTCCTTGGATGGCCATCCAGGCGGTGTGCTTGTGCTGGTTTGTCAGGCGTTTCGAAGCGACGTTTCCCCACACGTGGTCTGCTGTGGCTGAGGGGAGAGCGCCGATCGGCTCGCTGATGTCTCTGGCACGTATCTGTCGCTGGACAAGTCGGGGGGTCCATCCGGCGGGGCTACATGCCTCCAGTCCGAACTCCTTTACGAACTTCTCCACTTCTTTGTAGTACCATGGGGTCTCCCAGTTGTACGGGACGGTCATCAGCCACTCTGCCCATCCCAGGCGTCTCCACGTTGGCAGCAGGAAGAAGCGTGCCATCAGAAAGCCGGCATGGCTCTCGTCTTCGGCCCTCAGGGTGGTCCTCACGCAGTTGCACACGAAGGTTCCCCTCAGGATGGTGGTGATGTCCGGCACTCCCTTGCCTCCCTTGTCGTGTGTTTTGAACATCACTGCCCTCTTCACTCTGTCCATCTTCGAGCTCCAGATGAAGTAGAAGATCATTCTCGTGATGGCCTTGGCCGTACTGGTCTGCACCGGCCATACTTGAGCGACGTACTGGAGCACTGGCAGGGTCTCGTTCCGCAGGACCAAAGACTTCCCTTCGATCGTCAGCTTCCGGAGGCTCCAGAGTCCCAGCTTCTGTCGAGTCTTCGCCAGTCTTTCCTCCCAGGTCTTCTCCGCTGCGCCCTCTCCGCCGAACCAGACTCCAAGGATCTTGAGGGAGTCCTGTTTGATGGGGAATGGCAGTGGGTCCCGGGGGAGGGCCCAGTGTCCGAAGAGTAGGGTTTCTGACTTGGCGCTGTTGATCTTCGCTCCGGTTGCCTTTCCAAACTCGATACAAGTCCTTTCCAGTTCCCTTATGGACGGTCCGCCCGCGCAGAATACTGAGACGTCGTCCATGTAGAGAGAGCATTTCACTTCTCCGTTTCTTCCGCTTCCCAGTGCCTTCACTCCTCTGATGTTCCTGTTCTGCCGGATGCGTTCTGCGAGGAGTTCAATGACGCATATGAACAGGAGGGGGGAGAGCGGGCATCCCTGCCTCACTCCTGATAGGACCGGGAAAGGGTCGGTACTCCAGCCATTCACTGTTGCCGTGCTGGAGATGTCGGTGTACATTGTTTTCACCACGTCGCAGAAGAAGTCCCCCAGGCCCAGTGCCCTGAGTGCCCGGTCCATGAACTCATGGGAAACGCGGTCGAACGCCTTCTCCTGGTCCAGGCTGACCAAGGCCGTCGGGACCTTGCGGCCCTTGACGTACTCGATCGTGTCCCGGACCAGGGCCAGGCTGTCCGCGATTTGCCGTCCCGGTATACCACAGGTCTGGTCTGTGTGGACTATCTTCGCTACCACTTTCTTTAGGCGGTTGGCCATTACCTTCGCGAGAATCTTGTAGTCCACATTGAGGAGAGAGATGGGCCTCCAGTTCTTGAGGTCTTCTCTCTCTCCCTTCTGTTTGTACAAGAGTGTTATCATACCCTCTCGCAGGGATTGCGGCATACTGCCCTTGCCCACCATCTCCTCGTAGAGGTCCAGCAAGTCAGGCCCGATCAGATCCCACAGTTTGACATATAGTTCCACTGGGAGACCGTCGTTCCCGGGTGTCTTGCCTCTCTTGGAGGTCGTGGCGGCCAAGTGCAGCTCTTCCAGGGTGAAAGGCGCGTCCAGGCCTTCTCTCTCTTCCGGACCCAGTGTCTTTGAGATGCCCTCCAGGAAACTGTCCGCCTGGGCCCTCTCCGACGCCTTCGGTGAGTAGAGTTCGCCGTAAAAGTCGGTTACGACTTTCATGACTTCCTCTTTCTCACTTTGGAGGTTGCCCTCCGAGTCCCGAAGTTCCACCAGCGGTGTGTGGGCTGAGTGAATTTTCTTAAAGAAGAACGAGTTGCATTTCTCGCCCTTCTCGAGGTTCTCGGTTCTGGTCCTGAAGATGATTTTCTTGGATTCTTCCCTAAAGTGCTCCGTGAGCCCTTTTCGGGTGTCTTCCAGGTCGTCATCCACGTCCCATCCCCTGAGCTCGAGTTCGTACAGTTGCTGCAGTTTGCTCTGCAGCTCCCTGAACGTCCTCTTCTTTTCCCGTGCAGCAGCTCTGCTTGCATCCTGGAAGAAGCTCCGGAACCTGACCTTCACCCATTCCCACCACTCGCTGGCGGATTGAAAGAGGCCCTTCATGTCCTTCCACTCTATGTACACGTCTCTGAGGTTCGCCACTAACTCCTCGTTGTCCAGCAAAGAGCAGTTCAGTTTCCACGAACCTGGGCCAGCGGGGAACTTCCCTGTAATTTCCCCCTCGAAACTGACTGCTCTGTGGTCAGAGAAGTGGACGGCGACCATGGAGCTTCGCCCAGGCTTCACTGTTGGGGAGGTGAGTAGGAGGTCGATCCGTGAACGCACGGATCCGTCCGGCTTACTCCAGGAATAATTCCTGGCGTTCGGCCCTATGCTCCCGATGACGTCCTGGAGGGACGCCTCCTTTATCATCTCCACCAACAGCCTGGACGTCACATCCATTCCTGCAGAGCCTGACCCACTGCGTCCATCCAGCTCTACTATGCAGTTGAAATCACCACCCATCAGAATGGTTCTGGAGGTCACGAGTTGCATCCTGAGCACCCTGAACATCTCGAGTCGCTCATTCTTCTCCGGGGGGGCATAGACGTTGATGAGCCGAACGGGCTCACCGGCCCACGAGCCGTCCACGACCAGCACTCTGCCGTTGACCTGCTCGTTGACCTTGTCCACGGTGAAATGCCTTCCCCTGATCAGAATGGCCACTCCAGATGATTTGCAATCGTTCCCTTCAGACCAGAAAGATGGCCCGTGCGTCCACTGCCGTTCAAGCTGGCTGTACGACTGGGCGTACGGAATCCCGCATTCCTGCAGAAAGCAGATATCTCGGTTCTGGGTGGCCAGGAAGCGCAACGTGCCAACCCGCCTGACCTGATCCTTCATGCTTCTGACGTTTAGGGTGAGCAATGATACAGCCATTGTCTCTGTGCTAACGGTCAGTGTCCGGTGTCGGTACCTACTGGGGTTGAAGGCCCTGGGTGTCCCTACTGTGGTGGTAGGTTCTCCTGGTCGTCAGTTGGTCCCCACTCTTCTGCGGCATCTCCTGTGCCGAGGATGCCTTCCTCAGTTTCTACTACCAGGTCCCAGTGGTCTGGTACCGGCATGGCCTCTAGGCTGGCGAGTTGGCGGTGAAGGTCCTGGAGGGTTGACTCCTCTTCCTCTTGCTCGCCTCTCTTTCCCTTTTCCATCTCCTCCTCCTCGTCGCTCACTATGAGGATGGGGGGTTCGTTTTCTGTTTCGTCATCGGTGCCCGCGTTGTTCACCTTTTTGCTCTTCAGGAAGTCCTCCTTCCCTTGTAGCTTCCTTTTCTGGGGGCGTGTCCGTTGGGTGGCTTCTTCTGGCCCCTCCTCGTCCTCCAGCGTCTCCGGCTTGGATGCCGTTGGTGGTGGTTTTTGTGCTGCCGCCATCTGGATCCTTGCGCTGGAGCGTTTTTGCTCGAGTTTTAACGCTTTCTGTCGCACCGACTGGGATTGTACTTGCGCCCATGACTCCTCTATGGGCACCCAGTCGTCCTTGCCGTCTTTCTTCTTTCCTGTTTTCTTGGTCACCTTTGCCTTGGTAGAGTCCTTTTTCTCCTCCTTTCTCTCCTCCTTGGTCTCTGTTTCTGGCGCTGGTACCGTCTCTCCGGTGGCCTCCGTTGTCGGTGCTGTTTGTGGAGCTCCTTCATTGGGGGGTTCCGGGTGTTCCTTGGCTGTTTGTTCCGCAGCCTGTGTGGGTTCCCTCGGGGTTTCCGTTTGTGGGGCCTTCACTGCCTTCCCGCCCTCGGGTTCTCCTTTGGGGATCTGGGGTTCCTTGGCTGGTGCCGTTACAGTAGGTGGTGGTCCTGTGTTCGGTCCTGCTTTGGGGCCCTCTGCGTTGCTCTGGCCTGGTCCTGTGGGGGTTGGTGCTTTGGGGTCCTGGCCTTTCTGGTCCACCTTCCTGGGTGTCGCTGTTGTTGTCCCCGTTTGGTTTCTGGCGTCCTTCAGAAGGGTGTTCAGGTCGGCGTTGGCTTTTGCTGAGAGCGTCGGCCTGGTCTCTCTCCATGCTGAGTTCCAGGCTGGGCTCGCTGCAGCGGCCGCTGCGTACGTCTTCGGCAAGTCAGACTTGGGGCATCGGTAGTATGTGTGACCCGTCTCTCCACAGAGGTTGCACTTCTTGATCCCTTTGCATGATTTTGCGTCGTGGCCGGACTGCTTGCATATCCAGCAGAATTTCACAGGGCAATCCTTGCCGGCATGGCCCGTGCCTTCGCACTTCCTGCAGGTGAAGGGTTGTCCTGGGTACTTGATCCTCCCCATGTCTGATCCTAGGTAGAAGCTGGCCGGTGGGTGTTTCAAGCCATCTCTCCCTGATGGGTCTTTGTGGAGGTTGATCTGTGCCTGCCAGGTCGTGTTCCAGATTCCGTTGACGTCCCTGACTTTGGTAGGTCCTGTCAGGATGGTGCCGTAACTTTGGAGGAGTGACGCGATGTCCGTGTCTGGGATGTGGGGGTTGGTCATCTCAACCGTTATCCTCTTCTCCGTGGATGCTGGCTCCATTCCTGTCGTCACACTGAAGTTGCTGTAGGGTGTCTCCTCCTTTTTCCCTTGAAAGAAGTCCCAGTACTTTTTGAAGAGCACTTGGGTGAAGAAGCTGAGGAGGAAGATCATGCCCGACGCGGATGCCTTGCAACTCAGTATCTCGTCCCCTTGGACCCCTGCTGGCTTGAGGATTTTATTCACGAATGAGGCTCGCTCCATTCGGGGTCCAGTTTTGTCTTTTATCTCCCACCGCATGAGCTGGGTGTGCCGGTGGGTGATGCTGTACCCATTGAAGGGTTCGGGGGCTGTCTCCTGCCTGGTCCCTGCCTGACCCTTCCCTCCACTCCCTGGTTTGGCTGCCTTGGGGTTTCCAGGGGCTCCTGTTTGCCCTCCTGGTGCCTTGGGCCCTTGGGCCTGGGGTACCAGGGGTTTGGGGGGACCAGCCTTCCCTGCGCTGGTGCCCGCCTCAACAGGGGCCTCCTTACTCGCCGCCTTGCCGCTGTCCCCAGGGGGTAGGGGGTTAGGTGTCTGGGCGTCCGGCTGGGGGATGCCTTCTGGGGTGGTCACTGAGGGTTCAGTGTCCATGTCCTCCATTTGGTTGGCTGGGGGGGGGTGTGCCTGGTAATTACTGGGGTACCACTGGTTTACCAAGTTCGCCCTTAGACCGTCCCCCTGGGTTCCTGGGGTGTCTCCCAACAGACCTTGGAGGTCTGTAGTGCAAGAAACACTGATCAGTCACTCCCAAGACCTAGGGCAGGGTTATAGGTGTTTCCACCTAAGCATAAATCCCCTTACCAGAGGACTTTATTTAATGCGATTTTCTATAGCGCAAACATTACCCGAAGGTGTCAGAGCGCTTTACAAAAGAACCAGCTGCGATACATAAGGATTTAGGATTACACGAGTTACATAAAAGATAAAAACAGGAAAAAAAATGAAGGAAGAGATACAAATGGATAACCTCTACTAAATATACCAGTGGCTAGAGTTATCTCACAGCTGCCAAGGTTTCAGATTGCTTATGTGTGACATTTTCATAACTTCAGTGTAATTATGAGTGACATTCAACAACTATGAGTGACATTTTCTGGTGAGCAAAATCAAGCAATTAAGACAAGGAAAACATATAAATATCGGAAATTACACCCACTTGTGCAAGAAGAAAGTCTGAGGAGATCTTAAAACGTATGCAAAGCACCAGAAATGAAAGGGCACTCCTAGCTGCCAAAGTTTAAGATTGCTTCTTTGTGACATTTCCATAATTTTAGGGCACTTATGAGTGGCATTAAGTGACCACATGTGTGACACTTAAGAGTGATATTTTTCCAAACATTAAAGATTAACTCGAAGGTAGGAGTAGGACGTTAATTCAAGGGGGAGAGAAGTGGTCCATTGATTAACTTTCTGTTTTCATAAAGCATTTCAAACATTATTTGTTGTACATGTAAGAAAACAGAAGCTTTTTATTGCAAGCCTGGTAACTTCGCTGTGTGTATCACACATTTATTCTCTGTGTATAATTGTGCATCTGAAATTTAAAGAAAAAAAACATTCCTCTTGGTTATCAGTGCAACTAATTGGAAGGGCGGCCTAGTAGGTTAATGCACATGCTTCAGAGATCAGACACGCAAACTTCAGTGCAGAGAGAGAGAGAAAGAGAGAGTGAGAGAGAGTGAGAGAGAGAGTGTATGCACGGCTTTAAGTGGGATAAAAAAACAAACTAGGGGGTCTCTCAAAGGGGCGTGGCCATTGTAATTAAGGGCATGGCTTAAAAACATGGGGGAAGATCTGCAAGGAAGTTCCACAGCGCTTCAAGGCAGGCCCTTTGGCTGCTCCACGCTGCGGCACTTCTGAAGCACACAAATGCGACATATTTACAATAATATGTTGCATTCCTGTGCTCTCCCCTGTGCTGGCGCACAAACAGCAGCCATGCACCGGCTCAGGCACCCTTGCACCCTGGTGCAAGGATGGATGCGTCATGGGGAGATTGTTTTGTGCAGGAAGGGGCACCTTTCTGCAGAAAACAATCACAAAAAGCATTTTCCTCTTTCAATATATGCTGTAGAATGCAGCAAGCGTTGAAAGAGGAAATAACGAGGAGAAATGAAACATTTCTCCTCGTTGTGCCTCGCTGGAGCATCGACACACATTTCCAGATTCACGATTCCTCCTAAATCTGGAAATGTGTCTCGTTCCATGGGTGTTGCGTGGGAACACCCACAGCAACACCTATTGAACTCCCCTTTCATGGAAAGTGCTGCGTGTGAAGGGGCCATATTTACAAGGAAAGGAAAAGTCACGCAGGGTGGCTTTTCCTCTCCTTGTAAATATGGTGAAGTGACATGCGCCTCCAGTACGTCATGTTCATTAGGTGAATCAGCATGAGCCTGGTGCGCTGCTGGCAGCGTACAATGCACAAACTGTGCGCTAACTGACCACAGACTGCTGCACAGTATGGAGAAGCATTCTAAACTAATTTACTATTTGATCGGGATACTAATCCTTGTTGCATACTGCAATTTGCATGCGTTAGCTTTGCAAACAATTTAGCTGTGCAGTGCTGTCATTTTCAAAGCACAGGGATGCATTGAATTAACAATAGGGCTTCCGGTTTTCCTTTTTAATGATTTTTACAGACAGAAAACAATTGGGCATATGTAAAATCCCCTATTGCCACCACAACGTAAATATTCTGATGTTGTGGTGGCGATAGGGGCTTAGCCTTATTTACAAGGCAGATCAACTTGAATACCATGGGGTGATTGAAACATGCACCTCGTCAAGGGAAACATCCTTTACAACGCAACTTTTACCACGCAGTGCTTTTACATCGCAACTTTTACAACGCAAACCATTACAACGCATTGCGCTGGGGGGCGTTCTAGGATAGGGAATAGATTTAATTTACTATCCAACACCTTCCCTACTATCCACAGGGACTGGAGTTGGAATAGTAAATTAAACTATTCACTATCCAGCACCCCTCAACACTATGGGTTGTAAAGGCATGCGTTGTAAAAGTTGTGATGTGAAAGCATGTGATGTAAAAGCTTGCGTTGTGATGTCATACATCCCTTCGTCAATGATCAATCCTTTGTTTCCTGTCTCCAAACCAGACAATACATATATTCTAGTTTTGGATTATAGACATTTAAACTCTTGTTGCAAAACTTTTGCAATACCAAATGCACACAGTGCAGCACTAATGAATAACATTGTGGGTAAAAAATATAAAACCACACTAGATATTTCTAACAGTTTCCACTGTCAAAACATTGCACCAGAAAGCAGGCACTTGACGGCTTTCTCAATTATGGGGACACAGAGTCACTTCTGTCGTCTCCCCCAGGGATTCAAGAATAGTCCAGGGTTATTTTCAGCTAGAGTAACAGAGTTACTACAAATGTATCTTATGTCGATGACATCTATATAACATACGATGACTTGGACAGGCACTTGAACAGAGTGAATACCATAATACTTGGCTTCGCATCTGAAGGGTACAAATTCAATTTTAAGAAATCTCAAATTGCCCACCTCAACTTCCTATTCTTAGGATACGAACTATCAAGTGAAGTATCCTAAGTGAAGTCAAAAGCCTGAAGTGAAGGCAAAAGCCTGGAAGCAAAATTTCTAAGGAAATGTGCGCTGCTCCAACCTCCAAAAACGCTGTAAAACTTACATTCAATTTTAGGTTTCCTGAATTTTGGAAGAACTTACATTCTAAATTACGCAGAAGGGTAAAACCTCTCTACGAATTATTCAAACCTGATTTCAAGTCTACTAATTGTCCAGAGATGGCCAGCACTAATCTGCACCCACCTGGTGAAACACTCAAGACTTTCCAAGTGTACTCGCTTGTCGATCTGAACTGCATCTACCTTGCTGCCCAGGGGCGACTCTGCTGGGAGGTGAAGCAGTGTGCTCCCACACCAGTTTCTTACTTAAAGGCTCCCTCGAGCCGCTTTGAGCTGATGAGCTCGTGGAGAGGCATCTGCGCGCCTGGAGAGATAGCATCATGGTGCAAGGATGGCTGCGTCATGGGGAGATTGTTTTGTGCAGGAAGGTTCCCCTTCCTGCACAAAAACCATCACAAAGAGCATTTTCCTCTTTCAATGTATGCTGTAGAATGCAGCATGCTTTGCAAGAGGAAATAACGAGGAGAAATGATAACATTTCTTCTCGTTGCGCCTCGCTGGAGCATTGACGCACATTTCCAGATTTACGATTCCTCCTAAATCTGGAAATGTGTCTCGTTTCATGGGTGTTGCGTGGGAACACCCACAGCAACACGCATGGAACGCCCCATCCACGGAAAGTGCTTCGTGTGAAGGGGCCTTATTTACAAGGAGAGGAAAAGTCACGCAGGGTGGCTTTTCCTCTCCTTGTAAATATGGAGAAATGAAATGCGCCTCCAGTACGTCATGTTCATTAGGTGAATCAGCATGAGCCTGGTGCGCTGCTGGCAGCGTACAATGCACAAACTATGTGCTAACTGACCACAGACTGCTGCACAGTATGGAGAAGCATTCTAAACTAATTTATTGTTTGATCGGGATACTAATCCTTGTTGCATACTGCAATTTGCATGCGTTAGCTTTGCAAGCCATTTAGCTGTGCCGTGCTGTCATTTTTAAAGCACAGGGATGCATTGTATTAACAATAAGGCTTCCGGTTTTCCGTTTCAATGATTTTTACAGACAAATACAGACAGAAAACAATGGGGCATATGTAAAATCCCCTTTTGCCACCACAACGTAAATGTTCCGATGTTGTGGTGGCAATAGGGGCTTAGCCTTATTTACAAGGCTGCATTAAGCCACTTAATGTGGCTTAACGCTGGCTTGTGAATTAGGCCCCCTTTCACGCTATGGTTAGCGTGAAAGGGGTGGGTAGTGGGTGCTGCAGTGGGCTTTCCACCTCAACACCAATTGTTTTTGATGCTGCCCCCTATGTACTAGGGTGGTGTAAATAGGAGGCAGTGCCAAAATTAAGACCAGGCAAACCTGGTCTAAAACTTGGCGAAACGAGGAGACATGCATTATGTCTCCTCGTTTTTGGCTTTTTCCCATGTGTGCTTCCTTGTGCAGCACACATTAAAAAAAGCAAACTGCCTTGGATTGTTTATGTACAGGAAGGTCCCCCTTCCTGTATATAAACAATCTGTAAAATAAATGCCATTTGGTGACTTTTATGTGTGCTGTATGTAGTACACATAAAAGTGATAAAATAACATTTTAGATGTGTTTATGTGCAGGAAGGGACACCTTCCTACCCATAAACAATACTGCCCTGCACGCAGACACCCTTGTACTATGGAACAAGTGTAACCTGCATTGGCGCTTCACTGGTATGAGTAGCACTGGAGCAGGGGGAAACACAAGGCTGTACCATATCCTTGTAAACATGGTGCAGCCTTGCGTTTCTGAAGTGGCTGAGTGAGGAGTTAATAGGTTCAGGCCAACAAAATTGTCAGTCCAGTCACGCACTGTTCATTTAGTGTTATTCCACACCTTCTAATTTTATACAGCGTAAACAATAGTAAATCATATATTTTTCATTGATTTATTTGTTTCTTCGTTGCTCAATCTGAATCATGTTATGTGTCACATGTTATACAACAATCATTTTGCATTATAATCTTACAATATATTCAATTTAATGATCAAATTTTCTATGAAGTAAATCACAGCCACATTCTTAATTCATAACACATCTTGACCTCATGCCCAATGCATTTCGGCACAGTGAGTGCCTTCCTCAGGGGATTTCACTATAAAAAAGAAATAAAAACTAAAATGTTTATAATGTACGCTCATGGGTGCTCATATTATTGAAATGTTCAATCTGTCTGATCGTACCTTGTAAGTGTACTGTTTCCGCGACTGAGATCTGTAATGAATGTATATCAAAATTAATTTATATGTTCCTACTGCTATGCCAAGAGGTGAATATAACCTGTAATTTGTCTTACCAATACTTTTCTGTGTTCGGTCGGCGTGTGTGCTGTAATGAAAAACACATGTAAATAGTATTGTCTCTTAATACCTATTTTTAAGTTAACTGGATCTCATGTGGGGTAGAAAGTCGTACCTGTGGTTATGAGTCTTTATTTTCGACCTAAATGGCGAGAAAAACATGCAGGATCACTTACGGGTTCCCACTTGACTCAGTATTTGCAAGCTCGCGGATTACACGATTCGCACGTACCTGTGGTCATAATAGTCCCTTGTATCTGAAAAAGATACCAAGAATGCGTGTTGGGGTCATGAATGCCTCTCTGATAGTGTGACCGCTGTAGTGCGGTGAATACATCAAAATTACGAGAATCAATGTTTGGAACATTCTTATCCCTTTGAAAGGGCCGCCAGTATTACTTCAAAGCTGAACAGGATTTTCCTCGCTTACCTAAAAAACGGCCGTCTCGCGTCTATACTGGGGTTTTCCATACTCGTTTGCTCAAGTGTGATGTTTGTTTCAGATCCTGATATTCGTTCGGCGTCTTCCTATTTGTAAACTGACGACGGACTACTATTTAGCTCTATGCTTACAACGTGTGGATATCGTCGCCATCTTAAGATGGTGTTTATTTGTTAACTCTGTTGTATACTACGTATTTATTGTGGACTGATGTTGATAGCTGAAACAAAAAGGTTCCAGTATATAGAGATGTTGGTCTGTGTACTCCCCTGTTACAGAGATCAGGGTAGGGATAATCTCCTAGAACTATTCACAGAACATTGATGAGTGAATAATAAATATGTCGGGTGAATAATGGATCTTGGTCTTGGTTATACTTTACAAGTCCCGTGTCGGGTTGTTATGTTTATCCCTCAAATTCCTGATGTGATGTATTTACGGTGTGCATCATCTAAATCCCCGCTGTGATATCATGTTAATGTGCAAATGTATAATTGTATAGTTGGAAACCATTTCGCACTTCCTATATTTACTAATTTAGGAAGTGCGAAATGGTTTCCAACTATACAATTATACATTTGTAAAGTATAACCAAAGCTGTCATGTTTATGCAGTTCTCAGAAACCCATCCCTTCAAGTTTATTCGAGAAAGTTTCTAGTGACCTCTGAACTAGCTGGCACTCACAATTAAGTCTAATATATTCGATAGAGACCCAGTCGACCTAAGTCCTATGTCAATTCTATAGGATATATTATTCCAATGCGCAGAGCCTATTGGGAATAAAGGAACTACACTACATGGCACCCAACGTTTGGTAAGGCACTGATTTAACGCTAGATACTAGAGTAACTCAGTCATGGTTTTCTCAGAGACCCCTTTTTCTGTAAATACTCCAATAGACATCTGAAGTGGGTAAAAGGATAAAATCCGCCATAACAGAGTAGGACGAAAAATCCTATGTATTAGTTTTGTGGTTAGTTCAACGTTGAAGGATACAGTGTTCCAAAATATTGTGCACCTTATCTTTGTTTCCTTGAAGCTTGCTCTGCAAACTTTCAGTCAACAAAATGACTGAAAATGAGAACGGTGGAGCTGCAGCAGCAGCCCGACCAGGCTTTGACGTTACAGGGTTTAACGAAGACGACACAGATGCCATAATCATCCCGGAAAATTTGGGGAAAAACATCACTATGAAGCTTATAACAAATGGCCTACCATCAAGAGGTGGTAGGGTAATTTTTGTCATAGAGGCACACGAATATCGGCAGACAGAGGTATTCTATTCATGGATTATCTTCCCAGAAGGAAATTCAACAACAGATGTGTTCCACTTCTACAAGATAGAGGAACCTCCAGCGGAATACACTCATTTCGAGGATATTGAGATTCCATTAACATACCAAGAGCATGCGCTCTGGTTTAAAGGTGCCCTACAACATCAAAATCACATTACCAGGCACCGTCCACTAGATAGGCCAGGAGCAACATGGCCAGTATTAGCCAGCTATACACCACATCCTGACATTGAAAGAATGTCAGATGCAGAACTATTGGTTCAACTAAAACAATTAATTAAAATACATAAACAATTGGTTCAATATGTCATGCGGACTTTAACAATCCAACCTGCTATAAGGATTCCACAACACACCCCTCATCAGGGGAACACATATAAAATTACACCACAGACTATACAATCAGTCATTGGTAAATTACCCGCAAAAAGGGAACACATTCCATTCTGGTTAGCTCAAAAAATTACTCAAATAGAGGCAGTATTTCCTGATAGTGCATCTCATGAGAAATATAGGATTCTAACAATCTGTTTACCAACGGGGATCGCACCACACCTTGAGGACTGTGACACTTGGGGTACAGTCTTTGCTGCAATCTACACAAAAAGACATGGGGCCTCATTTATGAGGCTGTGCGTCACTTTAACGCTGCCGGTGCGTCCCTTTTTTTGACGCATTAGTGGCGTAAAAAATGCGCCTTGTTGCACCATATTTACAAAGTGACGCATCTATGTAGATGCGTCACTTTGTAAACCCTTGCGCCACATTACACCTGCGCCAGGTATAATGTATGCAAGGGGGCGTATTCACGCAAGAAAGGGTCGTAGAAGTGACGCAGTGAAATCTATGAGATTTCACTGCATCACTTTTAGGACGCCATTGCGTCAAAATCTTGCACCTGCCTCACAGCAGACGTAAGACTGACGCTGGACCTTTCACATGGGGCTTGCCCCATGTGAAAGGACGCATTGCTGGAGTTGCGTCACTTTTTTGTGACACACTCCAGCAATGCGTCACTTTTGCGCTTACAGATACATCAGGAATACTGATGTATCTGTAACTCTTTGCGACATGATGCGTCATACATTAAATATGACGCATCAGGATTGTCGCAAGGAGTGCGCACTGAGAAGTGACGCATCGCTGCTTTCACGCAGCGATGCGTCACTTCTCATAAATGAGGCCCATGGTGTTCTGTCTATGGCGGTAATACCAGACGTCCTGAAACAGATTCAAAATACGGGGCAGAACCTGCTTTAAATCTGGGTATGATATTACTTAAAGATTTCAAACAAGTCTCAGCTATAATATTAGCTTATATTAAAGGTGAAGCAGCATCCGTGGCAATCCGCCAAAAACTAAAAGAACTTGATGTAGCTGAGCAACCCTATGAACTGGCCAGAATAATAGAGAAATCCTATGAAGAACTAGGTAGAGATAGTTTGGGTGGGAAACCAGCAAATCCCCAACTAACAGAAAATCCTGAAAAGGTCTTTATTAAAAACAGTCTCACTACTCCTAAAAAGAAGCGGGAAAACACTTAACAGACACCTCCTAAAGAGAAGCGTTCTCAATCCAGAGGTAGGCCTCCTCAAAAGGAGCCCTCTGAAAAGAGGTGTAACCTCAGGAGCAGGGATAATTTGAGAAAACCTGATAGATATCAAGATACTGATACACGTTCCTCTCGTACCTTTCATACTTCCTCACAGAAATCGGAAAGAAGAGGACGATCAGAACAGAAGGAAGAACGTGTGAAGCTCAAAGACGATCAACACATTCAGAAAAATAAGAAAACTCAATTCAGCAAAAAAGAAGGTAGCAGGTCTAAAAATCAGACATGCAGAGGATCTTGAGGATACAACTCAAGAACGGGGAGTGGGCTCAGACAATGCTGGACAGCGCAGCAGAGGTAACCATAGCTCGCAAGATCCTGAAGTACTATCTGGAGACAGTGGACTTGAATGAGTACATTCAAGTTGAAACTGCCGATACCGGGGTTAGTATACCCCATAAATTATATGAAGTAACGCTCTGGATGGAGGGGGACATAACTAGGAAAATAAGAGCACTCTTTTGGGAGAAGGTCTCTAAGGGTTATGACATTCTTCTAGCTGAACAAGACTGGCCACCTGTATTTGTCAGGGAGTGCCCACATGGCGAAGACATCATTATGCCAGCCTTCTCAAATCATATTCCAATTCATAAAAAATACAACTATGCCAGAAAATGGGCAGTAGCCCAAGCACCAGCATTATATAAAAATCATGTGGGTTTGGGATGAGGATTCTCCTAACTATAAGTTCCAGTTAAAAAATCAACCAACTGCTCAGAGGCAGTATCCAGTTAAGCAAGAAGCTAAAAAACAGGTCAGGGAGATCTTAGATCAACTTGAATGCCAAGGGGTGCTTGAAACATGCACCTCACCAATGAACAATCCTTTGTTTCCTGTCTCCAAACCTGACAATATATATCGTCTAGTTTTGGATTACAGGCATTTAAACTCTTGTTGCAAAACTTTTGCAATACAAAATGCACACAGTGCAGCACTAATGAATAACATTGTGCGTAAAAAAAATAAAACCACATTGGATATTTCTAACGGTTTCTTCTGTCAAAACATGGCACCAGAAAGCAGGTACTTGATGGCTTTCTCAATTATGGGGACAGAGGATCCCTTCTGTCGTCTTCCCCAGGGATTCAAGAATAGTCCAGGGTAATTTTCAGCCAGAGTAACAGAGTTACTACAAACGTATCTTATGTCGATGACATCTATCTAACAGACGATGACTTGGACAGGCACTTGAACAAAGTGAATACCATAATACTTGGCTTCGCTTCTGAAGGGTACAAATACAATTTTAAGAAATCACAAATTGCCCACCTCAACATCCTAATCTTAGGATACGAACTTTCAAGTGAAGTATCCTAAGTGAAGGCAAAAGCTTGAAGTAAAGAAGGCAATAGCCTGGCAGCAAACTTTCTAAAGAAATGTGCGCTGCTCCAAACTCCAAAAACGCTGAAAAACTTACAGTCAATTCAAGGTTTCCTGATTTTGGGAAGAACTTACATTCTAAATTACGCAGAAAGGGTTAAAACTCTCTACAAATTACTCAAACCTGATTTCAAATCATAATTGGACTCAAAAACACACAGAAATTTGGCGTTCAGTGCAAACAGACATGTTAGCAACAACACATTTACAGACACTCTTAGACGTACCCAACCTTGTAATCCAAATCTTCCCAGGGAGATGCGGATTCACGTGCTTAACCTTTAATGAAGGAGAAAAAGTACCAATAGCTTACAAATCACACTTGGACACACAAGCTGAAATGAAATTCCCTTCTACAGAAAAAATTCTGACAGTGGTTCGAACTGCAGTAACAAAAGAGAGAGCCCTGCCACAGGGAAAACGCATAATGATTGTTATTCCTGTACCTGCCCTAGAGGCAGTGACAAAAGCAAGAATTCCGAATGCAAAGGCTTTACATCAGAGATGGATACAATGGGTTAACTCTCTTGCTGCAACAGACGTTGAA
Organism: Lissotriton vulgaris; assembly: GCF_964263255.1. NCBI lineage: Eukaryota > Metazoa > Chordata > Amphibia > Caudata > Salamandridae > Lissotriton > Lissotriton vulgaris. The sequence continues at coordinate 113,769,957 of NC_141689.1, forward strand.
TACATTTTTGACCCCTACTTGAAAGCTCAAGAATTTCTACAATACGAACAAGAATGTCCTCTGCCTACTGAGATTCTGCCTCTAGAACAGTACAAATGTATAACTTATACAGACGGATCAGCACAGCCCGCAATTGGGGGCAAACAGGCTTATAGTGCTGCATGCGCGATTGTTAAAGGTCGCTGGCGGGATGGTAAATTCAGACCTTTGGTCACAAAAACGCAATCTCTCGGAGAGTGTACAGCTCAGCGAGCTGAACTCCAAGCACTCAAGATGGTGGTTGAAAATATCGATTGCGCAGTCCCCACACTCATAGTGTGCGATTCGTATTACTGTGTGCAATCTTACAATGAATACTTGCTGAACTCCATTCAAAACGGTTTCAAAGATGCAAAGGTGGCACAATCAAGCATAAGTTGCTTTGGGAACAAGTATTTCAATTACAGAAAGAACTACAAAAGACTCACGTCATCAGCGTGATGGCGTTCACGTTGCGGGGAATTCATTGGCTTCTGCTCAGAAAAGACGGTTACTGCAACAGCTAATCGCCTGCCTTCCCTCAACGCGGCTCCGAAGAAGCTGTTGCAGTAACCGTCTTTTCTGAGCAAAAAGGAAGGATCCCCAATACACGCTTAGGCTCATGAGGTCTTATAGTTGAGAACTCTAAGTTCTATCGCCAACTGGGCGCAACTGCATTCACTAACATTAAAACATTGTTAGGAATATTACACATTGTGGTAATTATTTTTATACACTTTTACATTGTGCATGTGAGTAAGGGGAGGGTAAGTGCATAACCCTTGTCCTGAAGAAGGAGGCTGTGACCTCCGAAACATGTTGACACCTTTAATAGTGGCTTTTGATACCTTAACTCGTATCTATTAAACCACGCCCTGCACTTTTTTTAACAATACCAGCCGGGGATTAAATTAAAAACATTTTTTTCCTCCCACGTGCCAGGTATTTTTTAACTTTTCACTTTTTTTACCTCACCTCACTCACACCATTGTTACATATACACACACCCCCACACATAGTTCACTTCCAAGTGCTCCTGCGTATCCGCGAGTCGTAGCACGCCGCATCCCGTAGAGGGGTGCGAAGGCCCCGATGATGAAGCATGACACCAAGGGGCCTGTTGGTGTGTGAGGGGCATTTAAACAACACTGTGTGTTCCCCATCACTTTAGGGATCACTATCACCTTGAGTGGATTCCACTTTGTTTATGCATATCAATCCCCATAACCATCCCATCAACGACCAATCTCCCTCGTCTATATGTACAGACTCAGAGATCTTATGTAGTTTAGAAATGGCCTGGAAGACTGACGGAGCGTTGTCTGGAATGAAAACGCAGCAGCTCAATCGAATCAGTTTACACACTCCACCTCTGTCTGCAAGTATGACATCAAGCACAACTCTGTTCTGAAGTGTCATAAGTCGATCCGACTGGATCTCAGCAGTCAAGTTTCTAAGGGCACCGGCAGTTTCGACTATGGTGGAGTCAACCACTCTCGTCAACTGGCGAATGTTCCTGCTGTTAGCCATAGGCCTCCAGAAGGGCAGAAAACCTTAAGGAAATCTTCCAACTCTTGTCCTGCGGTATCTTCCTTACTGAAGACATCTCTAGCAACTCTCGTCTTATGGTAATCTGCCGCAGCTGTAAAAGTGGGAGGCAACAGGAACGAAACAAAACATGTGCCCGAGAAGTCAGGGGGCAACCATGTATATGATTTGTCGTAACAGATGAAATAGGTACCCTTAGCTGCTCGGAACGCTGGGGAAGTCTGAGACGCAAATACATAAGTCTCAGTGCAGACACTCTTCCCTAACTGAGCTCTCGGATTCTTGCCATTACCCTGCAGACAATAGCGACCCTGATGGGGCACTATCCAAATCGGTGGAGAACTTTTCGCTCGCTGGTTAACACTCAGACTAACTCCATATCCAGTAACGTTCCAACCAATGTAGGCTTGTGTCTCATCTCTCGGAATAGTCTCATAGGAACTAATTCCTCTAATCATGTCGACTATGCCCTTAACCAGAGCACTAGTCTTCGGACTATCTTTCACGGAACGTTGGGGATAGACACTATGAGCATAAATGAACATCGTTCTATATGCCCAAATAGAACCATTGTAGCTGAAAGGCAAAACCAGGTACGAAATACCTTTATCAGTCGTATGGGGCATAAGGCCACAAACCCAACAGTTTGTTGTGTTCATTACTAGCTGGTGTTGGTGCAGAAGCTGAACAAAAGAATTGTTAGCAAATTCCAGTCTTCTAACTATTTCATGTTCGGGCAAAGGGTGAAAAGAATGAGAAGAAATAGTAGGAGGAGGTATAGGTTGCGTAGTGGGCATGAACGTCACTTGAAAAGAGAATGTCACATATCCAATTAAAAACATCATTAAGCTAAGCAACATAAATAAACACAATATTAAAAATCGCTTTCGTGTCATCATTTTACAAATTTTGCTCTTAAAGCTTATTCTTTCAACAGGTCTCTCCATCTCGAAAAACTCCATCCTCTATAATTTGCTGCTCGCGGTGGTAGGGTGTTCTATGCTAAGGAATGCTTCTGTCAGCCCAGGGCAACTCCCTTAGGCCAACCAGAACCGTCGACCTAGTGTCTTCGGCTTGCACTCCGAAGACTTCGGCAACCGTGACCCTACAGCTGAACCCGGATGGCGGTTCGAAAAACAAAAATCAAAGTAGTTCCTCGGAGGACAGTTAACCTGCAAAAAAGATCAGTAAAGGAAAGAATTGTATTTTAGTTGTCCAGCGACTCTTGGTCGCAAATTATAACGCTCTTTGCCAGGCAATGTCTGTTCACGGAAAAGGAGTTCAGGTTCAGAAGTGTTCAAACGGTTCACTAGAGGCACAGCTTCTTGAAGAAGATCGTCACTTTCTTTCTCAGTGTTCGTTCCAATCAAACGGGCATCGCTGAAAGGCAGAAAACGAGGCACGGTCTCAGTCTCAGGATCAGGAAGTCCTTTCTGGACCTACCAGTCGTACGGCAGAGTCAAAGGAGCCTTTTTGCAATGTACGCCACGGATCCAGTTCTTTTTACCGTGCACTCGTACTGCAGAACGGGTAGATAACAACACTAAGTAGGGTCCTGTCCAGGGGGCTGCTCGTTCTTTGTCCGCTGAAAATTCTTCACCAGGACCCAGCTTCCAGGTTCAATAGCATGTCCTGGATCTTCAGAAGCTTGTGGCAATGAATCGTGAACCTGTTGATGCAAAACACACAGTTTAGCCGTCAGTTCATACAGGTAGTCAAGCAACACAGGATGTTCGAGCTCACTACATTTTGTCGGCCTCGGCACTCCCCAAATGTTTGCCGGGCGACCAAACACGACCTCATATGGACTCAAACCCATTCGTGAATGCACAGTCATTCTAGTGGACAAAAGGGCTAGAAGCAAAGCATCTGGCCATTGTAAACCAGAGCTCGCTTGAATTTTAGCCAATTTTAATTTTAGGGTGCCATTATAGCACTCGACTAGACCAGCTGATTGGGGTGATTTGCAGTGTGGAACTTCTGCCGAATACCTAATCCCTCACATACTTTCTTCATCACTTGACCCACAAATTCGCTCCCATTGTCACTCCAGATCATTCTCGGCAATCCAAACCTAGGGAAGAATTCCTTAATAAGGGCTTTCGCTGTGGACAAGGCAGTATTGTCCTTCAAAGGGTAGGCTTCCACCCATCTAGAAAAAGAGCAAACAACCACTAACACATACTTTAGGTTGTTGCATCTCTCCATGTGGATGAAATCTAGCTGCAAAGCCTCGAACGGATACGTTGGAGGAGCAAAATGACCAGCTGGAGTTGGAGTTCCCTTACCAGGATTGTACATCAGATACACCATACAGTTCTTAACCAGATTCTCTGCACACTTCGGAATTCCAACATTCTGCCAAACCGGAGCCAACAACTTGCAAATCCCTTTCACGCTGATATGAGCCAATCCATGAGCCATTTTAACCACTGGAAGCACATACGCATCGGGTAACAACCATCTCTGATGCTCTGACAAATCAATCCAACAACCATTCGAATCCAATTTACCCTTACTCTCTCTCCATTCATTAAACTCTTTCTCTGTAGCTTCAGCTTGGATGGATTTCACACTCTCAATTGTATCTTCACACATACTTCCATCTGGAACCCATCTCGCTGGACCTGCAACATACATTCGGCTCATTACATCTCTCGCAGTTTCTTTCGCAACTTCATCCGCAAACGAATTACCGCGACCAACATCATCCGTGACTTTCTTATGCGCACTGCATTTCACAATTGCTACTTGCAATGACAAAGTAAGTGATTCAAGAAGTTCATTCACCAACTGACCATGCTGGATCTTGGTCCCATACGAAAGTCAGGAACCCACGCTCTCTCCACAAACGTCCAAAACTATGAGCCACACCGAATGCATACTGGCTGTCAGTATACACAGTCACTCATTTACCTTTCACCAACACACGCGCTCTCGTTATTGCAATCAACTCTGCTGCTTGTGCTGAATTATGTGGGATACGTGCAGCTTCAAAAATCGTATGCAAAGTCGTAACAGCATATGCCGCAGTCGTACCACCATTCGGAAGCTTGAAGCACGAACCATCAACCCATAAGGTACCATCACACTCTGGAAGAGGAGTATCCCTAAGATCTATCCTCCCTTTCGTTTCTTCCTCAGTCCCAAGGAAACAATCATGCTGTTCGGCATTGTCTGTCTCAGCTGAAATCGGCAACAATGTGGCTGGATTCAACGTGTTGCATCTCTTAATATGCACATGACTCGCTAACAAGGTCAATTCGTAACCCGACAACCGAGCACTAGTTAAGTGCTGCGTCTTGGTACGATTCAACAAGGTATCCACTGCATGTGGAACCATCACAATCAGTCTATTGTCCATCACTAAACCAGCAGACTGTCGAATCGAGACAGCCGCTGCCGCTGTAGCTCTCAAGCAACTCGGCAATGCTCTAGCTACCGGATCCAAAGTCGACGAAAAATAAGCACATGGACGCTGCTTATCGCCAAATTGTTGAGTCAAAACTGACAATGCACATCCCTCTCTCTCGTGAACATACAATGTGAAAGTCTTGCTGTAGTCGGGGGTACCCAACACAGGAGCCGAACACAACGCATTGCGCAATTCTGAAAGCTCTTCTGACATTCGTCAGTCCAAGGAATAGGATTTGGAGTATCCTTAACTGTAAGAGCTATCAAAGGTTTCGCTAACAACGAAAAATTAGGGATCCACTGTCTACAGTACGATGTAATACCTAAGAAAGCATATACTTCTCTCTGTGTCGTAGGCACACTCATTTTCGCAATGGCTTGAATTCATTCTAGGGTCAGTTTCCTTCCCTCCTTCGATAAGAGGTGACGTAAGTAGGTAACTTCTTGTCGACAATATTGCAACTTCGAGAGAGAAACCTTATGGTGGAAATCAGACAAGTGACGTAACAACGACAAAGTAGCCTCTCTACAAATCTCTTCATTGTCGGCAGCAACTAACAAATCGTCCACGTACTGAATAAGAGCAGCACCATCAGGTAAAACCAGCAAATCAAATAGTGTTTTCAAAGCCTGACTATAGATCGATGGACTCTCACAATAGCCTTGGGGAGCGCGCTTAAAGCGGAAACTTCGTCCTCCTAAAGAGAAGCCAAAGATATCTCTACTTTCCACTGCAATCGGGATGCTGAAGAAAGCATTCTTCAAGTCAATCACCGAAAACCACGTGGCTGTAGCCGGGATCAAAGTCAGTAAAGCTGTGATATCAGGCACAACAGGAAATTGCGGAACAACGATCTTATTCACCTCGCGAAGATCAATCACAAACCTATATACAGGAGGCTGTGAAGAATCAGTTCTTTTCAGAACAGGCAAAACCGGACTATTGCACACATTACCTCTCGTTTCCTCAATCACACCCTTTTCAATCAGATCATAAATGTGCTCTCTCACCATCACTAGAAATCCTGTATTGCGGAATACGTGGTAGCCCAGCATTCGCTTTCAAAGTCACAACATATGGCGGAATCTATAGGAGACCTACATCATTAGGACCAGTAGCCCAAAGAGAATCAGGGAGAGAAGACAATTCAGGTGGAAGTCGATCTTTAGACAAGTACATCGGAGAGATCACTCTCTTACCCAATGTAAGATGTACTCCTGACGGAGAACAATATAGCGTTGCATACAATCTCTTTAACAAGTCCAATCCCAACAAGTTCTCACCACAACCAGTCGTCAGAATGAGGGGGGCTTCGAATTCACAAGGTCCAACAGAAATAGAAAACGGACTAGAAATCGGATTCGTAACCGGGGCGCCAGAAAAACCTACTGAAACATTCTTTAAGCCAGACAAAGGTGCACCAGGGAGTGTAGAGTGCATGATAGAACTCTTTGCAGCACCAGTATCCAACAGAAAAGGCTCTGACACACCTGATGCAATCACTTCAACATAGGGTCCACTCTGATCTACTGGAACTGAAACAACTCCCTCTCTTTGTCCATGGCTATCCTAGCAATCATTACCAACCTCATTCTCACCTTCGACGTAGTATTCGTCCGCATAGTACTGTGCCGTCCTACCAGACGCACCATTCTGCTGATCGAAGCTATTCATAGAATTCTGTGGAGGCAAAGGACGCGCGTTCTGACCACGACCTCTACGTCTAGGAGCTTGTTGACCACCTCGACCTCTCACACCAGAAGCACCATTCGTACGCTGTAACAGAACCGGACAACTACTCTTGAAATTACCCTCTTCTTTGCAATACGCATACTGATTAGGGCCTACAGGAAAACGCTGTTGAGAAGACTCGAACCTTTGCGAGTTTCTCTGATATTGCTGAGGTTGCTGATAATCGCGCTGATTATTACGAGGCGGATAAGCTTGCTTTAGAAGAACTTTAGTCTTCAGTTCCTTAGTCTTCTTATCCGATTTCTCTATCTCATCCTTGTTTCTATTCTCATAGTACTGGGCAGTAGCCAAAATCTGCGCTGACGTGGAAACAGCCCAAGCACTCTCCTTCAACCTATTGCACAATTCTGGAAGCAAATTATGAACAAATTTGTCGACGAACAACAGTTGACCACCTTCAGTGCTCATGTCCTGACCACTGTGGTCTACAAATGTCTCTTCGAACCTAGTGAAAAAGTCGGACACAGTCTTGTCTTTCTTCTGCTTGCATGCAGACAACTTGTCCCAATTGACGCGCACTTCTGGCATTAGAGTCTTCATATAATCAATAATCCTACCAGGAAGGTCAGCAATCAAATCCTCTGGCTTAGCACCACCTACTTGTCGATTATCCGCATCTCTAAGATTATTCCATGTATCACCTAATTCCTGCGCATGATCCGTATGACGAATCTTACCCCAGATAGGCTGTGGAACAACATTCCCAAACAACATGTCTATATCAGCCAGATTCATAATACATGAACCCGGAGTTTGAGACAACTCTTTATAAAACCCTGTTGGATTTTTACGCGGATCAGGCAAAGTCTGCTTAAGAGCTAAAACTTCAGCATGTTTCCATGGAACATGTACCCAGACACGCTGAAAGTGTGGTAGAATAGCTGGAACAACGTTTGCATCACCAGGTTTCCAAACAGGAGGAACCTCACGCATCGGATATTGACGCGCCTTTCTCCTAACTGATGAATCAGGCTCAAACAGTTGCTGAGAAGGAGACGCACTCCTTAATGACAACAACGTCCCAACTGCTTTCTCAACCTCGAGACCCACAACAGTCCCTTTCGCAAACTCAGAACGTATACGGTACAACTCAGGCGGAGTCTGTCCTACCTCACCATCTTCCCATTGCTCATGGAGGAAAGAACACATTAATCAAAAACGTATCGTTGTTTCGGTGCTTCCCATTGAAGAAAAACATCCATAACACCCTCAAGGTCGTACTGCGAAGGATACGTAATCCATTTGCGCGCTAAGTGATCTAACACTGTCCGTTCATTAGCATCAGGCAATTGGCTACGCTATTGCCTACGCTCTACAACAGGAGACATACCCAACAAACCCAACAAAGGAGAAAAGATACTAGCAACTGCATCCGTCATTCTCTGTCGAGCAGAAGGAGAAGAAGATAAAAGAAGAGGAGATGGAGCAGAATGAGAAGAAACCGGAGGCCGAACAGTAACAGGAGTAGGAGTAGCAGACGAAGGAGGTAGCAAAGTCGGCAGCCCTTGAGAAGGCTGCGCCAAAGTAATAGGAGCCAGTGGAAGAGGAGCTGGCTGTTGAGGAATCGCAGGTGGCAAAGCAACCGGAGGTTGCGCAACTACAACTGGTGGCGGTGCCGTAGCATTCTGCGCATAAGGGGGTGGCGAACTCAATAGATGCGACATTAAAGGATCTTTCACAAGCTCTTTCTTTACTTCTTGCTGTTGAGGTGGCAAAGCTGGATAGCACTTGTCTACCGCTAATTTACGTTGCCTAAGCATCTGTTCGCTTTCTTGCTCTTCCTCATTATCCCTAAACTGTATAGCAGCTTGCACCATTGACATACCTCGTTCTCGTTTATTTTTCTTCGCTAACTTAATTTCTTTCTGTTTGGCTTCCTTTCGCCATAAGCGGAAAGAGTCAAACATCGCCGGCCGGGCTTTCTTCTTGAACAGTTTAACTTCGAGATTATCTAAAATCTCTGTTTCAAAGCTACCATAACGGGGCCACTGTAGGACACCATCTTTCCTGGTATATTTGATCCACATTTCATTATACGTGATGGGGCCCACTCCATGTTTTACGTAGAGCTCATAGGTCGGAGTTCCAATCGGAGGAACCGGACACGAATCCTCCAATCGGGAATCCCTAGTACAACCAAAACCAAATATCTTTCCAAGTCTGCTAAGACCAGGCATCTTCGCTCACTAGTCTAGCTTCAAACTTCAAGGGAAATCTCAAAACGATAGTCTCGTGAATACACGAGTCCCTCTGCTTTGGGGCCTGCAGGTACCAAATCAAAGCAATCCTCGAAGGGATGCCAAAACAAAACTAAGGACTGGGAGACGCTCCACTCATACTTAACTGAAATGTCGATGGCGTCACCAGAAGACCCGTCTATTGTCTCGCTCTACAAATCGTCTAAGGCTCCAAGACAGGGCGACAGTCAGGGCAGCAGTCCTTCGTAGCCGTCGGAAAGCGGGGAACCTCGCAGCAAAGACTTTCGGACCACGACGACATACAGGAGTCGATGAAGTGGCAGGCCTTCCTCCAGAATTTTCACACGAAACTCCTCACGATCTTCGGGCTTGGACCGGTACCGCCGAAGTCGCCCCACATTGGGCGCCAACTGAAGAACCGGGTTTTTAGAACCCAGCGGCACCAGGGATAACGCCCGATGTCTTCGGATTCCCCTGCCTCGGCAAACAGAGACACGGGACACTTCTTGATGACGTCAAAGACCAAATTTATTGGCTGCAACCAGGAACAGAGATCCACGAAGCAAAACACGGGTGGTTCGCTAGAGACTGCACAAATTCATGGAGCGGAGCATAGTCTTTTATGCCAAAAATCACATTCCTGGCTAGCATCAATTACATACAAACTGACCAATGAAACGGTGACATTTCAAACATATCGCATGACGACAATCCCACTTTCCGTTGTCCAGCCCCCAGAGATGACAAGGCAAAATCCAACATTCCTGTTCGAACGGGCCGGACAAACCCATCATAAAAGACCTCAACCCAAATCAGTAATTAAGCCATAAAGGAAGGAACAGAAACAGATGAGAAGCAAGATAGAAGGGTGTGTGCGTGTACCATAAACTCAGCAATGTCCTGCTCTTTGATCTTTATCTGACCAGCTGCTTAACAAGGAATTGGCTCAGCGAGGTCAGCCTCGGGCAAGGCAGTCAGTTCGGCCAGGTCACACAAGAGTCAGCTAAGGTGTACGTGTCCCAAGGACTCGTTCGGCCATAGTCATCGGCCTATGTGAGGGCAACCACACAAAATGGCTGCCACACACAAAATGGAACCCGAGGGTTCAAACGAAATCCCTGAATACGTAGTGTTCTCATTGATCGATTATGACGAAAGCACTCGTACATACCGCACTCGTCATTTGTGGTCCGCTGATACCAAAATCGTCTATATCTGACGACCTTCATTGAACAGGTTCAGAATCTCCGAACCACAGACCCTCAGAGTTACAGAACCACAATACATGCCCTATTATCAACAAACTGCCCCATTTATTTCGCAGAAATGTTAGGTCATATCTTAAACATGTCTGACACCAGTTGTATTCTACATGTATTTAAGGCATTTTTTGGGGGACTGTTAGCACCTTTTGAAGCAATCCTAGGCATTTTTCCAAATTTCGTGCACTCTGTGCTCGGCGGCCTGCCTCTCCTTTTGGGACTCGTAACAGGAATACTATTTTTGTTCCTATGGCAAGTCCGGTCACCAGCGACACCCAGATTACCATAGAGAACACTCCTCTGGCAATGCACTGTCGTGAGCGCATGATACAGATTCTTGGCTTGGCTCGTTTGAGAGATCTGAATACCACGTGGTTCCTATCAATCAGACCAATCTGGCAAGATTGCATCTTACCTGTTCTATGTTGCCTGCTATGTGAAAAAGAATGTGTGCTGGACATCTGTCTAACACTTCCATCAGCGCTGGATCTGTTAATTCCATATACCCCTTCCAGATCCTTGCGCTCGGCTAACAAATTCTTGCTATCAATCCCCCGTGTCCGTAGAGCTAGGTGGGGTGGCAGAGCCTTTTCAACTTTGGCTCCAAGGTTGTGGAACTCTCTGGCGTCTGAGATTAAAACCCTTCCCTCAAAGCAAGCCTTTAGAAAGGCCCTTAAGACGTGGCTATTTGCCAAAGCCTATCCTTAGCTCTGGTTTCGCCTTTTTTGATTTTCTTTGTTAGGCGCCTTGATGCCTACGGGCTTAGTTGCGCGATATACATTTTATTTCAATTCAATTCAATTCAATTCTGCCAACGGATGTTGATACTTTGCTTGGTTCGGTAATGGCTCATACATTGTGTTGTCCCCAGCGGATACCAATCCTGATGACGGCATTCATTGAGATCTCACAGATGCACACTACTGACTGTGAGATACGTGGATCAACATGCACACAGGTACCATCTACTGAGAACATTGCTAATGTGTCTGACGCTGACGGCAATGCTTCTCATCTGTGTACAATTGATCTACTGAATGAAGTAGTCCAACTTTCACCTACTGTGGTCGACGATTTCTTTGCAAGCTTAGAGGATTTGATGTTTTCTCCTGACAATGAGAATAACTTTTGAAATTAGCACACAGCACTCTATCAACTCTGAATTTGACTTTCGCTTTTCAAAACAAAACTTCTAACTTTGGAACTCTATTTTTCTGCGATTTGATTTGACTTTTTCCAAACTTTTTGGGCACAAAGTAATCTGCTTGAAATAGAACTAATCTTAGAAAACAAGAATTCTTTGAATACTTCTTAGAAACAATATTGACCTTATCCACAAACAAACCAGTTTATATATTCTGCTATGGAATGGTCTTGACCTTTTACTCTGTAATTAAGAGCCACTTCATAAATGTATTTTTCATGATTCATTCAGTTAGCATTGCCAATATCATACTATATGCTTAAAATGAAATCATTGCTTTCGAATGCGTACAGTACAAATGCTAGTTTTCGTGTACAACAAATTTTAAAATGCATTTTGTGTATTTTGGGTGGGAGTGTAAACACATGCTTTAGATATGTTTTAATACTTAGAAATTTAGTAATGTCGAACATAATAAAGTGGAGTGGGTGTTGTATAGCATTTTAGGACCCTAATGTAATTTTCCTGATTCATGCCCTTATATAGGTATAAATCATATTGCCTTAATATAGGTTTAGAAATCATAACCATATTTAGATATAGCCCATGCAGTCCAAATACAGGCATAGATACTTCCACTAGTTCCGAAAAGCCACAACGATTTCTTGAAAAACTCGGCTTCAGCAGTTAGGGATTTCCCCTTGCTTGAATATTGATTTATCCAAGAACTCATGGAGTTTTCAAAGAATTGCCATTCTTTGATGACGTTATTATGTCCAACTTTACATCAAACTCGACACCTTCAAGGTATAAATATGCCCACACTTGCCCTAGCAAACACACAGTGGTTTGGAGCAGTTCGACTATCTACTTGCCCGACACAGCTTACTACAGCAAGTGCCGAAGGAAGCCGACCCTCCAGCTGACGCACTGAGAGACGCTGTCTTTTCTGTTGCCGAGAAATCCAGCTCCAGTGTTTCCAAGCTCAAGAGAGAGATAGCAGATCTCCTTCATTCTAAACCAAGGTACGGAGCTGATTAAACCGTAAGAGAAATCTTGGATAGATTCTTGGCAAAGAATACTAAACCTATGCTACACCACACTTACTTCTTCCCTCGTACTAGAACTAGGTTAGGTACATTGGGGTAGGTGTATTTTAGATGTATTTTAGAAGCACCTGTTGAGTACTTTTAGTCTTTGTTTATTTATGTATGTATTTTATGGCTTAGAAACCATACCATGCTTTTACAGTATTATTTGATAATACTCTTCTTGCTGTACGTATTATACTTTCCAGCCAGTATTACAGTTCTTTTCTTCTGCATGTGAAAGAAGACTGTTCAATAAATACTTTTTATTGAAAACGCCCGTCTCTCTATTTCTCTGCACCTCTGGTGAAACGAAGCATGCACAAATGACTGAGTAAAATATCTATCTATTGTTTCCACGACACTGAAGATACATTTTATCTTGGGGAAACAAAGTTGTCATGTTTATGTGGTTGTCAAAAACGAATCCCTTCTTCTTTATTCGAGAAAGTTTCTAGTGACCTCTGAGCTAGCTGGCACTCACAATTAAGTCTAATATATTAGATAGAGACCTAGTCGACCTAAGTCCTACTTCAATTCTATAGGATATATTATTCCGATGCGCAGAGCCTATTAGGAATATAGGAACTACACTCCACTCCATTTGGTTAGCTTTCCCTCTTTCAGGTACAGAACATCTTATTTAAAAAAGGTTTTATTTCATTGAAAAATATAATAAAGGTGTTTAAAGAAATTGAGATGCTTCGACGCTTCAAATGTTTGAAGGTGTGTTGTGCTACAAAAAATCTGAACATTAGAATGTATTCCCCCGGGGGGCTTCTCAGGAGCAAGCCTGCAATCTGGAGAATAGGGGATTTAGAGAATATATTTGGAAATGAGGACAGAAGTCTTTGGCATTTCCCTTTATGCACTAAAAAAGAAATGTACAAGTGTTACTGTCTTGCAAAAAGGTTTAAAGAAAAAATCTGTAAAGCCTTAGAATAAAGGCGTAAACAAATTACTCTTCTGAGACGCCCGGACCTCTGCTGAAATACTCGGTTATTTATCTTCTGGCGGCAGAAGTTGCAAAGCATAATCCCCGACAGCCTAAGTTTCCCAAAGAATGAAGTGAAGGGAACGGATTGCATTGGACGGCCTGCTCCTATTCAAAGACATCCTAACACAGATTTAGAGTCAGGACGGATCTCGCGCAAGGTGTCACTTTTGATTCGGAAGCATTTTTCAGAAAAGGCCTTTGGTAGACTTAGCAAACTATACCTTAAAGGCCCTAAATAACCTATATTGAGAGTGTTCAAGGCAGCGCTTTAGAGCTACAATGAAGTCAGTATGGCTCAGTGACTTGAACACTCATGGCAGAGTTTTTTCTGTGGTGCTTGGTATTTTTAGACGGCACTCATTATTGTGATGAAGGGCCTCAGATTTCAAAGAGAAGAAAGACTTTTCAGTATTGTGCAGAGAGAGGGGAAAAGGCATTCTACGCAGTGCTAGCGTAAAGAGTGAGGTCGCACATTGCATAAGTAAGGTCTGGGACACGGACGGCAGATGAGATTGATGCCCAACAATCCCAGCCCTAGCCATCCATCTGAAGTCGGTAATTTGGGAACCATATATAGGAAATACTGCCATCATATGTAAACAAGCAGCGGCAAAAGTCAACGATGCCATGGTTTAAGTCACCCATCTTCCACGCCTTAGCCGAGGAGAATATCCATGAACTGAAGAGATTTAAAATCCGAGATTTCTCTTGCTATTGCTTACTAAATACTATTGAAAGTGGCAACAATATTGTTATTATGATTTTGTGAGTAGCCGAAGAGACGCCCATCTCAAAAGAATGTTAAATTTTAAAACCAAAAAAAATCCATTAGCAGACCTTACACACGAGTGTGAACACACGTAACTTCTGGGCCATTTTACACACGCAGAAAGCGGGCAAGCAGACGGGCCGCTCAGAAATCCTAGACTACCAGGGAATTCATGGAAATTACAGCCTAAAAGAGCACACATCACACAGCTATTCCTTTTATCCTGGTCAAAGAATATTGATCACATCAGATGAGCGCTCTACCTTCGGGAGAAACACATACACCTCCCAAGTGTGAAAAAATGCAATCACTCCAGAGGTTAATTAGTGGAGAGAAAGATATGCTCCCTCAGTGGATGTTTGATCTCCTATTACCCACAGCCTATTCCATATTTAGGAATGACAGAACTGACAACATTGGGGGAGGTGTTGCAGTCATCTTTAGAAACTCCCTTCAACTTAAGACTTTTTCTATCAGCTCCTTTCACACTTTTGAATGTTTTTCTCTTGAGCTTTAATTGCACCACCGCTCACCCCTCAGATTCCATGCCATTTTTATCGCCCGTCTTGTAGCGGCCCTTCGTTTATGGAGGAACTCACTGACTTCATCAGCGAACAATACTCGCAAAGTGACAATCAGACCTTTGTGCGTGACTTCAATCTCCACTGGGGCTTACCGCAAGACTCTCCTGCAAACTCGCTGCCCACCTTCCTCTCTGCAATGATCTTATCCAACACTGCACGGAATCAACACACTTCAAGGGCTCAATCCTTGACCTTGTTATTTCTGAAGCAGGCATGCTTTCTATCACTACCCCTATTCATGTAGACTGGTCTGACCACCTCCTCATCCCATTCACCTATGACACTCTATAACTCTTGGCCAACATAAGAGGGCTACCTCCTGGTTCTGTGATGCTAAAAATATTGATGTTGGTTCCCTCTGTGAATCAGCTTTGTTATCAATTCCAAGGCTAGACCCGAACCTAGATGTTGACGAACTCACCTCCCAATGCCTCACAGTCCTTGCAGTCAAAATCAATACCGTCGCTCCTCTCCAAAGCAAAAAGAGGAGGCCCACTCCCTCGGCACCTTGGTTCAACAAATCCCTCTATGAAGAAAGGAAGCAGCTAAGATTCCTGGAGAAACAATAGAGGTAAGCGCCCTCCACCGATAATTTGGCCATGTTTCGTTCAGCAAGATCCAAGTACCACAAGCACATCTTCCTTGGGAAGAACACTCCTTGACTCAGCCAAAAATAGACCCAAAAAACTATTCGATCTCATCAAGAATCCTAACTGCTCTCCCCCAACCTCCAAGTTGACAGATTCTACAAAGAAAGCAGCGGATTTCACTATATTCTTTGACAAAAAAGTGAAATCCCTTGTGGATCAGGTCGCTCATCCTACCCCTCCAGAGGAGCGCAAATCCTTAGCCATTTGGCAGAACTTTGACCCCATCTCTGAAGATTCCCTCCTCAATTGCATCCTCAAAACAAAGCCCTCCAACCATTCTCTTGACCCCATCCCCAGTGCCATTGCAATTGACTTCTATACCCATTCTCTTCCCTATTGGACCACTCTGGTCAACCTCTCCCTATGTCAATGCTCCATTCCTGTCTCCTTCGAAACTGGGCAGGTCACCCCTCTGCTTAAAAAACCCACTACTGATGTGAATGACCTCAACAACTTCCGCCCCATCTCTAACCTACCCTTTCTTGCGAAGATCACAGAAAGATGTGTAGCGAAACAACTCTCTCTTCAATTCAAGGACAATGATCTTCTTGTCAATTGTCAGTCGGGTTTCATCCAAAACTGCAGTACTGAAACAGCCCTACTGCAAGTGGTTGATGACGCGCTGAGGATACTCGATTCGGGGGGTCCTGTCTTCTAATTCTCCTTGACCTTTCTGCAGCCTTTGACACTGTCAATCACAACGCTCTCCTCAACACTCTGCAACAGAGAATGGGCATGGAGGGCACTGTGCTTAAATGGTTTGCTTCCTTCCTCTCTGATAGATCCCAAATGATCAAAATAGCGAACAGTCTTTCATCTCCTTTGGCGGGATGTATGAAGGTACAACGCGGTACAGAAAACCCGCAGTACCGTCACAACACAGGTTTTACAACGCAAGTCGTTACCACGACTTGGGCTGTAGGGTGCTGGACTTAGGAATAGTAAGATTTACTATTCCAACACCAGCCTACGTACAGTAGGGAAGGTGTTGGAATAGTAGATCTACTATTCCTTAGTCGAGAGCGCCATCCAGCACAAGTCGTGGTAATGACTCGCGTTGTAAAACACGCGTTGTAATGGCACTGCGGTGTCATTACCGCGTTGTAATGGCTTTTTACCTTTGGCGGTAGGTCAAGGTGTTCCTCAAGGCTCTATACTTGCACCCACATTGTTCAATCTCTATTTAGATACACTGGGAAATCTCCTAAGTAGATCCGGGATCCACTATCATCTCTATGCAGATGACACTCAAATCTATCTCAAGGTTGCCTCCACTCACGATCTCACCATCCTAAGCTCTACTCTCGACTCCATTCAAAACTGGATGTCAACTCATCAACTGATTCTGAATCCCTCCATAACTGAATTCCTCCTCCTCCTCTCCTCCTCACTTTCTCCTCCCCCAGTTCAATCATGGATGGATCAGATGAATCTACTTAACAATAAACCCATCATTGTTGACAGCGCAAAAACCCTTGGTGTCATACTCGACAAAAAACTCAATCTAATCTCCCACATCAATTCCATTGCACAGTCTGCTCAATACCAACTGCTGTTTGCTACCTCTCACATTTTGTTTGCTTTAGATACTTGCACAAGTGCCACCATTGCCTACGTAACGTTTGTTCTTGTGCTTGAGTGTCTGCCATTTATTGCAGTACTATACCTCTACTTGTACTTTGTACGCTTTTGTAACCTGCACACATATCATTTTTTCCTCCTGTAATGTACCGTTTCCTACCTCTAGTATTTTGGTTGCTCACAATTGTCACTTTTGCCTCATGTAACTTAACGTTTGCTTTAGTAATTTGTTCACTTGTAATTTTCTCCTCATGTATCATTACTGATCCTATTGTGAAGCGCTCGAACACCTTCTGGTAAAGTCTGCGCTATATAAAAATGCATTAATAAATAAATAAATAAGTAAACACATTTCTTTCACAAAGGAAAGGGTGCAGGACCGGGGACACCTAGGGACAGCCTGTGTTACTGCACCCTTTTCTTCGTGAAAATAATTTCTCTGTTTATGCTAATACTGGCATACTTTGAAATAAAATTTTAATTTGCAATGTCAATAGCTGCCATTTTCACGAATACGAGTGGTTTTGCACTGTATAGTGTGCGCACATCGTGACATTCCCTCCTCCCCAAATTCCTTCACCTTACTGCCCGCTACGCCCCAAAACTCTCGTAATCATGATATGTTGTCCACGGCGTAGCCTTTTTATTCACCTCAATCCAAGTGAATCATCATAGACCATTACCAAGGAAAAGTAACCTTTCTGGATATATAAGAACAATTCACAGCATCACACTTTATCTGCATCAACATGCAGTAAGTGAATTAGGTACGACATTACATTTAACTCGGCCGTACACTAGAACAACTTGGCCGTACATTTCGAGCTTACCCTTTATCTTTTAACTTGTCCATACACAGGAACTTGACCATACATTTGAACTTGACAGTCTAGGTCGTCAAATTTCCTCTGTGTTTCGCACATTGTGCCGTCAGGCCCCAACGTGCTACAGACAACAGTTGCATTATTTGAGCTCCAGGGCACCGCATACCGCACCCGCCCTCCGAGGTACCTGAAAAACAGGCATCCTCCCCAAGATTGTACTCAGTCCATACGTGGTAGGTTAGGGCAGTAGAGTCCGGGACTACCATCAGGTCAGTCCCCCCTCCCCGCCTATCCACTGCACTCGTGAAATATACCCCTTCCAGGGGTCCCTCGAATGGCTACACCTCCATTGTTGTGCATTCCCCTTTGTTGTAAACTGTCAGCGCTCCGCCTTCGTGAAGCCTTGGCCTTCTGCCGGGTGGGTGGGTGGTCGACGACATGCCTGCAGCCAGGCTGTGGTTCGAGGGAACAAAGAGAACGAAACCCCTGGATCACAGCCTGAAATACCTCTGGTAAGTTTCGTTTCCTATACGTTTCGTTTCCCTTGCAGCCAGCCCTTCTTTATCTGCCATCCCCAACTCCTTCTCTGGCTCCCGGAGGAGGCTCAGTCCCGTGGCGCAACTAAGGGCGCCCCTCCCCTTGTCGAGGGGGGCGCCTGTTCAATTGCGCCAGGAAGCAAAGAATAAACCTTCAATTTACCCAATAAAAGTTAAAAGGTAGGACACAGTAAATGGAAACAGCAGCCACATGGGCCACTTGTAAACAACAAGCATTTGCAATGCAATAGATCTCGCATTTTAGAAACTTTGACCTATTGTTTTTGCAAATGACAATGCCTTTTATTATTGCAGGTTTTTAAAACCCATAAATAAAATGCATTGTCATTTACAATGCCAGTAGCTCAAAATCTCCAAGTGCGAGACCTATTGCATTGCAAATGCTTGTTATAAATATGTCTCCATCCTGCTTTTCCCCCTTGTGTAACTCGGTGCAGCAACTTGGGTTTCAGTCAATGACAGTGGCATAACAAAGGCCTACCCAGCTCCCACAATGCGGGGGCCCTAGCTCCAGAGGCCCCCCTCAGCTCAGTAGCCTGGCCTGAAAGCTCTTGATTGTGTGTGGAGGGGGGCCCTTCTTGTACTTTGCAGGTAGGCCCCCTCAAGTTTCATTATGCCACTGGTCGATGACACACACCCTCATTGTCACAATCAACAATTTACAGCAGCCTTGTGCTCTGCCAACCAGCCCACAGAGCTCTTAATGTACTGTAGTCCTAAAGGACAGCAGAATTTTTAAACTAGCATTGACGTATTTCCGGATCTCTATTAACGTTCCTCAAACCTAACACATTATATTCCTTCCAATGCGGCAATGGCACATAAAAAATGGCTCTCCAACTGTACCCTATTCCTATAGTAAAGCAATCTTGTTGTTTATGAAATACTCACACAAATAATTTTGTCACCGTACCTCAATCCTATAGAAATTCCACATACATAAATACATACAGGTCTGTATTCTGCTACCTGTTTAAAAGCTCTGTACAGGGGAAAGGTAAAACATAGCGTAATACAGTCTCAAAATAAATATTTTATTTGCACCAATATCTGCTTCCATGATAAAAGTAGCCTTTTGATTAGAGATGGGAGACATTCAGAGTGAAGTTACTGTGCCCTGCATTAGGAACTAGGTACAGTCCGGTTAGCGATTTCAAGCCAAGTGCCCCTATATTAGAAATGTATCTCTAAACCAAACCTACTTAAGGTAATAAACACAACAGCAGGAACACAAAGCAAACGGGAGTCTAGGAGTTTTCACTACTTGTGCTTCTTTAGTCCTACCGCATCCGACAAAAGGCTGCTGAATTGCTAGTTAGAAGCAAACCTAAAATTTCAACTGTGTTGAAAGAGTCACTGAAATCATTGTTACCGTACTTAGCATGTTGGTGACTGTATGTCAATGACCATCAATAAATACCTCAAATGACCTAAAACCAAAAATAATAAAATGTACACCCTGACCCACATCAACATACTTACAAACTCATCTGCCCACCTAGAAATTATTTTATTTTCCTAAATGCGCACACTTGTGTATCGTCCAAAATGATTTCCTAGGAAAAACTTTCTCCAAACTCCATGTCACAAATTGTCACTATCAAGTTGCAAACTAGCACGAAAACTGATTCCCTCAGACCTCCCTGAAGCATTATGGCTTCCTCCAATTGATTACAACTGCTGGGTACTCATTTATGAAAAGTGACGCATCCTTGCGCAGGCGCAGGGATGCGTCACTTTTCCGTACGATGCGCTGCGTCAGAATGTTGCGACGCGGATGCGTCAGATTAATGGAATGGCGCACCATGCCGCAAGTGACGCCGCAAGGCGGAAAAAAGTGACGCAGACGCTGCCGTCCTGACGCACAGAAAAGTCACGCAAGTGCGGGAAAAGTACCGTAAACCGCAATCGCGGAACTGACGCAAGTGTACGCGTCGCTGCGCCACTATCACGTTGCGTCAGAATCCGGAAAACGCCAAAAATACACGCATCCATCTCCTAATTCTCCCGCAAATGGAAAAAATTGCTACCATGGAGCCTGAAGGACACAGCAGCAGTCAAGGGACCCTTCCACATGGCAGCCAGAATGCCCATCCTGCAACACAGGGAGAAACACATGGAAAGAGGAAACGCAAAATTAATTCCAGTGCTGAGGAGAACAACATACTCATAAATGAGGTGACAGACCACCAGCACCAGCTTTTTGCAAGTTCCAAGTTGCCACTATCAAAAAAAGAGGCTATTTGGCAGCCCATATTGACAAAGGTCAACTGTGTGGCCCAATCTAGGCGGACTGTTATTGACCTCAAGAAACGCTGGAATGACATAAAGCACAGGACAAAAGAAAAAATGGCAAAAAACCGCAAAGAAGCTGGGGTGACAGGAGGAGGCAGCCCATCACAACAGGAAGAGCTGGATGACCTTGAGGAGCGGGTTGCGGCGGTCATCCCAGAGGAGTTGGTGGTTGGAAATCCAGGGCAGGACAGTGGAGAGCATGAGGAACTGCAAGACACACAGGGTAAGTCCCTACAAGGGGAAATGTGCAAACAAGGTAATGTTCTGCAGTGCATAAACTAAGGTGGCTGGCTCAATTACTGACGTGTTGTGGAAAGAGAAGTCATGCAATGTCATGAACTGTGAAGGGTCTTCAAAAAGTATTATACCAGGGACATGCACATGTTACATTTGGTAAACAGCTACCCCTGTCAAAGTAAAAATATATGTCCAAAGTGAAGTCCCAGCCCACTGCTGCACCTGACAAGTGCCACACGCAGGTGCAAATATACAACTACCCTCATGAAAAACAATCACACAACATCCTGCAACAGACCGAGTTTCACACTTGTATAACTTGGACTGCTACCACTGTGCTGGCAGGATGTTATTTTGTTCATGTAGTGGTGGCACAATGTGCCACACCCACAATAATAGGCCACAGACAGCCATGTAACATAGTACAACATATCATGTCATTGCATCATTCCCACATTAAAGTGTGAAAAAGCTCAATTCCAGGGCTGTTGCTGGGGGTGTACCCAGAAACATCCATGTCCAATTGACAATGTACAATAGCAAAGTCAAACTGTAACTATCACGCTGCGCCACAAAGATATGCATACACAGGGACTGTGCAAGGCATGCACAACCTGAATAAATACTTACTCTTCCCTCTCTGATATACCCAACATATCGCTTTTGCATTCAAGTGGACACATAGAAAGCGGAAAAATCTTTTGATGACTGCATCATGCAGGAATGTGTCCCTTCCATGCACACAAACACTGATCCCCTGCACCGCTGGACCCCCTGCAACATGGTGCAAGTCTGCCTGGGTCGGCGCATGCCAAGCATTGTGCACCTGTGTCGTTGTGAAGGACAGGTGACACCAATAAAGAGACCCTACTCATAGTCACCCCATGCAGGCTCAAAATCAGTCATTGTACGAATTTGTGCATGCTGGTTTCAGCCACATTATCTGCATATGTAAGGGAAAGTACTCAGGAATGTTACTCAGCATGTGAAGCCCTGTGCCACATTACACAAGCATCATGCATAACATATGCATGGTGGGTCTGCGCATCCCAAAAAAAATATCAGTAGTGGTGATGTGCAATCCATCCCCAATTTGGAAATACATTAGCATCTGGCAATTGTGTCAGTACCTCACACCTGCATCATGGTAGGTATAGGGGTGAGGCACTGTCACCGGGAGAGGCCTGCACCAAGGTTTGCTGTACTTGAATGATGCTCCTCACATGAATGCATGACTTAAGCACTGACCAGCTACATCTGGATGAATGACGTATATAACATGAATAACAACATGTATTGACATACAGCGAATACAGCACATCTATGTTGTCACGACCATGGGAATAACATAAGTGTACCAATGGTGTTCTTGCAGTGAAAGAACATCCAACATCAATAGTGTGCAGGAATGCGTACCATCTCACCGAATGCCTCCATTCATGGTCTGTACATATGCATGCACTGCAGCACACCTATATTGCAAGGGGCGCAGTCCAGCTGCTAAACGTCCAGCAAATATGCACCATAGTTAATTATACAAATGGATCATCAGCCAGTCTGCAGCGCTGTTTGTGTAGCTTCAGTGCCAAGAATGTTTAATCACATTAGTAAGCTAAACCAAATATCGCAGCCAACAACTATACCTCAACTCTGGAAGAAGCATTTACAATATTAGTACTACCCAGAACCTCTAAATACAATAGGAAAACCCCCTCGGCCCCTTGGTTCTCCGAACAATTAAGATTACAAAGACAACACTGCCGAAATTTAGAACGCCATTGGCGCAAACAATATCATTCGGCAGATAAAACAGCATATAAATCCGCTCTTCACAATTACAAGCAGATGATATCCACAGAAAAAAACAATTACTACACCACCCAGATAGATCAGGCCAAATGCACCATGAAAAAACTGTTCCAAGTGGTGAACCACCTTGCAGCACCCTTAAGCCCTCCCACTGAAACATCCCAAACTCTCTGTAATGCACTAGCGGACTTTTTCTCTGAAAAGGTCACGTCCATATTTAAGGACTTTACTCCAAAGTCTACCATCACCAAAACAACCAATACACAAATAAATTCGGACTCACCGAGCTTCATGGAATTCACTAACACGCATCCTCAATACATCCATAAACTAATATTATCAATCAAATCTGGCTCCCCACTGGACCCCTGCCACCCTTCGATACTCAACACTATCCCAGACATCATCACACTACCTTTAACACACATCTGCAATTCCATTTTCTTAACGGGCTCATACCCAACAATATGGAAAAACACAATAATTAAACCTCTGCTCAAAAAACCATCACTTGATCCTTCATCACCCTCCAGTTACCGTCCTATAGCATCCCTGCCCTTCCCAGCTAAAATCTTTGAATCCATCATGAACAAACAGCTGTCCGAATATATTCATAACAACGAACTCTTGGATGACACCCATTTCGGTTTCAGACACGGACACGGGACAGAAACCGCTCTGATAAAGGCTGCAGACGAAATAAGAATGACTATGGACAAAGGCGGAGAAGCTGTACTCATCCTACTGGATCTATCGGCGGCCTTCGACACTGTCGATCATTCCACCTTGATTGACCGTGTCGAAGCCATCGGTGTCAAACACAAAGCCAAGGACCTCATTACATCTTTTCTGGCAGACCGTAAACAGGCAGTTAAACTGGGCACATATACCTCCCCCACCTTCACCCTCCCTTGCGGAGTCCCACAAGGTTCCTCGCTAAGTCCGACCCTTTTCAATATATATGTTTCAGACTTAGCGAGAGTAATAAAAGCCGATAACATCAACTTAACGACATATGCCAATGATACCCAGTTGGTAATATCCATACATAGAGACGGCCCTACAATAGCAGCAAATTTCAAAGGTGGCATGAGGGCCATCAGCAGCTGGATGTCCTCCAACTGTTTAAAACTAAACTCCACCAAGACCGAAGTTATGCTGTTTGGCAAGATCCAGCCAACATGGTCCCCCCTTTGGTGGCCGGAGGAAATGGGCACTCCCCCTGAGCCAATCAGTAAAGTTAGAAATTTAGGAGTCATTTTTGATGACAAACTCCTCTTCCACCATCATGTGAATTCAGTAGTTTCCTCATCATTCAATACATTAAGGAAAATCAAGAAACTACTCCCATATCTCCCCAAAACGGCAGGAAAAACACTTATTTCAACACTTGTGTTCTCACGAACTGACTATTGTAATGCCCTCCTCCTGAATGCACAAGAAAAGGTCATCTCTAAACTCCAGATGATACAAAATGCCTCAGCCAGAGTCTTACTGGGCATTTCAAAATTTAGTCTCGTCTCTAAACATCTAAAACAACTGCATTGGCTCCCCATCAGAAGCCGTACAAAATTCAAATCCCTCTGTATTGTCTACAAGGCAATCAACAATGTTGGACCCAAATTTCTCAAGAACTCATTCAAACCTCATACCACTTCCAGAACGCTCCGTTCTAATACTGCCCACTTGCTCAACATACCCAGAACTAGAAGAGTCAACTGGGGAGACAGATGCTTCACTATCGCCGCTGTAAAATTGTGGAATTCCCTTCCCCTTAACATAAAAACCAGTCCCACCCTTATCATCTTCAGGAAGCAATTAAAGACTTGGTTGTTTTCTCAGTAATTTTACCATCTTCAGAAAGCATTTAAAGTCAGGGTTGCCTTCTTAGTAATCTCACCTCAGTTGTATTAAACATTACAGGTAGCCCTGCCCCCCCATGCCCTCTTCACAAACGTCTAGGCCCCCTGTACCCGCTCCAAGAAGATCCAAGCAACCCACACCACCCCAACCAACGGGTGAGGGGAGTGCTGCCAACAGACACATTGGTCGCCCCATTAGCCCTAACACCAGGCGCAGGGCGGTCAATCTGCCCCCTGAGGCAGTGCCATACACGGCGATTATGGTGGGAGTCCCTGAGCTCACTGGTGATACTAGAGAGCCACAGGACTCACTCCGTAATAAGGTAATTAGCTGGCTTAACACCAACAGGCCCCTCCCTCCTAATATTAAAGGTGATGTACTGATGGTCAAAAGGATCCCATGGATTGGAGTTACCCCCAAGAACAGGGCGGGGGACTGTATCATAGTCAGCTTTAAAAGCCCATTGGTTGCCCCATATATTTGCAACTGGCTGGTAAGGCCTGACAAGTCCAACATCGAATTAGTGTCCCTCTCACACTTCTACCCAAATGTTTGTAATCCAGTTGTGGGGAGGGAACGGAGCTGGACTAGAGTGGGCTTTGCAGTAGATGGTTCACGATACAGGCCCAAGCATAATACACTTCCCGCTCATGGCAATTTCATCCATCAGAATAGATTCTCTTGCCTGGACCAAGTAGATTGACCACAAATGGGAGACACACTACAGCATTCAGAAAAATCTGCCTTTGGGGTTCCAGTCAGGGGGGAAGTTATATCTGTTCCCGCAACCGACAAAAGGATCCAGGTCATTGCCAATGAGGGGGGACCTCCTTGGGAAGTATCCCGGGTGAAGCAGAGGTATCATCAAGCACACTGATTGCCTTCAATACGCAATCAGTGGAGCTGGCTATATTATCCACCACGCCCACTATAGTTGGCCTGTGTGACTCTGACGATCCTATAGTCGCCATCCCGCCCGTCCCAGGTGGGGCAGGCTTGCAACCACAAGGTCTAGGGCTGAGAATTCTTTCCTGGAAAGTGGCAGGCATCACAAGCAAGGCAGGCACCCCGGAGTGGGATCTCCTGGTAAATGGTAGTGATATCCTCCTTTTCCAGGAGACGTGGGCAAGGGAACCACAGACTAGGAGGGGGTTTGACATCTTTGAAATCCCAGCAAAGTGGAATGGGAGGGGGAGACCCTCGGGAGGTCTAGCAATCTGGGTGGCGAGCCACATTGGGTGTCAGGCGGAAAGGATGGTCACACTCTCACAGGACATCCAGTGTGTGCTGCTTAGATGGCCCGGTAGAAGAACATGGGCCATTGTCAACGTCTATTCACGAACAGTTGCTGTGGGCAATGAATCCCCCACCCTAGATGAATTGTCCTCCTTTCTAGGTCAATTGCCAGGTGACCTCAAAATAGTGATGGGAGGGGACTTTAACTGCCACTTCGAACCCCTGGAAGGTCTAATGGAGGGTGCTTTCACTGCTGAGGATGACCATTGGGGAGTTCCACCTTCCTCCTCACCTCACCCCAAAGCTTGTTCTCCGTTGGCAGTACAACTTACGTCCCTCACCTTGAACTTTGCACTGAGGGCGTACAATGGACGCACCCCATCTGACACTCCCTCGCTGTGCACATTCAACAAAAAGGGCCACGAGTCAAGGTTGGATTACATATTAATAGACATCTCCTTGTGGTCCAAAGTTCAAGATTTCAGAGTGCTCCCGAGGACAGATAGTGACCACAATTCTCTTTTATTGGAGATCCAGCATCCAGCCCCTGCAGCAGGGTTGCCAACTACTGACTTTAGAGATGACCAGGGGGACATACTCCTCACCACAAATAGGCGTCGGGTGAAATGGGGCAAGCTGATTGCTAAAGAAGATGCTATAAACAAGTTATATGGCTTAGCACTCCCCAGGTTCCAGGAGGTGGACACTCTCATAAACCAACCAAGACCCCTTGATTTTAATGAGAGACTATTTGGCATTGATCAGGTCTTAGTGAGGGACCTTGCAGAGGTCTTCAATCCGGTGGTACAGTCAAGAAGGAAAAAGACTCGTACCCCGTCTTGGTACACCTTTGCCTGCAGGAAAATTAAAACTGAGCTAATCTCCGCTATTAAAGAGGGTAGCGACAAGGCGAGGGTAGTAGTTCTCAGGAGGGAGTATAAGTCAGCACTAGCCAAATGCAAGGGCAGAGTGGGATTGGAACCATTGGCATGATCTGACTGAAGCCCTTAAAACCAAAGACTCTAGAAAATTCTGGGCCCTGGTAAATAACGGAACGGGGGAACTCATATCCGCAGTGGAACCCAACATCGCCCCCTCTGTTTGGGAGGCCCACTTCGGAGCACTTTATCAAGAAACCACTCTATGGCCCGAAGGGACGGCGGTGGAGTCCCCCTGCCCTCAGGACATGGCCCTGAAATTTACCTTAGGCGAGGTGGTGATAGCACTGGAGCGCTTAGCGCTGGGGAAGGCACCTGGGCCCTTATTTATGAGGCTTTGCGTCTGTTTTGCGCCGCCGGTGCGTCACTTTTTGTGACGCACCAGCGGCGTACAAAATGCGCCTTGTTGCGCCATATTTAAAAAGTGACGCATCTAGGTAGATGCGTCACTTTTTAAACCCCTGCGCCACATTATACCTGCGTCTGGTATAATGTATGCAGAGGGGGCGTTCCCCCGCAAAAAGCCTCGTAATAGTGACGCAGTGAAATCTATGAGATTTCACTGCGTCACTTTTAGGATGCTGTTGCGTCAAAATCTTGCGCCTGCCTCACAGCAGGCGTAAGACTGACGCAAGCCCTTTCACATGGGGCTTTCCCCATGTGAAAGGACGCATTGCTGGAGTTGCGTCACTTTTGTGACACACTCCAGCAATGCGTCACTTTTGCGCTTACAGATGCGTCAGAAATACTGACGTATCTGTAAGTCCTTGTGACATGATGCGTCATACATTAAATATGACGCATCATTGGTGTCGCAAGGAGTGCGCAGTGAAAAGTGACGCATCGCTGTTTTCACGCAGCAATGCGTCACTTTTCATAAATGAGGCCCCAGGGTTGGACAAGCTACCCGGGGATCTTTTCAGACACCATCCTGACATCTGGGGTCCGTACCTTCTCATCCTCTTCAACGCTATACTAGGAGGTATGGCGGTCCCATCCTCTTGGTTAGGGGCTGAAATAGTGCCGATATATAAGAAAGGGTCTCCTCTGAGCCCGGCCAATTATAGGCCAATTAGCCTCATAGATGTCCCCCAGAAGCTTTTTGCGCGCCTTATTCTGAACCACCTACTAGACTGGGTAGAGGATAATGACATCATGAGCCCCTTGCAGGCTGGCTTCAGAAAAAACACGTCGACCATGGATCAGATCTTCCGTCTCATCCTCATCTACTGGAAGACCGTGAGGATCGAGGGGGGTAGACTGTACATGGTCTTCGTGGACCTGAGGTCAGCCTTTGACCTAGTCCCGCGCAGGAAACTGTGGGAGGTGTTGGAAAAGCTAGGAGTACCCCCCCAGTTACTTAACATCATAGCCAGGCTGCATGAGAACAACTATGCGCAGGTCAGGTGTGGGAGAGATGGCAATCTTTCGTCCAGGTTCCCTGTCCGTCGAGGGGTGAGGCAGGGTTGTGTCCTGGCACCGACTCTGTTTTGTTTATTCATCAATAATGTCATTTCACATCTGGAAAACGTCAAGGACAACAACGCCCCATATTTGGCAGGCAGGAGGGTTCCGGCAATTATGTTTGCTGATGACACCCTCCTGCTTTCCAAATCCCCCATGGGGATCCAGAGGATCCTGGATGGATTTGGTCTTTTCTGTCGTCAGCACGGGTTGGAGGTGAACACAGAGAAGACCAAGTACATGATCTTTAATCCACCAACTAAAACTAGGCCCAATCCCACCCTGGGTACTGCCAGCCTTGAAAGGGTGTCTACCTTTATATATCTGGGGGTAACACTGCAGGAAAACTTATCTTGGGACCGCCAGATAGCACGATCAAGGGTTAAATTGTCCCAACTGTCGGGCGCAATCCTGAAGGTGGCTAATACCTCCTCCTTCAAGCCGATAAGTCCGGCCCTTGAAACTTACAGGACCCAGGCCAAGGCAGCGGCCATGTACGGCAGTGAGTTATGGGTGTATAAAGCTGGAAAGGACCTACCAATAGTTGAAAATAGCTTTTTAAGGCGCTTATTAGCTCTCCCACGAGCTACGCCACTACAGCCATTGAGAATGGACATGGGTCTCCCTCCTATTGCAGAGGAGCTTGTGTCAAAGCCAGTGAAGTTCTGGCACAGGCTCTGGTCCACAAATGAACTTCACCACTATAGGGAGGATCTTACCCACGTCATGAGCTTGAACTGCAGTGGCAAAATCCCCTGGCTCACCTTTGTGAAAAACGAACTGATTGCCATGAATCTCCGTGAGCTATGGGAGGATCCTGCGCGAGGTTGTCAAACGATCTCGCGCAAAGCCCTGTCCCAAATTTACAAAGACAGGTCCCTTGCACACATGATGGATGCTCAAAACAGCGGCACCTTAACTTCACGATTCTTGGAATCCAAAAATTCATATGTCTTTGAACCTTTTATGGATTTTATCTTCCCCATCCTGGCGAGGAAATTGTTTGTTCAATGGAGGCTTGGCACACTTCCCATTAACTCATTCACCTGCAAGTGGACCAATGGGGGTGATAAAATATGTCCCTGCTGTAACATCCATGAGGAAGATGACCTCCACATCTTGTTTGTGTGCCCTGCATATCAAAGGCCCAGAAAAAATTGGATAGCGCCGCTCTGTAAGAACCTAGGGTTCAGAGAGTATGCGCAGGCATACAGAATAATGAAAACCAGCACCTTGGGCCACATTGTGTTCGCTGTATCCAAATTTCTAATGGCAATATGGCTGATCAGAAAGAGAAAAGCCCCCTGAACTTTTTAATGTCATGATAATTCCTTCCTCGCTGGATGAGAGAGAATTTTATACGATGTATTTTAAAATGCATTTTAATGTATGTAATGTCTTGTACTGCATCTTTTATGGTCTATATGGCCGAAATAAAGAATTTTTGGATTGGATTGGAACACAGCTTATAGCGCCGAGACACCCCTGGGTAATTGCAGCGCTTTAAAAATCGCATAAATAAATAAAAATAAAAAATAAGCTGTTGCATACAGATGAGAGCAAATGCTCAGGAGTGATAGCAACTTCTATGCCAATGGCATTGCATCTCCCAACAAAACTATGGCAATGACATGCAAAGTAGGTGTGACGTATCCAAATAATGCCAACAAGTTCACTAACTGCACCTTGCAAGATTAGCAAGGCTGTCACAGACATGAGAGAAACAAGCAAAGTCATGCAAATGCACAATAGGTCCCGGAATGTAAAGTCACAACATACATGTCTCTAAGGAAGGTGACAAATCGTGGCACAACATATATGCATGGGAGTGGTACTGGACAGCGCTGCAAACAAGGTCACAGGGTTGCCCTGTGACAAAGATACACTCGACAAATATGCAACAACAACAATATTGTGTGCATTCCTATGGCGCAACCATGAAAATTGTTGCTGCAAGAAGACAGCGAGGCAACACTTCTCACCATGTCCCTCCTTGCAATAGCATGGATGTACAGTACCCACTGGACATTGCTCCATGATTCAAGCAGTGACAGATCCATTACAAATCATAATGTCAGTGTATGCACAACCATGCCGCAACTTCACCAATGCATAGTGGCAGACAATGCCAATGGCACTGCCCACATACATGGCTGCCATGAGGTAGGGGGAAAGTAGGGATGCAAGTACAGTCATGAGGGGTGCAGAAATGATGGTGTCATTCGAGATCCTAACAGTGCTATTTGTGTGCTGTAGTGTCACAAGTATTTAAGCATTGGTGGACTGCCTTGCACAAGGAGTGGATGAGATGTCATGCAGTGTCCTTGCTCCAGCTGCAAGAGGGTGCAAGGATGGCAGTGGTGATTTCTGGTCAAGTCACACATGTCCTGCATTCAATGATGGTAGTGCCAGGAGAGTATGAAGTCAGACCTGAATCAGAAGTACATGCAGCTGTACTACAGGTACTTAACCGTGTCCTGTTCAGTGGTATGTTGAGGTCCCTTGATGCTTGTGTCTGATGTCAGTGAAGTTAACCTGGAGGTGTTGTTGGTCAGGTAACTTAACCTGCTGAGGTGGAACTGGAGATCATCGAGAGGGATGCTGTCTGTGGATGTCACACACTGGGGTGCAATGATGTCAACAATGGTGTTGGAGAATGGAGCACATGGCCTGTGTGTCATGCACATGAGTGTGCTGCTGAGTATGGCCATGGACCTGGTCACGATAATGTAGTTGTCGTAGTACATGGTCAACCATGGCACATTAGAGTGCCTGCTCATTCTGAGTGTACCAGTGTATGGGTTAACAATGCCTCTTCCATGATTGTCGTGCTGCCACATGCAGGTGACACAGAAGTTGTCAGTGACAGTGATGGTGATGTCTGTAGCAGAGTTACGTCCTGGCAGGTGAGGTGACGTTCAGAGTTGAAGGTGAGGAGGTAGCTGACATTGTATTGTTGCAGTGTCCAAGAGGAATAAACCTTGGTTCACAGTGTGGACCTGAGCCAGTCAAATGCAAACAGCGTACAGTATGGTTGCCGTAGTCTTATGCGATGACCATTTCAATGTATGCTGCACAATGTCAACAATGCAATGCATGTGTACCAAAATATAATTTCAAAATTCTTCTTTGTGACCCCAACTATGTTGTGATGTAAGTACTACATGTGGTAATGTGTGTCAGTATGAAAAAAAAAGAAATTGTGACAAATCTTAAAAAGTTGTGCATTTATGTGTCAAATAATAACAATTGGTTGTGTCATGGGGGGACATATGTCTGAACTATTATTTGTATAGATGTACATCATGAGAAATAGTGGGTCAAATTTTCAGAATATGAACAAATGCTGTGTATATAATTTTTGGCTATGAAAAATGGTGTGTGCATTACTCAGTAATCTGACTCAATTGTGTGTGTCGTGGTTGTTCATAAAGGCATTTAATGCTTCAGGTCTGGGTGTGTGGTGACAAGGATACTTTGTCCATGTACTCACTGAACTTTGAACAGTGTATTTAAAGTCTCCGCTGTGCAACACCTACTCTACAGTTGCAACATCCCTAGTATGAACAATGAATTCAATGGAATGTGATGACATGGCATGTTTTGGTATCATGTACGTGCCTTTTGGTACAAGAGTGTCACACCTGCTCTCCATGGGGGCACAGTGGCAAACATTGGCAATTGGGGGGGACAGCTGTGAGTTAACAAATGCAGGACAGAACAATCAATGTCTTATGGATGCAGGGATGTGTGTGTGAGTATGTGCTGCAAAACATATTGTTGCCCATTCACAGAATGAACTGAAGACTCAATCCAAAACTTACTACTATATTGGTATTCACAGAATGCATGTACTAATTTTAGCATTCACAGAATGAACTTAATACTTTTGGTATTCACAGAAGTTAGGATTTTGTCTAAAGTTTCTCTGAAGACAGACTTAAGACAGACTAAAGGCAAAATCCTAACTTCTGTGAACACCAAAAGTACTAAGTTCATTCTGTGAATGCCAAAAGTAGTAAGTGCATTCTGTCAACACCAAAAATCTATCAAGTTTAGGATTGAGTCTTAAGTTTGTTTTGTGAATCTGGCACACATTGAGGGAAGTCTCACCTCAAAGCTGTGTCCCATTTCTCTTGAGGGATCACTGAAATAATATCGAGGGACAAAATATCGACTTGCAAAAATATTGTGGACAAAATATCGACAGACAAAATATCGAGTTTGTATCTACAAACAGGTAAGTACAAAAATATTGAGTACAAAATATCGTTTACAATAATATAGTTTTAAAAAATATTGACTTTATTAAAAACAGTGTTAAATGAAATTAATATTTAAATTTAATTACTAAAATATACTTAAAAATACTTAAATTAACTTATAATAATTAAATAATAAAAATAAATTTTAACTATCATATTTGTTAAAACATATATATATAGTAACATACTATAATTAAATAAGATACTATTATATTACCGTACAATAGCAGAAGTGTAAAAAATACTATTCCCACTCCAAAGAGTGCAAGCTTAGGGAAAGCGTTGGATAGCGTAGGGGTTACAATTTCTCTTCCCACTCCAGTGAGTGCAACAGTAGGGAAAGGGTTGGATAGCGTAGGGGTTTAAATTACTATTCCCACTCCAGTGGGTGCAACAGTCGGGAAAGCGTTGGATAGCGTAGGGGTTAAAATTACTATTCCCACTCCAAAGAGTGCAACAGTAGGGAAAGCGTTGGATAGCGTAGGGGTAAAAATTACTATTCCCACTACAGTGGGTGCAACAGTATGGAAAGCGTTAGATAGCGTAGGGGTTAAAATTACTATTCCAACTCCAAAGAGTGCAACAGTAGGGAAAGCGTTGGATAGCATAGGGGTAACAATTACTACTCCCACTCCAGTGGGTGCAACAGTAGGGAAAGCGTTGGATAGCATAGGGGTTAAAATTACTATTCCCACTCCAGTGGGTGCAACAGTAGGGAAAGTGTTGGATAGCGTAGGGGTTAAAATTACTATTCCCACTCCAGTGGGTGCAACAGTAGGGAAAGCGTTGGATAGCGTAGGGGTAAAAATTACTATTCCCACTCCAGTGGGTGCAACAGTAGGGAAAGCGTTGGATATCTTAGGGGTTAAAATTACTATTCCCACTCCAGTGGGTGCAACAGTAGTGAAAGTGTTGGATAGCGTAGGGGTTAAAATTACTATTCCCACTCCAGTGGGTGCAACAGTAGGGAAAAAGTTGGATAGCATAGGGGTTAAAATTACTATTCCCACTCCAGAGAATACAACATTAATACTTCATAAATAATTATAAAATGTATTATTGAATATCTATTAATAATTAAGTAAAAATAATTATTATTTGTATACAATTTATTAATTAATATATTATATTTACTAATTAACAAATATTATTTCTATTGATCACCTATTAATACTAATTAATAAAGTTATTTACTATTAATTATTTAATAATGAAAAAGTTTTTTTCAATTATTTGAAATTAAATAAATATAAATGAATGTAATTATTTAATTATTTATAATTTAATCACTTCCCACCCAATTCCCCTATAAACTCACAACCTGCTACAAAAATAATTTAGTAAAATTTACATAATTACCAATTAATCAATTAATTAAAATTAATTACCAATTTAAATTTAATTAATTAACTATTATAAATGAATTAAGTATTAATTTAAATTTATTATCAATAAATAAATTTACATATTTAATTAATTATTATTAAAATACTTCCCACCCTATTCCCCTATAAACCCACAACCCGCTACAGAATTAAATTACGCAATGATTAAAAAAACAAAAATCATTAATAAAAATAAACATAAATACACACTTTTCACACATATTATACCACTAGCAGCCCGTCCCGACGTTGTCCGGGTATGAATTGCTGCCGGTCAGTAGTATATTGTTTCGTAGGATTTCATTTTGATAGCATTTCTTATCTGTGACAGGCCTGTGAAATGCTCTGATTCACAGTGCACTGCTGATGCACTTAAGAGTGCGCGTTCAGTAGTGTGTGAACTCGAGTTTCCCTACTTTATTTTCCTTGCAATATTATATAGCGCGAACTCGGCAACATGCCATGAGCACAATTTACATTACAGAAGAACACATTGATTTGTGGTAGGCACGGGTATACAAAGCGATTTGCCTGGAATCACAGGATGTTGAGCTGATGACGAGATTCTAACGTAGCTCCTCATCTCTAAAGTTCACAATTCTAGAACTTGTGGTGGGAGGTGTGTCTAAAAGTGTATGTCGGTGCTGGGCATCAATGAGAGAGACCTGTGCATTTTTCCAATTGGTGGTGAAAACATATGAGTATGTTGCTGGAGATGTGGGCGGCCGTGCCACCAATGTACTTACGGGGGAGGGTAAACACCCATTATTCCGCAAATTTCTTTCCGCATACCATCACTCTGCATACTTTCATTACGAAAGTACCATGACTCCGCAATGCCATTATAACGCATGGCATTACATTTTATATGCTTTTACCAGCCATACATTTACAACGAAATTCGTTGTAAATGCATGAATGGTAAAAGCATGTTTTAAAAAAATGTTTGGATAAGGCAAGTATGGGTATAGGGGTATATGTTTTGGGGTACTGAGGTATATGTTTTTGGGTGTTTGGGTATTTTAATGGTTCAGATATAGTTTTGGGTTATGGGGTACAGGGGTATTTTTAGGGTTCAGGGCTAGGTTTGGGTTTTGGGGTATAGGGGTATTTTTAGGGTTAAGGGGTAGGTTTGGGTTTTGGGGTACAGGGGTATTTTAAGGGTTCAGGGCTAGGTTTGGGTTTTGGGGTACAGGGGTATTTTAAGGTTCTGGGCTAGGTTTGGGTTTTGGGGTACAGGGGTATTTTAGGGTTCAGGGGTAGGTTTGGGTTTTGGGGTACAGGGGTATTTTAAGGGTTATGGGCTAGGTTTGGGTTTTGGGGTACAGGGGTATTTTAAGGTTATGGTGTAGGTTTGGGTTTTGGGGTACAGGGATATTTTTAGAGTTCAGGGGTATGTTTGGGTTTTGAGGTACAGGGTTATTTATAGGGTTCAGGGCTAGGTTTTGGTTTTGGGGTACAGGGGTATTTTTAGGGTTTAGGGATAGGTTTGGGTTTTGGGGTACAGGGTATATTTATAGGGTTAAGAGGGGTTAGTGTTTAAGGGTGTTGGGGTATTTTATAGAGTAAGGGTGGGTTATGATTATGGGGTGCAGGGGTATTTAAAGTAGGGGTGGGCAGAATTGGCGCGAACTTGGTACAATAAATCCGCAATATTTCGTTCCGTCAGATTTCCAATTGTTAAAACAGAAACCTCTTATAGTCAAGGTAAAATAACAAGGGCCTTATTTATGAAGGCCTTGTGCCACCGATGCGTCACTTTTTCCCATGTTAAAAGTGACGCACCAGCGGCGCAAGGCCTTCATAAATAAGGCCCCAAGTATTTCTACATGCTAAAATGCATATAGTCATTTCACAAAAGTGAAATTAGCTTCCAGCAAGCAGTGAGAGAGGTGATGATTTTGAGATCAAGCCCCTGCAAACCATTATGGGACGAGATTAGCAGTGGGAAGTGAATATTATAGTATCCAAATAATTCTACAAAGAGCTGCAGTTCACCGCGTTCTCCCCAGTTGTCCCCAAGAGACAAATGCAATAGCATTTAAAATATTATACATCAAGCTGCAGTTCACCTCATGGTCCCTAGATGGTATAGGGGTATTTTATGGTTCAGGGGTAGGTTTGGGTTTTGGGGTACAGGGATATTTTTAGAGTTCAGGGGTATGTTTGGGTTTTGAGGTACAGGGGTATTTATAGGGTTCAGGGCTAGGTTTTGGTTTTTGGTTACAGGGGTATTTTTAGGGTTTAGGGGTAGGTTTGGGTTTTGGGGTACAGGGTATATTTATAGGGTTAAGATGGGTTAGTGTTTAAGGGTGTTGGGGTATTTTATAGAGTAAGGGTGGGTTATGATTATGGGGTGCAGGGGTATTTAAAGTAGGGGTGGGCGGAATTGGCGCGAACTTGGTACAATAAATCCGCAATATTTCGTTCCGTCAGATTTTCAATTATTAAAACAGAAACCTCATATATTCAAGGTAAAATAACAAGGGCCTTATTTATGAAGGCCTTGTGCCACCGATGCGTCACTTTTTCCCATGTTTAAAGTGACGCACGGGCGGCGCAAGGCCTTCATAAATAAGGCCCCAAGTATTTCTACATGCTAAAATGCATATAGTCATTTCACAAAAGTGAAATTAGCTTCCAGCAAGCAGTGAGAGAGGTGATGATTTTGAGATCAAACCCCTGCAAACCATTATGGGACGAGATTAGCAGTGGGAAGTGAATATTATAGTATCCAAATAATTCTACAAAGAGCTGCAGTTCACCTCGTTCTCCCCAGTTGTCCCCAAGAGGCAAATGCAATAGCACTTAAAATATTATACATCAAGCTGCAATTCACCTCATGGTCCCTAGATGTCCCTGATGAGGCAAATGCAATAGCATTTAAAATATTATATATCAAGCTGCAGTTCACCTCGCCGTCCCTAGATGTCCCTGATGAGGCAAATGCAATCGCATTTAAAATATTATACATCAAGCTGCAGTTCACTTCGCCGTCCCTAGATGTCCCTGATGAGGCAAATGCAATCGCATTTAAATATTATTCATCAAGCTGAAGTTCACCTCGCCGTCCCTAGATGTCCCTGATGAGGCACATGCAATAGCATTTAAAATATTATACATCAAGCTGCAGTTCACCTCGTCGTCCCAAGATGTCCCTGATGAGTAAAATTCAAAAACATTGAAACCCTTTCATGAATGCTAAAAATTATGCTAAGCTTATCCCATAATGCTTTGCAGGGCATTTTAGTTGTATTGTTGCCCATAACTGTGCTTGGGGTGGTTCTAAGAGAATGGGACCACCACTGAATTACTATTTAAAGGGAGCAGGAATGTATAGAACCTGGGAAGAAAAAACAACACTCGTGACGGAATGCCCCCAGCGATTGTCACGCCCCCCAGCGCACACCCACAGCACAATGCAGACACGCCCACAAGGGACTACTTTGCTGGCACGGTTCTTTTACATTTTAAATGTATATGGTGGGCGTCTGCATAGCCTATGTCCTTCTGCTGCAACTGCCCTTTCCAACGCTGTATTGGGTGTTGTGATTGGTTCTGTGGTTCCTGAGTTTACCTGGCCAAAAGGTACAAGTTCTCTCTTTATAATAGTAGTATAGATAAAAATACTCTATACAAAATTAGATATTATTAAAAATTCGATATTGTTTACTATCTATATTTTTTACAGTCGATATTATATCACTTACTTTAAAAATGATATTTTGGTCATCTATATTATGTCCTGTCGATATTTTGTCCAGTCTATATTTAAAAGTCGATATTAGTTCCAGTCGATATTTTTGAGTCGATATTATGTCTGTGCACCCTCTTGAGCCTATGCAACCCTGCCTTTGTGTCACGCTAAAGGAATTAGCCAGCCAGGCTCACTACTCTGAGTCAATCACAACGCTGTGAAGTGCTGGTGTGACTTGTAATTGGAAATGGGATAATACATGCTGGAGTGTCGGCCATGTTTTCCATGGAGGCTGAAATGCAGCCTGCATACCAAACATGGAAGTGGATATAACTGCTCTGGTCATCATGGGTGGTACCTGAGTCATCTTGCCAATATGCACATGACCCACCTCATCTAAGATGTCCCCTACCCACCCTCCCATGCCATGATGACACATAGCATGATTACATCAGTCACTCATCCCTTGTGTCTCCATAATAAGTCAGTTCAGTGCTCTCATCTGAGCCCACTCTCCACATATGGTCTATGAACTACCACTAAGGCCCCCACCCCTGTCTTCATGTGTTCCGTCATCACTGAATATTGTACCTCGCAAGTAGCCTACTCAATGTCAGCCGCTGTGCAAGCGCACAGCAGACGCATGTACATGGTGTGCTGAAGGCACGCCTATGGGAAGTCTGAATGCGCACATCTGGGTCCCAAATGCAATCATTTCCAGCAGCAACTGATATACAGTCATTCACTGATGCAGCTCAGCCAGCCTCCATGCACTCATACGTGGAAAACATTGGAGAATGACAACAGGCCTTTGCAAACATGACCCGCAGACATTTCACATGCCTACACTTCTGACAAACCTCAACCACCACCCTGGTCTCAAACACAGCCAACACCAGCGCTACTGCAAGTGAAAGTCACACCTGGATACACAACTGCGCATACCAGACCTCCACCCTCTGCAAGCCTAACAAACAGCACTACAGGGACACGGCATGGTAGAGCACTGATCTCTAAGAAGCAAGAGGCACCAGCAGATACCTTGGTAAGAACTGTATAAACACCAAGACACCTGAAATGTAAAACACATACATGGACGCAATGAGGGACTACCACAAATAAATAATCCAACATAATGGAAAGTCCTGCTAACTCGTCAAGGTCCTGCATGAATACAACAACCTATGCTGCAAAGCTACAGATATCACCCTGGCACTACAGACATCACCCTGGCACTATAGACCTGTAATAAGTGTCCAACAAAGTTCACCATTAACAAAAAAATGTCACTACAACAACATAAGCCGTACACATGAGATGCCACAGGCAGCACCACGAAAACCTCTCCCAACACAACAGCCATACTACCATACCCACCGGGACACCAGTCACAGCTCAATGCATCCCCTCCAACATGAGATACAGCCACCAGTGAGATCACTATAGCCCTGTCCTCATTACATCAACAACAGCACCAAGATCACCCTATTCACAGCCACAGGTGACATCTGCACCCTACGGGACCAGGAGCTGTGAGTGTGCTCTGACACAGATTTGCTACACTACATGAAGCAGG
This sequence comes from Lissotriton vulgaris, assembly GCF_964263255.1. Taxonomy (NCBI): domain Eukaryota; kingdom Metazoa; phylum Chordata; class Amphibia; order Caudata; family Salamandridae; genus Lissotriton; species Lissotriton vulgaris. Next base: position 113,809,109 of record NC_141689.1, read on the forward strand.
ATTCAAAGGAACAACGCTTAACTGGGTCAATCATCCCAGCAAGAGGTCCAAGGATCAGACTGATAACCTTTGCCTTTAAAATCACGTTATTCCAATGCTGAATGCAAGAGGGACCATCTATGTGTGTGACCCTTGTCAACATCAACAGGGCTGCCTCAGCACCATTTGAAACCAAACACAGCCTCAACATTGTATCCATTGCTGATGACAGACAGCTCATACTCTCTCACACCTAAGACTACACCAACCAAACACTTGAAATACAATGAGGAATGCAGTACGTCACAGTCTGCATGAACCACAGCTGCATGAAATCAAAATCAGAGAATACAGAAGTCTGTGTCCTTGGAACAACTCCTTCAGCATGTAAAAACACATGTTGGATCTACCACTCTGATGGGAAGGGGCTGCCGCTAACGCTCAAAGAGATAGGTCTTGATGAAATGAAATGAAATGAAAAGGGGATTTCTAAAGCGCATGGCTGAACGGGGGCGTCCCAGCGCTAGGATTGCAATAACAACTGAGGGGGGGAGCGGAGGTAGAGAGGGGGTGCAGGGGTTATTGCGGGAAGAGGTGAGTTTTAAGTAGCTTGCGGAATTTCATATAGTTAAGTTCGACGCGCAGATGGGTTGGTAGGGCGTTCCATGATGTTGCAGCTGCAACCGAGAATCGACGCCCTCCAGTTCGGGCCTTCTTGATTCTATGTACCGTGGCCAAGTTACCTTGGGAGGAGCGCAGGGACCTATTAGGTTTGTATGGGAAGAGCATGTTTTTGAGCAACGGGGGCCTTGGTCTTGTAGAGCTTTGTGGGTTGTGCATAGGACCTTGAATTTGACCCTTTCACGGATCGGCAGCCAGTGGAGTGCCCTCAAGGCAGGTTTGGCTGATGCTCTTCGGGGAGTGCCTGTCAGGAGCCTTGCAGCAGCATTTTGGGTTCTCTGAAGAATGTTCATGGTTGATTCAGGGGCTGACAGGAAGAGGACATTGCCGTAGTCTAACCTAGATGAGATAAGACCTTGGATGAGTAGTTTTTGAGATTATGCTGGGAGAAGAGGGAGAATCTTCCTGGGCGAACGGAGTAGGCCCACACAAGTACCAGCTGTTTTTTTGTCCTGAGTTTTAAAAGAGAGGTCCTGTTCCAACCAGAAACCCAGAATTTTGAGCTCAGTCTTGGGTTGCAGAAGGGTACCCAGGCATGATGGCCACATAGCTCTAGAGAGGGGTGATGTTTGGTGTCCCAGTAGCATGAGCTCGGTTTTAGAGCCATTTAGTGTCAGCCTTGAGTCACACATCCACTCATGGACTCCTTCGAGACAGTCATGGAGGTTTTTAAGTTTGACACTTTCTAGCGAGAATGAAACAACCATTTGGGTTGTTGAGTCTTCTGAATGGGAGTAGGTCCTGGGTCTGCCGTATATGGGCTGGGAGGGTGTGCAAGGTCTTGGCGGCGAGGTAGGGCAAGGAATGGCTGCTGGAGGTTGGTCATAGGATGCAGTGGACAGTGGTGAGGGGGAGGCTGGTGGAGCGGACCTGGCGTGTGGGGTTGTAGAAGCTGAGTCTGCTGCACAGGTAGGCTGGTCCGGCCTACTGGAGTGCATTGTGTGTCTGGGTCTGGAGCTTGAAGCTGATCCACTTGCTGATGGGGAACCAGTATAGGTCTCACATTTGGGGAATGATGTTGCTGCGGTGGGGGACGTTGACAATCAATGAGCCGTAAGTGTATTGGATGCGTTGCAGTAGTTGTAGGTGTTTGTCGGGGAATCCTGCGTACAGTGCGTTGTGGTAGTCCAGTCTGCTGGTGCTCAGGGCCTGCGTCACAGTTATTTTTGTCTGGGGTGGGGATTCACTTGTGGATCCTGCATAGCATGCGGAGGCAGTTGTAGCATGAGGAGGAGATGGCGTCGACCTGCTCAGACATGGAGAGGGAGGAGTACTGGATGTATTGTAAGTTGCGTGCATGGTCAGTGGGTGTTGTTGCTGTTCCCAGTGTGGTTGCCCGACAGGAGTCGTCCCAGGCTCAGGGTGTGGGTCCGAGGATGAGGACCTGTGTCATGTCCAAGTACAGTTTCAGACTGCTGCTCCTCATCCAGTTGGTGAGGGACTTCATTCCCTCGTGGAGGTTTGTTCAGGGTGTGTGTGGGTCCCTGGTGATGAAGAGGATGACCTGGGTGTTGTTGGTGTAGGAGATGATGTAGAGGCTGTGATGGCGGCCCACGTGTACGAGGGGGACATGTACATGTTGAACAGTGTTGGGCTGAGGGATGAACCCTGGGGTATGCCGCAGATGATGTTGATGGCGTCCGATTTGATGGATGGGTTTCGGACACTCTGGACGCTCTGGGTTCTGCCGGAGAGTAAGGACGTTGTCCAGTCTAGGGCCTTCAATTGGAATCATGATTCTCGGAGGTGTGTCTTCAGAGTGTGATGGCATACCGTGTCAAAGGTGGTTGACTGGTCCAGGAGGAAGAGGGCTGCTGTCTTGGTGCTGGATAGTTGCTGCATGATGTTGTCTGTGCCGGACATGTGGACTGTCTTGATGCTGTATGTACGTATGAATCCGGACTGGGACGGGTCAAACATGTTGGGGTCTACCAGCTCGCGGCCCAATTGCATGTTGATGGTTACCTAGATGACCTTCGTTGGGAACGTGAGCAGGGAGATGGGCCGTGAGTCCTCGAGGGCATTGGGGTGTGCCTTGTGCCTCTTGAGGAGGGCATTGCTTTTGGCGTGCTTCCATATGTCATGGAATGTTGCTGCATTGAAGAAGATGTAGCTGAACATGAGTAGTTGTGATATGATTGCTTCCTCTGCTTTGTACAATAAGTGGTGTGGTGATGGTGCTGCTGGTGATCCAGAGTGTATGGAGTTCATGACCCTGTCGGTTGGGTCCTTGTCGACGCAGTACCATGAGGTGCTGCGGTTGACGCTGGTGGTCCTCGCCGGGGAGGTGGAGTCTGGCATAGTTGGGGTGGTTGTAGTGATGAAGCTATGCAAACAATGATATGTAATATGCACTCCTTATTTAAACAAATATATATCCATTCCTTTCAATATTTAAAACTGGTGCTTACCCATATCTTGACTAGCCCCAGTCAAGTTCATACAAAATAGACACAATTCACAGGCAACCTGTGTTATGGGGAGCACTATTCACTATCTCACTATACGTGATAATCTATTCTTCCTTCTTCATGTGTCAATAATCATATCTCAGCATATAGAATCTGTCACCAAACAAGTTCATGTGAATCTTTTATCAGCAGTCTTACAAATCAGACTGCTGATGTACCCATCATGCAAAACATACGAAACAAACTGTAAAATGAAATATGAATAACTCTCATCAAACCGATGGGTATATTTCTGTCTTCAAGATTGTTTTTATTCTTCTTAATTATCAGAAGAAGTGTCATTCAAAATTCTTCAATCAACTTTCCATCTTTACACAAATGAAGTCATGTCCCAATGCATTTCGGTATGCACCTTCATCAGGGGAATGCACTACAAATAACAAAGAATTCATCAAATCATGCCCACAAAATACGTTACTGTTTACAATCACAATTGTGTTTGATTAAAGTGATAAACAGAAACCAAAGGATCTCTTATTGTATAAAACACATTCTGTGCGTGATAGCACCTCATGCTCGCAAAAGTTCATCAAATACTCTCCATTAACCTTATAATCCAAAATGAAAAACCATGTGAGTGACTCCATGTGACCTCCACCTCTAGCCAGGTGCCTACATGCAAACCCAAATCATTAAAGTGTACCTAATCTACCTCATCTAATAAAGTGCCAAGCTCATGTCCGCTTACCTTCATAAACTACAATAGAGGCAACATAAATCAAAATTCGAGATCTCCTTTTCTGTAACAACAAGTAAACAAAACACTGAACTTGCTGCTGTAATGGAAAACTAATTGAAACAGTATTTATCTCAACGTTACTCCACTTACTTATTTATATCTCCTGGTTCCCCTTTGCATGAAACCTCTATTACGCTGTTTACTGGTCTGTCAAACAAAGGAGGAAAATCTCCTCACCACGAAGCCACTTTTACCATGTAGATATATCTGTAAGACGAAAGAGGAAAAACCCCCTTCAGTCTGCTTGTACTTAAAAATGCCAACAATTGTACTATTTAGCAGCAATTCTTTCCTACCTTACTCGCACTTTGCTGAATGTATCTTCTCTCGTATCTCGCTCTCCTGCTCTATCGCTCTATCGCTAGACCGGCTCGTTTACACGGTGCCGGTATATGGCGTCTGACGTCAGCATGTATTCAACAACACCAAAAACGGACCTCTATCCCGCGCGTCCCTATCCAAGATGGCGGGCGTAAATGTACCGAAGATCACCCAATGTGCCTTACAGCTCGCAATCGGTAAAGCTTGCCTACTTAAAAACAGGGAAAATAACATGTTTAAACTAATGAATGTAATATACACAAAAAGTATTGGAAATAAATTAAATTTTAAACTAATATGAAACACAAGATTATTTCATGAGATTTTGGGAGCATGGATGTCACAGCACTTACATACTAAAAAACATTAAAATACAATACCAATGCCAGTAGTGTCAATTTAACCAGTATCTTATAGGAAGCACATCATCTCAATCTTATCATTAAGACCATAGGGGGTCAGTGTCCTGAGGGACTTTATCCAGTAAGTTTCCCTTTGCGCTAGTAATCTAGTTGTGTCAACATGTGGTTTTTCCACCAATCTTTCTAGCACAGTGAATTTGAGTTGAGGTATTGTATGCCCTCTTTCATGCCAGTGTACAGCCAAACAAGATTTCATATTCTTAGTTCGAATCATACTTTTGTGTTCGGTCATACGAACCTTCACCTTTCTTGTAGTGCGTCCAACATATACAAGTCCACATGGACATTTTATTGCATAAATTAGAAAACTCGAATTACAGTCTGATGTATGTCTCAAGGTTATATGTTTACCTGTCTGGGGATGGGCAAATGAATTACCCACTAATACGTTGCCACAGTGGCCACAATTTTGGCACTTCATCATACCCTTCTTGCCCAAGTCTATGTTATCATGTCTGCGGCCTTTCAATATCTCCTTAATATTTCTTGATCTCGAGTGAGCAAATAGAGGTTTGCCTACAAATACCTGTTGGAAATCAGGTTCCTGCTCAATGATTTCCCATCTTTTCTTTATACATTTTTTTATAGCCGATGCGGCTGTAGAAAATTTTAGTACCAAAACCTCCCTCCTGTCTTCACTCCTTGCTCTTTTTTCCAACAAAGATTGTCTGGGCATGACTTTTACTCTGTTTTCAGCTTCGTCTAGAACTGTGTCAGGGTACCCCCTCATTTTATAATCTTTTCGCATTCTCTCCATAGTCTCAATCCCTTTTGCCTCATCTGAACATATTCTCCTTGCCCTGATGAATTGTGACAATGGCAGATGTCTTTTTAAAGAGTCTGCATGAAAACTATCAAAATGTAAAGCATTATTTCTGTCTGTTTCCTTTTTAAATACACTCGTCACCAGTGTATTCCTGTCTTTAACAATCAAAATGTCAAGATAGTTTATTTGTGCTGTACTCATAGTGTATGTAAATTTGATGGAAGCGTGACAATTATTCAACTCATTCAATTGCTTTCGTAACATGTCTTCTGACCCTCTCCACACCATGAGTATATCATCGATATACCTCAGGTATAACGCCAAATGTGTTTTCCATGTCTTTTTTTGTAATATGTGTTGATCTTCGAATCTAGACATGAACATATTGGCATAGGTAGGTGCCCCAGTAAACCCCATAGAGGTACCCGTCTTTTGTAGGAAAAAACAGTCTTGCCATTGAAAATAACCATGATACAAACAAAATTGCAGAAGTTCAAGCAGAAAAATATTGTGACTCTCATCATAATCATGTTTCAGTAACATCCACTCTGCTACTTCAAGACCTTCCATATGTGGGATCGAGGTGTACAGGGCTGAAACATCAACCGTGCACAACCACAATTCCTCATTCTCATTGATTGACACATTTTGTAATTTCCTTAAACAGTCTGTAGTGTCCTGTACAAAAGTCGACCATTGTTGTACCAGGGGTTGCAAAAAGTGATCTAAGTATCTACCCAATGGTTCATGCAACGACCCACAACCCGCCACAATGGGTCGGAATGGTGGGTCTTTTGGATCTTTATGCATCTTAGGCAACATATATATATGTGGCCTACTAGGATATTCTGTGGTCAAATACCTACTTGTTTGCTCATCGATCCTGCCTAACTCAATGGCTCTTTTCAAAATGTCAGTCAAAATTCTCTGGAACTCAATAGTGGGATCCATCTCTAACTGTATGTAGGTGTTGGTGTCCTTCACATGCTGATCAACCTTACGATGATAATAGGCGGAATTGAGCACCACTAGTGCTCCGCCTTTATCTGCAGAAACTATGGTTATTGATTCATTGGAAGCCAACTCATTAAGTGCCATTGTCTCTTGTCTCGTCAAATTCCTACTCATTTTTCCATGATGTTTTATGTCTAAAAAGTCCTTTTTTACCAGTGTCTCAAACAAATCTAGAGCCTTATGTGTCATTGGTGACATGAATGTACTTTTAGGTTTGAACACTCTAGTTGTTGTGATGTCTGCTGTAGGTTCTGGATTCTCTGTGTTTATTTGATGAAAAAACCATCTCAGTCTCAACTTCCTCATAAATTTAAAGAAAGAGACTTCAGTCTCAAGGTCATTGCTCTGATATGTGGGTACAAACGACATTCCTTTGCTCAAGACTGTTGTTTGTGTAGATGTCAATACGGTATCTGAGATGTTCATGATTAATTCCTCTTTGGGTTGCGTCTTAAGTCTTGTTTTTTTACCTTTTCCCCTCCTTGTTCGTTTGTTTTGTCTAATGTGTGTTGTGCCTGTGCGTCCGGAGGATGATTGGAACTGCGGCCCCCTTCTAAAAAAGGCTGCTGGCTCTGGTTGCTTGTTGTACTTTCAGCACATGCACCTTGTGCTGTTGTATCTACAGAGGGACGTGTAGGTAGATGGGAAATCATTGAGCAGGAACCTGATTTCCAACAGGTATTTGTAGGCAAACCTCTATTTGCTCACTCGAGATCAAGAAATATTAAGGAGATATTGAAAGGCCGCAGACATGATAACATAGACTTGGGCAAGAAGGGTATGATGAAGTGCCAAAATTGTGGCCACTGTGGCAACGTATTAGTGGGTAATTCATTTGCCCATCCCCAGACAGGTAAACATATAACCTTGAGACATACATCAGACTGTAATTCGAGTTTTCTAATTTATGCAATAAAATGTCCATGTGGACTTGTATATGTTGGACGCACTACAAGAAAGGTGAAGGTTCGTATGACCGAACACAAAAGTATGATTCGAACTAAGAATATGAAATCTTGTTTGGCTGTACACTGGCATGAAAGAGGGCATACAATACCTCAACTCAAATTCACTGTGCTAGAAAGATAGGTGGAAAAACCACATGTTGACACAACTAGATTACTAGCGCAAAGGGAAACTTACTGGATAAAGTCCCTCAGGACACTGACCCCCTATGGTCTTAATGATAAGATTGAGATGATGTGCTTCCTATAAGATACTGGTTAAATTGACACTACTGGCATTGGTATTGTATTTTAATGTTTTTTAGTATGTAAGTGCTGTGACATCCATGCTCCCAAAATCTCATGAAATAATCTTGTGTTTCATATTAGTTTAAAATTTAATTTATTTCCAATACTTTTTGTGTATATTACATTCATTAGTTTAAACATGTTATTTTCCCTGTTTTTAAGTAGGCAAGCTTTACCGATTGCGAGCTGTAAGGCACATTGGGTGATCTTCGGTACATTTACGCCCGCCATCTTGGATAGGGACGCGCGGGATAGAGGTCCGTTTTTGGTGTTGTTGAATACATGCTGACGTCAGACGCCATATACCGGCACCGTGTAAACGAGCCGGTCTAGCGATAGAGCGATAGAGCAGGAGAGCGAGATACGAGAGAAGATACATTCAGCAAAGTGCGAGTAAGGTAGGAAAGAATTGCTGCTAAATAGTACAATTGTTGGCATTTTTAAGTACAAGCAGACTGAAGGGGGTTTTTCCTCTTTCGTCTTACAGATATATCTACATGGTAAAAGTGGCTTCGTGGTGAGGAGATTTTCCTCCTTTGTTTGACAGACCAGTAAACAGCGTAATAGAGGTTTCATGCAAAGGGGAACCAGGAGATATAAATAAGTAAGTGGAGTAACGTTGAGATAAATACTGTTTCAATTAGTTTTCCATTACAGCAGCAAGTTCAGTGTTTTGTTTACTTGTTGTTACAGAAAAGGAGATCTCGAATTTTGATTTATGTTGCCTCTATTGTAGTTTATGAAGGTAAGCGGACATGAGCTTGGCACTTTATTAGATGAGGTAGATTAGGTACACTTTAATGATTTGGGTTTGCATGTAGGCACCTGGCTAGAGGTGGAGGTCACATGGAGTCACTCACATGGTTTTTCATTTTGGATTATAAGGTTAATGGAGAGTATTTGATGAACTTTTGCGAGCATGAGGTGCTATCACGCACAGAATGTGTTTTATACAATAAGAGATCCTTTGGTTTCTGTTTATCACTTTAATCAAACACAATTGTGATTGTAAACAGTAACGTATTTTGTGGGCATGATTTGATGAATTCTTTGTTATTTGTAGTGCATTCCCCTGATGAAGGTGCATACCGAAATGCATTGGGACATGACTTCATTTGTGTAAAGATGGAAAGTTGATTGAAGAATTTTGAATGACACTTCTTCTGATAATTAAGAAGAATAAAAACAATCTTGAAGACAGAAATATACCCATCGGTTTGATGAGAGTTATTCATATTTCATTTTACAGTTTGTTTCGTATGTTTTGCATGATGGGTACATCAGCAGTCTGATTTGTAAGACTGCTGATAAAAGATTCACATGAACTTGTTTGGTGACAGATTCTATATGCTGAGATATGATTATTGACACATGAAGAAGGAAGAATAGATTATCACGTATAGTGAGATAGTGAATAGTGCTCCCCATAACACAGGTTGCCTGTGAATTGTGTCTATTTTGTAGTGATGAAGCTGTCATCGATGTCACCAAATGTGCACTGTGAGAAGGTGGACAGTGAGTCCCACACTTCTTGTGAGGGTGGCATGTTGATAACGTTTGCGCATGAGTTTCTCTGTTCAATAACAATGCAGAATACCTCATTGCTGTCGTGTGCATTGGTATCCAGACAGGCTTGGAAGGAGGAGCTCTTTGCCAATCTGTTGAGGTGGTGATGTATACACGTGGGGTCCTTGTGAACTGTGTGGTTGTGCAGTGTGTGTCCATGGAGCCATGTTCACTCCATCTTCCGGCATGTGCGTTGGTAGGTCTGGAGGTAGTCGGTGAACCGGGTGGCTCTGTTGCAGGTGTGGCTGTTGGAGGGTAACGTGAGTGGGGCAAAGGGGTTGGTGCAGTCCTACATACACTGTCAGAGTGGTGGGCACTGGCAACTGAGTTGGTGGGGTTGTAGTTCGGGCTGTGGCCGAGGGGTGTGACCAGCTGGTCTACGTTTACTTTTACCCAGCATTGGTGAGGCAGCAGTTGTATTGTATTGTATTGTATTGTATTGTATTGTATTGTATTGTATTGTAAGGGGTGCTTGTAAAGCGCACTGACACGGTGGGTTTCCTGGCGCTGGTTGGATGCAGAGGGAACAGAGGGACTTAGCTGGATTGAGGGAAAAGCCATGTTTTTAGGGATTTGCGGAAGAGAATGAGAGAATTAGAGGTTTTGAGAGAGAGGGGGAAGGAGTTCCAGAGTTTAGGGGCCAGGAATGCAAATCTCTGGCCTCCAGATCTGCAAAGTTTGATAGGGGGGATGGACAAGAGGTGAAGGTGAGAAGATCTCAGGTTACGTGATGGGCAGTAGAGCCTGATGAGGGATTTCAGAAAAACGGGACAGGAGCCAGATAGAGATTTAAAGGTGAGGCAGCCGATCTTAAAGGCTGCCCTCGAGATGACAGGGAGCCAGTGCAGTTTAAAGAGAAGGGGTTTGACGGATTGCCATTTCAGAATCCCAAGGGCCAATCTTGCCGCTTGATTTTGAACAGATTGCAGTCTGGAGAGAGATGTTTTAGGCAGACCGTGGTAAATAGAGTTTGAAAAATCCAAGCGGGAGAGGACGAGGGCCATGATAACTTGAAGAAGGGCTTCAGGAGTGAGGAGATAAGCCACCTTCCTGATCCTGCGCAGTTGGAACATGCAGGAGGAGACCACCGTCCCCACTTGGGGCCCGAGAGAAAGGCCGGAGTCAATAGTGACCCCGAGACTCTTCACCGAGGCCACGGGGTGGGAGGTGGGCCGAGTTCTGCTGGCCAAAAGTGCGGACCCCAGCGGGTAGAGCTCCTGCCAGGAAGAAGGAGCTCCGTCTTTCCGGGATTCAATTTGAGCTGGTTATGACACATCCACTGGAGGATGTGGGACATAGCTGCCTGGAAATTAGGAATAGCAGAGGGGGAATTGAGAGGAAAGATGAGTTGCAGGTCGTCCGCGTAGTTAAAAACGGTGACGTCCCACTGCCTCAAAGAAAAGAGAAGGGGTCGAAGATAGAGGTTGAAGAGAAGGGGGAATAAAGAGGAGCCCTGGGGGACCCCGCAGGGCGAGTGCTCCCTAGGGGCTCTGAAAGTGCCCAGGCTGAGGGTCTGAGACCTCCCAGTCAGGAAGGCTTTGACCCATGCCAGTGCCAGGCCCTGGATGCCAGCCTGCTCGACACGGTGGAGAAGGATGTTATGGTCCACCGTGTCGAAAGCGGCTGACAGATCTAATAACACCAAGGCCTGGGGGCTACCCTTGTCAGCGCCGTCTCTCAAGGCATCCAGCACGGCCAAGATCACAGTCTCCGTACAGTGGCCGGGTCTGAAGCCGGCCTGGTTGGCCTCGAGAAAGTTGGAACTCTCGATGAACTGTGAGAGACAGGCGGTGGCGTGGGCTTCCAGAATTTTGGAGAAGAAGGGCAAGAGGGAGATAGGGCGGTAGTTCGCCGGGGCCAGCACCAGGCTTCTTCAGTAGAGGCACCAAAACGGCCTCTTTGAAGGAGCTGGGCACCGTACCGGAAGAAAGAGAGGAGTTCAGCAGGGGAAGGATGCAGTCGGATAAAGAAAGGCAGATGTCGCGGAGTATGGAAGGGGGACAACAATCGTCTGGAGATCCAGACTTAGGGGGTCATTAGGATTGCGGTTTTTCCGCATCCTCGGGGCCGGCGGAAGCCACCGCCGGCCCCGAGGATGCGGAAAAACCGCAGTGGACTGACCAAGGACCCACTGCCACATTAGGATGGCTGGTGGGTCCTGGTTTCCGTCCGCAGCTTTTCCGCCGCGGTCGGCTTACAACCGCGGCGGAAAAGCTTTAATATGGTGACGGTGTCTTCCAGACACCGTCCACCATATTAGGATGGGCAGTACAATATGCTTTTCCGCGGCGGGTTTTCCGCCGTGGAAAAGCATACGGAACTTCACTGCGGGGGCCCGTTGCGGGCCCCCTAGGTGAAGGAGGGGTGGGGGGTGCACATGGGGGGTACCTATGGTACCCCCCTGCATTTGCGTGCACAAAGCAGCAGGCACTGCACGGTGCCTGCCGCTTTGTGCACGCAAATGCTGTGCATGCTTTTTTAACATTGCGGCAGGTGCAGCTTCAAGCTGCACCCGCCGCAATGTTAAAGATTGAGGATGTGACCGCCACCCTGGCGGTCACATCCTAATCTGCACGGAGGGACCTCCGCAGCCCCTGCGGACAGTCCCTCCTACTCTATGGTGGCGGACGGACTAAGGTCTGTCCGCCATCATAATCGGCCCCTTAGTACGGGAGGCCAATGTGGCCAAGGATGTGGGATCTAAAGGAGGAAACTGAGTGAGAGAGGGGGCATTATGGGGGGGGAGACGAAACCAGCGCCAGGTGGGGTGGCCGAGATGGTGTCCTTAATCAAAGCAATTTTCTGAATGAAAAAAGTACTTAGCGCATTGCAAGATTCCTGTGTGGGGGCCTGAGTCGGGAGCGTCCTGGGATCGGAGGTGAATTAGTTAAGGACTTTAAAAATCTCTTTGGACTTGCAGGGGGCCGATAAGATTCTTTCTGAGGCGTAAGCTTTTTTGGCTGCGGAGATGGCTGATTTATACTTATTGCGCGTGGCCACATATACGTCTCTGCTAGACAAGCAATAGTCTCTCCTCCACTTGCGCTCTAATCGGCGAAGTTCCAAATGAAGGGTTTTGAGTTGGGGGGTAAACCATTTGTGGGAGTTGCTGTGTCGGGATCGGGGGAACTTAGTAAGGGGGGCAAAAATATCGCTGGCTGTCGTAAGCCAGTCAGAAATTTGCCCGTATAGCTCGTTGGTGCTTATATCGTTGGGAAGCAGGGGACGGGTGAGAGAGAGGTGAGATAGCAATTTAGAGGAATCGGCGGCTCTCCACTTGAGGGCGGTGCCACCCTCCCTCAAGGGGATCCTAATCTGGCCAACAGCCGAGAATGTGGTGTCAATCAGAAAGTGGTCAGACCACACACAGGGTGTTATGAGAGGACAGGAGGACTTGACCCCGTGGACCCAAATGTGGTCAAGGATGTGGCCGCCACTGTGGGTGGCAGACCTGACTAATTGAGTAAAGTTCAGGCTCAAGAAGGCCTCGAACAGTTCGAAGGCATGGGGACCAGCGTCCTTGTGCTGGAACCAGTAGTTGAAGTCACCAAAAATGACAGTACGGGGGGAGGAAGTGGCAAGATTGGTCAGCTGTTCGATAAAAGAAGAGGGGAAGGAAGGCATGGGGTGGGGGGACGGTATAATACCATAAGGGTGACTGCACCCACCTCAGTCCCAAGACGGAGAACCAGGTTGTCTGCGGTGGTATGTGGTTGCTTAATAGAAGCTAAAATTGATGCTGCGGTGGTCGGTCGAGTGCAGTTCAGTGGTGTGGTTGGAGGTGACGTAGATGCCTGTTGAGAAGACGGGGTACCGCTTGTGGCTGGCGGCGTGGATTTGGTCCTGAGTTGTCTGCAGCCGGGTCTGGTGAGGTTGTCCATCAGTATGGTGGAGTTGTCATTGTTGTTGTCCTTGAGGGGTAAGGTCAGGTCCCACAGGATGATGTGGTGCATGGAGGGGAGTGCTTGGGTGCTGGCGAGGTCATTGAAGGAGCTGCAGAACTGAGCACTGGGTCGGTGTGCTGTACACGAGGGTTCCCTGAGGGTGGTGTTGGGTGTCGGTGTGGATGTTCATGTGCAGGTGGTTGGAGGTCTTGATGGTGTTGTCTGCATGGGTGCCGACCTTGAGGGTAGACTTGTGGTCGATGGTGACCCATCCACCAAATCAGTCAGCGCAATCCCTGCGGTTGAACTTGTAGCTGTCTGGGATGTCTATGGTGATGTTGGTCGCAGAGGAGTAGTTCCACCAGGTCACGTTTAATAATCACACATCTGGGGCGGAGGTGTCAAGCAGGTCTCAGAGCCACATGGGCTGTGTTCGTGTGGAGTGGGTGTTGTGGATAATGCATCAGAGGTGGCTGGGTCCACTCCATGCGGGTTTGGTGGCTCAGTTGCATGTGAAGCTGCATGTGCGGCAGGAGAAGGGTCCCGTGTGTATGTTATTGTGGTGGCCTGGAAGCAAGTGTTGTATTGGCCGGCATTGAGTGCATGGAGGGTACAGGCGTAGTACTGGAGTCTGGTGTAGTCGCGTTAGTGGCCACAAGGGGTCCTGGCGCTGGGCATGGTCCAGGCGCAGATGGCTGCAGCCTGGCCTGCTTAAGGTGTGCCTCTGGTGCGCAAGTAGCACAGTCGAGCAAAGTTTGGCACATATGGGGATGTGGGAGGGAGGAGCAGCTGGTAGGCGGGAGCAGCAAGTGTGCATGGGGTGGTGGAACAGTGGCACTGAAAACAAAACGGTGTGCAAACAGGGTGAAAACTAGTTGCACTGAGGCCACTAACGGGACACTAATATGGTGGTTCTGCACACCTGCCAGTGTGTACTCAGCAGCGGCAGCAGGGGCACACAGGGGGAGCTGGGAGTAGGTTGAGCAACATACCATGAGCAATCTAGATTATCCAAATATAACGTAATTAGCATGAAGACACAGGAAATGGGCCACACACAAAAAACACAGCCGTGATGGCTATGACAGGTGGGATGATGTGAGATGGTAAGAAATCCATGCCCCACATCCTCAGTAATTGTGGCCTGATACCTGTTGCACACATATAGAGTGCAAAATGCCACATGGACTTGCTACTGTGCTGGAATGTGTCCCCAATACACACCAACAAAACAGACATCAGGACATACACTCAAGTAGAATGTTGCAAGTGTGCAAGCACTGTCTGCCCATGTGCCATGTTTTTGGACAAACATTTTGTATCCATCAAATGATTCATGCCATGTCATTTTAGGTAACATGAGTGATGATGTGTAGCTTGAACTTTGACATGTTGACACACATCAAAGTCAAAAAGGGTAGATGACTCAAAATTGTGCATCTGTACACCATATGTCAGACATGATCATAAACATACATCTATTTTTTATTTCAGGGCATGGTACACCTACTCATAAGCAGGAACATATGTTTGAATCCGATGATGAGGGCGGTGAAAGTGTAACAAGTCTGGACACAGGAATCATCCAGGACCTGTTACAATCAATACAAACTCCCTTTCCCCCCACAAGAAGGCAAAGCAGCACAGTGGGATCTCAGCTTGCCCAACATGGAAGCACTCCTTTGCCACCTCCCACAACATCTTAGCATCACCAGTCGCCGAACACGCTAAATTCCTTTGAACAACGTGCTGTGGATGTACAGGGTCAGTTGGCACAGGAAGTGCGTAAAGGGATCGAGAGCATGGCAGGCACCCTAGAGGGAGTGCTCTGTTGCCTAACATCAAATACTGGCAGTGCGGAAACTGGTAGCAGCAACAAAGCACCACCACGTACTTTGTTTCACGCCATGAATGAAATTTCAGAAGTCATGCAGCAGAGGCACAGACAAATACCTAACACAAGTGCCAGCCTTGAAGTGGCCAACAGGCTGAGGGAAATTCAGGACACCCTCGAAGAAATGAATGCAAAACAGGATGCATACCTGACAAAATTGGCTGAATACCAACGGGATGTTACAGCTGTGCTTGAAAACCACCAAGTCATGCTGAGTGCATTTATGCGGTACCCGATGGGCATGGAACATGATGCAGGTACAATCCCATCAACATCTGCAGTCCCTGATGTGTCTATGCCTCCTGTGTCGACTGCACCACTGATTACACCATCAGCTGTGACAACAAACACATCTGATGAAGAAGAATCAGAAGATTGTCCAGTCCTCCGCAGAACCATGCGTTAGCATCCCATATTGTACCAGGACAATAAATAAACACTGTCTGGTGCTCACAATACTGACATTGTACCCCAGTAATGACGAAAAACAAATTACTGCTAGGCAATGGATGTAAAATAAATTATCTGTGGCCTCCCTCCATGAGGTGAACATATGATGTTGACATTCCCTTATCACACAATAAAAAACTACTCACTCATGCATGTCACAAATGTCATGTTTATGTATGGACTGTGCATGTACATCCTCAACCCTACTGTATGTGTCCCTTGATTATTAGAGTCCTGTCATACCTTGCTACTTGCTAAGTTGTGTCACTTACATTAATTTGCAACCACAACATGCAATGTCCAACTGGCAACGTTCATAAAGTGACTAGTAACGTGTGCAGCACTGCTAATGTGCAACATAACGAATGATGTAATAAGTTAGAATAACTAACACTACAAGTTTGTACAAGGAGGGGGTGAGTGGTAAAATCAGATCTGCTTGCACGCTACCATAAATGTGGGTCAGTCCAAGGTGTATGTATGTGATGATGAAATATCTGACATACCACATGTAGGTATGAAAGCAAAACATCAGTACGTGGCTGGCATCAAAGGCTCATCCTAAGGTAAGATAAGTAGCAGACAATTCTATTAACTTAAGCATAGGGATAGGGACATGCTTCACACCAGTGATTGCAACAACATCACTCAACACTCAAATGGTGTCTCATGTATGAAGTCCTACAAACACTTCAGTGCTGCTGCAAAGACTGTGGCCCTCATGCCTTAATGCCTTGTGGCACCGAAGCATATCGATTATCACTTTTCTAATGTGATTCAAGGCTGTCATTGATGTGGCTCAGTGTGCCAGATGTATGTTGACACACTGACGGAAAAGAATTAGCTGCGGAATTAGCCATGGCAAGATGACTTACATGACATGTCAGATTAGAGATGTCCTGACACATATGTGAATCTGAGCGAATGGCAAAGCCTCGCCACACCACTGATCCTTGATCACGGTTACACCTTTCATTTGGAGAAGTGAGAACGTGACCAATTTCAAGCTTGGAGTCTGTTAGAAAATCCACTAAATCGCTATGTGAAAATGAGTCAGCCACCATACTTCCAAAATAAGTACTTATGTACAGGCCTGTCAAACAGATAATTGTGCTACTACACACAAGAAATGTCTTTCCCCAATTGAAATGCCCCAATACACTTGTGGTACAATCTGTAGCACTAGTACAATGTAGATTGCCAATGAGGCCATTTCCCAGTGGCACCGTGGTGTGTCTGTGCCTTGTTCACTGTATTGTGCCCTTGGTGTGTGTGTCTGCTGTTCCTGATAGGGCTAATTTGGCCTGTCTGTTGTGTATCCCCTGTATTTGCTCTGTTTTCACACTGACTTTTACTTGCCACTGCAGTTACCTGTCCATCCAGCACCCACACACGTCCATGCTCCTGCTACAAGCTGCTCACCCTACACACGACCACAGCTGAATGGTGGATTATGTATATAGGTACCATTGTTGTGCAGAGTTCAAGCTCATCAGTGAACATACACAACATGCGCAAGACCAGCTGAAGTTAGCCTGGTTGTTAAAACCACCCCCACTACAAATGCAGCACTCCATGTATGCAACCTTGTGAGATAATACAACTGTCTGCTCAGTACACCGTGCAAATACCAAGCAACAGTCTCATGTTGACACTGCTGAAGCACCTTACCCCGTCTGCTGACAATTACAGCTATGAACACCCAGCTGTATTGCAATGCACAGTGGTGCCTGAGCTGCATCCTCCTGCACACATGTCCTGCGCACAGATATGGCATATAAATGTGTGAGGCCAACTACAGCCTCTGGCACTAGTTACGTTGCCTGGGTCACATCTGGAACTGGCATTGCATACGCAATCCACAACTTGTACAAGATGATGCAGACATACCGTAATAGACCGGATATGTATCCCGATTCACACAGACGTATTCCTTTCCAATACCGGGGACACAAGATAAACTCTACACAAATCGATACGTAGAGTGGCTCCTCCCTGTCCAGTGCCCGGATCGTTTTGCCTTATCCCTTTGGGATATCGGACTTTACTTTCCAAGATTGAATGTTCACTATCGATTTTCTAGATGAATATTACTCACCAACACTGATTTATTCAGGTTGTTTGCCCCACTACCCCTCTCTCGTCCTGATGAAGACCCACTTGCAAGGATTTTACTGATTCCTGCTCCGCCTGGTTCGAAACGTCGACACACTTCTTCACCTTGAAACACAGCCTCCTCCTACCCATGATTCCTGTATAGTATGGACATTGGGGCATGTGTATTTTGAACTTTTATGTTGACTTATGATCATTCTACTGTCTATCCGACATTGAACTCATACGAATGTTTGATAAATACGTGTTTTTATTATCACTATCCCTTCCTACACTACCCTCACGACTGCACGTCCCCCTTACCCCCAGGGGCACTAATACAACTGTAATATGTGAATTTGTTTTTGATTACCTTTCCTATAATGTGAATTAAACATTATAGATGTATTTATTTTTTCATTTGATTTATTTGAATTGTTTCTAACAATACGCTCTTCTTCCTTACTGGGACCCCCTTCTCTTAACGCTAGATACCCAGGTCCCAGTGACTTTATTGGGTCAACCCTCTCCTTTGATACCACATGCAGACATACGGGCACAAACACCATGGAGGGATGCCTTGCCATCATCTTCAGGAACTGCCTCCAACAGACTAATGCCATTATGATGAAGTGATTGCACAGTCCTGAAAATGTCCACTCCTGTATCAAAGTCAACTACAGGACAACTCCATGTTGTACCCTTGCATAAAGCACATCTTTGATGTGCCACAACATTTGCCAACTACAATGCAGATCACAGACCGCACAACAACCTACAATACGTGGACTATGTACAGCTCAGACACCAGTATGACTCATTGACAAACTCAGCCTATTCAACCTCACCGCACTCCTAGACAACATCCCCGACATCAGATATACCCAGGTTGTCATCAACACAACTCACAAGGTGGAACACACCCGGGCACACATTGTCATCCAAGGTAACTACATTTTCCTTGGCCAACCCTCACATCCTCCCTGATCCAAGCCCCAATGCATCCTCTCATCATTCAGCAAACATACCATACACATGTCAAGGGCACAGTCCCTGTGCAGACACTGGTGCAAGATCAACACAGAGCCCCTTGCCTCAGCACTGATACACACCCCTCCATCCACCATGTGCCACACTAACTCAGATCATTACAAATTACAGATGTAGTACTACATATGCACATACATGGCTGCACACTCCCTTGAAGCACAACATACAACACACCAACAATGTCACCTGTGTATCCACGGACATACAACGAACAATGCTCATGTGCAGGCTGCTGGATTTAGCTTTGAGGCTCAACCAGATCCCAGGATTTGCACTCCGCCTACAGGGATAACATCACAGCTAAATGTCCAACTCATCTGATCCACACAAATGCCAAATCATGAAGGGCACAATCCTCTACACATGCCAATCCATGGCAAGCATCAACTCCATACCAAATTAAACAACATGACCGAGCTCAGCCCTCACTCACTTCACGGGAATTTTATAGACACTTGGTACAGTCTGCTACCACTAGATCAGCAAAGTTAATGTCAATTTAGATGAACATAAGCAAGGCATACCACACAACACCTTAGCCCAAGTAAGCCACACTACACACCATCCTCTGGTGGCCACATGTCTACATGTTTCACACCACAAACACCGTGATGGACATACATTAAGGAGCACCCACACACACCTGCCCACAGCGCATCTTCCACAGGGCTGCATCCCCCATTGCACACGAACAGTGACAGTACATGGCCTCCACCATTAGAACATGCACCTCCACATTAATTGCAAATGTTGACAGCTAAATGACATTAGCAGTTACACCCCTGCTGACCGAACAGACGTCAAGACCCACAGGCACATATTTTCACACACATTTGCAGTCAAAGTCATTAACCAGAGGGTCATCATGCACCCAGTGATGTTCATAGGAACATACAACATCCCCAATCCTGCTCCATGACAAACAACAGCATCAAGAGGTCCCTCCTACACGCCACAGCAACATCCACACAATCCTCAAAGTCGGTCACACTGCCACTCCATAGACACTATACATCGCATCATTTCAAGAAACAATGTTCCACAACACACTAGCAGCCAGACTCCACTATGGCATGAGGCAAGGCAATACACCACACTGGATTGTCTCCTCCCTTGCAGACCAGAGCAGATGATTCTGCATAATACATTTCACAGCACAACACACAGAGTACTGATGCAGAGTTCCTCAGTGACTGTCCCTCAGTACCTTTGTCTACTATGTCTACATGGCCCCACTTGCTGAGAACATCAGTGGACATGGACTCTGCATAGTACCCTACGCCTAATACACCCAGCTCTGCCTCTCCCTCACCAAGGTACACAACATCACTGGACACAACTAACCACAATGGATGCAAGATGTGCCAACAAGTATGTGCCTCAGCTGGATAAATCTCCATTTGTTGTCAAAACAGGTCATCACCCTCACAACAACAACTACCACATGGGACTATACCTGGGGGTACCCTGGGCTGGATAAACAGTTCACCACTCATATGTCCAACACAAACTATACATTGTACAGAACACATCCCTCACCCTGTCAGTACGGATAATAGTAGTATCCTCACCATTGTTCTTCACCCTCTGCAAACTCTGCAAGAGCATCACAATTATTGCCAACTGATGCATTGATTAGATCTGCCACACATCCATCATCATCAGCCTGTTCAATGTGAATGCCCTCAATATCAGTATCAAAAATACCCTCAGCACAAAAATGATGAATGTCCAGACAACCGTAGGTAGATGTTCCCAGTGGCTCCCATGATTATACCACTACCGCCAGCACATACAGGAGCACTACTGCATCCACACCCATACAGATATACTGACACTCAAGGAGTTCACACACGCCTACACAGTCAGCCACAAACCTGGGCCAGCAAACCTCTACCAATGAATCTGCTTCTAGGCCCACAAGACATACGTCTGCAATACAGACCTAGCCATGGTCACATTTCCCTGCATCTACATAGCCAGCCTGTGAACCAGATTTCTTTTCCACTTGCAGGAAAGACGTGGGTCATACTGGCCCTCAGCATTGGGAAACACTGCAAACATTGAGCTACAGTCTCAATACCTGGTGGCACAAATAATGACGGCCCTTGTGCCATCTGACCCTCACTTGTTGTGACGTTGTGTGACCCTAACCCTGCCTAATAGTCATCATCCATCACCAAGGCACATGGTCATGCGATAATGCTGCATGCAACAAATCCGACCCTTGAACGCCTTGATCTGCGTCACAGGCATGTGCAATGGGTGTTGCTGGGTGCCTTCCCAGCAACATCCATTGGCTTTTGACACTGCCCCAGATATAATAGGACCATGAAATGTGAGGCACTGTCCAGAAATTACACAGACCCAGGGCAGGCGTGAGGAAGGCTCAATGTTGACAAATATGATGAAGTCTCCTTGTCTCCCCTTTTTCACACAATGCAGTAGATATAGTAAGAGGAAGAGGCCGTTGTGATGATTAATTAACTGAGAGGTGTCCGTTCCTGTACAAGTCTGATGTTCCCCGCAAGGCAGACACACTTGCCCCATTGTGCAAAGGTGACTGCGTTAGCGATGAACAGGACATTGTGCAACAGTGCTGGTGAGAACCACAGGACTGCGCTGTATCTTGCAGACATGGCACGGTCCTGCAAAAGGGTAGCGCAAATGGAAGGCCTGCTGTGCTTCACTGCGGAAAAACGTCATGAAAGAGGTCCCACAATCTTTACACATGATTGTTGATCACATGGGCTCACCTGAGACGCATTACCTAAAGTCCCTCAAGGGTGAGTATTGGCCTGTATGAATTAGTGATAGTGTAATGAACATCTGGCTTACAATAGCTAACATGTAACGGTAATCTCAGATATGAGATCATTGTTGACATTCCTTGGCCAGCAAGGGTAAGGCTCACCCAGAGCTGATTTCACAACTTCATATGCCTACAAGTACAACTTATTGTAAATGAAAAACATATTTTATTTACAAAAATAGTTCACACTAATTAAAATCTATGCTAAACTACACTACACTTATCAAAACTTGTAATAAAATCCTTCACTAAGCTAATCCAAGGCACTAACATCTACACTTATCTTGTCTAACTGTTCCTATACCTACCTCACACATACTACACAACACACAGATGACCCCCCCACCCCTATTCACCAATCACACATCAGGCATACATAATCTTAATCTAAACACATACTAATTAACCTACCTAACTAAACAAGGATATATATATATATATATATTTTTTTTTTTTACATCTTAAAAAACATTTAACATACACTATACATCAACCCCCCCACTCCTAATAACTTAACACTTATCCTAACACTATTCCTAAGTACTACAACTATCCTAAAAACTATCTAACTATTTAAAAATGTAAACAATAACAAGGTCCGTAACTTGACAGGTGCAATTCCATGTCATGGACAACCACCACAGTTGTTCACTGTGTTCATTCCTGCTCGTCCATTTGATCAATAGTGGCCTTCATGTCGGCAACCATGGACAGCAGGGTGGCCAGCTGAAGTTGCATGCCCGCAACCTTCAATGTCAGTTCCTTTTGGGCCTTTTCACCAGTTTCCATTTTGGCCTCAATATTGCCAATTTTGGTCATCAGGAGCACACCGTCTATCTCTGGGGGAGCTGCTGCATGCCCTGCTGCTGTATGTCCTACTTGCGCACAAGCCAGTTTAGGTGGCGCTACTGCAGCTCCACCTGTCTTTGTCTCAAGGGCCTGTGCAGTGGTGGTTCCAGATTTTTGATCAGTGGTTGTCACTGGGGTCAGATCCGAGGGATGTCCAGAAGTGGAACAACTTGCAGATCCTGAACCACGACTAGCTGGGGGTGCAACCAAGCCAGATGTTGAAGGTGCTGATGTCTGAATGCCTGAGCCCACTCTGTGTAGGACATTCAGTGTCCATTTGGGGATCTAGATCTACATGTGATCCAGTTGCTGGTCCGGAGTCCATGAGTGAGCTTTTCGCCTTTTGCTTCCTGCTCCGCATGTTGCATGGGGGAGTGGGAGTTGGTGATGTCCAGGCTCCAGCAGCACGTGATTGTTCATGTCGGCGTCCCATCTGCCTGAATGAACGACCAACATTCCGTTTGTGTCGGTATCTTTCAAGACGGATGCGATACTGCCTCTCCTCATCTTGTGACATGTTGTCTGTAATGGAGCAATGACATCCACATCAGTCTGCACTTACACATTGACACCTGTACACATGCACATTATGCAATCTTCTGAACATTTTGTCAAGGGCCTATCGTTAACAGGGCATCAATTTCAAAGCATGGGGGCATCATCATCGATGGTCATACACAGGGATGCAAAGTGATGTTGCGTAATACCTAACATGATAAATAATGTAGATGACATGTAAGGCCTCAATACATATGAGATGGTGCATTCCAATGCATTTGTCCTGGGCATGAACCCAATGCTCGCCATTCACATATGCAGGCTCCTTCTAAACATGATGCAAGAGCATCTGTGTGCAGGCAAGGTTTGTATAGGCATTGTAATTTGACACTTCATACGCAGATACAAAGCAAGGTATATGGACCATCATCCCTGTATGCTGCACAAGGCAACATCTCAACCAGCTCAGACGTCAACCTCGCCAACTCTGAACACCTTCACTTCCAGATCCACACCGACCCCAAGACCACACTCAGAGGCACCCTCCTTTACAGGCCACCAGGACCCCGTGCACAATTTAGTGAAGACATCACGGACTTCATCACTCCACACGCGCTCCCCTCCGAGGATTACATCCTTCTGGGAGACCTCAACTTTCACCTTGAAAAGAACAACGACCGCAACACCACCACCCTTTTGGACAACCTCGCCAACCTCGGACTTAAACAACTTGTCACTACCCCCACCCACATTGCAGGTCACACACTCGACCCTATCTTCACCTCCAGCAAACATGTCTCCTTCAGCCACACCACAGCTCTCCTTTGGACTTACCACAGCTGCGTTCACTTTACCTACAACAAGCCCACATCCAACAACCACCCCCAACCCACTCTGCAAAGAAACTGGAACAAAATCACCATCGACCAGATCTCCTCATCGCTTCTTCAAAACCCCCCAGCCCACTCCTCAAACCCAGACCAAGCAGCCACCAACCTCACCCAATGGTTATCCAACAGCGCCGACATCCTAGCACCACTGAAAAAACGACAAATCAAACCAGGCAGCAAAAAGGCCTCCTGGTTCAACGATGATCTTAAGAAATCCAAGAAACTCTGTCGCTCCCTTGAGAAGACCTGGAAAAAAGACCCAACCACCAGCACCAAGAACGCCTTCAAAAACGCCACCCGCATACACCACCAACTGATCCGGAATGCCAAGAAAGCCGCTTTCAAGGACCGACTAGATAACAACGCCCACAACAGCAAGGAATTATTCAACATCGTCAAGGAATTTACCAACCCCTCAGCCAACTCCAACGACATCACCCCCTCTCAAGCCCTCTGCGACTCCTTAGCCTCATTCTTCCACAAAAAAATTGCAGACATCCACAACAGCTTCGAAAACCGACCGAAAGACCAACCCACCCAACCCCCTGCAGGACCCCCACCCTCCCTGAATACCCTCAATGACTGGAAGCCAATCTCCACTGAGGACACCATCCGTCTGATGAACTCCATCCTCTCAGGATCCCCCACAGACCCTTGCCCTCACCACATCTTCAACAAAGCAGACTCCATCATAGCACCACACCTTTGAGACGTCATCAACTGCTCCCTCAACTCCGCAACCTTCCCGGAAAGCTGGAAACATGCCGAACTCAGCGCCCTCCTGAAGAAACCCACAGCTGACCCCACCGAACTCAAAAACTACTGCCCTATCTCACTCCTTCCATTCCCGGCCAAAGTCATCGAGAAAGCGGTCAACAACCAGCTCGCCGCATTCCTCGAAACCAACAAATCCCTCGACTCCTCTCAATCCGGCTTCCGAGCCAAGCACAGCACTGAAACCGCCCTCATCGCAGCAACAGACGACATTCGAACTCTACTGGACAATGGAGACACAGTTGCCCTCATCCTCTTCGACCTCTCCGCAGCCTTCGACACGGTCTGTCATAGCACCCTTTTACAACGCCTTAGAAACGTCGGAATCCAAGGAAAAGCACTAGAATGGATCACCTCGTTCCTCACCGGAAGAACCCAGAGAGTCCGCCTTCCACCATTCAAGTCAGAGGCCACTGAAGTCATCTGCGGCGTATCACAAGGATCTTCACTCAGCCCCACCCTCTTCAACGTATACATGAGCCCCCTCACGGTCATCGCACGCCAACACAACCTCAACATCATCTCCTACGCCGACGACACTCAACTGATCCTATCACTCACCAGAGACCCCAACACTGCCAAAACCAACCTGCATGAAGGAATGAAAGAAGTAGCCGAATGGATGAAGCACAGCCGTCTGAAACTGAACTCAGACAAAACAGAAGTCCTCATCCTAGGCACCTCCCCCTCCGCCTCGGATGACTCTTGGTGGCCAGAGGCCCTCGGAAAAGCACCCATCCCGACGGACCACGCACGGAACCTGGGCGTCATCCTGGATTCCTCACTCTCGATGAACAGACAAGTCAACGCCGTTTCTTCATCTTGCTTCAACATTCTTCGCATGCCCAAAAAAACATTTCGCTGGATCCCCACCGAAACTAGAAAAACAGTCACCCTCGCTCTGGTCACGAGCCGACTGGACTACGGAAACACCCTCTATGCCGGTACCACCGCAAAACTCCAGAAAAAACTCCACGCATCCAGAACACTTCAGCCAGGCTCATATTAGACATCCCGCGTAAAGAACACATCTCTGGTCACCTGAAAAGCCTCCACTGGCTCCCCGTCAATAAGAGGATTACTTTCCGGCTCCTAACCCACGCACACAAAGCACTCTACGAAATCGGACCCGAATGCCTCAACACACGACTGTCCTTCTACACCCCCTCCCGCCAGCTACGATCCTCCAACCAGGCCCTTGCCACTCTACCTCGCATCAACAAAACCACCATGGGAGGTAGATCCTTCTCCTACCTGGCAGCTAAAACCTGGAACTCACTTCCCACTCACCTTCGCCTTACTCAGAACCACCTAGCATTCAGAAAGCAACTTAAAACGTGGATATTTGACAAGTAAGTCCCCACCCCTCTTCAAGCGCCTTGAGACCCTCTGGGTATGTAGCGCGCTATATAAATTTATTGACTTGACTTGACTGACTTGAAATTCACCATGGAAACAAAACATGGGCAAATTAGGATAGTGTTGCAAGGAAAAACACAGGTGTGCACTGCAATAGATTTGGGCACTGCCTCCTATCATTTAACTCTTGTACATGGGGTGCTGCTTGGGAGTAAATAGGTGCTGTGTTTTCACACAACGCAACACACACTGCACAACACTTTCATGGTAGACGCATCTTGACAGGGGACGACATATCATGGCCAGCATTAAGGGCTGGTATGTGGATTGACTATGCATGATAATTGATGCAATGGCCATTTAAGCACATGTACATCATTGCATATTAACTACTGATGTCAATAGGGAATTCTGCTGGTGACCCTTTTAGTTGCATAGGTAAGTGCATGATTGTTGTGCTAATTAATGATGGACTTGCAGCACTGTTGCATCCCTCTAACAATGGCAAGCACTGAAACACGTGGGGCACAAGGAAATCGAACTTGTAGGAGGTATATCTATGTTGTACTACAATGAGCATGTGTCATGTAGCCATGGTATAAATACACTGACTGTCACGTACCCCAAGGGTCCTTGCTCAGCACAACAGTCTTCGACATCTCCATGAGCACACTCGCCACCATTGCATGCACACACCACCACAACATAATATCCTATGCCAATGACACCCATCTGGTACTGTCCCTCACCCAAGACCCAGCCACAACCAAACACAACCGCCATGAAGGAAAGATAGACGCTGCAGAATGTAAAAAGGTTAGTCAGCTGATACTGTGGACACACAATACAGAGGTTATCATCCTTGTCAAATCAACATCCGCCAGGGACGACGCCTATTGGTCAACAACAATGGTCACTGCAACAACACCCACGGACCATACACCCCAATTGGGATTCTTCCAGGTCTACTCACTCACAACTAACAAACAAGTGGACGTCATGTCATCCTTATGATTTTACACCCTGCGCATGCTCCAATAGATATTCTGGTGGATCACCACGGGAACGTGTGAGACGGTCACCCAGGCCCTCATCAACAGCCAACTGTACAACGGGAATGCCCTATACACAGGAACCACTGCCAGACTTCCCTTAGAACTACATCCCATAGTAAATACATCGGCACAACTCATCTTCGACAGCCCTCACCACAGCAGCATTTCTACAGGCCATAATGACCAACACTGGGTCACCGTCAACACAAGGATCACGTTCAGGCTCCTCACCCACACACACACACACAGACACATGACATGGGCCCAGAATGACTCCTCAACCGCCTCTCGTTCTCAGATCCTACCGACCACCTCCGCTCCACCAGCCTCCCACTAGCCACCATACCAAGGATTGACTGCTCCACCACTGGAGGTAGATCATCCTCCTACCTGGCCACCAAGACATGAAACACCCTTGGCGCACAACTACGACTGACCAGGACCATCTTACCTTCATTTAAGAACTGAAGACCTGCCTATTGCATGAGTAGCAGCACACCCCCTCCCTTCAGTGCCTTGAGACCCTCACACCTGAGTATGGTGCTCTAGGGAGGTCTAGATGTATTGTTTGATTGTGGTCTCATTTTATGTGATGGATACTTACAGCAGCACAAGAAGTGTTACTGTGTCCCTTGCACACTGTAACACCTCATACATGTGACCCTTATATTTGAGTTCATGCATTTCCACATGGTGCCATTGAGTCCTTGACACTTCCAAGCACATGTGATGTGTAAACATGATGCATGCAAGAATGATGCTTTTGGACTGTCTCCAAACATGGCATGCATGAGGAGGCATTGTAAGCATACAGACAAAGATAGTAATGATTTCACACTCACCAGTGGCCTTAGGATTCTTGAAGGACTCCACCTCATCCCTTGTGTATGGTGGTGTACCACCTACAAGTGAAAGACAATATACCAGAATCTCAGGGTATGTTGCATATTTCAACACAGTACAGAGATTACATGAGAGTCAGTGGTATCTTCAACATTGGCTTACGTTGCGTCCCATGAGGCAACGTGATTCATACAACAGTCTATGGCTAACTGCTTCACATGTGAAGCACATTCTTGCACTGCATGTATTACACACATGTGATCCCTTGTTTGTGGTGTCACATTGAGATGGCATTTGCAAAATACCTGCACACTTGATCCATTTAGAAAATATGTTTGCATTGTGTAGATGTATGTGATTGTGCTTTTATGGGGGACTTTGGTACAATGGCGAATGTGAACATCTGAGTATTCACAGATGTGCCAGCAGATTAATGCGTCACACACCAAAAAATCGACTATCCGCCATATGTATTCAAACAATTGTAGAATTTACGTGGCCTTTTAGAGAATTATGTCCTCCCCAATATACACATGGCTTATCATTTGCTTATTCACCATTCACAGATGTACTGGCACCCTTAGATGTGTCAGTGTGTCAGCTTCTTTGATATGTGCATTGTGACAAGAACTGCAAGCAACATGCATTTACACACATACACATTGATCTGTGTGCAAGTACACCATGTACACATGTACATGATATTAACATTACATGCAATTTTCCAGGCCTTGTAGATGTGTGCCTATTTCCCACGTGACTAAGCACAAGAGTGGCGTAAAATTTTGATTGATGTTGTTGTTTCAGCACAACAAACATGTCACCGGACGTAATCCCAGCTGTATGATGTATCCTATGTTTGGGTATGCTAACAAACCTTACTCAGCCCATGGTATGCCATCATGTATGCACATTGTTGCATAAGTGTATTGTTATTATCATGTTGTTTTCCATTCTGCACTGCATTTCACATCACAAGTAGTTAGTGTACATCCAGTCATTGTGTAGAATCCAAGTAATTAAATGTGATACTTCCTACACACAGTCAAGAAGAAGGGTTGAAGGCATTGCATGTTTTGCACTCAGTTGACACTTGTGCATCTTTGCTGCACACAGATGGTAATGTAGCACATTATGTATATTGAAATACACATACAAACACATGTGTGGATAGATTTAGAACCACTACAAGGTTACTTGTGATGGTGGCAGACATATGCTCCTCTGAGGTGATGTCCCTGTAGATTATTACTCTATGTACAGGGCCTACAATGTGTGATGGAGGGGGGAGCATGAAGTTTGCATCCAAGTTGCTGTTGATGTTATGCAATACTTAGGATGTTTAGGCCCATTGTTAATAGGAT
The DNA here is from genome assembly GCF_964263255.1 of Lissotriton vulgaris. Taxonomy (NCBI): domain Eukaryota; kingdom Metazoa; phylum Chordata; class Amphibia; order Caudata; family Salamandridae; genus Lissotriton; species Lissotriton vulgaris. Next base: position 113,838,137 of record NC_141689.1, read on the forward strand.
ATTGTCACTGCGTGACATATTGTGTCAAGAATCCATCATGCATACATATGATATACCAGGAGGGAACATGTTGTTCCCCTAAGCTAGCATATTTGTGCCTTTCCCTGGCCTTGACCACAAAGTGCTGTCATGCAGTAGGACAATACCTTTTGCACCATGATGCAAGGGTGGTTGTGTTTCTTTGAAGAATTTTTTTGTACCGTATGGGATACCTTCCTGTACATCAATGGTCAGAAACTGCATAGACATTTTCCGTTGTGTGCTGCACAATGCAGCTGCACACAGGGAAATATGACATACATGGATACATGTAAACTTCACTCCCTGTAGCGCCTCACTTACACCTCCCCAGGGCAGGCATGTGCTTTTTGCGCTGCCTCACACTCGTACATCTCTGGCCCTATTTTCATATGCCTTGCGCCGCCAGAGCGTCACTTTACCACATGTAATGAGTGATGCTGCGGCGGCACAAGGCCTTCATTACAAAGGCCCCTGGAGCAGTGACAAAAGTCCATGGATGTTGGTGTGAACATGCCAAACAACACCCATTGCACGCCCATTTGACACATAACAATGCATTGAAAGTGCAGACATTTATCATGCATGATTATGCCTCATGAGCGGCATAGTCCAGCATGATGAAGATCAGTCTTGCTTGTGCGTTACCACAACCTATGTATCAAGCCTTTTGTGAATTGCCAAGTCAGAAAATTGCAGGATTTTGCCGTTGCCGAATAGCAAACGGCCTATTTCCATGGCTTAGGATGTATGAAACATTTGCCAATTAAGGAATAGCAAATTTTAGAAAATCCTTATTTTGCCATAGCATTTAGGGAATTGCAATTTTGCTATTCCTTAAATGCTATGTATGTAGTATTTTTGTGTAGCAAATTATGTTTGAGATTTAGCTAATTGACAACAACCTGTAGTTGATGGTAACTAGCATTTTTTGACAAATATGCACAATTTCACATTTTTGAAGGTGCCAAGTGATGCACACACATGCCCATAGTGCATGTATGTGCACCATATGCACACACATACTTTTGAGGGGTGCAGCAGGGTGTCTTTGAGACACCCCCGCATCCTTGTAATAATTCACAAATAGCGATTAGCAAATAGCTGAGTTGCTATTACAGTATTTTTTAAAAAGTAATTCCTGTGGCCCTCCTGGGCCATGGGAATGCTTTTTGAATTATCCCTTAATTACAAATTAGAAAAATGCAAAGTAGCAACTAAGGAAGATTAAGGAATTCCTACAAATGAGCGGATTTTCTTCATACATACCATTTTGCTATTCATAAATAGCGATTCCATAAGAATCGCAATTTTTTATTTGAAAAAGGGTTTGTTGATAGATATGGCCCTATATCTGATGTTACAGGGGCGCAAGGGGATCATCAGTGAGGCCCCTGTGGTTTGACATTTGAATAGCTTTACCTTAGAATACGGTGGTTAATACATGAAATAAATGTATTTGGACTTTCCAATTGTTCCATCAACCTCAATTCCAAGGTGGTCCAGGAGATCCTGCTCACGGTTGATGAGAACTGCCCACCGATGCTTGTACTGTCTCAGGGTCCGGTCCACTCCAAAGATTCTCAACATCTGGTACCGGACCCTCTCCCACCTCAGCTTCCTTTCTTGGGTTGGGTAACTCAGCAGTACCCTGCCTCCACTCCCAATCATGTTTGGGAGGTAGTGGACTATCAGCCACAGTAGCCCCCCATACTCCTTCTCGGTAAGGTTCCTAGACCTGGGTGGCATTGTGACAAAGCACAAGCCACGCTGTGTGAATGCCACAAAAAAAATTTTGCTTACACAGGAATCCTCCTAATACTATTAATCCACTAAACAGAACACTAATCCCCATATTACTAACTATGAAAATCCCTAAACAGAACACTAATCCCCCTATGAAAAACAATTAAAACCCCTAAACAGACAGACACCCCTTGACACACAACACACAGTTAGACAATAAACAACACTACAGAGACTATTTGGACACAGTTAGCAAGACACACACTGTAAAACAACTGCAGGACAGGACAAAACTCTCAAGCACTTGGCAAACACACCCCTACACCTCTCAGAGACTACAAAGGAGTGAAATAGAAAGTGAAAGTATGATATAACTTCCTGTTTGTGAGCAGGGCAGGCTGGGTACATCATTTCCTGTTGCGGTGCGACTCGTTTCCGGCGATGCGTCATTTTTTGGCATGCGAATAAAACCGATTTATGTTGCATCGTTAATTTGAAGCATGGTACACTGATAATACATTTTCCCTTACGGTGCGACCTGTTATCGTGGAAGCGTCATTATTCTCATGCGACTAAATCATTATTATGTCGCATCGTTATTTGAAGCCTGGGTGACTGATATCATATTTTCCCCTGAAGGTGCGACCAGTTGTAGTAAAAGCGTCACTATTGGCATGCGAATAAACCTAATTATGTCGCATCGCTGATTTGAAGCATGGTACAGTGATGAAATATTTTCCTTTACGGTGCGACCTGTTATCGTGGAAGCGTCATTATTGTAATGCGACTAAATCATTATTATGTCGCATCGTTACTTTGAAGCATAGGTGACTGATGACATTTTCCCCTGAAGGTGCGACAAGTTGTAGTAGATGCGTCATTATTGGCATGCCAATAAACCTAATTATGTCGCATCGCTGATTTGAAGCATGGTACAGTGATGACATATTTCCCCTTACGGTGCGACCTGTTATCGTGGAAGCGTCATTATTGTCATGCGACTAAATCATTATGATGTCGCATTGTTAATTGGAAGCATGGGTGTCTGATGAGATATTTCCCCCTGAAGGTGCGACCAGTTGTAGTAGATGCGTCATTATTGGCATGCGAATAAAACCTAATTATGTCGCATCGTTAATTTGAAGCATGGGTGACTGATGACATTTTCCCCTGAAGGTGCGACCAGTTGTAGGAGATGCGTCATTATTGGCATGCGAATAAAACCTAATTATGTTGCATCGTTGATTTGTAGCATGGTATGCTACTTCCTTATTTCCCCTTATGGTGCGACCAGTTATCGTAGATGCGGCATTATTGTCATGCAACCAAATCATTATTATGTGGCATCGTAAATTTGACGCATGGCTGAGTGATGACATATTTTCCCCTCAAGGTGTGACCAGTTTTAGTACATGCAACATTATTGGCAATTGTCACAATCTTCATTAATGGCGCATTGCAGTTTTTATCTGACAACTAGCTGCCCGTCCCGACGTTGTCCGGGTATGAATTGCTGCCGGCCAGTAGTGTATTGTTTCGTAGGATTTCATTTTGATAGCATTTCTTATCTGTGACGGGCCTGTGAAACGCTCCGATTCACAGTGCACTGCTGATGCACCTAAGAGTGCGCGTTCAGTGGTGTGTGAACTCGAGTTTCCCTACTTTATTTTCCTTGCAATATTATATAGCGCGAACTCGACAACATGGCATGAGCACAATTTACATTACAAAAGAACACATTGATTTGTGGTAGGCACGGGGAGACAAAGCGATTTGCCTGGAATCACAGGATGTTGAGCAGATGCCGAGATTCTAACGTAGCTCCCCATCTCTAAAGTTCGTAATTCTAGAACTTGTGGTGGGAGGTGTGTCTAAAAGTGTATGTCGGTGCAGGGCATCAACGAGAGAGACCTGTGCATTTTTCCAATTGGTCGTGAAAAAATATGAGTATGTTGCTCTAGATGTGGGCCGCCGTGCCACCAATGTACTTACGGGGGAGGGTAAACACCCATTATTCCGCAATTTTCTTTCCGCATACCATCACTCTGCATACTTTCATAACGAAAGTACCATGAATCCGCAATGCCATTATAACGCATGGCATTACATTTTATATGCTTTTACCACGCATACATTTACAACGAAATTTGTTGTAAATGCATGAATGGTAAAAGCATGTTTTTAAGAATGTTTGGATAAGGCAAGTATGGGTATAGGGGTATATGTTTTGGGGTACTGAGGTATATGTTTTGGGGTGTTTGGGTATTTTAATGGTTCAGATATAGTTTTGGGTTATGGGGTACAGGGGTATTTTTAGGGTTCAGGGCTAGGTTTGGGTTTTGGGGTATAGGGGTATTTTTAGGGTTCAGGGGTAGGTTTGGGTTTTGGGGTACTGGGGTATTTTAAGGGTTCACGGCTAGGTTTGGGTTTTGCGGTACAGGGGTATTTTTAGTGTTCAGGGCTAGGTTTGGGTTTTGGGATACAGGGGTATTTTAGGGTTCTGGGCTAGGTTTGGGTTTTGGGGTACAGGGGTACTTTTAGGGTTCAGGGGTAGGTTTGGGTTTTGGGGTACAGGGGTATTTTAGGGTTCAGGGGTAGGTTTGGGTTTTGGGGTACCGGGGTATTTTTAGGGTTCAGGGGTATGTTTGGGTTTTGAGGTACAGGGGTGTTTATAGGGTTCAGGGCTAGGTTTTGGTTTTGGGGTACAGGGGTATTTTTAGGGTTTAGGGATAGGTTTGGGTTTTGGGGTACAGGATATATTTATAGGGTTAAGATGGGTTAGTGTTTAAGGGTGTTGGGGTATTTTATAGAGTAAGGGTGGGTTTTGATTATGGGGTGGAGGGGTATTTAAAGTAGGGGTGGGCAGAATTGGCGCGAACTTGGTCCAATAAATCCGCAATATTTCGTTCCGTCAGATTTCCAATTATTAAAACAGAAACCTCATATATTCAAGGTAAAATAAGTATTTCTACATGCTAAAATGCATATAGTCATTTCACAAAAGTGAAATTAGCTTCCAGCAAGCAGTGAGAGAGGTGATGATTTTGAGATCAAGCCCTGCAAACCATTATGGGACGAGATTAGCAGTGGGAAGTGAATTTTATAGTATCCAAATAATTCTACAAAGAGCTGCAGTTCACCTCGTTCTCCCCAGTTGTCCCCAAGAGGCAAATGCAATAGCATTTTAAATATTATACATCAAGCTGCAGTTCACCTCATGGTCCCTAGATGTCCCTGATGAGGCAAATGCAATAGCATTTAAAATATTACACATCAAGCTGCAGTTCACCTCATGTCCCTAGATGTCCCTGATGATGCAAATGCAATAGCATTTAAAATATTATATACTAGCAGCCCATCCCGACGTTGTCCGGGTATGACATCGCCATCATCCACAGGAGCACCATCCGTCTCACGACCAGCACCGACAACTCCCTGACCACCGCCGAACACCTGCATTTCCAGATCCACACCAACCCGAACACCACCCTCAGAGGCACCCTGATCTACCGACCCCCTGGACCACGCACACAATTCAGCGAGGACATCGCCGACTTCGTCAGCCCACATGCCCTCCCCTCCGCTGACTACATCCTCCTGGGAGACCTCAACTTCCATCTGGAGAACAACAACGACCGCAACACCAGCACCCTGCTCGACAACCTCACCAACCTGGGACTCAAGCAACTGGTGTCCACCCCCACCCACCTCGCCGGACACACACTCGACGCTGTCTTCTCATCCAGCAAGGACATCAACTTCAGCCACACCACAGAGCTTCAATGGACGGACCACAGCTGCGTCCACTTCACCTTCAAGAAAACAACGACCCACCACCACCAGCAACAGACCACCCGCAGAAGCTGGAACAAGATCACAGCAGACCAGCTCGCCACCTCCCTGAGCCAGCACCCTCCTGCCAGCTCAGCGAACCCCAGCCAGGCCGCCGACAACCTCACGAAGTGGATCAGCAACTGCGCGGACGAACTCGCCCCACTGAGGACCCCGCCCAGCAGACCCGGCAGCAAGAAAGCCCCATGGTTCACCGACGAACTCAAGAGCTCCAAGAAGAACTGCCGAGCCCTCGAGAAAGTCTGGAGAAGGGAACCGACACCGGACAACAGGACCTCCTTCAAACTTGCCACCCGGAAACACCACCAGCTGATCCGCGCCGCCAAGAAAACAGCATTCAAGGACCGGTTGGACAACAACGCACACAACTGCAAGGAACTCTTCAACATCGTCAAAGAGCTTTCCAACCCCAGCGCAGGAAACAACGACATCACCCCATCGCAAGACCTCTGCAACTCCCTGGCTTCATACTTCCACAACAAGATCGCGGACATACACAACAGCTTCAACAACCAACCAACGCACACCATGACCGAACAACCACCCCCCACCACCACCCTCCACGCCTGGACCCCGATCAGCACCGAAGACACCATCCGCACGATGAACTCCATCCACTCCGGATCACCGACCGACCCCTGCCCTCACCACGTCTTCAACAAAGCCGACGCTGTCATCGCACCCCACCTGCGAGACATCATCAACACATCCCTCGACACCACCATCTTCCCCGAGAGCTGGAAACACGCCGAACTCAGCGCCCTACTCAAGAAACCAACAGCGGACCCCACCGACCTCAAGAATTACCGCCCCATCTCGCTCCTCCCGTTTCCAGCCAAAGTCATCGAGAAGACCGCCAACAAGCAGATGGCCGCTTTCCTCGAGACGAACGGATCCCTCGACCCCTCACAGTCCGGCTTCCGAGCCAACCACAGCACCGAGACCGCCCTCATCGCCGCCACCGACGACATCCGAGCCCTGATGGACAATGGAGAAACAGCGGCCCTCATCCTCCTAGACCTCTCCGCGGCATTCGACACGGTCTGCCACCGCACCCTAGTACGGCGTCTCAGCAACGTCGGAATCCAGGACAAGGCGCTGGAGTGGATCACCTCCTTCCTCGACGGGAGAACACAGAGAGTCCGCCTACCACCGTACAAGTCAGAGGCCACCGAAGTCATCTGCGGCGTCCCCCAAGGATCATCTCTGAGCCCCACCCTCTTCAACGTCTACATGAGCCCCCTCGCGGCCATCGTACGCAAACACAACCTCAGCATAATCTCCTACGCCGACGACACCCAGCTGATCCTCTCCCTGACCAACGACCCCGCCGCCGCCAGAGCCAACCTGCACGAAGGGATGAAAGAGGTAGCCGAGTGGATGACGACCAGCCGCCTGAAACTGAACTCGGACAAGACGGAGGTCCTCATCCTGGGCTCCTCTCCCTCCGCCTGGGACGACTCCTGGTGGCCTCCCGCCCTGGGCACCGCACCCAAACCGACAGACCATGCACGCAACCTGGGCTTCATCCTGGACTCCTCCCTCTCCATGACCAGGCAAGTCAACAACGTCTCCTCGGCATGCTTCAACATCCTACGCATGCTACGGAAGATCTTCTGGTGGATCCCCACCGAGACCAGGAAGACCGTCACCCAGGCCCTCGTCACCAGCCGACTGGACTACGGCAACGCCCTCTACGCCGGGACCACCGCCAAGCTCCAGAAGAGACTCCAGCGGATCCAGAACGCCTCAGCCAGACTCATCCTCGACATCCCACGAACCAGCCACATCTCCGGACATCTGCGAGACCTTCACTGGCTCCCCGTCAACAAAAGAATCACCTTCCGCCTCCTCACCCACGCACACAAAGCCCTACACGACCAAGGCCCGAGCTACCTCAACAGCCGAGTCAACTTCTACGCTCCCAAACGCCACCTCCGATCAGCCAACCACGCCCTCGCCGCCGTCCCCCGCATCCGAAGAGCGACTACAGGAGGAAGGTCCTTCTCCCACCTGGCCGCCAAGACCTGGAACTCCCTCCCGACCGACCTGCGCCTGACCCAAGACCACCTCTCCTTCAGGAAGAAGCTGAAGACCTGGCTGTTCGAGCAGTAGCGGCCCCCCCCCCCCCAGCGCCTTGAGACCCCACGGGTATGTAGCGCGCTTTATAAGTGTCACTGATTGATTGATTGATTGCTGCCCGCCAGTAGTATATTGTTTCTTAGGATTTCATTTTGATAGCATTTCTTATCTGTGACAGGCCTGTGACACGCTCCGATTCACAGTGCACTGCTGATGCACTTAAGAGTGCGCGTTCAGTAGTGTGTGAACTCGAGTTTCCCTACTTTATTTTCCTTGCAATATTATATAGCGCGAACTCGACAACATGGCATGAGCACAATTTACATTACAGAAGAACACATTGATTTGTGGTTGGCACGGGGAGACAAAGCGATTTGCCTGGAATCACAGGGTGTTGAGCTGATGCCGAGATTCTAACGTATTCCCCATCTCTAAAGTTCGCAATTCTAGAACTTGTGGTGGGAGGTGTGTCTAAAAGTGTATGTTGGTGCTGGGCATCAATGAGAGAGACCTGTGCATTTTTCCAATTGGTGGTGAAAAAATATGAGTATGTTGCTGGAGATGTGGGCCGCCGTGCCACCAATGTATTTACGGGGGAGGGTAAACACCCATTATTCCACAAATTTCTTTCCGCATACCATCACTCTGCATACTTTCATTACGAAAGTACCATGACTCCGCAATGCCATTATAACGCATGGCATTACATTTTATATGCTTTTACCACGCATACATTTACAACGAAATTTGTTGTAAATGCATGAATGGTAAAAGCATGTTTTTTAAAAATGTTTGGATAAGGCAAGTATGGGTATAGGGGTATATGTTTTGGGGTACTGAAGTATATGTTTTGGGGTGTTTGGGTATTTTAATGGTTCAGATATAGTTTTGGGTTATGGGGTACAGGGGTATTTTAAGGGTTCAGGGCTAGGTTTGGGTTTTGGGGTACAGGGGTATTTTTAGGGTTCAGGGCTAGGTTTGGGTTTGGGGATACAGGGGTATTTTAGGGTTCTGGGCTAGGTTTGGGTTTTGGGGTACAGGGGTACTTTTAGGGTTCAGGGGTAGGTTTGGGTTTTGGGGTACAGGGGTATTTTAAGGGTTATGGGCTAGGTTTGGGTTTTGGGGTACAGGAGTATTTTAGGGTTCAGGGGTAGGTTTGGGTTTTGGGGTACCGGGGGTATTTTTAGGGTTCAGGGGTATGTTTGGGTTTTGAGGTATAGGGGTATTTATAGGGTTCAGGGCTAGGTTTTGGTTTTGGGGTACAGGGGTATTTTTAGGGTTTAGGGATAGGTTTGGGTTTTGGGGTACAGGGAATATTTATAGGGTTAAGATGGGTTAGTGTTTAAGGGTGTTGGGGTATTTTATAGAGTAAGGGTGGGTTATGATTATGGGGTGCAGGGGTATTTAAAGTAGGGGTGGACGGAATTGGCACGAACTTGGTACAATAAATCCACAATATTTCGTTCCGTCAGATTTCCAATTATTAAAACAGAAACCTCATATATTCAAGGTAAAATAAGTATTTCTACATGCTAAAATGCATATAGTCATTTCAAAAAAGTGAAATTAGCTTTCAGCAAGCAGTGAGAGAGGTGATGATTTTGAGATCAAGCCCCTGCAAACCATTATGGGATGAGATTAGCAGTGGGAAGTGAATATTATAGTATCCAAATAATTCTACAAAGAGCTGCAGTTCACCTCGTTCTCCCCAGTTGTCCCCAAGAGGCAAATGCAATAGCATTTAAAATATTATAAATCAAGCTGCAGTTCACCTCATGGTCCCTAGATGTCCCTGATGAGGCAAATGCAATAGCATTTAAAATATTACACATCAAGCTGCAATTCACCTCATGTCCCTAGATGTCCCTGATGATGCAAATGCAATAGCATTTAAAATATTATATATCAAGCTGCAGTTCACCTCGCCGTCCCTAGATGTCCCTGATGAGGCAAATGCAATAGCATTGAAAATATTATACATCAAGTTGCAGTTCACCTCGTAGTCCCAAGATATCCCTGATGAGTAAAATTCAAAAACATTGAAACCCTTTCATGAATGCTTAAATTTATGCTAAGCTTATCCCATAATGCTTTGCAGGGCCTTTTAGTTGTATTTTTGCCCATAACTGTGTTTGGGGTGGTTCTAAGAGAATTGGACCTCAACTGAATTACTATTTAAAGGGAGCAGGAATGTATAGAACCTGGTAAGAAAAAACAACACTCGTGACGGAATGCCCTCAGCGATTGTCACGCACCCAGCACACACCCACAGCACAATGCAGACACGCCCACAAGGGACTACTTTGCTGGCACGGTTCTTATACATTTTAAATGTATATGGTGGGCGTCTGCATAGCCTATGTCCTTCTGCTGCAACTGCCCTTTCCAACGCTGTATTGGGTGTTGTGATTGGTGCTGTGGTTCCCGAGTTTACCTGGCCAAAAGGTACAAGTTCTCTCTTTATAATAGTAGTATAGATCAAGCTGCAGTTCACCTTGCCGTCCCTAGATGTCCCTGATGAGGCAAATGCAATAGCATTGAAAATATTATACATCAAGCTGCAGTTCACCTCGTCGTCCCAAGATGTCCCTGATGAGTAAAATTCAAAAACATTGAAACCCTTTCATGAATGCTTAGATTTATGCTAAGCTTATCCCATAATGCTTTGCAGGGCCTTTTAGTTGTATTTTGCCCATAACTGTGCTTGGAGTGGTTCTAAGAGAATGGGACCTCACTGAATTACTATTTAAAGGGAGCAGGAATGTATAGAACCTGGGAAGAAAGAACAACACTCGTGACGGAATGCCCCCAGCGATTGTCACGCCCCCAGCACACACCCACAGCACAATGCAGACACGCCCACAAGGGACTACTTTGCTGGCAAGGTTCTTATACATTTTAAATGTATATGGTGGGCGTCTGCATAGCCTATGTCCTTCTGTTGCAACTGCCCTGTCCAACGCTGTATTGGGTGTTGTGATTGGTGCTGTGGTTCCCGAGTTTACCTGGCCAAAAGGTGCAAGTTCTCTCTTTATAATAGTACTAGCAGCCCGTCCCGACGTTGTCCGGGTATGAATTGCTGCCGGCCAGTAGTATATTGTTTCGTAGGATTTCATTTTGATAGCATTTCTTATCTGTGACAGGCCTGTGAAACACTCTGATTCACAGTGCACTGCTGATGCACTTAAGAGTGCGTGTTCAGTAGTGTGTGAACTCGAGTTTCCCTACTTTATTTTCCATGCAATATTATATAGCGTGAACTCGACAACATAGCATGAGCACAATTTACATTACAGAAGAACACATTCATTTGTGGTAGGCACGGGGAGACAAAGCGATTTGCCTGGAATCACAGGATGTTGAGCTGATGCCGAGATTCGAGTAGCTCCCCATCTCTAAAGATCGCAATTCTAGAACTTGAGGTGGGAGGTGTGTCTAAAAGTGTATGTCGGTGCTGGGCATCAATGATAGAGACCTGTGCATTTTTCCAATCGGTGGTGAAAAAATATGAGTATGTTGCTGGAGATGTGGGCCGCCGTGCCACCAATGTACTTACGGGGGAGGGTAAACACCCATTATTCCGCAACTTTCTTTCCGCATACCATCACTCCGCATACTTTCATTACGAAAGTACCATGACTCCGCAATGCCATTATAACGCATGGCATTACATTTTATATGCTTTTACCACGCATACATTTACAACGAAATTCGTTGTAAATGCTGAATGGTAAAAGCATGTTTTTTTTAAATGTTTGGATAAGGCAAGTATGGGTATAGGGGTATATGTTTTGGAGTACTGAGGGATATGTTTTGGGGTGTTTGGGTATTTTAATGGTTCAGATATAGTTTTGGGTTATGGGGTACAGGGGTATTTTTAGGGTTCAGGGCTAGGTTTGGGTTTTGGGGTATAGAGGTATTTTTAGGGTTCAGGGGTAGGTTTGGGTTTTGGGGTACAGGGGTATTTTAAGGGTTCAGGGCTAGGTTTGGGTTTTGGGGTACAGGGTATTTTTAGGGTTCAGGGCTAGGTTTGGGTTTTGGGAAACAGGGGTATTTTCGGGTTCTGGGCTAGGTTTGGGTTTTTGGGTACAGAGGTATTTTTAGGGTTCAGGGGTAGGTTTGGGTTTTGGGGTACAGGGGTATTTTAAGGGTTATGGACTAGGTTTGGGTGTTGGGGTACAGGGGTATTTTTAGGGTTCAGGGGGAGGTTTGGGGTTTAAGGTACAGGGGTATTTATAAGGTTCAGGACTAGGTTTTGGTTTTGGGGTACAGGGGTATTTGTAGGGTTTTGGGATAGGTTTGTGTTTTGTGGTACAGGGTATATTTATAATGTTAAGATGGGTTAGTGTTTAAGGGTGTTGGGGTATTTTATAGAGTAAGGTTGGGTTATGATTATGGGGTGCAGGTGTATTTAAAGTAGGGTTGCACGGAATTGGCACGAACAATAAATCCGCAATATTTCATTCCGTCAGATTTCCATTTATTAAAACAAAAACCTCATATATTCAACGTAAAATAACAAGTATTTCTACATGCTAAAATGCATATAGTCATTTCACAAAAGTGAAATTAGCTTCCAGCAAGCAGTGAGAGAGGTGATGATTTTGAGATCAAGCCTCTGCAAAGCATTATGGGACGAGATTAGCAGTGGGAAGTGAATATTATAGTATCCAAATAATTCTACAAACAGCGGCAGTTCACCTCATCGACCCCAGTTGTCCCCGATGAGGCAGATGCAATAGCATTTAAAATATTATACATCAAACTGCAGTTCCCCTCGTGGTCCCTAGATGTCCCTGATGAGGCAAATGCAACAGCATTTAAAATATTACACATCAACCTGAAGTTCACCTCGTCGTCCCTAGATGTCCCTGATGAGGCAAATGCAATAGCATTTAAAATATTATACATCAAGCTGCAGTTCACCTCGTCGTCCCAAGATGTCCCTGATGAGGCAAATTCAAAAACATTGAAACACTTTCATGAATGCTAAACATGATGCTAATCTTATCCCATAATGCTTTGCAGGGCCTTTTAGTTGTATTTTTGCCCATAACTGTGCTTGGGGTGGTTCTAAGAGAATGGAACCTCCACTGAATTATTATTTAAAGGGAGCAGGAATGTATAGAACCTGGGAAGAAAAAACAACACTCGTGACGGAATGCACTCAGCGATTGTCAAGCCCCCAGCACACACCCACAGCACAATGCAGACACGCCCACAAGGGACTACTTTGCTGGCACGGTTCTTTTACCTTTTAAATGTATATGGTGGGCGTCTGCATAGCCTATGTCCTTCTGCTGCAACTGCCCTTTCCAACGCTGTATTGGGTGTTGTGATTGGTGCTGTGGTTCCCGAGTTTACCTGGCCAGAAGGTGCAAGTTCTCTCTTTATAATAGTAGTATAGACTAGCAGCCCGTCCCGACGTTGTCCGGGTATGAATTGCTGCCGGCCAGTAGTATATTGTTTCGTAGGATTTCATTTTGATAGCATTTCTTATCTGTGACAGGCCTGTGAAACGCTCCGATTCACAGTGCACTGCTGATGCACTTAAGAGTGCACGTTCAGTAGTGTGTGAACTCGAGTTTCCCTACTTTATTTTCCTTGCAATATTATATAGCGAGAACTCGACAACATGGCATGAGCACAATTTACATTACAGAAGAACACATTGATTTGTGGTAGGCACGGGGAGACAAAGCGATTCGCCTGGAATCACAGGATGTTGAGCTGATGCCGAGATTCTAACGTAGCTCCCCATCTCTAAAGTTCGCAATTCTATAACTTGTGGTGGGAGGTGTGTCTAAAAGTGTATGTCGGTGCTGGGCATCAATGAGAGAGACCTGTGCATTTTTCCAATTGGTGGTGAAAAAATATGAGTATGTTGCTGGAGATGTGGGCCGCCGTGCCACCAATGTACTTACGGGGAAGGGTAAACACCCATTATTCCGCAAATTTCTTTCCGCATACCATCACTCTGCATACTTTCATTACGAAAGTACCATGACTCCGCAATGCCATTATAACGCTTGGCATTACATTTTATATGCTTTTACCTCGCATACATTTACAACAAAATTTGTTGTAAATGCATGAATGGTAAAAGCATGTTTTTTAAAAATGTTTGGATTAGGCAAGTATGGGTATAGGGGTATATGTTTTGGGGTACTGAGGTATATGTTTTGGGGTATTTGGGTATTTTAATGGTTCAGATATAGTTTTGGGTTATGGGGTACAGGGGTATTTTTAGGATTCAGGGCTAGGTTTGGGTTTTGGGGTATAGGGGTATTTTTAGGGTTCAGGGGTAGGTTTGGGTTTTGGGGTACAGGGGTATTTTAAGGGTTCAGGGCTAGGTTTGGGTTTTGGGGTACAGGGGTATTTTTAGGGTTCGGGGCTAGGTTTGGGTTTTGGGGTATAGGGGTATTTTTAGGGTCTAGGGGTAGTTTTGGGTTTTGGGGTACAGGGGTATTTTAAGGGTTCAGGGCTAGCTTTGGGTTTTGGGGTACAGGGGTATTTTTAGGGTTCAGGGCTAGGTTTGGGTTTTGGGATACAGGGGTATTTTAAGGTTCTGGGCTAGGTTTGGGTTTTGGGGTACAGGGGTATTTTTAGGGTTCAGGGGTAGGTTTGGGTTTTGGGGTACAGGGGTATTTTAAGGGTTATGGGCTAGGTTTGAGTTTTGGGGTACAGGGGTATTTTAGGGTTCAGGGGTAGTTTTGGGTTTTGGGGTACAGGGTTATTTTTAGAGTTCAGGGGTATGTTTGGGTTTTGAGGTACAGGGGTATTTATAGGGTTCAGGGCTAGGTTTTGGTTTTGGGGTACAGGGGTATTTTTAGGGTTCATTGATAGGTTTGGGTTTTGGGGTACAGGGTATATTTATAGGGTTAGATGGGTTAGTGTTTAAGGGTGTTGGGGTATTTTATAGAGTAAGGGTGGGTTATGATTATGGGGTGCAGGGGTATTTAAAGTAGGGGTGGGCGGAATTGGCGCAAACTTGGTACAATAAATCTGCAATATTTCGTTCCGTCAGATTTCCAATTATTAAAACAGAAACCTAATATATATTCAAGGTAAAATAACAAGTATTTCTACATGCTAAAATGCATATAGTCATTTCACAAAAGTGAAATTAGCTTCCAGCAAGCAGTGAGAGAGGTGATGATTTTGAGATCAAGCCCCTGCAAACCATTATGGGATGAGATTAGCAGTGGGAAGTGAATATTATAGTATCCAAATAATTTTACAAAGAGCTGCAGTTCACCTCGTTCTCCCCAGTTGACCCCAAGAGGCAAATGCAATAGCATTTAAAATATTATACATCAAGCTGCAGTTCACCTCATGGTCCCTAGATGTCTCTGATGATGCAAATGCAATAGCATTTAAAATATTATACATCAAGCTGCAGTTCACCTCGCCGTCCCTAGATGTCCCTGATGAGGCAAATGCAATCGCATTTAAAATATTATACATCAAGCTGCAGTTCACCTCGTCGTCCCAAGATGTCCCTGATGAGTAAAATTCAAAAACATTGAAACCCTTTCATGAATGCTAAAAATTATGCTAAGCTTATCCCATAATGCTTTGCAGGGCCTTTTAGTTTTATTTTTGCCCATAACTGTGCTTGGGGTGGTTCTAAGAGAATGGGACCACCACTGAATTACTATATAAAGGGAGCAGGAATGTATAGTTCCTCGGAAGAAAAAACAACACTCGTGACGGAATGCCCCCAGCGATTGTCTCGCCCCCAGCACACACCCACAGCACAATGCAGACACGCCCACAAGGGACTACTTTGCTGGCACGGTTCTTTTACATTTTTAGGGGCAGATTTATGAGGCCCTTGCACCACGTTTACGCCGCTGTTGCGTCACGCAAGGCGGCGTAAACGTGGCGCATCCCTACGAACGATTTACAATGTGACGCATCTAGGCAGATGCGTCACGTTGTAAAGCCCTGCGCCGCTTGTGGGTGTTCCGGCGCAGGGTGGGCGTTCCGGGGCAGGTGCGCCTCGCAAAAGTGGCGAGTGAAATCTATGAGATTTCACTCAGTCACTTTTAAGCCAATGCTGCGTCAAAAGCCTGCGCCTGCTTGAAGCAGGCGTAGGTCTTGACGCAGCATTGTTAAAATGAGGCACCCCCGAGCCTTGCTGGAGCTGCGTCGCCCTTGCGACACATTTCCAGCAATGCGCCACATTTCCGGCACAGATGCGTCACGCATCTGTGCCATTTTTGCACCATGGTGCGCCGCATTATAAATGCGGCGCACCATGGCTGGCGAAGCTGTGGCGCATGTTAACTGGCGCATCCCTGGGGATGCTCCAGTTAACATAAATCTGCCCCTAAATGTATATGGTGTGCGTCTGCATAGCCTATGTCCTTCTGCTGCAACTGCCCTTTCTAACGCTGCATTGGGTGTTGTGATTGGTGCTGTGGTTCCCGAGTTTACCTGGCCAAAAGGTGCAAGTTCTCTCTTTATAATAGTAGTATAGACTAGCAGCCCTTCCCGACGTTGTCCGGGTATGAATTGCTGCCGGCCAGTAGTATATTGTTTCGTAGGATTTCATTTTGATAGCATTTCTTATCTGTGACAGGCCTGTGAAACACTCTGATTCACAGTGCACTGCTGATGCACTTAAGAGTGCGTGTTCAGTAGTGTGTAAACTCGAGTTTCCCTACTTTATTTTCCATGCAATATTATATAGCGCGAACTCGACAACATAGCATGAGCACAATTTACATTACAGAAGAACACATTCATTTGTGGTAGGCACAGGGAGACAAAGCGATTTGCCTGGAATCACAGGATGTTGAGCTGATGCCGAGATTCGAGTAGCTCCCCATCTCTAAAGATCGCAATTCTAGAACTTGTGGTGGGAGGTGTGTCTAAAAGTGTATGTCGGTGCTGGGCATCAATGAGAGAGACCTGTGCATTTTTCCAATCGGTGGTGAAAAAATATGAGTATGTTGCTGGAGATGTGGGCCGCCGTGCCACCAATGTACTTACGGGGGAGGGTAAACACCCATTATTCCGCAAATTCTTTCGTTCCGCATACCATCACTCCGCATACTTCCATTACGAAAGTACCATGACTTCGCAATGCCATTATAACGCATGGCATTACATTTTATATGCTTTTACCACGCATACATTTACAACGAAATTCGTTGTAAATGCTGAATGGTAAAAGCATGTTTTTTAAAAATGTTTGGATAAGGCAAGTATGGGTATAGGGGTATATGTTTTGGGGTACTGAGGGATATGTTTTGGGGTGTTTGGGTATTTTAATGGTTCAGATATAGTTTTGGGTTATGGGGTACAGGGGTATTTTTAGGGTTCAGGGCTAGGTTTGGGTTTTTTGGGGTATAGGGGTATTTTTAGGGTTCAGGGGTAGGTTTGGGTTTTGGGGTACAGGGGTATTTTAAGGGTTCAGGGCTAGGTTTGGGTTTTGGAGTACAGGGGTATTTTTAGGGTTCAGGGCTAGGTTTGGGTTTTGGGATACAGGGGTATTTTCGGGTTCTGGGCTAGGTTTGGGTTTTTGGGTACAGGGGTATTTTTAGGGTTCAGGGGTAGGTTTGGGTTTTGGGGTACAGGGGTATTTTAAGGGTTATGGGCTAGGATTGGGTTTTGCGGTATAGGGGTATTTTTAGGGTTCAAGGGTAGGTTTGGGGTTTGAGGTACAGGGGTATTTATAGGGTTCAGGGCTAGGTTTTGGTTTTGGGGTACAGGGTATATTTATAGGGTTAAGATGGGTTAGTGTTTAAGGGTGTTGGGGTATTTTATAGAGTAAGGTTGGGTTATGATTATGGGGTGCAGGTGTATTTAAAGTAGGGGTGCACGGAATTGGCGCGAACTTAGTACAATAAATCCGCAATATTTCATTCCGTCAGATTTCCAATTATTAAAACAAAAACCTCATATATTCAAGGTAAAATAACAAGTATTTCTACATGCTAAAATGCATATAGTCATTTCACAAAAGTGAAATTAGCTTCCAGCAAGCAGTGAGAGAGGTGATGATTTTGAGATCAAGCCTCTGCAAAGCAATATGGGACGAGATTAGCAGTGGGAAGTGAATATTATAGTATCCAAGTAATTCTACAAACTGCGGCAGTTCACCTCATCGACCCCAGTTGTCCCCGATGAGGCAGATGCAATAGCATTTAAAATATTATACATCAAACTGCAGTTCCCCCTCGTGGTCCCTAGATGTCCCTGATGAGGCAAATGCAATAGCATTTAAAATATTATACATCAAGCTGCAGTTCACCTCGCCGTCCCTAGATGTCCCTGATGAGGCAAATGCAATAGCATTTAAAATATTATACATCAAGCTGCAGTTCACCTCGTCGTCCCAAGATGTCCCTGATGAGTAAAATTCAAAAACATTGAAACACTTTCATGAATGCTAAACATGATGCTAATCTTATCCCATAATGCTTTGCAGGGCCTTTTAGTTGTATTTTTGCCCATAACTGTGCTTGGGGTGTTTCTAAGAGAATGGGACCTCCACTGAATTACTATTTAACCCCTTCCAGGCTCATGAGGCGAAGTTGAGCTGCACTCATGACGAGCTGAGCTCGTCATGACCACACCCGTTTCCATTGACCTTCAGCACATGAGGGGAAACTCTCAAGCAGCGATGGTGTTAAAGGAAGCAGGAATGTATAGAACCTGGGAAGAAAAAACAACACTCGTGACGGAATGCACTCAGCGATTATCACGCCCCCATCACACACCCACAGCACAATGCAGACATGCCCGCAAAGGACTACTTTGCTGGCATGGTTCTTTTACCTTTTAAATGTATATGGTGGGCGTCTGCATAGCCTATGTCCTTCTGCTGCAACTGCCCTTTCCAATGCTGTATTGGGTGTTGTGATTGGTACTGTGGTTCCCGAGTTTATCTGGCCAAAAGGTGCAAGTTCTCTCTTTATAATAGTAGTATAGAGTATAGATGTTGTTGCATATATTTGCTGCTGTATTTTTGACGCTGGGCAAAAGATGCGTGTTTACGCTTAGCATGGAAGTGTCTCAACATGAACAAACAATGTTAGCCTGCAAAATGTTGGTGTTTGTATATTCAGCTGAGTCACTTTTGGGCCTTGTGTAACGTAACTTTTGTGCCTAGAGTCAGCGAAGCATGGGTCAGATTCAGACTTATGCAGACCTAATGTCTCCCATCTCCCTCCTCCCGTATTTCTCAACATTAATGGAGGACCATGTCACCCGATGTCTGTCAAACTACATCGAATCCTCCTGTCACCTGGAGCCCAATCAAGGTGGTTTCAGACCTGCCCACTCAACAGAGGCAGTTATCTTGCCAGTCTTGTACACACTCAGGAGCAACGCGGACGCAGGATCCCCCCAAGCCCTCTTACTTCTGGACCTGTTGTCCACGTTCGACACGGTGGACCATAACATCCTTCTCCACCTTGTCAAACATGCAGGCATCCAGGGCACCGCTCTTGAGTGGGTTAAGTCCTTCCTAACTGGAAGAACTCAAGCGGTCCGCCTAGGACCCTATACTGCAACAAAAACCCCCACGTCCTGTGGAGTCCCACCGGGCTCCTCCCTTTCACCACTCCTGTCCAATCTATACCTCCGGCCGCTGATCCATTCTCTACAGAAATGGGACATTATTGTCTATTACTACGCTGACGACTTACAGATCATCCTCCCGCTCAATTCACCTCATGCCATCAACACATTCCACGCTGTCATGATCCACATCCAATTATGGATGTACCAGAACCAATTGAAGCTTGACCCCGGGAAAACGGAGCTCCTCCTCCCTGGACTCAGTCATTGCCACTGGGGCCCTCAGTTCTGGCCCTCAGAGCTAGGTTCCCCCCTAGCCCCGGTAAAATCAGTAAAGGGTCTGGGAGTCATCATTGACGCTGAACTCTCCCTCAGGGCACAAGTGGGTGCGGTAGTTTCTTCCTGTATGTACCAGCTCCGGAAGATCGGTACAGTCAGTCACTTACTCCCTCCCACTGCACTTACCCAAGTGGTCATCTCACTCGTGCTCTCCCGCCTGGACTTCTCTAAGACCATCTACTACAGTTTCCCACAATCCCTGCCACACCGCCTCCAAGTTGTCCAGATTCAAGCGGCCCGTCTAATTCACAAAACCCCCCGGTGGCAATCAGCCAAACCTCTACTCTACAGTCTTCACTGGCTCCCAATAGACCAGAGGGCATCTTTTAAGGTGACCTGTCTCACATTCTAAGCCCTCCACTGGTCCCGCCCCACGTTTCTCAAATATCTTATCTGCCCTCACCGCACAACACGAACCCTCCAATCAGACCACCGTCATCTGGTAGTCACTCCCAATACTAAAACCAAGAAATTTGGCGGTCGCACAATTTCTCATCTGGCTCCTGGGCTTTGGGATCTCCTTCCTCTCTCCTTCAAATCCTCCCCTTCCCTTCTGAACTTCTGGAAATCGCTTCAAACACACCTTTTCCCTTCCCTGGGCTAAATCTCCGCAACTCACGCTTCCTTCCTCACTCACTCTGTCTTATGGCGCCAGGAAGCCTATGGTGTCAGTCCACTCTATAAATTTCACCTAAGAGAAGATAAGATCAGATAACGTCACTTTTCTGCGTGGAGTCAGGAATGCATGGGTCAGATTCTGACGTTGGCAGACCTATCGTCACTTTTGTGCGTGGAGTCAGGAATGCATGGGTCAGATTGTGACGTAGGCAGACCTAACGTCACTTTTGTGGGTTGAGTCAGGAATGCATGGGTCAGATACTGCCGTAGGCAGACCCAACGTCACTTTTGTGTGTAGAGTCATGAATGCATGGATAAGATTATGAAGTAGGATACACTAACTTCATTTATGTGCCTACCACATTTGTTGAATTATGCAAACTTGTGTGAGCACTGAAGGCTACTTTTTCATGGATGGTCATAGTTTGACGCACATCCACTGTGTAACATGTTAATGATTGTAATGTTTGTCCTATTACTTATTTACTTTCAACATGACTTTGCAACATACAAGTACTTTGTTATCATTTTTCCTGCTGTGTGATTTCATTATGTGGACTCATCTTCACCAGTGCTTTTTTCAATTTCTGCACCACAAAATATGAATGGTAAATGTTGCTTTTTGACAATTGTGAATTTAGACCCTAATTTATGATGTTTTTGCGTAGCATATTACAGCCTGCATTCCTGCGGCACTTCCCTACAGCAAGCAAATAGGGCGGGAAGGTGCTGTGTCTATGACATATGGGAGATTAATGTGCTTTTCATGTGCGCTGACGCACAATGGCCGGCCTTCCTACCTGCACTATGTATGCTGTGTTGCATGGAGGAATATTTTTGTACAGGAAGGGTCACCTTCATACACATGTGCATTCATACCCTGCACACAGAGACACATGCACTATGGTGCCAGGGTACCTGTGTTGGCCAGACACTGGTGAGTGTGGCCATTGCAGGTGAAATTGCAAGGCAGTACAATGTAAATGGATCTGTGACCCGATGTATGTCTGATGGCAGCCTCCAGACATGAGAGTAAGTGTCATGTATTAACTCCACATATGAGATTGTCATGCAACTTGCAGTGTAAATTATTGTAAAATAATCATGCACAAGGTACAAAAGGTTGTATGATGTATATTTATTAGTGCAAACAAAAATCAAGATGCATAATGAGGATGTTACTTTTGACATTCTTAAAAAAAATTACGTACTATCTCAGCACATCTACGGATGCCTGCTGCTGTGCTTTGATTTACAGGAGCAATATAATGTACACTATACACAGCAATATATATTAATATAAAAAGACAAATATACATGATGAAAATATGAGAGCAACTGATATAGCATAAAGCATTAAATACAATAGAGCAGAGATTAAAAGAGTAATAGTCATGTCAAAGTCAGGTAGTTAGAAGACATTATGAGACCCCACACTTCGACAGCCTCCATGCTGCCACAGGCGCCCAGATCCGTAGCCACATTTCCCTGGATTTAACTCCCTTTAAAGCATACAATTCTGACTCAATGTTATGGATCCCTTGCATCCTGCAGACCCACATTTGGAAGGTTGGGGCCTCAACATCCTTCCAAGCAGCAGCAATTAGTATTCTAAAAACAGCTGTCGATATAAAAACGAGCGCCTCGAACTCTGTACTTAAACCCAGTTTAGCATCACACCCAGTTATTAAAAGTGTCGGGGATAGGTCTATTCTGACAACTAGCAGCCCCTCTAAAAACTTTTCGATTTCCTTTTCAATGGGGCCTAATTTTTCACAGCTACAAAACATGTGCACAACGTCAGCAGGCCCATTCCCGCACCTAGGACAGTTGTTATCTGCCCCCTTTCCCCAATCATGCAGTTTCGCCGGTGTGTAGTATAAATTGAAAAGGGTCTTAAAGTGCCGTGCTCTTAGATTTGAAGAACGTAAAAACCTTTTATCCATTAGAATGGCTCTGTCCAGGTCAATATCTGGATCTCCCAGTTTAGCAGCCCAAGCAGCCTCTGTCTTGACTATGTCATCGGGTAGCGTTTCCAAGAATAGCCCATATATTGTCCTGATTCTGCAACCACCCCCCTTCATATAATCTAATAGTGCACAACCTTTTGATATATTTATACACGGTCTTTTTGATTTTATTGTGTTAACCAACTGCATATTTTTGAACTCTTGACAACCTCGCAGTGAGTACCGTGACTTCAGAAGTTCGAGGGGCCTAAATGCATCCTTTATCATTACTTGACCTAGTGTAGTGATTCCCTGTCTTTCCCAATATCTCCAAGGGCCATCCCTGCTTAGATACGGGAATAATCCTGAGTTCCAAAGTAGAGTATGTTGATTATACCTTGGAATACTCTGATTTTTCTGTACAGAGGACCATAGCCCCCAGATGTCTTCCAGTATTTTATAACCTGATGCCTTATAAAAACGTTTGTCATATTTCCTCAGCAATACCCCGTATGCTTCACTCCCTAGGCCAGCTCGGGCATTTCTGGATTTAAATCAGGATCATCATCCCAGGGGACATGTGTGAGAACCCAAATGTTGTGCAGTATTGCACAAGCCAAAATTATTTTGCACACTGTCTGTGGTGATTACAGCATGCGTCCACCAGACTTGTCCAGGCGCCGAAACCTGGCCTTGAGCAGACCAAATGTTCTTTCCACAATGTTCCTTGTCCTGCAATGTGCTTGGTTGTACGCAACTTCCTGTGTGTCTGTGGGTTTCCATAAGGTGTCATCACCCACGGCTGTATGCCATACCCTTTGTCAGCTGTAATGGAATAAATGAGATGGTACAATGAAAAGTTTGAAATGGTTGTGGTAAACTACAGGCCATATGTTGTGGGTAATATTTCATTTGGCAGTGTACATTGGGCATGGATGTTGCAGAGAACACACCCAGGGACTCACATGCAAGACACCTTTGGCACATAGTTGTGCTTGTAAATGGACACATATTTGGAAGGACATGCATTGACTCCCTATATGCCTCTACATGACCTTGGGCCTCATTTATGAGGGACTTGCGCCACTGGTGCGTAACATTTTGACATTTTTGTATTTACGCACCGGCAGCGCATGCCCGTCATTAATTAGGCCCCTTCTATTAATGTCTATGTATATGCTAGTACAACATTATTCCATCCATAGCCTCATTTATGTGTCATTGCAGCTATATTAGCAGAATGGTAGCATGGATGGTGCATTGTATCATACTCTTTTGCTTACCTACAAGTAGTCCATTGCCATACTGGCCATTCTTGAAGCGATCATTTATGATGCAGTTCCTGAATATGAAGGCATCATGTACACTGCCAGGGTATTTTGCCAGCACATTTGTAAATAGTCCACGGTGATCCACAATGGCCTTTACATTGATTGAATATGTACGTTTGCGATTTATGTACAAACTAGCAGCCCGTCCCGACGTTGTCCGGGTATGAATTGCTGCCGGCCAGTAGTATATTGTTTCGTAGGATTTCATTTTGATAGCATTTTTTATCTGTGACAGGCCTGTGAAACGCTCTGATTCACAGTGCACTGCTGATGCACTTAAGAGTGCACGTTCAGTAGTGTGTGAACTTGAGTTTCCCTACTTTATTTTCCTTGCAATATTATATAGCGCAAACTCGACAACATGGCATGAGCACAATTTACATTACAGAAGAACACATTGATTTGTGGTAGGCATGGGGAGACAAAGCGATTTGCCTGGAATCACAGGATGTTGAGCTGATGCCGAGATTCTAACGTAGCTACCCTTCTCTAAAGTTCGCAATTCTAGAACTTGTGGTGGGAGGTGTGTCTAAAAGTGTATGTCGGTGCTGGGCATCAATGAGAGAGACCTGTGCATTTTTCCAATTGGTGGTGAAAAAATATGAGTATGTTGCTGGAGATGTGGGCCGCCATGCCACCAATGTACTTACGGGGGAGGGTAAACACCCATCATTCCACAAATTTCTTTCCGCATACCATCACTCTGCATACTTTCATTACAAAAGTACCATGACTCCGCAATGCCATTATAACGCTTGGCATTACATTTTATTTGCTTTTACCACGCATACATTTACAACGAAATTCGTTGTAAATGCATGAATGGTAAAAGCATGTTTTTTTAAAATGTTTGGATAAGGCAAGTATGGGTATAGGGGTATATGCTTTGGGGTACTGAGGTATATGTTTTGGGGTGTTTGGGTATTTTAATGGTTCAGATATAGTTTTGGGTTATGGGGTACAGGGGTATTTTTAGGATTCAGGGCTAGGTTTGGGTTTTGGGGTATAGGGGTATTTTTAGGGTTCAGGGGTAGGTTTGGGTTTTGGAGTACAGGGGTATTTTAAGAGTTCAGGGCTAGGTTTGGGTTTTGGGGTACAGGGGTATTTTTAGGGTTCAGGGCTAGGTTTGGGTTTTGGGATACAGGGGTATTTTAAGGTTCTGGGCTAGGTTTGGGTTTTGGGGGTACAGGGGTATTTTAGGGTTCAGGGGTAGGTTTGGGTTTTGGGGTACATGGGTATTTTTAGAGTTCAGGGGTATGTTTGGGTTTTGAGGTACAGGGGTATTTATAGGGTTCAGGGCTAGGTTTTGGTTTTGGGGTACAGGGGTATTTTTAGGGTTCAGGGGTATGTTTTGGTTTTGGGGTACAGGGTATGTTTATAGGGTTAAGATGGGTTAGTGTTTAAGGGTGTTGGGGTATTTTATAGAGTAAGGGTGGGTTATGATTATGGGGTGCAGGGGTATTTAAAGTAGGGGTGGGCGGAATTGGCGCAAACTTGGTACAATAAATCCGCAATATTTCGTTCCGTCAGATTTCCAATTATTAAAACAGAAAGCCTCATATATTCAAGGTAAAATAACAAGTATTTCTACATGCTAAAATGCAAATAGTCATTTCACAAAAGTGAAATTAGCTTCCAGCAAGCAGGGAGAGAGGTGATGATTTTGAGATCAAGCCCCTGCAAACCATTATCGGACGAGATTAGCAGTGGGAAGTGAATATTATAGTATCCAAATAATTCTACAAAGAGCTGCAGTTCACCACGTTCTCGCCAGTTGTCCCCAAGAGGCAAATGGAATAGCATTTAAAATATTATACATCAAGCTGCAGTTCACCTCATGGTCCCTAGATGTCCCTGATGAGGCAAATGCAATAGCATTTAAAATATTACACATCAAGCTGAAGTTCACCTCATGTCCCTAGATGTCCCTGATGATGCAAATGCAACAGCATTTAAAATATTATATATCAAGCTGCAGTTCACCTCGCCGTCCCTAGATGTCCCTGATGAGGCAAATGCAATAGCATTGAAAATATTATACATCAAGCTGCAGTTCACCTCGTCGTCCCAAGATGTCCCTAATGAGTAAAATTCAAAAACATTGAAACCCTTTCATGAATGCTAAAATTTATGCTAAGCGTATCCCATAATGCTTTGCAGGGCCTTTTAGTTGTATTTTTGCCCATAACTGTGCTTGGGGTGGTTCTAAGAGAATGGGACCTCCACGGAATTACTATTTAAAGGGCAGAGGAATGTATAGAACCTGGGAAGAAAAAACAACACTTGTGACGGAATGCCCCCAGCGATTGTCACGCCCCCAGCACACACCCACAGCACAATGCAGACAGGCCCCCAAGGGACTACTTTGCTGGCACGGTTCTTTTACATTTTAAATGTATATGGTGCGCGTCTGCATAGCCTATGTCCTTCTGCTGCAACTGCCCTTTCCAACGCTGTATTGGGTGTTGTGATTGGTGCTGTGGTTCCTGAGTTTACCTGGCCAAAAGGTGCAAGTTCTCTCTTTATAATAGTAGTATAGATGTGCAGTTGCTGCCGGAGGTACTAATTGCACATGCCTACAGTCCATGGCACCCAGCACATGGAGTAAGCCTGCTATGTCATAGAATCCTTGCTTGATCTCCATCTGCTGTTGTGGAGTGTTGGGGAAACGGAGGTAGCGGGGTGTCAGATGGATGATGGCATCCAGGACAGTTGGTAGGAATGAAGAGAAAGCTGGCTGGGATATTCCTGCCACTTTGGCAACTGTTGTCTGGAAGGAGCCCGACGCTAGCATATGCTACACAGCCAGGAGCTTTGCCTGTGGCGGTATGTTGGTAGGCCTGTTGCCGTGGCCCAATGAGTCGTAGTAGATGTTCTATGGTCTGCTTCTTGAGGCGGAATAGACTTATGACCTCCTCATCCCTGAGGCCTCTCAGGACGCTTCTTTGACGGAATAACCGCTCCTTTCTCCGGCATTGCCTGGGGGGGGGTGGATTTTGTGGGGCAGGGGAGTGTGGTGGGATTCCTGCAGCTAGTCGTCTCCGTCTGGCAGCTACTCGCAGCATTACGACCTCCATGGTGTGGGGATGGTTGCAGCAATGTTCACTCTGGCCTCCTCTCCTCCTCTCCTCATGCTATGTGCCGGTGCGTCATTTCCTGCGCGTCCGTTTTGTAGGCGCACCAATTCTGACGCATCCGCAACGCTGCGCCATTTCCGCTAAGGATGCGTCAAAAGCGTGACAGTTCATAAATGTGGATGCGTCACTTTTGCGCATGTTTTTCCGGGGTAACGCCCACCTTGCATACATTAATACTTGCGTGTCGCAGGGCATTTTGACGCAGTGGTTTTTATTGCGCAGTGGGCTGAAAGTGACGCATCGTCGGAGATGCGTCACTTCATTAATATGGCGCATGCGTTGTGCCGACGATGCGTCATTATTTTTGACGCATTGTCGGCGCAAGCTCTTCATAAATAAGGGCCCAGGAATTTTATACTAAGAAAGGTGGAGTGTCTTGACCTTGGTCCACAGTTGAATATTTCACAGATAATTCAAGGGCTGGTTAAATTATGCCATCAATTGCTATTTATGCCCCACACACACACACACAAACACACACACACACACACACACACACACACACACTCACGCACACACGCACACACGCACACACACGCACACACACACACACACACACACACACACACACACACACACACACACACACAAGTTGCCTGGAACAATGTTTTCCTTGAAAAAGAGGTTGGAAAGAAGTAAAATTGCAGAGACCAGTTGTAAAGCCTGATGCTGCTAGTAAGCCTACTTACGTCATTAAATTATTTGAAAGTAATAAACGTGCATAGCTTAAATAAACTATATTATTAAAAATCAATTACTTAGATTTCCAACTGATAACCAAAATCCTAATGTCCTTTTCAGAATTATACATCTGCATTATATTGAAAAACAGCAATGGCTTTAGTTCCAGTACTTAATTTGAGCCAAATTTTCCTCAAATGTATTTTCTCGAGAACAAAATCGAGGAAAACACAATAAGAGTCAAGGAGAAGCAAGAGAAAGAGGGAAAACTGTCGCAAAGGGAAAAAGCAGGAACCCACAAGAGTGAGATAAAGGGGCAGGGAGTGTCCTGTAGTGGTAGAGAGTCATGGATGAATTAAAAACTACATAGTTCTTAATGTTTTTTTATGCCATAAACTAAAAGAGAAACCAATATCACTCATGCTGTTTCATATAATCTGCATTCTAGCAATTAAAAGAGCATACAAGGTTATCTGTGAAAGAAAGTTACGGAAAGCTTTTCCTCCAGGCTAAAAACTAGTACAGGTGGGGGCGTGGCTACGACGCCACGCAAGATGGCCGCGTTGTGCTGAACCTCCGCCTCACCGGACCTCTTCTTCATGGTTTCTGGTGTTTCCACGTCGTCTCCGTGAGCCTGCATGCATCGGAAAAGCTCCAGAATGTGAGCTGCCTCTAACGCGCCCACCTAATTGATTTTCTGACAGCGCGTTATTTATTGCCAGCCCTTCTCGACATTGGAGCTTCCTGTGGCGCCATTTCACGGTGTTATCTTCCCTCACAGAACGAGCGCTTCACTTCACTGCGCAGAAAGAGGTTTGCCTATGTTTTTCTTCCCTTGAAATGCAAACTTCAGCAGTGGACTGCTTTTGCTTTAAGACCTGAATATTCCTGTGCCCCTTTTTTATCGGTGCAATTTATATCAGGGAATTTGGAGGTCTGTCATCACAGCATTATTTATGGCAATACCTTTGCTCCCTCGTTTAACAATACCAGCATGTGAATTCTTGCTGCATCATCCCTAGTAAACGAGTGGCAATTAACCCATGAATATTGGCAGACTGCTGTTGCTGTAATTTTTCATCTGCCTTATGCTTTCTGTGAGAGCTCCAGACCAGCGTTTTTTCTCATGATTCTTCATACTGCAGAGCTCTAATGCCTATGAATTTCCTCTAATGCAGATTATTGCTTTAAAATAATATTCTGACTGTGCCTCATTTCCAACTGTGCAGTTCATCTCATGGAATATGGAGGACTGTCATATCACCATTGTTTATGGCTACATTACTGTGCCCTCCTGCTGCACTGTTCCCAGCAAATGTAATCCCTGAATATTGGCAGACTGCTCTTGCTGTAATTTTCATCTGTCTTATGCATTCTGTTAGAGCGCCAGACCAGCGTTATTTCTCATGAATCTTCATACTGCAGAGCTCTAATACCTGTGAACTTCCTCTAATGCAGTTCATTGCTTCAAAATAATCTTCTGCCAACGCATTGTCAATTTGCTACCAATGATGACCATCTTTCAGCTTGTCATCTCAACCCTTTACTGAATGTCTTATCCTCACGGAAGCGAATATGTAACTCATTGTTTGGCACTGGCTTCTACCTTCTGATGCTCCAGGATTCTAACTTCTCTTACATCCTCAAAGTCAAGTGACTATTTTGCGACCACTATAGTCTAGTGCGCATGCTAAATGTCATTCTGAGATGTGTGTTCCTCTCTTCATCATCAGCAGCAATTCCTCTGTGTAAATTGCATTTACTACCCAACGGAGCTTTCTTCAGACGCTTTGCCACCTCAGCTCTACTCACTGACAGTGCACCAGTGCTGTTCTTCATAGTTTTTTACTGACTTTCTGTTTATTTCATTACGCCTCAGGTGCCTCATGATACGCTTTCCCTAACTGCCATGTTCAGCGCCCTCTCTCTTCAACATTGCCAGCGTATACTACATGTGCAAGTGAATTATCAAACTTAGCTTTGCCTGTCTGATGTACGTTTTTGGATGTCTAGTCTCAACCAGGAAATTCTCCACAGATATAGACTAGTTTACCTGCTGGCACAAGAATCATTTTTATGGTAAGGCTACGTAAGCCTCAATTTGTCTTCACGCCCACTGTGAAAACTCTGGTGGGTTCTCCATCTGGTGCACCTAAGTCGAATTCCTCCGTCAAAATGTCGACTCAAAAATCATCCTTGGCTCACTCATCTGTTGCTAAGCCCTCTTCACCGGCTACACCAGGCAAGCGCCTCAAACAAAATTCTCCTACACCAGAGGATAACCCCCCTGCCTCGCCTATTGATCAGATTTTGGAGGAACTACGAGCAATGCGCCCCTTTTTGAGAAGTTGAGTACAGATATGCAGCTTCTGAAAGATAAGTGGGAATCCATGGATGCCCGAATTTCTACTGTTGAGCTCCATATTCCTGAACTTCAATCCAACACGCAACGTATTGGGGCATTGGAGAAGACTGTCCTCTCCCTACAAAAGCATACAGAAGATTTGGAAAATCGCAATAGGAGAAACAACCTCCGTATTTACAATTTGCCGGAAAATCTTGAGGGGGACAATCCAGTGACTTTCTTTACCACCTTCTTACCGAAACTCTTGGACTTGCCTCCTTCTACATCCATCAGTATACAGAGGGCCCATAGATTGGGTGCGAGAAGTGACTCTTCTTCCAAACCTCGTGGAGTAATCATCCTCTTTTTGAAGTACACAGATCTCCTTTTGATTCTTCCAGCAGCAAGGAACAAAAAACAAGTGACTTGGCAAGGTCAACGAGTCTACTTATCTCAAGATGTCTCCAATGTTACTGCCTCCAGACGTAAAGAATTTCTGGCTATGCGTCCTTCTCTACGTTCTATGGGAGCAAGATATGGCCTTTTTCACCCTTGTACTCTCAGAGTCACCTATCGGAACAAGACCTGGTCATTTCAGGAACCTGGAGAACTACGGAACTTTCTCCTATTACAAAATGAAGAAGAAATGGATGCCTCCTCCTCTGCTTCGACCAGTGGCTGAACTTTGGCTTTTGTTGTCTCCATGTCTTGTTCTCTAGTAATCTTTCTCTGATTTCATGTTCCTCTCCGCATCACTTCTCTTATCCCTAAATATTCTCATTTTCCCTATCTCCTCTTTGATTGTCTCTCTCTTGCACCTCTTCCATTTACTTATTGTTCCTCTCTATATTCTAGCTCTATCTTTATGTCAAATGTCCCGTATGTATGTCAATAATTTCTCTTTTTTCCCCAGATGGATATATGTCGGACGCTTCCTTCACGATTTTATCCCATCCTGTATTCCTTTTTGTCCGGTCTTGGCGTGGTCCTGCTCCTGACCCTGGTTCGTCCATCTTGTAACGCATCACCACCTCCCCACCTTCCCCTTTGTGTACTTCCCCCTCCAGGTATGTTTAATACAGTCATCCTTTTGGATTTGTACTGTCTTCTATGCCTTCTCTCTTTTCTTCCTTCTCCTTCCTTTGCTGCTCTTCTCTCCCTTTTCCTATCCCTCTCCCTTTCTCCCTTTCTTTTTCTTTTTCATCTTCTACCTATCCTTCCTTCTACCTTTTTGATGATCTACATGGTTCTTATTTACCTTCAGTTTGAATTACTAAATATACAGTATGTTATTGCATTTTTCACTTTTGATAAATTTACTACTCTTTCACCTTCAAAGTTGTTTCATGGAATGTGAAAGGATTTAATCACCCTATCAAAAGGCAAAGAGTACTCTCACACTTATCTTCTTACAATCCAGATATTGTTCTTATTCAAGAAACCCATCTCTCAGATATTGAATCCTTAAAACTGAAACGATTGTGGGTTGGAACTGTTTTATTTTCTCCTGCTTCTCAAAAAAGAACGGGGTGGCTATTTTGATTCATAAACGCCTCCAGTGTAAAGTATTGTTAGAAGAAAAAGACGATGAGGGGCGTTGGATTTGGGGCTAAACTACTCATTAATGCTATCCCAATTACTGTGTTCAATGTTTACGGTCCCACATGTTTTGACTCGTCCTTTTGGCCCTCCATTATAGCGAAATGTATTCAATATAAAGAAGATTCTTTCCTACTAGGTGGAGATTGTAACCAGATCATTGACCCCTTTTTAGACCGTAAATTTTCTGTTCGTTTTTCCCCTCACAAACCACATAAACAGTTCCTTGACACTATCACTCAGACGCATCTTGTGGATTCATGGAGACTCACTCACCCAGATGTTATGGATTTCTCCTTCTTCTCTCCTCCTCATGCTTCTTTCTCTCGTTTGGACTACATTTTTCTATCTTCATCTCTATCTCAACACCTTATCTCCTCTTCTATTGAACCTATTGTTATCTCTGACCATGCTCCTATTATTACTGTCTTTGACCTTCTTCCTCCTACTCCTAAATCTTCTCGTTGGCGTTTCAACCCTTCTCTTCTTACTGATCCTCTCTTTTCCTCTCTTTTCGTTCTTTCACTTCTGAATTTTTTCAACTTAATTCTACACCTGATACCCCTCCTCATATCCTTTGGGATTCCTTCAAGGCTACAGCCCGGGGTTTTATTATTGATTTTGTCTCTAAGAAGAAGAAAAAATTCCTTCAAAAACGTAAAGTTACCCTTGCACACATTAAATCACTGGAACATCAATTCTATACTTCCTCTAATAAACATATGTCTCCTGAACTTCTTAAAGCTAAGATTGCTTTTAACAAGCTTACTACAGATTCAGCCTCATCTTTTCTCCTCAGGAGCAGCGCACGATACTATGGAGGCCAAAATAAATCTGGCAAACTATTAGCTAATTATCTTAAATCACGTAAGGAACGAACTAACATAGATTCTATCTACTCCCCCTCTAATGTGCTTTTACATACAAATGCAGAAATCCTGGAACAATTTCATTCTTTTTATGAATCTTTATAGACACCTGAGAACCCTCCCACCCCAGACCTCCTTCAATCTTATTTTGATAACCTACCTCAACCAGATACCTCCCACCTTAATTTTTCGGCCATTGATACTGATCTCACTATTTCGGAGCTGTCCACTGCTTTATCCTCCCTCACTAAAGGCAAGACTCAAGGACCTGACGGCTTTCCAGTTGAATTTTACCTACATTTTTCGGATCTCCTTTTACCTAAACTTCTATTTCTTTTCAATCTTTTTGCTCTGCTGGGTCGGCCCAAGGCTCATTTCAGGACGCTACCATATGCCTTATCCCTAAAGACGGTAGGGACCCTAAGTTTTGTAAAAATTATCGACCTATATCTTTAGTTAATGTGGACTTATAAGATTTTTGCAAAATTATTAGCTCTCCGCCTTGACCCGCTCTTACCACATCTCATAGGGAAAGAACAATGTGGATTTGTTAAAGGCCGCCTTACTTCAGATAATTCCAGACTCTTCCTTAATGTGTTAAGTAAAGCCCCCTCACTATCAATTCCCATTGCCGCCATCTCAGTCGATGCTGAGAAAGCCTTTGATCGGGTTGACTGGTCCTTTCTCATGGCTTCCTTAAAATGGCATGGCTTCCACCCTAAATTTATATCTTATATTTCTTTGCTATACTCTTCGCCCAAAGCCTCTGTTCTCGTTAATGGTCAACTCACTTCCCCATTCACGCTTCAACGTGGAGTCCGTCAAGGTTGTCCTTTGTCACCTCTTTTATTTATTTTGGCGCTTGAACCCTTCCTCACCTCTATACGTAACAATCCCTCCATTTCCGGATTCCCTTATGGTGCTCATCATCTTAAATTATCTGCATATGCTGACGA
Organism: Lissotriton vulgaris; assembly: GCF_964263255.1. Taxonomy (NCBI): domain Eukaryota; kingdom Metazoa; phylum Chordata; class Amphibia; order Caudata; family Salamandridae; genus Lissotriton; species Lissotriton vulgaris. Next base: position 113,871,193 of record NC_141689.1, read on the forward strand.
TATCCTTTTATTTATTTCAGACCCGGCCACCTCTATTCCCTCTTTATTAAGTGAATTTCAAAAATTCTCTTTGGTCTCAGGTTATAAAATAAATTCTGACAAAACAGAAATTCTTCCGTTAACCAAATTTTGCCTTCCCCACTTCTTTACGGCTACCGGCTTTGCTTGGAATTCTAAGAAAATTAAATATCTTGGTGTTCTTTTTTCTAACTCTATTTCCTCTTCTATTCAACTTAACATGAATGCAGTCATCTCTAGAATAGAATCACTACTCGCTTCTTGGAATCCTCTGTTTCTCTCCTGGTGGGGTCGTCTTGACTCCATCAGGATGATGATTGCCCCAATTTTGATCTATTTATTATCCATGCTTCCAATTCGTATCCCTATTTCATATTTCCGCCACATTGATTCGGTTTTGTCCAAATTTCTCTGGAAACAGAAAAAGGCTCGTATTTCTCTCTTACGCCTCCGCAAATCTAAACTCAATGGTGGAACCAACTTTCCAGACTTTCGCCTTTATCACAAGTCTTTCTCACTTCGACAAGCTTCCCGCTGGCTTTCTCAGGAAACCTCACCCTTTTCTCCCCTTTGGCTTTCTGTCGAACAGGAGTTATTACTTCCTTACTCTTTACAAGAGGTTATCCGCTTCACTTCTAAAGCCCCATGTCTTAACCCCCTTTTATTCAAACATACCTCTTCTCTTCTACGGCCTTTAGTCTCCTCTACTCCGGTCACTCAGGAATCCTTCCTACTATTACCTATATGGTATAACTCACTCATATTAATAAATAACAGACCTATTGCATGGCCCTCATGGAGAGCGAAAGGTATCATCTGGGTACGTCATCTGTTTGATGGCTCATCCCCCTGTTCGTTTCCTCAACTCCAATCTCAATTCCGCTGCCCTTCTTCTTTTGCAAAGAAATTCCTCATCCTTATGGAAACCATTTTAGATCGTTATTATTCTCTTCCGTCTGAGAGCCTACCAGCCTCACCTCCCTCTCTACTTACCGTCCTCTCTACTGTTCCTAAAGCTTCCCTTATTTATCGCTATTTCTCAGCCCCTGACCCAGACCGTCTTAAATCGAAATTAGAATTGTCTTGGGAGGAGGATTTGGGTTCTTTATGGTCAACTTCTCTTTGGGACAAAATATGGGCCAGATCTTTGAAGATTTCCCGCACTGCCTCTCTTACTCAATCCCTATTTTTCTTCTATCACAGACTCTACCTTTCTCCTCTTTCTATATCTCGCTTTCACTCCAATTCTATCCCTACTTGCTGGACCTGTAATGCTCCCAATGCAGATCTTTTACATCTTTTCTTCCTCTGTCCATCAGTTCGCATTTTTTGGACTCAGATATTCTCTCGCCTTTCCCGTATTTTCAACATTTCTACTCATTTTTCCACTTCCATTGTGTTTCTGGGTAGCCTTTCAGATGATCTGGATCTCCCTCCACACTCTCACGGCCTTTTTGACCTTATGTTAGCCCTTGCATTACAACACATTGTCTCTAACTGGAAATCCTTGAACAATTTGTCTCTAAATTGTTGGTGGAATCTAGTATGTCAATCACATAGACTTGATGTTGCCTTTGCTTCTTCCTGCAAACCCTCCCGAAATGTTGAACTTTACTGGTTACCTCTCACTTTATATTTAGATCAATCTGCCAAAAAGACATATTCTCCAGTTTCCTCGGATAATTTCAAACCCGCTTGAACACATGTACTCTTGCCTGTAGTTTATGATATTTCAATTTCACTGTTGTGATTTTTCTTTTTAGTTTTATACTTGTTTCCTTTTCGCTAAAGGTTCTTATTTCAAATAGTCGCTAAATATTGTGTATTTTACTGTACTCTTTTGACTGACATTTATTGAATTCTCTAGTTTTTACTCACTCCTTTCCTATTACCATGTTTTTATTTACCTCCCCCTCCTCCCCCCCCCGTAAAATACTTCAAAATGCTTGGTTTTTTCACTGTGATATTGGTTACCTATGTTTACTTTATTCCAATCTTTAACTTTTTCTTATATTTTACTGATGTCACCTTATTGTAATATCTGATTTTACTCTAATAAAGCTTTCAAACTTGAAAAAAAAAAAAAGGGGCGCGCCCAACTTCTGATTCTGACATAATTTTCCCACTAATGCGTGCCGCGTCATACCCGGCAACAGGAGAAACTTCCTTGTCAATTTCGTGTGGAGAATTTTGAGTTTAGACGCCATCTAGCGTTCAAAAGGATGTATTGCAACACCACCATTACACAGTGGTTATAACCATTCGAGTTTCTAACGGAGAATTTAAGACTGGCAAATGTAAGAGAGATCCTCAAATTTTAAATTTAATGCAAGAACTCACAGAACTGTAATTATCCTTGTCTTCTTGTACTAGGATCATCTTTTACAAGCT